>NC_052098.1:54018138-55268138 GCF_015852505.1 Tachyglossus aculeatus
CGTGCTGTCTCTCACAGTGGGATTCAGTGGTTTGGATAGGTTGGGATTTATGTCCAAACATGTTGTTAAATCCAAAATCTGTTAAGCTTCTAGTGGGCTGGGATTGGGTCACTCCTTTGCTGTGTACCTCCCAAGTACTTAGTACAGTGCATTGTCTCAAGTGGGTGCTCAATAAATACTACTACTATTATTATTCTTCCTAATTCTTGGGGTCATGAAAAATGTGCAGTTGTTTTACTAAAAGTAATGTGATCTGGTCTATTCAATTCCTCAACTTCTCCTGTTTGTTTAACCTATGCATCATCTTCAGAATTAAATGCTTTGCTTGATGAATGTATTTTATAGCCCATTATATCGTCGCATAAATGAATAACCTCTCTCCTGCAAAAATTATAACTTCTAATTAGTTTAATGAGCCTCTAATCCTTACCTGAAGGCTAATGTTCATGTTATTCCAGAGTTTTTAGTCCCTAAAGATCAATTCATTTCAGCCTTTGGAAATCAGTAATCATTCTGCCAGTTATTGTCCTGGTAAGAAGAACATTGGGGTGGTGCTGTGGATATTTGCAAAACAAATGACACACTGCTGCCCTCAGATTTGTCTAGGGGAGTGTGGCAGATACATAAGGAAGTGCATATGTGCAAGCGATTGACATATTAAATCTTGATCAGATAATGTGGCTGGAATGACTGCAATCACTACAAAGTGACAGGAAGAGCCAGGCTCACCATTTGACTTGCTGTTATATGGTATTTTCAGTCCGTCAGCAAATTGTATTTATTGAGCAGTTCCATATGGAGAGCACTGTACTAAGCGCTTGGGAGAGTACAGTATAACAATGTAACATCATCATCAATCGTATTTATTGAGCGCTTACTATGTGCAGAGCACTGTACTAAGCGCTTGGGAAGTACAAATTGGCAACATATAGAGACAGTCCCTACCCAACAGTGGGCTCACAGTCTAAAAGGGGGAGAGAATGTAACAGATACATTCCCTGCCTACAGTGAGCTTACAGTCTAGAGGGGGAAATATTGCTATATTGTACTCTCCCAAGTACTTAGTACAGTGCTCTGCACACACAGTAAGCACTCAAATACAATTGATAGCTGCAAAATGATTAGGTTGGACTTTGTTGCTGTCTTAAACTGTGACCGCTACGAGCAAGTCATCATCTAGACTAAGCTCATTGTGGGCAGGGAATGTGTCTGTTTGTTGTCCTATTGTACTCTCCCAAGAACGTAGTACAGTGCTCAGCATACAGTAAGTGCTCAATGAATGTGACTGAATGAATTTAAAGAGAATACACTAACCCATTGATTTCTTTAGCCAGCACATACTAGGGCTATGGCATATTATAGTGCCAAATCACTGCATCAGAGTAACGACAGCCGTGACAGTGGCTTTGCTGATGGCAGAGGCAACAGTTCCCAAAACAGCCATAAGTACCCTGAGGTACTCACCTCACTGTGCCTCGTTCTCGCCTGTCCTGCTGTCGACCCCCGGCTCACATCCTCCCCCTAGCCCGGAATGCCCTCCCTCTGCACATCCACCAAGTTAGCTCTCTTCCTCCCTTCAAAGCCCTACTGAGAGCTCACCTCCTCCAGGAGGCCTTCCCAGACTGAGCCCCCTCCTTCGTCTCCCCCTCCTCCCCCTTCCCATCCCTCCGCCTTACCTCCTTCCCCTCCCCACAGCACCTGTATATACGTTTGTACATATTTATTCTATTTGGTTAATATGTTTTGTCTGTCTCCCCCTTCTAGACTGTGAGCCCACTGTTGGGTAGGGACCATCTCTATATGTTGCCAACTTGTACTTCCCAAGTACAGTGCTCTGCACATAGTAAGTGCTCAATAAATATGATTGAATGAATGAGGGAAGGATCCTGGAATGGGACTGATCTTGGGCTGCCAGCACTTGTGTAATCTGATCAATCCACAAGCAGATGCATGAATTTCAGTATAGAAGCCTAGATCAGGAAGGGACTTAAAGAGCACCTCGGGTCCAATCCCCTGCCAAAGGCAGGTGCAGGACTGATAATCAAGGACGGATGATTCTTTTCTTGGAGATCTTTGGGTTTTGGAGTTTCCATCCCTTTCTCAGAAATCTATCCCAGTGTTTTGTCCTCTCTTAGTCAAGGAATGCTTCCCTCAGTCCAAGCAAAACCACTCCTGCTTCAATTTAAGCACTCGGATGGCAAATAGGCAAAATGTGGTCTTGGAGATCTGCAGCTTGTCTGTTGGGTGCTGCAGATTCTTAATAGTCCCCCATTGGAAATATAGCCCAATTAGCAGGTACCTACTGTATTCTAGAGGACTAAAAGGGAGAATAATGACAGGGAGGCTTGAAGCATCCTTCTTCCAAATTACAAAGGCATGGAAGCTATTCTATTGAACAGACAGGGTATTCCTATTGAAAATCAATCTATTTGTTCAAACACTTAAAAGCGGTACCTGTCAGAAAATATTTAACAAGCTGTGGATGCCCTAAAGTGCCGTGATTTATTCTTCTGCTACAATTGTCTCTTTCACGAACAAATAACAAAGTTGCCATAAACCTCCCTCCTTTGCATGTTACAGTATATAACTCTAGTTATTTCAATTGGTCTTCTGTCCCTTTATTTCAGTAAGCTACTTCATAAGCTCTTTCCAGTCATGATTACAGTGAATTCAATCAATAAAAAAGGGGGGTATTGCTAATCAGACCACCACAGGAAATCTATCCATTTATAATTAGTTTCAATTCAGAGTTATAATTTACTTGTTCTTTATACTGCCTGGGACTGTTTTGACATCCTTTCTCAAAGCACTTAACTGTATGTCCAGAATTCATTATAAAAAGAACAATTTGCATTTTGTAATGCGCATGTGTCATTTCTTAAAAAGAGCTCTATTTAATATTGACCTGTCAAGGTTTGCTGTTGATTTAAATAGCTGCTCTCTAAAGGGGCCTTTTCTAGGAGCTTACAAGAATCTTGGACAAAAATGTCATGACAGATATACAAAAATGGGGTTCCAGAATTAGGAAATTATAATTAGGAATAAGCATTTCATTCTTAGCATATTACTCAAGTCCTATTATTTTAATTAAATTTTGACAGTGCATGAAGTCTGGCATAGTCTAATTTTCTTGTACTGTCCTGAATGGTTAGATCAGTGCTCTGCCCATAGTAAGTGCTCAAATACCATTAATTGATTCATACAGGCCACTTTTAATATTTATTTCTAAAGTGTTCTAAGGTAGGTCACATATGGTCATGTAGTGTTCATTTTGCAAAATTGTGAGTATGGAATCTGGAGTCATTGCTGAGAAACATGAAAAACACTTCCTTATAAATATTTTGAAGCCTAAATCAACGTAGGTTAAAACCAAGAGCCTTGCTCACCTGGAGATTCTCAGGGGAGTTGTGAAGGGGTGGGGAAGATTGGAGTTGAGGTATGGTTCATTAGCGCAAAATTATCTTCTTTGCAACTACATCTTCTCTCATCCCATGCACTTTTCCCACCTATCTACCTGTCCATTTGCTCCTACTACTTAGCTCCTTTCTCCACTCTCCTTTCCCCTCTATCTAGATCCAATTGTACTTTCCACCAGAAGTAAGCCAGATCTGAAACAACCACAAGAGAAAAAAAAAATTCCACAAATCATGTAAACTTAAAATAAATTGCAACAGGATTTGCCTTCCATGTCCTCTCATCACACTTATGATTATAGCTACAGTAATGAGCTAAAAGGACTGTCTTTTTAAATGAAATTCAGAAAATTACTTCAGTTAGTTCAGAATCTGGTAATGATGGATCCTGGAAGAACTCCAGAAACTCCCAAAATGTAGCTGGAAGTGCCACAGAAGTGGAGTGGCTATCCAGTTAATATGTAATCACAGTATTATTAAGCATTTCCTATTCATTAAAACACTGTGCTAAGTGCTGGGGTGTAGAGAATGATCTGAAAATCGGACACAATCCCTGTCCCACACAAGAATCATCACAGTCTGAGGTGGGAAGAGTAGACATCTCATCCATATTTTACAAATAAGGAAACTGAGGGTTAGAGTAATTAATCGCCTTAGGTCACTAGTAAGTTTGAGATGCAAACCCATGTTTCCTGACTCCCAGCCCCATAGTACTTTCACTAGCTCATCTTCTTCTACTACATTCTGGCTCATATTCTTTATTCCTCTTAAACTAACATGCACTATCAATGAATCAGTTGTATTTACTGAACACTTACTGGGTATGGAGTACTGTACTAAACACTGGGGAAAGTACAATATGACAGTTGGTAAACGTGTTCCCTGCCCAGTTGGAGCTTAGTCTGGAGGGGGAAACATAAAAAATAAATTTTGGATAGGTACATAAGTGCTGTGGGTCCAATAAAGAGTACAAATCCAAGTGCAAGGGTGTTTGGGGGGCTTTGGGTTTTTTTTTGTGGTGGGGGCTGGAGGGGGGTGGTATTTAAGCACCATGTGCCAGGCACTGTAATAGGAAATCAGCAAGGTCAGAAAGGTGGGAGCAAAGTGATTGAGCACTTTAAAAAAAAAAATGGTAAGGAGTTTGATGTGGAGATTGATGAATAACTACTGGAGGTTCTTGAGCACTATATCTTGTACTCGTCTCTTCCACCACTGCTGCTGGCTCACTCCCCCTTCATGTCGATAGATCACAGCTCTCCCCTACTTCAAAAGCCCTTTTGAAATCACATCTTCTCCAGGAGGCCTTCCTTAATTTATAGTCTCCCCAGTTTACATCATCCCCAACTGCCACTACTTCATTTCCACACTTATGTACATATCTAACATACCCAGTTACTTAAGCATTAACTCATGCGCGTATCCCAGAATTGGTAGACATATTTCCTGCTCACAAGGAGCTAACAGCCTGGAGTGGAAGTCAGACATTAATGTAATAAATGGAAGTAAACAAATTACAGATATGTATATCAGGTCTGTGGGGCTGAGGATGGGGTGACTATCAGTAATCGTTATGGTACTTGTTAAGCACAAAGTGCCAAGTATTGTTCTAAGCCCTGGGGTAGATTCAAGTTAATCAGGTTGGAAACCATACTGTCCCACATGGGGCTCACAGTGTAGATAGTAGGGAGTGGGATTTGATCCCCATTTTAAACATGAGGTAACTGGGGCACAGAGAAGTGAGTTGCCCAAGGTCACACAGCAGATGTGCAGCCGAGCTGGTATTAGAACGCTGATCTTCTGTCTCCCAGGCCCATTCTTTCCCTAGTCCATGCTGCTTTTAGTCCCTGAAGGATACAGATGCAAGTGAATGGGTGATTCAGAAGGGAGAGAGGGAGTAAGGGAAAATAGGGCTTAATTGGGGACGGCCTCTAGGATGACATGTGATTTTAAACAGGCTTTGAAGGTGGAAAAAGTGGTGGTCTGTCATGTGGGTCGGGGAGGGGGGGAGTTCCAGGCTGGGAGGGCTGGACAAGGGGTCAACAGCAGTATAGATTGTGATATATATTGTAAATCTAATCTATATATTGTCATATAGATTCTAGACTGTGAGCCCATTGTTGGGTATGGACCGTCTCAATATGTTGCCAACTTGTACTTCCCAAGCACTTAGTACAGTGCTCTGCACACAGTAAGCGCTCAATAAATATGACTGAATGAATGAATATAGATGAGATGGAGGTACAGTGTGTAAATTGGCATTAAAAGGGCAAAATGTGCAGATGGGGTTGTAGTAAGAACATTAAAGCTGACGCTAAGGAGTTTGTGTTTGATGCAGAGGCATATGGGCAACCACTAGAGATTCTTGAAGAGTGGGGAATTGTGAACTGAACTTTTTTAAAAAAAAAAATGAACCAGGCATTAGTGTGAAGTATGGCGTGGGGAGCGACAGGACGCAGAGAGGTCAGTGAGGAGGCTGATGCAGTAATCAAGTATTTAGTGTGGTGTTTTGACATGGGGACAACAACAATAATAATAATGGTATTTGTTAAGTGCTTACTATGTGCCAGGCACTGTACTAAGTGCTGGGGTGGATACAAGCAAATTGGGTTGGACACAGTCTGTGTCCCACAAGGGGATCACAGTCTCAATCCCCATTTTACAGATGAGGTAACTGAGGCTAAGAGAAGTAAAGTGACTTGCCCAAGGTCACACAGCAGACAGGTGGTGGAGCTGGAATTAGAACCCATGACCACCTGACTCCGAGGCCTGTTCCCTATCCACTATGCCATTCTGCTCCAGTGGATGGTTTTGAGGAGGGAAGAAATATGTGCTGAGCTGCTCCTCAAGAAGATGATCCTTGCCACAGTGTGGAGTATAGATTGGAAAGGGAAGAGGTTTGAGGTGCGAAGACTGAGGAGGCTGATACGTGAACTCTGTGATATGACCAAAGTGACAACATTTTGGATGGAGATGAAGGGGTGAATCTGGGAGATGTTGCATGTAAAAGAATCCGCAGAATTTTGCAGTAGATGGAATGTGAGACTTGAAAGAAAGTGAGAAGTCAATCAATCATATTTATTGAGCACTTACTGTGTGCAGAGCACTGTACTAAGTGCTTGGGAAGTACAAGTTGGCAACATATAGAGACAGTCCCTACCCAACAGTGGGCTCACAGTCTAGAAGGAGGAGAGAGAGAACAAAATAAAATAAATAGAATAGATATGTACAAGTAAAATAAATAGAGTAATAAATACATACAAACATATATACATATACACAGGTGCTGTGGGGAAAGGAAGGAGGTAAGGCGGGGGGATGGAGAGGGGGAGGAGCAGGAGAAGAAGGAAAGGGCTCCATATGGGAAGGCCTCCTGGAGGAGGTGAGCTCTCAGTAGGGCCTTGAAGGGAGGAAGAGAGCTAGCTTGTTGGATTTGGGGAGGGAGGGCATTCCAGGCCAGGGGGATGACGTGGGCTGGGGGTCGACGGCGGAACAGGTGAGAACAAGGCATGGTGAGGAGATTAGCAGCAGAGGAGGAAGGGTGCGGGCTGGGCTGTAGAAGGAGAGAAGGGAGGTGAGGTAAGAGGGGGCGGGGTGATGGAGAGCCTTGAAGCCGAGGGTGAGGAGTTTCTGCCTGATGTGTAGGTTGATTGATTGGTAGCCACTGGAGATTTTTGAGGAGGGGAGTAACATGCCCAGAGCATTTCTGGACAAAGACAATCCAGGCAGCAGCGTGAAGTATGGATTGAAGTGTGGAGAGACAAGAGGATGGGAGATCAGAGAGGAGGATGATACAGTAGTCCAGATGGGATAGGATGAGAGCTTGAATGAGCAGGGTAGTGATTTGGATGGAGAGGAAAGGGCAGATCTTGACAGTGTTGCGGAGCTGAGACTGGCAGGTTTTGGTGACGGCTTGGATGTGAGGGGTGAATGAGAGAGTGGAGTCGAGGATGACACCATGGTTGCAGGCTTGTGAGACGGGAAGGATGGTAGTGCTGTAGACAGTGATGGGAAAGTCAGGGAGAGGGCAGGGTTTGGGAGGGAAGACAAGGAGTTCAGTCTTGGACATGTTGAGTTTTAGGTGGCGGGCAGACATCCAGATGAAGATGTCCTGAAGGCAGGAGGAGATGCGAGCCTGGAGGGAGGGCGAGAGAGCAGGGGCAGAGATGTAGATTTGGGTGTCATCAGCGTAGAGATGATAGCTGGAGCCGTGGGAGCAAATGAGGTCACCAAGGGAGTGAGTGTAGATCGAGAACAGAAGGGGACCAAGAACTGAACCTTGAGGAACCCCCACAGTGAGGGGATGGGAGGGGGAGGAGGAGCCTGCAAAAGAGACTGAGAATGAACTACCGGAGATATGAGAGGAGAACCAGGAGAGGACGGAGTCTGTGAAGCCAAGGTTGGATAGCGTGTTGAGGAGAAGGGGGTGGTCCACAGTGTCAAAGGCAGCTGAGAGGTCGAGGAGGATTAGAATAGAGTATGAGCCATTGGATTTGGCCAGCAGGAGGTCATTGGTGACCTTTGAGAGGGCAGTTTCCGTGGAATGTAGGGGACAGAAGCCAGACTGGAGGGGGTCGAGGAGAGAGTTGGTGTTGAGGAATTCGAGGCAGCGCATGTAGACAATTCGTTCAAGGAGTTTGGAAAGGAATGGTAGGCGGGAGATGAGGCGATAACTAGAAGGTGAGGTGGGGTCAAGAGAGGGGTTTTTTAGGATGGGAGAGACATGGGCATGTTTGAAGGCAGAGGGGAAGGAACCAGTGGAGAGTGAGCAGTTGAAGATGGAAGTTAAGGAGGGGAGAAGGGATGGAGCGAGAGATTTCATGAGATGAGAGGGAATGGGGTCAGAAACACAGGTGGCCGGAATAGCACTTGAGACGAGGGAGGAGAGCTCCTCTGAGGATACTGCTGGGAAGGATGGGAGAGTAGCAGAGAGTGTTGAGAGCTGGGGGGTTGGAGAAGCGGGGGAGTGACTTTGGGGAGGTCTGACCTGATGGATTTAATTTTATTAATGAAATAGGAGGCCAGATCGTTGCGGGTGAGGGAAGGAGGAGGGGGAGGAACCGGGAGTCTGAGAAGGGAGTTGAATGTACGGCAGAGCTGACGGGGATGATGGGCTTGGGTGTCAGTAAGGGAGGAGAAATAGTTTTGTCTGGCAGAGGAGAGGGCTGAGTTAAGGCAGGAAAGGATAAACTTGAAGTGAACGAGGTGGGCATGGTGTTTAGACTTTCGCCAGCAGCGTTCGGCAGCTCGAGCAAAAGAGCGAAGGAGGCAAACAGTGGCAGTGATCCAGGGCTGTGGAGAAGTCCAAAATAACCCCCAAATTGTGCTTGTGGAACACTGGGAAGTGTTGTCAAGTGGAAGGGAGAGCTGGTGCCTGTATTTCTAGCAGCTGTGTTTAGTTGCAGGAATAGCGGATTTTGGAGGTGACCCAGGACTGAGGATTAAAATTGGAAGATAGGAGAAGTTTAAAACTATGACTGGAGAGCAAGTTAGTAAAAATGAAAAGTCCAAAATCTGGACTGACAACCCCTATCTTTGGTGGATGTGGGAAACAGGGCAATGAAGTTGCCAATAGAGATAAGTGCTTAGTACAGTGCTCTGCACACAGTAAGCACTCAATGAACATGATTGAATGAATGAGATGTGGAAATCATCATGAAGGCAAAGACAAAATTCACAAATTCTTTTAAACATTTAAAAAGGGGAATGCTTGGCATCTAGTGAGGACCTAGATATAATTGGCACCTCTGGGTTTAGGGGTGGGGTGGGGTGAGGTAACTAGTGGGTTATAGACTGTTAGGCTATGAACTCTACAGGAGAGAAAAGGCATTTTATTGAATAACCTGGGTATTCTATTTTAAATAAAAGTATTGTAGTAGAACTTATATAATAGACCATATGACCAGGTCGAAAATAGTGAGCAAGAAATGTTAATTGAAATATGGGCAAATGCCAGAGTTGATAGACATAATAGAAGATTTCAAATATCACCACATAATTTGGTTGAATAACTCATCAGGATGGGAAAAAGCAGTTCTGATTCTACATTATCTAAATAACTATTTTTACAACATATAGTCCCAAAGTTATCGATGAGGGGGTATGATGGGGTATACAGTCCCTCTAGACTCTAAGCTTGTTGTGGGCAAGGAATGTATCTACCAACTCTGTTATATTGTTCTCTACAAAGTGCTTAGTACAGTGCTGTGCACACAATGCATGCTCAGTAAATATGACTGATAGTGGATTAAGTTCTGAGTAGTGCACCGAAGCTAATGCAGGAGGCATATGGAGGAAAATCTCTCTGCAGCAGTGATCAAAAATTATTATATTTAGCACTTTTGCTCAGGAAGAGTCTTAAAAAAATGAAATTTGCCAAAACTGTAATACAATATGAACCTTTAACTAGACAAAAAGTGAAAGGAATAGAAAAAAGAAGACAACCTCCAGGAAGCCTGGAGGCTATTTCAAAGTGGTATAATAGCCCAGGTAAAATATGTTCCACTGAATAAACTGGCCAATCAAGCAGAAATGCTCCCTGGATGCTGGCAAAGAAAAAGAGATCATAATAAAAGGACTATCCTTTAAACAATGGAAAGCTCGCCAAAGTGAGCAGTACAGGCAAACCGGAAAGAGTTTGCAAATGGGAAATTAGGCAAGCCATAGAGGATGAAGTACCACAAAAAGGAAATGAGAACTAATAATATAAATCCAAAGCTATATAGGGATTAAGCAAGGCCTTTTGGTTATTAGTTCATAAATGGAGTACCATGCTTGAAGAATTGATAAAATATGCTGGTTGGTTAAACTTGTAGAGGATCTTAGGAAAAATGTAGCAAAATTGGATAGGGAATAAAGAAGGATGATCAGAATGATCAGGGGTTGGCAAAGCAGTTTCCACAGAGTGATAAGCAACGGATAGGTTGAGAAGCAGCGTGGCTTAGTGGAAAGAGCCTGGGCTTGGGAGTCAGAGGTCGTGGGTTCTAATCCTGGCTCCGCCACTTGTCAGCTGTGTGATTTTTGGGCAAGTCACTTCACTTCTCTGGGCCTCAGTTACCTCATATGTAAAATGAGGATTAAGACTGTGAGCCCCATGTGGGACAACCTGATTATCTTTATCCCCCCAGCGCTTAGAACAGTGCTTTGCACATAGTAAGTGATTAACAAATACCATCATTATTATTATTGTTCTGTCTAGAAAGATGAAAGCTGAGAGGATACCTTCTGGGAAGTCTACTAGATCATGAAAAGCTGTGGCAAGGGCAAACCCTACAATTGTATTTCACCAAATTCTATGCCCTCAGATTAGGGGGCAATCGGTGGTTTTTGACAGTGATAGGTTCAAGACAAACAAAAAGAACAACTTGGTCTTTTGAGAAGCAGCATGGCCAACTGGCTAGAGCACTGGGTGGGAGTCAGAAGGACCTGGATTCTAATCCTGACTCTGCCACATTTCTGCTGTGTGACCTTGGGCAAGTCACTTCACTTCTCTGTGCCTCAGTTACTTCATCTGTAAATGGCGATTAAGACTTTGAGCCCCATCTAGGGCATGGACAGTGTCCAAACAAATTTTGTATCTACCCCAGAACTTTGTACAGTGCCTAGCACATAGAAGGACCAGTTCTATCCTGTTTCTGCCACTTGTCTGCTGTGTGACCTTGGGCAAGTCACTTCTCTGTGCCTCAGTTCCCTCATCTGTAAAATGGGGATTAAGACTGTGAGCCATTTGTGGGACAGGGACTGTGTCCAAACCAAGTATGTTGTATCTACTACAGTGCTTAGAAAAGTACCTGGCACATAGTAAGCACTTATCAAATAGTAGTATTATGATTATTATTATTACAATGCCTGGTACATAGCAAGTGATTAACAAATATTGTAAAAACAAAACAAAAAAAGCTTCTTAATACATTAAGTAATAAGCATGTAGAAGCATGAACCAGTGGAAAGTGCCCTGGATTGGAAGCTAGGAAACTCAAATTCTAGTCTCAGCTTTGCTATTGGACTACTGCGGGATTTTGGGCAAGTCACTTAATTTTTCTAGACCTCACTTTTCTCATCTGTAAATTGGGGATAAAATGGACTTTGTGCCATGGGTGAAAATGTTTGTCTGTTTTAATAATTATTATTATGGTACTTGTTAAGGGTTTACTATGTGCTGTATATCCTTGTATCCCCAGCATTTAGTACATAATAAATGGTTAAGTGCACTAACTAAGTTGTATATACAGAAATATATGTTCAAGAAGGATTTGATCCATGATGAATTACTAGAGGGAAGAGATAAGGCTGTTAGAAAAGTTTAAGAAATTGGAAGACTAAAGGGGTTAAATTAATAGATCCATGGTAAGTTGAGGGGGGAAGAGAAGGGGAATGTTGGAAGGTACAGCTCTAACCAGGAAGATCAAAAGTAAGAAAATCAACCATCACTCTTATCTGCCAAGACTCTTTGGCACCACCATTAGAGATAAATATTAATAACATGAAAAGATTCTCAATATCACAATATCACATTTCATATGGTCTTGTGAATATTTGTTGATGATAATGTTCAGCTGGGTTAAGAAACTGAGCATTAGGAGGAATTCCCTCCTAAAATGTTCTGGGGAGGTAGCAGTTTGCAGCTCTGGAAGAATTTTACTAACATGTTGAGAGCATTTGGTATTGATTAGTAGCACCTTGTGAATCTAGGTGAAGTGCCTCATAGATTAAAAGAAAATCTCAAAATAAATATTATAGTTATATATTGTATGGACCAAAATCACAGTAGAAAAATATTCTGTAAAATATTTTGGAATCTGGAGAGTGGAATATAAAACATCCCTCTCTGTTTCATGACTCTTGGGTGAATTTTTCCCCCCCGTAACATGCAAATAATTACAGGATCAAGCATTTTATTTGGCTTGGTTCTGCAGACTTGAGTGGTTGACTGACCTATAAATTCAGGTGTGCTCCTGAGATTGTGATTAATTACTTGGAATTGATTTCCACTCATCATCTATTAAAGAGGACTCCATTATAAATTAACCAACCAACTTGGCAAATGTTTGATTTAGCACCCTTGTAGAAACCTAAACCAGAGGTTTTAAAAATATTTTATAAAGTGTTTCCCTGGATGTAATGAGCATAATTGGGATACATTCAGGTGAATGCACAGGGCCATACTTCATACATATCCCTGAAGCAAGTTGGAGGGGTGTTTTACTTTTATGCTCCTTTACCCTATAAAACTACACATCTGCTAACTCAGTAGAATTTGTGGGGTGTAAACCCAACTCTAAAGCAAAGAATGGTGTGACAATAGATGGAAAGAATGAGGGCAGGAAAGAAAAAGTTACTGCAACTTATTGTCTTTTGACCAACTAACTGCTAAAATTAATCTTACATCTGAAGCAAGTTTGGATCACCATGAAATGAACCAATTAAAAGTCAGGAGCTGAAAGTTTTAATCAGCTCTATCAGTTACAAAATCATACCTCCTTTCCTTTATCACCACTTTCATAATATTCACAAAAAGGTAATATTTAATCACCTGAATAGCTGTCCTTTTAATTACTTTGTACCTGACTGATCTGTCTTTCGCTATTCTCTTGCAGCTGTCCCCGGTTATGCCGCATTTGGGATCATTTTGTTTCATTCTACTTTTAAAGTGTTTCTTTTGTCCACCATTTTATGGGTTACCCCATTTCAGTTCTCGGCAGAGTAGTTGCTGTTGGCTATTCTGCTCGCCCTCTAGAATGTAAGCTCGTTGTGAGCAGGGAATATGTCTGTTTTGTTGTATCGTACTCTTCCCAGTGCTTAGTACAGGGCTCTACAAACAGTAAATGCTCAAAAAATACGATTAACTGATTGACTCAGCTAGGAACAGCTTGGTATGATGAACTTTGCTTCAGGGTTGGTGGACTGATTACACTTGTTATTTGTGATCTTGCCTTACCGTGTGCTGTTAAGAATGGCATATAGTGGTGTTGAAGAAAATGCTGACTTCAAGTAAGTCAAGTTCTCCTAGCTATAATAATAATGGTAATAATTATTGTTCTAGATAAGTGCTGACTATGTACTAAACTCTGGGTTAGAGAATCAGGTGGAACACAGTACCTGTTCCACATGGGTCTCACAGTCTAAGTAGGAGTGAAAACAATTATTCAATCTTCAATTTTACAGTTGCAAAAACAGGCACAGAGAAGTTAAGTGATTTGTCCAAGGTCATACAGCAGGCCAATGGTGGAGCTGGGATTAGAGTCCAGGTCCCCTAACTACCAGGCCCATGCTTTTTCCACTAGACTTTGCTGCTTTTGCCTTGCTCTGAATCTTGAAACCATGGTTGTGTCATTCTCAATCAGACTTCCAGAGCTGTATTTGACTTCTTGGCTTGGTGTATTACTTCTCTGTACTTGCATCATTTCACAGTGCACTGTCCTAGTAAGCAGAATTCAGTGACAGTAGTCTACAGGGTATTCTTTCCCAGTGCTTTGCACACAGTAAGTACTTAATAAATATTATAAGTATGACTACTAGCACTGAGGTCCTTATCTGGCTATAGGCTTTGACAGATGTGGGTTGGAGAGCATCCTCAGTCATCTTCAGGTATTTTCAGTTGATAGTCCTTCGCCATTTCTCAGAAGCTATTTGTCATCACTTGCATGTCTTATTACTATAATTTCTGACTTTTTTTTAGCACTTAAAGCACTTTGCTACACTCAAGCAAGATACACGGATATTGATTCAGACACAGACCTTCAGCCACAAGGCGTTCATAACCCACAAGTCGGGGTGGGGGACTGACTATATGTAGGGAAAGAAATCATGGGATACATTTCAGCAAAATCAAGAGCTCCACAAAATCAATAACAAGATTACTCCTCGAAGATAATCGTCTTTGTGCTCCTCATCACTTCAGCCGGGGTCATCCTAATTATTATAATTATTATTATTCTTATATTTCTAAAGCACTTTGTGTCAAGCTACTAAGTGCTGGGGTAGGTACAAGATAATTAGGTCAGGCAGAGTACCTGTCCCTTATGGGGCTCACAGTCTACATAAAACAACACCACCTTCCCAGCATCCTCAAGTAGAGGTAGATCCTTCTCACTGGTGATAGCAGATTGAGGAATGGCCTGCCACTTCATGGATTCCAGAGCTCTAACGGTGAGGGAACTCCAGGAGGGTGTGTGCTCTCAGAGCACAATCATCAATGCATAGGAGTTCCTGAAGGAGTTGGGTCTGATTTCCCAGATCAGAATTTTTGTGCCCTTAAGCATGGTTAGGTAGAATAGGTTGAACATGACTGAACATAATAAAGCCCTGCATTACTCCATTGGTGTTGGGATGAGGTCCCTCAAATTTGGATACAGCCAGTTACTGTGGAATACAGGATCTTGATAAACTTCTGAGCCAAATTTTTTAAATTGTTTCTGGAGTTCCAGGTCTACATATGTCATGTAGATATCCTGAAATGCAAAAAGTACATCTGTTGAGCACTGCTGTGGTCTAAAGCCACACTGAGATACTGAGAGTATGGGGTCTAATGTGCTCTCATATTTACAGGATGGAACAATAGTAACAGAATGTGATTGTGGGGTAAAATGTGCATTCAGAAATCAACACGTGGCCTAGTGGAAAGAGCACAGGTCTGAGAATCAGAAGACCTGGGTTCTAATTCCGGCCCTGCCACTTGTCTTTTGCATGATCTTGGGCAAGTCAATTAACTTCTCTGTGTCTCACTTACCTCCTCTGTACAATGGGGATTAAATCTTTGAGCCTCATATAGGACATGGATTGTATCCAATCTGATTTCCTTGTATCTACTCTAGCACTTCAGTGCCTGGCACATAGCACTTAACGCATACTATTAAGAAACAAAACAAACAGGAAATAGATGGGGGGATTCAATGAAAATTTTAGTGCAGTCTGTATGAACAAAATATTAGAAGAGCTGGCATGGTGGTGATTAGTACAAATACCCCCACCGGCGGCTAGCTGAGTGCTGACCCAATCTCTTCAATTTAAAGGGCAGCATCCCTTTTAAGAGCCAACTACGTTATGCTTTTTAAGAAAAGTGGCATCTCTGTAATGCCCCAAGCAGCAGTTACCGATAAATTAGAGATGGGAGCTGATTTGGGGGCATTGGTGAATCCAAGCCCTTTGAGACCCAGTATTAATTCAGCCCTGACTGTACCAAAGACTGGCAAACAACCAAAGTAACTTCCATTTGCAAAAAAGGGATTCCAGAGGTGATCCTGGAAACACTAGACCCAGAAGTCTCACTTTTATTCCTGGTAAAGTAGTAGAATCTATACTTAATAATTTTAGAAAATACAATCTATTTTTTTTCATTTCTTTAAGGGAAAACCATGCCTCACTAATATGTGGCAGTGTTCTCATGAGTCCACTGATGTGGATTGAAGAGAAGCAGTAGATATATTGATTTCAAAAGGCTATCAACAAAGTTCCCCAGTAAAAGATTTAAAGAAAACCCTAAGTAATCATGAAGTTGGAGGGAATGATCTGTCTTGGATGGAAAACTGGCTAAAAGACAGAAAGGTTTTGCCCACTTTTGGACATGGGGAAGTATAATAGTGAGGTTCCTTAGGCATAAGTGCTAAGAGGAATTTTGTTTACATGTTGTCATGACCTAGAAAAAGGAAATTGCAGTGAGGCCTCACATTTGCAGATGGTCCTGAAATATCACGAAGATGGGGATAAACCGTTGGAAGCTCTCAAAAATCAGAGTGGATCAAAAGGTATCAGATAAGCTTAAAGTGAGTGAGAACAAGTTACTGAACCTGGAGAAAAATAATTCAAATTACGACTTCAAGATGAAAGCCTCTAGGCTTTTTGGATGTGACACAGGAAAGAGACCCAGACTCATTTACTATTCTTTGAAATCACCGGTCCAATATAATAGCAGCCCAAATAGCATATCAAATCTCGGCAAGGTGTTGTATCAAATAGGAAGTTTTTAATGGCTACTTGTCAATCCATCTCAGTTTGAATTACCAGGTCGCCTGCTCATCTGAGCAGAGGGTGGCACTGGGGAAGAGGGAAGCGTGACTTTCTGTGAAGCTCAGGAAAAGGGAACACTGGCTTACCACACACATGTTTTCCGTTGTTGTCCCAGCTCATTTTTTCAGGCTCCAGAGAGGCAACTGCAACAGGAGAAGCAGGAAAACACATTTTTCTCTGCTATCCTTGCTCATTTTTTCCCCAGGCTCCAGAGAGCGGACAGCAGGAAATTGTGTTTTCTTCTACTGTCTTGGCTGATTTTCTCAGTCTGATCACTGCCACCAGTGTCGCACTTAGGACTGTGGGAGAGGAGAGTGCCGGGCTTTCCTATGTGCTGAGCACTGGGATAGCTATACATATGTACCCAAAGCATCCAATTCAAGATATTTTATTATTGATGCATTCAGCTCTGCCATAACGTATTTTCAACATGCATTTTGGCTAGAATGCAACTGCAAAATTGGGGAATGTTCTTTTGACAACATGAACCTATCTGAATACAGTGTGACGTGGTGTCAAGAAATGGTTGTGCCTGCATACATGGATATCTGGGTCCTACACTATGCATATTCCTTAATGTAGATGTACTGTGAAGATGGTAGAAGAGAAATGGATACATTTGCATTGGTAGTTGATCTTATTACTCTCTATGATGTTCTTCGTCACTTTTTTGTTCATTTTGTTTTGGTCAAGTTTTTGGATCTTGGGAATGCCTTAATGTGCATTGCATTATTCCCTTCAGGAATGATTTCATTTAGTAGCCTAGTTTAGCACTCTAATGCACCAATTAAGAGCACTAACGAGGTTATAGAAGTACTCAAAGTTGTTATACATAGGACAGGGAACAACTATTTTCTAATTCCACTAATGGATCAAATAAGAAAGGGCTTTTTGGCTACAGAAGGGATAAACACCTTTAGTAATGGGTCCTGTTTTTGGCTGGTGTGGAAGAGAAGGTATCCAACAAAGGAAGAGGAAAAGGCTGCCTCAGTCAGTGGATCACTGGGCTAAGGAGAATATGCCAAGCTATCAGTACAGCTCCAAATCAAAAGTGGCATGGTCAAGTGGAAAGAACGTGGGTCAGAGGACCTGGGTTCTAATCTCAGCTCCACCACTTGTCTTTGTGACCTTGGGAAAGTTATTTAACTTCTCAATGCCTCAGTTTCTTCCCCTGTAAAATGGCGATTGAATCCCCATTTTCCCTCCTACTTAGACTGTGAGCCCCATGTGAGACAGGGACTGTGTCTGATCTGATTGAATTATATTTATCCCAGCACTTAGTACAGTGCTTGGTGCAGAGTAAGTGCTTATACTATAATTATTAGCTACTAATACTATTCCAATTATTACTCAATCTATTTTACTCAGTCCAGATTACCCAATGCTCTGGTCCAGATATTCTGGAAACTTTTCTTTCAGAAGAAAAAATGAGAAAATGTACCATTTTCCGAAGTCACCCAGGTGAAGATTAAGAATTTTCCATTGCAAAGGATGAAACAGGTCTTCAAAATGATTCTCCATTTAAGGACCCGTATCCTGTGCGTTGCCGGGCTCTAACTGTTGTGTACTGAAGTGCAGCTTGTAGGAAACAAGTATTCAGGTTTACATCTGGTATATGTACTTTAGATATTACTAATAAGCATAGGCATAGGATTTAGGGATTTAGAGATGGTGAATATGTGTGAAAAGAAAATGGCAACCTGAATTGCTGGAAACAAAATAGATGCACAAAAGTAAAAGTAGGCTCCCAAAATATGAGCATCCTCTCATCGTTCAGCTCACATGTGCAGCATCTTTTCAATTATTATTGGCAAAAGAATTTATTTCCCAAATGGCTTTCAGTGAAATTAGGAGCATTTACAAACTGAATGGTGCTTTGCAAAATACTTATTGCCAGAGCAGGTAGGCAGGTATGATAAATGGTGTGCAGAAAACACTTTCTCCTACCTCAGCAACTTGAGACAAGATGGATTTGCCAACCTTTTCATTATCATAAGGCAACATATTGTACAAAGGGGTATTAATTAGCTGAGACTGTACATATTATACTGCTTGACAGCCTCCTCCCCTCCCCCACTTAAATAGCATTTTAAATGCTGTGGTTTCCTTTCTTCCCATAGTATCATCTTTATCTCATCTTGCTGGCAATTGGGTGAGGGTTTGTTTTATTTTACAAGGCATGGAAGAGACTTCAATGACATAAAAAGTGCACACAATGACACCTTTAGGCAGAAGAGACATTCAAAATCCTGGCATGTTACTCCTAGAGGTTTCCAATGATGTCACCCTTGGTTATATTTTGTGATTTTTTTTAAGTCAATTGTTGGGGGTGGGTGGAGGAGGGCAGAGGGATTCAGAACTCTTCATCGACATAAAATAATTCAAATGTACATTTTAATGGAATGTTATTTAACACAGGCTATTTAATGAAAATCATTTAATGATTTCTGTCTGAAGTTGTGAGGTTCGCATACTTATTGACTTTCTTTGTCTTTCCTGACTCCTCCTCTTACTTGCTACTGAGCCTATGTGATTTATCAACCAGTAAATCCCGGAAATAATTAAAAGGCATTGTACTAGAGGTGGAAATGTTCATTTCACTGGGGAATCGGGAAAGGTTGTGACATAGGGAAATCCCATAAGGTTTTTCTTTCCTTTCCAAATTTGAAACTGTGAATCCTTTCTGCTTTTGTTTTTATGTTAGTTTCTTGCAGGCGACTGGCATGTAAACTCCTGAAGAAGCGTGCAAAAAAAAAAAAAGCTAAAGCTTTATCTAGGCTTTAATTTGTACCTCTAGGGAGAATGATGAGGGGTTATAAATGTGTGTCCAGATAATTGTTTAACTGTCTGTGTGTCCGCATTGTATGGGGGAGATCATTTCTACAGAGTTAAATCAGGATGGAAAGATGAGTGGAGATTGTATGCTACTGAATGCATTTGTGGCTGACCTAAATTTGACTGAGCTATTTCCAGACTGAGCAGGATCGGATTTGGAGTGCCTTGCTTTGCATTGATTGGTAAAATGGGTTCATGCCATATTTCCGGATCGGGATACCTCTGCCTTCATAAAAACTGCTTGAGCCACCACCCTATCACTTATCCGATGCGTATGCTGATCATATTATTTTTCATGTCAACTGGAACATTCTAAGCCTGTATTCTCCCTTGCACTTTTAGCAACTCTAGGGAATTAATTAATGGTATTTATTGAGAGTTTACTGTGTGCAGAGCACTGTAGTAAGCAGCTGGGAGAATATAATGCAGTAGAGCCAGTAGACATGATCCTTGCCCTCAAGGAGTTTAATGGGGAAGACTGCCATTTAAATACATTACAGATAAGGACATGTACTTAAGAGCTGTGGAGCTGGGGATGGGGTGTAAATCAGTGCTTAGTGGAAATACACCCGAGTGCATAGACGACTCAGAGTGGAGGAGAGGGAGGGCAAATAGGGGAATTGAGAGCTTAGTTAGGGATGACCTCTTGGAGGACATTTGAGTTTATCAGGGCTCTGAAGGTGGGGAGAGTGGTGGTCTGTCAGATACAAAGAAGTAGGGATTTTCAGGCCAGAACTCTGGTGAGATAGATGAGATCGAGTTATATTGAGTAGGTTGGCATTAGAGGAGCTGAGTGTTTGGGTTGCGTGCTAGTAGGAGATCAGCAAGGTAGGAGGGGGAGAACCGAATGAGTTGCCTTAAAGCCGATGGTAAGGAGCTTGTTTTTGAGGAGGTAGATGAGCAATCATTGGAGATTTTTGAGGAGTGGGGAGATGTGCACAGGATATCTTATTGAGAAAAATCATCCATACTGGAGTAGGGAGAGACAAAAGGCGGGGAGGTCAATGAGGAGGCTGATGCAGTAGTCGAGATGGGCTATAAGAACTTGGATCAGCATGGTAGCACAGTGATATTTTAACATAAAAAATTATATAGATTTTTTTTTCTTTGCACAGACTCGCACGCAGGGGCAAGAGTCATTTTTCTATGTGCAATACTTTACCTGTATTATAGTCTCAAGACTCTTCTTGACGTACTAATGCAACACCTTTGCCATTCACCATCTTTGGCAGGACTGGTTGGGTTAGGGTTAGGTTAGGACCGGATAAACTAACGGCAGTTCAGAAACCGAATGAACTTCACTTGTACCGCAAGTTTCCAAGTACCAGTATTAAAGGGGCACATTTTAATGCTGATCTTCAGTACATCTTTGCACCTTAAGTGCTCGATAGATATGACTGATTGAAATGTACTCCATTGCTCAGCTAGATAGGACATTTATGAAGGTATACAACAATATTAGTGTTGCATTCTCCCAATGCATAACATTGTATTTGAGTGCCTTTTGAGTGCTAAGCACTGTACTAAACTAATGGGAGAATGCAACGGTAGCCATATGAGACCTTTCTGAGAGGAAGATGAAGTACAATCATCCACCTGTGCAGCATTCTTAAATTCAGGAGTGGAGAGGCTTCCCCTCCCTCTTGTCCGTCCTCCCCTTCCTGACCCTTTTTGGATTCTTGTTGAACTATCTCAGTTGATTTACTTATGAATAACCTGTACAGGTCCACAAAAGATTATGTGTTTACCATATTTTGTGTATGCAAGAAAGTTTGCAGATGTGTTGAGGTGTATATATTGATTGAAGCTTGTCTATTAAGAGAAGTGTACAGAATTGGATTGGGTGTATCTTTCTTCTCTTTCACTCTTTAAATTAAAACAAAAATTCCTTAGTGTTAGATTTCCTTGGAAGTTGGAGCGTGATGAGGGCAACTATTAATTTCTCTCCAATACTGCCACTATTAACCCTGGTAGTTTATCTGACAAAGGCTGACATATAGATTCTATGATGTTTAGCTTGCATCCTCTAGACTATAACCTCAGTGAGGGCTGGGAGCATGTCTGCCAACTCTGTTATATTGCACTCTCCCAAGCACTTAGTACAGTGTTCTGCACAGAGTAAATGCTCAATAAATATGATCTGAGACAGCTTAAGGAACTTGGAGTCTCTTAGACACTTGCAAAATATTCTGCCAAACAGTCTTTGACTGTGTGTGTGTGTGTGTGTGTGTGTGTGTGTGTGTGTGTGTTCTGTGTCCCTTCCCCACAGCACCTGTATATATGTATATATGTTTGTACATATTTATTACTCTATTTATTTATTTTACCTGTACATATCTATTCTATTTTATTTTGTTAGTATGTTTGGTTTTGTTCTCTGTCTCCCCCTTTTAGACTGTGAGCCCACTGGGTAGGGACTGTCTCTATATGTTGCCAACTTGTACTTCCCAAGTGCTTAGTACAGTGCTCTGCACACAGTAAGCGCTCAATAAATACGATTGATTGATTGATTCTGAGTTGTGTGTGGTACTGGTGTTTTCTGTGAATACTGGGTTTCTGTACTCTCTAAGAAATATATTGCTCAAGGTCTGACAGGTGGTGCCCAGTTCTTTACTCCTTACACTTCAATTTCTTCTTTAGTAGGTGAAGCGTATAGCCAGTGAATACCATTATATTTTGACTCTGTCATTATTCCTGCCACCATTGCAAATCTTGATGGAGCTGCTAAGCTGTTAAATTGCATTCATTGACTGCTGAAACTTTAACTGATGTTCTCTGGATGAACAGAGTTGGCTTTTGTTATCTGTATCATTACATAGTACTTGATACTAAGATTTTGGTATCCCTCAGCAATAATAGGGCAGTTGAACCTGTATGTTTTTTCAGGGTGTTTTGTGAGTGGATAAATTTGATATTTTCATGGATTAACTTGCAGAAAATTGTCACTTTCTACTTAATGCCTAGCTAAAGCTAATTTGTGTTAGAAATTGACATTATTTGTATACTGCATAATGAGTTGACTCTGTGAAACTAATCTGATTTTCAGTGATTCCGTTCCCTTGCTATCTCCCTGGCATTATCTCTGCACTCATTTCAGTAACACTACCGATAGTTCTTTGTCCCCTGACAAAGATTGTGCTCTGGATTGGTTTTCAGCCAGGATTTCAAATTGCATGCTGTCTTCAAATAGAGGAAAATAATTTGAATTCCTAAAATGCTGCATCTTCAAAATTAAAGGTCTAATTTAAATAAATCTTTCTACTTATCACAGAGGACCCTGAAAGTGTCGATATTAGTCTTTGCTGCAAATACTGTAGCTCTTTGACCCCAGAGTCACCCTTCTCAGGGATGAGCAGCAAATTTTAGAAATGGGGAACAAAACTTGAATGATTTCCTCAACGCATCTTCCACCTTGGACAATATGAAGAATATTTACTTGCCACAAATGAAGTCCTAGCTTTTGCCCCAGCTTTTAATGATGCCACCACAGGTAGCATTCTGAAGAATGCCAAAGCTCCAGGAGGTGATGGTAGAGCTATACAGATCTACATTGAAACCAGCATTATATATCATATACATACACTCATTGTAGCCTATCAATTATCTCTTGGCCAGTGTTGGTATTGGGAAAGAACAGTGAGTCTCACAGGACTCAAAGTGAGACAGTGAGTGAACATTGTAGATACTATAGATCTGTAATGCTCAGATGTCTACACAGTTCTCTTTAATACATCGAACACTGAAGAAATGCCTGAAATTTCAAAGATTCCACCTTCATCACCCTCTTCAGGAAGAAAGGCGAGAAAGCAGACAATAGAAGTTATCAAGGAATCACAATATTCTCCACTGCCGATGAGTTGCTGTTGTACCCCCTGAACCAATTAATGACCTCAGCACTACTATTTGCTACTGTTAATAGGGCTGATCTCTGATAATAATAATAATAAAAAAGTTGGTTGCCCTGATTCAATTGTATTAAGTGCTTACTGTGTGCAAAGCACTGTACCATGCCCTAAGTTGTAATATACACAAAAATTGTCACTTCAGAATTAAAGGGGCTTTATCTGATCCTATCCCACTCACCAATGGAGCACAGTAGGGCTAGGTTCAATAGTCTCAAGACTATTCTGCACAGACACTATCTTTCTTCCCAAACTCACTGTCTTTTCCCAATACCAACACCAGCCAAGAGAGAATTGATAGGCTACGGTGAGTGTGTGTGTGTATGGATACGATATGCACAGTAGGGAGAAATGCAATGCTGATTTAAATAGCTACATTATTACTCTCTTTAAAGAGATGAAGTGGGAAGCAGCTTGGCCTGGTGGCCAGGCCTGGGAGTCAGGGGACCTGGGTTCTAATCCTGACTCTGCCATTTGCTTGCTGTGTGTCCTTGGGCAAGTCACTTAACTTCTCTGCGCCACACTTTCCTCAACTGTAAAATGGGGGTGAAATATCTGCTCTCCCTCCTATTTCATTCATTCGTTCAGTCGTATTTATTGAGCTCTTACTGTTTGCAGACCACTGTACTAAGCACTTGGGAGAGGACAATATAGCAATAAGCAGACCCATTCCCTGCCCTATTTAGATCAGGAGCCCCGTTTAGGACAGGGACTATGTCCAAACCTGATTAACTTGTATCTACCCCAGTGTTTATGGTGCTTGATACACAGTAAGCACTTAAAAAAAATTAAAAATATTTTAAAATCATAATACGTTAAATCTTACAATGACATCCTCAAAGTTGCTTCCAGGTTACTCTAATGAATAGTTTAAATCCTTATGTATTGGTTGAAAGAACATCTTCCACTCCACACTAGGTATTCTTTTTAAAATTCAGTCCTTAGTTTGCTTGTGTTTTTATGCCTCTGTATTCTCAGAGAAGTGAATAGGCTAAAGCTGGATTGTAAAAGGTCAGGGAGAGAATTGGAGAAGAGGAAGCAGACTAGACTGTAAGATCACTGTGGGCAGGGAATGTGTCTGTTATATTGTTGTTCTCTCCCAAGCGCTTAGTACAGTGTGCTGCACACAGTAGGTGCTCAATAAATATGATTGATAGAGGTGGCTGGTTTATACATCCAGTTTGAGAAGTTTGAACAGGAATGGGAGGAGGGTGAGGCAATAGCTGAGTGGCGCTGTGAAATCCAGAGAGGGCTCTATTTTATTTTTTAAGAGGGGAGATATGGGCAAGTTTTCAAGGCATTGCACTGTTTCTCCAACATCCTGTTTCTACTTCCAGAGAAAGACTACTGGGATGAATGAAGCATTGCTCTCATCTGGCAATGTCATATTTTATAATCTTTTGTTATGACTCATAATTACCTTGAAGAAGGCCAAAGTTCTGCTCATATAGTTGGCTTGGGTGTACCTACTCTATTAACAGCCCTAAATCTATTACAATGCAGTTTAATGAGAACCTTGGGAACTTGTGTGTCATGGGTTAGAATGTGATATGAAAGTCTTTCTCCATAATCTACTAATTAAGAGGAAACCAAATGTTGTTGTCTTCTAAACATGGAAAAGGTGAGGAGGAGGAGGCATAGGAATGAGAAATTGACTGAGCTCCTAACAGCTCATCTAGATTATCTAATAACCAAATATTAATGGACCTCTTTGTCCTGGAAATGGCATGCTCTTGCTTTTAAGTGAGCTATATTGACCTTTGAATTTTGGCATAGGTAATAATAAAGAAGCTAGTAGTCAAGAAATATGCCGAAGACTTGCTATGAAGAGCCTGGAAAAAGTCACGAACTGTGGTGATTTAACAATTGCCACAAAAATACAAATTGTCAATTCTAAGGTGTTTCTGGTGACAATGTATGGACCCGAAAGCTAGACAGTGGGGGGGAAAAACAGGATAGAACGAACATCGATTCTTTTGAAATGTGTTGTTGGAGAAGGCTTTAGAGAACACCATGGACTGCCCAAAAAACAAACAAATGGATTTTGGAGCAAATTAAGCCGAAGTGGTCTTTGGAAGGCCAAATGACTCGATTTAGATTAGCATATTTTGGACAAATAATCAGGAGGACTGATTCTCTGGAGAAGACACTAATGCTAGGAAAAGTCCAGGGAAAACATGGAAGAGGCAGACCAGCAACTAGATGGATAGAGACCATAACAATGATGATGGAAGAACCATTAGAAAGGTTGCAGATTATGGCAGAGGACAGGACGTTCTGGAGAAAGTATATCCATGGAGTCGCTATGAATCAGAGAAAGCTTTCTTTCTCTGGGAGCTTCCTGCAACCAGATCTGGGAGTGGCAGATGGTAGCCCAGTCCCTGGTGGTCCCCTTGGCTTCAGGGAGGAGCCTGGGCTCTGGTGCCAACTTGTTGCCAACTTGTACTTCCCAAGCTCTTAGTACAGTGCTCTGCACACAGTAAGTGCTCAATAAATATGATTGATTGATTGGCGGAAGAGTGGTGACAGCAATAGAGATGTAGAGATTTGGGGTGCACTGAGCAGGAAAGGTCCCCAGACCTGCCTTTCAAGAACATAAGGGCTTTAGTAGTAATAGTATTTATTAAGTGCTTACTGTGTGCAGAGCAGTGCACTAAGTATTAGGAGAATATTTGGAAGTAGGAATGAAACACAGTGCCTGTTCCTCATGGGACTCAGAATCTAAAAAATGAAGTGGGGAGATGGATTGGAGACAGACACTACAGGAGTGACCCAAAGGAGGCTGATCAGGGTGTGGGCACTTCTGAAGTGACTCCAGGAGCTCTTTCAGCCAGGATTTAGGACTGAGAACCTCCAACAACAGTACACCCCCACCCTATTCTCCCTCCCTTCTGAGCCACTGAGGTATTTGAGAGTGTACCTCTTAAGCATTTTGATACTCACCCTACCCTCACAGCATTTATGCACATATCCTTATGCTCAGCTGCCTTTCCTATTTCAATATCTGTCTCCTCCTCTAGACTGTAAGCTCCTTGTGGGCAAGCATCGTGTCTACCAATTGTATTCTCCTAAGTGCTTAGTACAGTGCTCTGCCCACAGAAAGCACTCAATAAGTACTATTGAAAGGGGGACCTGAGGTGAGATACAGCCAGCAGGTTAGTTTGGAAGTCATGAAAAGTGCAAGTTGGTAAATCAATCAATCAATCATATTTATTGAGTGCTTACTGTGTGCAGAGCACTGTACTAAGTGCTTGGGAAGTACAAGTTGGCAACATAGTGGGGAATAAATAAATAAATAGTGGGGAAACAAGTGCAGGTGGAGCCCTGAAATCAAAGTTTGGTAATTCTTATTTTAGTTGAAAATAAACAGATAGTCCTCGGAGGTTTTCAAGTTGGGAGATGATGTTATGCATGATGTTTTTAGGAAGATGAAATGTGCAATGGTATGTAGGATAGGCTTACGGTGGTTGTTTGTGGCATAAGCTAGATCAATAACTACCCTATTTATAGTAGTTGAACTTGAAGATGATATGGTTGGTAGATATATGGGTGGAGAAAAAGGGGGCAGATCCATGTGATATATAGAGGAAGCATTGGCGTGCAATAAAGACTGAATGTGGAAGGTAAATGACAGATGACACCACGTTTGCAAGCATCTGGACATGGAGAAGGATGATGTGTAGGCAGTGACAGGGAAAGTTTAGAGGAAGGAAGGTTTTAGATGAGATCAGATTTTGACATTGAATTCAAGATGTTGATAGGCCACCCAGATGGAGCTGTCTCAGAGGCAACACGTGAGAGGACAAGATTGGACATACAGATTTGAAATACTGGTGCTAGATAAAACAATGTAAACAGATTAGCTCCTTTAGACAATATGTAAAGAAGAATAGTGGACACATAATAGAGACTTATAAGTATCCATAGTTGAAGGCATGGGGAGGGAAAAGGTTCAGTATGGCTAACTGAGAAGGAACAATCAGAAAGGTAGGAAGTAAACCAGGAGATTACTGTGTTTAGAGAAATCAGAGAGAAATTTTAAGAGGAAGGAGTAGCCAATACTATCAAAGACATCAGAGAAGTCAAGGAAAATTAAGATAGATTTAGTGAGAAAAGAGGTCATTAGTGATGTTGGTGAGTACTGTCTCAGTAGAGCAAAGAGGGAAAAATCCAGATTACAGCACCTGGAGAATACAACTGGTGTAGATAAATGGAAGCAGCATTCAGACTCCAAATTTTCAGAATTGGCGAGGCAAAAGAGCCAATGTCACAAGTTGCAGCAGTGAACTGATTGGAGATTGGATTGGATATCATTCATGACTTAACAAATTGGTATGCTTATGGTACGCAATAATAACATCATATAAGAATAAATAGATGGAGGATACTTTTGGTTTGTCAGGAAAAAAATCCAAATGAGAGCTGAGTTTTCCAGGGAGCATAAAAAATGCATAGGCCAATTACAAACATTTAAGTGGTTCCCAGCTGTTTACATTCACACAGATAAGCTATTTCTTATCTTTTAATAATAATGCTGCTAGGAAAATATAGAAGGATTGGGGGAGTAAACATTCTTCCTCATTTTTTTGAAATTTAAATTTTCTCAGAACAATTAAAACCTATGAATGGCCCTAGAATCTGCTGATGAGGCAAAAACCTAAGCGCAAGCACTCTTAAAGAATATGATGTCTTTCCCTAACTCAGTGGTCATTAAATACTTTGCTGTCCTGAATAAATGTTGAACTATGTAAATTAATCTTTACTGCTTTTATGGTTCCTCTTCAAATGAGAGCAAATTAAACAGTGCAAGAGCAAGAGAAATCCTATGGACAAAGAGATAAAGTAGAGAGAAATAGTGCGCTAGAGAAGCAGCTGATAAGCTTAATGAAATAAGGAACCCATTGAACCAGAAGTGAGCTGGCATCGTCCCAGTGCTAGACAGGTTTATTTTTGAAGATTACTGCATTGAAGTTTTTAGGCTATACTTTAAAATGAAGACATAGAATGGGGAAACAAGGATATGGTTGGCACTAGTAAATGATTCCTAGAGGTTTCCTTAGTAAAGTAAGACACTGCCAAGAGGGGAAATGTGGATACTATCTCCCAAGTTAATTTTCTCACTCTAATTTGCTCGCAATTTTCCTGGACTCTTGCTTTTCCCTCACCTGGAATGACCTTCTCTCTCAAATCTATCAAACCATGTCACTCTCCCTCTTTAAAGTCCTTCTAAAATTCCATCTCCTCCAATAAGCATTCTCTGGTTTATCCTCATTTTTCTGTTCATGTTTCCCCCATCAGCCTACTTAGCTGACAGGGAGACAATGTTGATTGTATTATTTGGATCTATCTATCGATCAATCAATCAATCAATTGTATTTATTGAGTGCTTACTGTGTGCAGAGCACTGTATTAAGCACTTGGGAAGTACAAGTCGGCAACACATAGAGACAGTCCCTACCCAACAGCGGGCTCACAGTCTAGAAGGGGGAGACAGAGAACAAAAACCAAACATACTAACAAAATAAGATAAATAGAATAGATATGTACAAGATAAATAAATAAATCTATATGCTCTTTACCTATTGTACACTTGCAAATCGTGTCTGTCTCTCCCGCTGTATTGACAACTTTTCTAAGGCAAAGATTTTCTTATCCCTTTTGGATTTTTCCAAGTGCCTAGTGCAATGCTCCGTCCACAGTAGGCACTCAGTAAATCTGGCTGCTACTGCTATTTGGATCAGATTTTTAGAGGGTAGTTAGTCAATTGTATTTATTGAGCACTTACTGTGTGCAGAGCACTGTATTAAGTGCTTGAAAGAGTACAATATAACAGACATATTCCCTGCCACAATGAACTTACAGTCTAGAGAGGTGGAAAGAGATATCTATTACATATGGTCTGCCATTTTTCTACCATAAATACTTTCATAAAGATTAGTCTTAACTTGTGAATGTCTCTGGGAAGTAGACTTTCCAGGCAGATTCCAGAGACCGAATTTGGATATTTGATATAATCATTTGAGTATTGGACCATAAGACCTGAAGACTGGGGTCTATCTCACTCCTATCAGGAGTTTGCTATGAAACCTAGGGTGAAGCGTTAGATCGTCTAGGGCTCATTTATAAAACAGACAAAAAAAGAGTTTTTTTAACCTTCACAAGAAAACTGGAAAGATGAATGCAGCAATTTATTAAGCCTAATAATCTATTGAAAAGATTCAGTCCATTAGAGGGAATAAAACTCTATCACAGATAACCAATCCCCCTCTAGACTGTTGTTTCCCCCTCTAGACTGTAGACCCCTGTGCACAGGGAATGTTTACCAACTGTAATATTATACTCTTCCAAGTTCTTAGTACAGTGCTCTGCACATAGTAAACACCACGGATTGATCAACTGGCTATGAGATTATCAGCTACCATGCATTATGTAATTAATTTGGGGAAAGCCACCTTGTGCTTTTTATGATGGAAAGAGCTCTGGTCAAGAAGGAGACTTGTTTCAATTAATTTATGAAAAGTGTTTTCTAATTAAGGAAATAAAAGATTTAAATACAGAATCGAATTCTTCCATATTTAGCACTTCTAGTCGCTGGGGTAGCTACCAGCAAATCAAGTTGGGCACAGTCCCTGTCCCATATGGGGCTCAAAGTCTTAATCCCCATTTTACAGATGAGGTAACTGAGACACAGAGAAATGAAGTGACTTGCCCAAGGGCACGCAGCGGACAAGTGGCAAAGCCGGAATTATAACTCAGGTGCTTCTGAATCCCAGACTCACGCTCCATCCATTAGACCACACTGCTTATGATGATAATAATTATTATGGTATTTATTAAACCCTTACTGCATACCAAGCACTGTCCTAAGCACTGGGGTAGATACAAGGTAATCAGGTTTTCCCATTTGGGGCTTTGTCACCCGTCGTCTGGGGACGTTTTCATTCAGTGATCAGTGGGGTGAGAGAGAGAGGGGCCGGGGATGGAAAGCCTGCATTTTATATAAAATTTATTCCACAAGGCAAATTGAATTATGTAATTGTTTAGGCGCAATGGATTGAACCTCCCTTTCAGAGGAATGTAATCAATTAGCAATATTAGAGCTTCCTTAATGGGAGGAACGCACTCATATGTTAGTTGCACGTGGGGGAGGTGGCTGGCTCTCATCGGGTGCTCTCCCGACACAGGAGGAGTCCGCTTGAGTGACCCACACCTGTAGCGGGCGGGTGGCCAGCTCCCGCCACGTGTTTGAGCGCGTTTGTGAATTGGGCAGAATTCACTTGTACGCGTTGCCCGTGCGCGTGGTGAGGCGGCTAGCTCTCACCACATGGGAGGAACCCACTTCTGTTCCCCATCCGCAGCAGGGCACCTGGCTCCCACCCACGGACGTTCAGCGAGACACTCACCCAGCCCGCGGCCCTTCCCTCACTGTGTTAGTTCTGGTTGCAGAGTGGCAATCTGGCATTCTGGGCAGAGGGACAAAGACATGTGGACCGCTGCTGCTGCTGCCCGTCTCGATGTTCTGCCCAGAAGGTCAGAGGCCACAGGTATTTATATCACCTGTGGCTTGGGCCATTCCCATTTCCGTCCTCTGCTTGCTCAATCTCCACCCCTTCCATCCTCCATACTTTATTTGGTCGGCACGGGGGTGAGGGACACCTATCTTTCCGCCCCGCTCCCCTCCGGCCAGAGAAGTTGCATCAGGGGTGGCATTTTGACCTCGGGATGCCCAGGGTCACCTTGGCAATGGCTCAGAGTCTTAATTCCCATTTTACAGATGAGGAAACTGAGGCCCAGAGAAGTGACGTGACTTGCCCAAGGTCACACAGCAGACAAGTGGCAGATCCAGGACTCCCGAGCCCATGCTCTTGCCACTAGGCCACGCTGCTTATAGGACGGAAAGGGTGAGAAACTGACTGGTTCCATCACACCTTGTGATATTCAAGGAGGTCTGATTTGGGGGAGGGTGGAGAGAACAGACTGTGTAGTCCACGACCACAGAAAAATGTGGTTACTCAAAACTGTGTACCTTGTCTGCCCCTCTAGACTGCAAGCTCCTTGTGGGCAGGGAACATGTCTACCAACTCCATTGTATTGCACTCTCCCCAGCACTTAGTACAGCGCTTTGCAAACAGTAAACACTCCGTAAATTCTGTTGATTGATTGACAGCCAGATTCTTAGCATTTGAGCTTCATGTGGGACAGGGATTATGTCCAATCTGATTATCAGGCATCCACTCCAGAATGTGGCGCAAAGAGCTTAATAAATATACCATAAACATATCGAACACAAAAAATGGATGTGAACATTCAAAATTTATGGTAGAGAAGCAGCGTGGCTCGGTGGAAAGAGCCCGGGCTTTGGAGTCAGAGGTCATGGGTTCAAATCCCAGCTCTGCCAATTGTCAGCTGTGTGACTTTGGGCAAGTCACTTAACTTCTCTGTGCCTCAGTTACCTCATCTGTAAAATGGGGATTGAGACTGTGAGCCCCCCGTGGGACAACCTGATCGCCTTGTAACTTTCCCAGCGCTTAGAACAGTACATTGCACATAGTAAGCGCTTATTAAATGCTATCATTATTATTAAACATAATAATATTGGTATTTGTTAAACACTACATGTCAAGCACTGTTCTACGCACTGGGGTATGTACACATTAATCAGGTCAGACACAGTCCCTGTCCCACATGGAGCTTACAGTCTAAGTAGGAGGGAGAACAGGTTTTGAATCCCCATTTTGAAGTTGGGGAAAATGAGGCACGGAGCAGAAGTGAGCAGAAAATTTCCATCACATTTAATTAATGGGACAAGGGATTCCCTAACCTAGTCAATGCACCTATCATCTTTCCATCCGCCTATTCATTCAGAACTCCTCTGCATAATAGAGCAAAACCCTGGAAAAAAGATACCTGGAGTGTCTAATATTAAGATGTGCATAATTTTAATGTTTGAAACCATTGTTTCCAAAAGCTGATTTATTCAATCAACAAGATGGTCTGAAACACTCTAATTTACACAGTGCTAGACTTGCCATAAAGCTGGCCAGTTATTTTTTAGAAGAAAAAAAAAAATGAGCAGTAGTTATCTTCAGTGGCTCACACTATGATTAATCAGTCAGATTCTGAACATCCAGTATCCTCCTAAGCCTCCTGCCAACCCACTCAAGGGGTAAGTAAACTGTGTTATTGACTGTTCAGACATGCAAACTGTTAAATTGTCCCTTTTAAGGAATGGTCAATTCTATATTTAGATAACTAACAACTCACTGCATCCAAACCAAATTTAATACACTCATAACTTGGATAACACTCTAGAACTAATAAAATATAAACTTTATTGAAAATAAAGCCGTGTTTATTGCTAAATAAATAACTTGGGTTTATATAGTACCTTGACAAGATAGAGCTCCATGTTGAGTAACTAAGTACTTCATGCACAGATCACATTTTATAAAGTTATATATATTTTACTAACATGAGCTGTAAAACGCAGACCTCATTCTGTTACAATCCATCCAGTAGTGAGCAAGAGGGTAAATAATAAATGGGATTTTGAGAGGCACTGAAAATTCTATCCACATGAACACTGAGCTGTTAGGAAACTTGCCTCCCTCTTCTAAAACTTTTATCTTGTATTTGGTTCAGTTAGAGCCTAAACTTACAGTAAGTAACTTGCTTTTCGAGGTTAGCCATTAGAAAATTTGTGTATTAAAGGAACAAATTATTTCAGAGGGTGCTGGAGCTTTAAAAGAGCTCAAACAACCCTCAAACAACCTTCCCTCAATAAACCTCAAACAACCCTTCCAACAGCTCAACTGCCAATCAATCCCTTCCTTATCCCTTAAATTGCCCAAAGCTCTCATTAATTTGTCTTGCACAAACTCTCAACAAGTGAAGTGGGCTAGGCCCAGGAACTTGATAAACTCAAACACAAAGAAAAGAATTTCAATATTGGAAATGACTTTGACACCTCAGTCTTGCTAATACTAAAACTAATCCCCTAATTTGCACCATTATGCCTTTTGAATATTCAGAAATAATCAGCAATAAGGTGTTTAAAAATCTGAGAGAAGCTGCTGCATTTACTCCAATTAATATGCAAATTACTTTGGGGGAAGAAATCCTTTGACTGAGCTTCCCCAGCTTCAGGGAGTTGTACACGCTTACATATGTTTGTTCTTTACAGTAGAATCAGCTAGATAATAATAATAATAATAATAATAATAATAATAATAATAATAATTATGGTACTTGTTAAGCACTTACTATGTGCCAAACAATGGGGCAGATACAAGGTAATCAGGTTAGACACAGTCCCGTCCCACAGTATGCTCTCAGTCTTTATCCCCATTTTGTCTTGTCTTATGCCATTGAGTCATCACTTACCCATAGCAGCTCCATGGACAGATCTCTCCCAAAACGTCCCACTCTCCATCTGCAGTTGTTCAAGTAGTGTATCCATAGAGTTTTCTTGGTGAAAATACAGAAGTGGTTTACCATTGTCTTCTTCCGCACGGTAAACTCGAGTCTCCACCCTTGACTCTCTCCCATGCCACTGCTGCCCGGCACAGGTGAGTTTTGACTTGTGGCAGATTGTAGCCTTCCACTCACTAACCACTGCCCAAGCTAGGAATGGAATGGGTAGGCCTCTGCTTGACTCTCCCTCCCATAGCCAAGACTAGTAGAATACTGGAAACTCTCCAGATGCGATCCTGAGAGGGGAATCCCCATTTTACAGAGGAGGTAACTGAGGCACTGAAAAAGTAAGCAGGCATGTGGCAGAGCCAATGTGGGGGTGAGAGTTGGGGTGACAGTGTGATAGCACGTCGCATCATATTTAATCCTTAGAGATGTACTTAATGATGTGGGATCCAGGTTGCTGAGTTAGCTTCGGGAAATAGAATTCAAGATTCCTGCCCTGAGACCAGGGGAATCAATCAATCAGTCAATCATATTTATTGAGCGCTTACTGTGTGCAGAGCACTGTACTAAGCACTTGGGAAGTACAAGTTGGCAACATATAGAGACAGTCCCTACCCAACAGTGGGCTCACAGTCTAAAGGGGGAGACAGAGAACAAAACCAAACATATTAACAAAATAAAATAAATAGAATAGCTATGTAGAAGTAAAATAGAGTAATAAGTATGTACAAACATATATACATATATACAGGTGCTGTGGGGAAGGGAAGGAGGTAAGACGGGGGGGTGGAGAAGGGGACGAGGGGGAGAGGAAGGAGGGGGCTCAGTCTGGGAAGGCCTCCTGGAGGAGGTGAGCTCTCAGTAGGGTCTTGAAGGGAGGAAGAGAGTTAGCTTGGCGGATGGACAGAGGGAGGGCATTCCAGGCCAGGGGGATGACGTGGGACGGGGGTTGACGGCGGGACAGGCAAGAACGAGGCACGGTGAGAAGATTAGCAGCAGAGGAGCGGAGAGTGCGGGCTGGGCTGTAGAAGAAGAGAAGGGAGGTGAGGTAGGAGGGGGCGAGGTGATGGAGAGCCTTGAAGCCGAGGGTGAGGAGTTTCTGCCTGATACGCAGATTGATTGGTAGCCACTGGAGACTTTTGAGGAGGGGAGTAACATGCCCAGAGCATTTCTGGACAAAGACAATCTGGGCAGCAGCATGCAGTATGGATTGAAGTGGGGAGGGACACGAGGATGGGAGATCAGAGAGAAAGCTGATGCAGTAGTCCAGACAGGATAGGATGAGAGCTTGAACGAGCAGGGTAGCGGTTTGGATGGAGAGGAAAGGGCGGATCTTGGCAATGTTGCAGAGCTGAGACCGGCAGGTTTTGGTGACGGCTTGGATGTGAGGGGTGAATGAGTGAGCGGAGTCGAGGATGACACCAAGGTTGCGGGCTTGTGAGACGGGAAGGATGGTAGTGCCGTCAACAGTGATGGGAAAGTCAGGGAGAGGGCAGGGTTTGGGAGGGAAGACAAGGAGTTCAGTCTTGGACATGTTGAGTTTTCGGTGGTGGGTAGACATCCAGATGGAGATGTCCTGAAGGCAGGAAGAGATGCGAGCCTGGAGGGAGGGGGAGAGAGCAGGGGCAGAGATGTAGATCAGAGTAGAGATGATAGTTAAAGCCGTGGGAGCGAATGAGGTCACCAAGGGAGTGAGTATAGATCGAGAACAGAAGGGGACCAAGAACTGAACCTTGAGGAACCCCTACAGTAAGGGGGTGGGAGGCGGAAGAGGAGCCTGCAAAAGAGACTGAGAATGAACGACTGGAGAAATAAGATACTTGCTTTGTTTTGTCATCTGTCTCCCCTTTTCTAGACTGTGAGCCTGTTGTTGGGTAGGGATTGTCTCTGTTGCTGAATTGTACTTTCCAAGCACTTAGTACAGTGCTCTGTAGACAAGTAAGCACTCAATAAATATGAATTTTTTTCAGTATTTCAATCTCATTTATTGAGCGCTTACTGTGTGCAGAGCACTGTATTAAGCGCTTGGGAAGTACAAGTTGGCAACATATAGAGACGGTTCCTACCCAACAGTGGGCTCACAGTCTAGAAGGGGGAGACAGAGAACATAACAAAACATATTAACAAAATAAAATAAATAGAATAAATACGTAGAAGTAAAATAAATAGAGTGATAAATATGTACAAACATATATACAGGTGCTGTGGGGAAGGGAAAATGAACGAATGAATAGGTGACACAGTGAGAGAAAAGTAGATAGGAAGATGAGACTAATGAAGGCTTCCTGGAGGCTATGTGATTTTTAGTAGGGATTTTAAACTGGGGGCACTGGGGCGCACTGGAGGGGGGCTTCCCAAGCAGGAGGCAACTCTAAGACCTGATGGAGGGAAGAAATCCAGTTGGATACGGTGCCTGTAGAGGTGTACCCATATATAGGAGGGGCAACATAAATATTAACAACATAAGAAGTGTACCAGACAGGAGTATTACGAAATCCATTTAAGTTGAAATTCTAATCTTAAACAACAAAATTATTGTAGTAGAACTGTCATAATTTTTCTGACTAGGTTGAGGAGAGTCAGCAAAAAATGTTACACAAGAATAGGAAGCTTCAAAACTAAAGCAGATGCAAATAATGAAAAACCTCATTTATTTCTCACATAACTCGACTGAATAACTCATCATGACGAAGTGGAGTCGAGGTTTGTGGATAGGGTAAGTGACTGTTTCTTGGAATGACTACTCCCAGGACCCACAAGCAAAAAGTAATATGCCAAATTGAATTCTGACTAGTGGACGTGACCTGTTGCAGGAGGAGGGAGATGGAGGAAGAGTCACACTGTAACAGTGATCACCGTACAAATACATTTACCATTTTTCTGGGAAAGGGAAGGCCAAAAAAACCCAACAGAAGGATGATCTACTTCAAAACAAGGAACTGAAAAAATGTGAATCTTAGGAAAAAGCTGAAAAGAGCGGATAAAAAGAAATAGCATAGAAGAAGCCTGTATGATGTTGTAGGTAAAATGGCTGTTACCTCACCATCAAGAAGTGATGATTGATCAGAAAGGAATTCCTGGAGAAGTAAGACTTTTTTTTTTTTCAGAGGGAGAAAAATCCTTTCAAAAACAGAAAATTAAGGAACCAAGGAAATTCACAGGGACAAGTCCATTGTAAACAGAAAATCAGGTGAACCAAAAAGGAGCTTGAAAAAGCACCTCGTGAGGGATGCAAAGGCCAATAACAGAAGATTCTTCAGAGACCTTAAAAGCAGAAAGTCTACTTGGCAATCAGTAGAGATGATCACCAGAAGATCATGATGAAAAAGTGCTTTCAGGGGTAAAAAGGGGGATAGCCAAGAAAAGAAACAAATTCAATGGCTCTATATCAAGCAAGGCATTAAGCTAGGTTTCCTCCTTCAGATTGTTTTTCATGGGAGGCTGGTAAATGGACCTGTATTTCACTGGGTTAAACACTCAGAATGACTTATGCCAAACTGAGAGGGGAGATCACAGCTCAATGGAAAGAGGATGGACTTGGGAGTCAGAAGTCATGGATTCAAATTTTGGCTCTGCCACTTGTCAGCTGTGTGCCTTTGGGCAAGTCACTTCACTTCTCTGTGCCTCAGTTCCCTCATCTGTAAAATGGGGATGAAGACTGTGAGCTCCACGTGGGACAACCTGATCACCTTGTATCCTCCCCAGTGCTTACAACAGTGCTTTGCACATAGCACTTAACAAATGCCATTATTTATAATTATTATTATAGATAACTATTTCATTTTTTAAGACAACACTACTGATAGTGAAGTTCTATTCGTGAGTTCATGTGCCTGTTGAAACATACTTTGGTAAGCCAATCAAGAATTTGATTTTGTCAGGCCGTTTTTAGAGAATATTTTGGGGGGGTAGGGGGGTGGCGTGAGCACTGTATTCCTAAGTAGGTGGGTACGGGCAACAACAAAAATAGGTCTCCTTCATCTGTTGTGATGTGTGAATATCCATATTTTACAATCTTCTGTGGTAAAGGATAAGGATGAGTTTTTCCCTCTTGGTTTATAAAGTGGAGATAGCAGCTCACTATCAGGCACGCTTCCAGAGATGACTTTGGAGAAAGTTCCTGAGTATTTCCCCAGGAAAAGAGGAGATGTGCCATAATCTGAGACCTTGTTGTATAAATTGATTCAGTCCAACTTGCAGTAGATATGATAATGCCCTTACTGATAATTGAAATGCCGGGGTCAGGCACATTTACGTGTAGATCTTCAAAATTTGGAGCTGGCCATCCAACTTACTGACAACTGATATTTTGTTTAAAAAGGGCATTATTACTTCTGTAGCAAATTGTTTTTGTACCTGAAAATTTGAAAATTTTTAAGTGCCCATTACATTTGGAACATTTATTTAACTATGGTTAGAGTATTTCCATTGTATTTCAGAAAAATGCCACATTAATCATTTACTGTGCTATTTTTTTCATGAGCATTAAATATATATATAGTTATCTTCCACACTAGAAGATGAGACTCTTGGTGAAATTCACCTATGATTTTTTTTTTTTTTTTTTTGTGTGTGTGTGTGTGTGTGTGTGTGTGTGTGAGAGAGAGAGAGAGAGAGAGAGAGAGACTGACTCTGAAAGGACTGATTCAGGACTCACAATCCTGGCATATTGTGTGCATAAAAAAGGCTGTCCCTAGTTGTGTCTCCATGTTTGATATTTTAGTGTTTGTTCCATACCAGGGATAAAGAGCATTTAATATTTTAAGAATGATGCTTGAGGACATATTTTCCTTTGACAGAAAAGCTGAATCACAGAGCTTTATGAAATTTGAAAACCAGGAAAAAGCCTTAACACTTCACTTATCAGTCATATTAACAACTATTGCTTATTGTAAAAAAAAATCTTACTTTTGTAGATGGATTTATGGCATTGGGCAACACTGTATATGAAGTTTGGGTGTTTTTCTTTCAACATGCATGTCTTACTACTTACAGAGATGGATGCTTGGGTACATTATCTCCTGGATAGGTCTCCTTTCTACAGAACAATATCACTGGATGATAATAATAATTATTATTATGATATTTGTTAAGCACTTACTCTGTGTCAAGCACTGTTCTAAGCAGTGGGGTAGATACAAGGTAATCAGGTTGCCCCACGTGGGGCTCACAATCTTAATCCCAATTTTCCAGATGAGATAACTGAGGCAGAGAGAAGAGAAGTGGCTTGCCCAAGGCCACACGGTAGATAAGTGGCGGAGCCAGGATTAGATTCAGATAAACTCCTTGTGGGCAGGGAACATGTCTACCAACTCTTGTATTGTACTCTTCCAAACAGTACAGTGCTCTGGACACATTAAGCTCTCAATAAATACCAAACTGATTGGTTTGGACAAGGATTTGGGCATGAATTTGCAATCAGGCAGCCCCTACATTCCACTATAATTAAACTATAATGTATTCCTAAGCAAGCCCTTCACTATCAAGGAGGAGGCTCTTCATGGCATAGTAAACTGGACAAACTATGGAATCAGGACTCTAGCTCCAGTTTTTGAATGAGTGAACTCTGAAATCAAGCCTTAAACTGGAAAAGCACCTGGATCTGATGGCATTCCTGCAGAAGTTTACGCATGAGAGGACATAATCCTCAACCATGTATACAAGCTTTTCCACACTATTATGCTTCTGCAATAATCACCATCTTCAGGAAGGAAGGAGAAAGGGCTGACTATTAAACCTACAAATGCATCTCCCTCCTTTGTCAGAAAGATTCTAGGCAGCACCCTATTTTAACCTAAATGGAAAGGTCTCATGAAATGGAAGGAATATCTTTTGGATGTCTATGGACTCACCTATGTAGTCTACGGTAGCACAAGATACCTCTCCATATCTGTTATCTCACCTAGTAAGTGAGGATTAAATGCATGTTCTTTTCCCCTCTTTGAAACTTTGTCCTGTCTGGGACAGGAATTCTTTCCAGTTTGTTCTGCAGCTACCCAGAGTTTAGAATGTAGTAAGTGCTTAACAAATAACTTTATTAATTCAAGGGTAAAAGCCTTTGGGTAGGCATTAAAAATAATATCCTTGTAAAACCAAGTATATTTGCAAAATTCTTTTGAAATGTAAAAAGCCAGAAGACCCTTTGGAAGTTGTCAAACCACAAATATAGAAAAGCAGCATGGCCTAGTGGATAGAGCCCGCCTTCTAGACTGTGAGCCCACTGTTGGGTAGGGACCGTCTCTATATGTTGCCAACTTGTACTTCCCAAGTGCTTAGTACAGTGCTCTGTACACAGTAAGTGCTCAATAAATACGATTGAATGAATAGAGCCTGGGCCTGGGGCTCAGAAGGACCTGGGTGCTAATCCCACCTCTGCCACTTGTGTGCTGTGACCTTGGGTGAGTCACTTTACTTCTCTGTGCCTCAATTACCTCATCTGTAAAATGGGGATTATTGCCCAAAGCTCTCATTAATTTGTCTTGCACAAACTCTCAACAAGTGAAGTGGACTAGGCCCAGGAACTTGATAAACTCAAACACAAAGAAAATAATTTCAATATTGGAAATGACTTTGACACCTCAGTCTTGCTAATACTAAAACTAATCCCCTAATTTGCACCATTATGCCTTTTGTATATTCAGAAATAATTCAGAAATGGGGATTGACTGTGAGCCCCATGTGGAACAGGGACTGTGTCCAACCAGATTACCTTGTATCTACCCCAGCACTTAGAACAGTGCCTGGCACATATTGAGTACTTAATAAATACCATTTAAAAATAAGGTTATTATTATGCCCTAAAGGTCAGAAAATGTCATGTTCTCTAAGAACATCAGGAAGATGTGAATTATCTCACAAACTGCCCAGGATATGGTTTCCAAAGATTTCTTTTCTAGAAGTAAATTAGATGAGTGCTAAAAGAATTTGACATTACTATGCACTCAGCCACCAATATTAATTGACTTTATGCTGCACAATCTTAATTAGCTGGACAGTGCCTAGGGAGAAGTAGCTAAGAGAAGTAGTTCTCAACTGTTTCTATATTTTAAAAATCAATTCAGTGAATTGCATCTGAAAGTATATAGGGAGCATGTTCAGAATATGGCATGATGGAGTAAAATATTAGTGACCAAAGCACAGTTTATTAGCTGGAATTTACTAATGCTTTTTAAAAGTTGTATCAAGTGCACTGCATTAATCAAACTTTGAGTTTACAGAATTGTGAATTATTGTGGCAAGGTGTGGAAACAAGAGGAAAGACTACTAACTTCATTGTCAAAAACAAATTGTGTAGTGCTTCGACCTACAGCCATTAGCTAGGAGTCTAGAAACAGGTGCAGATTGAGGAGAGGTTTATCTTTTTTTTTTCTTATTCATTTTCCCTTTCTGTTTTTTTCTCTCTCTCTCTCTCTCTGTCTCTTTCTCCCACTCACCCCCCCACACACATAAACACGCATACTCCCCCCTCATCTTTTCCTCTATCTCTCTTTCTTTCTTTTTTTTCACTCTTTTCAAGCTTGTCTACAGTATCATTGATACAGCCAAAAATTTAGTTTATTCAGGTAAAAGCAACATTAATATCACATTGTGGTCTTGGGGATCCACTAATGTTAGAGCAAAGATATTAGAATGGCAGCTAATGTGGCTAAAGAGATGAATAACAACTGCAACAGTCTGAAACCAATGCAATTGCTTTAAAAGAGGAATTGAAATGGAAGGAAAACATTTATAGCAGAGTGCTGAAGAGGGAATAATTCAGATAAAATCAATAAGCCTTTATGCTATAAGATTTCTTTTGCACAGTCTTGAAAAAGACTTTTGGGGTCTCACTGACACTATAGGAGCCTCTAGAGTCTAAACTTATGTGAGTCTTTGGTAGTTGAGACGACATTGTTTAAAATTATAGTCACAGGCATACTCCTTAGGGTTTGTTCTTTTGTTGCGGTTGAAAAAAACAAACCATCTTAATTTATATTTCATTTTAGGAGCAACAACTTTTCATTTCAAATCTGTGACATCAAAGGATCAGCTATCCTCTCTGGGTGGACTTTGTGATTTTAGCAAGTCAATCACTTTTAAGCATATACATTCTGTGATAAATTTGAACCTAAGAATCTTTTTGAATGAAAGGCTTCTTTCATGAAAGAATTGGGTCTACATATGCCCCAACCCTTCAGAAATCTTGGCATGCTATAAGAGAACTATCAATCCATAATATTTATTAGCCGCCTACTGTGTGTAAAGCACTCTTCCATGAATGGAGGCCACTGCAGTTGAGCTGAAGACACAGTCCCTGCCCTAACAGAATTTATAATTTGAAAAGGGATTCAAACACAAAATAATCTACAAATACGAAGGTGAAGATGGAAAGAGAGATATAAAGATTACGGGTAGCTTTGAGGGTATGATCACTGAAATGGTACTTGAGAGACCATGGCTTGGAATGAACGCCAATCAGGGAGAACTTCCTGGAGAAGGAGAATTTTCGAAAGGATTTTGAAGATTTGGTGTATTTGAGAGGGGAAAGATTTCCAAGTAGGAAGAAAGGTGGAAGGAAGGGTTTGAAGGTTTTTTTATGGAATTTTAAAGTGTTAACTATGTGCCAGGCCCTGTACTAAATGCTGGGGTAGATACAGGCTAATCAGGTTGGACAGTATTTGTCCCACGTGGACCTCAGTATTAATCCTCATTTTATGGCTGAGGTAACTGAGGCACAGAGACCTTAAGTGACTTGACCAAGGTCGTGCTGCAGACAAGTGACAGATGTGGGATTAGAACTCAGATCCTTCCGACTCACAGGCCCGTGCTCTATCCACTAGGGCATGCTGATTCCTTTAACCTGTTCTCCTTATCTAATCCCAGTTCCTTTCCTCAAGTAAATCTTTAGTTTGCAGATTCTCGCAACTAATTAAAATTGCTTAAGTTAACTGAAAAGAGGAAAAGCAGCACAGAGGAACAGTAATATGAGTTGAATAAGTCCATCCCTCAATTTAAATATCTTATGTCAACTGTGTGTTTAGTCTGTTTTAATAGGATGAAATGTCAATATTGGAGAGCTCATTTCTTCCGAAGAGCTCAAGACACTTTTAAAACACAACAAACCTTGGCTTAAAGACTTTTGATGATGTGCAGGGACTGTTAGATTGTGAAAGAGAAGCACATTCTGAGTCCAGCTTCCAGATTCAAGTGTAGCTAAATCTTGCTGGCAATGGCATGCAGTGAGATGTCCTGGTGTTTCCCTGCAGTGGACTTTTTATCCTTTCTTCTTGAATATTGTGACTATGGTGATATCATCAAAATCCTGTGGCATTTCCTTAAAGTGGCAAATATTTCTAGACTGTGAGCCCGTTGTTGGGCAGGGACCATCTCTATATGTTGCCAATTTGTACTTCCCAAGTGCTTAGTACAGTGCTCTGCACACAGGAAGTGCTCAATAAATATGATTGAATGAATGAACTATTGAGGCAGAGACCATGCTGATGTCTGATTACATTGTAGATTTATGCAGGAATGCCATCAAATCCAGGTGCTTTTCCATTTTTTAGGAGTCTGTCTCCCTCTGTAGATTTAAGCTCCTTATTTTTTTGTATTTGTTAAGTTCTTACTATGTGCCAGGAGTTGGAGTAGATGCAAGCTAACCAGTTTGGGTACAATTCCTTTTCCACATGGAGCTCACGGTCTTTATCCCCATTGTGCAGATAAGGTAACTGAGGCCCAGTATAATTAAGCAAATAGGAAGGTAGGGATGCAGCTAGTGAATACAAAAGTCATTTATTTGCAGGACCCATTTTCAGCCGGACTGACCTCACAACACAGTCACTCTCTGATGGGCAAATTGAGGCACACACAAGCAGAGTGGGTGGGAAAAAATGTTTTAAAAGAAAGCATGAAGCACACAATGTGTTATAAAGAGCACATGGAATTGAATATGAAGTACAATTCTATATATACTCCCCAAAATTAGCCAGAGAGAACTGCTGCTGCAGGGAGTGAAAGGGAAAGGCTTCAAAGCAGATTGAAAGGAGGAGGTAGGGTTAGAGGCTATGACATTGGATTGGAGATTTCCTACTTCAATTAGCCTTTGGCTCTTATAATCTCTCTCTCTCTATCCCTCTCTCCCTCCCTCCCACACCCACCTACGTTGCTTTTCTTCCCTTAGCTCAGCAATCATTTTGAGAAACACCATTTAAGCCTACCCTTGTGTTATTCATCTTTTTATCTTTTCTAGGACTGTTAGGAGGATATTGAACACTGGCTGACTTTTTAAAACACTGATAGAATTTAAACTTTTTCCTGATTGAGTTTAGTTTTCTCTTCCTTTAGTACAAATCATGGAGGTTTTACTCTATTATATATTTTTCCTCACCACATTCCTGTGAGGTTGAAAGCGGCAGGTATGATTACTCCTACTTTCCAGACTGAGAAATAAGCATACAGGAAGTTAAATGACCCAGTTAATCTCATCAGATTTATACTTCATGCTGTGCTCATCCGCATCTGTTATCTTTTAGATATAAGCCACTGGAGTTCAGTAACATGCCTTTTTGAATTGTTATGGATAGCTCCTATCACAACACTGCATGTGATGGCACTTAATATTGTTTGAGTTTAAAAAAAAAATTAAAAGTGATCATATTCTCATTACCCTTCACATTTAACATATTTCTTTAAATCTAGCTTCTGTTTTTTTTTATTTCAAAATGTATAACAGTTGGAGAGATGTATGAAAGTGTAGAGATTTTCATCAGAGTAATTAATCAGATGTAATTTTAGCACATGAGCCTTCAGAGAGGCAGTGGCAGGGGTCAAAAATTGTGCAGCAGTGAGGCGAAGAAGGCAGGAAAGGGAGTGAGGCAGGAAAGGGAGTGGGACAGACTGTAAACTCGGGGGCAGGGAATGTGTCTGTTATATTGGACTCTCCCAAGCGCTTAGCAAATGCTGAATAAATACAATTGACAGATGGACAGGGACCGAGGCATGGGCAGGGACATGGGGGACAAGGGGATGGACACATAGGGATGGAAACACAGAGAAGGGCAGGGACATAGAAAAGAGGACATTAGGGAGTGCGCAAGAGACAGAGAGAAAGGAGACAGAGAGGCACAAAGATGTTGAAAGACACAGACACAAAAACACGCACCACTCGCAAATTCTCTCTTATGCACCCTACTCTCCTCACACTCACACAAAAACACATGTTCTTTCTCCTTTGGACAGCAGGACGTGCAGCCTGCCCCTGCCCCAAGTAGCTGGCTGAAGAGGCTGCCGTCTCTGCTCTCCTGAGTTTTCCATGCACACAACTGCATGTCACCTCCACTGCATCGTTCTCCTTCCATTTCCCTGTTACAACCAGGTGTTTTGTGGGCCGCAGATGGCCACATTTGCAGATCTGACTTGCCTGATATAATTTTTTTTAATGTTTGAAGGAAAAGACCGTCACCTAGCCAGATCTGATGACAAATTTCCTCGGATGAATTATTGACATGTCAAATCATTTCACAAGTTAGTTCTTGAATGACTTTCACAAATAGAAGATAAAATCGTGTAACAAACTTTCAAAATCCCCAAGAAGTGGGGCATAGTGGAAAGAGCACGGGTTTAGGAGTCAGTGGATGTGGGTTCTAATCCTGGCTCCGCCACTTGTCTGCTGTGTGATCTTGGGCAAGCCACTTAACTTCTCTTTGCCTCAGTTACCGCATCTGTAAAGTGGGGATTAAGACTGTGAGTCCCACCTGGGACAACCTGATTACCAGTAAGCACTCAATAAATACGATTGAAGGAATGAATGAATGAATGAATGAATGACCTCGTATCTACCCCAGCACTTAGATCAGTGCTTCACACATAGTAAGCACTTAACAAATAACATAATTATAGAGACGCAGCCTGGAGTAGTAAATAGAGCACGGGCCTGAGAGTCAGGAGGTCATGGGTTCTAATCCCAGCTCCGCCACTTGTCTGCTGTGTGATCTTGAGCAAGTCACTTTACTTCTCTTGGCCTCAGTGACCTCATATGTAAAATGGGGATTGAGACCGTGAGCCCTACGTGGAACAGGGACTGTGTCCAGCCCAATTTGCTTGTATCCACACCAGTGCTTAGTACAGTGCCTGGCACATAGTAAGCACTTAACAAATTCCATCATTATTATTATTTATTTTTTTTTACCAAACTACCTCTTTCAGTTAAAGCCACAATAAGTATAAGAAATTTTTGAATGAAAAGTGTTCAGTCGTTTTGGGAATGCAAGAGGAAACATTTTCATAATATGAACCAATTAGATTGCATGTAGACAGTTCTTCCTGATATAAATCCTGCTAGCTTTGCCCATAGGTACATTGGAGATTTCATTACTTGAGAAAATATATGTAGAATCTACAAATTTACATCTCTGCCCTCTATCCCTCCCTTCAGGCTCGTGTCTCCTCCTGCCTTCAAGACATCTACATCTGGATGTCTGCCCACCATCTAAAACTCAATATGTCCAAGACTGAACTCCTTATCTTCCCTCCCAAACCCTGCCCTCTCCCTGACTTTCCCATCACTGTTGACAGCACTACCATCCTTTCCATCTCCCAAGACTGCAACCTTGGTGTCACCCTCGATTCCACTCTCTCGTTCACCCCTCACATCCAATCCATCACCAAAACCTGCCGGTCTCACCTCCACAACATCACCAAGATCCGCCCTTTCCTCTCCATCCAAACAACTACCCTGCTGGTTCAATCTCTCATCCTATCCCGACTGGATTACTGCATCAGCCTCCTCTCTGATCTCCCATCCTCCTGTCTCTCCCCACTTCAATCTATACTTCATGCTGCTGCCCGGATCATCTTTGTGCAGAAGCGCTCTGGGAATGTTACTCCCCTCCTCAAAAATCTCCAGTGGCTACCAATCAACCTATGCATCAGGCAAAAACTCCTCACTCTCGGCTTCAAGTCTCTCCATCACCTCGCCCCCTCCTACCTCACCTCCCTTCTTTCCTTCTATGGCCCAGTCCACACCCTCCGCTCCTCTGCCGCTAACCTCCTCACTGTGCCTTGTTCTTGCCTGTCCCGCCATCGACGCCTGGCCCACGTCCTCCCCCTGGCCTGGAATGCCCTCCCTCCGCACATCTGCCAAGCTAGTTCTCTTCCTCCCTTCAAAGCCCTACTGAGAGCTCACCTCCTCCAGGAGGCCTTCCCAGACTGAGCCCCCTCCTTCCTCTCCCCCTCCTCCCCCTCCCCATCCCCCCACCCTACCTCCTTCCCCTCCCCACAGCACCTGTATATATGTTTGTACATATTTATTACTCTATTTTACTTGTACATATTTACTATTCTATTTATTTTATTTTGTTAACATGTTTTGTTTTGTTGTCTGTCTCCCCCTTCTAGACTGTGAGCCCGCTGTTGGGTAGGGACCGTCTTCATATGTTGCCAACTTGTACTTCCCAAGCGCTTAGTACAGTGCTCTGCATGCAGTAAGCGCTCTATAAATATGATTGAATGAATGAATGAAATTATATAAAGGATCTCCAATCAATCTATCTATGGTATTTATGAGCACTTACTGTGTGCTGAGCACCATACTAAGCACTTGGGAGAGTACAATGCAGTAGTGTTGGTAGGCCCAATCCTTGCCCTCAAGGAGTTTACAATCTTGTGAGGGGCATAGACAATAAATTAAATTACTGCTCGGGGAAGTAACAGAATATAAGGATATGTTCATAAGTGCTCTGGGGATGTGTGTGGGGTGAATATCAAAATGTTAGGGATATGAATGCAAGTGTCTAGGTGATGCTGAAGAGAGGGAAAACAGGGTGAGGAGATAAAAAGTAAGAGAAGGCTTCCTGAAAGGGATGCTTTTAGGAGGGCTTTGAAGATGAAGAGAGTGGTGGTCTCCATGTAATTTCATTGTTGGCCACATACACACTCTTTAGCAACTGAAGTGTCTGCTGCTTTCTTGACCAATCCTAATGATAGACTAGCCACTCTTGCCAAGAGTTTCCACAGTTTTTCTCAACTGCCTCAGAACTCTTGGATAGGTACTACCTGATTATCTGTTTATCTTGAGTTTGTCCACCTAGTCTAAGGTATCCTCGTGCTTTTGTCCAATTTGATTTAGGTTCTTTTACTCATCTGCTACAAAAACAGTTTCGGGTTCTCTCTCACATCTTCCTCAGAAAAGATCAAGGTAAATAAATCATTGAACCTCTCAGCTTTCCTTTTTCATCAGTGAATGCATCTTTTATACTATAATCAGGAAGTGGCCCCTCTGATTCCTTAGCTGGCTAACTTCTTTTGATGAATTTGAAAAGTATTTTACTTTGTAGGTACACACACAAATAGACACTTGGAAGGACACAAGGCAAACCAACATGGAGTTGTTCACGTAGAGGAAAATCCACACATATGCCCAAAGGGGCATATACAAACAGGCAGACACTCATCCACAGAAATACACACACAGGAATGCAAAGAGCTAGTCAGAGATAGAAACCGAAAGTCAGATTGAGATCCACAAAGAAACAAGTTCAACAATACAGAGGCATGAATCAATGAAACTCATTCAATTGTATTTATTGAGCACTTACTGTGTGGAGAGCACTGTACTAAGTGTTAGGGAGAGTATATTGTAGCAGAGTTTCTAGACATGTTCCCTGCCCTCTGTGAGCTAGACAAAGCCACAGGTGCCTGATCTCTGTCCTCCTCTGCAGTCTCCCATTTCCTCCTGCTTTCAGAACATCTCTACTTGGTGTCAGCGGGACATCCAAGATCACTGTGGGCAGGGAATGTGTCTACCTATGCTGTGTATTGTTCTCTGTCGAGTCGTGTCCGACCTATATTGACATCATAGATGCATCTCTCCCAGAACGTCCCACTTCCATCTGTCATCGTTCTGGTAGCATATCCATAGACTTTTCCAGGTAAAAATCCAGAAGCAATTTACCATTGCCTCCTTCCGGGCAGTAAACTTGAGTCTCCACCCTCAACTCTCTCCCATGCTACTGCTGCCCAGCACAGGGGAGTTTTGACTTGTAGCAGATTGCCTTCCACTCACTAGCCACTGCCCAAGCAAGGAATGGAATGCACACAGTAGGCACTCAGTAAATACCGTTGATTGATTGCAGGAACTGCAGGGGCTTGCCAACACAGAGCTAGCCTTTGGTTTGCTATTGTTTTGTTTTAATGATATTTGTTAAGTGCTTACTATGTGCCAGGCAATGTACTAAGCACTGGAGTAGATACAAGTTACTCAGGTTGGACCTAGTCCATGTCCCACATGGGTCTCATAGTCTTCATCCGCATTTTACAGATGAGGTAACTGAGGCACAGAGAAATGAAGTGACTTGCCCAAGGTCACACAGCAGACAAGTAGCAGAGCCAGGATTAGAATCCAAGTCCATCTGACTCCCAATGCCACGCTCTTTACTAGGCCATGCTGCTTCTCAATTGATGACACATTTTAAGTACTTCAGTTGTCTCTGGCTTTTTTCTAATCATTTATTTCTCTTTGCTAAGTGTATATAGTGCAAAAACCTAGATTGTGGGCCTTTTGTGAGCAGGGTCTGAGCCTGAATCTCCATATTTTGCATTTATCTCAAGACTGAGGACAGGGTAAGCACTAAATAATTATCATTACTACTCCCTCAACTCAACCACCGCTTCCTCTGCAGTAAACACTGCTACTGGCATTATAACAATGAAAGCTGTCATTAATCAATCAAGCAATCAATATTTATTGAGAGCATACTGTGTTCATAGCACTGTACTAAGCAGTTGGGAGAGTACAGTACAACCGAGTTGGTAGACACATTCCCTGCCTGCAACGAGCTTACAGTCTAGAGGGGGAGAAGGACATTAATATAAATAAATTACAGAAATGTACTCTTAAAACAGCCAGCTCTAGCAGCACCATTTCAGAGGCAGTGGAGGAGGTGGTGGTTTCTGTAGCCTGTAAGAAGACAATGGACAAACTGGAACTTTTAGGAAGCAGGGAACTGTTCACTTTTGGTGGTGACAGCGGTAGCTACTGCCAAAGAAATGAAAAAAGACATTGAGGAAGAAGGGGAGGAGGAAACCCTCCTCCTCCATTTCCCTATTGCTATGCCACTGCCTTAATACTGCATTAATTGGGGCTTTTCTCATTTGACTGAGCAATGGCAAATTTGAAAAAAAATTCTATCTGGAAATGGTGAGCTATGGAAGAGGTTCCTGGAAGAAGTAAGCACTAACTTTTCTGCTAGTTGCTGGTAGAAAGTTCTTTTTAGGTCATGTTTTCTAATTCTGAAAGAATGCCATTGCCACTTTCAAACTTTTATTGCTACCCATCACATTTGAGCACTTGGATGAGAAACTGTACCTTCTGTAATTCCACAGCTCTTGTCTTTTGGAAACTCATTTTAAACCTCAACAATAAATCTTGCTTGCTTACTGAGCTGAAGGATGAAGAAGGTGAGCAAGGGGAATTTCCAATACCAAGTAGGCCTATTAAGAACAACAGCACACTCTTTGGCTTAGTTATTTCCCAAACTCACTTATTAAAATTATGTCAAAATAAAGTTAGAGATTAATGAGCAATGAAAGACTATTTTTGTTTGTGACTGCAGGAAGTAATCTACATTCACTTCTGTCCAGTATCCACTTAGTCAATTCATTTTCTGGGATTGGTAGAAACATTTTTCTGTCCCTTGGTGTGGACTAATTGCAAACAAATAGGCAGCAAAATTTATTTTAATTCCTAGGGGGGAAAAATTATTATACAGGCTATTTAAAAAAGAATCAATTTTATTTCTTTGAAATAACTTTTGTATGGCTAATAGATCATTAAATTACTGCATGAGAAATACCATGACAACTACAGCATTCACCAAAAACTGGAATTTGAAATGTAGCCTTCTTTAGAACTCCACATTCATTGTGGTCATAATCTGTTGTGTCCTTTGAAATAAAAAAAAACATTCAATAATTGAAGGCAAAATACATTTTCTACAGTTTGATAATGTCCGTTATACCCATTTGATGCCTTTCTTATTCTATAAACTTCATTCATTCAATCGTATTTATTGAGCGCTTACTGTGTGCAGAGCACTGTACTAAGAGCTTGGAAAGTACAATTCGGCAACATATACAGTCCCTACCCAACAACGGGCTCAAGGATGTAATTTTTATAAGGGCGTATCATTATTCACCAACCAAAAAACTCATTTCACCTCACCTTGGGGCCACTGAAAATGTCATTGAAGCTTGGCTTGGTAGTTCAATCAAGATTATCATAGGGATACTGGCCAGGAGAAAGAAAAGTGTTTCTACTCTATATCAGGCCGTGAATTTACCTGTTGAGCAAAATCTGCCAGAGAGCTCACAGCCACTTTATCCAATTCAAAGCAATGGCTGACTTTAGGTAACTCTTCCTGCATTTTTGTGTGGAGTGTTGTCTTTGGTTCCATTCTGGATATAGGGACTAAAGAACATCAAAGTAATCTCAGGGTATTTTTAGATTGTAAACTCCTCCAGGTCAGGGACCATGTCTTCTACTTTTGCTTAATGCTCCCAAATACCTGGTACAGTGCTCTGCGTTCAGTAGAGACTTAATAAATATAGGCAATGATGATGCTAATGATGATAATCACAACCCTAAAAATGTGCAATATATAAGCATGTGCTAGTGCAAGGAAACCTAGTTAAAGTCCCCAGGGGCTGAATGATTGCTTACCTTCTGTTCTCTGAGACGCTGTTGAAATCAAGTAGTCTAATTATTTAAATAGAAATTTCAGCTCCAATTTTACTTCACCTGGCAAGTCTTAAATATTCAAAAAGAAATTCTTTACTAAAATCATGCTGGACCAGTGCTTAAGAGGCTAGGAATATGGAAAATCAAGAAGAGCAATCATGATGGGACAAAATATTGCATTCCTGGAGCAGCAATCTGCCTCTGCCTCCACTAAATAGCAGTTCTAATTTCCACAACCTCCTCTGTGACCTCTCTGAGGGTTCTGACCCCACGTTTGAGAAACATCGAAAGAGTGGAACCCTAGGTAGGAAATAGGCTGGAGAAATTTAAGTGGATTCTCCAGCATTATACATTGAGCCTGTGTCAGACGTGGGATCACAAATCCTGAATTTCGTATTTTCCGATTCCTACTGCTGTCCACAAGGCTGCACTGTCAGATTTTATTAAGGGATATCAGTCTACAGGTAATAAAATGTTATGTTAAGGAATGGGTTATTTTTTTCCTTAAAGGGCCTGGTAGCATTTTCTTGATGTAGAAAAAAGGTCAGTCAATTTAAGCCGAATGTAAACTGTCACAAAAGAGTCTGGAATAAAACTGAACTCTCTCATTGTCCTTGTTAAATACTTAAAATAGTAGCCTAAGGAAGTAAGAGAGCTTTGAAGTGAACAGCCGTGAATAAATGGCAAACTTTTGAAAACGGTGGCACTGTAAACCGACCAGGAATCTCGCACAAAAAATTCTAGGAAATGAGAAAAAAGAAAGGTCCCCTGCAACAACTCAAAGACAAGAAATTCAGAAAATAGAAACTGAATTAATAGGACTGTATGACTCTTAACGGGATGAAAGTTAATGGGGTTTTAGAACTATTTAAAGATATGGTTTGGATAAGGACCGTGACATTTTGAATGCTTATCTCAAAGGCTGCAAAATTCAAACTGTTAAATTGGTGCAAAAGTTTCTAAAAAGGCTTTACCGTAGAAATATGTTTTCTCATTAAGGAACAGAAGAGCACATTTTCCCTTGTCACAAAGGCTTTTTAAAAAATGGAAATGTGACTTTAAATTCATGGAGGCTTACATCAGTTTAGCTATGAAGTATGATTAACATTTTTTTTAATTTAATGTCCTTCATGAAACATTTAACCCTCTTTTAACTTCATTATTATCCTATAAATTGGGTGGAGAGGACACGTTGCTTTTGTGTGCTTTGTATAGATTATAAGAAAGCATAGAGATGATTGGCTCATGGATTTTCTAACTCAGTAAGGGATAACTAAATAGAAATACTACAAAGACACCATTTAAAGTATTTTTCAGGAATTAGATATACTTACGGTAAAATCAATATAGCATAAGCAGGCTCATAAAAGTTTTTTTCTTTTCCCTCAAGCATTCCTGTAAACTCTTCTTATACATTTTTCTAAATTTAAATCTACAGACACAAATGTTGATTAAGCAATATGTGTTTTTCAGCAGCAATCATACATCTCTGGACCTTTTAGACTGTGAGCCCACTGTTGGGTAGGGACTGTCTCTATATGTTGCCAACTTGTACTTCCCAAGCGCTTAGTACAGTGCTCTGCACACAGTAAGCGCTCAATAAATACGATTGATGATGATCTCTGGATGTGCTGAACATGCCTCAGGTGCCATTAGTATATGCAAAGTTGTAGGCCTTTCATTTAACTTCCTAAAAAGCATGATAATCTAAAGTACCATTTTAGTAATGGTTTATGATTGAGATGAAGTGGAATTTTATACCTTTCCACAAATTAGGAAAGCATTTGGACTCTGGCTTTAATTGGGCATTTGCTAATCATCTAAGTCAATTAAGGAGCATCAATTAGTTGTTCTTAGAGTTTGGAAGGTCATTTCAGGACAGTGAGTGTCATGGAAAGAACATAAGTTTAGGAGTCATATGACTTAGGTTCTAGTTCCAACTTGGCTACTGACCAGCTGGGTGACTCTGAGCAATTTACGTGACCTCTCCACGCATCAGTTTCTTCAGCAATAAAATGGGGATAACTCCAGCCTTTCTATCATCATCATCATCATCATCATCAATCGTATTTATTGAGCGCTTACTATGTGCAGAGCACTGTACTAAGCGCTTGGGAAGTACAAATTGGCAACATATAGAGACAGTCCCTACCCAACAGTGGGCTCACAGTCTAAAAGGGGGAGACAGAGAACAAAACCAAACATACTAACAAAATAAAATAAATAGAATAGATATGTACAAATAAAATAAATGAATAAATAGAGTAAAAAAAATGTACAAACATATATACATATGTTTCTATTTCTATATATTTCTATTTTTCTATATTTTCTATATTTCTATACCTCACAGGGCTGTAAGGACAAAAAAAGAAATAAGTAATTTGAGCCCTTTGAGAATAAAAGCATTATATAAAAATCAGGTGTTATATCAGTACTATTCTGTTATTGCTGTTACTTCATGATTTCTTTAAACTGTAAGACTTCCTCCTTTTTAATGCACAGGAACGCTCTCGAATAGTGCCATTTTAAGAATTGTAAATTCCATTGTGTTTACGCCCTACCACTTTCATGAAGTATCATTGAGAATGCGATTTCTGGATTCAGTAGGGTGCTTTGAACAGGTTATCAGCCCCTCTGCAGATCTCATCCACTTAAGACTGTGAGCCCACTGTTGGGTAGGGACTGTCTCTATGTGATGCCAATTTGTACTTCCCAAGCGCTTAGTACAGTGCTCTGCACATAGTAAGCGCTCAATAAATACGATTGATTGATTGATTGATTAAGAACAGCTTCCATCATGAAACAAGATGTCCATTGCATGATTGGACCTTAGAGTCATTCCATTTAAATGTAAATAGGAAAGCGAAACGGCCTAGTGGAGAGAGCACTGGCCTGGGAGTCGGAAGACCTGGGTTCTAATCCTAGCTCTGCCAAATGCTTTCTAGGTGATCTTGTCAATTAACTTCTCTGCGCCTCAGTTTCCTCAACTGTAAAATGGGGATACCCATTCTACCTCCTACTAGATTGTGAGCCCCATGTGGGACAGGGACTGGGTCCAACCTAATTAACTTGTATCTACCTAGTGCTTAGAACAGTGTTTGGCACATAGTGAGCATTTCACTTGTCTTATGCCATCGAGTCATCTTCGACCCGTAGCGACGCCATGGACACATCTCTCCCGGAATGCCCCACCTCCAGCTGCAATCGTTCTGGTAGTGTATCCACAGAGTTTTCTTGGTAAAAATATGAAAGGGGTTTACTGTCATCTAATTCCATGCAGTAAACTTGAGTCTTTACCTTTGATTCTCTCCCATCCTGCTGCTGCTGCCCAGCACAGGTGAATTTTGACTTGTAGCCGATTGCCTTCCACTCGCTAGCCACTGCCCAAGCTAGGAATGGAGTGGATAGGTCTCTGACTGACTCTCCCTCCTGTAGTCCAGACTGGTAGAGTACTGGATACTTTCCAAGTGTGACCCTCAGAGAGGAAAGCATGTAACAAATACAATTTTAAAAAATATCAGATTAGCCTTTACTGCTCAGGAATCTTAGTCATAGCAGATCCTTATTAGAAAAAGGAAATGCCTTACAGACACCCAGAGACTTTACTAAAACCCCAGCTAGCAACAAATTGAATATGTAAATGGTATAGTATGCAATGTGGTATCTTACTGAAATAATGATGATGATGTTGTTGGCATTTATTAAGCGCTTACTATGTGCCAATCACTGTTCTAAGCACTGGGGAGGATACAAGGTGATCATGTTGTCCCATGTGGGGCCAACAGTTTTAATCCCCATTTTGCAGATGAGGGAACTGAGGCCCAGAGAAGTTAAGTAACTTGCCCAAAGTCACATGGCTGACAAGTGGCAGAGCTGGAATTTGAACCCATGACCTCTGACTCCCAAGCCCAGGCTCTTTCCACTGAGCCACGCTGCTTGTCATTTTCTAACATTTTTGATTATACAGTTTCCCTGTATAATATTTATCTTCCAGGAGTGGCTGTAATATATGTTTCTGTGTTTATGCTCCATTACTGTATATTTTATTTTTAATATGCACAACCATATTAATAAACATTTTCCTCTTCTTATATTTTCATTCCCTGCCCTTCGAAGAATTTTCTGAGAAGTGTCTCTTTATTTAAAATAGGCTTTATTTTTCAATCATGTGATCTACCTGACCATTTGAAACACATTCAGACTTTTTAATTCACTCATTATTCAATATTATGTATTATGATATTTATCAAGCACTTATTAGCTGCCAGGCACTGTAATCAGGGTAAGTTAAATTCAACTGAATCATAGATGAGAGTGCTGCATTTTCCTCTTCTATACTTTTCAAGACAATTTCTCATTAACATTTTGTTCTCTGTCTCCCCTTTCTAGATTGTGAGCCCACTGTTTGGTAGGGACTGTCTCTATATGTTGCCAACTTGTACTTCCCAAGCGCTTAGTACAGTGCTCTGCACACAGTAAGCACTCAATAAATACGATTGATTGATTAACATTATTGTACTGCTAGATTAGTCACTTTTAGGTATTTTGGAATTTTTATCAAATGTTTAACAAAAATATTTCCATAATCAGTCAATCAAATCTACATCTAGCAAGTGTTACTGTAATAATAAACATTAATTTATGTAATCAACAACTCTATCTTTTAAAAAATGATGGTAAATATTTAAAATATAGTAAGACATGAAAGAACTAACACCAAACAAATGTAAATTATATCTCACTGTTTATTGATAGGCATATATTGACATATTTAAGTAATAGAATGGAAACCAAATTATTCATTCCAGTGTTCCCCTCTTTCCTTTTTCTGAATTGCAAGGTAGTGTCTATTGAATAAACTATAACTGATATTACTAGTATTGAGAAATGAAAATGAATAGCTCTGGCTCATTTTTTCACTCCTCACTTGCTATTTTCCAAAGGGATCTGTTTGCGGTCACTAGTAGGCACTTAATTAGATTTTACTATTACCGCCCTTGAACAATTATAAAACTAGGTCTATTTCATTAGGCATAAATGAGTTTGGTTGCTTTCCTGTGGCCTGAGAATCACCATTACTATCAATCAATCATATTTATTGGGTGCTTACTGTTTGCAGAGCACTGTACTAAGCACTTGGAAGAGTATAACCTAACAGAGTTTGTAGACACGTTCCCAGCCCACAGCAAGCTGACAATCCAGAGAAATCTATGTGCTCTAATGCTGGAAACATTAATGGTAGCATAATTGTTCCAAGAGTTGGGAAGTGGAGTTCAGTTCTATCACTGTTTTAACTTTCTGCCTATCTGTAGCAGCATATTGTTGGTAACTTGAGAAAAAAGGAAGAGACAGCTCTTAAGCTTGCTTAATTACATTTTGTGATTTTAATGTGTACTGCAAGGTCGTGTGTTATATAGTCTGGTGTAGCAAGCTGTTCTAGAAAGAGTGATAATGATAATGATAAACAAAATCAAATTTATACTGAGCGCTCCATAGGATACACAGTACTATATTGCGCTATGTGTTTTACAAACTATTTTAAACCACTTGAGGATTAGAATCTATTAGAGAAGGTTAGATTAGAAAATTAGGATTAGAAAAGCAACGTGGCTTGGTGGAAAGAGCACAAGCCTGAGAGTCAGAGGACGTGGTTCTAATCTTGGCTCAGCCACTTTCATTCAATCGTATTTATTGAGCGCTTACTGTGTGCAGAGAACCGTACTAAGCGCTTGGGAAGTACAAGTTGGCAACATATAGAGATGGTCCCTACCCAACAACGGGCTCACAGTGACCTTGGGCAAGCCATTTAACTTTTCTGTGCCTCAGTTACCTCATCTGTAAAATGGGGATTAAAACTGTGAGCCCCACGTGGGACAACCTGATTACCCCAACACTTAGAACAGCGCTTGGCATATAGTAAGCACTTAACAAATACTACTATTATTATTATTAAGGATAAGAAGCAAGAAAATCCAGTATAATGAACATTAATGTGTAAAATGATTATATTTGTATGAAAAACACAAGAATTCTGGAGCCGTTTGTTTTATGAGGGGTAGTGCATCTACTGCATCATGGAATTTGAAGGTGAACCTAAATGTCAGAAAAAGGTGGGAGAAATATTGGCATCTCTGAAATTATGAAAATTGAACTTCACTTGGACAGCAGATTCTTTCAAATAATTCCCATTCTCTTTATATTTTGTTTTGTTTTCATACTTACCTCTTTTAAATATGGTAAAATGTGGAGGAAATGCTCATGCCTGTCCTATGTAATTACAGTCTTTTAATATGCCCAGTAATTATTAGTTTTCCAAAGCACATTCATTTGTATTTTATCTTTAGAACATTCCTGTGAGGTAGTATCTCCATCTTTCATATGTGGAAACTGAGGTCTGAGTAAGTAGCTTGCCCAAGGTCAGACAGCAGTCCAGTGTCAATGCCGGAACTTGAACTCAGGACTCGTAATTTCCAGACCCATCTTTCCATGACACCCTTTCTCTCTGTTTTATGAATTGCAATCTGTCTAAATTAAGCTAAACATCTCAGTGTTAAAGAAACTGCATGTGTGGACAAACAATAGCTTTGAAATATGAAGAACCATTTCTTTGTCATAGAACTAACTGTGCAAGTGAATCCGAACTGCATAAATAGCATGTTAAAATTATATTCAAGGGCAAAGCTCAGTGTCTTTTCTTGATTGGATTTATGATACTTGCATTAAACAAAAGGTATCACTAGGCTTACATGCTGATGGACTGCATTAGCAGTGAATTATATGGATACTAAAAAGAAACTGATCTCTCAGATTGAACTTGTATTCAATCAACTTTCTATCAACTACTGTCAATCTGATGCCAGTTGCTGTTACTGCAGTTCCATTTTGTGCATATTAATATCTAAGGTAAATGTTGGAACCATCAGACTTTTTTATGATGAAGGATTATTGGTGTTCCCTTGGGGTAAAAGAATAATATTAGAGTCTATTGTTGAATGGGGGGAGGGGGGAGAGAAAAAAGAAAGTAAAGAAAATAAGGGATGAAAAATTGTCTTTCCAAAACCATTCCCTCTTCCTTTTCCCGGCTTCTTGTCTACTCTGTCACATATTTATGTTTATCTTTCTTTTTTCTTCCCCCCCTTTTCTGTCTCTTTCTCTTTTTCTCCCTCTCCCCCCCCCCACCCCGCATATATATATATATATATATATATATATATATATATATATATATATATGGATAGAGAGATATATATAGATATATTTATGGAAACATTGTCGCCTACCTGAAAAACTACTGAAATGAGAATCATAGGACCTTGGGGTTCTAATTCTGGCTCTGCCACGTACCTGCTGTGTGACCTTGGGGAAGTCACTTAGCTTCCCTGTGCCTCAGTTCCCTCACCTGAAAAATGGGGATTCAGTACCTGTTCTCCCTCGTACTTGGACTGTGAGCCTTATTTGGGACTTGATTGCTGTGTATCTACCCCAGTGCTTAGTGCAGTGCTTGGCTTTCTGCCTATCTGCATATATATCATCATCAATCGTATTTATTGAGCGCTTACTATGTGCAGAGCACTGTACTAAGCGCTTGGGAAGTACAAATTGGCAACATATAGAGACAGTCCCTACCCAACAGTGGGCTCACAGTCTAAAAGAATATATGAAGACATAGCCTCTACAATAAATGATACTTGAGTGTTTATTGTACGCAGACCACTGTATTAAGCTCTTGGGAGAGTACGATACAAAAGGGTAGGCGTAGATGATACCAAATGTATCTACTTTCTTTTCACCATTATTCTTTTGAGCACATCTCAAAAGGAGTGGGCCTTCCCAGGATTTTAGTTCTAGTAACTTGTATTGAAGGGCAAGGGTAGAAGGACCTGGAAAATGAGTCTGACATTTTTAAATAACAGCTGAAGTGTTATCAGAGAAGTGCTGTGGGAGAAGTAGGGTGGTCTAGTGGAAAGAGCACAGGCTCAGGAGGCTTGTATTCTAATTGTATTCTAATTTTATTCTATTCTCTAATACATATTATATATGTATATATGTTTGTACATATTCATTACTCTATTTATTTATTTATTTTACTTGTACATATCTATCCTATTTATTTTATTTTGTTAGTATGTTTGGTTTTGTTCTCTGTCTCCCCCTTTTAGACTGTGAGCCCACTGTTGGGTAGGGACTGTCTCTATATGTTGCCAATTTGTACTTCCCAAGCGCTTAGTACAGTGCTCTGCACATAGTAAGCGCTCAATAAATACGATTGATAATGATGATCTTGGTTCTCCCATTTGATGGCTGTATAACTGTGGGGAAATCATTTAATTGATCTGTGACTCACTTTCCTCATCTGTGAAATGGGGATTAAATAAATATCTGTTCTCTTTCCCACTTAGATTGTGAGTCCCGAGTGGGACAGGGACTGTGTCTGGTATATAAGTCTATTTATTCTGATGGTATTGACACCTGCCTACTTGTTTTGTGTTGTTGTCTGTCTCCGCCTTCTAGTCTGTGAGCCCATTGCTGGGTAGGGGCTGTCTCTATATGTTGCCGATTTGTACTTCCCAAGCACTTAGTACAGTGCTCTGCACACAGTAAGCACTCAATAAATATGAATGAATGAATGATATTGTATCTACCACAGTGTTTAGCATATGGTAAGCACTTAAATGTTATAATTGTTATTATTATTAGTGGTTGTAATAGTAGTATTGTCTACATAGAAATAGAAACAGAAATATCTGTTCTCTTTCCCACTTAGTACAATAGTAGTATTGTCTACATAGAAATGTTGCAAGAATAATGAAAACTGAGGAAAAATATTATACAATAGAAAATGGAGGCAAAAATTTAGAAATTTGTTCAATACCAAGAGGTGCTCAAACCCATATTTCTTTGAAGGAAGAATAGCTAAATACATTGGATTACTTTTCCCCAAGATGTTCATTCAGTCAGTTGTATTTATTAAGTGCTTACTATGTACAGAGCACTGTACTAAGCCTTGAAAAGTGCAATTCGGCAACAGATAGAGACAATCCCTACCCAGCGGGCTTGTTTTCCTACTGTGTTTGATTAGTCTATTTGGATTTTGTAATCAATCTAACATATTTGAGTGCTTAGCGTATGTATAGCGCTGTACTGAGCTCTTGGGAGAGTACAGTGTAATAGAGTTGGTAGATAATTTCCCTGCCCATAATGAGCTAACAGTCTAGAGGTGGAGAGACATTAATATTAATAAATTATGAATATTGATTGACATATTGGTAGAATGAGAGAGTAAGGTGGAAGTGCTATATTTTCATTGATATTCACACAACCAGTTTTAAACCTATTTAAAACTGATGATCTATATGTAAGATGATAAAATGTAGTTTCATCAATTTTGAGATGAAACAGAGAGGGATTTTCTCAGACAGAGGGAGGGTGCAGAGATTGAAGCGTGGCTCAGTGGAAAGAGCCCGGGCTTTGGAGTCAGAGGTCATGGGTTCGAATCCCGGCTCCCCCACTTGTCAGCTGTGTGACTTTGGGCAAGTCACTTCACTTCTTTGGGCCTCAGTTCCCTCATCTGGAAAATGGGGGTTAAGTCTGTGAGCCCCACGTGGGTCAACTTGATTACCTTGTATCTACCCCAGCACTTAGAACAGTGCTTTGCACATAGTAAGTGCTTAATAAATGCCATTGTTATTATTATTATTATTATTATCTGATTCGCCTCAGATAACAAGCTGGAAAACAAATCTGGTTTGTACTGATGGTGTTTTTCCTAGTGTCCCCCATGTGTCAACTTGCTCCTCTCTGTCTACCTTCCCTGAGATCTTTTAAACTTAATCTCTGATTTGAAAATATTCCCCTCATGATTGAAACCGTCAGTTAAGCCAATCAAGGATCCTAGCCTAGGTTGGTTTTGATTTTATATCAAGCAGTTTCTCCCATCACATCTTTTCTTTGAGAAATCAAACAGAGAGAGGAATCAAATGGAGAAATAAACACAATCGATCAGCTGGAAATGTCCCCCCTATTCCAGGGAACAGACTGTCTTGACAAATGCTTTTCCTTGGAAATGTCTTACCAGGACATTAGGCATTATTCATTCATTCAATCATATTTATTGAGTGTTTACTGTGTGCAAAGCACTGTACTAAGTGCTTGGGAAGTACAAGTCGTCAACATATAGAGACAGTCCTTACCCAACAACGGGCCAACACTGTCCTCTAAGATCAAAAACCACTATTAGAAAAGCAGATTTAAGGAAATTGAACTCTTGACAGCGGCAGGCACAGGCGACTGCCATATGCAAAGTTTCTGTCGCTTGAAGTCGTCTCATGGGTAGAGAAAAGCAATCATTTTCCACTTCAGAAAGAATTGGAAAGCATATGATCGCAGAGAGTGGCAGAGAACTGGTATGAGGAAGGTTAAAAGAAAAAAAAAATAATATTCTGAAGATTCTTAATGTTAGGCCCTGACGGAGCCTTCAGAGGGATGCTCTTTTTGTAATACTTTTTATATTACTAAGTCCAGTGCTTTTAGGGCCAAGTATGCTCTGTTTTCCTGACTTGCCCAAGGTCACACAGCAGACAAGTGGTGGAGCCGGGATTAGAATCCAGGTCCTTCTGACTCCCAAGCCTGTGCTCTATTCGCTAAGCCACGCTGTTTCAAGATGAAGCAGCACAAGTTGAAGTCTGATTTGAATCTCTGATTCACAGTCACAGTCTCACAATCACAGTCTCTTTTAGACTGTGAGCCCACTGTTGGGTAGGGACTGTCTCTATATGTTGCCAACTTGTACTTCCCAAGCGCTTAGTACAGTGCTCTGCACACAGTAAGCGCTCAATAAATACGATTGATTGAAGTTGAAGAGGGTAACTATTAGTAGGTTGGCAATATCGTAAAGGGCCAGAGGTGGATTTCCCACTGGGCAGGAAGGTTCACAGGTGGCACTCAACTGTGGATCTTTACCTTTGAAGAAGGTTTGAGATTCATTTCCTTGTTACCTATTCACATTCTTACACATCTGTAGAGAAGTAACGTGGCTTAGTGCATAGAAAATGGTCCTGGGAGTCAGGAGCACCTGGGTTCTAATTCCGGCTCTACCCCATGTCTGCTGTGTGACCTTGGGTGAGTCACTTCACTTCTCTGGGCCTCGGTTACCTCATCTGTAAAATGAGCATTAAGAGTGAGCGACTGTGTCCAACCTGATTAACTACCCCAGTGCTTAGAACAGTGCTTGGTACATAGCACTTATCAAATACTGTTATTATTACATCTTTTGAACTGAAGATGAGTATAACACTGGTGTTTTTTCATATCCTGAAGAGAGCTACCTGTTCTTTGACCACCGCCAGAAAAGGGAAACAAAAAGGCCCTCTCGTATATGATTTTCTTGAGGCTGTTCTTCAGGTTACGATCATTTCAATCTACTGTGCATTCATAGGCTCAATAAAAATAATCTTGTAAAATTATTTTGATTGCTATTTTTAAGCTACTCTGGGACAGCTACTGTGTTTTTGTCCTTTTGTATGTTTCAAGGTTCCTAATACAGTGTTCTGTGTACAATAGGCACTAAGTAAATATTGTTGTTGATGATGATGATAATTATAGATACTTAAGATGTTTTGGGAATGTATAAAACAAATGAATTATGTTTTCTTAATATCTTGCCTGCAATCAGAGGATGATGGATAGAACTACAAATACCTTTGAAGGAAGTCCTAAATAACAGAATCAAAAACTTAAAAATTTTTGTGCAGCTATTCTTTTAATGTGCTAGCACAAAATTAGCTATTCTGAGAATTCCTTGATCCAGGGTGCTTAGGGTCTCAACTGTAAATCAACACCAAAGCAGCGTGCTCTAGCAATGCAAGTTGCTTTATTATATGAGCAAATGGAGGAAATAATTTGAGAAATTTGTTCACCTATTTAAAATCATTAACCTAAGTGTAGTATGTTAAAATACTTATCTGCCAATTTGTTCAGATATCCCATAAAAGGAGACAGAGCTTCCTTTTAGGTACCTATAGGTCCCCACCACAAGGCAGGTGAATGTGATGCTTTACCTCAAAACTAATTTTTCAGAATCAGGTTTGAAGACTTGAAGCTCCTTTGGAATATTTTTTAAACTCTCTCATAAATAGCATTATTTCACCCTCTGACTCACCCGGAGACCTTTTATTTACAGTTCAAATCAAATCAATGGTATTTATTGGGCACTTACTGTGTGCATAACACTGGACTAAGCATTTGGGAAAGTAGAGTACAACAGAGTTTGTTGAAGCTATCCCTGCCCACAAGGAGCTTACAGTCCACACGGAGAGACAGATATTAAAATAGATTACAGATCCCCTTAAACCTAAGGATGACCCTAGGGTGAAATTTATAACAACGACAATGATAATAATAATAAGGGTATGTCATGCACTGTTCTAAGCATTGGTGTAGATACAATTACTTACATTGGACACAGTCCCTGCCCCACATGGGGTTCACAGTCTAATAATAATAATAATATTAATGCTATTTATTAAGCACTTACTATGTGCAAGGCAGTGTTCTAAATGCTGGGGTGAATACAAGGAAATTGGGTTGGACACAGTTCCTGTCATGCATTGGGCTCACAGTCTTAATCCCTATTTTACAGATGAGGAACTGAGGCACAGAGAAGTGAATTGACTTGCCCAAGGTCACACAGCAGACATAATGGAGCCAGGATTAGAACCCAGGTCCTTCTGATTCCCAGGCCCGTGCTCATCCGCTAGGCCATCATGCTTCTAAGGAGGAGGAAGGACAGGCATTGAGTCTCTATTTTACAGTTGAGGAAACTGGCACAGAGAAGTTAAGTGACTTGTTCAAGGCCACAGAGCAAGCAATTGGCAAAGCTGGGACTGCAACCCAGGTCCTCTAACTCCTAACCTGTGCTCTTTCCATTATGGAAAGCTCTTTCTGTAAATTAACAACTTGTATTTCCCTTAAAAATAATGCAAATGCTCATTGGATAAATCATATAAGTCTAAAGCAGGGATTTGTAACAAATCCTTGTAAATCATGACAAACATTTTCAGTAATTTTTTCTCCAGTTCTTTGTCTTCTCAAATAATTCTTCAGTGATGTGGTCCAAATCGAATAATGTTGAGATGCAGAAAGAACCCTTACCTTTTTGACATATATATGCACACACACACATACAGTTATATTAATATGAGAAGTAGTATGGTTTAGTGGATAGAATACGGGACTGATGGTCAGGAGATATGAGTTTAATCCTAGCTGTCACTTACCTGCTGTATGACCTTGGATAAATTACCTAACTTCTCTGTTCCTCAGTTTCCTCAACTGCAAATTGGGGGTTAAATACCTGTTCTCCTACTTCGACTGATCTGAGTACATTGCCCCACAGGTTCTGCCCGGGGAAAATGTCAAATTGCCCGGCCATGCTGCTTCTCTAACAACCTCTCCCTGATCTGGAATTTGTACCTAATTTAATCCCAGGGAGAATGTCCACCCCACTGAATCCACTGCTATACTTCCTTACCAGCCCCTCTTTAAGCATGCCATCCATATAACCTTGCATGATAACTCTCCCTGAAAAATCTTCAGCCTTCCTGGTGGTGTTTCTTCTCCACCTTGCTAGCCCCTTCCTCCTTATCCAAATCCCTCCCTATAATTGGCTGTGCTCCAACCGGTGTCTTTAAATGAGGTATTAACATCTTATTCAAAACCGTCTTTCCTCTGAGAGGGGTCCTGAGGAATGAGCAATTTCTCTGTTCTAGAAACTTCAAGCATATTTATTGAGCTCTTACTGCGTGCAGAGCACTGTACTAAGCACTTGGGAGAGTACAGTATAACAGAGTTGGTAGACAGGTCCCCTGCTCACAACGAGTTTACAGTCCGGAGGCAAGACAGATGTGAAAATAAAGAAATAAATTATGGATATGGACATTAGTGCTATGAGGCTGAGGGAGGGGTGAATAAAGAGTGCAGTGCAAACTTCTGAGCCTTTGCCCTTATCTTTATTTGAGGCTTGGCTGCTTTCACCATCATATGCATATTACCAGTTAGCTAGTCTGTCAAGGGGACAATCTGTAGTTATGGTGCACCTCCTCACCTGTTTTCACTGCTATTGTTGAGCACAGCACTCATGTCTACTGTAAAAAAAACCCAAAAAACTGTTGAGGTCTTTGTGATTTATGTGGTGCAGTGCTATTCGCATAAACCAAACTTTGAGTGCTATGAGAGGGAGTTCATGGTAATGTGAATCTCTGCCAACCTCTTGATGTCTTTAAAAATCTCCCATTCAGTCTGCTGCTAAAACCTGCTGATTTTTCCTCCATAAAATTTTCCAGATCTGCCCCTTCTCCATCCAAATGGCCACTATGCTGGTCCAAATGTTCATCATATCCTGGCTAAACTACTGAATCATCCTCTTCACGTGTGTCACTGCCCTCTGCCTCTCCCCTCACCAGTCCATAGATCATTCTGCTGCCTGAATTAATTTTCTAAAATGAAATTCTGCACATGGCTCCCCACTCCTCAAAGACCTCTAAACCTCAAAAACCCATTTTTCTCTGAGCAAACAGAAACTCCTGACCACTAGCTTCATGGCACTCCATCAGCTATCTCCCATCCACTTTATCACCTCTTTCGCTCACTGCACTCTTGCTCAATCTGTTCTTTCAAAGCTACAGTAATTACTGTGCCTCATTCTCAATTCTCTCTGACTCCTTGCTCATGCCGTTTTTTCTGCTTGGAATTCACTCCCCTTTCAAATGGACCAGATCATAAATATCTCCTTTCAAGTCCTCCTGAAATTCCACCTTATCCAGTTATTAAGGTATTTAAGCAGTTACTATGTGTCAAAAACTGTTCTAAGCGCTGGGGTAGCTACAAGTCTACAAGGTTGGACACCATCCCCGTCATGCATTGGGCTCACGGACTCAGGATTAGAACCCATGACCTTCTGAATCCCAGGCCCGGGCTGTGCTGCTTTTCCACGCTGCTCATCCTCCTGTTCCCTCTTCGATTCTTTCATCACCAATCTCTGGCCCTGTATGACCCTAAGTAGTGCACTTCCATATCTCCTGTACTTGTGCACACACGGGCAGTTGGGGGAAATCCAGCCACCAGACTGACTACTACAAATTGACTTTCCTTCTATCATTTCAACCTCTCCTCTGTAAGCTGCTGTGGGCAGGGATGGTGTCTACCAACTCTGTTGTATTCTCCCAAGCACTTAGTACAACGCTCTGCACACAATAAATACCACTGACTGATTCTCTGTAAAATGGGGATAAGATAGATTGTGAGCCGTATGCGGTACAGGGATCTGATAATCTACCTACCTCAGCCCTCAGCACATTATAAGTGCTTAATAAATCCCATAATTATCATTACTTTGTAGGTCATGCGTGAACAGAGGCAACTGAGGAGAAAAGAAACTTTTACAAAATTGACAGGTACCTTATTGGTTTACCATTGCAGATCTAGAGATAACTTCAGGTGTTATCCCCAAAGGCAACTCAGATGTCACCATCTTCCTTGTTAGTATTGACAAGCATAGTGAAGATGTTGAAATCTTCCCTTTTGGCAACAATAAAAGCAGCCGGCTAAATTGCACTGGAAGCTTAAACCTGCCAAAATTAGTTCTAAAGCTACAGCCAAACCCCTCAGCGGCCCTTCAGATCATAGCATTGATATCCCCGCTGGAACTCTGGAATTGCTTTATTATCATTTTCTACAGACCTGCCACCACAATTGACTTTGGGCTGACTCTGTTAACCCTCTGGCCCTGATCTAGTTGATACACATGATACCAGAGTGAATTGTTAAGGAGGAAATAAGGAACGCTGTCGACTCTGTGTCTGAATCTATACTAGGGAAATTACTTTGGCATTAATCCAAGACATTAAAAAGTTGTGATGGTGTTATTAGTAATATGGTAAACAACAGAATGATAATATTCACACAAATATCAGCCAGTAATGCAACACCTAAAATGATATGATTATAGTAGAAATTCCAGATGTTGAAATTATAAAAATTATAAAAATTAAATTATGTAAGCATATCTTGCTGAATGGTGGCAGGGGGGTGGGGGAAGGTTTGTTATGTTAAGTATAGGTTAATTGATGCTGCCTACCTGCCAAACTAAATCCCCACTTTGTGCATTATTTTTTCTTTGTGACCTTTTAGTTCCTATATGGGTTTAGCCCAGGGAAGGGAGAGTGTATGGGAAACTAAAGTTCTCCCAGCTAGTGCCCCCTGAGCAGGCACAGAAATTGGAGCCACACTCCATAAATTTTCAATTCTTTTTTTCTTTCTCTGTCTCACTGTTTCACTGTTCAAGGCCCTACTGAGAGCTCACCTCCTCCAGGAGGCCTTCCCAGACTGAGCTACCTCCTTCCTCTCTCCCCCTCCTCCCCCTCTCCATCCCCCCTGCCTTGCCTCCTTCCCTTCCCCACAGCACCTGTATATATGTATATATGTTTGTATGTATTTATTACTCTATTTTACTTGTACATATCTATTCTATTTATTTTATTTTGTTTTGTTTTGTTCTCTGTCTCCCCCTTCTAGACTGTGAGCCCACTGTTGGGTAGGGACTGTCTCTATATGTTGCCAACTTATACTTCCCAAGCGCTTAGTACAGTGCTCTGCACACAGTAAGCGCTCAATAAATATGATTGTCTGCCTCCTTTAGGGAACCCCTTCCAGTCCTTCCACTGATTCACCCTATAAAAGGGAACTTCTGGGGAATCATAGTCCCCTGCTCTTTGCTTAGGTGGTACAATGTGTGGGTTCAAAACGGTTTTTGTTTGTTGTTTTTCTTCACCCTGCTCCTTCCCTGTATGCCAGTGTCACTTCCATATTGTACTCCTTTGATTGAGCCACTGCATGAAGATAAGAATTTATGCTCAATTAATTTGATCAATTGATTGAATTAATCCACCAGTAAATATGGCGACACTGGTCGCGTACAGCCTGGTTGGATGTAGAGTCGATCCATCAATCATTCAATTGTATTAACTGAATTTAGGCCTTTCTTCAGTGAAATACCCAATGAATCCATCTACAGTATTTATTGAGTGCTTAAGGTTTGCAGAGCACTGTATGAAGTGCTTGGGAGAGTACAGTGCAAAAGAGTAGGGATAGATGATTCCTGCCCTCAAGGAGTTTACAGAGTAGAAGGGGTAGACAGATTTTAGAATAAATTACAGATGGTTTGTACATAAATGCTGTGGAGCTGGGGAAGGGATGAATAGCAAAATGCTTATGGGGCAAACCCAGAAAAGCTCTGATTGTAACCCCCACTACTTTCCTAGATGGAATGTCCCTGTTAAATCAGGATCTGTCCTTCAATATCTGCTCTTTTTAAAATATTTGTTAAACACATAGTGTCAATTAATCAATGGTATTTATTGAGCACTTACTATGTAGAGCACTGTACTAAGCACTTGGAAGAGTACAATACAACAGAATGAGCAGACACCTTCCCTGCCCATAACGAGTTTACAGGCTAAAGGGCCAATAAAACATTAATATAAATAGTCTGTAATATATAATTTTAAGACACGTACATAAGGGTATTCTATCCCTTGTTTTTGATTTTTTAGGGTCTCCCTTTGTCACTTCCTCCAGCCTTCTGTCACTGCAGAAGAAGAGAGGCAGTGTGGCTCAGTGGAAAGAGCATGGGCTTTGGAGTCATAGGCCATGAGTTTAAACCCCGGCTCTGCCAATTGTCAGCTGTGTGACTTTGGGCAAATCACTTAACTTCTCTGTGCCTGTTACCTCATCTGTAAAATGGGGATTAAGACTGTGAGCCCCCCGAGGGACAACCTGATCACCTTGTAAGCTCCCCAGCGCTTAGAACAGTGCTTTGCACATAGTAAGCACTTAATAAATGCCATCATTATTATTATTATTAAGAGCTGCCACACACACTCTATGACCTGTGGGGTGATGTCATAGAAGGTGGCAGTGTGACATCACAGGATAATCCCTAGCCTTTGCTGTTGGGCTTTAGCAGCCTCCTCTTCCCCTGAGTCATTAGTGACACTCTGCATGGGGCAGCACCCCATGAGTAAACACACCCACCCACACAGCCAAGTGAACACACACAGAAACAACTGTCACCTCTTAAAAATCAAACACACTTTTCCCCTTTCCATTCACTACTGTCTTAATGACCAACTCTGGTAATTAGCACTTTTTGTGTTACTACCCACCTCTGTGAAGTGGGCTAAGTGAGCCTCAGGCAGGACGTTTTTAAAGGAGCTCCTGGAGACAATCAGGCCCGTTTTCATGTCACATTCCCAGCAATTTAAAAGGCAGGGTGCCCTTTAAGGGCCAGTCACAGCGGCTCATTCACTCGGTCATATTTATTGAGCGCTTACTGTGTACAGAGCACTGTACTGTACGCTTGGGAGAGTATAATAGAACAATAAACAGACACATTGCCTGCCCACAGCAAGTTTGTAGTTTAGAGGGGGAGTCAGACATTAATATAAATAAATACATTACGGACATGTACATAAGTGCTTTGGGGCTTGGAGAGGGGGGACGATAAAGGGAGCAAGTCAGGGCGACGCAGAAGGGAGTTGGAGAAGAGGAAAGGAGGGCTGAGGGAAGGCCTTTTGGAGGAGATGGGCCTTCGGTAAGGCTTTGAATTGGGGGAGAGTCATTGTCTGTCGGATATGAGGAGGGAGGGCGTTCCAGGCCAGAGGCAAGAACTGGGCGAGAGGTCGGTTGTGAGATGGACGAGATCGAGGTGCAGCGAGAAGTTTAGCACTAGAGAAGTGAACTGTGTGGGCCGGGTTGTTGTAGGAGAGTAGCGAGGTGAGACAGGATGGGTCAAGGTGATTGCTTTAAAGCTATTGGTAAGGAGTTTCAGTTTGATGCGGAGGTGGATGGGCAACCACTGGAGTTTCTTGAGGAGTAGGGAAACATGTCCTACACGTTCTTGGAGAGAAATGATCCGGGCAGCAGAGTGAAGCACTCCTTGATTAAGCCCTCTTTTCCTCCTCCCTTCTAAGGCGCCATGACTTGCTCCCTTCATTCCCCCCTCCCAGCCCCACAGCAATTATGTACACGTCTGTCATTTATGTATTTATATTAATGTCTTCTTCCCCTTCTAGACTATAAACTCGTCGTGGGCAGGGAACCTGTCTTTATTAATAATAATAATAATGGCATTTATGAAGCGCTTACTATGTGCAAAGCACTGTTCTAAGCGCTGGGGAGGTTACAAGGTGATCAGGTTGTCCCACATGGGGCTCAGTCTTCATCCCCACTTTACAGATGAGGGAACTGAGGCACAGAGAAGTGAAGTGACTTGCCCGAAGTCACACAGCTGACAAGTGGCGGAGCCGGGATTTGAACCCATGACCTCTTGATCCAAAGCCCGGGCTCTTTTCCACTGAGCCACGCCGCTTCTCTCTTTATTGTTGTATTGTACTCTCCCAAGCGCTTACTGTAGCGCTCTACACATAGGAAGCACTCAATATATACAGTTGAGGTGGGGTGGAGCAGGAGGTCAGTGGAGTTGAGGAGTGATAGAAGGCGGGCAGCAGAAGGGTCATCAGGAACATTTATGTGGATAGCGAAGCCCCCAAGGGTCAATGTGGGCATGGAGAGAGAAGGTGGGGGGGCGGTTACAGAGGCCGCGGTTGGTTGAGGGTGGGAGGGGTTGGATGGGAGTGAGTTGATGGGGGCCGGTGCAGGGGGAGGGAGACGAGAGCACAGACAGGCAAAGACCCAAATCATTTTTATTTATCTTTATTTTTAATGACCCAATGGTGAGTTATCTTCTTCAAGCTCTTAAAATTAGGGGGCATAACAGATGGCAAGTTGGTTTAAATAAAATTTTTCTCATTTTCATTTTAACTAATATCACTGCCAAGAGATGAAAGCTTCATCAGTTTCTTTTTCCATACGTTGTAGCCTATCCATCAATGAAATACTGTTCAGAATGTAATATTTCAGTTAAATATTTAGTACATCAGGAAATCTGTGATGTTCAAAATTAGTACCCCCAGTCTATCTTATGAGAACTAAACCTAAACTAGACTAGAATTAAACTGAACAAGCATCTGCTTTACTAACGGTAATGAGAAAGGGTTAGATATGACACCACCTACAGTGCCAAGAATAAGAAGGTGGTATTACATGCATACAATAGTTCAAGACCCATACTAAGTGCTAGGGTAGATAAAAGAGTTAGGCATAGTCCCTGTCCCACACAGGGCTCAGAGTCTAGAAGGAAGAACAGATATTTAATCCCTTTACATGTGAAGAAACAAGCATGGACAAGTAAAGTGACTTGCCCAAGATCACACAGCAGACAGGTGGCAATGCTGGGATTAAAACGCAAGTCTTCCCACACCCAGGCCCATGCTCTCTCCACTAGGTCAGTCCTCTAAACTGTAAATTCGTAGTGGGCGGGGAACGTGCCTACCAACAAAACACATTGCTATATTGTACAGATGTCCTCTTTTAATGCCACAGTTAGGAGCAATAAAAAGACGGTTGGGCCCAACCGCCTCAAACACTGGACTGCATTTAGTGGCGTGGTCAGTATGTGACATGTTTCCTCAGCTGGTTGCAGAGTTGGGCAGCTTGCAGATACTTTTTCTTAATATCTTCATATTTTTTCTCCTTCCCGATCAAGACCTCGTACTGATTCTGGGTGCACACCAACATCATTTCTACCAGGTTGTGCTGCTCATCAATGTTTCGCCCAAGAACGTTGTTATAGTCTAGTAGGGCCACACATTTTTTTTCCATCATTTCTGCAAGATTCTCGGCTTCACTTCTGCTATTAACTTGCTCCGCTAAGGAAATATCTTCGTCTTCGGGAGGCAACTCGGGCATTTCCGTATCGTTGACTGAGGCAGATTGACGGAGGTTCTGCAGACCTTTTATCGTCTCCTCAATTAAAGGCAGATTTAGGACGCAAGGCTGAGAGGGACCCTCGGGAACTCTTCTCGGTTCTGACTCTTGGATCATCCGAAAGGTCCGCCTCTCAGGCGGCTGCTCTCCTTCGGGAATTCTGGGTGGAAATGCCTGGTAGTCTTCCAACAGCAACCTCAGGTTTTGAATGAACTCCCTAATATAAACCTTCCTGTCTTGCCAGATGTCCAGCAGCGTGTTAAAACACGCCCTGCACTCCTCATCATGGCTGCCGGCAACAAGACGGGCGGCCTCCTGAAGGACGGTCGCGAACAAGATGAGAAATTCGGGGCCCCCTTTCCGGCCGTTCTGGAGAACATCGTTCGCCAGGTACAGGAGGATAATCTTCCGTCCCGGGTTGACCAGGCGGAACTGCTGAAGCCACACGGAGACGATGGTGCACGCGTTCTGGCGGAACTGGAGGACCCACTGGGATAGGGTCACGATGCTTTGCTGAGAGATTTGGAGTTTCGCCAGTTTCTCGACTAGAACCGTTTTGGCAAAGGAGGCCATGGCGGCTTCGGCGGGGCGAAGTGGCGGCGGTGGAGGGTTTTCAAAAGTCTTGAAAAAGACTGGGAAGAGCCGGATCGAGGCGGCGGGGCGGGAGCAACTGTCAAAAAGATGGCGGCTGAGGGAGCAGAAGCTCCGTGACAGGAAGTGGCGTGACTGAGGTGAGGGGGGAGGGGCGGGTTTCTCTGGCAAGCGGCGCACGCGCCTCCAACGGCCGCCTCTCCTTGGCGCGAGCCCCGGCGCGGCAGGGGGCGGGGCCGGGCCGCCTGCCCCTATAGGACGATCGGGGCCCCCTCCCAGAATCCCCTGCGGGAGGCCGGGCGGGGCTCGTCGGCGACGGCCAGGGCTGAGCATGGCCTGTCTCCTCAGCCACCTGCCCCATGGAAGCCCCATCTGTGGGGAAGGGAGGGACGGGGGATCACGGGCTCCGTTTTGCACAGATTTATGACGATCGAAGGGCTTCGGAAAAATAAAAAAAAACAGTGTTCTACACCACGGCAGTACTCTCCTGTTTCGCCCATTTTGAGGGGAATCTGTAGCCATGTCATGTGTGGTGCAGATCTGTGACTCTCTTTTATCTTTCCCTGAGCCAGGCATTGAAAGGCGAATAGTCCTGATTGATTTTCCCTGACAGCAGTCCCCTATCGCTTTATTTTCCACATGATCTCTGGAACTCAAGAATAAAAGTTGGTTTTACTGCAGAGCGTTCGCCACCGTGACTGGGGATTACTTTTGAAAAGATACCAAGTGTTTTCTATTTATCGAGGGCATGGTGAGGGGAAAAGAAAACCTAAAAAAAGAAATAGCTAAAGAAAGCATACTAAAACCAACGATGATTTGTTGGGTTTTTTTGCCTCTGTATTGAAGCAAGCTTGATGGAAGCAATGGGATGTCAAATATGGTGGGGGGCACTCCAGCCCCCAATTCATGTCCAAGCCCAACTGCAGACTATATTCAGATAGCCAGCTCTATTTCTGCCTGTCCTCCCTAGGTTCTGGAAAGCTGCCATTTATGCTGATAACAAGACTAATAATAGTACTATCACAGTTCTTCAGTCGACTCATTTATTCAAAGATTGATCAAGTCCTGTGCTTGCCTTTTTCTTTCTCCTGCAGCTTGTCTTTCAGCCTTTTCATTCATTAGTCCTTCCACCAGGACAGTTCAAGCCAGTTGATTCTCCTATGTGTTGACAGGCCTGGTAACAGATTTGGTGGGAGAGCTTGAAATGAATGGCTAAAAGAGTGGCTAGATATCTGTTTTAAGACTACGGAACAATTATAGCCTAGCGTGATATATCATGAGTCCTCCCACTCCTATAGAAAGTTGAGGCTTGTGTCACTCAAATATGAGAAAATGATGCACACCCTAACAGGCCTGGTAACAGATTTGGTGGGAGAGCTTGAAATGAATGGCTAAAAGAGTGGCTAGATATCTGTTTTATGACTACAGAACAATTATAGCCTAGTATGATATATCATGAGTCCTCCCACTCCTATAGAAAGTTGAGGCTTGTGTCACTCAAATATGAGAAAATGATGCACACCCCCTGAAGCAAGAGCACGGGCTTTGGAGTCTGAGGACATGGGTTCAAATCCCAGCTCTGCCAATTGTCAGCTGTGTGACTTTGGGTAAGTCACTTCACTTCTCTGTGCCTCAGTGACCTCATCTGTAAAATGGAGATTAAGACTGTGTGCCCCCCTGTGGGACAACCTGATCCCCTTGTAACCTCCCCAGTGCTTTGCACATAGTACGTGCTTAATAAATTCCATCATCATCATTATTATTATTATAAATGACAAGACAGTGAAATAAGGGGAAACCCCATATATATATATATAGGACATATGGCCGTTCAGGCTAAAAAGGGGCATATGCTTATAGACTATCTTTGGATTTCATTTCTCCATATTGTTTCTGTGCCCGATGACCTTGGAAGATAAAAATCTACTGGGATAATATCTTACAGATATATAAGGTATGCTGTCTAACAATGCAAGGATTAAAAAAGACATAGGGAACTGAATCAAAAAGGCCAGCAATGGCCTTTGGAAGACTGCAAGACAGAGTGTGACCCCACTGGGTTTTCAAGTGCTCTACATTCACTGAAGGTCTACAGGCTGTTGTGGTGACCAACCCCTCTAAAAACAAAAAAAAAATCTTAAGAAAGCATAGTAAAACCAACAATAATTTGTTAGTTTTTTTGCTTTGTATTGAAGGAAGCTTGACAGAAGCAATGTGATCTTTTTTTAGCTCATTGTGGGCAGGGAATGTGTCTGTCATTATATTAGGACATAACCCCCGGCTTCTAATGCAATCGTCATGTAAAACCTGTCACTTTGAATGAACTACACCTGAGGGAGTCAATCAGCACCACCATATAAGAAGTAAGGAGAGGCAGAGGAGTTGGGTGCATCCTCAATCAGCATTTGCAAGTGAGGAAATAGAATGGGTCTGTCAACCAAGAATCAATCATTTATTCAGTGCTTACTGTACTAAGCGCGTGAGAGAACAATTTAACAGAATTGGCAGACATATTACCTGCCCACAAGGACCTTATAGTTGTAAAGGGGGAGATAGACGAGAATATAAATGAATTACAGTAGGTACATAAATGCTGAGGGAGGGGTGAATAAGGGGCGTAAATTTAAGAGCAAGAGTGTTGCAGAAGGGAATGGGAGAAGAGGAGATGAGGGCCTGGTCAGTGAAGGCCTCTTGGAGATGTGCTTTAAAAAAAGCTGTGCAGTTGGGGACAGTGATTGTCAGATGTGAAGGGGAAGGGCATTCCAGGCCAGAGGCAGAATGTGGGCAGGAGGTCGGTGGCAAAATAGATGAGATTAAGGTACAGTGAGTAGGTTAGCAATAGAGGAACCATGAGTACAGGCTGGGTTATAGTAGGAGAGTAGTGAGGTAAGGTAGGAGGGGGCAAAACGATTGAATGTTTTAAAGCAGATGGTAAGGAGTTTCTCTTTAATGCAGAGATGGAAGGGCAACCACTGGAAAAGTAACCAGAACAGAAGAAAAATCTGCTGCCTTGACTACTTGGTCTACTTTCTAAGAAACTAAAAGATAGCAGCTTTTGTTCTCTTTTTCAAGTGGAGGTAATGCGGCACAGAAAAGCTAAAAGCTAACCCATTTGCAGATTGCACGCAGTGAATCAGGGTTGGGAGTTGAGTTGACAGTACAATGAAGATTATTCTCAAAGTGGATTGAATATATTTGCATTTTTAAATGCTGTGGCCAAGTAAATTCAATAATTTCCTTGGAAAGGATGGAAAGGAATATTGAATAGGTCTATTAAAATGTTACATCACTAGTTTTATCAAATGTTTACTTAAACTTTTTACAAAGGCATTTTTTTACTCATTCTCCAGCATGCATGAAAGAGTAAAATAACACCTCCAACCTTTAGGACTCAACTCCTTGGCAAATTCTACAGATGCCAAATTGCTAGAGCAGGTGCTAAATAGCTACTAGTTTATCACCCCAGGATGTGATGAAGATAAATGGAGCCTTGTGAATTTTCCTGGTGTTTCCCAATTACTGGAACACCTGTGCTAAATGACATGGTGCTGATCCACCATGAAAATTCTTACAGTATTCTGAGGTTCCCTTGGGTTCACAATTTCTACTTGTCTAGTAATCCTGCAACCAAATGCTGTTACTGAAATTTACTTTCCCCACCACCACTTCCCCTCTGTGACATAGTATGGTATTGTTGGAAATGTTGCTCTTTTTTCCCTTTTCCATTTCTTCCTTCTACCCTTCCATAAATTTTCATTTTACATTTTTGAACTTACTCCGAACTGTTTCCCTCTCTCCGGTGTCATGTGTTTTGTCTGAAAGCATTGACTTGTTTAAAAGACATACCTGGTTTGAAAGACCGAGCTGCATTTCTGATACAGCGTCTAAACCAATAGTATTTATCGAGCCCTTACTGTGTCCAGAGCATTCATTCATTCAGACGTATTCATTGAGCGCTTACTGAGTGCAGAGCACTGCACTAAGTGCTTGGAAAGGACAATTCGGCAATATGTCCCCACCCAGCAATGGGCTCACAGTCTAGAAGGGGGAGACAGACAGCAAAACAAGTAGATAGGTGTCAATACCATCAAAATAGAGTTATATATACGCATCATTAATAAAATAGAGTAATAAATATGTACAAATATACACAAGTGCTGTTGGGAGGGGAAGTGGGGAGGATGGGGAGGGGAGGAGGAGCAGAGGATAAGGGGGGCTCAGTCTGGAGCCCACAGTCTCCACAGTCTGTGTGGAGGGAGGGCATTCCAGGCCAGAGGTAGGACGTGGGCCAGGGGTCGATGGCGGGACAGGTGAGAATGAGGCCCAGTGAGGAGGTTAGCGGCAGAGGAGCGGAGGGTGTGGGCTGGGCTGGAGAAGGACAGAAGGGACTGTTTTTAGTGCTTGGGAGACTATAGTACAAGAGTATTAGCAGAAACATTCTCTACCCATAACAAGCTTACAGTCTAGACTGTACAGATATATATATATATATATATAAATATAAATACATAAGTAAGTCGTAATAAAAGGGAGCAGAAGAGGGGACAGTGTCATCTAGAGAAGTGGCATGGCGCAGTGGGCAGAGCACGGGTTTGGGAGTCAGACGGTTATGGGTTCTAATCCCACCTCTGCCACTTGTCTGCTGTGTGACCTTGGGCAAGTGACTTCACTCCTCTGTCTCTGTTACCTCATCTGTAAAATGGGAATCGAGCCTGTGAGTCCCACGTGGGACAGGGGCTGGGTCCTACCTGACTTGCTTGTATCCAACCCAGTCCTTAGTACGGTGTCTGGCACATAGTAAGCGCTTAACAAATACCATCTAGGGAGAGCCAGGTTCCAGTGATGGCGAGGAGGAGCAGTGACTGGATCAGGAACAGGTCAAGGATGGAGGGAGGCTTCGCCATCATGGAACGGGGGGTTCACAGGCCTCACGTTGCTCTAGTAGGTGGCAACTTGGTAGGCCCCAGATGAGGGGCGAATCCACAAGTCCTAAACGATGATTAGCAAGTCATTCTAGCAGCTGTTTGGACTGAATGAGCGAGCACTAGCAAATCCTTAGTTGAGTGACTTTTGACACGTCATAATCTCCTTGGTGAGTCGCTGTCCTTTGGCAGGGATCGTAACAATAATAATGATAATTATGGTATTTGTTAAGCGCTTACTATGTGCCAGGCACTGTACTAAGCCCTGGGGTGGGTACAAGCATATCGGATTGGACTCAGTCCCTGTCCCACATGGGGCTCACAGTCTCAATCCCCATTTTACAGATGAAGGAACTGAGGCACAGGGAAGTGAGGTGACTTGCTCAAGGTCACACAGCAGACAAGTGGCAGAGCTGGAATTAGAACCCAGGTCCTTCTTACTCCCAGGCCTGTGCTCTAGCCACTATGCCTGTATCCCGGTGTGCCAAGCGGTGGGGCGATTGGCAAGTCCTTCCTCGGGCAGTCCCAAATCTTCATTCATTCATAATAGTAATGATTGTGGTATTTTTTGAGCGTTTACTGTGTGCCAGGCACTGTACTAAGCTCTGGGGTGGATACAAGAAAATCGGGTTGGACATAGTCCCTGTTCCACATTGGGCTCACAGTCTCAATCCCCATTTTACAGAAGCGGTAACTGAGGCCCAGAGAATGATGATGATGATGGCATTTGTTAAGCGCTTACTATGTGCAAAGCACTGTTCTAAGCGCTGGGGAAGATACAAGGTAATTAGGTTGTCCCAGGTGGAGCTCACAGTCTTCATCCCCATTTTATAGATGAGGTAACAGACAAGAAGTCAAGCGACTTGCCCAAGTCACACAGCTGATCAGTGGTGGTGAAGTGACGAGACGGAGAAGTGAAGTGACTTGCCCAAGGTCACACAGCAGACAAGTGGCAGAGCCAGGATTACGACCCACGATCTTCTGACGCCCAGGCCCGTGATCTGTCCCCTAGGCCATGCTGCTTCATTCGGATTTAAGGAACGCTTACTGTGTGCAAAGCAATGCCCTTTGCACAAAGGGGGGAATGAGGGGGCCCGAACAGTTCCAAGACCCCTGGTACCTGGTGTGGGGGGGGATGGCGCCTCTTCCCTCTGTGGGGTTGGGGGACGACCCGGCTCTCTCAAGCACCCATGTGCAGATGGTGACCCTTCTCCCAGGCGTGATCCTAGGCCTCGAGGTGGGAATGCTCCCGCACCCTCCGCTCCTCTGCCACTAATCTCTTCACCGTGCCTCGCTCTCGCCTGTCCCGCCATCGACCCCCGGCCCACGACATCCCCCTGGCCTGGAATGCCCTCCTTCTCCCCATCCGCCAAGCTAGCTCTCTTCCTCCCTTCAAGGCCCTACTGAGAGCTCACCTCCTCCAGGAGGCCTTCCCAGACTGAGCCCCCTCCTTCCTCTCCCCCTCCTTCCCCTCTCCATCCCACCCGCCTTACCTCCTTCCCTTCCCCACAGCACCTGTATATATGTATATATGTTTGTACGTATTTATTACTCTATTTATTTTACTTGTACATATCTATTCTATTTATTTTGTTAATATGTTTTGTTCTCTGTCTCCCCCTTCTAGACTGTGAGCCCACTGTTGGGTAGGGACCGTCTCTGGGTGTTGCCGACTTGTACTTCCCAAGCGCTTAGTACAGTGTTCTGCACACAGTAAGCGCTCAATAAATACGATTGAGTGAGTGAGGGGTTGGAGATCTCGGTATCCCTTCCCCCGGAGCAATCGTAGGGACCCCGCACTGAGGGAGTGGCCGGGGGTGGCAGAGACCCTCCCCTTGACTCAGTTTATGGGTTCTGGCCTTCCCCCTTGTGCATGGATTTGGAGGGATTGCCCCATCTTGGACCTCTGCTGCCTTAGTAAAGTAAGCATTTTATAAAGATGATATTTGTTAAGACTGAGCTACCATTTTAAAAGGCAGAGTGCAATTCTTTGTGCTTTTGGGGTTGATATGAATCTTTTTCTAGCGGGTTTTCGCTAAAATCATAAAGAAAAGGGACACATGGGCTGCCCAGTGCTACTGCAAATGAAGAAATGAAATATAACTCTCAAATCGGCATAATGTTCTCAGCCTTGGATAATAAAAGTGTCAGCTGGCAGGTCTGTCAGAATATGATAATTGATTTGGGGGGTTCATTTTCTTCAGTGTACTTCATAGTTCATTTTTGAATATGCTAAATTTTCTCATTTCCATTTCTGATCTCGATAACATGTTTCTAAGGAAGTTTGTGTTTAAATCAAAGACATTCATCAATCTGAGACAGGCTAAATTCCATCAACCTGGCCCAAAAGATTTTCTTGCTTTTTGTCCACTTACTTTGGACCATCTATGGTTTCTTTAAAACTGTTTTTTTTTTTCCTAAACAGGACCTGTAGAGGGATGTTCTTTGGTTGGAGGTGTTTGGTAATAAAACTAAGTGCTAAAAGATGTTTCCAGTTTGTTTGGCTTTGGTCTCAACTTCTCAAACCAGGCTCCATCGAAAGTCAAATGTAAATGTGGAGTCTTAGGGTGATTGTAGCTTGCCTTTATTACTGTGATCCCTATAACAGACATAGTTGTGGTTTTTTATCCTGGATTATATCCGCCCCAAGGATATAAATTACAGTGTTTGACGCTTTACCCCACACAAGCCTAACTACCCTGACATTCTTCCTGCCGAGTGATACAGGGAAGTAAATCTTTCATCCCCCACCTGGGTGGAGGTGAAACAATCAAGAAGGAATGGGTAGTGGAGGAAGGTTTGCTCACCGGTCAGTGCCAACTTCGAAAGGCATAGAAGAGACCTAGGAGTCAGAGGACCTGGGTTCTAATCCTGGCTCTGCCGCTTTCCTGCTGTGTGACCTTGGGCAAGTCACTTAACTTCTATGTGCCTCAGTTTCCTCAACTGTGAAATGGATATTCACTACCTGTTCACCTCCCTACTTTACTGCGAGTCCCCCGTGGGACAGGCTCTGGGTCCCACCTGATGAACTTGAATCTACTCCAGTGCTTAGAACAGTGCTTGACATATAAGCACTTAACAAATACCATTAAAAAAAGAACTCCAGAATAAACAAAGAAGTTGAACTGAGGAGGCAACTTCATTTAGAAATGAATGTTAATTGCCTCACATTTACAGGAAGTTTGGGGAGAACCGCCTCAAACTTCGACAGTCTTTGTCTCTCCACACCTAAATTTTTAGGATTAAAAAGTTATTGCATCAATTTTCAAGAAAGTAGATGAATTTATTAATATAATAGAGGAGGTCAAATATGTTCAGAAGGAGTTAGCCTGCTGCAAGGTGCCTTATCAAGAAAAGGTTGTTACTCAATCTAAGTTGGCCAGGTTCTTTACTGAAGTTGAAAATAATAATTATAGAATTTAAGCACTTACTATGTATCAGGCATTGTTTTAAGTACTGGGGAAGATACAAGCTGATGGGGTCGGACACGGTCCTTTTCCCAAATAGGGCTCACAGTCTATCCCCATTTTACGGATGAGGTAACTGAGGCCCAGAGAAGTGAAGTGACATGCTCAAGGTCACATAGCAGACAAGTGGTGGAGCTGGGATTAGAATCTCCCAAGCCTGTGCTCTTTCCACTAGGCTATACTGCTTCTAAAAGCCACTATCACTGAAGAAATGTATACTTAATAATAATAATAATAGTAATAATGGCATTTATTAAGCGCTTACTATGTGCAAAGCACTGGGGAGGTTATAAAGTGATCAGGTTGTCCCAAAGGGGGTTCACAGTCTTAATCCCCATTTTACAGATGAGGTAACTGAGGCCCAGAGAAGTTAAGTGACTTGCCCAAAGTCACACAGCTGTCGAGTGGCAGAGCTGGGATTAGAACCCATGACCTCTGATTCCAAAGCCCGGGCTCTTTCCACTGAGCCACGCTACTTCTGCAGCCTCTTGCAAAAGACTCAATCATATTGCAACTCCTTATTTATTCAGTGTTGTTGTAGTATGCATGGAATTACCTAAAGATGAAACAGTACATTAGTGGTGTTCATTGTTCTTGTGTGTAGCCCATAAAGTAACTTCTTAAAAGTTCTGGAACAGATCCTAATTTATAACCCACAATACAATCACATTTGTAAGGAAAGTAACTTGACTGTATCATGGAATATGCCTGTAATAGTAATTGTATTTGAGTACCCATTGGGTGCAGTGCATAATAAGTGTTTGGGCAAAGTACTACAGAAAAAATCACCACAAGGAACTTAACATTCAACAGGAGAGACACAATTATTTGCAGAGTATTCTAAGTAAGTAATTGAATGATCAATCTATGGAATTTATTGGGTGTTAGTGTGTGCAGAGCACTGTACTAAGCACCTGGGAGAGTATAATATAACAGATTTGGTAGATATGTTCCCTGCTACCAAGGAATTTAAAGTCTACACCTCACAACCTCCCAGTTTGACAGGAAATCATGATTCTTTTGGTTTGCCCTTGAAAATTAAACTATGTTGCTAGTTAAATATATTGAGGATTTTCACAGGATTTTTAGCCATCACAGTATACACACGTATATTAATCTCTAAAACAGGATGGCATTACCAAAGTTAGTTGGTTTATAAAGAACACTCTAATGATATATCTTCTAGCAAGGATTAATGTTTAAGTACTCATTGTCATTTTTAAATCACACAGGTGATTTTTAACCTGTTAAATGGAAATCCACACAGATATTCTAATTTTCACACTGGAAGCAGAGTGCCTTAGTGGAAAGAGCCTGGGCTGGGGGATGATCTGAGTTCTAATCCTGGTTTTGCCACTTGCCTGCTGTGACTTGGGGGCAAGTCAATTGACTTCTCTCTTTGCCTCGGTTTTCTCATCTTTAAAGTGGGGATCCAATATCGATTCTCCCTCCTACTTAGACTGCGAGTCCCAGACATGGACTTTATCTCACCTGTTTATCTTAGGTTTTACCCCAGTGCTTAGTACAGGGGTTGACATATAGTGAGTGCTGAACTATTATTATTTTACTGGAAGACGTAGCAACCCTATTTTTCAGTTAAATTGCTACTTTTCTGATCCAGAATAACTAAAAATTCACTATAATTGAACAAGTGGACCTATATCATATATAAGAACCTTTACTTTGGATAAGCATCTCAAACTTGTCTTGCTCATCAGTGAATATTTTGTTATCTATTACAAGACAGATTATCAGTTAGAACAATTTTATTTCAGGGAAACATGATTGCTGAATAGAAACAAATATTTTGCATAATTTTAAGAATATAATATAATTTAGGTAGAACTATTTTAGTAATTACCTGAACCAAGCAAAATGCTGGTGCTTCAGGGATAAAGTAAATATTCCCATAAAAATTGGAAAATGACTAGATTTTCTAAAAAAATGCCAAGTTAAGCTTGAGCCTCATAAAGGTTTTTTATTAATTTTATGTACATTATGATTTTGAGTTCTGTACCCCAGAAGGATGAATACAATTAGATCCTTTGGTAGAATCTGAATCACATTTACATTTTTTCTATTCATAAATTGGGTGAATGAGAACTTCTAGATATCTATCAATCAATCAATCAATCGTATTCCAATAATTAGAAACTCCTCAGGGGAAAATATCTAAAATTGTCAGTGAGTTTTAAGGACAATGTACATTTATTTTAAGTCACTGAAATGTTGTACTCCATTTTTAGGAAAAATGAAACTGAATGAGATCCTTAAATATGTTTTCTCCTTCCATTTTGAAAAAAAGAACAAGGAGTGTGTGATGTGTTCTCTTTAAAAGGAAATCCAAGGTCCAACTATATTGTACTGTACTCCCCGAGGCTTAGTACAGTGCTCTTCATACTAGTGCTCAATAACTGTCACTGATTGATAAAAACGCTCCCTCTGCAGCAGAATTTATCAAGAAGGAAAAGCAAATGAAGAAACTCATACCAGGTTCCTCTCTAGGTACCATAGTAATAATAATAATAATAATAATAATAATAATAATAATGACATTTATTAAGCAATTACGATGTGTAAAGCACTGTTCTAAGCGCTGGGGAGGTTACAAGGTGATCAGGTTGTCCCACGGGGGGCTCACAGTCTTAATCTCCATTTTACAGATGAGGTAACTGAGGCCCAGAGAAATTAAGTGACTTACCCAAAGTCACACATCTGACAGTTGGTAGGAGAGCCTACTTTCCTTTAAAGGACTTGTGAAACTAACTTGCATGTGCTAACCCATTCCTAGTCATTTTGTGGAAACAATAATCACCTTAACAAGGGCTACTGAAAAGGAGTCATTTCATTTGAAATGCAAATAAATGACTGGTCACTTCAGTCTAATCCAATAGATTAAAATCAAACACGATCCTTGTTCCACATTTCCACAGTCTAAGGGTGAAGGAGACTAGGTATTTAATCCCCATTTTATAGGTGATTACTTTGAGGCACAGAAAAGTTAAATATTTTGCCCACGATCACACTGTAGGCAAGTGGCAGAGCCGGGATTAGAACCTAAGTAGGTCTTGAAAGGCCAAGAAAACCAAAAAATCCAAGTGTGGCTTCTTCTAGCAATTGTACTGTGGTCTTTAAATAACATAAATAACTACAGTTATAAGGAAATTTTGTGACCTTGTTTAAAGAAAATTGAATGGAAAAGGCAAGTAATGATTGCTTAGCACACTCTAGTGCTAAGAATAGAAAGAGTCAGATATGGTTATGATTCATCACACAGGAGGAAATGTTTGGCCAGAGTTTCTTATCCTGATCAAGAATACAAATTGGTTTTCTTTTAAAAACAAAATACCCCAATGGCAGGTATTACACTTCTAAAAGATAAACATGGAGAAGTAGATCAAGATTTAGAGATTGTGTGAGAAGTAAAAGAAATGAGACACAGGGATTTACTGAAAATGGCCTTAAATTAAATTTCTTGCACAATGAAACAAGCAATTCAGGCTTTGTTAGACTTAAACTCCTTTAAAAGGTCCCAAAATATAGCTCCAGCCATAGGCTCACTGTAATCTAACAGAGTTCTTAGGAAAAAGACCTAAGAGCAATTCAGTCCCACTATACATTTCTGTGTGAACTGAAACACACAAAGCCATTTAATTTCGAAGTACAGAAAGAGAATGAGAGGAAAGCCAGTGGCAGATAACACCGAAAGTACCCCATAATAATAATGGCCTTGAAATGCCGGATAATTATTGGACCGTCCCTGTCCCTCATGGAGCTCAGAGTACAAGGTGAAAGGGAGAGAACTGGTATTCAGTCCCCATTTTCCAGATGAGGAAATTAAGGCATAGATAAATTGTGATAGGCCCAATATCACCCAGCAGACCAGTGGCAGAGCTAGGATTAGCACTGTCTCCTCACTCCCAGTCCTGTACTCTTTCTACAATCTCTTTAAAGAAAATTTGCTTGTCTTTTTTCTAAATGCAGCGCATGGCAAGATCTTCTCAAAACTACCTTTTACAGGAAGCGTTGAGTCACATAGAATGTAAAGAGTCAGAGGTGTGCGGTCTTGTTCCATTTTTTTTTTTTAATGGGGCGCCACCCTCTTGATTGGCTCCCATTCCCAGTTGTTTTCAAAAATCCCACCTCCACTAACAAGCCTTCCCCTGATTTTTAATAAAAATAATAATAATGGTATTTACTAAGTGCCTATAATGTGCCAACCAAGGTAGTAAGTATTGTGGTACTGTTCCACAGTTTAAGTAGGAAGAAGAACAAGATATTAAATTCCCATTTTACAGATTGGGAAACTGAAACACAGAGGCATTGACTTGCCCAGGTTCACACAGCAGGCAAGTGGTAGAACCAGGATTAGCGTTCAGGTCCTCTGATTTCCAGGCCCATATTTTTTTCCAGTAGGCCACATTGCTTTCCAACAAACCAAGTCACATTAACTGAAAGCCTACCTCTGTCATTTATTTATATCTTGTTAGTGCTGTATTTGGCCAGTCTTTGGTGAGAACTGCATGTGTTCAACACACCCAAAAGTTCCCACTGAAGGTAGGTAAGAAAATTTCAGAGAAGGAAAGGAGAAATTACATTTCCCGAGAAGCAAAGTGGCTGACTTGACCTTTGGCACTGCACCATAGTGAGAAATACTTCTGGGTCGAGCCAAGCCTCTCTGTGTTCTCCAGATAGAGGTGGAGGAAGGTTTCTGCTTTTGCTCCTGACCTTGGCAGAGAGAGGAGGTTTATCATCCGTTTCTACAGAGGTGTGTAAACCCAAATGCCCTAATTAAACTGATAGAATGATAGGCCAGGGATTAGGGTGGAATGATCTATTTTGGGAGTTTCGCTGCTGTGCGTGGTAGCTTATGGTTTCAAGGGCTTAGAACAGTGCTCTGCACACAGTGCTCAATAAATAATACTGCTTAAAATATTTTTGGATTTACATTCTTGCCTTATTTCCAAATGCCTTTCTGGTTAAAATATTATTCCTTAGCAGAAATGGGTAATCAGGCTTTTCTAGCAATGACTGCTGCATCAAACCTCCTTGCTGACCTTTCTTGCCTCCTCTCTCTCCCCACTCTATTCCATACTTTGCTCTGCAGGCCAGATCATTTTTGTAAAATAACATTCAGTTCATGTTTACCCCACTCCTCAAGGTCTTCTAGTGGCTAGCTATCTCCTCTGCATCAAATGAAAACTCCTTTCTGGAGGTTTTAAAGCAGTCAATTCCCCCCTCTCCACCAACCCAGCATGCCCACTTCACACCTCTAATGCCAACCTACCTCGATCTCATCTACTTTACCACCTACCCTTCACCCACACCATGACTCCGGAACTCCCCCTTCAAATCTAACAGACGGTCACTCTCTCCACCTTCAGTGCCCTTTTAAAATCACATCTCCTCCAAGAGGCCTTCCCCGACTAAGCTCTCATTTCCTCTACTCCCTCTCCATTCTGCATAGCCCTTGCACTTGGATTTGTACCCTTTAAGGATTTGACATCCATCCCATCCTCAGCCCTGCGGCACTTCTGTACTTATCCATAAATTTATTGTAATTTCTGTCTCCTCCTCTGAACTGTAAACTCGTTGTAGTCAAAGAACATGTTTACCAACTCAGCTGGTTTGTCCTCTCTCAAATATTTAGTAGAGTGCACTGCACACAGTAAACACTCAAATATGATTGATTGTAAGCTATGGCTGTTTTCCCCATTAGAACATAAGCTGCTTGTGCGCAGGGTAATTGTTTCATGCTTCTCTTGTACTTAACTTCTTAGGAGGTGCATTGCTTCTAGTTGGTGTCCAATAAATATTTCTACTCAATCAAATGTATTTATTGAGCACTTGCTGTGTGCAGAGAATTGTATCGAGCACTTGGGAGAATACGATATATCAGAGCTGGTAGACACATTCTCCTACTGCTGCTTCTGGAACATTTATTTCCGTAAGGGAGGTTTTCCCGTTTCCTTTTCCTACTACCCTTCAGTTTCTTAGTTCCATCTAGAAGTTTGACTACTGTGGCAAGTATCTTTGCTTCTTTTCTAATACCAGTTTTGAATATCAGTATGTGGCTATACCCTGGATGGCTTCTGTGAAAATAGAGTGTTAAGTAGTAATTGCGGTGTTTGATTTTTTTTTTATGGTAGTTAAGCATGCATTATGTAACAAGCTCTGTACTAAGTGCTGGGGTTGATACAGATAATCAGGTCTGACACAGTCCTTGTCACACACGGAGCTCACAGTTTATGAAATATTTCCTAATGGAAATAACGGAGAATGCTTTGCACAGTGTTTGGCATTTACTGTGTGCTTAAATATCACAATAAAGTGCATTAATGAATCCTCACCATGTTCTTCCTCCTTCCCTCCACTTTCTATACCTCTCCAGTTATAAAGTATAACAAACTTGAAAAAGGGAACTTGGTGGAAGTACTACAGAAACTCTGGCCCATGATCCAAGAAAAATTTTTCTTGGGGGAGGATGATCCATTACATTTCCAGAAGAATATGAATGTGATTTTAGTTTGATTCTTTCCGGCCCATATCTTTATTTCTTCCATAATATGTCCACTCTGGGTATGTTCAAAGTGGACATTGAATTGTAGTATTTTAAGTGCTTACTGTATGCCAAACACAGTACAGTATTGGGTAGATATAAAATAATCAGGTAAAACACCTGCCCGACATGGGCTCATAGTCTAAGGGGGAGAGAGAAAACGTATTGAATCCCGATTTTAAAGATGAGGAAACTGAGGCACAGAGAAGTTATGGGACTTGCCCAAGGTTATGTGGCAGGCAAATGGTGGAGCCAGGAATAGAGCCCAGGTCCCCTGACTTCCAAGCCCTTGCTGTTTCCAGTAAATGATGCTGCTATCTTAGTGGTGGTAGGGGTGGTCTTATTTAGATAAAACTGAATGGGAGCTTGAGGATATCATCTTCCTTTGAATGATCACAAATACAATGCTCTGCACACATTTAGTGCTCAATAAATGTGATTGGTTGATATTCTCCCTTTTTAAAATTGCCCCTCAGATTCTGTTACTTGATATTTTTCTCCGTCAAAATTATCTAAAACATTATGATTTTCTTATTTTTTAATGCCCCTGGTGTTTTCATTTCTATAATTCCTTTTGAAATTAGAATAGCATTATGATTCTATTACATTTTTCTGTGTTGTGTGAACTATCTAGATGTTTTCAATTTATCCACCAGCATTATGCTTTGGTTTTAATTTTACAGCCAGAAATATTTCTTTGAAAAACACTTACCTGGTGCCTTTTGTCACTTTTCCCCTGACATGTGAATATGCCTTTGGGAAAGTCATTCAATTCCCCGCCCCCCAGGATTGCCACCTATTACATTTTGTCTCAAATTACAGGCTGCTGTTTGAGGAACAGTTGGGCAGCGATTGATGTTCAGGAGTTTCTTTAGCGATTGCATTTTCGTTGTCAGAATTAAGCCCACTGATGGGAAAAACCAATCTTAGAAAGATGGGCATGCTTGTTGAGAGACCTGGGGCAATTTTCTTAAATGTTCTCAACCTCAATTTCTTAATCTCCAAGAGGAAAAGACAGGAGAAAACACTTTCTAATATTCATTCTATTTTTCTTTAGTTTTATAAAATTTTATTTTCTGTCCATTACTACCATTTAAGTGGCTGAGAGGGTTAAAAAACTGTCATAGTCGTTGGTGTCTTCGCCTTAATTTTAGTATACCTCTGATTATTTGAGAGTATCACATTCAACAGGCAGCACAATAACAATTTACCTGAGCTCTGCGGAGTAACAGACTTCCAGCTGCCTGATGCAGAATTCAAAGTTAGTGATTTTTGTGTAGTTCTAATTACAGTTCTTTTCTGAAGCTGCTGCAGGTTCTCATTGAGACAACCCTGCATGAAACCACTTCGGCTGTAGGCTAATGTCCCCACTTTACGGGTGAAGATGGGCGGCCTCTCATCGCAAAACGCCAAAGAATGTTTGCTTAATGGTACAAACAAGAGAAAGGAATAATTGCTAAGAAAGATCCTTAGGAAGAACCAGATGCTTAAAGAGTTGTAAACTGATTCAGAAATGGCAGGCTGGTCACAGCTTGAGATTAGGCATGTGATAAACACAGGGCTGTATAATATACCATTAGATGCTTGAACTAATGAATTTAGGAAAACTTCCCATTTGAATTATTCCTCCCCCAGCAGTAAGTAGAAAGTTGATTAAATCATGCTATTTTTTTCTCTTTTTGCCAGAAAGTTAGTTATGACTCAGTTCTGCCTCATTTGGATAATAGCAATGAATGTGGCATTTTGGATCCCACTATATTATGCTTTTGTCATTCTGTATTCACACTTCACTGGTGATGCATTTAATCAAATTGGTAATTAAGCTTCACAGTAAAGGATCAAATCCTTTGCAGGTTGGGACCTGGAGAATTGGCAGTTTGGTGGGTCTGCTCAGCTCTACATAATGATTCTGTATTAGACCTGTCTCTCAATTCCACCATTGTATTGTTGGTGATATAAATATGCGTATGATATTTTCAACCGTGTTTCTTTAAAGGATGATCAGAGGTCAGTTATACTTAGGAAACCTGGGGCAAAACCATTAAAATGGAGCATAGTTTTATTTTCAGGAGGATTGGAACACGAAATGTTCCATTTATTTTTAAAATCCATTTTTTATGCTTTAGGGCCATCTGAAGAAGGGCTGATTGGAAAAGTAATACTAGACTGTATTCATTAGAAGAGGATAGAGAACCTCCTTAATCAGATACACGTGTGAACTTTTGTTTTTGTATGCAAACGCACATGCACACATAAGCATACCTACCCGCCTCTGATAAACCCAGTTTAGCATTGTTTAATTAGCTCCATGAAACGTGTTATGTGAAAGAGCAATAAACAAACTACAGTTTCCCATGATGATGATGATGGCATGTGTTAAGCGCTTACTATGTGCGAAGCACTGTTCTAAGCACGGGGGGGGGGGGATACAAGGTGATCAGGTTGTCCCACATGGGGCTCACAGTCTTAATCCCCATTTGACAGATGAGGTAACTGAGGCCCAGAGAAGTTAAGTGACTTGCCCAAAGTCACACAGCTGACAAGTGGAGGAGCTGGGATTAGAACCCATGACCTCTGGGTCATGACCCATGACTATAATGTAAAATGCATTGCATTCCCAAGAGTCCCCCAAATTGACCAAAATGATATAAATCTATTTTAAGAAGTGATATAAAACGCAGTAAATATAGTGCTCTGCACACAGTAAAGGCTCAATAAATACGATTGAATGAAAGTAACATTAACTTACATAATAGTACATTGCAAAGATGTCCCAGTAATAGATATGAGTTAAAGAAATTAAATATTTAAATGGATGAGTGTGCACTGTCCCTTGGTTTTGAAGAAGACACTATACATAATAAGGTTCTATCAGAGTACAACTGTAGCTGATAAAACCAATGTGTGTCTGGTAATGTATAGTATTTTGCGTGTCCATATAGAGTAAGTGCTACTCAAGATCTGATGTTTTTGTATCCAATCTAGACTGTAAGCTCATTGTGGGCAGGGAACGTGTCTACCAACTCAGTTGAATTGTACTCTCTCAATCTCTTAATGCAGTGCTCTGCATATAGTAAGCATTCAAATACGATTGACTGTGTTGTGATCTGAAGCACTGTGATATAATGGAAAGAGATTGGGGCTGAGATCAGGAGAGGTGGATTCTTGTTCGGGCTCAACCTGGCCTATTGTGTGACCTTGGGCAAATCATTTAACTTCTCTAATCCTATTTCCTCACCTATAAAATTGGGAGGTGGAAAATAATAGTAAAATAAAGGTGGTATCTGTTCTGAGTTACTCTACTTCTAACTGTTGAACACCAGTTTAGCTTGTCTGTTTTTGCTGTTCTCCAACTATTCACTACTATGCCCCATTATATGAAGATTTTTTCCATTGTGTCTTTGTAGGATACTCATTTTAGATTTGATAAGTAATGTTTGTTCCATTCTCCAGCTTACAGACAACAATATTAAAATCCACCTTTGGCATCAAAGTTCTTTGGCCATCACTTAAACTTTGGCAATTGTCTCCCAACTTTTAGGAATCACTAGCCTAGTTCATTATAAAAACCAATCCCATTTTCAATGAGCTCCACCTGTTATGTTTTCTCCATGTTTTACATTTGGATTGAAGGATAATATGAACTCCCTTCAAGGCTATAGACTACTAAAGGTCACTAAATAAAACATCAGATAACTGATAAACCTTACCACGCATTCTAGAAGGGGAGATAGATTCATTCACTCATTAAATCATATTTACTGAGTGCTTACTGTGTGCACAGCACTGTACTAAGCGCTTGGGAAGTACAAATCATCAACATATAGAGACAGTCCCTACCCAACAATGGGCTCACAGTCTAGACTGGGGAGACAGACAACGGAATAAAACAAGTAGACAGGCATCAATACCATCAGAGGAAATGTAATTTGAATAAGGCTTGGAAGAATGGGGTCTCTCATATGGAACTGGAGGGAGATGTGGGTCTAATTCATTATTGAAGTTATGCAAATATTTAAAAATTTAGATGGAATATGATTATGTCTTTGCAGTTGGTTCAAGCATTTATCATATCCTGTCTTGACCATTTCATTTCATTCTGTTTTGTAATTATGGATTTCCTTGAGATCAACATGCAATATATACATGTGCAAAGAGTAAGGAAAAACTCAAAATCACCATCTCGTGCGGTTTCGAAAAATTACAGGGTAGTCCAAGGAAAACAAACCCCCCAAAAACTTTCTGATCCATATAGTTTCCATGGCTCTCTATTCCTCTTCCTTTGTGAAAATCAGACTCAGGAACATAAATTTAAATTGTGATTGAGGTCAAGCAGAGGAGCATCTAATGACTCAAAGGATAAATAAAAAGAACAAAACCTGCAGTCATAAAGAGAAGCAGCGTGGCTCAGTGGAAAGAGCCTGGGTTTTGGAGTCAGAGGTCAGGGGTTCAAATCCCGGCTCTGCCAATTGTCAGCTGTATGACTTTGGGCAAGTCACTTAACTTCTCTGGGCCTCAGTTACCTCATCTGCAAAATGGGGATTAAGACTGTGAGCTCCCCGTGGGACAACCTGATTACCTTGTAACCTCCCCAGCGCTTAGAACAGTGCTTTGCACATAGTAAGCGCTTAATAAATGCCATCATCATCATCATCAGTCTTAATGGTATTTATTGAGCACTTATTGTCTGCAAAGTACTGTACTAAGTGCTTGGGAGAGTACAGTACAACACAGTTGGAAGAAATGCTCCCTGCCCATAGTCTAGAGGAAGAGACAGATATTAAATCAATTATGGAATGCACATAAGTGCTGTAGGGGTGAGGAGGGTGAGGCTGAATAGATTAAAGGGTACAGATCCACATTTGTAGGTAATGCAGAAGGGAGAGGGATTAGAGGAAAAGAAGGGTTAATTGGAGAAGGCATCTTGGAGGAAATATAATTTGAATAAGGCTTGGCAGGTAGGAAGGGTGGTGGTCTGTAGTACGTGGACGGGAGGGAGATCTGGGCCAGAGGGAGGATGTGGACAAGGGGTCAGAAGTGAGATAGATGAGATCAAGGTACAGTGCGTAAATTGGTGTTAGAGCATCTTCAACTAGCAAGGCGGAGGAAGACGGGGATCTAGTCCTTCCCTCCTTCAGTTAAAAACCCAAAGTCCATCTTATAACCACGCTCCAACACATGCATTCCTAGGTGGACTGTTTCTGCTAAACCTGGTTCTGCCCTCCAATATCTCCTCCTGATTGTTCTCTCTCACTCAATTAACCTATCTAACAAAAAAAGCCATAGCTTCAATTTAATGCGTTTTATTTTAACCCATTCATTATTTCTAATCTTCTGTAACTATGGAATTTGAAGTTTCTCCACACATTCCATTGGGGGGTCTCCTCACCTCCCTTCTCTCCTTCTACAGCTCAGCCCGCACTCTCCACTCCTCTGCCACTAATCTCCTCACCGTGCCTCGTTCTCGCCTGTCCCGCCGTCGACCCCCGGCCCACATCATCCCCCCGGCCTGGAATGCCCTCCCTCTGCCCATCCGCCAAGCTAGCTCTCTTCCTCCTTTCAAGGCCCTACTAAGAGCTCACCTCCTCCAGGAGGCCTTCCCAGACTGAGCCCACCCCTCCCTCCAACTCCATCTCCCCGCCTTACCTCCTTCCCTTCCCCACAGCACCTGTATATATGTATATATGTTTGTTCGTATTTATTACCCTATGTATTTATTTATTTTACTTGTACATGTCTATTCTATTTATTTTATTTTGTTAGTATGTTTTGTTTTGTTCTCTGTCTCCCCCTTCTAGACTGTGAGCCCACTGTTGGGTAGGGAGCGTCTCTATATGTTTCCAACTTGTACTTCCCAAGTGCTTAGTACAGTGCTCTGCACACAGTAAGTGCTCAATAAATACGATTGATTGATTGATTGATTCTTTAACGCATAACAAAGTTGCAGGCTTGAGAGATGAAGAGGATGGTGGTGCTGTCAACTGTCATGGGAAAGTTATAGGGAGAAGATGAGTTCAGTTTTGGACATTTGAGGTCCTATCAGGAGATCCATGGCATGGAGGAAGGAGGAAATGTGTTACTGCAGGGAAGAGGCGAAGTTATGGCTGGAGAGATCTATTAGGGAATTATTTGCATAGAGGTAGTAGTTGAAGCTAGGGGAGTGAAGTTTTCCAAGGAAGCAAGTCTAAATTGAGAAGGGGCTAGAATGGTCGACAGTTAGGGAAGGGGAAGCAGAAGAAGAGCCAGAAAGACTGAGAAGAATCAGCCAGAGAGGTAAGAGAACCAGGCAAGAACTGTCAGAAAAAATCCACCAAAGTTATATGTTGTTTCTAGGAGGGAGGGAGGGAGCCACAGTATTGAAGGCAGCTGAAAGTTCAGAGACATAAGATGGAGCAGAATTTGTTAAATTTGGCAAGAAGGTGGTCATTGGTGACACTGGAGAGAGTTGTCTTAGTGGAGTGAAGGGGGTGGAACCTGGATTGTAGAGATTTTAAGAAGGTAGTAGGAGGACAGGGAATTGAGGTAGTAGGTTATACATCCCCATGATCATGTCTTCCAATCAGCCATCCTTAGCTACATATTCATTCATTCATTCATTCAATCGTATTTATTGAGCGCTTATTGTGTGCAGAGCACTGTACTAAGTGCTTGGGAAGTACAAGTTGGCAACATATAGAGACAGTCCCTACCCAACAGCGGAGGGGAATGTCTAGAAGGGGAAGACAGAGAACAAAACAAAACATATTAACAAAATAAAATAAATAGAATAAATACATACAAATAAAATTAATAAATGGAGTAATAAATATGTACAAACATATATACATATATACCGGTGCTGTGGGGAGGGGAGGGAGGAGGGGGACAGGAAGGAGGGGGCTCAGTCATTGATTCATTCAATCGCATTTATTGAGCGCTTACTGTGTGCAGAGCACTGTACATATGTGTGTATCATTGCATTTGTGCATATTTTGAATATTTTTATTACCAGTTGTATCTGTTTTTCCTCTCACTCCTATTGTGCATAATCAGTGCCTGCTTATCTCCTTGAGGTCCGGGGACTGTCTTCTACTTTTATCATATGCTCCCAAGTGCAGAGCATTTTGCTCAACACAGCCTAATGGAGGGTTATGATATTTCTGATCCTCTTAGAATAGGAGCAGTATGGCACCTCCTCCCCTTTGTCCATGTCCTCTACCTTTATTTCCTCTTTGCATTTGCTTTGACTTTGGCTCTGTCTCCTTCTCCTAGGAAGCTTTAGTTATGTTTTTCTTCCCGTTCTGCCTTACAAGAGTAAGATGGAGAGTGCCAGAGGAAGACTGCTGCCTTCCCACCTTTTCTTTTCCCAAAGTTGGAAGGCTCAGGGTCACAGTACAGTGGGACAGGGAGACACTCATTACTCTGGAGTGTCTTGGTCCCAAGAAGAACAGGTAGGTGCTAGGATTAGTGTGTATTCATATTCGTGTGTGTGTGTCTGTGTGTGTGCAAGAATATTTGCAAGTGAGAGCCTGTCTGTGCACCTGCATTTGAATGTCTTTGTGTATGTCTCTGCAAGCATTTCTGGACCACCATGTGTGCACATGTATGGGATTGGAACGGTAAGGGGGAGAAGTGGACAAAAAAATAAGGATCCTTAAGGGAAAGAAAAAGTATATAGTTTGGAGACTGAGTATTTCTGCTAGCAACATGTATATACATTTGGGCATCATAAAACATATGAATTTTCATTGTTTCTGTTCAATGTGTGAAATAAACTGATTGACACTGGTTTTCAGAAACCATTTTTCCTACTGAAACACTCGGTTCTTTCAGTGAATTAGGGTATTAAAGTTGACGTATTAGGCAAGTTCATAGAGCACCTGCATTACTCTTCACAAGGCAGAACCCAGAGTCATTAGAAAGATGGAAATGCGAACAAATAAAATCCTGGATTCACATTTCTTAAACATGTCCAACTCCCCTTTTCTCTCAGAGTAAGATGGGATCTCAAATTTTGGCATACTATTTAGGGATTGAATGAATGTTCCTTGTTTGACCCTGGGTTGATAATAAATCATATTTATTGAATGCTTACTGTGTGCAATGTACTGTATGAAGCATTTAGGATTATGTGCCTGGATATGGATTTTGTGTTCTTAGCGTGGGAGGCAGTTTGTTTGGTAGTAGTTGACCTGGAGTATTTGGACATCTGAACCTATGACCCTTACTCTGCTGCCAGCCTGCCTGGACCCTGGGGACTGCCTTGTTGAGGATAAAGACACAAGGTTCAGAAATACTCTCAATCCAACAGACCTGCTGACATCAGGGCAACATATGATGGTCTTTGAAGTGAAATTAGTAGTATCTGGCTCCAAAGACATTACACCAAAAGCCCTTAGAAAAGTACTCTACACCCAGGAAGAACTCTGTAAGTATCAATTAATTCACAGGCCCAAATGGTGGAGCTGGGATTTGAACCTGGGTCTCCTGTCTCCCTGCATCTGATCACTGTCACCTAGTTCTTGCCTGAAAATAATAATGATTATGATAATTGCAACATTTGTTAAGCATTTACTATGTGTTAATCAGGTCAAACACAATCCCTATCTCATATGAGGTTCACAGGTTCAACAGAAGGAAGAACAGATTTTTAATCCCCATTTAACAGATGAGGAAACTGAGGCATAGATTAGTTTTGTGACTTGCCCAAGGTCACGCAGTAGACAGTGGCGGAGTCAGGATTAGAACCCAGGTCCTCTGATTCCCAGGCCCCTGTTTTTTCCACAAGATCATACTGCTTCTCAACAACCATTTAGTCATACTTGGGATGGTTCAGAAAGTGTTCTTCTGGGTACGCAGAAGTATGAATGTACTGCCACAAAATGGGTAATGGGTTAGAAGTGAATTCATGTTTACTATAAAAAAGTAAAAGACTAAAATATACGTGACTGTATTCACTTTTCAGTTTGAAATTGTGCCCTAACCATTGTCGAAAATGTGGCTTGGTAATATTTCCTGGGGATCTCAGGTTTTTTGTTGGGTTCATGATATTAGAGAAGCTCAGTGAGGCAGTGTCTGCCTCCCTGCTCTGGGCAATCCTTAACGACATATCCATTTGCAGATGTGGGGTCCTCCTCACCATCATCATCATCATCAATCGTATTTATTGAGCGCTTACTATGTGCAGAGCACTGTACTAAGCGCTTGGGAAGTACAAATTGGCAACATATAGAGACAGTCCCTACCCAACAGTGGGCTCACAGTCACCAGTGGCTGTGGTCTGTCCACAGGCCAAATAAATTGTCAGGGTGAATTTCGTTGGGGCAGAAATCAATTTGGTGCAATCTTAATTCCCTATGGGAACTATATAAACTGATAGAAACCATTTATACATTGGAAGGTTGGACTAATGCAGCTGTTGTTTTAGCTGGTTATGCTACAAAGAATCTCTAAATACCCAGGAAGGTTTTAGTGTTCATTGCAAAGTACCCCAGAAAGATGCCTAGGTGTGAATTCTCATGATTATTCTTTAGCATTTGAATGAGCCTTAAACTGAATGCTGGCATACATGTTATGCTAAAATCTGTAAAGGAGAAGGAATGTTTGAATATTTATATCTTAGGAAGCTTCACACATGAACATGTTTTTATACACACAGATATTATGAGTTGCTTATTCTTAAACTGAATTTATCCCCTGTTCTGTAGATAATCTACTCAGAATGTCTGATTTTTGGTAGCAAGAGTGGAACTGTTTGACTATTAAACCATTATATTGCTATGGCTAAGGCATGCAAAATGTTTTTCCACCACACTCAATATTAGAAAAGCAGATCTTTTTAAAAGGTGGCTTTGAGATCATTTTCCATTTTGCGTGACGCATAGCTAATGCATTTGATGTAAATATTTACTAATTTAGGCATCCTGCCCTTCTGCAAACTTCTATGAAATTCATCTTCACAGTGACAAATAAAGTTGTTTCATTAAGTGTTCTACTAAATCCAATCTCTTTCTTAGCAGGTTAATAGATCGTGTCATCGTAATGTGTCAGAGTACTAATTTGAAAGATTTATTTCTATAAAGAATGAATATGACATTTGTTTATTATTTTCTTTTCAGATCATTCAAATTACCAGAAAATGAGAGATTTCTTATTCAGAATATGTTTAGAAGATTTGCATAACTAATTTGTCAGCTATCACTCCCTAGTGAACAATTATGTCTGTTATTCCTTGAGTATTATTATTTTATAGAAGGGGCCCCACAGATTATGTTCTATTCCTTGTAGTGAAGAAAATTTCAAATGGTCATGAGTGCATGATTTATTCCACCTATTGTGCAAACACATTTCAAGATAGTGTAAATTCGTTGTGGCATTTTCAGCAGTGTTTCTCCAATTTTTTTAACCTAAGGTAGGTGTTAATTTTGTCATTATATTTTCTTTGAATTTATAGTAAAATAAACGGTAAGTAATTTATTTTAGAAATCAGAATTGTACTCCAATAATAACACAAATGATCAGAGATAAATGTGGAGGTAAGTCACCTGATAACATTTACCATAGTCTGAAGGTTCTGGACTAAGAGTGGTCAGAATATTTATCTCTGGCTCTACTAAACTATAGGCTCATTCATTCCACTTGATAGTTTTTTGTTGTTGTTAATATCAAAATTAAGAAATGAAATTTTCAACCAGGCAGAGAGAAAAAATAGGGACACCCAAGGCCACTGGGATAATCAGATTATGCAGTAACACCCTTCAGAGCTATTTAAGAGCAATCACTAATGACCTGGGGAGCAGAAGTGACCCAAGAAAAGGCCTGGTATTTTTTGAATGGGATTTGTTAAGTGCTTTCTACGTGCCAGGCTCTGTACTAGAGAAGCAGCATGGCTTAGTGGAAAGAGCACTGGCTTGGGAGTCAGAGGTCATGGGTTCTAATGCCGGCTCCACTACTTGTCTGCTGTGTGACCTTGGGCAAGTCCCTAATTTTTTCTGTGCCTCAATTCCCTAATCTGTGAGCCCCACGTGGGACAACCTGTTTACCATGTACCTACCCCAGCACTTAGAACAGTGCCTGACAGGTAGTAAGCACTTAACCAATGCCATCATCATCATCATTATTATTATTACTAAGCACTGGGATAGGTACAAGATAATAATAATAATAATAGTGTTGGTATTAAGCACTTACCTTGTGCCAAGCACTGTTCTAAGCACTGGGGGGGATACAAGGTAATCAAGGTTGTCCCACGTGGGGCTCAAAGTCTTCATCCCTATTCTACAGATGAGGAAACTGAAGCACAGAGAAGTTAAGTGACTTGCCCAAAGTCACACAGCTGACAAGTGGAGGATCCGGATTTAAACCCGTGATCATCTGGTTGAACAAGGTCCTTGTCCCACATGGGGTTTACGGTTTTAATCCCTATTTTACAGAGGAGGTAACTGAGAGAATACTCTTGGGGGAATGCAATGGAGTTAATAGGATCCCTGCCCTCAAGGAATTTACAATCTAATGGGGTTGGGGATGAGGGGAAGGCAGACACCAAAATACATTACAGGAAGGAGAGGCAAAAGAGGTTTCAAATTTATACACGTGTAATTGGGGTGATGGAAGCCTAAAATGCTGAGGCAGTGCTGGAGGACTGAAGTGGCAGTAACTGGGGAAATAGGATGGAGAATTGAGAGATGAATCAGGGAGGGACTCCTGGAGATGTGATTCCAAAGGGGCTTTGAAGATGTGCAGAGCAATGGTCAGCTAGCTGGCATGAAATTGGGGTGGATTTCCTGGTAGGAGGGTGGGTATTTGATACGATCCTTACGACAAACACTTTTAATAAAACCAAGTGATCATAGGATTGGAGGGAATAGTCCAACATGGGTAGGAAACAAAATGGTAGAACTAGTTCTAACACCCTCATAAATGATCCGATAGAGGGAGGATGCACTGGAAGTTCTGCAGACAATGTAAGACTCTTATGGGTGGGTAAATGTCATACAGGTGGGAACAAATGGCAGATTTCATTAAACTGACTGACTGGGCAGAAAAGGGACAGATGAGCTTCTGGGTGAACATTTGTGAGCTAATACAATTAGAAAAAAACAGTAATCCAAGCACCAACTTCATGAAGATGGGCTCTGAGCTGTTATCCCCGACTCAGGGAACAAATAATGGCATTTTGGCCAACTGTTCTGCCCAATGCAAGGTGCCAGCTAAAAACATTGACAAAACTTTGGGCTTTGACAGGAAAGATTGAAAACAAAACCTGATTTTGAAACTATTTAAAACCCCGATACATCAGCATTCGGAATACCGTGTGCATTTCACATTTCTCGGGAAAAGAGATGGGACCTGGGGGAGGTAGAGAGCAGGGAAGCCAAGCAATTAAATGGGTAGAGCAGCTTCCAAATGAGGACAAACTGAAAGGATAATTTTCTCCCGTCTGGAAACATGAAGGGGACAAGATTGAAGTCAATAATATTACTGGGCATATGGGCAGGGTAAGAATCAAATTTTTATTCATGAAATCCTACTGCTAGAGGACTGTGGAGGGGCTCATTTTAGTTTGAAGATGCTTGGATGAAAACAAGTAAAAGGAAACACTTCTTTACACAGTGTGTGTTTAAAAATGTTAAGTACAGTACTTTTCCAGAAGTAGTAATTGTATTTGAGGTGCTAGTAATAGTATTTGAGGACTAGGTTGTAGTAGGATATCGGCGAGGTAAGATGGAGCGAGAGAGCTGTTTGAGTGTCTCAAAGTCAATGGTAAGGATTTTTTGGATTAGTAGAAGCTCTAGACTGTAAGCTCATTGTGGGCAGGGAATGTGTCTGTTTATTATATTGTACTCTCCCAAGTGCTTAGTACAGTGCTCTGCTCACAGTAAGCAGTAACTACGATTGAATGAGTGTACACCCTTGGGCAGGAGATTGAATATTAAACAGGGCAACTACCACAGTTGTTTCTCCAAGCATCCTGTAATGCCACAGCTGTTCAATGTGGCTTTTCTTACAATTTTGAGTTCTTAAGCTGTCTAATTCACTTTGATATTATTCACATTTTCATGTTCTTCATTCTGCAGACATTTTAGCCTAAGTAAGATTTCATTTTAATTTTGCATTGGGGAAAATTGGGGGTTTTTTTCTTTAAAAATGGATGACAAATTGAAGGAAATGTTCATTTCAATTAAAGGGTTAGAAAAGAGAAAGTAAATACAATGGTCAGGTTTTTGAAACTTATCATTTCACCAATAGTTCTATTTGAAAGATGTGTGAGTGTGTGTGAGTGTGTGTGTGTGTGTGTGTGTATTTCACCACTTATGGTGAAATACACCTATGAGCGCATGTGTAACTAAAAAGACCAATGTAGGACTCTCAGTCCTGCCCACATTGTAAACACAAAAAGGCAGTGCATTTTGTGTTGTCATGTTTGATGTTTTCAGCTCGCGGTGTTGTTTTCCCTTTTGCCTCCTTGTGTAATTCCTTCCTATACCTTTGCTCAAAAAGAGCTGTTCCTTTGCTTGATAGCAATATGCCAAGTTGGTCTATCCTCAGTAACTGACTCCCAGTTTTCAATTGGGATGTAGCACTGTCTGAGGCTGTGTTTTATTGCATCATTAAAACGTTTCCCCTGTCATCATTACTTTGTTTCCCAGTTTCAGCTCTCCACACCACAGTTGCTTGGGTGTCCTGTTGTGGTTCATTCTTCCATTTCTCAGGCAGTGGAGCTGTGTTGACGTGACCATAGCTTCAGTGCAAGGAAATTGACTATAATTCAAAACTACCTTGTTTGTGATCTTGTCTTGCCTTTTGATATTGAGTGTGACAGTGTTTAGTTCTGTGTTATCCATCTACATTTTTGACTTTGCTGATGCATCACTTTGATTTGCTTTAGATGCTGGCTCATAGTACCTGGCACATTTAGTGATTTACAATCATTTGCATAACAATAATAATAATTATTATAATGGTATTTGATTTTTATGATATTTGTGCTTATGTGTGCCAGGTACTTAAACTCTGCTGTAGAAACAAACTAATTGGGTTGGACACAGTCCATATCGCACATGGGGCTCACATTAGATAAGCAGCTTGGCTCAGTGGAAAGAGCCCGGGCTTTGGAGTCAGAGGTCATGGGTTCAAATCCCAGCTCCGCCGCTTGTCAGCTGCATGACTTTGGGCAAGTCACTTAACATCTCTGGGCCTCGGTTACCTCATCTGTAAAATGGGGATTAAAACTGTGAGCCCCCATGGGACAACCTGATCACCTTGTAACCTCCCCAGTGCTTAGAACAGTGCTTTGCACATAGTAAGTGCTTAATAAATGCCATTATTATCATTATTATTATTATCTTTTTACAGATTAGGTAACTGAGGCACAGTGAAGTGACTTTGAGGGCACACAGACAAGCAGCAGACCTGTGCTCTTTCAACTAGACCATGTTGCTGCTCCTGTCTTCTTGAGTATGGGCCTCTAGGGTACAGTCAGTTACATTCAGCAATTTTTGCATGACTGTTTCTAGGATTTTGGATGATGCTCGAACTCTGAATTGGAAGAGTTTCCTAAAGAATCAGAAGCATATTCTAACACCTGCATCCGGGTCTCTTGTTGCATCTTGCATCTTCCAGCATAGAATAAATTGAACAGGACCAGGCCCACTACACATCCCCATTTTACTCCATTGGTAATAATAATAATGGTACCTTGTGAAGTACTTACTATGTGCCAAGCACTGTTCTAAGCATTGGGGTAAATACAATTTAATCAGGTTGGACACAGTCCCTGCCCCCCGTGGGGCTCACACTCATAATCCCCATTTTACAGTTTCAGGACTTTGATTAGCTATTCAAAGCAGCTGAATTTGCTAAATAATTCCCAGAGCTCAGGTTTACTAATACAGCTAATGCTTCCGGAAGATCAATTAAATTGTAGAGGTCTCGTTCCCCGAAGTTCCCCGAAGTTTTCCCTTTCGATGCACAGCAAAGATAATCTCTGCTCTGGTCTGAAGCCACATTGTGATTCTGGGAAGAGTTGGTTAGCATACCTAGCCTAATACTTATTTTCCCCCTTTCTAAGAGGGAATTGGAGAGGTTGGAAAGGCTTTGCAAGTGAGTTCTCAAATGAAAGAGTTAAATAAGGAGATTATCTTGGAGAAGAGAAGCTAAAGGAAAGCTTATTGACCGTCTTGAAGTGTTTAAAAGGTTGTTACACAGATGTAGGTGGCCATCTGTTTTCTAAGTCCACTGTGGATAGACAAGACAAACACAAAACTTTAGGCTTAACTGCATGAGGAATTTCAGTTAGGCATTAGGAAAAATTTCTTGACTGTGAGGGTTGTTTGACACTGGACTGAGTTCCTGAGGGAAGCTTTAGAGTCTTGTTTTGAAAACAATATTTTTGCCCTTTGGAAATGATTTAGGTATCTTCCTGCCTGAAAGAAGAGAGAAAAACTAAATAACTTCTCAAATCCTCTTCCAAGCCTATGATTTTATGATTAGGTATATAAGCAAGCAAGATTGAAACGCCATCAACCTTCTACTAACCTTGCTGTATTACTCCATGATTGTTAGGTAATGCCTTTGGCATTAGAGTATGGCAATTTAGAAGAACAGGAGCTGTGAAATTTTAAGATTTAAATGATGCATGTGGATTTATTACCTATATGCCCATTTCAGGGCATCCTTAGAGGGGTGTGGTTAGTGCATCATTTGGATTAAAAAACAGCAAAATCATTCCATTTCAATTGCTGATGATGTTGGTGAATATAAATTATGTTATATAAGGGATCTTGATGGGAGCAAACCTGACTAGTGAGCTCTTAAAAAGGACCATAATAAAAAAAATAGCTGGCCTTGGGTGGCATAGAAGTTCTGAAGGGCAGTTGGAGATATAATCTAGGGAGATTAGAAATTAATTGAAGAAGGGCTCCTAGCCAAGGTGTGATTTTTCACAAGAGCTTTGAAGATAGAGAGACCTGTGGTCTGTATAATTTGAAGAGCGAGTTCGAATTATGGAGTGAACAAGAAGTGGACAGCGAGAGAGGCCCAATGAGTAGGCTGCTTTGAGAGGAGCAAACATTGCAGCCTGGGGATAGTGGATGAGCGGATAAGTAACGGGGAGAGCTGATTGAGTGCCTTAAAGTTGATGGTCAAGAACTTCTACTTGATCCAAAGGTGGATGGGCAACCAATGGAAGTGATAAGGGAAAATCAGCCTTTAATGAATGTACTGTATTTATCTACTTTATCCCTAGGTAGATTAGCCATTTTATCTATAGCTTGATATATTTCTGGTATGAAGTGTATTTTTTTTATAGTTGTATAGTCTGTACATAAACAGGGACCCGGAAATTGTGGACTATCTACACTGATTTTCCCTTGGCCAAAAAATGCTTTCTCCTTAAAAAAAACTAATTTAAATTAGTATGTTCCTACCTTTGTTTTATTTCTGATTCCCAACGCTTGTAATTTATATTCCAAAACAATGAAATTTGGCAGAAAGCACAGATGTGCAAATTTGCTAAAGACATTAAGAACAGTGTTATTCCCCAAAGCATCATAAAATGATTTAGATCCAGTGGTGCTTGAAAAGAAATGTTTAGTCCTCGAGGGACTGGAGTTGGTGTTAAGTTTCAGAAGTATTTAGAATTTCCTGTTTCTACAGACCTTTGAACTCTCATGCAAGTGGTTGTGACAGAGATCCTATAAATATCAAAAACTATCAATGCTGTCATCATAACTTTGAAAATAATGGTTTTTGCTTCTTCATTCTCATCCTTGAAGTCATTTAAGATTCTTCTCTTAAAACATAAAACTGGGAGTGTTGGAAGGTGGGTTGGAATGTAAACTTTCAGGGGTATTGGCTGCCACATTAAAATACATGGAAGTAGCTTAAAAGAAAACAGACCTGGCTTGTTATTGCTGTCCCCTTTCTCAAATCAGATTTTTCTTAAAACATACCGGCAACATAATATTTCCAAAATCATTCCGATGATTCCCCTTGATTATTTTCTATGGAAGTCATGTTTGCAGCGTGTGATCTTGTTCATTAAATCTGATCTTTTTTTAATTAAAATGCTTAAAAAGGCACCCTCTTGATCAAGTAAAAATGTCAAGTGTGGCAGCTGTTGCATTCTCAGCAATTACACCGAGTATTATTGCTGTTCTTTTCTTCTGACATTCATTACGTCTTCCAAAGGATATTAGGGATTGCAAGGGTACAGAACGGATATCATCAAGTAATTTATTGACATGAAAGGCACTAACATCTATCTCCAGATCTGGGTACCCAAGGGGAAATACAGCAAAGCCTCACGTAACTAGAGTCACACGGGATACACCGGCTAGCCACAATTATCAGGAATCGTGACCGGGCCTCTCCCAGTGGCCTGAAGCTTGGGTCCTTGCCCCTTCTCCTTGCCATCCTAGAGGCAGGAAGCCATAGATCAGCCCTCTGGGTGGGAGTGAGAATTCAGCCAAAGCTGGAACTGCTGCCACTTCTTTGACAATAGTATACGAAGTGGATCCGGGACTAGATATTTCATCGGTCCTCCCTGGCAGAAACACCCAGCAGAGCTCAGCACCCTCCAATGCCTCAATCAATCAGTGGTATTTACTGAGTGCTTACTGTGTGCAGAGCACTGTACTAGGCTCTGGCAAGACTGCAGTGGCAGTTGGTAGACGTGATCCTTGCCCACCAGGAGCTTACCGTCTACAGGGGGATGGAGACCGAAATTAAAATAAACTACAGATGGAGGAAATACCGTATAAGGATAGGTACGTAAGTGTTGCAGGGTTGGCTGTGGGGTGACTATCAAAGTGCTATCACTATCAAAGTGTATAGAGCCAACTCTACATTATCTATAGGTGATGCAGAGGGGAGAATGGAAATTAGAGCTTAGGGAAGGTCTCTTGGAGGAGATGTGACTTTAGATCCTCTAGAATGTAAGCTCGTTGTGGGCAGGGAATGTGTCTGTTATATTGTACTCTCCCTAAGTGCTTAGTACTGTGTTCTGCACGCCGTAAGCACTCAATAAATATAGCTGACTGGCTGATTTCAGTAGGCCTTTGAAGGCAGGGAGAGTGGTGGACTGTCCTATGAAGGGGTTGGTTTGCAGAGTGGCTGGCCCTGTTGCCATGGAGCTAGTGAGGCCACCCTCCCCAAGGAGTCGGCAAGTACAGGGATGCTCACAGGGGAGTTGGCATTGTTGGCCCCCTGTTAGCCAGGAAGGTGGAGAAGTGTGGCCTACTGAAGGTTTGATGACAGGCTGTGGCTGCAAGGGCTTTGAAGAGAAGATAGCCACATAATAATAATAATAATAATAATAATAATAATAATAGCATTTATTAAGCGCTTACTATATGCAAAGCACTGCTCTAAGTGCTGGGGCGATTACAAGGCAATCGGGTTGTTCCACAGGGGGCTCACAGTCTTAATCCCCATTTTGCAGATGAGGGAACTGAGGCACAGAGCAGTGAAGTGACTTGCCCAAAATCACACAGCTGACAAGTGGTGGAGCCGGGATTCGAGCCCATGACCTCTGACTCCAAAGCCCGGGCTCTTTCCACTGAGCTACGCTGCTTCTCTAGACGTGGACTTTCTTGGCCTGGGACATGTCCTGGCCCCTTCAATCCCCACTTGCAGATGAGGTAACTGAGGCACAGAGAAGTGGAATGACTTGCCTGAGGTCACACAGCAGACAAGTGGAGGAGCGGGGATTAGAACCCAGATCTTTCTGATTCCCAGGCCCGTGCTGTATCATGATTAGTGTTTCTAAATCTAGTGAAGGAAGTGCAACCTTTCATGTTAGTAGTCACAGTCTGAATTAGTCAGATCATGATTAGGCCCACCACAGTCCTCCTGAGGTTCCATAAATGGCTTTAGAGAGGAAAGACTAATTAGATCAGATGGTGTGTTTGACTAATTGCGTGAATGACCAAACGCTTTGAAAATGACTCTTTAAAGTTGTGTCTTTTTGAATGTGTTCTTTCCTATGTCGCTTTAATCAAAATATCAAACTATTGCAGTTGCAACTTTTTTTTGGAGGGGGGAGGGTTTTCTTGCGGGGAGCAGAGAGGAAAGTGAGAGAGTGGGGTGTATTTTGCTTGGAAATATGCAGTGCCAGCTCTTTTCTCTTAGCAAAAAGTTTGCTAAAGGTTACTCTAATGCCTAAGAATGAAAAATATTAACAGAAGCAAATTATGCAAATTTTCTCCATGATCAGGAGCACTATGCAAATAGTTTGTCTCATATTCTAGCTGAGTTAACTAAGGATTAATTGCTTTTTGACTCAGGAGCTAAAGTCATTTTTTGCAGGATTTCCATGCTCTTCAGTATAATATTAGTATAATACCAATCAGATGTAATCTCAAGTGCCATATTAGTAACAATACTTGTTGTCTCCAAACTTCTTGGTTTAAATGACCAAATTCTAGTCATGTACACTAGACTGTAAGCTCTCTGAGGGCAGTTTCTGTGTTTTTAGTCAATTGTATCCTTCCAAGTACTTAGTGCAGTGTTCTGCACATACTAGATAGTAAGTATGACTGATAATTTTGAAAGAAGAAAGGACATAACACCATGGGCAGGGAATGCGTCTTTTAATTCTGCTGAATTATACTCTCCCACGCTCTCAGTACAATGATCTGCACATAGTAGGTGCTCAATAAATACCATTGATTGATTATCACTAAGTATTTGAGCTCCTTAGGCTGGCAGTAGTTACTATGAAGGTATGCAAAATATTGGCTTTGGTTGTGTGGCCGAGCAGTCTGAGATGCTGGATTTAGGCTCCAGTCTCCCTGGAGGTGGACATTCAAATCCCATTCATTTTCCTCTAGACTGTGAGCAGGGATCACGACTAACGACTCTGTTATAATCTCCCAAGCACTTATAGTACACTGTTCTGCACACAGAAAGTGTTCAATAAATGCAATTGATTGATTCCGACTGAGTTCCTGCCTTCAGTAGGATTACCTTGTAATGAAAAGACAGGTTTGGGAATATGAATTCGGCATAAATACACAAATTACATCTGCAATACATAAAAACATATCTGCAGTCGGATGTCAATGACTGCAGGGGCTATATTCTTAAAAATGGCAGTGATTGACAAGTTCATAATTTGCGTGAAATTAGAAGCACGGGGAAAAAAAGGTTGCACTTTTGTGCCAATACAGATTTTCAATAAAATGGCACGTGAAAGGAATTTTGATGGAAATAATGTGGGAACTAGTCTTGGGTAACGTGGTTTATAAGGGAACTGATTTTCTGTGAAATAGTTTTAACAGCATACAGTTAAACTACTTTATCAGCCTGCCTCTAGCCTCTTACTGCTTTAGTTGCTACTCTGCTCAGATCAGCTTCCTTAAACTTTTTTTTATATATAGTATTTGTTAAACGCTTACTATGTGCCAGGAACTGTACCAAGTGCTGGGGTAGATACAGGCTAATCAAGTTGGACACAGTCCGCGTCCCACTTGGGGCTCATAACTTTAATCCCCATTTTACAGATGAGGTAACTGAGGCACAGGAGTGACTTGTCCAAGGTCACACAGCAGACAAGTGGCAGAGCTGGGATTAGAACCGAGGCTCATGCTCTGTCCACTAAGCCACACTCTTTCTCATCACTCATTTCTCTCTCTACTTCTCAAAAGCCTCCAATGCCTGGCTATTTTCTTTCTCATCTAACAAAAACTCTTTTTCACTGACTTCAAGATGCTCCACCAACTCTATCCATTTTAGATAGAGCAGCAAGGCTTAGTGGAAAGGGCATGGGCTTGGAAATCAGAGGACCTGGGTTCTAATCCAGGATTCACCACTCGCTTGCTTTGTGACCATGGACAAATGACTTTTCTGGGCCTCAGTTTCCTCAACCATAAAAAGGGGATTCAGTACCTGTTCTTCCCTCCTATTTAAACTGAGAGTCCAACGTGGGAAGAGGGACTATGTCCAACCTGATTAACCTGTGCTTAGAACTGTGCTTGGAGCATAGTAAGTACTCAACAAATTCCATAATGATAAAAAATAACAATATTGTGAGTCTGTGATGGACCAGTGCTGTGCAGTAAGAGTTGTGTTGTAGGAAACTAGTTTTTCTACAGCTTTAAGCTGTGAATAAGCAAGGCGCCAAGTGGTGATCTGCAAATTGGTACTCCTATGGGGGAAGCTGCTTGCAAATGAAACCACAGTGAGTGAGGTCTGACTGTATTTAAATGGGAATGAAATGGATTTCTGAGCTTGTGTGGTATGCTAAGTGGTTCTGCATTAATTGAGGTAGCCTTCCTGAAAGAGATGGAATGTGAATTGTCCCAAAGACTGGGAGGGGTGTGACTTAGCAGAAAAGAGGGGGGGAAAAACATTCTGAGAGATGGAAAATTCTATGTTTTTATGGGCAGTTAAGATTCACCTAGAGTGGTGTACTTTTCTGCATCTTTTATGGATAAGATTATTTTTTCTTTGCTATTTTTCTAGGGGTTCTGGCTCTGTCAGCTGGCAACCCACTGTTTACTGCTACAGTAGAAAGGATAGCAGTGCCTCAGAGAGAACACCACACTGTGTCTTAATGAGCAATTCTGCCACAGCCATAGTGAAAGTCAAAAAAATTTGAAAACAACTAAAGCCCTGAGGGTGTTGGGTAGTTGTAATTTAGGAAATATTCATTTCTGTTTTTATTTGGGGAAATTAAGAGGATGGATAGCAGAGCAAGATTTCTTTCCTGTCATGCATCCCCCCCATCTACTGCTATCTTTGAGTGGATGAGACCTCAGTGATGGTGGGTATTATTTCCCAACTCTATGCAGAGGGCAGTGAATTGCATTCTCAGAATGATCCTCATCCCTCATTCTTTTAATGAACTGTAACAAATGCACAATGAATCAACTAGTTATGGGGAGCAGTTACCCTAGGGGTGAGAACCAGGCTTTATAAGATTGAATTCTGCTCTATAAAATAAGACCTCTTCAGATTATATCTGCAACAGAAGAAAACAACTGAGAAAAATCTAGAGAGAGCCTTCTCTTTGCCTGGAAGGAGCATTTTCCTTTTGAAGTCAGTTATAGCCCAGGATGCTTTTGAGTTTTGCAGTAGAGGGTAGGACATTTAGATGTGCCATTTTGTCATGTTTATTGATGTAGCCCATAACAGGCATAACCCAAGGAACCCAATTCTGGGCAAAATGATTTCAAGAGCCCCCTTCCTTCTCCCACTGTAGCTCAAAATAACTAGTTGTGCTGGGCTTGAGTCGAGTCTACAGGTCAAGTCAGTGCATCTGAAAAATGATATAGAAGGAATTTCCTTCGGGCAGTGACTGTGCAACAAACTGTATTTTCCTTGGAGATGGCAATTTTTTAAAATGGTGATTTTCCCCCCCCATTCCCCTTGAGTGAATTTTTTGGAGGACATTAAGACGGCTTATAAATTCATTTGGTTTGCTGTTTTATGCAATTAGAAAGGATCGGACATCAATGCTGTATTAGGAAATTTAGCGTCAGAACAATATGGCATTTACATTTGACTGGGAAACGGGCTTTTCTAGGTAGTTCCTTGGTCTTTACTCTTAAAATAAATTTCCCACATGTAGTAAATAAAATGTATTGTGTAGAGATTTTGTTGATTTTAATTTCAAGGACACAAGTCAGAGTTCATTTGGTCTAGTCTGCTTCCTCCATCCTGCTTTGCAATGTGCAGTCAGTATAATTTACATTAGTAGCCTGTATGTGGAGCCTATTGTTGGAATTCTGTGCTGATTCTGGCTGAACCCTTACACCTCCTTGACAGTGCCTTGTTTCCGGATATTCCTCTGCTCCAAAGAGGCCAGCATAGGCAGTGTTAATTTCATGAATTGTAAAAAAAAAACCACCACTACATCTCAGGGTAAGCAATGAGGATAAAGTAGTTTTGTCCACTGATAACCTGTGTGAAAACCTTCCTGAGAGAGTCCTATTATCTCTGCACCTTGGACACCCCCTTCACTTTCAGCATCCTGAGCAGCCATCCATTTTTGCTTCTAAAGCTGGCATTGCCCACTGTTGTTCAATCCTAAGAGAACTAGCATAGGAAGCAGAGATGGAACAAAAAGCACAGAGGTGGCAAAGAGCAGAGAGAAAATAGCAGTTGAAGGGGCAGGCAGGTCACGGAAAGGGCCAAAAAGGTTCATAAGCAATAGGAAAAGACAAAAGGAACATGAAATGGCAGTGGAAAAATACAGTGTATTAGGGAAATGGGGAGAGGTACCAGGAGGAACAAGAGAGACAGACTGAATAGGGGGGTAGAGCTGGTGACACATACAGTGTGAGGAACAGTTGGGTAGAAGAGCCAGGGACATAGAGGAGAGGAGGAGAATGAAGGGAGATAATTCTAGGAAGACAATAAAGGCAGAAGAACAAAGAGCAAAGGAGGAAAAGGATCAATTTAACCAGTGTGAACCCTGGGTATTTTTGCTAGTCTGCAATGTTCTTAAGATGCCAAGTGAAGGAGGAATCTGAATCCCCTTCAGATTCCTCCCTCCCCAAAGAAACTTTGTCCTTGCAAAAAGGGGAGAAGGGAGGATGGGAAAAGTCCTGGGATTGGATTGCTAGCTAGCATCCATGGGCAGGATGAAATTTTACGTAAAGCCTGAGGGAAGCCAAGGAGCTTGTGGGTAGTGATGAGAAAAAAAAAATAGAGTTGAGTCCAAATTTTAAAGAGGGAAAGGACAAGATGTAAATATTCTAGGCATATAAATCATAGTGTTGCCAATATTCTATGCATATAAATCATACTGTTGCCAATAGTATCTAACACAAAAGGAAGTTTCTAAAATGTATGGACGTCAGACAGGAATTCCTGAAGGGAAGAAAGGGGTCAGCCATATGAAAGAAAAAAGAGAGGCTAGGAAGGCACCAGAAAAATAGGTCTCTAGCACTACAAACAAATGTGTTTGAATTGCCCCTGACTGAACAAATCCTGGAGAAAAGTTCTGCCCTGTGGTTCTAGAGTACAGAACTCTTAAACCTCTAGGGGAACAATCAAGTATAGGCCTGCAAAACTTGATTTCATTTTTTTAATCTTCATCAAGAATTATGATCCTACCAATATCAGTTGGCAGAGAAGTTCAGTGATGTGGTTATTGCCTCAAGGCGATTCATTGTCTGCAGATTTGCCCATCAGTCAGTGGCATGTGTTGAGCACTTGTTGTGTACAGAGAAACTGTTCTAAATTCTTGAGAATGTACAACAGAACAGGTAGGCACTATCCCTGCCCTCAAGGAGCTTATAGCCGGGCTTAGTTCAAATTCTTCAGAAATGTAAAAATAGTTTGAAAACTTTATAGTGAATGTGGGTTGAATTTAGGAGAATTTATGCAAAGGATAATTCTGTTAGGAATCCATGAAAAATTCTGTTTGTAGTAGTATTGACTGAGCACCCACTCTTCAGTGCACTATAATAGTAGTGATAACAATAATGGCATCTAAGTGTTTAGTAAGCACTGGTGTAGATACGAGATAATCAGGTTGGACACAGTTCTTGTACCTCATAAGTATCACAGTCTAAATAGGAGGGACAACAAGTATTTAATCCCCATTTGACAACAGATTAAGAAACTGGGTCACCAAGAAGTTAAATCCCAAGGCCCCACAGCAGGCAAAATGGCAAAGCTGGAATTAGAATCCAGGTCTTCTGACTTCCAGGCCTGTTGCTCTTTCCACTAAACCTCGCTGCTTCCCTATACTAAGAGCTTTGCCAGCAAGTGACACATTCCTTGTCCTCAAGGAGTTTATACGGAAACCAGTCTTGAAACTAGGTGAAAATGAAATTAGGGAAATTGGACTATTTCACTTACAGTATTTTAAGGAGGTTTTTTTTGGTGGTTGTTCCAGATGCTCAGAACAATATTTGGTGGGAGTATTCCTAGTACAAACTGAGGAAAATAAGTGTAAGCACATTTGAACAAACTGAAGCTCCTAGTCTCCAACAACCCCACTCTTTTGGGGGGAAACAAAGCTTCATTTGCAGAACTGCTGAATGAAATTGTTTCGACACCGTGGTGTATTTTTGAAAATCTACTTAACCCTCAGTGGAACAAGAACAAGTAGGGGCCGCTAAACAGTGCCATTTACCTCATATTTAGTGTTTACAGCAGTGCATCGGTTAATTCAGTCCCCGACACTGCAAGCAGAACCTTACAGCAAGATGATCATACAGGCAATTGTTAAATTTCTCTTTTAGTTCACTACATGGACAAACTAGGGTGAATGTCCTATTATTCTGCCAGGGCCACAGTAAGGCAAGATTTTAGCTTTAGTAACAGGGTATCTGATGGTCATGATTCACTTTTCCTCTCAGGAAGCTTCCCTGAGAATAGTTCTTCCATTAAGCAGGTTGGACCCTTATCCCATACAATGTCTTTGGATCATTCTCTCCAGGGTTAAATGCAATTGTCTAGTCATGGATTTTTTAAGTATAATCACTTAAGAATTCTTTGGTAGTAGGAGTATCGATAGCACTTACTGAGCTCCCGCTAGGTGCCATACACTGTGCTTAAGTGCTGTGGATGTACAAAACAAGCAAGCCACCCATTCTCTGCTCACAAGGAAGTTACACTCCGGTGGGGGAGACAAACATAAAAGTATCTACAGAACAATTGAAATATTAAAAGTAATGATGGTATTTGTTAAATGCTTAATATGTTCCAGGCACTGTACTAAGCGCTGAATAATTATTGTGGTATTTGTTAAGCGCTTACTATGTGCCAAGCTCTGTGCTAAGCGCTGGGGTGGATACAAGAAATCGGGTTGGATACAGTCTCTGCTCTCTTGGGGCTCACAGTCTTAATCCCCATTTTATAGATGGGGTAACTGAGGTCCAGAGAAATGAAGTGACCCTCCCAAGGCCACACAGCAGACAAGTGTTGGAGCAGGATTAGAACTCCTCCTCATCATCATCAATCATATTTATTGAGAGCTTACTGTGTGCAGAGCACTGTACTAAGCGCTTGGGAAGTACAAGTTGGCATCATATAGAGACAGTCCCTACCCAACAGTGGGCTCACAGTCTAAAAGAGATGGGAAAGGAGGAGGAAAGGAGATGGGAAAGGAGGAAAGGAGATGGGAAAGGAGGAGGGAAGGAGATGGGAAAGGAGATGGGGAAGGAGGAGGAAAGGAGAAGGGAAAGGAGGAAGGAAGGAGAAAGGAAAAGAGGAGGGAAGGAGATGGGGAAGGAGGAGGGAAGGAGATGGGGAAGGAGGAGGGAAGGAGATGGAACTTATGGCCTTGTGACTCCCGAATGTACAAATGAATACATATATTTATAGTAAGTGATGAGAATGGTAAGTACATACATGCTAGAGATGGCTGATGGGCTTAAATGACTAAACGTATGTACAGTGCTCTGAACACAGTAAGCGATCATTAATGATTAGGATGCTGGGAATTAATTGGTCAGTCAGTCAATCATATTTATTGAGTGCTTACTGTGTACAGACACTGTACTCAGCACTTGGAAGAGTACAATATAACAATAAACACATTCCCTGAGTTTACTGTCTAGCGGGCGACACAGTATAAATAAATTAAAGATATGTACAAAATTACATAGTTGGTGAAGACTTGTTTAAAGAAACAGGTTTCCAGGAGGGGGGCTGCAGTCTGTCAGATTTGGGGAGGAAGGGAGTTCTAAACCAGGGAAATAGCAGGAGTGAGGGGACAGAGGAGGGAAAGTCAAGAGAGAGATACAGTTAGGTCTGAGTTTGGGAGGAATGAGGAGAGTGGGTTGGAGTCTTTTAGACTGTGAGCCCACTGTTGGGTAGGGACTGTCTCTATGTGTTGCCAATTTGTACTTCCCAAGTGCTTAGTACAGTGCTCTGCACATAGTAAGCGCTCAATAAATACGATTGATTGATTGATTGATTGATTGAGTCTAGCGGGTGAAGAGTTGATATGTAAGGTGGAGTGAATTGTCAGAGGGCCTTGAAGCTGATTGTTTGGAATTTTTGCTTGATGTGGAGGGACACGGGTTACCTGAGAAGGGTTTTGGGGAACAGAGGGATGAATGCCAATGGTCGCTTTAGCAAGATGAACTGTCCAGTAGCATTTGTAGAGATCGGAGAGGGGACAATAAGAGTAAGCAATGGCCACAGTGAATTTGATGACATTAAATGATCAGCCATTTCCCCTTTCAATGCCCTGTGATATTCACACTAGTATTTGATTTTAATTTCAGTGAATATTTGTTGAGTGGTTCCAAAAGTGCCTGTCCCTGCCTTAGGTACTCTTGAACGTATAATACCACTAAGACTGCCCACAGGGAGTTTATATGCTGCGGCATGAAAATTGCACATCCAGGTCCACATCAGCAGAGATTGTAGGGAATACTTAGAGTTTGGAAGCCTCAGGAACCCTCCCCCGCCAAAATAATAACAATAATAGAGGCTGCAGGGCACTGACCTACAGTTTATAGAGGTATTTATGAATCACCTTACGAGTGAATTGCAATGACGCCATTGAAAAGAGAAAATGTTTTTGTGGGGCAGTAGCAGAGCCTGGATAGCCTGACGATGACGTACATTAAAAGTCTCTACCGATGAAATGGAATGGTAGCAATTGATGCATTGTAATCTAGAGAGTTTATTGTAGCTGTTGCATTTCAGGTCATTCATGGATGAGAATCCTTAATCCACTTAATGAACCTGCCTTGTAATTCACACACACCTTTGTTTAACCTGGCCACGAGTGGAAAGAGTAAAATGATTGCCTTCTAACTCGGACTTGCATTATTAGCCTGGATTTGGAAAGCAATTTTGCTTTTTATTGGACAGATAAAATGCTGCTGATGTGGTAGTTAGGGAATGCTTGTGGCTATTTCTAATATAGAATATTTTCTTTTAGTTTTTTTCTTTATTATGGGAAAATAAACCTGGATAGTCCTTCCATTTCTCTGAATCGATGCATATGCTTGTTTGTCATTGCATTAATATTGCATGAGCCAAAGTATGTCATCAAAAAATAGGAATGTCATGTCTTGCCAACTAAAGAACTTTCTGAGGACTGAGGAGATTATGCTGGATTTTTGAACACTTGTTTTTGAGGTTTATTCTCAATAGAAATGCCTCTGGAAACTTGAGAGGGAATGTGGTAATGATATAGTAATATTCTAATGAAAACACTTTAAGCTTTATTTTTTTCAATCAATAGCATTTATTGAGTGTATAGTGAGTGCAAAGTACTGTATAAAACACTTGGGAAAGTACAGTAGAGTTAACAGACAATCTGTGCTCTCAAGGAGCTTACAATTTAGTGGAAGAGGTAGATCTGTCAATTACAGGTAGAGGAAGTAATAGAGTATCTAAGATATGTACTATTCACTAGACTAGCTAGTCTGCATTTCTATATTGTCTTATTAAAAAGATATTTTAATAGGCATTTGTGTGTTTTCTGAGACACACAAAAATCCTGCCTTTTCTTTGCACGACTACCTAAACAGGACCAATATTAGCCTCATATAATGTTGATAAACACTTCACATATTGCAGTTTTCAGAAGCCACGCTGAGAAGCAGTGTGGTCTAGTGGATAGAACACGAGTCTAGGAGTCACACTTGTCTGCTGCGTGACCTTGGGCAAGTCACTTAACTTCTCTGTACCTCAGTTGCCTCATCTGTAAAATAGGGATTACTACTGTGAGCCCCATGTGGGAAATGGACTGTGTCCAGCCTGATTAGCTTGTATCTACGCCAGTGCTTAGTTCAGTGCCTAGCCAGTTGTTTTTCAGTGTTGCTGACTCTTTCAGCATAATACCTGTATTTACCAAATGTTCATTTTTTTATAGTATTTGTTGAGCATTTACAATATGTCAGGCACTGTACTAAGTGCTGGGGCAGATATACGGTGATCAGGTTGGACGCAGTCTATATCCCACATGGGGCTCGCAGTCTTAATCTCCATTTTACAGATGAGGGAACTGAGGCACAGAGAGGTTAAGTGACTTGCCCAAAGTCACACAGCAGACAAGTGGCAGAGCCGGGATGAGAACGTAGGGCCTCTGATTTATTATGTGCCAAGCACTACGCTCAGTGTTGGGGCAGACACAATACAATCAGATCAGACACAGTCCCCGTCCCACAAGGGGCTCACAATCTAAGTAGGAGGGAGAAGAGGTATTGAATCCCCATTTTACATATGAGGGAACTGAGGGACAGAGAAGTTGAGTGACTTGCCTAAGGTCAAACAGCAGGCAAGTGGCAGAACTGGGATTAGAACCCAGATCCCCTGACCCCTAGTCCCTTTTTCTTTCTCATGTTAGGAAGTAGATTGGCATAAATCTGAGGGAGACTGAATGGTAAAGGTTTACGTTGTCGGGAGAGGATACCCATCCCTTCTAAATGTGACTCAAAGATGACACTCAGCCGATGTTCACTACTGCAACTAAGCTCGCTCTGTACTTAGGTGTGCATCAATTGGGACCTTTCTATACATTCACCACAGTTTCAACCCCCATCCAACAGTTCCCCTATATGTCTCTTTATGGGGGTAAGAGAGGGATTTAAAAATTGCTTGTTTCGAGGCAATACTCATGGATTGCTGTTGTTGTTGTTGTCTTATGCTGCCGAATCATGTCCAACCCATAGCGATGCCACGGACACATCTCTCCCAGAACGCCCCACCTCCATCTGTAATAGACTTTACTTGGTAAAAATACGGAAGCCATTTACCATTGCCTTCTTCCACACAGTAAACTCGAATCTCCACCCTCGACTCTCTCCCATGCCGTTGCTGCCCAGCACAGGGGTGTTTTGACTTGTAGCAGATTGCCTTCCACTTGCTAGCCACTGGCAAAGCTAGGAATGGAGTGGACAGGCCTCTGCCTGTCTCTCCCTCCCGTAGTCGAGACTGGTAGACGACTGGAAACTCTCCAGGTGCGACCCTGAGAGGCACCGATTGCTGTTAGGAAAGAACAAACTGATGTACAATAGAAGGAATGGTTTTATGGTCCTCCCTTCTTTGGATATACTAAAGAAGTGACTCTTTTTAAAATCTTTTTTAATGGTATTTGTTAAGCGTTTACAACGTGCCAGGCGCTGTACTAAACACTGCCTTAGATACGAGTTGATCAGGTTGGATACCGTCCCTGTCCCACTTGGGGCACACATTCTTAATTCCCATTTTACAAATGAGGTAATTGAGTGGTACGTCCCAATACAGTCAGTGGGGGGAGGGAATAAACCATGATATTGAGTATCAAAGAAAGAAAACATTTATTAACATACAGCAAAACATCAAAGGCAACGGATCCTGCCTTTAGCACAGGGGCGATGAAATCCCTGACACTATTTAAGCCCTCAACCCAGGGGCATTGAGAATTTCCTATCGTGGGAATCCCAGCCTCAATCTCTGCCGTCCCTTCGGAGGACAGTAAGCAACTGCGACAGGCTTTTCCCCCAGCCTTTTTATACTAGTTGACCGTTACATCGAGCTTCTTCTGCCTAATTATCCTAATCTATCAATTAACAGTTCCTTTCTGTTCCCTTCTTAGAAGGTGTCTAGCCTGGGGCCCCTGCGGGTGTGTTTTAGCAAGGAGTCTCTGTCCGGGATCACAGGAAACGATATGCCATAGGGCATTAATAGTTTAACGAGTTGTTAAGGCAAGGTGCAAACTGCACTCTTCACCCAGTTACAGGGAAATTAAGTGATTTGCCCAAGGTCATACAGCAGACAAGTGGTGGAGCTGGGATTATAATCCAGGTCCTCTGACTCCCCTTGGCCAATGCTCTCTCCACCAGGCCATGCTGACTCTTAACTATTGACGTAGAGAAGATTGAGCCCCACATGGGGACAGGGGCTGTGTCAAACCTAATTATCCTGGATCTACCCCAGTGCTTAGTACAGTGCTCAGCACACTAAAGATCAAGGAAGTAGCATGAGGAAAAGATAACAGAATATTTCAAGCTGACATGGGGAAGATGAGCGGAGAAAAATATCTGAGGAGAATTCACATAGAGATGAGGGCACAATTTGGGAAGATGAAGCTAGACGAGGGCAATAGAATGCAGTGTCCTGACGTTCAGTTAAAAGTCAACACAACTGCCTTTTTTAGGGGTATTTGTTACATGCTTACTATGTGTCAAGCACTGTTCTAAGCACTAGGGTAGATATAATCAGGTCCCTCTTCTCAATATACAACATATTAAACTCCATGTACCTCTCAGGCCTAACACAGGAAAGCTGAAACAGAGGCAAAACTGGGGCTATTCTGCCCTTCAGAATAAAGCTTGTATTTTCTCAGTGTTCCAGGCAGTTGTCTAATCCATCCCTTCTATATACACCAGAAGACTCATTAAGCCCTCTTTTCCCCAGCTCCCTCTCCCTTCTATGCCATCTATGCATTTGGATCTGTGATATTTGGGGATTTGATATTTGCCCCATCCTCAGCCCCAAAGCACTTATGTCTTGTCATATGCTGTCGAGTCGTCTCCGACCCATAGCGACGCCATGGACACATCTCTCCCAGAGTGTCCCACCTCCATCTGCAATCGTTCTGGTAGTGTATCCTAGAAGTGGTTTACCAGTGCCTCCTTCCTTGCCGTAAACTTGAGTTTCCACCCTGGACTCTCTCCCATGCCGCTACTGTGGCTCAACGGAAAGAGTACGGGCTTTGGAGTCAGAGGTCATGGGTTCAAATCCCGGCTCCGCCACCTGTCAGTTGTGTGACTCTGGGCAAGTCACTTGATTGATTGATTACCTCATCTGGAAAATGGGGATTAAAACTGTGAGCCCCCTGTGGGACAACCTGATCACCTTGTAACCTCCCCAGCGCTTAGAACAGTGCTTTGCACATAGTAAGCACTTAACAAATGCCATCATTATTATTATTATTATTATTATTATTATTATTACTGTGCCGTACAGGGGAGTTTTGACTTGCAGCAGATTGCCTGCCACTCGCTAACCACTGGCAAAGCTAGAAATGGAATGGACAGGCCTCGGCTTGACTCTTCCTCCCGTAGTCGAGACTTCCCAAGCGCTTAGTACAGTGCTCTGCACACAGTAAGCGCTCAATAAATACAATTATATATGTTTGTACATATTTATTACTCTATTTATTTTACTTGTACATATCTATTCTATTTATTTTATTTTGTTAGTATGTTTGGTTTTGTTCTCTGTCTCCACCTTCTAGACTGTGAGCCCACGGTTGGGTAGGGACTGTCTCTATATGTTGCCAACTTGGACTTCCCAAGCGCTTAGTACAGTTCTCTGCACACAGTAAGCGCTCAATAAATACGATTGATTGATTGATTGATTGGTAGAGTGCTGGAAACCCTCCAGGTGCCACTGTGAGCCCGTTGTTGGTTAGGGGCCGCCTCTGTTGCCGAATTGTACTTTCCAAGCACTTAGTACAGTGCTCAGTAAATACGATTGAATGAATGAATGAATGACCCTGAGAGGGCAAGCACTTATGTCCATACATATGAATTATATATTATGTATTTATATTAATGTTCGTTTTCCCCTCTGGACTGTAAGTTTATGGGCAGGGAACGTGTCTATCAATTAGTGTTGTACAGTGCTGTGCACACGGTAAGCACTCGATAAATAACCACTGATAATGGGGCTCAGAATGTAAGAGGGAAGAACGTATATCCCTATTTTCCGGGTGAGGAAACTTGAAGTTCGGGAAATTGCACAAGGCCACACGGCAGGTGACTGGGGCAGCTCAGAGGAGAAGCCAGGGCCGGGCTCTTTCCACTAGGCCTGACTGCTTCTTCTGGGACAGGTCTGGTGCTTTCCCTCCAAATTCCTCACAAATCTGCACCATTCATTCATTCATTCATTCAATTGTATTTATTGAGCGCTTACTGTGTGCAGAGCACTGTACTAAGCGCTTGGGAAGTACAAGTTGGTAACATACAGGGCTTGGGAAAATACAGTGGAAATAGAAGACACAGGCCCTGCCCTCAGGGAATTTACAATTGAATGGAGGGGGAAAGAAACCACATTTTACTTATAAATACACCACACATAACATGGCTACAGATTCCCCTCAAAGTGGATGAAACAGGCGACTACTGCGATGGTGTGGGACACTTTTTTTTTATTTTTCCCGAAGTCCTTCGATGGTCGTAAATCCGTGCGAAACGGAGCCCGTGATCCCCCGTCCCTCCCTTCCCCACAGATGGGGCTTCCATGGGGCAGGTGGCTGAGGAGACAGGCCATGCTCAGCCCTGGCAGTCGCCGACGAGGCCCGCCCGGCCTCCCGCAGGGGATTCTGGGAGGGGGCCCCGATCGTCCTATAGGGGCAGGCGGCCCGGCCCCGCCCCCTGCCGCGCCCGGGCTCGCGCCAAGGAGAGGCGACCGTTGGATGCGCGCGCAGAGAAACCCGCCCCTCCCCCCTCACCTCAGCCACCCCACTTCCTGTCACGGACCTTCTGCTCATTTTGACAGTCGCTCCGGCCCCGCCGCCTCGATCCCGCCTCCTCCAGTCCTTTGAAAACCCTCCATCTTGACTTCGCCCCGCCGAAGCCGCCATGGCTTCCTTTGCCAAAACGGTTCTAGTTGAGAAACTGTCGGAACTCCAGATCTCTCAGCAAAGCATCGTGGCCCTGTCCCAGTGGGTCCTCCAGTTCCGCCAGAACGCGTGCACCATCGTCTCCGTGTGGCTTCTGCAGTTCCGCCTGGTCGCCCCGGGACGGAAGATTATCCTCCTGTACCTGGCGAACGATGTTCTCCAGAACGGCCGAAACGGGGGCCCCGAATTCCTCATCTTGTTCGCGACCGTCCTTCAGGAGGCCGCCCATCTTGTTGCCGGCAGCCATGATGAGGAGTGCCGAGCGTGTTTTAACATGCTGCTAGACATCTGGCAAGACAGGAAGATTTATATTAGGGAGTTCATCCAAAACCTGAGGTTGCCGTTGGAAGACTCCCTGACATTTCCACCCGGAATTACCAAAGAGGAGCAGCCGTCTGAGGAGCAGACGAACCAAGAGTCAGAACCGAGAAGCGTTCCCGAGGGTCTCTCTCCTCAGCCTTCCATCCTAAATCTGCCTTTAACCGAGAAAATGATAAGAACGCTGCAGAACCTCCAACAGTCAGCCTCGGGTGACGCTGCGGAAATGCCCGCTTTGCCTCCTGAAGCCGAAGATGTCTCGTTCGTGAAGCGAGTTACCAGCAGAAGTGAAGCCGAGAAGCTCGCAGAGCTGATAGAAAAGCAATGTGTGTCCTTACTGGACTATAACAGCGTTCTTGGACGAAGGATTGATGACCAGCACAACCTGATAGAAATGATGTTGGTGTGCACCCAGAATCAGTACGAGGTCTTGACCGAGCAGGTGAAAAAATATGAAGAAACTAAGAAGAAGTATCTGGAAGCTGCCCAACTCTGCAACCAACTGAGGGGACGTTTCTCGTACCGTCTACACCACTAAATGTGGTCCAGTTTTTCAGGCAGTTGGGCCCGACTGTCTTTTTATTGCTAATTGTGGCATAAAAAGAGGACAGTTCTACAGTAGAGCAATGTGTTTTGTTGGTAGGCGCGTTCCCTGCCCAGTACGAGTTTACAGTTTAGAGGACTGGCCTAGTGGAGCATCTGTGTTTTAATCCCAGCATTGCCACTTGTCTGATGTGTGATCTTGGGCAAATCACTTTACTTGTCCAGTCTTGTTTCTTCACCTGTAAAGGGATTAAATACCTGTTCTATTAGTCTTATTATTCTTGTCACAGTAGGTGGTGTCATATCTAACCCTTTCTCATTACTATTAGGCAGTCAGGTGTAATAGGTTCAGTTCTCTTATAAGGTAGATTGGGGGTAATAATAGTTTCTCCCCCCACAGGTTTCCTGACTAAATATTTAACTGTAATCTTATATTTCTTCTGAACAGTATTTTAGTGATGGATAGGCTACTCTGAGGAAAAAGAAACTCTGATGAAGTTATCATCTCTTGGCAATGGTATTAGTTAAAATTGAGAAAATATTTAAACCGTCTGTTAGACCCCCTAATGAAAATGCTCAAAGAAGGTAACTTACCATTGGTTCATTAAAAGTAGAGATAAATGCAAGTGATTTGTGTCTTTGCCTGTCTGTACCGTCATCTTCCTCACCTTGCACTGGCCCCGGTCAACTCACCAACCCCTCCCACCCCTCGCGCTGTAACCTCTCCCAGAACCCCCACAACAGCCTCACCAAGTGTGGTCTGTGGAACCCCAGCTCCATCATGGTGAGGCTTCCATTCATGCTTGACCTGTTCCTGACCCAGTCACTACTCCTCCTCACCATCCCTGAAACCTGTCTCTCTCCAGACAACATCAATCGTATTTATTGAGCGCTTACTATGTGCAGAGCACTGTACTAAGCGCTTGACACTAAGTACTAAGTACTAAATTCTAAGTACTAAGACAACATAGTCTCCCCTCCCGCTCTCTCCAGAGGGAGCCTCATCTCCCACTCCCCTAGACTCCCTGGCAAAGGAGGAGGAGTTGGCCTCCTTCTTCATCATCATCATCATCATCATCAATCGTATTTATTGAGTGCTTACTATGTGCAGAGCACTGTACTAAGCGCTTGGGAAGTACAAATTGGCAACATATAGAGACAGTCCCTACCCAACAGTGGGCTCACAGTCTAAAAGGGGAGACAGAGAACAAAACCAAACATACTAACAAAATGAAATAAATAGAATAGATATGTACAAGTAAAATAAATAAATAAATGGAGTAATAAATATGTACAAACATATATACATATATACAGGTGCTGTGGGGAAGGGAAGGAGGTAGTATGGGGGAGAGGAAGGAAGGGGCTCAGTCTGGTAAGGCCTCCTGGAGGAGGTGAGCTCTCAGTAGGGCCTTGAAGGGAGGAAGAGAGCTAGCTTGGCGGATGGGCAGAGGGAGGGCATTCCAGGCCAGGGGGATGATGTGGGCCGGGGGTCAATGGCGGGACAGGCGAGAACGAGGCACGGTGCGGAGATTAGTGGCAGAGGAGTGGAGGGTGCAGGCTGGGCTGTAGAAGGAGAGAAGGGAGGTGAGGTAGGAGGGGGCGAGGTGATGGAGAGCCTTGAAGCCGAGGGTGAGGAGTTTCTGCCTGATGTGCAGGTTGATTGGTAGCCACTGGAGATTTTTGAGGAGGGGAGTAACATGCCCAGAGCATTTTTGGACAAAGACAATCCGGGCAGCGGCGCGAAGTATGGATTGAAGTGGGGAGAGACAAGAGGATGGGAGATCGGAGAGGAGGCTGATACAGTAGTCCAGACGGGATAGGATGAGAGCTTGAACGAGCAGGGTAGTAGTTTGGATGGAGAGGAAAGTGCGGATCTTGGCAATGTTGCGGAGCTGAGACTGGCAGGTTTTGGTGATGGCTTGGATGTGAGGGGTGAACGAGAGAGCAGAGTCGAGGATGACACCAAGGTTGCGGGCTTGTGAGATGGGAAGGGTGGTAGTGCCATCAACAGTGATGGGAAAGTCAGGGAGAGGGCAGGGTTTGGGAGGGAAGACAAGGAGTTCAGTCTTGGACATGTTGAGTTTTAGGTGGTGGGCAGACATCCAGATGGAGATGACCTGAAGGCAGGAGGAGATGCGAGCCTGGAGGGAGGGGGAGAAAGCAGGGGCAGAGATGGAGATTTGGGTGTCATCAGCATAGAGATGATAGTTGAAGCCGTGGGAGCGATTGAGATCACCAAGGGAGTGAGTGTAGATCGAGAACAGAAGGGGACCAAGAACTGAACCTTGAGGAACCCCCACAGTAAGGGGATGGGAGGGGGAGGAGGAGCCTGCAAAAGAGACTGAGAATGAATGACCGGAGAGATAAGAGGAGAACCAGGAGAGGACGGAGTCTGTGAAGCCAAGGTTGGATAGCGTGTTGAGGAGAAGGGGGTGGTCCACAGTGTTGAAGGCAGCTGAGAGGTCGAGCAGGATTAGGATAGAGTATGAGCCGTTGGATTTGGCAAGCAGGAGGTCATTGGTGACATTTGAGAGGGCAGTTTTCGTGGAATGTAGGGGACGGAAGCCAGACTGCAGGGGGTTGAGGAGAGAGTTGGTGTTGAGGAATTCGAGGCAGCATGTGTAGATGACTCATTCAAGGAGTTTGGTAAGGAATGGTAGGAGGGAGATGGGGCGATAACTAGAAGGTGAGGTGGGGTCAAGAGAGGGGTTTTTTAGGATGGAAGAGACATGAGCATGTTTGAAGGCAGAGGGGAAGGAACCAGTGGAGAGTGAGCAGTTGAAGATGGAAGTTAAGGAGGGGAGAAGGGACGGAGCGAGAGATTTCATGAGATGAGAGGGAATGGGGTCAGAAGCACAGGTGGCCGGAGTAGCACTTGAGAGGAGGCACGAGAGCTCCTCTGAGGATACTGCTGGGAAGGATAAGTCACTTCCCTTCTCTGGGCCTCAGTTACCTCATCCGTAAAATCTGGATTAAGAGTGTGAGCCCTATATGGGACAGGGACTGTGTCCAACTTGATTAACTTGTATCCACCCCAACACTTAGAACAGTGCTTGTCACATAGTAAGCACTTAACAAGTACCATTATTATTATTATTATTTTTCACTTCATTCATTCAATCATATTTATTGAGTGCTTACTGTGTGCAGGCCACTGCACTAAGTGCTTAGCATTGTATTATTATTATGTATATATTTGTAATTCATTTATTGATATTAATGTCTGTCTCCCCCTCCAGACTATAAGCTCATTGTGGGCAGGGAATGTGTCTGTTTATTGTTATAGTATACTATCCCAAGTGTTTAGTACAGTGCTCTGCACACAGTAAACGTTCAATAAATATGATTCAATGAATGAACTCAACAGAGGAGATAGTTATCAATCAGTGATATTTATTGTGCACTTATTGTGTGCAGAGCTCTGTTCTAAGCACTTGCTGTTTATTTGTCTTGTGCATGAAACATAATGGAACAAATTATTCTTTCTTGCTGAATCGAAACTTTTACCAACACAGAATGAGTTCACTGAAAAGACCTTGATCTATTGAGAGTCAAAATAAAAAGACATTTCAGTGAAAAACATGTTTCTGAAGCACTTGGCTAGCATAGAGTGTCTGGCAGGCTTGAAAAACGATCAGTGCTGGTGTGTTGAAGCTTTAACTGGTCATCAGGAGAGCAGAATGCTAAAAGTACTCATTTTACCACAGGGATATTTTGGCCTTCTAATGCCTGGCTCCCTTTTGGAATTGAATTCTCCACTTTAAAGTAAATGATCTGTGGATCCAAACGTGTACATTGCCAACAATTATTGTCTACATTATTGAGAGACTTGTATCTTATTCCTTGCTCCACTATCAGGTAAGCCTGGGTAAGTAATTTATTGTTTTCCTACAGTGGAAATGGAGAAAATAATACATTAGGATTTAGACAGGCCATTACTGGGTCAAACCAATGGTCTAGTCATACTGGTATCCTGTTTCCCACAGTGGAGACAATACTTGTGGAATAATGTAATGCTTTTCATCCAAGATTTCCATTCTAGTTGTAATGACTTCCAAACCTTCTTGAAAAATCTATATCCTCGAGTAGGCATGCCCTAACTATTTTCCACTGCCTTGGTCATGTCATCCCAATAGTTACTCTTAGTTGTGTGTGTGAGTGTATATATATATACATATATATATATATATATATATATATATATATGTATATACATATACATATGTACATATGTATATATACATATACATATATATATATATATACACTATATATATAGTTACCAAGAGTAACTATTGGGATGACATGACCAAGGCAGTGGAAAATAGTTACTCTTAGTTGTGTGTGTGAGTGTATATATATATATATATATATATATATATATATATATATATATATATATAAATGTGAGGATTCAAGGATGACACCAAGAGTGTGTTCTTCTGAAACTGGGAGGTTGTAGATATAGACAAGAGATGGAAAATTTGAGAGAAGGAGAGTGTTTATGGAAGAATAGTTCAGTTTTTGGCGAATGTTAAATTTGAGGTGCCAGGAAAATAGCTAAGTGAAAAGGTCCTGGAGGCTAGAGAAGATGTAGGATAGTGGGTAATTGATAGGTCAGACCTAGAGAAGTAGATTTGGGAGTCATCTGCATAAGAGGTGGTAGCTGAAGCCATGCGAGTAGATGAGCTCTCTGAAAGAGAGGGTGTAAAGTGAGAAAAGAACAGAACGTTGCAAGACTGTAAGCTCCTCCTCTAGGCTGTAAACTCGTTGTAGGTAGGGAATATGTCTGTTTATTGTTATAGTGTACTCTCCCAAGTGCTTAGTACAGTGCTTTGCACACAATTAGCGCTCTGTAAATACGACTGAATGAAGTGAATGAATGAAGGACACCCACAGTTAGGGGCTGCGAGGCAAATGAGAAACCTAGGAGGCGAAACAGGGTAATATTAGGTTGGCAAAATTGAGGGCAGAAAGTGCTTCCAGGATAAGGGAGTGGCGTACGGAATCTAAAACAGCTGATAACTCAAGGCGAATTAGAATAGAGTAGAATCCATTTGATTTGACTATAAAGGAGGTTACCAAATAACTTCGAATGATTAGGTCTTAAATTCTTGTCCAATCCTTTTCAGTCAATGCTATTCGAGTGCTTACGGTGTGCAGAACATTGTACTGAGCGCTTGGGAAAGTAAAATATAGCAGAGGTTGTAGTCATGTTCCCTGCCCATAAGGAACTTACAGTCTAGAGACTGCCTATCTCCTGTCTAAGTCTGAGTTGCCAACCAGGGAATCAACCAGTAGTGAAGGGATTTATTTGTAGTGGGCACAAACTGATCAATCCAAGAAAGAGAGAACCAATTCATTTCATACTCAGTCATCTATACACTCGTCTTTATTGTGAATATCATCTTTTCAAGTTTATCTCAGAAATTCTAATTCTCATGCACACAGTAAGCACTCAGATATGATTGATTGATATCTTTAAAGATTTCTGCAATGGTATGTGGGCAAGATAAGGGTGGCACTGTCATTTCCTTCATCATGAATCATCTTGTTTCTACAGTTGCTCTGTATAACATGCTTAGAATAGATTTACTTCAATTCTTCACAGAAATATGCTTATAAAGCATGATCTACTATTTTCTTCATCCCAGGGCAGAAAAGCCATTTGAAACAGCTGGCTTTAGAGTTTATAAATTGATCAAATTTAAGCATTTGCGTGATAATGGAAGAAAATACCCTGTTGGAGATAGAAGACTTGAAAGTATGTAGAGAAATATTTTAAAATTTTACTTCAACTATAATTATATAATTTGCATGTGTTTACGGTACCCAAACGTTCTGTTTTATTAATATTCTGAATTTTTGAATTGGAAATGGTGATTTGGTGTGGGAGAAGATTTATTTCATGTTTATGGATATTGGAACCTCATTTTAAGCAATAACAATTTTTAACTTTTTTAATGGTTCTTCAAGCGACCAATTGTCTCTTTAGTCAGTGCAGGTGATCTGAATCACTAATCTTCCCATTTTGCCAATGACTGCTGATACGATTGTGCCAAAATGTCTCAATATCAAAAGTACTTAATCAGCAATGAAGATTTCCTCATTTTTTCATTTATTTTGAAGGATGAAGTCATTGAGTCTTAATGATGCAGAAATGTTCTGTTGGGGCATGCAAATCAGTGATTAAGGCCAATCAGAAATCTAAACATGAAACAATAATCATATACAATGAAATGTCTATGTCTATTGAAAGTCTGACCAACATTTCATCATGGTGGGAATGTGTGACTCTGTGCTATTCAAGGTGAAGTTTTTTCCCTCCCTGTCTCACAAGCCCATAACCGTGGTATTATTCTAGGCTCATGTCTCATTCAATCTGTCACCAAATCTTGTCAGTTCTACTTTCACAATCAATCAGTGGTATTAATTGAGCATTTATTGTGTGCAGGACACTTGTACCAAGCACTTAGAAGAGTACAAAAGAGTTGGAAGACCCAGAACACCCCTAGAATCCACCCCTTGTTCTCTATCCAAACTGCTAATAATAATAATAATAATAATAATAATTATGGCATTTGTTAAGTGCTTACTATGGGTGAAGCACTGTTCTAGCACTGTGGGGGATAGAAAGTGATCAGGTTGTCCCACGTGGGGGTCACAGTCTTAATCCCTATTTCACAGGTGAGGTAACTGAGGCACAGAAAAGTTAAGTGACTTGCCCAAAGTCACACAGCTGACAAGTGGCAGAGCCGGGATTAGAACCCATGACCTCTGGCTCCCAAGCCCGTGCTCTTTCCACTGAGGCACGCTGCTACCACTTCATACCGAGCTTTTATCCCACCTTGACTACTGCATCAGTTTCCTTGCTGCTCCCTATGCATTCTCCCTTCCTCTTTCCGGTCCATACTTCATTGTACTGTCTGGATCATTTCTTTCTTTTTTTTTTTTTTGGAAAAAACACTCAGTCCAAGTCTCCCCACTCTTCAAAGACTTCCAATGGTTGCTCATCCACTTCTACATCTAACAGAAACTCCTTACTATAGGCTCTCCCCCTCCTGCCTCACCTCACTGATCTCCTACAACCCATCCCATGAACCCGGCTCCTCTAATGTCAACCTACACTCTGCACCTTGATCTCATCTGTCCTCCCCCAACATCCCCAACAGATTCCCACATTCTCCTTCGGTCCTGAAACTCTCCTCCCTTCGTATCTGACAGTCCACTACTTTTCCCATCTTCAGAACCCTCCCCAAATCACATCTCCAAGAGGTCTTCCCATACTAAGCCCTTTATTTCCCCTATCTGCCCTTCTCTATGGGTTGGCTCTATGGTTTGGCAGTGCACCCTTTAAGCACTTTGATACTTACCCCAGCTCCGCATTTTCAATGTAAATACTCTTATACTCTACTATTTTCCCTATCCCCAATTTATTTTAATGTCTGTCTTCCCCTGTAGATTGTAAGCTCATTGTGGGCAGGGATCACATCTACCAATTGTGCTATACTGTATTTTCCCAAATGCTTAAAATATTGCTCTGTACAGAGTAAGTGCTCAATAAAAACCACTGATTGATTGAACTATCTAGAGACTACCACAGAGTGGAGTCACAATGTAAGAATAAGGTGGGGAGGGATTTGGCAACAGACATAATGGGAAAGATGAAATATTATAAATGTGAACACACCCAGACCAAGCTCAGAGTCCAATATTGCATTTGATAAAGGGGAGCGATCGGTAGGGTCCTCAGGTCATCCAGAGTCCAGTGATGACCAAAGCTTCCAGTGTTGTAAGATTAATAGAAGCTTCACAGTGCTGCTGTGATAGGGAGCACAGCATCCCTATCTGTTCAAAGGAGATGTAACATTAGTATCATTTCGAACAACGTGAGACCGAAAAGGATGCCAGTATAAAAATAGAGGAAGAAGGTACAAAATAATACTTGTGAAATCATAGGGACAGAACAGTTTAGCACAAATAGACTGTAAAACTTGAGATGGGAAGTGACAAGGCAGGGAGAACAGTCCATTTTCAGTACCTGTTTGTGCTCTGCTTGTAAAGGTTGAGGTCCATTTCTCAATCAGTTGAGGGAAGCAGCATGGAATGGTGGCTAGACCATTGGCCTGGGAGTCTGAAAGTCATGGGTTCTAATCCCAGTTCACAAAGAAAGCGCTCAATAAATATGACTGACTGACAGCAGACAAGTGGCAATGTGGGATTAGAACCCAGGTCCTTCCCACTCCCAGACCCATGCTCTATCCACTAGGCCACACAAATGGAGGGCTACTTGAAGAGAGAAACCAGAGAAGAACTCCCTAGTCTGCTGAGAAAGTTGGAGCAATTTAGGTAAGGCAGGCAGGGCTACTTTGGATTATGATCTCACCACTAATGTCACTGCCTGAATCTGAGGATCAGGACTATTGCCTGCTCCTACCCTAGGTGTGAGCTGGTGCTCTCTTCCTCCATCCATAGCATCAAAAACAGGCAGTCCCTCTCCTCCTTTCTCCCTGATCGCCTCCCTCCCATCTAATTCACTGCTGCCACATTTTGCCTCATTTATCTCATTTGTACTGCTAGAAGAGGCCTCAGAGATTTTCTTGCAGGGCCTCATCCCAACTATCCTTGACAAATGATGATCTATCCCCCTCTTAAAGATCTCCAAGGAAGTAACCCAATTATATTAACCAGTTTCTTTTATCACTTATCTCTTCGACTATGAATTGCTCCCATTGATGTCTGAGAATTCCACAGATATATAGGGTTTATTCTAGAAACTTGGTCCTGTAAATATACTTAGAAGTACATAGAGTGCTTGTGTGTACATCTGTGTTTCTCTTTACATATAATTACAGGACATTAAAAAGATAACATTTTTATAAAAGACACAGTAGATTAGTCCCCTCGCAAAAATACAGAACGAAACCCAGTTGAAATGAATTCAGCATTCGTTAACTTGAAGCCATAGAGTAAATCCATAAAGTAAAACTTTAGAGAAACAGCTTGGCCTAATGGACAGAACATGGGTGTGGGAATCCGAAGGACGTGGGTTCTAATCCACCTGTCTGCTGTGTGATCTTGGGCAAGTCGCTTAACCTCTGTGCCGCAGTTACCTCATTCCGTAAAATGGGGATTAAAACTGTGAGACCTATGTGGAACAGGGACTGTGTCCAACCTGATTGATTTGCTTGTTTCCACCCCAGCTCTTGGTACAGTGCCTAGCACATAGTAAGCACTTAAAAATACCACAATTATTATTATTATTATTATTATGAAGCTAGCATCTTAGTCACTGATAAAACTTAACCAGGACTGCAATCAATATTTAGGTACAAACGCCTAACGGAATCCTGAATACTTGCCAATACGTTACTTGTAGTCAAAGATTATCCTTTGGAAAAGCAGAAAAGATGAGGTTGAATATAACATCGTTCACATTTACAGTGAAATAATAATAATGGTGTTTGTTAAGCACTTACTATGTGCCAAGTCCTGGGCATTGTTCTAAGCGCTGGGCAAGAATATTGCCCTAAGGCTGCTTAGTTTCACTCTGATAAACGCGTTCAGAGAGAAATAATAGTAAAATGTCTGTTTTCTGTTCCAGTCTGGATGTAACAATACACAGTAGTTGCCACTAAAATAATCTTTTCGTGAGGTGTTTCCAAACTGCATTGGATTGTTTAGTCCAATTTTCCCCTCCATGTTTTTTGCTGACAGAAAAGTGGAAAACTGACCTGGGATGACCCATTGGCAATCAACCATGAGGCTTTTGTTAGAGGAAAACAAAAACAAAACAAAAAACTAAAAAACACTCGCTATGGCAGAGCACCCAGTGTGAAACAAATATTTTAGTGAAACCTTTTGTAAAGCAAAAGTGGACCAGTTTCTTCTTTCTCAGAATGTTTGCAATTGTGTGGATATGGTCTAAAATCCATACTGACTGAGGCAGTGGAATCCGTAAAATGTCAGACCACAGTTTTCCATTTTGGAGGGCAGAACTGGTAGCTATATCAATCAATCAATCGTATTTATTGAGCGCTTACTGTGTGCAGAGCACTGTACTAAGCGCTTGGGAAGTACAAGTTAGCAACACATAGAGACAGTCCCTACCCAACAGTGGGCTCACAGTCTAAAAGGTATATGCCACAAAACACATCTTTTATTATGCCAGGCAGAATGTGTTCTTCAAATCCCATCATATTATATTACAAACCTATATGCCTAATTGCAGTCACCTTCCTTAAGCAATCGATAGTTCGTCTGTCTAGTCAGGCTACAATATAGTGAAAACGGTTAACCCAGTTCTCTAGGTTTAGATGTGGTAGGGAAGACACGGGAAGGCAGTGCGCCTGGAGCACATTTCTAAGCTTTCATGCGGCAAAGTAACGCAGCATTCCCCTTCTCACTGATTCTGCCCTTGAAACTAGTCACTTAATGCAGCAATAATGGCTTGATTAGAAGCCTGAGTTTTTTAAAGGGCATCATTCAACTGATGCCTGATATATCTCAAATTCTGCAGAAGTCTATATGCCTTACTATTTGCATCGTATTACTCCATTTTTTGGCCTAACCCCTTATTGGCCTGCAGCTGTTCTCTTCAGTGGCATCCAGGATTGCGGCCAAGTTCCAGAAAAACAAGGATGCTCCACGCAGACTACAGCTTTCAAAGGCAATTTCACTGTTTCGATTTCTAACCCAAACTGGACTGTGTGGCACGAAACCTATATTTGCTCAATATAGTGCTTTGCTCACTCCCGTCGTTATCTGAGTTTCCCCATTGTAGTCAAAGCACTTCCATTCATTCATTCAGTCGTATTTATTGAGCGCTTCCTGTGTGCAGAGCACTGTACTGAGCGCTTGGAAAGTACAATTCGGCAACAGACAGAGACAATCCCTACCCAACAACGGGCTCACAGACTAGAAGGGAGCCCTGATCTCGGTTTTTAAAGGCAAAACTCTTTGACCCTTGAGCACATAGTTGAAAGGAAATCGGTTTGGGAATGTGATTGATTGCTGTTTTAGACTTCGAGAGGAAACGCTTCAGTTGTGCTTCTGTGTTTTGAAATACTTTTTTTTCAAAAAAGATTCAAATTCCAATGTGCTGGAGGAGCAGCGGGGCTCAGTGGAAAGAGCACGGGCTTTGGAGTCAGAGGTCATGGGTTCAAATCCCAGCTCCACCAATTGTCAGCTGTGTGACTTTGGGCAAGTCACTTAACTTCTCTGTGCCTCGGTTCCCTCATCTGTAACATGGGGATTAAGACTGTGAGCCCCCCGTGGGACAACCTGATCACCTTGTAATCTTCCCAGTGCGTAGAACAGTGCTTTGCACATAGTAAGCGCTTAATAAATACCATTATTTTTATTATTATTATAGGCTTTCACCTTTATTTTTGCAAGTATAGGTTGTCTGGGGGGGCTTCCACCTCAACTCCTCCCACTATCCCATTCCTCCTCTCCCTAGATATATGGTCTGTCTCCCCCTTCTAGACTGTGAGCCCGCTGCTGGGTAGGGACTGTCTCTATATGTTGCCAACTTGTACTTCCCAAGCGCTTAGTACAGTGCTCCGCACACAGTAAGCGCTCAATAAATACGACTGAATGAATGAATGAACTTCTTAGCTATGCGAGAATAGTGACTTTTCTCGTCATCCTTGAATCTGTTCACAAAAGAGGAGAGTTAACAGGCACATTAAAACCAAAGGAATACTTGCTATCACCTCCCTGGAAAATTTCTCTTTTCTAAGCTATATTTTAGACTCTAGAAATAAGGGAATGTGTGGAAAGGAAGAATGTATGTTGGCATCTTTGCAGTATATTAAGACTAAGAAATTACACCTTCCTTAAGCCCATAAAGTCATCAATAACTGGCAAAGTGTTCTACCTACATATCTGCTCAGCATAGCGGGGACAGAAGAAGTCGACTTAATGTTTAAGTTTAAATAAGAAAATTTTGTTCTCTTTAATATTGACAATTCTCAACGACACAGTAGTTTTGACAAGCCTATTTAATGGCAGATGGGACAGTTGAGATGCTTCTTACTACTGCTTTTTTATTCAGAAATGTTTATCTACACTCCTTTGAATATTGAGGTTGACGGGCATTTTTGGATGGGATAACGATAAGGCTGTAGAAACAGAAATTGAGTCATGGACAAGGTGGGTATTTCACAGACTGATCTGATTGCACAGAGACAAAGCCATCTCTAACGTGTCTTTCCCTTTTCGCTCTCTTGTTAGAGGATATTATCTTAGTGGTAAGAGCACGGGCTAGGGAGACAGAGGGCATGGGTTCTAATCCCAATTCCTCCACTTGCCTGCTGTGTGACCCTGGGCAAGTCACTTTGCTTCTCTGGGCCTCAGTTCCCTCATCTGTAAAATGGGGATGAAGACTGTGAGCCCCACATGGGGCAACCTGATGACCTTGTATCTACCCCAGCTCTCAGAACAGTGCTTGGCACATAGTAAGTGCTTAACAAATAGTATCATTACTGTTATTATTATTATCATCTGTAGAAAGACTTGGCTCAGAGTGGATAAGAAGTCTCCTTGGTTGCTACTAATTTAATGAACTGAATAATAAGAAAAATAACCAAAGCCTCTAGGAAATACCTATTAGTAAGGAAAGATCAGAAATAATTATGCCTTTTTGGGGGAGCTAAAGCTTACAGAGTTACTAATTTTATTTCAAACACAAGAGCAGATTTTCAAAGATTTAGTTGAAAATGATTTTAAAAGATGGAAGGGTTTTAAAATACAATTTTTTTTTCTATTTGTTTTCAATCTTGAGGGTTTAGCAGCACAATTGCCATTTTTCTAGTTTATTTCCTGAAGTAACCTTTGAGGTCAAAAATCCTCGAAAATTAAACCATTTTATATGATTCATTTCCTTTCCCTTTTATAATAGATACATAGTTACATTCAGTCCTTTTGTGGAAGAGATGCTATCTTTCAAAACTTACATTGCACAATGGCTGACTTGCTGTTGCTTTAAAACTCATTTTGAATTAATTACTCTGGCAATGGTCACAACTCAGAATACATTAAATTAGCAAATACGGTGTCAAAATATCTGTGGCCCTATTGATAATCTTGGCCTTGTATGATAGGGATTAGACATAGTTTTTTCTTTGTATTACTCATTATCCCTCCATTTCATTGGTCCATTCTAATTGTTGTGCCTGCAGTGATTGGGCAGGATTATTCATTCATTCAATCGTATTTATTGAGCGCTTACTGCGTGCAGAGCACTGTACTAAGCACTTCAGAAAGTACAATACAGCGATAAAGAAAGACAACCCCTGCCCACAACAAACTCACAGGCTAGAGGGGGAGACAGACATCAGCGCAAATAACAGACATCAATATGAATAAATAAAATTACAGATATATACATAAGTGCTGGGGGGGCAGGAGAGGGATTATGAAATACTGATGTATAGCCCTGCTGATGTTGGAGGAGAAAGTGCTGCTCTGGGAATCAGGAAACCTGGGTTCTTGTCTCTAGCTAATGTGGATGATTATAACCTGCCAACCCTGGTCTGTCTGTTTGCTGGTTGCATTGAGTGCCCCAGACTGTGCAGATTCTCAATCCTGCAGTTTCAGACTGAGACTCATCTGTTGCTCTTCTACCAAAGATTCGTCACCCCTTCATAAATTAAGGGATTAATGTAACATTTCTATTTTCACTTGCGGTAGTATTCAATATCCCCAGAGTGGCCAAATCCACTGACTATGGTACCTACATGAAGTCATTTACAAAATGTAAAAGCCCCAAGAAAGAGAGGGATGGTATGCTCACTGTAGTAGCTTCCCACACTCTCCCTTCTTCTTGCCACTACTGTCAAAGATCACAAGTCTTCGAATTACAAACTTTAAGTGGTTCAGAGGAATAAGTAAGGAGCCTGTTGTATTTATTTGCCGAATTATTTCCCTCAGCTGTCACTGTTGTTGGTAGCGGACATTGATGTGACTCATATGATTTATGTCATGAGAATCTGAAATTGTTAGAGAGCAAAGCCAGGGCCAGAAGCTTTAAGCTCCTTTCAAACAGAAAGGGGAGCAGGACTGTAGCAAAGGGAGCATGGACTACAAATAATAATAATAATGGCATTCGTTAAGCGCTTACTACGCGCAGAGCACTGTTCTAAACGTTGGGGAGGATACAAGTGATCAGGTTGTCCCACGTGGGGCTCACAGTATTAATCCCCATTTTACAGATGAGGGCACTGAGGCCCAGAGGAGCGAAGTGACTTGCCCAAAGTCACACAGCTGACAGGTGGTGGAGCGGGATTAGAACCCATGACCTCTGACTCCCAAGCCCGGGCTCTTTCCACTAAGCCACGCTGCTACTACAAATCCCAGAGGACAAAGGGGCTGGGTTTGTCTACACTTCCCAGAACCTATTTGGACATTCTGGGAGGAGACTATCTCCTCTGCCAATAGTGGGAAAGCCGTACCGCTTGCGGGGAAGGGCCAAATTCTCCTGAGGAGAGTATGGGGATGTCAAGGAGTTTGAGCTCACTGTGCTGCTGTATTAGGTGTTTGGAGATCAATCAATGGATCGTATTTATGGAGTGCTTACTGTGTGCAGAGCACTGTACTAAGTGCTTGGGAGAGTATAACAGAGTCGGTATTCACATTCCCTGCCTTCATCAACCTTACAGATCAGCTCCTGGTTGACCCACAGCATAAGAATTCCATGGGACTAAAGTATTTCTCCCCGCTTAAGCTATACTGGGGTTAAAAGGAAGTCAGAGAAAGTTAATTTGGTGGTTAGCTCAGATTAAAACCTCTTTCCAGGCATTTTCCCAAGCAGACCCTTCAGGCAGCTTCATAAAAAAGCACATGGTGCCTGGTTTCTGCTAATCAGATCACCCAGCTTGGCCCTGGAGGCTGAGAACTTCAGTGACTTTATAACCTTGTAAACCTCAATTCTGGTATTTTCTGCCCGCTCTTCTTTACAATTACAGTACTGATTAAATCCCAGCTATCTGGTTTCACAATATGGTTTACTGGGGCCTCCAACTGGGTCCTGATTAGAGCTTTTAATCCCATATTTTCCATGAATCACCCTAAATACAGGATGGCTACTTTTGTTGCTACCTTGGGGTTATAAACCTAAGAAGCTCTAATTTCAATTTCATGAAGAAATTATTTGAAGATAATATCTTCAATTATTTGAAGATAATTTGAAGACCCCTTTGGCTCTAATGAGGCTAGTGAAAATATGGCAGTGTGTAATGATCATTCTCTTTTAAGAATTTCCCAGACTGTAACTAAAGTTTATAAACTGCTACCTTTTCAATGAATAGAACTACTTTCCCAAAATTGTGTACAACTTGCTCATAGGAAAACCAAAGTTTCGTATTTTAAAATGAGCTAAAGTTAGGGTGGTACATTTCAAGCAAATGAATGCAATTTCAAAGTAATATTAATGTTTATTAGTGATCAGTAAGAGGAAATTTGATTCTTATTCGCAGATTTTTCAGATGAAAAACTATCCCAGGATCACTGCTATCCCTTTTCGGCAAAGCCATTTTAATCAGAATATCAATGGGCCAACTGAAGGCTGGGAGGTTTTGAAGCAGCGATCTCAGGGAACTGAGGTATAACAAAAATTGGTTCCCAGGGCATGAAGCGATCTCTTCTGGCACAAGCGGTGGACTTACTGGTCTCCATTTCAGCTTCATTAGACAGTAAGTGCAACAAAACACAGAAAACCTTTCTGTAGGGAAGATGACATGGAGCGTTCATTTTGCGTACCATAGGCATGAAATATGCAAGCGGTAAGTGTTATTTTATGTCATTAATGTTGTAAAGTGTTTCTGAGGGTGGAGAAATTCAGGCTTGCTGAAGACAGACTTTTCTTGGTAGTAAGTTAAGTAAAACCTAAATCACCCTTGGAATTGCTTAGGGAGGCTCATTTGCTCTTTTGGGTCACTACATCTACGCTTTCAGGCCATAATTATATGTGTCAGTGATGTAGTACATGGTGTCCTAAGGTCCTGTAGTGATACCCTAAGATTGAAAGTATTTCCTAAAGACTTTACCAAACCAGCAGAGAATGACCAAACTACATGGAGAAATACTTGTGGGCAGAGAACATGTCTACCAACTCTGTTCATTCATTCATTCAATCATCATCATCATCATCATCATCAATCGTATTTATTGAGCGCTTACTATGTGCAGAGCACTGTACTAAGCGCTTGGGAAGTACAAATTGGCAACATATAGAGACAGTCCCTACCCAACAGTGGGCTCACAGTCTAAAAGGGGGAGACAGAGAACAAAACCAAACATACTAACAAAATAAAATAAATAGAATAGATATGTACAAATAAAATAAATAAATAAATAAATAGAGTAATAAATATGTACAAACATATATACATATATACAGGTGCTGTGGGTGAGGTCAATCGTATTTATTGAGCACTTACTGTGTGCAGAGCACTGTACTAAGTGCTTGGAAAGTACAATTCAGCAATAAATAACTCTGGTACCCAATAGCTCTGTTGTATTGTTTTCTCCCAAGTGCTTAGTACAGAGCTCATTGCAAAGTAAATGCTCCATAAATACCATTCATCGATTGAAAAGAAGCTTTGGAATCTTGACTTTCATGATGAAAAGCAGCATGGCCTTGTGGAAAGAGCACGCACCTGAGAGTCAGAGGATCTGGGTTCTAATCCTGTCTGTGTCACGTGTCTGCTGTGTGACCTTGGATGACTCACTTAACTTCTCTGGGCTTCCATTTCCTCAACTGTAAAATGGGGAATAAATCCTACTCCCATCCATTTTAGATGGTGAGTCCCATGTGGGACAGGGATTGTGTCCGACCTGATTATCTGTGTCTACTCCAGTGCTAGTACAGTGCATGGTGCACAGTAAATGCTAAACAAGTACTATGATTTTTTAAAATATCAGCACTCAAATCAGCTGTCTCCATCCTACTTATCTACTGTCTTGTCCCACTACACCCAAACTCACACTCTTTGTTCCTCACAAGCTTATCTACTAACTGTTCCTGGTTCTCCTCTGTCCCTCTGCCAACCCCTTGCCCCCCACTCATCACTGTCTAGAACTTTCTCCCTCTTCATATCTGACAGACCATTGCTCTCCCCATCTTCAAAGCCTTCCCCAATGTATATCCCCTAACTGCCACTTCAACCTTTCCCTACCACCTAAATATTTACATTTTCCTAACCCTTGTGGCACTTCAGTATGACACTTATAGATCTTACATTATCTACTACCCTCTCTATCTGTAACTTATTTAAGCATCTGTCTCCTCTGCTTTACTGTAAACTGCTTGAGAGCAGAGATCATCATCATAATAATAATGGCATTTGTTAAGCACTTATTATGTGCAAAGCACTGTTCTGATCATGTCTTTCAATTCTTTTGTACTCTCCCTCCCCCTTCATATCGGATAGGCCACTACTCTCCCTACCTTCAAAACCTTATTAAAATCATATATCAAAGAGGTCTTCCCTGACTAGGCCCTCATTTCCCCTCGTCCCTCTCCCTCTGTGTCACCCTTGCATCTGTATTTGTACAGTTTATTCACCCTCAGCCCCACAGCACTTATGTACATATCTGTAATTTATTTTAAATGTCTGTCTCCCCCTCTAGACTTTAAACTCCTTGTGGGAAGGGAATGTGTCCACTAATTGTTGCGGTGTACTCTCCCAAGCACTTACTGTGTGCGGAGCACTGTACTAGGTGCTCAATAAATATGATCGCTTACTACATTTGAGTGTAGGCAGTAAACACTCAAATGCTATTGGTTGATGGAAGAAAGATGATGTATACATCATTTCTATCCACCCATGTATTAAAATCTTCCAAGATAACTAGCTTGTTATTTCAAAGCCAATAAATGAATGACCTCCCCATGGTTTTCATTCATTCAATCGTATTTATTGAGCACTTACTGTGTGCAGAGCACTGTACGAAGTGCTTGGGAAGTACAAGTTGGCAACATATAGAGATGGTCCCTACCCAACAGCGGACTCACAGTCTAGAAGAAGAAGAAGAAGAAGTCTAGTTTTAAGGTGTTTTCCTTTTCCTTTGTTGCTATTCATTCATTCATTCATTCAATCGTATTTGAGCGCTTACTGTGTGCAGAGCACTGTACTAAGCGCTTGGGAAGTACAAGTTGGCAACATATAGAGACGGTCCCTACTCAACAGTGGACTCACAGTCTAGAAGGGGGAGACAGAGAACAAAACAAAACATATTAACAAAACAAAATAAATAGAATAAATATGTACAAGTAAAATAAATAAATGAATAGAGTAATAAATGCATACAAACATATATACAGGTGCTGTGGGGAAGGGAAGGAGGTAAGGCGGGGGGTATGGAAAGGGGGAGGAGGGGGAGAGGAAGGAGGGGGCTCAGTCTGGGAAGGCCTCCTGGAGGAGGTGAGCTCTCAGTAGGGCCTTGAAGGGAGGAAGAGAGCTAGCTTGGCGGATGTGGGGAGGGAGGGAATTCCAGGCCAGGGGGATGACGTGGGCCGGGGGTCGACTGCGGGACAGGCGAGAACAAGGAAAGGTGAGCAGATTAGCGGCAGAGGAGCGGAGGGTGCGGGCTGAGCTGTAGAAGGAGAGAAGGGAGGTGAGGTAGGACGGGGCGAGGTGATGGACAGCCTTGAAGCCGAGGGTGAGGAGTTTTTGCCTGATGCGTAGGTTGATTGGTAGCCACTGGAGATTTTTGAGGAGGGGAGTAACATGCCCAGAGCATTTCTGGACAAAGACAATCCGGGCAGTGGCGTGAAGTATGGATTGAAGTGGGGAGAGACAGGAGGTAGGGAGATCAGAGAGGAGGCTGATACAGTAGTCCAGATGGGATAGGATGAGAGCTTGAACGAGCAGGGTAGCGGTTTGGATGGAGAGGAAAGGGCAGATCTTGGCAATATTGCAGAGGTGAGACCGACAGGTTTTGGTGACAGCTTGAATGTGAGGGGTGAACGAGAAAGCGGAGTCGAGGATGACACCAAGGTTGCGGGCTTGTGAGATGGGAAGGATGGTAGTGCTGTCAACAGTGATGGGAAAGTCAGGGAGAGGGCAGGGTTTGGGAGGGAAGACAAGGAGTTCAGTCTTGGACATGTTGAGTTTTATGTGGTGGGCAGACATCCAGATGGAGATGTCCTGAAGGCAGGAGGAGATGCGAGCCTGGAGGGAGGGAGAGAGAGCAGGGGCAGAGATGTAGATTTGGGTGTCATCAGCGTAGAGATGATAGTTGAAGCCGTGGGAGCGAATGAGGTCACCAAGGGAGTGAGTGTAGATCATCATCATCATCATCATCAATCGTATTTATTGAGCGCTTACTATGTGCAGAGCACTGTACTAAGCGCTTGGGAAGTACAAATTGGCAACATACAGAGACAGTCCCTACCCAACAGTGGGCTCACAGTCTAAAAGGGGGAGACAGAGAACAAAACCAAACATACTAACAAAATAAAATAAATAGAATAGATATGTACAAATAAAATAAATAAATAAATAAATAGAGTAATAAATATGTACAAACATATATACGTATATACGGGTGCTGTGGGGAAGGGAAGGAGGTAAGATGGGAGGATGGAGAGGGGTACGAGGGGGAGAGGAAGGAAGAGGCTCAGTCTGGGAAGGCCTCCTGGAGGAGGTGAGCTCTCAGCAGGGCCTTGAAGGGAGGAAGAGAGCTAGCCTGGTGGATGGGCAGAGGGAGGGCATTCCAGGCCTGGGGGATGATGTGGGCCGGGGGTCGATGGCGGGACAGGCGAGAGCGAGGTACGGTGAGGAGATCAGCAGTGTAGGAGCGGAGGGTGCGGTCTGGGCTGTAGAAGGAGAGAAGGGAGGTGAGGTAGGAGGGGGCGAGGTGATGGACAGCCTTGAAGCCCAGGGTGAGGATTTTCTGCCTGATCGAGAATAGAAGGGGACCAAGAACTGAACCTTGAGGAGCCCCTACAGTAAGGGGGTGGGAGGGGGAGGAGGAGCCTGCAAAAGAGACTGAGAATGAACGACTGGAGAGATAAGAGGAGAACCAGGAGAGGACAGAGTCTGTGAAGCCAAGGTTGGATAGTGTGTTGAGGAGAAGGGGGTGGTCCACAGTGTCAAAGGCAGCTGAGAGGTCGAGGAGGATTGGGATAGAGTATGAGCCGTTGGATTTGGCAAGCAGGAGGTCATTGGTGACCTTTGAGAGGGCAGCTTCCGTGGAATGTAGGGGATGGAAGCCAGATTGGAGGGGGTTGAGGAGAGAGTTGGTGTTGAGGAATTCGAGGCATCACGTGTAGATGACTCGTTCAAGGAGTTTGGCAACAAATGGTAGCAGGGAGATGGGGCGATAACTAGAAGGCGAGGTGGGGTCAAGAGAGGGTTTTTTTAGGATGGGAGAGACATGGGCATGTTTGAAGGCAGAGGGGAAGGAACCAGTGGAGAGTGAGCGGTTGATAATAACAACAATAATAACAATGCTATTAGCCATTATTGTGTGGCAGATGGAGGATAATCAGTTGGGGAGATTTGGGAAGCTAGAGAATGAGGACTCTCTAATTGAAAAATCCAACATCTGAGTCATGTCATTCTCAATCAATGGTATTTACTGAGAGCTTACTGTGTGCAGAGCATTCTCAAGAGAGGAGCTTTCTCTAGAAGGCAGTCTGCCTATCAACTCCATCTGTGAGTTGTCTATTATCAGTTAGTCAAGTTTCACTTAATATTGTGATGGTGATTCTGAACGCCATCCCTCACCAACCCATACTCAACATGAGATGGCAGAGCAATTTTACTGACGGCGCATTACTGGAATACAGTCAAGTGATCAGCATTGAAACAATGCTCACAGAAGCAGAGATCCATGGGATACCCTATATAAAAAGAATGAATGATAACAGAATCCCCAAAGTACCTGCTATATTGTGAGCTCAAAGGGGCCCATGCAAGCCAGAAGTAAAGAATCAACTATTTAAAGTCACAGTGAAGTACAGTCTCACAGTATGATGTAGACATGGACTAATGGAAGATTCTTGCCAAAAAACAGGCCAGCCTGGCTGGCAGCAACCAAAAAAGGGTTTGCTCTCCTTCAGCAAAGGCTTTGGGCAGAACAGGACTTTAAAAAGCCTGCTGTGGAAATACAGACCAGGCAAATATGGGACAAATGAGTCAGTACAGCAAGAAACTATCTTTACATGCAAACAATAAAGAGACTGAAGACTGCACATTGATCTTAGGGATAGAATCTCACTAATAACATCACCAAAAATGTAGGATCTCTCTCTCTCTCTCTCTCTCTCTCTCTCTCTCTCTCTCTCTCTCTCTCTCATATATATGTATATATATATATAGATAGATTGGGTGAGGAGTGGGACGATATGTTTGGACTGAACATTTTTGTTGAAAATTGATCCATGCAGCAGGATCCATGCAGTCCAGGTCCTCGGATTCCCAGACCTGTGCTCTTTCCACTAGAAAGAGGGCCAGTTCTCGCCTGGCTGTTGCTCCTGTAGGGGAATGAGTATATTTTCCTGGAGGAAACTGGTCAAAAACTTCTCCAGATATCTAACCTTTTGCCTGAGAACACCCTCTCACCCCCCAACACACACACACCCACACTACCACCACCACAACTCCTATAAGCAGATTATCTTAGGGCATAAGAAGGGATAAAACTAGTGTGAATTTCAAAGACCCTCCTGCATCATCTATTAACTTCAATATGTGACTTGGGAATTTGATATTTGCCCTATCCTTAACCCTGCAGCACTTATGTACATGTCTTTAAATTATATATCATAAATGTATTTATATTAAGGTCTGCCTCCTCCTCTAGACTGTAAGCTCATTGTGGGCAGGGAATATGCCTACCAACTCTTTTGTACTCTCCCAAGTGCTTAATACAGTGCTCTATAAGTAGTAAGCACTCAGTTAAATGCCACTGAGGATGAGGAGGAAGATGATGGGATTTCTAGATATTTATATCCAGTTTTATTTCCCTTTCTCCATCATCCAACATCACCCTCCAAAGCTTTGATTATCCCAATTTACTTCATAAGCCAACAAGCCTACTCAGTGGCTCATACTGCTACATCTATTCGGTAAGTACTTTTAATACATATATCTCATACTCCACCACTTCTTCCTACCTTTAATTTATTTTAGTATCTGTAACACCCACTAGACTGTAAGCTCCTCGAAGACAGGGTACATGCGTACTTATTCTAATGTGTGCTCCTAAAGTGATTAATACATTGCCCTGCACTCAGTAGACACTCAAATAAGTTGATTTTTCTAAAAAAAGAAAAACCCAACCCCCAGGGTTTACATGATGGATGTGAATGCTACACTCAACAGCAGAGAGAAAAAGTGTGTGAGGGTACAGCAGTGTCTTTTGTTCAGGGGCTGTACAGAGATAATTTGTTCCATGACCGCAGGCTGCCCTCTTGGTCTGGATCAGCTGTCTGGTTTACAATGGGACCAGGTGAGACAGCATGGATGGCTCAGTGCTAATCGTGATCATTACTGGAAAAACAACTCAAGGGCATGCCTTACTGGTGATGGAATACTCCTTTCCCTTTCCTAAATAAAAGTTCTCTGAAAATAAACGGTCCAGTGTATTGGTCATCCAACTGCCGGTAAGGCAGAGGTGCTATTTGGTGACAACCTGAGCAACCTAATTAAGAGTAATAATAATAATAATGATAATGATGGTATTTGTTAAGTGCTTACTATGTTCCAAGCACTGTTCTAAACACCGGGGAAGATACAAGGTAATCAGGTTGTCCCATGTGGGGCTCACAGCCTTCATCCCCACTTTTTGCTTAGTACAGAGCTGTACACACAGTATTCAATAAATACAATTGAATTGAATGAACAGATGGGGTAACTGAGGCCCCGAGAAGTGAAGTGACTTGCCCAAAGTCACACAGCTGACAAGTGGTGGATTAGAACCCATGACCTCTGACTCCCAAGCCTGGGCTCTTTCCACTAAGCCACGCTGCTTCCCTTACACACCCTGAATGGGCAAGGGACTAGATACAGTCAATCAATCAATAGTATTTCTTGAGCACCTTGTGTGAGCAGAGCACTGTACTAAGCACTTGGAAGAGTCCAATAGTTGTAAAAGACATGATTTGTGCCCACAAGGAGTTTGCAATCTAATGGGATTAAGACTGTGAGCCCCACATGGGACAACCTGATTACCTTGTATCTCCCCCGGTGCTTAGAACAGTGCTTGGCACATAGTAAGCACTTAACAAATAGTAATTTTTAGATAGGAGAATGAAGTGTTAAACTGGCAAAGTTTGTAAATTGATATATAGAAAACTGCAACGTGAGGTTGTGAATATAAAAGGGCTGAGGTGGGTACAGAAATGCTGAGATTATAGTTGGGAGGGTATAACCCGAGGAGAAGAAAAGTTCATTGGTGAAAGCTTTCTGGAAGAAGTGGGATTTCAGAAGGGTGTTAAAGATTTAACACCCTTTAGACTGTGAGCCCACTGTTGGGTAGGGACTGTCTCTATATGTTGCCAATTTGTACTTCCCAAGCTCTTAGTACAGTGCTCTGCACATAGTAAGCGCTCAATAAATACGATTGATGATTTCAGCAGGGGAAGCAAGTCCAGGCAGAAAGTAGGGTGTGAGTTAGGGATCAGAGGAAGGAGAATTGAAAAAATGAAGCACAGTGAGAAGGGGAGCTTGAGAGGAACAGAGAGCCTGAGCTGTGGTGGGAAAAGAGAGTGGATAGGTAGGGAGAGAGAGCTGAGAGAACTTGAAAGCCAAGGTCAGGAATATCTGTTTGATATGGAAATGAATGGGTAACCATTGAAGCTTTTTGAGGAGTGAGGACAGGTTTGCAGAATCAGATTTAGAAAGACGATTCAAGCAGCAGAGTGAAATGGAGACTGGAGAGGGAGAAACTTGATTTAGGGATACCAGCAAGGAGGCTGATACAGTAGTCTAACTGGGATATGATGAGTAACTGGACAAAGGTAGGGCCATTTGGATGGAGAGGAAGGGGCAAGATCTTGGAAGGATTGTGGAGGAAAAGTGGACAGGATTTATCGACCAACTAAATCTGAGTTGAAAGGGAGCAAAGAGTCAAGGTTAATGCTAAAGTTGTGGCCAACTCTGATGGATAAGTTAGATCGAGGAGAGCATTTGGGCAGGAAGGCAGAGGCGTTCAGTTTTAGATATATTGACTTTAGGGTGCTGGCAGGAGATTTGTGCGGAGATGTCCTGCAAGCAAGAGGATATACGATCTTGCAGGTGGGGAGAGAAGTCAGGGCTAGCAAGATGGATTTGGAAGTCACCTGCATAGGAGTGGAAGCTGAAGTCATGGGAGAGTTTGAGCTCCTTGAGGGAGCTGGTTGTAAAGTGAGAAGAGTAGCACCTGATCTTCATACACCTAATGAATCGCGCAGTGAAATAACTGATAGGAAAAAATGAGAGAGAGGGCGAGTCCTCGAACATAGCAAGGATTATGCATTGGTTTTTTCAGTTGCATTCACACAGATTAATAGGCAGTATGGACAACTTCAGAAACCAAGGACAGATGTATTTTCACATATCATACTGATTTATAGTCAGATGCACTGCTTCATGTAGATATATACAAATGTATAGTGGCTATGTGACATGAAACTAAGCACTTTTGAAAGCTGCGTTAACTCTGTAAGGAGTTTTATTTAGCCCCTTTATCTTCGTGTTCAGTGTTGCCAAATAGTAGTGCAGTAGTCTGCAGTTGAATAGCAGATGGCAAGTGCAACAGGGAATATGTGCATTGGGATTGCATGTTGAGCCAACAGATTTAATTAAAAGGTCATTCTGTGTATTGACTTTGTTTTTTGAGAATACATTGAAAAACATGCTTTTGATTCAAATGCTGTCCAGGAGATATTAGAATTATGGTGTCAATGGCATGTTGTAGGGACACTACAATTTTAACTCAGTTGCATATTTCATAAAATGTGGGTTTAAAACTAGTCATTCTATCAGTTTAGAAAGAGTATTTTATTAGGCATATCACAAGAAGCACTAACAAAGTGATATGCATTCCTTACCACATTGGTTGTACTTACTTGAAAACCTTCTGTTTTAAGTCAGGAGATTTTTTTTCTTTCAGCAATGAAACTTTATTAGGTGTTTACAGCAACTGAAAGTAAGACCTAAGTAATGCCCCTCTTAATGTCATGTGTGGCTTATTTTCTTTGATTCAATCCCTTTTATTACAGTAAGAAAATAAAATAAATATGATCACCTTATTTCAAACGAAGGACACTTACCCTTGTACTGTGTATTTGAATTCTATCATTATAACTGAGATAAAAAGGGTATTAGTATTGTTCAGTGTGGTTATTAAAAAAGAAAAAAAGAAAAGCTAATTCATGTGTTGTGGATGTTTTCGTGAACATTCTTGCAGCTGACTTCCCAATTTTTAGATCATCTCCCCATGAGTTTGCAGTTTCTGAAAATCTAAAGTCCATCTTTCATGTCAGCTATACAATAGATTTATTTTTTTCATCCAGCTTAGCCTCAGATGCTATAGCTGAATTTCATTTTGTTACTGTAAATGAGGTTATTGATTTCATCAAGAACACTAAATCCACTTCAACTTGGTATGGCCTTATCCTTACAATGTTAGAAGTACTCTAGCCTTTTTATGTGTGTTGTTGGGTGCAGATAGGATTGCCAGATACTAGGCCTGACTGGATCGTAAAAACTCACTGAGAAACCCCTGTCATGAAGGCTTCAGAGAGGGGAAAGAAGGGGAGGATTGAAGAGCAGGAACTCTGCCATTTTCATGCCATTCCTTACAGGTTCAGAGCTGTCGGGAAATTTTAAGAGGTCATTACTTTCCATCAGGCCACGGGAAGCAGCGTGGCTTAGTGGAAAGAGCACAAGCCAGAGAATCAGAGAAACTGGGTTCTCCTGACTCCTCCACTTACCTGCTGTGTGATTCTGGGCGAGTCGCTTAACTTCTTTGCCTCTGTTCCCTCATTTGCCAAATGGAGATTCAGTGCCTGTGCTCTCTCCTACTGAGAATGCGAGCCCCATGTGGGATCTGATTATCTTGTATCTACCCCAGCACTTACTACAGTGCTTGGCACATAGTAAGTATCTAACAAATACCACAATTATTATTAGTTATATCCCCAACTTGTCTCCCGTGGCCACTCAAATACAGGACAGTTAAACAACCCTTTCCCAGAAAAATGGGAAAAGGCCGGGTTCACTAATCTTCATTCAAAAACTGATTAGTGGTGGGGCTTATCAAAAGCCTCACAAGCATGAGCTAAGGATGGTTTATTGAATCATAATTTTGGGTCCCCTTCTCTTCTCCATCTCCATCTCCTCCCATGGCTTCAACTATCAACTGTATGCAGATGACTCCCAAATCTACCTCACTATCCCTGACTCCTGTCCTTCTCTGCAATCTCTCATTTCCTCCCTTATTTCTCTATACGGATGTCCTGCTGGCACCTCAAGTTACATGTGACCAAATCTGAATTCCTCATCTTTCCTTCCAAATTAATTCCCCCCATCTAGCTTTTGCATTACAGTTGACTACACTGTCATGTTCCCCATCTCCCAAAGCCTGTAATCTTGGCATTAGCCTTGACTCTTTCCTGTCTTTTCAAGTCCCATGTTTGATCTGTCACTAAATCTTGTCAGTTCTTCCTGTCCATCAGAACCCCCACGAAGATGGACTAAGCACTTGTCATTTCCTGGCTTCACATGGACTGTGTCCAACCTGATTAGCTGGTATCTACCCCAGCACTTAGATACAGTTCCCTCATCTGCAGAAAGGGAATCCAGTACCTGTTTTTTATGGTATTTGTTAAGCACTTACTTGGTGCCAGGCACTGTATTAAGCACTGGGGTAGACGCAAGCTAATCATGTTGGACATAGTTCATGTCTCACACGGGGCTCACAGTCTTAATCCCCATTTTACAAATGAGGTAACTGAGACCCAGAGAAGTTAAGTGACTTGCCCAGTGTCACACACCAGACAAGTGACAGAGACAGGATTAGAACCCAGGTCCTTCTGACTCCTAGGCGTGTGTTCTTCCACTAGGCAACCCAGCTTCTCCCTCCTACTTTGACTGTGAGCCCCAAGTGGGGCCTGATTATCTTGTATCTACCCCAGTGTTTAGTACCGTGCTTGGAACATGACAAGTGCTTAACAAATATCGCAATTATTATTATTATTATTGATTATGCGGGTACAAATATTTTTCAGCAGTTGGTAGTAGTCATAGTATTCAAACACTTATTTTGTGCAGAGTGCTGTTCTAAGTGCCGGGAGATAATACGGAGGTGGAAATTAGACATGGGCCCTGTCCCTCAGGGAGCTCACAGTGGTGTGAATCCTTAATACCCAAGTCAGTCCTTGGGGATCGGTCTTCCTGTTTCCTCAGATAAGGGTGACTTTCTGGCTGGTCTTCTTGGTCCTCCCCCCCCCCCCCCCCCCCATAGTGGTGTCACATTACATTGTTACAGTTTTCACAATTACTACTAATAATAATAATAACGGTATTTGTTAAGTGCTTACTATGTACAAAGCACTGTTCTAAGTGCTGGGGAGGGATACAAGGTAATCAGGTTGTCCCACGTGGGGCTCACAGTCTCAGTCCCCATTTTACAGATGAGATAACTGAGGCACAGAGAAGTTAAGTGACTGGCCCACAGTCACAAAGCTGATAAGTGGCAGAGCCGGGATTCGAACTCATGACCTCCGACTCCCAAGCCCGGGCTCTTTCCACTGAGCCACGCTGTTCTCTAATTAATTAATAACAATTAATTAATTAACAATTAATCGGGTTTCTCGTCATCTGGCCCATTGAGTTACTTTGAGCCAGTTCCAGTTCACTCGGCGGGACTTCTTTTTCCTCCAACTATAGAATTGGCCTAGTCACTCTATTCCTAGGACTGCCCTTCGGCATCTTGCCTTGTTGGGCCCTCAAAATAGTTCGCTGACCCCAGTGCTCTTACCCAAAGGCTCAGGCTAGGCCGTGACCCGTTGTTGGGTAGGGACCGTGTCTGTGTGGTTCCGACTTGTACTTCCCAAGCACTTAGCACAGTGCTCTGCACACAGGAAGCGCTCAATAAATATGACTGAATGAACGAAATGGGTGGTATGCAAATCGGTGGATGGGTTTGAACGTTAGGCAAACTTGCAATGTTGAGTACTCAGTTCAGTCCACTAAGTAGCAGCAAAACCACCCTTGCCAATCAATCAGTCAATCAATCGTATTTATTAAGCGGTTACTGTGTGCAGAGCACTGTACTAAGCGCTTGGGAAGTACAAGTTGGCAACATATAGAGACAGTCCCTACCCAACAGTGGGCTCACAGTCTAAAAGGGGAGTCTTGCCAGACCCACGTGTTACAGAAGTTAAGGGCCTAACTTGTATCTCTGGAACACCTGTCACTCTCTGCACAGGTAGCCCAACAACTGTTCTAAGTGATATTTTTCTCAAGGACCGTACGTATGGCTTCTACCGTTAATAGTGTGACTGATGATAAGGTGTCATTCCAAACTTATCTCCACCAGCTGGCCTTTAAGATTATGGTACTTCAAGAAGAAAGCACCAGGACTCTGATGAGAGTTGACTAAGAGATCAAGGAAGCTACTGAAAGCCAAACAAGCTATATTTTTAGCACACCTTATGGAACCTCCCAATTCTGAAGGAAGGGGCACTTAGCAATACCTCTGCTGTGGAATATACAACAGGCTCAGAAGCAGAGAAGCAGCATGGCCCAGTGGAAAGAGCCCGGGCTTTGGAGTCAGAGGTCATGGGTTCAAATCCCGGCTCCGCCAATTGCCAGCTGTGTGACTTTGGGCAAGTCACTTGACTTCTCTGTGCCTCAGTTACCTCATCTGTAAAATGGGGATTAAGACTGTGAGCCCCCCGTGGGCCAACCTGATCACCTTGTAACCTCCCCAGCGCTTAGAACAGTGCTTTGCACACAGTAAGCGCTTAATAAATGCTATTATTATTATTATTATCCATGAAAAATGGTGGAATGTCAAGGTTGAAGAGCTAGAAGGCTATGCAGCCTGAAATCAAACCAAGTAGTTCTTGTCTTGTCTAGTGCTGTCGAGTCGTCTCCGACCCATAGCGACACCATGAACACATCTCTCCCAGAACACCCCACCGCCATCTGCAATTGTTCTGGTAGTGTATCTATAGAGTTATCTTATCTCTCCGGCCCTTCATTCTCAGTCTCTTTTGCAGTCTTCTCCTCCCCCTCCCATCCCCTTACTGTGGGGGTTCCTCAAGGTTCAGTTCTTGGTCCCCTTCTGTTCTCGATCTACACTCACTCCCTTGGTGACCTCATTCGCTCCCACGGCTTCAACTATCATCCCTATGCTGATGGCACCCAGATCTACATCTCTGACCCTGCTCTCTCCCCCTCCCTCCAGGCTCGCATCTCCTCCTGCCTTCAGGACATCTCCATCTGGATGTCTGCCTGCCACCTAAAACTCAACATGTCCAAGACTGAACTCCTTGTCCTCCCTCCCAAACCCTGCCCTCTCCCTGACTTTCCCATCACTGTTGATGGCACTACCATCCTTCCCATCTCACAGGCCTGCAAACTTGGTGTCATCCTCGACTCCGCTTTCTCATTCACCCCTCACATCCAAGCCATCACCAAAACCTGTCGGTCTCAGCTCCGCAACATTGCCAAGATCCGCCCTTTCCTCTCCATCCAAACCGCTACCCTGCTCATTCAAGCTCTCATCCTATCCCATCTAGACTACTGTATCAGCCTCCTCTCCTATCTCCCATCCTCTTGTCTCTCCCCACTTCAATCCCTACTTCACGCCGCTGCCCGGATTGTCTTTGTCCAGAAACGCTCTGAGCATGTTACTCCCCTCCTCAAAAATCTCCAGTGGCTACCAATCAACCTGCGCATCAGGCAGAAACTCCTCACCCTCGGCTTCAAGTCTCTCCATCACCTCGTTCCCTCCTACCTCACCTCCCTTCTCTTCTTCTACAGCCCAGCCCGCACCCTCCACTCCTCTGCCGCTAATCTCCTCACTGTGCCTCATTCTCGCCTGTCCCACCGTCGACCCCCGGCCCACGTCATCCCCCGGGCCTGGAATGCCCTCCCTCCCCACATCTGCCAAGCTAGCTCTCTTCCTCCCTTCAAGGCCCTACTGAGGCCTCCTTCAGGAGGCCTTCCCAGACTGAGCCCCCTCCTTCCTCTCCCCCTCATCCCCCTCTCCATCCCCCCCGCCTTACCTCCTTCCCTTCCCCACAGCACCTGTATATATGTATATATGTTTGTACGTATTTATTAGTCTATTTATTTATTTTACTTGTACATATCTATTCTATTTATTTTATTTTGTAAATATGTTTTGTTTTGTTCTCTGTCTCCCCCTTCTAGACTGTGAGCCCACTGTTGGGTAGGGACCGTCTCTATATGTTGCCAACTTGTACTTCCCAAGTGCTTAGTACAGTGCTCTGCACACAGTAAACGCTCAATAAATACGATTGATTGATAGAGTTTTCTTGGTAAAAATACAGAAGTGGTTTACCATTGCTTCCTTCCGCGCAGTAAACTCAAGTCTCCATCCTTGAGTCTCTACCATGCTGCTGCTGCCCAGCACAGGGGAGTTTTGACTTGTAGCAGGTTGCCTTCCACTCTCTAGCCTCAGCCCAAGTTAGGAATGGAATGGGTAGGCCTCTGCTTGACTCTCCCTCCAGTAGTTGAGACTGGTAGACTACCGGAGCTCTTCAGGTGTGACCCTGAGAGGGGAAGGTAGTTCTTCACCTTCTTAAAGAGTGTATATGGACCCATATACACCACCACAATCCTTCCTCCTCGCCTGTTTAAAGCTCCCCTCACACCATCAACCCCATATTAATTATAACAGGTTACCTAGAAAACTACCCCATAGTAAGCTGAAGCGTGGTAATTGTAGAAAAAATGAACAGAAGAAAAAATGTAAAAATACGATGAAGCAAAACCTCTAATGATGTAACAGAGCAATGGACTATTGGAAAACACCCCCAGAAAACAGGTGAGCAGGGTGTCCGGGATTCACAGATGGGGTAACTGTCTTGAAGCAGAGGCTTCGAAAGGATCGTGACACCAAGAAGAAACCCAATCAGGCACTGCGAAGAAACAAAATATGATACTGGAACAAGGGGCAATGCCTACAGAGCTGTCAGGCATTGGTCTTCTGAATGACATCCTCACACTGATAAAAAAATCTTACCAGCAGCATCATCTTCAAACGTGAAAACTAGGTAGATGGTAGTAGTTTGTAGCTTCTGTGGGTAGCATTACTATAAGTTAATGTCTTTGAGAGAGGCTCTCTTTCCCCTTTGAAGTACAGTAGTGCACCATTTCTCACCTTTTGTCATTGTGGTGAGCATTGCTCAGATAGCGGTCCTTAGGAGGGGGAAAGGCAGGTCCTACTTCTTACTGAAAGTATGCTTGAGTTGTGCTTGCAGTAGTGGGCTGGTGTGCGCTGAACAATTCCTATTCCCTTGCTTAGTCCCCCCCTGTGCAGTTTTTCCCCTTCATTCAGCATCTTGTGGCTATTTAAGAAGTAATTTGAATTTCACAGACAGTATTTGCATGCACGCAGCAACATGTGATTGGGTTTCTTTGGCAACAGTGTTCCTGTTCTTTCTGTTTATCAAGTTTACTGGGTAAACTGATGATGCAGCAATTAGACCAAATTAATCTAATTCAGGTCACATCTGTAGGGAGGCAAACACCCAGTCTTGCGGGTATCTCATGATGGTAGCTCTCCATCACCTTGCCCCCTCCTACCTCACCTCCCTTCTCTCCTTCTACATCCCAGCCCGCACACTCCGCTCCTCTGCCGCTAACCTCCTCACGGTGCCTCGTTCTCACCTGTCCTGCCGTCGACCCCTGGCCCACGTCCTGCCCCTGGCCTGGAATGCCCTCCCTCCTTCCCAGACTGAGCCCCCCGCTTTTCCTCTGCTCTTCCTCCCCTCGCCATCGCCCCTACTCCCTCCCTCTGCTCTACCCCCTTCCCCTCCCCACAGCACTTGTGTACATTTGTACATATTTATTACTCTTATTAATGATGTGTATATATCTATAATTCTATTTATCTATTTTGATGGTATTGACGCCTATCTACTTGTCTGGTTTTGTTGTCTGTCTCCCCCTTCTAGACTGTGAGCCCGTTGCTGGGTAGGGATTGTCTCTATCTGTTGCCAAATTGTAATTTCCAAGCGTTTAGTACAGCGTTTTGCACACAGTAAGCACTCAATAAATACGATTGAATGAATGAATGATTTTTAAACTGTTAATACAGATATCCGAATTTGGCTATGCAGCATTCAGCGTCTGTTTGAAAGTAGAGTGGGCCTTAATATTTTCTGATTATTCATAGTTGTCTTTTGCTTTCCAGATGTGATACCATTTACAGTTAGGTTCATGGGTATATAGCCCCTCCACCAAGTACTTCATCACTTCTACATCATTCATTCATTCATTCATTCAATCGTATTTATTGAGCACTTACTGTGTGCAGAGCACTGTACTAAGCGCTTGGGAAGTACAAGCATCAATTATACATTTGTTCTTTCACGATCACCCATAGAATTTCTGTACATAGTGACTTATTCAAGAATTCAAGTGAGTAACGTAAGAATGACTGTTCAAGTACTAACTCATGTATGTATCCACTTTTCCTCCTTTCTCCCATTATTGTTCCTCCAATCAATCAATCAATCAATCAATCAATCAAATTTATTGAGCACTTACTATGTGCAGAGCACTGTACTAAGTGCTTGGGAAGTACAAATTGGCAACATATAGAGACAGTCCCTACCCAACAGTGGGCTCACAGTATAAAAGGGGGAGACAGAGAACAAAACCAAACATACTAACAAAATAAAATAAATAGGATAGATATGTACAAGTAAAATAAATAAATAAATAAATCTGGCTTCTCCCTGAGACTACCATCTCCAAGGTCACCAGTGACCTCCAAATACAGCTCTACTTGGCTGCATTTGACACTGTGGTTCACTCCCTTCTCCCAGAAACACTAACCTTGATTTTTTCTTATGCAGCCCTCTCCTGGTTCTCCTCCCTCTCTGCTGGAGTCTCCTCAGTCTCTTCTTCTGCCCCCACTATAACAGTGGGTGAGTCCCAGTGCTCTGTTCTGGGTCTCCTTCTCTTCTCCTTTGGGAAGCTCAAACACTTCCACGACTTCAACTACTACCTTTTCAGGGTTGGCTTCCAAATCTGGCTCCGGCCCGTGACCTCCCTTCTGCCATGCAGTATTGCATTTTCCCCTACCTCCAGGATATGACTGTACTGATGTCCCTCTGGCACCTCAAGCTCAACATGTTGGGATTTCAAGTAGAAGGATGTGATGACCAGTTCTCCTCCACACTTAGGAGGGGGGGGGTCAGGAGAGTCACTATGTGGTGTCCCTCCCTTAGAGAAGTTTGGAGACTTAGTCGAGTCAATCAGAGAGAAGGACTGGGGGGGATATAGGGGGGCCAGGTTGGGGGAAGAGGGAGACCTTTGGCCATCTTGGAGGTGAGAGGTAGCAAGCTGTGTGCCTGGGAGAGCAGAACCCCCTCTAGACTGTAAGCTCCTGCGGGCAGGAAACATGTCTACCAAATCTGTTGTACTCTTCCAAGTGCTTAGTACAGTGCTCCTCACCCAGTAAATGCTCAGTAAATATAATTGATTGGATGGGCACAGGGAGGGATTGGAGAGGATACCTGGAGGTCCAGAGTCTAGTGACTAAGACTCTGGCTGATGGCTTGGATGTGACAGATTTATGGGCTGGAGGTGTGTGGGAGAGAAGCTTCTTCAGAAAAAAAAGATATTCCACACTATGACGTTTGCTGTCAGGTAAGAAAACACTTATAAATGTATTAGGTCTTCAGCCTCAGTTTGAGGACCACAAAAATTCCACTTTGTTTTCTCCAGAGTAGTCTCTGCTCTATTGAAGAATCGAAATGGAATAACTAAGGATTTAACACGTTCCAAAATGATGCAACTATTTAACAATGGCTAGGAACACTTAAGTGGAAAGCCCTCTTTATACTCCGTTCAGTACCGAGTTCACTTTCTTTCAGTAAAAGTTAATAATGTTCATTTTGCAGTTCCCCCGAGACCGGGAGAAAACCTGTGATTTGTATTGCAAAGGCAAAGCAGTTTAGAAGTGATAGCATTCTACTGTAATAAAACAACAAACTATTCACAGCTTCTAAGAAGCAATCAGAGAAAAATGACGACATTCTGAAGTTGAACAATGAGAGAGACAATATCCTGACTGGAAGCAGGAACCATAAAATTAATCCTGTGTGTAAACATAAAACTTCCATCTCTCTGTCTTACAATAACAGAAGGGGAAATTTATACCAGAGATAAGAAACATGACTGTGAGTTGGGAACTGAATGCATATTACTGTTTAGATATGTCCTGCCATCAGGCATGACCCCAACATTGCGTCGAAATGGGAACTAAACAGTTTTCCTTCATACTCAAAGAAGATGTCACTGATGGTAAAAGTCACCCAAGGGTGCATGTGGGAATGAAAAAGCACACACAGAGCCTTTTCCGGGTTACGTTGCCATGTTTGGTGCTTACAACTCCAGGAGATATTTTCTGCTTTGCTTCCTTGTCAGTTCGTTATGGGCAGGGAACTTCAGTCATATTTATTAAGCACCTACTGTGTGCAGGGCACTATACTGAGCGCTTGGGAGAGTACAGTGCAACAATAAACAGACACATTCCCTGCCCACAATGAGCTTACAGTTTAGAGGGGGCTCACCAGGCTGCCTGTAGCAAGTGAGCCCAGCTTTCAGATGGCGATGTATTTATTGGAAATTAGGGTAAATGGAGCATTTTGGGGTTGACACGGGACAGCAGTAGAAAGTAGAAAGCACTCCCCAAAATCTCTTCCCTGGCAACAGGAAGCAATACAAACACATCAGGATGAAACAGATGAAAAATAATTGAATGTACAGCTAAATATGTAAATGATGGATGAATTATAAAAATTTACATAAGTGTATGAGAATAAAAGTCTGGGTCTAATTGCAGCCCAAATTGAACGAAAATACATTTCAGCCCAAACAAGCACTTTACCTGGTTTCTCTGATCAGACAAAATGAAGTCACAAGTATACATATGCATCTGAGCATTATCTTCAGACCTGAAGGTTAGCTACATAAATGTTTAAAATGGGATAAAACAAAGTATTGAATAATATCGAACTTAAAAGGAGAAAAGAGGTGAATATGAAGTACAATTTTTCCCAGATGTGATGTTTAGCTTTGATTTATATTTTGGTCACTTGGTCCCACTGCCCTAACATGATTGCTGAATTTATTTTCTATAAGCAACGAGTAGGGTCCATCAATCTTAGAAAAGTGGACAATTTTACAATCCGTTGATGGATTTCTGCAAGCTGACAAATAGGTCTTTGGTTTGGTTTTTGTTTAAAGTGCACTCTAGTGAGCCACGAAATTAAACCTTATACTTGGAAGTAGTGGTTTACACGATGAATGCTGCAAAGTCCAAAGACTTCAAAGCATCTTTCTTAAGAATAACAGTCAAGTGACACAGTCTTCTTCACAGCTTCCATATTACTCTCTCAATCTCTGTCACTAAAGAATTGTAGTGAAGACATTGCCTTTACTTTTTTGAGTGCAACTTTCCATTTTTTATTTATCATCATCATCATTCATTCATTCAATCATATTTATTGAGCGCTTACTGCATGCAGACCACTGTATTAGGCGCTTGGGAAGTACAAATCGGCAATATATAGAGACGGTCCCTACCCAACAATGGGCTCCCAGTCTAGAGTGGGGAGAGAGACAACGAAACAAAACATGTAGACAGGTGTCATTAACAAAATAAATAGAATAGTAAATATGTACAGGTAAAATAAATAGCATAATAAATCTGTAGAAATATATACAGGTGCTGTGGGGAGGGGAAGAAGGTAGGGCCGGGGGGATGGGGAGGAGGAGAGGAAATAGGGGGCTCAGTCTGGGAAGGCCTCCTGGAGGAGATGAGGCTTTGAAGGGAGGAAGAGCACTAGTTTGGCGGATCTGTGGAGGGAGAGCATTCCAGGCCAGAGGTAAGACATGGGCCAGGGGTCAACAGTGGGACTGGCGAGAACGAGGCACAGTGAGGAGGTTAGCAGAAGAGGAGTGGAGGGTGAAGGCTGGGCTGTAGAAGGAGAGAAGGGAGGTGAGGTAGGAGGGGGCAAGATGACGGAGAGCCTTGAAGCCGAGAGTGAGGAGTTTTTGCCTGATGCGTAGGTTGACAGGCAGCCGCTGGAGATTTTTGGGAAGGGGAGTGACGTGCCCAGAGCGTTTCTGTACAAAGATGATCCAGGCAGCATAGTGAAGTATAGACTGAAGTGGGGATCACGTGGCATTCACGTGCTTCCCATGCCACGATCATGTGGATATGTACTGAGGTTCAGCCTGAGCAAAAAAAGATTTGTGGAATGCAACTAGTATAAACATGTAAGTTATTTATTTTGTCAGTACTGTATTTGAACTGAGAGTTTCACAGTAAGAGAGGGTTTTTATTTTCATCTTACCTCGAAGAACTATAAACCATTTTAGTTAGTAAAGTCACAGGGAAAAAATGTCTGTGTGTGTGCTCTGTTTTATATTACTTGTAATATTACTGATTCTAGGAAATAAAGTTTGTACTCGAATGAATAGTAGTGATTAGCTTTCTCACCTGGATACACTTTTTTACTGGTCCCCAAGAAGATAAACCCATTAATCATTTTGGTTGATTGTTAAACTTTCCCCGTGAGTGGATCAAAGAGCATGATCTACAGAAACTAACTTATTTAATAATTTCCACAAATATCTGAGAAAGTGGTTTTAGTGTTCTGAAGAATGAACCTGTAGAAATCAGATTCCTGCTGCTGGAGAAAAACAATCGATTTGGCACAATGATGCATCTCATGTGGTTTAGGGAACACTGGTCATCTTATTCAAACATAATTGAACATTGAACATATTGTTTTGTACTTAATAATCATGGTAGTTAAGTGCTTACTATGTGCCAAGCACTGTGTGAAGCACTGGAGTAGATACAAGATAATAAGGTTGGATATAGTCCCTGTCCTGCGTGGGGCTTACAGTTGACACAGGAGGGAGAACAGGGATTTAACCACCAGATGACAGATGAGGAAACTTAGGCAGAGAGAAGTGACATTTCCAAAGGGACAGTTGAAATATAATTAAAGGGAATCAAATCAAACAATTGTACTTAGTGAGTGCTTACTCTGTGCAGACCAATGTACTTGGAGAATATAACAAACAGATTTGGTACACATGTTCCCTGCCCACAAGGGATTTACAATCTAGAAGCCCCAGATGGAAGCCAGCAGCACTGGAGTCGTTATAACAGTGAAAATGACTAGAGGGGAAGAGCACAGGGCAAGTGAGGAGAACGTCAAGACCAGAAAGAGGTGAGAGAGGACAGGAAAGTTTAGGGCTAGGAGCAGAGAAGAGGGTCAGGATTACTCCCCCGATGAATTCAGAAAAGGAGAAATGAAAGCGACACTTCAAGAGGAAGTGATTTTGGCTAGTGATGTCCAAATGGGTTGCTCAGTTCCACCTACAAGGGCAAGGGAATGTCCTGTGATGTCATCTGTCACCATCCATGACAGTGCACAGATCATAGTGTATAGCAGCTCTTTAGCAATCAGGAGGAAGAGACAAAAATGAGGGAAGGAATACCCTTCCCCAAGGAGTGAGAGAGAAGGAAAGGAGAACTGCCATCTAAGGAGGTAGAAACAAGGAAGGAGGAGGCCCATCCCTGCAAAGGAAGACACCCACACAAGGCATTTCCTTTCCATAAATCCAGACCTTGGCGAGGGGAAGAGTCATTGGGTAGCAGCGATCAGAAGTCCTGAAGTTGGGGGTCTGTCCTCCAAAGACAGATGTAAAAGAAAGCTTACGTTTTTCAGGACAGCCAGTAAGACTGCCTCTGCCCAAAGAGAGAAATTCATGGGGCTGTCTTCTCTGTAAAGACTTAGAGGAATAACGGGGACCACCATCCCTGAAGAGGGGGGGATGTGGGGAGAAAAATGTGGAGAAACAGAGATGGCAGGGGAGACGGTGGACCTCTCAAAGAGCCAGTGATTTAACAAAGTGTTTACATCCTCTGAAGAACTAGAGCTACAGGAGACAATGGCCATCCTTTTCCAGCCATGGTAGAACCCAGCACTGTTGTCAAGAATATCAGAAGGGTCTCCCTCTGTTGGCACCTGTTAAGTTGATATAACTCAAGAGTTATGGTAAATTAGTAAGGGAAAGCTTGTTCGATAAGGTGAGATTTTAGCCGTGCTTTTATTTTGGCGAGGGGTGAGGGCTGGTAGATTTTGGGGGAAAATTTGAGTTGCAGGCCAGAGGGACAGCATGGGCAAAGGGTCAGAGGCAGGTCAAAATGATTAGAGAGTGAGCCTGGAAGGAGTGAAGAGTGGGAACTGGGAAGTAGTGTGTAAGGAGACTTCATATGAAAAATGGGGAGAGCTGATGGAGAGCCTTGAAGCTAATGGGAAATGGGACTCTAGCTATTTCACTAGAGTCAGAGACTTATTTGATGGGTTATCTTGGCACCAAAACATAGTGTAACTGTAGAAACTGTAGAAATAGGCTAAAGCTATTTCTGGAGCAAACACTCCCTTTATTTTTGCAGTTTTAGAAATCACCAAGAGTTGGCCATCCATGACCATATTATGGCCTTGTAGATACTTTTTCAGAAATACCGTTTTCCAGCACTCAGAGCTGCCACTTTATGAATTTATTCACACATCCTTAGCACTCATGTATATAATCCTGTTCAATTTATTTCTGACTACTCTAGCTCTCTGCCCCATTAGAGTATAAACTCTTCGTGGGTCACTTGGTTATTCTGGACTTTACCAGCAGCTAGTACAGTGCACCAAGTTGTAGCAACATTGTACTATTACTACCAAGATTATTGGAATTGCCAAACCTGTCACAAGTGTGCATATTAGCCCCACATTGATATGCTACACTCTCAATCTTTGCTCTTTCTAACCAAGGTACTTTTTTTCTGGGAAAACCGTAATTGTGTGAGCCAGGGCAAGGTTGCTGTTCCTTTAAAAGTCCTCTCCCCTTATGAAAAGGATGGGGGAAGCTTAATTTTTAAAGACAGCAGACTTAAGCATGGAGTTTGAGGGGATTTGAAGAGAGGTCACTCTGGATAAAACTGTGGGGTTTTTAGGGGCTCTCACTAGGAGATGGAATAAAGAGCTTCAGGTTCTCCCCCTCTAAGCTCATTGTGGGCAGGGAATGTGTCTGTTATTATATTGTACTCTCCCAAGTGCTTAGTACAGTGCTCTGCACCCAGGTAAGCACTCAATAAGTACCATTGATTGACAAGTATGGCATAGGTAATAGTAATGATGGTATTTGTTACGTGCTTACTATGTGCCGAGCACTGTTCTAAGCACTGGGATAGATACAAGGTTATCAGACTGTCCCACGTGGGTCTCACAGTCTTAATCCCCATTTTACAGATGAGGTAATGGAGGCACAGAGAAGTGAAGTGACTTGCCCAAAGTCGCACAGCTGACAAGTAGCAGAGTGGGGATTAGAACCCACGACCTCTGACTCCCACTAAGCCTCCCTACGTGTAAACCCTTAACAAACACCACTATTCATTAACCCTGCTAGACTTTAAACTCCTTGAGAAACGGATTGTGTTTACTTATTCTATTGTACTGCCCCACCCACTTAGTAAAGTGGTCTGCAGAGGAAGCACTCAGTAAATACCATTGATTGATAAGCTACTCAATTCGAGGGAATCCTGCTGTTTCTGAGACTGCATGGAGCTGTTTCTCTTTCCTACTGCTCAGTGCTGCAGTTGTGGTTTATTTGTGATTGAAAGAGACCCAGAGAAACACTGCATCAGGATGAGTTCTGATATCCTTTTCTTTCTGTTATCTCATTCTAAACTACCATTTGTTTGCCAACAGGGACATAAGGTAGTGAGAGTTTGACCAGTTTCGTAAGTAATGGCAGTTCAACTTATTAATCTACCTCCATTGCCACAATAAATTTCCCTGAGGCAATATAGCTGTTGCCTCTTTAAAGGAGAACTCAAAAGCTTTCATGTCCTCTATGTGAGAGTGGCAGTGTTCACCCCATGGTGAGTCAGTTAGTCTGTCGAATTATTGAGCGCTTATTTTGTGCAGAGCACTGTACTAAGCGCTTGGGAAAGTACGATCTAACAATAAACAGCCCACAGTGAGCTTACAGTCTAGAGGGGGAGACAGACATTAATATAAATAAATAAATTACAGATATGTACATAAATGCTGTGGGGCTGGGAAGGGGGGATGAATATAAGGAGCAAGTCAGGGCGATGCAAAAGGGAGTGGGAGAAGAGGAAAGGAGGGCTTAGGGAATGCCTCTTGGAGATGTGCCTTCAGTATGGTTTTGAAGAGGGGGAGAGATGAAGCAATTTGTAGTTGATGGTGGCAGAGATTCGGGGTTCCACTTTCATCCCTTCATCCTCAAGCATTTCTGAGCTAAATCTATAAATAATAATTATGGTATTTGTTAAACGTATACTACGTGTCAAGCACTGTTCTAAGACCTGGAGTGGATACAAGGTACACAGTCCCTGTTCCACATGGGGCTCACTGTTTTAATGCTGCCCTCCTCCTGGCAATCAATTGACAGTATTTATTACATGCTTACTCTGCGCAGAGCACTGTACTAAGCATTTGAGAGAATACAATAAATTAAGGAGTCAATGGCCCCTCTCAGGATCGCCTCTGGGGAATTTCCAGTACTCTACCTGTCTCGACTACGGGAGGGAGAGTCAAGCAGAGGTATACCCATTCCATTCCTAGCTTGGGCAGTGGCTAGCGAGTGGACGGCAATCTGCTTCAAGTCAAAACTCACCTGTGCTGGGCAGCAGCAGCATGGGAGAGAGTCGAGGGCAGAGACTCAATTTTACTGTTCAGAAGAAGGGTATGGTAAACCACTTCCATATTTTTACCAAGAAAACTCAGTAGATATGCTACCAGAACAATTGCAGTTGGAGGTGGGGTATTCTGAGAGAGATGTGCCCATGGTGTCATTCTGGGTCAGAGACGACTGGACAGCATAAGACAAGATAAGAAGTCACGAACCCTGCCCTCAAGGAGCTAGTAGTAGGGGCATTGGCAAGGGAAATGGACAATGTAATTGAGATCACATGTCCTCTTCCCTGCACTGGTTCCTGCATCTCTAGATGCGACTAGTGACTAGAGGTGAAAGCCACAGTCCTCCCATAAAGGTCCAGTGCTCTGAAGTAAATGAACTGATAATTGTTTTTAAAGTATGTGTTTTTATGAAAGACAATAGTAAAATGATAATAATATAATAATAATAATGATGGTAATTGTTAAGCGCTTACTATGTGCCAAGCACTGTTCTAAGCACTGGGGCTGATACAAGGTAACAAGGTTGTCCCACGTGGGGCTCGCAGTCTTTATCCCCATTTTACAGATGAAGTAACTGAGGCACAGAGAAGTTAAGTGACTTGCCCAAAGTCACACAGCTGACAAATGGCAGAGCTGGGATTAGAACTCTCAACCTCTGACTCCCAAGCCTGAGCTCTTTCCACTCAAGATTCGGAGTTATCAAATGTATGTTTTTTATAACTGCTGACTATTTTCCTTTAGGGAGAATATTTTAAAGACGTAACACATCATAGTTTCCTGTGCTATGGCATAGTTTGGCATTGCTGAGAAACTGGCCAGTCTGACATGTGGCAAACAGGAGTGGGGTGGTTTTTATCATCATCATCGTCATCAATCGTATTTATTGAGCGCTTACTGTGTGCAGAGCACTGTACTAAGCGCTTGGGAAGTACAAGTTGGCAACATATAGAGACAGTCCCTACCCAACAGTGGGCTCACAGTCTAAAAGGGGGAGACAGAGAACAAAACCAAACATACTAACAAAATAAAATAAATAGAATAGATATGTACAAGTAAAATAAATAAATAAATAAATAAATAGAGTAACAAATCTGTACAAACATATATACATATATACAGGTGCTGTGGGGAAGGGAAGGAGGTAAGATGGGGGGTGGAGAGGGGGAGATGGGGGGGTGGAGAGGGGGAACAAATTCTTTGGGAAGATTGTAATAGAAAGAGGTACAAGAGAAAATTGTGCCAAGTACTGTAAATAGGAAATGTTTCAACACTATAATGGACTCTTTTTTATATGTACACTGTGTAGAAAGGACGGTGAGTCATTCATTCATTCATTCATATTTATTGAGCGCTTACTGTGTGCAGAGCACTGTACTAAGCACTTGGAAAGTATGATTCGGCAACAGATAGAGACAATCCCTACCCAACAACGGGCTCACAGTCTAGATGCATCAGTCTTTTTTCCCTTATGCATATAGATAAAATTCCATTGTCAGTAGCATCATCTTAGAACACAAAGGACCAAATGCATACACCCACACATATGATCACTGGGTCTACATTCTCCATTAGGCAGGCAACGCGAGGCATATAAATTCCAGCCGAGAAAGGGGATGTGTGTCAGAGGCCTCACTGACACTGTCCTCTCCTGTTTCTCCTATCTCTCTGGCCACTCATTCTCAGTCTCTTTCAGGGGATCCTCCTCTGCCTCCCTCTGCTAACTGTGGGAGTCTCTCAAGGCTCAGTTGTGGGTCCCCTTCCATTCTCCATCTACACCCACTCCCATGGAGAACTCATTTGCTCCCACAGCTTCAACTACCATCTCTATGCCAGTGATTCCCAAATTTACATTTCCAGCCCTGATCTTTCCCCTTCTCAGCAGCCTCACGTTCCTCCTGCCTTCAGGATGTCTCTAACTTGGATGACCCACCGACACCTCAAACTTAATATGTCCAAAATACAACTCATCTTCCTACCCAAGTCCTGTCCTCTCCTTGAGTTTCCCATCACTGTAGACAGCACCACCATCCTCCCTGTCTCACAAACCTGTAACCTTGGTGTTATTCTCTAACTCATCTCTCTTCAACCCATATATTCAATCTGTCATCTAATCATGTAGGCTGTACCTGTAAAACGTCGCATTAATCAGCCCTTTTCTCTCCACCCAAACTACTGCCATGGTAATCCAAGCAATTATCCTACCCCTCTTTGACTATTATATCAGCTTCCTTGCTGATCTCCCAGTCTCCTTCCTCTCCCTACTCCAGTCCATACTTCACTCCATTGCCAGTGTTATTTTTCTAAATAAAGGTTCAGCCCACATCTCCCCACTCTTCAAGTACCTTTTGTGATTCTCCATCCAACTCCATCAACCAGAAACTCCTTACCATTGGTGTTAAAACACTCTCAATCACCTTGTCCCCACTCCCCATCTTACTACCTTGATTTCCTATTACAGTCCAACACATTTATTTTATTCCTCTAATGCCAACCTATTCACTGTACCTCGATCTCATCTACCTCACCACCGACTCCTTGCTCACTTCCTCTTCTGGCCTGAATTTCCCTCCTGTCATATTCGACAGACCAACACCCTCCTTATCTTCAAAGCCCTTTTAAATTCACATCTCCTCAAAGAGGCCTTCCCCAACTAAGCCCTCATGAGAGGAAAAGTAGTTCAGTAGAAGAGATTCAGAGTCCTCTAAATGCCACCACTTGAACCAAATTACATTTTTTTTTGTTTGTCTTTTTCCAGATAAAGTGCCCAGGTGGACAAAGGACCCTGCGATTTGGAAGCTGTGAATTACAGGTAATATTCATTCAGCAGATCACTTACTTAGTGACTAATGCTGTCTTGGAAAATAGTATTTTAAAATGTGTGCTAGAAGAATAATATACTGGGTTTGTGGAAACAAGTAGCATACACAGCAAATCTTGGAAAAAGGAATTGAGGTTGTTCAATCCCTTCATATACAATAGAGAGCTTTCACAGAGGAAAATGTAAAGCTTCAGTGAATCAGCCATGTTTTCCATCTAAATGCCGTGCAGATATTATTGCTCAGGTTCTGTCTGTCAAAGTAAAAGGAGTGCAGTTGTCATATTAACCCTCTGCAAAAAGTGAATGGAAGGCATTTAAATACTTGATGACATCACATAGACACCAGTGCTGCTTTCTGTTACTAGAAAATGCTTTAGTTTTGTATATTTTCCCTGGGTAGTGGAATAAGTACTCTGGGAAGTGAACTGGTGCTCTCAAGCTATAATGAGCTATTTAGTAGTTTGTTTGAAATAAGCTAAAATGTAAACTTGTCGTGGGCAGGGAATGTGTCTACCAACTTTGTTATATTGTACTCTCCCAAGTTACATTGTTCTCTGCACTCAGTAAGCACTCAAAAAATGTGATTGATTGATGAGCTAAACGGTACCTTAACAGCCTAAAAAATGTAATGCATTCCTCGTACTTCCGAAGTTGCTAGTAGAGAGTAATTTATACACTTAGAGTTATTGTTTCCCTTCCTTTGACAGATCTGGAAAATAAACTCCTTTCAAATTCACATTCTTACTATACCTTAATCAATTTTCCAGGAACTATGAGAACTATGAATAGAAATGTGAAAGTTTAAAATTTTAAATTAACTTTTTAATGATGACCTGTTTTCTAATATATACACGGATATGATATTTAGGAGTGTATCTATCTGCCTTTAAGTATAAATCATGCACTGTGACTTGAAGAACAATTAAAAACCTGAATATAGCAGGCAAATGGCTCACTGGACCAGGGAAGATATGAATCCTGTAGACTGTAAATTCATTCGTTCATTCATTCAGTCATATTTGCGTGCTTATTGTGTACAGAGTACTGTACTAAGCACTTGGGAGAGTACAATACAGCAATAAACAGACACATTCCCTGCCCACAATGAGTTTACAGTCTAATAGTAATAACTATGGTATTTGTTAAGCACTTTCTATGTGCCAGACATTGTACTAAGCACCGGGGTGGATATAAGCAAATCAGGTTGGACAATCTCTGTCCCATGTAGGGCTCACAGTATCAATCCCCATTTTACAGATGAGGTAACTGAGGCACAGAGAAGTCACCCAGCCGACAAGTGGTAGATCTGGGATTAGAACCCATGACCTTCTAACTCCCAGGCCCGTGCTCTATCCACTACACCCTGCTGGGGGGGAGACAGACATTAATATAAATAAATAAATTACAGATATGTACATAAATGTGGGGCTGGGAGGAGGAAAGAACAAAGGGAGCAAATCAAGGCGACGCAGAAACGAGTGGTAGAAAGGGAAATAGGGGGCTTCGTCAGGGAAGGCCTCTTGAAGGAGATGTGCCTTCAATAAGGTTTTTTTTTGGGGGGGGAGAGTCATTTTCGGATTTGAGGATGGAGGAGGTTCCAGGCCAGAGACAGGACATGGGCAAGGGGTCAGTGGCAAGATAGACGAGATGAAGGCACAGTGAGAAGGTTAGCATTAGAAGAGCAAAGTATGCGGGGTGGGTTGTCGTAGGAGAGTATAGCAAGGTGAGGTAGGAGGGGGCAAGGTGATTGACCTAGGTTTTAATTCCGTCTCTGCCAAATGCTTGCTGTGTGACCTTGAGCAAGTCACTTCACTTCTCAATGCCTCGGTTCTCCTGTGCTGCCTCCTACTTAGACTGCGAGCCCCAGGCCAGACAGAGACTGTGTCCAAACTAATTCACTTATATCTACCAGGGCTTAGAACAGTGTTTGAGACATCATAAATGCTTAATAAATACCATTTTAAAAAATCAGCTTTATGCCACCTCATAAAAAAAAAATACAAGTTCTCTGGCAGCTGCACTTGAGAGCAGTAGAGATGTTTCCATTCCTCACACTGCTCCCTCCATGACTCTTCTAGCTTTGTTGACAAGAGACATGTCATATGGGGGCAATGATTCGAAGAGTTGTATTTTTTTCAGCAACTATCCCAGTACTAATTAAGCCTTGGCCTTTAACAAAACAAGTTACCTGGGAGTTAAGAATCCATTTCCAAGACCAACCATTAAAAAATGAATTTTTTGCCAATTTTCTGAGGGAAACACTCAGGTTCAGGTGACAATTTAGAAACTATTTTCCTTTATAAATGATCAATCAATCAATCAGTGCAGAACACTGTACTAAGCACTTGGGAGAGAATACAAGCGAGTCGGTAGACACATTCCCTGTGCACAAGGAATTTACACTGTTGAGAGGGAGACAGACATTAATATAAATGAATTATGAATATGTACCTAAGTGCCATGGGGCTGAGGGAAGGGTGAATAAAGGGTGCAAATCCCACTGCAAGGGTGATGCAGAAGGGAGTGGAAAAGAAGGAAATGAGAACCTAGTCGGGGAAGCCTCTTGAAGCAGATAATAATAATAATAATAATAATTGTGGTATTGGTTAAACGCTAACTATGTGCCAGGCACTGTGCTGAGATGTGCCTTTCAATAATGCTACTTTGAGTTTCCTCTATAACTAGTCATTTTATTAATATTAGCAAAAACCTAGGGAAGAATGTGATCTGCATTCAAAATAAAATGATGAAGCATCCATATAGCTCCAGTATTTATTTGATTTTCAATGCATCATTAAAACATTTTTCTAAATAATCAAGAAAAATGATATATTCTCCAGTGTGCTATCACTCCAGTCTGGTCTAGTTTACACTGATCGAGAATCATTTTTAAAGCTGTAAACAATTTATAGCTCTTTAAAACTCTTGCTAATAAAAGGTATTTTAGGCAAAGCAGGGTTAACTGTGAATGAGCAATAGGAACAACAAACTGTCCATTTCAGTAAATTGGGAAGGTTGAAAGAAAAACGTTTATCAGGGCTGTCACTCCTAGATACTTGTTCTCTAACAAAGTCAATATTTTGGAGAGGTAAAATTAATCAGTGGGAGCTCTTTTTTCTGTCCATAGCATAAATGCCAAATTCTGATAATCCATAAATAGAATACGTAAACACTGTTAATATCAGTACCAGAATGTTCTGTGGTGAACAGGCCAGCCAGTGTCTAAAAAGTATTTAATTGATTAGAGTATTTATATACTGAGTGCGTCAGTGAGGATTTCTTTGGGTTTGCTGGCATTGTGTCGCCAAACCAAAAAAAAGACCCCAAATCTAAAATTGCACACCTAAGTTTTTCTCTCCACATACAAGTTACTTAAATAGCATAGCATTCCCAAATTGTTGTCACTTATAGAGAGGCAGTAAGGAAGCATGCAAATGTTGTCATTGAATTTAACGAGATGTGACTGAAGAATTCCAACTGAATGCTGAAGTGCCAGCCTCAGTCCATGATTTACTTTATCTGACTTTAGTTCCAGCTGCAGATATGGGGGCTTGTTACAGCACTGAAGCCAATTTGATGGGAATGGAGGGGTATCTGGGCTCTTCTCTCCTGCCCCCTTTTATAAAATGGGGATTAAGACTGTGAGCCCCACATGGGTCAGGGACTGGGGTCAATCTGCCTATCGCCTATCTACCTCAGTGCTTAGTAGGGCTTGGCACATAGTAAACTCTTAACAAATACCATTAAAAAAGAAATCAATTCCACAGTGTGTACAGAGTACTCCTTGCTGTACCGTTGCATTCCTTACCCACAGTTACCTGCTTTTTGGTTCTCTCTCTTCCCTTTACTCCAAAATCAGCCTGCTTCTCGTTATTGCACTCTAGACAGATTTGTCTATCATCTCCCTTCTGCCCGCTGCTATGCTCCTGGTCCTGCTGCTGGTCCAGTGGAAAACAGCATGGAGAAGCAGTGTTGCCTAGTGGATAGAACAAATTCAATCATTTTCATGCATTCAATTGTATTTATTGAGCGCTTACTATGTGCAGAACACTGTACTAAGCGCTTGGGAAGTACAAGTTGGCAACATATAGAGATGGTCCCTACCCAACAACGGGCTCACCGTCTAGGAGGGGGAGACAGACAACAAAACAAAACAAAATATATTAACAAAATAAAATAAATAGAATAGTAAATATGTACAAGTAAAATAAATAGAGTAATAAATCTGTACAAACATATATGCAGGTGCTGTGGGGAGGGGAAGGAGGTAGGGCTGGGGGATGGGGAGGGGGAGAGGAAGGAGGGGGCTCAGTCTGGGGCCCCCTCCAAAGGACCTGGGTTCTAATCCTGACCCTGGCACCTATCAGCTGTGGGACCTTGGGCAAGTCACTTAACTTCTCTATGGCTGTTACCTCATCTGTAAAATGGGAATGAAGACTCTGAGTCCCTTATGGGACATGGACTGTGTCCAACCTGATTAGCTTGTATCTCCCCCAGGGCTTAGTACAGTGCCTGGGACATAGTAAGTGCTTAACAAATACCATTAAAAAAAGTTAAGAGATCTGTAGACAGTAAACTCACTGTGGGCAAGGAACATGTTTTGTACTCTGGTTTTGTTTTTTGTACTCTCCCAAGTGCTTAGTTCAGTGCTCTGCACACGGTAAGTGCTAAATAAATACCATTATTTGATTAATCTAGTTTCTTGTACCAATTCTGCCCTACTAATCCGGTGTAAATCACACATGCACTTTACAATGTACCCCTGAGCCTGCCTGCCTAATCACTTATTGCATTTCACACCCCAGCAGGGTATGAAGGGATAATCATGTGCAGAGATAAAAGAGTTTGAGTGAAACTGCAGAGGCCACTATCCCTATAAGCAATTTCTCTGAGCAGCCTTTTGATGGGGAAGTTTACAAATTGAGGTGCATTAGTCATTTTTGACAGAAGACTTCATCATCCTGTTCGAAGTTTGCCCTGTTGAATCTTTAAAGTGTTTCTTCTGTCTACCCTATACTTAATGGTTACCTAATTTAAACTCAACTCTAGCAAGTGTTTGGGTATCTTGTCATCATCCATTCTCCTCAAATGTCTCACCCTTCAAAGATGTGATAATGTGATTATTGCTCTTCTTGTTGCCTGATTGCTGTGACCTCATTGCCTGAGATCCTGTCTTCAGTCAGTCAATTAATGGTGTTTTTGAGCATTTACTATGTGCAGAACACTCTACTAGTGCCTGGGAGGGTACAGTATAACAGACACATTCTCTGCCCTCAGTGAGTTTACAGTCTTGCCACGGGATACTGAATATTGAACATAAGTGGCTCTGTAGTTGTGTCCACTAATTCTGTTGGATTATACTCTCCCAAGCACTTAGCACAGTTCTTTGCACATAGTAAGTGCTCAATAAATACCATTGATAGGTTGATTACAAGTCAAAATTGGTCAGTGAGGAAGGCCCAAAGGAGTTGTCAAAAAGTGTATAGGACATTAGAATTGCCCCGTGTACCTTAAGCTTGGTGTGAATCTTAATGTCACGTTTAATGACCCTCTAGTGTGTAAATTCATCGTGAACAGGGAATGTTTCTGCTATATTGTTATATTGTCCTCTCCCGAGCACTTAGTATAGTGCTCTGAGCACAGTAAGTGCTCAATAAGTACGACTGACTGACCGGTATAATAATTTTCCGGATTAACTTTTCCACCTCTTTGCAATAGTGTCAGAGTTGAGGCAACTTTCCCTGTTATTGTGGCATGTAATCTGTATCCCCCTGTAAACTATAAACTCCTCGTGGCCAGGGATTATATCTACTGACTCTGTTGTATTGTACTCTCCCAAGTGCTTAGTACGGTACTCTGCCCGCAGTAAGCGTTCAATAAATACCAGTAATTGGATAATGTAATAGCAGAATTCCCAAGCAGTTGCTGTATGGAGAACTAAAGGGGGCACATGTAAGTTGGGATGGCAGAAAAAAACATTAAAGGCATGGTGAAGCAGTTAGTTAAGCCATCTTCAAACAATGTGACATAGCAATGGTCTGTTGAAGGACCACTGCAGCAGAGAATCATATTTATTGAGCACATATTTATTGAGCACTGTATTAAGAGCTTGGGGGAGAGTACTCCATACCAATGTAACAGGCACATTTCCTGCCCACAGTAAGCTTACCAGTCTTGTGGGCAGAAATAGGGACAGGGGTTACTCTCCTAGAGCAAAGACTTTGTGAAGAACAACATGTAAGGAAGCAAAATTGAAAACAGAAACTTGCCTAAAGTGGGACCAGTCAATCAATCAGTAGTATTTATTAGTATTAATTGTGGTATTTGTTAAGTGCTTACTATGTGCCAGGCACTGTACTAAGTGCTGGGGTAGATAGCAGATGATTGGGTTGGACACAGTCTTTGTCCCACATGGGGCTCACAAACTTAATCCCCATTGAACAGATGAGGAAATTGAAGCACGGAGAAGTGAGATGACTTGCCCAAGGTCACACAGGAGACAAGTGGCAGAGCTGGGATAGTGGCAGAGCTGGGATTAGAATTTAGGTCCTATGACTCCCAGGCTGGGGCACCAGCCACTAGGTCATGCTGCTTCTCATCTGTTTTAACCCCTTATCTGCCTGGGCCCAACTCATTTTACTCTGTGTAGAGCACTACACTAAGCACCAGGAGCAATTTCTGACATAGGGAGAATGGTGGTGTCTTTGTCAATGACGGGGAAATTTAGAAAGAGGAAAAGGTTTGGTTAGGACGGTGAAAAGAGCAGTTTGGGCCATATTATAATTAAGCAGGGTATGCCTCCAAGGCAACAGGAAATATGGCATTACCATCCCTGACCTGTTCTGTTGATCTGTTCTACAATGCAGATTTGGGAATCACCCACATAGCAGTGTATTCCACCTGGAACAGGAAATAAAATACCAACACATGGCTACTGGGTCTAAGCAAAGGGAAAAATAGAGAGATTAAATGATAGTTAGGATCTTTGGCTACCTGGAGAGCAGAGACTGAAAAGTGTAGTATGCAGAGGAGTGTGGTGAAACCATGTAGCTGAGCCTCTGATGTTCAGGGGATTTTATTTTATGTTCTTCTATTCTTGTGTTAGTGGAGCTACTTGGAGCCTATATTTGGCATTATTACGAATTACTAATGTACCTTCAGTTTGTATTAAAATATATCTTTTAATAAAAAAGAATATCTGTGTGTATCATAATAATAATAATTATGGTATTTGTTAAGCCCTTACTATTTGCCAGGCAGTGTACTTAGCACTGGGGTGAATACAAGCAAATTGGGTTGGACACAGTCCCTGTCCCACGTGGGGCTCACAGTCTCAACCCTCATTTTACAGGTGAGGTGACTGAGGCACAGAGAAGTTAAGTGATTTGCCCAAGGTCACACAGCAGACAAGTGGCGGAGCCGGAATTAAAACCCATGACCTTCTGGCTCCCGGGTTTGTTCTCTATCCACTACACCAGCTTACCAAGGGAGGAAGTAGATCCTCAGATAAGGCAATTATATATCAGTTTGAAAGCTCCGATTACACAGATCTAACCCACTGTTTCCAGTGCCAGTTGTGGGGTGATATTTTTTTCAAATCATTGGATGGATGGTGGCGGCAGTAAATCCTTGTAAAATTGGAATACTCCAGCTGAGGGATACACACTTTAGTGGGAGGCTAAGGAAGCCGATCCACAGAATCCTGTGATACGGCCAGTGTGAGGAAACCCTTGGGGTTTTCAAACCAAGGTGAGCCCAGAATGGGGATTGCAGCTTAGAGTACAGGCTAAAATGATCATAAATTTTGATTGAACTGCACCGAAGGTGCTAAGAAAGGACACACTGACCAAACAGGGCATGATTTTCTGTTTTATTTTCAGGAACCATCTGGCAGCCATTCTGTAAGACTGTTGCTATGTTTCCATCTGTTAGATCTCAATGTAATTTGAGTGATAGAGCCATGAGAATCAGTTGCTTTTGCAGAAAGTCATTGGCTGGCTGTTTATGGCAGCCAGGGAGCTAAAAACTGAAAGGTATTATTCTTTAACCTTTGTATGTTGTCCCATTTTGATTATTGAATTGAGAGTGTGTGTGTGTTGTGAAGTTTTTTTTTTTGATCTAGCCCAGTAAACTGAATGGAAGATGACATAGAAGTAACGTGGAAGATGGGAATCACTCAGACATTTAGGGCTAGGTTAAGTGAGAACTTAAAGATGGGTTTCATTACACTGTTCACCTGGTTTGAGGATGGCTGCCATGGCTAAATTGGCAGGTAGCTTAGACTTTTACCTAGCAGTGGTGGGGTTCTCCTGTAAGTAATATAAAGTGTCACTACTGCTGACCATCTAATTATAAGCCACTTAGGGCTTCTTTCATGAAGGAAACTGACTGCCCATACTAACCAGTGCCCTTGTAAAGAGGATAGCTAGTGAGACACATGTCATCCTTTCAATTAGCATGATACGAGAAGCTGTAATATATCTCCTTCCATCATAACAAATGCAGACACCATTTACATTCTGTGTAAATTAACATTTAAGCACGTGCATAGTTCGATGAGGAATTATGGTATAGTGGGAAAAGCATGGGACCGAGAGTTGGGAGATTGAGGTTAGAATCCCAATTTTGCCATTGGTCTTCCCTAGGCCCTTAGGCAAGTCATTTAAATGTCTCTTGGCCTCTGCAAAATGGGGATGAGATAGATTGTGAGTTCCATGTGAGATGGAAACTCTCTGATTTCTTAATCTTGTACCTGTCCCGGTATTTCGAACAAAGTAAGCGCTTAATAAACATTGTTATCACTGTTATAAAGTATTTAGAAAAAAACCTCTTTTCTTTGCATAATCTATTTTTGTAGAATGTATCTGCTTTTTCTATCTCTTGAATAGAGCTGTATATTGTAGAGGAAAAGATAGGCTCTTGTTGAAAACAGTAGTATAGCAGTTTTCCAAATCTATAACTCCTGAAGTTGTGGTGGAGATTGTGTCCCATAGCGCAAATGTGACTTCCATTAGTTCTATGGTCTTTCTTACATAGCTAGTACAGAGGAGGGAAGGTTCAGCAAAATATTTAAAAATAAGAACATTGAATGAGCAATAATAAAACCTGGTCTGGAAGACATTAAATTTCATATTTAAAAGGAAACAATACAATCACTGTTTTCTTTTTAGATGTGCTTTTATTGGAATTCCATCCTTTGCTACTCCGTCTGTAGTGCCACAGTGAATCCTGCAACTAGGTAAAAGATGAGGAGATCCAGTACGTCCTTTTATGTTTGTTTTCTAAATCTAAACAAAGTATTTCAAATTTTAAATCTACTGCTTCTGTTGGTGATATATTAGGTAATAATGCATAGATTAAATTCTGTAAAGGTATTTATTAGACTTTCATGCAAGAAAGTGATTCTTATGGTTTGGTAGGGATGATTGGTTTTATATAAATCTGTAACATTTGAATGCTAATATTGAAAATACTTTTGGGTTCAGTTATGCGGCCTGGTGCAGGTTTAAATCATCAAGCTTCCCTTTAATTATGTTACAATCACACTTTCATCCTTCCAAATGAAGTGGAGTATGTAATACGTTGGGTGGGTATTTGATAATGCATTATGCTTAACTCTCCTTTGGCCATGCCTCATTTCCCAGCCTAGAACTGGCAGAGACGCATGCAGCTTCTCTTCAATCATCATTTCACACATACATTCATTTAATCGTATTGAGCGCTTACTGTGTGCAGAGCAGTGTACTAATCAATCAATCAATCAATCGTATTTATTGAGCGCTTACGGTGTGCAGAGCACTGTACTAAGCGCTTGGGAAGTACAAGTTGGCAACATATAGAGACAGTCCCTACCCAACAGTGGGCTCACAGTCTAAAAGGGGAAGACAGAGAACAAAACCAAACATACTAACAAAATAAAATAAATAGAATAGATATGTACAAGTAAAATAAATAAATAAATAGAATAATAAATATGTACAAACATATATACATATATACAGGTGCTGTGGGGAGGGGAAGGAGGTAAGGTGGGGGGGTGGGGGTGAGGAAGGAGGGGGCTCAGTCTGGGAAGGCCTACTGGAGGAGGTGAACTCTCAGTAAGGCTTTGAAGGGAGGAAGAGAGCTAGCTTGGCGGAGGGAGGGCATTCCAGGCCAGGGTCAGGGTCAGTAATCACCACAGAGGAACTTGCGTGGGCAAGGTACTTAAGATAGTGCAGTAGGCCAAAAAGAGGTTCTTACTTCCCAAGAGTAGTAATAATAATAATAATAATTAACAGTTGTTGTATCTGTTCAGTGTTTACTATGCGTTATGCTGGATTAGATACAGCATAATCCGGTCAGACACAGTCCCCGTCCAACATGGGTTTCTGAGTCTAAACTGGAGGGAGAACAGGAATTAAATCCCCATTTTTACAGATGAGGAAACTGAGGTCCAGAGGAGTGAAGTGACTTGCTCAAGGTCACACAGCAGGTGAGTGGCAGAGCCAGGATTAAAACCTAGGTCCTCTCACTCCCAGGCCCGTGCTCTTTCCACTGAATCACGGTAGTGGGTGGTAAAACAAGGGTCCCCAAGAGTGCCTTTGCAAGATCCTGAAAATGACAAAATGGGGTGCACATAATAATAATAATAATAATGGTGTTTGTTAAGCGCTTACTATGGGCCAAGCACTGTTCTAAGCGCTGGGGGGCTACAAGGTAGTCAGGTTGTCCCACGTGAGGCTCACACTTTTAAGCCCCATTTTACAGATGAGATAACTGAGGCACAGAGAAGTTAAGTGACTTGCCCAAAGTCACACAGTTGACAAGTGGTGGAGCCAGGATTAGAACCCATGACCTCTGACTCCCAAGCCCATGCTTTTCTCACTGAGCCGCATTGCTTCTCTATGACTTGGGTTGCCTTGAGGATTCTCCCCTGTTGAATCCCTTTCATCACTGCCAATGTTAATGGAGATATTTTCAATTTATGTAAATGAAAATGAATTTAATAGCTATAGGACAAACTGAGTTCCTTGTGATAAAGTGAAGAGAAATGATGCCATGTTGGGGAGAGGACAGATTCACTCTGCAATTATGACCTGTTTGTACATATTTTTTACTCTATTTATTTATTTATTTGTTTTATTTGTACATATCTATTCTATTTATTTTATTTTCTTAGTATGTTTGGTTTTGTTCTCTGGCTCCCCCTTTTAGACTGTGAGCCCACTGTTGGGTAGGGACTGTCTCTATGTGTTGCCAATTTGTACTTCCCAAGCACTTAGTACAGTGCTCTGCACATAGTAAGCGCTCAAAAAATACGATTGATGATGATGATGTTAAGAACCACGGACCCAAGTGGCCACATTCCTCCAGAGAGCAGTAGGACAGATAGGGAATGTTCGGAAGATTGTGGCAGTTTTTCACAGTTTACCTGAAACTGTGAAATGCCTTCAGACTATACAGTAAAGTATTGTAATACTCTTGCTCTTTGAGCAGTCCAATAATTATGTTCAATCTGGTTTTTTTTCCTATTCTGACTCATTTTACACTTGATCTTACCCAATGAGTCCATCCTCCCCTTTCCTCACTTTAGATTACGAAATCTCTGATGGATGTGACTGTGGGACCGAATCTGAATCACTTGTCCATGGCATTTTCCCAGAACTTAGTCCAGTGCTTTGCAAATTGTTAGCATCTTCTAAATCATTAGATTGTGAAAACTGAGTGTGTATTATGTTTATAAACATAGTGTTTTGGGTCTCTAAGTAATTCTGTAGATGTTCAGAATAGTGACAGCAGGGTTGTACATTCCTTCTCCAGTCCCCCAGCACTTATGTACCTATCCATACACTCTACTATTTCCCCTATCTGTAATTTGTTTTAATGTCTGTCTCGCCCTGTAGACTGTAACCTTCTTGTGGGCAGGGGTCATTCATTCATTCATTCAATCGTATTTATTGAGCACTTACTGTGTGCAGAACACTGTACTAAGCGCTTGGGAAGTACAAGTTGGCAACATATAGAGATGGTCCCTACCCAACTCTATTATAGTGTACTTTCCCAAGCATTTTATACAGTGCTCTGCACACAGAACTCAATCAATACCATTGCTTGATTATCAAGTTGAAGGCCAATTAGGTTGATGTGCTGTGCAACCTTCTACATATCTGTGAAGCCTGATGTTCTGTAAAAGACCTGTCCAGCTCCGGAGCAATTTCAGCACTGTTCACGGCACAGCTGGACAGGATTCCCCAGGAACATCTGTATGGTAAACTGAGAGGATAGAGTAAGCAATTTAAACACTTTAACACGGCAAGTTTCTATTCTGTCAAGCAAATAATGCAGAAGGGAGTGTCGGCATCACACCTGTATTTTCAGCCAAACAACCACTGCTATATGGTGGTACACAACTGTGTGAGTCTAACCATATATTCTGGAGCATAAACGTATGCACATTTTACACTGAAGGGAGAATGTTGTTAATTAAAACTCAATTTAGTGCATTAAAGCCAGAAATGGTCTTTAATGGGAATGACCTGCAAATCTCCATGGACTTTTTTTATGTACACATTTGAATGTTACACATTTCAATGTGCATTCTTGTGTTGTTTTATTCTCCTTTTTCCTCTACAATTTCTAGTATTTTCCATACTAACATGACTTTATATCCCTATTTCCTTATTTGACCTTCTTGTGGCCCATTAAAACTAAATACTGAAATGTCACTTCTACCTGTAAATTTGATGCTGTTTAATTGGCAGCACAGTGCATGCTAAATGGCAGATATTTTAAATGATGCCTAAACTATCCTGGGATACTTTATTTTTTCATTTTTTACCAATAAATACTGCCTAAACACTTGGCATTTCTAATGTCATGCCACTTTTTCTTCTTAAAAGTACAATTAACAAGTGATACTGCAATAAAAATATCCCAAAAGAAAAAGAATCATTAGGGTACCTTTATCATTTAATAGGTGGAATGACTGAATAATTAGAGGCATCTGAGTAACCCACTGGCATTGGGAAAATGATTCAGTTTGAAACTAATCCAGTAGGCTGAACAGTATTTAACATTTTTGGCAAATTTATCTCACTATAGTATTTAGAAGATGCTTGAGAGAATTCTTATTTTTTTAAAAAAACCTTTGAACATGTGCTAATTTGCTTTGCTGTTTTGACATTTCTGCTACTAATTTAGCATTTGCCCTGAAATATTAATTACCAAGTATTTAACAGGGTTAATTGGAAGGGAGAATTGTGGAATGTTAATTTTTTGTTGGTTTGGGATTCTGCATTTTGAATTTTTCATTCTATTGAACACAGTTAGCTGCATTGTCCTCATACCTTTGATCCAGCCTTTGCTGAAACAGGAGTCTTGCTTTTGCTTTGTGCAAATACAAAAATTGGGAACATTAAAATCACATAAGGGCCAATTGGAGTCTTTCAAATTAAGATGCATTTACTTGTGCCTTTACTTGAGCCAAAATTACTCAATTATAAGACAAATTATAAGAAAACAAAAATGAGGCATGAGAGGAAGGCATTTGGTGTCCCATTAGCCTCTAACAGAACTTCAACAAAGACTAATAATTTGCCGTGCATGAACAGCTTTTTTCTGCGGTGTATCCAAGTATGAGCTGGAGGTGCCCTGATTCAGGCTGGTGCATGGCTATAGGTTTAAAAGACAGTGCTAATTTTCCAGGTTTTCCCTCGACTGTAAAACAGCCAGAGGAAATAGAGCCCATCATCCTCATCAAAAGGATTACTGATGACTATTCTGAGCAGAGCATTATAGTAGGTTGGTCGATCAATCAGTGAGAGGGACAAAAATCACTTGGTTTTGAATTTGAAATGGATTACATATTTGCTTTATCAAAGTCAACTAGGAAGTACCCACCACACCCTAATCAATCAATGGTATTTATCCTCATTCTTGAAAGATTCTTGGACCCTCCGTGAAGGTTGAGGACTCATAAGAGGAGGGATTTGCAAGGACTTTCTTCTCTTCCCCTCCCTGTTCTCCCCCTGTCTCTCCCCAACAGGGTAGTATGGGTGAATGGTAGGACAGAAGGGGGCTTGGGACAGTGAGGTCTGCAATGGTAGTTAGTGGATATATTTGGTGGGGGGTGCGGGGGTAAAGTCATGGACATGAGGGTAGGGAGACAATCTAATTTGTCTAGAAAATGTTTGAAGAGAAAACTGCTGAGGTTCCTATGCCCACAAAGGTTGATCCTCTGATGGGTAATAACTTGTATTTATGGAGCCTCTAGTATGTGTAGAAGGCTGTACTAAGCTACTAAGTGGTTGGGAGAGTACAATAAAGTGAAAAGATACAGTCCCTGCTTTTGGGGAGCTTTTAATCATCTGACCTCAATGACACACAGAATAATTTACAGATAGGAGGAAAAAGAGAATAGAAAGCTGGCTGGATGATTAAGTTTAAAGGGGGAAAATGGATGCCAATTGCTAAAATTACAATACGCATTCTTTGCTTTTGCTCTTTTGCATAACCTACATTTTTACGTGAAATAAAATTATAAAGGAGGTGGCCAACTGAAGGGGGATGTTCATTATACCGCAGTTGTCAATTCATTCTTTTGCATTTGTATGTATATCAGAAGCAGCAAATATATTAATGACATAAATATTCTTCAAAGAATGTGACTATCCCTAACCACAGTTCATAATATTTGGTGGTTATGCTTGTTTTCTTTTCCTTTCCTGCTTTGGAAATTTGTTGTTAATTTTCTCTTGACTGGCAAAGGAAATTTGAATGTGCCCCTCTTGTTTATTATATGCCTAACATGTAGACTTTCAAAGCCAGTTCTGTAAGAGACTGTCATTATTTTCACATCTTGCAAAAAACTAAAACACTTTCAAAGTCAGATTTCCTCCTCCTTGGGCTTTTCAAATAAATTACAAGTTCTCTTAAATGGGCATTAACATTGAAAGGGCTGAAAAAGTAAGATGATTTCCTAGTAAAAGAAAAAGTTATTTTGTGGTAGATTGAAATAACTGTCCAAAATTGGTCTTCTTAAATATTCTGCAGTGTAAAGATTAGGCATTTGAACACATTTACCTTTCAGTAATGAGATTCAGTTTGTGATGGCATGAATGGAGTCATTACGTAAAATAAGTGTATGCTAATCTTTCTTAACACAATATTTGAATTTTTCTTCTAGTTTTTGAAATGGTTTCCATTTGATTCATTTCCTCCTAAGAAATGCATGCCATTGAAATTAATGGGCTGTCCTGGGGCTGGAATATACCTGACCTATTTGTGAATATCTGGGGAGGACTATATTGCTGTAACGCTTCAAGAAGGCCTGGTTCTAAAGGGCAATATTTCAGAGAGCTATATTGGTTAGAGCTAGCAGATGCAGTGATGTCATTTCAGAGTAGAAGTCATTCAAGAAAAGACCAATTAAGACCAGCTTGGATAGAGAAGTCGGTTTTGCTGGGCTAGGAAAATTGAATATCCTCATTGTGAAAGAGTGAGCTGACCAGCTTATGCTGCAGAAAATTGAGGACCAGCTAGTCAGTGAGTTTTGACAGATGGTATTGTAGTCCCCAACTGATCAATGAGCTCTTCTGGAGAGGCCTCCCTTCTTCAGAGTGATTCCACTTGAACATTGACTTTACAGTCAAGCCTTCCTTAGGCTCTGGCCTTCAGATCTGTCCAGGGGCATGAGGAGTGAAAGTAATAGTAGCAGTAGTATTTCTTGAACAGCAGCGTGGCATAATGGGTAGCGCATAGCCTTGGGATTCAGAAGGACCTGTGTTCTAATCCTGACTCTGCCACTTTTCTGCTGTGTGACCTTGGGCATGTCACTTAACTTCTCTTTGTCTCAGTCACCTCATCCGTAAAATGGGGATTAAGGCTGTGAGCCCCCGTGGGACATAGACTGTGTCCAAACTGATTAACTTGTATTTACCCCAGCACTTAGTACAGTGCCTGACACATAGTGCTTAACAAATGCCACGGTTATTATTATTGAACACCAATAAGGGTCAATGTGCTGAACTAATCACTTAGGAAGTACACAACAAGCAAGTGATACCTTCCCTGCATACAAAGAGCTTACACTCTGAGGGAGACGGACAAAAATATTTACAATTAGAATAATGAAAACAACTATACAATTTAATAACATATATACACAAATGATCAGGATGGGTATAAATGTGTGCCTAGGTATTGGAGATTGATGGTGAGTGTGTGGTGCTGGGAATAAATTGGGGAAGGCTTGTTGAGGAACAGGATTTTAGGAGGTCATTGAACGTTGGGAGAGCTATGTTCTGTCAATTTGGTGAGGGAGGAAGTTCCAGGCTGGGGGAACAACAAGGAAACAGAGGCAGGAGAGGTGAGAGGAAGGTACAGTTAGGTTTGCTTAAGAAGAACAAAGAAAGCAAGTTAGAAAGCTATACGCAAAGAGAACAGATATGTAGGAAGGGGTGAGTTGGTGGGGAGACTTGGAGCCAATTGTGAGGAGTTTTTGCTTGATGTGGAAGGACTTGGGAAGCCAGTGGAGGGTTTTGAGGAACAGAGGGATATGTGCCGTGCTGCACTTAGAAAGATGCTCCTTGTAGCCCCATGTAGTATAGATTAGAAAGAGATAAGCCAGAGGTAAGGAGACCAGAGGTGGAGAGGCCAGCAAGGAGGCTGATTCTATGGTCTAGCTGCTAACTGGCTTGGACTAGGGTGGTAGCTGTTTGGATGGAGAGGAAGGGATATATTTGGGAGATATTTTATAAGAAATAGCAGCAGGATCTGGCAGTGGATTGAATATGAGAATTGAAAGACACCAAAGATACAGGCTTTTGGGACAGAGTTAAGATGGTTAGGAGGAGATGTGGGCTTGGGGAGAGATGGGTGATGAGTAATTCCATTTAAGACATATTGAATTTGAGGTATTGAGGAGCAGTGTTTCCTAGAGGATAGAGCACAGGCCTGGAAGTTAGAAGGACCTGGTTCCAATCCTAGCTCTGCCACCTGTCTGCTGTGTAACCTTGGGAAAGTCACTTAACTTCTCTGTGCCTCAATTACCTCATCTGTAAAATGGGGACTAATACAGTGAGCCTCATGAGGGACAAGGACGGTGTCCAATCTGATTAGCTTGTATCTACCCGAGAACTTAGTACAGTGCTTGGCACATAAGGTTAATTGGGAGTCCAGGAGAAGAATAAAACCTTGAGATAGGTGGGGAAAGAGAACAGTTTTTTGTTGGTTTTTTTTTTTTTTTTTGTATTGGAGGGGATGTGATGGTGGAGGTTAGGAGGATGAGGTCAGAAGAGTAAATGATTAGACCTGATAGAATGACTTGCGATTTCAAGTTGGTGTATAGGAGAAGTGCAATGGGAGCAGGAGGTCAGCAGAGTTTGAAAAATCTGGTGAAATTTTGAAGTTTGACTTAACTGCCAACTTCTGAGAAAGTAATTTTCACAGTCAAAGTCATGAAAAAGCAAAACCACCCAGACCTAATAATAATAATAATAATGATAATGGCATTTATTAAGCACTTATTATGTGCAAAGCACTGTTCTAAGCACTGGGGAGGTTACAAGGTGAACAGATTGTCCCACGGGGGGCTCACAGTCTTAATCCCCATTTTACAGATGGGGGAACTGAGGCCCAGAGAAGTTAAGTGACTTGCCCAAAGTCACACAGCTGACAATTGGCGGAGCCAGGATTCTAACCCAAGACCTCTGACTCCAAAGCCCATGCTCTTTCCGCTGAACCACGCTGCTTCTCTACCTGGTGACATTCCTGCAGAAATCTAAAAGCATGGAGGGGACCTAGTCCTTAGACTTCTGCATGAGCTTTTCCTCAACATATGAACATGGAAAAATGCTAGAAGACATCTAAAACCCCACTATAATCACCATCTTCAGCAAGACAGAAGAAAGAGGTATATACCTGTTTTCTAGTGCAGGCAAGATTCTAGCCCAAATTCTTATGAACCAAAAATTGAAGAATTTATACAACCATCTACTTCTTGAATCATAGCATAACTTCAGACCAATATATAGCTCCAAAGATTTGCTCTTCTCAATACAGTGGATACAGGTAGAGTAACACCAAGATCTTTGTACTGAGTTTCTTGGCCCTGATTATATTACCCAATAATGGGACTGAAAAAAAAAGTAGAATCACTGCAGCTTTGCAAAGATAGCTAGTGCTGAACTGCCTGTTGTACTAGCAGTGCAAACAGTTTATCCATAGTAGATATCCAAATGGTGACGACTTTTCATTCAATCACATCTCATCATTGCAGGATAATGAAACAGCCAGAAGTAGGGAAATTCCTGCTGGGGCTATCAAGTTAACAGTGAAATGTTTGACTGAAGAATCACCTATGATGTCTTACATGATGGATAGGCTCAGCAGGAATCCTGAAAAGTAGCTGAAGAACATGGGCAACTCAGTCCACAGAAGTTATCAAGGCAGTTACCTTGGCAACTGCCTACTCTTCTATGGTGTCACATAAAATGATTTTGTGCACCTCAGAACGTGCTGCATCCCTACCCACCTAATTGCTTGTTGCATCCACTGTTACAGTGATAACACAACCGATGGGGAAGATAGAGTGAAAATGATGCCGTACAAACGACTAGCACCATAATTAATTCCTTCATGCAAGTTCTTGGGCCCAAAGGCTTTGGGATTGGACTGAGGCTCTTCTGTTGCTCGTGACCAGAGACTCCATCATTATCATCAGTGTAGGAGTATAAGGAAGAAAGGGCTTATGGGGGGGAAGCCTAGAGAAAAGATCTTGGGAGTTGGACGTAGGCTTCAAGGAGCCATTAGGTCCGAATATTCTGTTTGAGGTCTTTTGAGTTCAACTAAGAAATTTTTAGCTCTTTTCAGTCTTCCTTGGAAGCTCTTAGGTAGGTCTTACTGGAACCAGAGATTATTAAGTGAGCCCAGCAGTCGATCCCAAAATACTGAGGGGGCAAAAACTATGACGTCACTCCCTCAGATGGAAACCCATGGAGTTAATCATCAGGATGCCTCAATTTCAAGCTGCTGGGAAATGACAACACCTACTAAGACCCCCCAAGACCCTCTAACAGCAGCCACATTGGAACAAGGAAGCTCATTGTGTGGATGTGGGAGTAGGAAGAGGTGCACCCTTCCGTTGGTTCAATTATTGAAATTGAATCTACAGTGCTAAATGTTAGTTTTTGCTAGGTATGGCTTCCTTTCTAGGATTTGAGGTTTTTTTGAGGCTGGAGAAGGTTTATCATTTTTCTCTGTACATTCTCCCAAATACATACTTTTTGATTAAGATAATTTTGACCCAAGAATAACTGTGAAAGCACCTGGGTTGTTTTTTAAATACTATCTGCCAGGCATGGTCCTGGGAAAAAAGTGACATCCCCAAGTTTGGTTTGACAAAAATGACTCAGAGGGAAATAATTTACTTACAGCAAAACAAGCACTATATCATCACCACCTTGCAGCTCCTCATAATCATGACAAAACTGAGGAAGACCTCTAGAAGTCAGCAATGTGAGATGTTCTTCAGGTGAACTATAGAAGCGCTTATGGTATTTCACTAATCTGAATTGTCAGCAGTATCCTTTTGCACAAATTAGAAGCTACCTGAGGGCAGGGATCATGTCTACCAACTGTATTTTAGTATCCCCAGGGTTTAGTATGATGCTTTGCACAAAATAAGCACTGAATGAATACCACTGATTGAAGACTATCACCAACCGTGCATGCCACAAATTGCTGCATGGTTTCAGACCTAAGTGATGTGCAGTACTACCTGTGCAGCATGACCGTACAGAAGAAGAGCAAGGTGCAATACCGTTTTTTAAAAATCATTCTACAGAATCAGTAAAACAGAACAGTGACAACTATAAAGCAAATTTTGCCATCTGGAGAAGGTGACGTAGTTCCTAAGCTAGCTACACAGAAGGGTAGCCTGTTGGACCAAAAGGTGAAGCAGACCTATCTGACCCTTTTCTGTAATACTGTGCATGGTTGGACATGACTTGTGCATTGGATTTAGTCCTGTTCAGCATATTTTATGCTAAACAGGGACCAGAAGTTGGTATTAGATTAGAATCTTCTTCTGATCTATTGGGAAATTCATTCAATTCCAACAGGTTATAAGTATCTTCAATTTCCTGAATCACCCAGCTGTTGATGACTGCTGTGGAGACACTCACACAAGACTTATTTAATAACTTTTTTTCATGGTATTTGTTAATAATCATGGTATTTGTTAAGCACTTACTATGTGCCAAGCGCTGTTCTAAGTGCTGGGGTAGATACAAGCTAACCAGGTTGGGCACAGTCCTTGTCCCACATGGGGCTCACAGTCTTAATTTCCATTTTACAGATGAGATAACTGAGGCACAGAGATGTTGAGTGACTTGCCCATGGTCACATGGCAGACAGGTGGCAGAGCCAGGATTAGAACCCAGGTCTTTGGGCTCCCAGGCCCATATTCTTTACATTAAGCCATGCTGCTTCCCTAGCCATTACAGGGCTATAGACTTGTAGTAAGTCTGAAAAAGACTGAGCTCTACACAGACAGTATATGTTAGATTGTGTCTCCCTGAGTTGTTTATTGCTAGATATGAAAATATCCTGAAAGCTCTTTGAGGGCTGAGCTCATGTCTACCAAACTCTATTGTAGTACCTTGCTCTCCCCCAAATAAGTGCTCAATAAATGCCATTGATTGATTATCCAAGGAAGAGGATCAGTAGTCTGTGAGACAAAGAGGGGGAAATGAAGAGACATTTAGCCTCAAGTTCCATTTGATTTTCAGGAAAGTAAATCGAGTTACATAAAATAAACAGAATCCATAGTGAATCACTCTTTTTCAGTAAAACAAAGGCAAAATAAAGGATGTGGGACATAAAAGAATCGTTAGGCCACTTCTAGATTTCCATAAAGTGTCACCGACCAACAGTGAACAAGCCTGTATCTTATTCTCATGATTGTAAGATGCCTTGAGAGCCTCTGAGCATAATGACTTGCCTTGACTGGATGAATGTGAGAAGCAATGCACATTCTTCGAGCTTTGTAAATCTTTTTTCCTTCATGCATTTTAGACTCAAGCTCTATTTCCAAACTTTATTTTTTTCTGAAAGGATTCTGGAAATTAAACCATAGTTAGAATTTGGTTCTTAACCATCATTATGTAGGGCAAATAATTTGGGGAGCAAGTTCTTATTTGCTCCATATTAAACATGTGTAATGGTACCAATGCCAGCTGAGGAAAGAGTTTGAGGGAATAATCACTCACCGGTGTGGTCTGGAGTCAAAATTTGTAAACAATTCTGGAATCATGTCTTCACCCAGTTGCACATGTACAACTGATGATTTACAATTAGAATCTTGTAAGCTCTTACATTAACTGATTTCTTTTTCTTTATTACTATTGCCTTACAATATTACAATTCTACTACACTATGTAGAACAGGATGTTGAGAACTAATTGGATAATTATATGAACCTAGCAATTAAAACTATAGCCTCCATATCACTATGACTATCTTATTAATTTTCAGTTTGAAATGAAAATAACTTACAAAGGAGCTTTTCTGGGGGTTAACAAGCAACATGATAAACTTGATTAAATTATTCATGATATTTAACAAATGATCGTAATATCTTATCCTGAGCACTTCCTGTTTATTTTAACATACATTTCTCCATATGGATTACTTTTTATTTTAGAGAAGAAAAATTAGAATAAAAAATGGCTATATGCCATCAATTAAAATATCTAAATTGAGAGCACATAGCTACTTATTTACAACATAGGAAAGGCATTCTGGAAGAGTGTTTTCATTCTAAATTATGTTTGTCTCCTAACAGCTAATTGTAATGATTGTTACCATTAATTTCTGAAGTAGTTTTTTAATCCAATCATCTATCTTATTTTATCTGTCTGTGTAAATGCATAATTTAACACTAGGAAGAGATTCCTGCTATTTGGGGCATGAACAAAAATAATTCTCTGTGGCTCCCAGGGGTAATCTCCCATCCACCCACTCAATGGGTTTCACCCTGATTTCCATCAATGTCTCGGAAAACACAAAAGTCACATATCAGAAATAGCTTACAATCATTGTTATAGTGACTAGGAAAAAGATCAGTTGGTGAGAAACCTCAACTGGAAGTCCCAGAACTTGTCTTTTAGGCTCTGCTCACACTGAACGTTTGCAGTAGATGTCTTTGACCTCTCAGTGCCTTATCTGTAGACTGGTGCTAATAAGGGATGACATTTGCTGGAATGTGCTAGCATCATAGGAGATAGGATTAGATTTGACAAATTGGAAAAATGGTCCAGAGGGAAAGTGTGAGGGACTGCACAGTGTGTATTTCAGCTTTCTAAAAAGTGTTCATGCCTGCCATGTCAAACTCGCGGAGTGAGTTTTAAGAAAAATGGTATGAAATTGTCTTTCTGGATCATTTAAGTACAGTATACCCCATGATAGAATTGGATTTTGTTCCTTGAAAATGTGGTTGTATCGTGGGGTTTGTTTTCCCATATGCATATGTTTTATAAATTAAGATCCATAGCAGAAGCTCTGGAAAAGTAATTTCATATTTGTGTGCTATGCACTGTTATGGATAAGCTTCACTAAACTATTATTTAATTTTATTAAAGTAATTCAAAGCATAACAACACAATGTGAGATTAATGAGTTGGAAACTATGCCCCAAATAGAAGAGACTCATAGAGCTGCATTGGATCGACAAACTCACCCGCAGTGTCCTATCTTTGCTTAATGAATGCCTCAAACATCATTTTGTGCTCACTAACACCATCTTCCTCATGCCAAACATAAGGAAAACATCCTGGGTCACAATTTAAACTGAGGCATCTGATCCACCATATTATAATAAAAGTAATAATGATGATGGCATTTATTAAGCACTTAGTGCAAAGCACTGTTCTAAGCGTGGGGAGGTTACAAGGTGATCAGGTTGTCCCACAGGGGGCTCACAGTCTTCATCCCCATTTTACAGATGAAGTCACTGAGGCACAGAGAAGTTAAGTCAAAGGGATGACATCCCAAAGTCACACAGCTGATAATTGGAAGAGCCAGGATTTGAACCCATGACCTCTGACTCCAAAACCCGTGCTCTTTCCACTGAGCCATGCTGCAGCAGAAGGACCTCATGGGTGTGTGGGCAAGGAATGTGTCTACCAACTCTGTTGTATTCTCCCATGTGATTAGTAAAGTGCTCTGCACTCAGTAAGTGCTCAATAAATACCATAGATTGATTGACTGATGTATGGATCACAACAGTCATGATTGCAGCACAAATCTGAACCAGGCCATAGTCTGATACACTCTAAGGTCACACTGAGTAGGCAACTATTGCAGCTCAACCAAGATTACCATACACTAAACTACTGGAGAAAAAAGAGCTTCACATTGAGTTTGGCAGCATTATCAAAGCAGCCCTATTGCAACAGCCAATTCAATGAATCAGTTGTATTTAATGAGTGCTTACAGTGTGCAGAGCACTGTATTAAGTGCTCGGTAGAGCACATTATAGCAATTGGTAGACATTTTCCCTGGCCACAATGAGCTTACAGTCTACTGTCCCCATTATGAAAAAGAAAACTCTCCCCAGGCTATTATGAGCCAAGCAGTCATCAAGACACTGCCACCACCCTGAGAAGATGCGGTGAGAGATCCTCAAACTGGAGTCAAAATTTACTTTCTGTTCACTTGGCAACCCTTTCAGCTCCACAGGCTTTGAAAATCTTTGAGACAGTGGTTTAGGAACTGCTACATGCAGTTGGCTGTGATCCAGAGGCACACACAAGATACGCAAATGATTTTCAGTCACTCTGTAGACGTATTACAGTCCTATGGTCTGATGATAGCTCTGAAGAAAACAGAAGTCATGCACCAGCCTACACCTGGGAAACCCATACACAATCCAAAAGTTTTCAGCAGCAGCACAGAGTTTAATGCAGTCACCAAATTATTTTACCCAGATACAGGCATGCCACAGAATCGGATCATAATCTGTTCCTTAAAAATGTGGATGTATCATGAACAGGTGAGGTATGTTTTCCTGTAGACTGAATTGCAATTAGGTTCTGTTCTCGAACCAGACCTGATACAACATCAGAGGCCTACAAGTAATTTAAAAAAGTTACACTATGGATCACTCTCTGCCACCTTCCTCATCTCATCCCTTCCCCCTCCACTATTCTGAGGGTTTTGCTTGACCCCCTTATACACCAAATAGGGCTCCCTCTTTCTTTGACTCCCTAGCCCTTCTCCACCCCACCAAATATTTGATTCTGGCATAAAGCAAGGACTTGCGTGACTCCTATTCAAGCTGTGTGCTGCGGCCGCTGCTGGTAAAAGTGGGATTCCGGTGTCTAGATCCCTGAGTCCTGGCCCCATTTTATTGCCTCAAATGGCAGGGAGCTGATTCAGTTTGACCCAGCCTGGTCCCTTACTTCTGCTCTCTATAGGTTCCAAGTTCCCCTGTGTCTTTGCTCTAGTTGCCTGTCAGCTTTCACTGCCATGGAGACCAGGCATCGCCTCAGCCTGGAGGTATTTTCAGCTGCAGAGGAAACTGTGACTTAGGAACAAAAACGGGGATAGAGATCCCCTCCCAAGGCTTCTGGCTGCAAATAGTGAATGGGAAGTGAGGGGAGGGGAGGAGCTGCGTAGGGTTGTCACTCCTTCCCAAACACAGACTTGAAACCCGGCTTCTCTGGCTCCACTGAGGTCTCAGGAGAAGGGCAGCCCAGAATTGGGGTGCTATAGAAAAGGCTACCTAAGGTCTCTACCCCTTCCATCTGGCCCCATCTGTGCCACCTTCCTCCACTACCCCAAATGAAGTACAGAAGCTGAGCTTCAAGTCTGGGATAAGGGAACAGTGGGGTGAAGGGAGGGAGGGCTGAGAAGGGCATTGATTTCCCTGAAGTGATCGCATATGCTGCTGTGTGGCGCTTGTGGATCCTGGATTGTGTCAGCAATTAATTATGTTGCCAACTTGTACTTCCCAAGCGCTTAGTACAGTGCTCTGCACACAGTAAGCGCTCAATAAATCCGATTGATTGATTGATTGATAGTGCATGACATATCTCTGGATTTTATGTAGTATGATCACAGTTTGGTGAGCACAGCTCACTGTCTAATAATACACCAATAGAAAAAAAAGATTGAAATCCCACTAGGCAAAGTGGGATGACAACGGGGCATCAAGATCTATACTAAGCTGACGGTTTACAGGGTTGTTGTAGTTGTGAGACCTGGACCTACTACAACAGACACATCCAGCTTCTGGAGCAGTTTCACCAGCTTCATCTTCGAACCACACAGTGTCAAACGGCAGGCATGATAGTCAATGAGGTTCTAAAACAGAGTCAGCTCACCAGCCTGATCACAGTATGTTCACAGCAGCACAACTCTGCTCATTGGGATATCTGAGGAGAATGGATGATAGCAGGATACCCAAGCAGCTGCTGAATGGGGAACTGAAGGGCAGAAGAAACATTTTAAAGAAATTGCAATGTGTCAAACAATGCGATATAGGAATGGACTTCTGTGAAATCCTTGCAAAAGACTTCTGGAGTGCAGAAGTTGGAAAGGAGCTGCTGTCCCAGTTTAAAGGCTTCATGAGCCTGGGATGTAAGGAGGAACAGTCAAAAACAGAGATAGGCCTTGTTATGGGACAAACTCATTATCAAAATGAGGATAAATCCTTATTTGTAAACAATATGGGAGATAATGTTGATCCCACTTGCATCTTTTCAGTCATATTAACACGTGTGTATGGGCCTCGCCATCACATCTCCATAAAAAAACAATGGCTAGCTGTTTATCCACCTGGATCTGTATCCTCTAAGCACTTTGATACTCACCCCACCCTCACAGCACTTATGTACATCTCCTTATACTCTGTTGCTTCCCCTACCTGTAATTTAATATCTGTCTCCCCTACTAGATTGTAAGCTACTTGAGGGCAGGGATCATGTCTATCAACTCTCTTTTAAAAATAATTACCAATCAAGTACATCATTATTAAGTAGAACCACAGTATTATTAAATAGAATAGTAGGAAATATATCGAATTAAGTTAATTCTGTTCATCGATTCCCTGCAGATGGTTTTAGTGGGTGGGACTTCTAATATGGGAACAAGGACAGTGGTGCATGATGGGAAGGGGAAAAATGGCAAAAAGAAAGTGATACAGAAAAAGGTGGACAAAGTAAAGAGTGACAGCTCTTCACACTCTCACAAACAAACACACACACTCACCAAGATGGTGTCTGTTTTCTCCTTCATCATGTAAAAGAAACAGAGCAGACAGTGCCTCTCTCCAACCCTTGCCAAGCTCCCTGCTATTACTGTCACGGTTGTCCTGGGATCTATTTTCTGGCCAGAGAATTAACTGCAGAGTGACAGTCTAGAGCCCTGAAAACTTTGGGGTGCAAATCCCAGCACAAGCAGCAGTGGCTGCTTTTCCTCCAGCTCAAAGGTACCAGCAGTCTCCCAGGAAAGGAGACTCTAACACAGATTTCAACTCCTCCAATCTGCATGTGGCAAAAGCGGGGTTCAGGGAATTTGGTGCTCAGACATGGGATCTCCTTTTTGGTTCTGGCTGTTGTAGAGAGGTGTGATATGTGCATGTAGTTAACTATTTCACTTAACTAGAGAAGCAGTGTGTTTCAGTGGAAAGAGCACGGGCTTTGGAGTCAGAGCTCATGGGTTCAAATCCCGCTCCACCACTTATCAGCTGGGTGACTTTGGACAAGTCACTCAACTTCTCTAAGCTTCAGTTACCTCATCTGTAAAATGGGGATTAAGACTGTGAGCCCCACGTGGGACAACCTGATCACCTTGTATCCCCCCAGCGCTTAGAACAGTGCTTTGCACATAGTAAGCACTTAACAAATGCCATCATTATAATCATCATCATCATTTCAGTTCCATATTTCTCATAGGAGTTCTATTTCTATAGAACAGGTGAAACCCAGGATATAATTCTGATTTGTTCTTCAAAAATATTAGATGCCACCAAAGAGATCATTCCAATCACGTGGGAGATCATTATTTGAAGATAGGGTCTCGTCTGGGACCAAACACTTTAGGACATTGGTAGAAAAAGCGGACAGGGTAAAGAGAAGGACAGGAACAGAGGATCTCTAAAGAAAGGTAAAAGGTGAGGAGAAGGAACTAGGGTTGCATAGACTGTAGAAGACAGGAGTGAGGGGTTGCTTCAGTCAGTTTAAAATTACACTATGGAGAAGGGTGACCAGCTATTCCTCAATTTCCCTTGAGGATAGATTGAAAGGGAATAGGATTACATTGCAGCAAGAGGTTTAAGTCAGGCACCCAAACAAACATTACCTGTCAGAGTAACTAGGCCCTGTAATATCTTACTGAGAAAGATTGTAGAATATTCTTCCCTGGTGAGCTATAAGATTATAGTAAACAGCTGGGGTAGCTGATTTAGGCGCCATTCTTCTTAGAGGTAGGGAGATTAACCAGATTATTACTAGGAGTCCCTTCCCACCGAATGATCCTAAGATAACTACCCCAGCTCCTGCCACAGAGATTTCTTGAGAAATAATGAGGTCATGTCTCTAAGACAGTTTTAAATTTATAAAGGAAAACACTAAGTATGTACTAAATATTATAAATTATGTGCTACTATTTAGATGATCTTGTTAAGAGTCTTATTTACTCTAAAAGGGAAGGAAAAGGTTTGTCCTTTGAATGAGTGAGCATCATTTTATAACAGGCACCTGTGATGTACAGAGTTTAATACAGCATGAGCCCCACATCAAACGCCCCATCAAGGTAGTCCTGCACATATTTTAAAGGCAAAGATCCTTTCTGACTTGGATTTAAGCCAAGGAGTCTTCATAATATCTTCATATTTGCTCTTAGTTGGAAATTATGGAGACTCTTGGACTGCTGCCATATGAAGATAAGTATTTTTGCATATGCTGTGTTGCCTCCCTGTGAAGATCTTTTATTTCCCTTGCTCCTGTGAGCTTAATGGGGCCTACGTGCCTAAAGAGAAGAGAAGTAAAAGTGTATAATTTTACTCATCTTATCTCTGCTCTACTCCAGTTATTTGGAGTAGGTTCTGTTATTTTCATCATTAAAAAAATGATGCATCCAATTACTAAAATGAAGCATTGCCTAGTGGAAAGAGCAATGGGAGTCAGAGGACCTGGGTTCTAATTCTGACTCCACCACTTGTCTGCTGTGTGACCTTGAGCCAATCACTTAATTTTTCTGCCCCTCAGTTTCCTCATCTGTAACATGGGAATTCAGTACCTAATAATAATAATAATAATAATAATAATGGCATTTATTAAGCACTTACTATGTGCAAAGCACTGTTTTAAGCACTGGGGAGGTTACAAGGTGATCACGTTGTCCCACGGGGGGCTCACAGCCTTAATCCCCCATTTTGCAGCTGAGGTAACTGAGGCTCAGAGAAGTGAAGTGACTTGCCCAAAGTCACACAGCTGACAATTGGTAGAGCCAGGATTTGAACCCATGACCTCTGACTCCATAGCCCAGGCTCTTTCCACTGAGCCTACCTGTTCTTCCACCTACTGAGACTGGGCTTCCCAAATATCTTGTATCTACCCTAACACTTGAAAGAGTGCTTGCCATATAGTAAGTGCTAAATAAGTACTATTATTATTGCTACTACTATTACTAGTAATAGTAACTACTCTCTACCCAGGGAGTATTTTGTCTCCAATAATAAAACAGAATGTTGGAGCCTACAAACTGTAGGCTCCATCCTCAGCAATGTGCTCTGTCAGCTCACTCTTATCCAACCTATTTCCATCCCTCACACCAGATCCTTCCCATAACTCCATCTGAATATGGTTTGTGGAGTCCCCATTCCATTATGGACAAGCTCCTCTTCATCCTTGACCCGATCCTGATCCACTCGTTCCTTCTCCTTACTTTCACCAAGATTTGGATTTCTCCTTATGGCACTATCTCTCCAACAGCTCTTTTCTGAAGGGGTCTCACCTCTACTCACTCCCCCACAGCTCTTGGAGAAAAGCAGAGGCAATGGCCTGTTCTTCACCCCTCAATGCAGGAGTCCCTTTGAAACCCACGTAATCTGTATCTATCAGCCATGACAATTATTACTTTCACCTAGTTCCCCCTCCCGACCCCATCTCTCCAGTTTTCTGAGTGATTTTGACACCTTTCACACCTTCCTTCTTTCCATGGCCTAGTGGAAAGAGAACAGGCCTGGGAGTCAGAGGACCTGGGTTCTAATCCTGGCTCTACCAATTGCTTGCTATGTAACCTTGGCAACTCACTAAACTTCTGGGGGCCTCAGTTTCATCAACTGTAAAATGGGGATCAAATCCCTGTTCTCCCTCCTACTTAGACTGTGAGCCTATGTGGGACAGGGACCGTGTCAGAACTGATTAATTTATATCTACCCTAGTGTTTAGAACAATGCCTGACACATAGTAAGTGATTAACAAATATCGTAACAATAATAACCTTCTCCCCTACACTGATCCTTGGGGACTTCACCATCCATGTGAAACGCTTCTGCTCACACCTCAGCTCGGCCCAACTTCTCCATCCCAGTTGTTCTACTCACCAACATGAATGCACACTGGGTAGCTGAGGGAAATCCTGGCACCAGACTGACTGGCTACTTCAAATTCATTTTTATTTTTTATAATTCTGTCTTATCTTCTTCTCAGCAATATTGCTCCTCCTCTTTCATGGACCTCCATGCCCAGGTAGAGATGTCCTGAAGGAAGGAGGAAATGTGAAACTGCAGAGAAGGAGAGCGGTCAGGACTGGAGAGGTAAATTTGGGAATCATTTGTGTAAAGATGGTAGTTGAAGCCATGGGAACAAATGAGTTCTCCAAGGGAATTGGTGTAGATGGAGAATAGCAGGATAACTGAGCCTTGAGGGACTCTCACTGTCAGAGGGTGGGAAGGAAAGGAGGAGCCTGCAAAGAGACTGAGAAGGAGCAACAATTCTCTGCAGTCTCATATTTCCCTCTATCCGTAACCCACTATGCATCTTTGATCCATGAATTTACCCAAAACCCTGGGAGCCTGGGACTCAGCTCCAATCAATCAATCAATCAATCAATCGTATTTATTGAGCGCTTACTATGTGCAGAGCACTGTACTAAGCGCTTGGGAAGTACAAATTGGCAACACATAGAGACAGTCCCTACCCAACAGTGGGCTCACAGTCTAAAAGGGGGAGACAGAGAACAGAACCAAACATACCAACAAAATAAAATAAATAGGATAGAAATGTACAAGTAAAATAAATAAATAAATAAATAAATAGAGTAATAAATATGTACAACCATATATACATATATACAGGTGCTGTGGGGAAGGGAAGGAGGTAAGATGGGGGGATGGAGAGGGGGACGAGGGGGAGAGGAGGGAAGGGGCTCAGTCTGGGAAGGCCTCCTGGAGGAGGTGAGCTCTCAGCAGGGCCTTGAAGGGAGGAAGAGAGCTAGCTTGGTGGAGGGGCAGAGGGAGGGCATTCCAGGCCCGGGGGATGACGTGGGCCGGGGGTCGACGGCGGGACAGGTGAGAACGAGGTACAGTGAGGAGATTAGCGGTGGAGGAGCGGAGGGTGCGGGCTGGGCAGTAGAAGGAGAGAAGGGAGGTGAGGTAGGAGGGGGCGAGGTGATGGAGAGCCTTGAAGCCCAGGGTGAGGAGTTTCTGCCTGATGCACAGATTGATTGGTAGCCACTGGAGATTTTTGAGGAGGGGAGTAATATGCCCAGAGCGTTTCTGGACAAAGATAATCAGGGCAGCAGCATGAAGTATGGATTGAAGTGGAGAGAGACACGAGGATGGGAGATCAGAGAGAAGGCTGGTGCAGTAGTCCAGACGGGATAGGATGAGAGCTTGAATGAGCAGGGTAGCAGTTTGGATGGAGAGGAAAGGGCGGATCTTGGCAATGTTGCGGAGCTGAGACCGGCAGGTTTTGGTGACGGCTTGGATGTGAGGGGTGAATGAGAGAGCGGAGTCGAGGATGACACCAAGGTTGCGGGCTTGTGAGACGGGAAGGATGGTAGTGCCGTCAACAGAGATGGGAAAGTCAGGGAGAGGACAAGGTTTGGGAGGGAAGACAAGGAGCTCAGTCTTCGACATGTTGAGCTTTAGGTGGCGGGCGGACATCTAGATGGAGATGTCCTGAAGGCAGGAGGAGATGCGAGCCTGGAGGGAGGGGGAGAGAGCAGGGGCAGAGATGTAGATCTGGGTGTCATCAGCGTAGAGATGATAGTTGAAGCCGTGGGAGCGAATGAGGTCACCAAGGGAGTGAGTGTAGATTGAGAACAGAAGGGGACCAAGCACTGAACCTTGGGGAACCCCCACAGTAAGAGGATGGGAGGGGGAGGAGGAGCCTGCAAAAGAGACTGAGAAAGAACGACCGGAGAGATAAGAGGAGAACCAGGAGAGGACGGAGTCTGTGAAGCCAAGGTCAGATAGCGTGTTGAGGAGAAGGGGGTGGTCCACAGTGTCAAAGGCAGCTGAGAGGTCGAGGAGGATTAGGACAGAATATGAGCCATTGGATTTGGCAAGCAGGAGGTCATTGGTGACCTTTGAGAGGGCAGTTTCCGTGGAATGAAGGGGATGGAAGCCAGACTGGAGGGGGTCGAGGAGAGAGTTGTTGTTGAGGAATTCTAGGCAGCGCGTGTAGACAACTCGTTCAAGGAGTTCAAGCTCCAGGGAAGCTTCAATAGTGTAGACTCTGACCCAGCCAGCAGTCTCAACAAAATCCAGTCTCCCCTCTAAGTGGGGGCAGCACCATGCCTGCCTGCATATGTCACAAGCTCATGGTGATGCCTCGACCCCATAGCCTGCCAATTAAATCAGTATATAGGGAAAGAATTCAGGTGCACCCTTGCTTCCCTGGAATATGCTTTAAATTGGGCTTTTCTTTAATTCTTAATCTATCTATAATTCTTAATCTATCGAGAAGCAGCATGGCTCAGTGGAAAGAGCACGGGCTTTGGAGTCAGAGGTCATGGGTTCGAATCCCGGCTCCACCACAAGTCTGCTGTGTAACCTTGGGCAAGTCACTTAACTTCTCTGAGCCTCAGTTACCTCATCTGTAAAAATGGGGATTAAGACTGTGAGCTCCACGTGGGACAACTTGATCACATTGTATCCCCCCCAGCACTTAGAACAGTGCTTTGCACATAGTAAGCGCTTAACAAATGCCATCATTATTATTATTATAATTATTATGGCTGTTGTTTGGGGATGGTTGTTTTTTTTTTTTCAAAATTTGTCTTGTACTATACCCCTCTGCTTCCCATTCTCTCTTTCATGTAACTTATTCTCTTAATGGACTATTTCCATATTAGCATTTTCTAGCTTTGCATATACATTTTCTGTTTATAGAACAAATCATTCAGAGCCAAAAAATGTGATTAAGCAATGCAGCAGAGCCGAAGCGCATCCAGATTTTTAATAATGGCAGGTTATTCCCATCATAACTCAGCTATCCTTTACATTCTTGACTGTATAATTAGAGACTTAGATGTTCAGATTTTGAAAAAGGATAGCCCTCTTATTTTACCATTTGCTGTTTGTAGATCCAAAACGTTGTGGGCATATTCACTATTTGAGCCCAAAGATTTAATCCTTCAGACTATAAGCTCCTCGTGGACTGGGAATGTGTCTACCAACTCTGTACTGTACTCTCTCAAGTAGTGCTCTACACACAATAAATGATCAATACATTTGATTGATTGGTTTGATCAGCTCCTTAACCCCCAACAATAGATTCCCAGTCCCTCTATGTCTTTCAGGACCTAGGTATTTTGTGTGGCAAAATTCAATTTTTTAAATGATGCTAACTTTAAAATTACTACTCTTCCAAGTATATCATTATATAGAAATGCCCTTAATATATAAGGATGATGATACTACCTCTGGTGAAGTTTACCAATGAGTGCATGTGTGGCTAAAAAGGCCCATATGAGTTTGGAATTCCTGAACCACCATACACATCCAAATATTGTCCTGTGTTGTGCAATTGTTAGCACCCTCTGCTGTTTTTGCTTTAGCTCTTTGTCTCACGTTTCTCTCCAAGTTTCTAGCAGCAAAGAGCCTCTACTTTTGTAATAACCTTGATGTGGACAGGGAACATGTCAACGAGCTCTGTTATATTGCACTTTCCCAAGGGCTTAGTATAGTGTACTGTACACAGTAAGCACTCGATTAATGTGATCGATCGGTTGATTAACGGTGGCGCATCTTACCACTCTCCCCAGGATAATTGTCCATCGGCGGTACTCTCTATCGTATTGTCTGAAACTCTGCACGAACTCTCCCATCATTGGCCGTGTTTCCACTAGGCTGATTTTGGGGAGTGCTCAGCAAGGCCAGGTCCATGTTCCAGGAGCTTGGGGCCCATGGGCCCATTATTGGCCCCGCTGGGACTCCTTCCTTGCTTTCATCTCTCTTACTGCTGACCTCTTGCTCATGCCCTCCCTCCTGCGTGGAACTCATTTCCCCTTAATTTCCAGAAGACCACTATCTTGCCCATCTTCATGAACTTCCTGAAATCTCCTCTCCTCCAGGGAGCCTTCCCTAATTAATCTCTCATTTCCACTCCCTTCTTCCTTCGCTACTGCCATTTCAGAATTTCCACATCATCTAAGCACTTGGGAACGTACTCCCCCACCCCCCGCACCCGTCTCCATGCACACATATTCTTATCTCCCTTTCCCTTTCCTCCCCTGGCACTTAACCTCTGTTGCATCCCCCTACTTGTAGGTCAATTTGACATCTGTTTCCCCTGCTAGATTGTAAGCTTCTTGAAGGCAGAGATCACATCTGCCAACAATATTGTACTCTCCCAAGTGCTCAGTACAGTGCTCTGCATGGAGTTAGTACTCAATAAATATGATGTGTACGTCACCCCTCCTCTTGTCTGAATGGCATAAATTTCTGTACTGTAGCTCCTGCAGTGAATGCAATTGTTGAAGAGACTGTGGTAAATGTTGAGAGACATATTGTCCCAAGGGCCTCGGCTGCTCAGCTGACTAATCCCTGAGATTGGGCCATAGGGATGTGCAATAAGTCGTTCAGGGAGCTCAGGATGTTATTGCTGTAGTGCAGCCTTAGGTCATTGAATACAACTAATGTGCCCTCCTCAATGCTCAATTTATTACTTGAGCTTGATTTTCCCCAGGTCCTAAGATACCTGTCAAATTCCAGGTTCATTCAGATGATTGAGCATTGGGGGCACTGGCAGGTAGGCCAGAATTTTCATCAAATCACTGGGAACTTCACTCTTAGCTGAAGTTTTTGCAAAATGAGAATTTCACTGCTGCTCTGGGAACAGTTAAGTTGCCTTAAGGAGTAATCCTAGTCACTCTTTTGGCTTGTCCAGGGTACTGGGCAAATCTCTGTTCCTTCATCTTTTCTCACGGGATGTTTTCAGTTAGACATCAAGCATTACATGCCAACTGGCTGTGTACTGCACTATACCAGAGCCTTGGGAATCATGTTAAAAAGCTCTTGACCCAAAGTTGCCTATTGTGTAAGATGAGATAAGTTTGTTAAAGAGAGTCACAAAACACCATAGCTTAAGCAAAAAGACAACAGGGAAAGTTTCCCAGAGGAGGTGAGTCTTGAACTCTAGGGAGGTGGTATTGCAGACAGAAGTAGGGAGAATATAGGCCATGCAGGAGAAACTGTTTAGGCAAAAGCAAAGGGGAGCCTTTGGGTAGGAGCCTCATGAAGATATGGTTAGCTGGAAAAGAGTTCAGGCTGCTCTGGCTTGGACCCATCTTCTTGTGACCCACCTGCATGTGGAGAAAGCCCAGAATTGGGAGTTTGGAGACTCCAATTCTAACCCCAACTCTGACACTGGCTTGCTGTGTGACCTTGGACAAGTCACCTTCTCTGGGCTTCAATTTCTTCATCTTTAAAAGTGGGACAAGATAGATTATGAGTGCCATGTGGAGTGGGGACTGTGTCTGATAAAATAACCTTATATCTAATCCAGTGCTTGGCAGACTGTAGAGGTTAATAAATGACTAGTCAATTATGCTCATTTAACGAGTTTTGATTTTGTAGTCTAAATCATTGTGCATATCCTCTAAAAGGCTATTCTCTGTGGTATGAAACTATTTCATCACATATGATCCTGGGTGAAATCCCTAGCCACTCAGTTTGATAATCTGAAGTCTGACTCAAGATGGTAGGAAGGGAGGAGAATGCACACATATGATGTAACTCAAGGCAAATAGGGCATTCCTGGACCTGCATAATGACCCCTACCCAATCTGCTGCATTACCACACGAATGAAAAGACTCTTGGGATAAATATAATAGGTGGTTGTGTGAAACTGTCACTCTAGGTAAGCTCTTCACCCCAGTGTCTGTTGCAAAAGTGCCTTCTCTAGTTGGTTGAAATCCTCTGAAGACAATGCACTGTGATATTGATTCTGTGGCACAAGTGAGGAAAAGAGGAATAAAATCTGAATGCCCAAGTATGGAGTCATCCTGCCTCTGCATCGACAGGATCAACTAATGCAGCTGGAACCAGGCTTGAATGAAGAGACCCTCATCTTCATTAAGAATGTTCCTTGTGAAACTGATTTTGCTAATCCCGTGTTTGATGCAGTCTACCCTAACTCTCTGGAGTTGGGTTCCCAACTTTTAACTTTAAGATTGTTGGAAAAGGAAAACCTCTTAACAAGGATCCACAGAATGTCACAGTTTTGACTTGGAGCTGTGAGAAGCCTGAAACTCATTGTCTTTTGTGTCTTTATTATTTTTTCTGTCATTATTCCCCCTCTCACCCACTTCTTCTTAGACTGGAAGACCCTTGGGGGCCAGGGACTATGTCTGCCTCATCCAAGCACTTTGGGGGCAAGGACTGCATCTACCATCTTTGTCATATTGCATTCATTCATTCATTCAATCGTATTTATTGAGCGCTTACTGTGTGCAGAGTACTGTACTAAGCACTTGAGAAGTACAAGTCGGCAACATATAGAGATGGTCCCTACCCAACAACAGGCTCACAGTCTAGTAGGGGGAGACAGAAAACAAAACATATAGACAGGTGACAAAATCGTCAGAACAAATAGAATTATAGCTATATGCACATCATTAACAAAATGAATAGAATAGTAAGGATTAGAATAGAATAGAATATATAAATAGTAAATAAAGTAATAAAAGTGTACAACTATATACAAGTGCTGTGGGGAAGGGAAGGAGGTAGGGCAGGGGGGATGGGGAGGATGAAAGGAAAAAGGGGGCTCAGTCTGGGAAGGCCTCCTGGAGGAGGTGAGCTCTCAGTAGGGTTTGAAGGGAGGAAGAGAGCTAGCTTGGCAGATGTGTGGAGGGAGGGCATTCCAGGCCAGGGGAAGGATGTGGGCCAGGGTTCGATGGTGGGACAGGCAAGAACGAGGCACAGGGAGGAGGTTAGTGGCAGAGGAGTGGAGGGTGCGGGCTGGGCTGTAGGAGGAGACAAGGGAGGTGAGGTAGGAGGGGGCGAGGTGATAGAAAGCCTTGAAGCCGAGAGTGAGGAGTTTTTGCTTGATTCATAGGTTGACAGGCAGCCACTGGAGATTTTGAAGAGGGGAGTAACATGCCCAGAGCGTTTCTGTACATTGATAATCTGGGCAGCAGAGTGAAGTATAGACTGAAGTGGGGAGAGACAGGAGGATGGGAGATCAGAGAGGAGGCTGATGCAGTAATCCAGTCAGGATAGGATGAGAGATTGAACCAGCAAGGTAGCAATTTGGATGGAGAGGAAAGGGCAGATCTTGGCGATATTGTGGAAGTGAGATTGGCAGGTTTTGGTGATGGATTGGATGTGTGGGGTGAATGAGAGAGAGGAGTTGAGGATGACACCAAGGTTGCGGACTTGTGAGATGGGTAGGATGGTAGTGCTGTCTACAGTAACAGGAAAGTCAGGGGGAGGACAGGGTTTGGGAGGGAAGATAAGGAGTTCAGTCTTGGACATATTGAGTTTTAGATGTTCAGCAGACATCCAGATGGAGATGTCCTGAAGGCAGGAGGAGACACGAGCCTGGAGAGAGGGAGAGAGAGCAGGGGCAGAGATGTAGATTTGGGTGTCATCAGCTAGAGATGATAGTTGAAGCCGTGGGAGTGAATGAGTTCACCAGGAGAGTGAGTGTAGATAGAGAACAGAAGGGGACCAAGAACTGACCCTTGAGGAACCCCTACAGTATGGGGATGGGAGGGGGAGGAGGAGCCCGCAAAGGAGACTGAAAATGAATGGCCAGAAAGATAAGAGGAGAACCAGGAGAGGACGGAGTCTGTGAAGCCAAGGGTGGATTGCATTCTCCTAAGTGCTTAGTTCAGCACTCTTTACACAGTAAGAAATCAATAAATACCATTGATCGATTGATTGAACCTCTATTGAGCTAGCTGATGCTCTCTGCCTCCACAACATCTTATGGTACTGAATTCCATATACTTGTCATCTGTGAATGAAGACGTGTTTTCTTTTTATAGTAGTAGTAGTAGTAGCAGTAGTAGTAGTAGTAGTAGTAGTAGTAGTAGTAGTAGTAGTGATATTTCTTGAGTACCTACCAATGCAACGCTATGTACTGAACACTTGGAAAAGTACAACAGAAGCATAAAACACATTCCCTGTCCACAAGAGTTTATCCTGTAACAGCTGAGACTGATTTTTAAAAAATATTTGAAGATATTTGGGCTTCAATCTGTATCCTCACACTCCTTTTTTGTGGAATTTGGTAAACAGAAATTCTTTGTTTGCCCTGTCCACACCCTTGATGATTTTGCAGACTTCAGCCATGTTCTCTTTTAGTTTGCACCCCTCCACATTGAAGAATCCTGATCTTTGTTAGTCTCTCTTTATAGATATACTGCTCCATTACCCTGTAGGTAATGTTGATAGACCACTGCTGTGGCAGACGAGCCTGGTACACAGCAATGATAATAATAATAATAATAATAATAATAATAATAATAATAATAATAGCATTTGTTAAGCACTTACTATGTGCAACACACTGTTCTAAGCGCTGGGGGGGATACAACGTGATCAGGTTGTCCCACGTGGGGCTCACAGTCAATCCCCATTTTCCAGATAGGTAACTAAGGCTCAGAGAAATTAAGTGACTTGCCCAAGTCACACAGCAGACATGTGGCAGAGCCAGAATTCGAACCCATGACCTCAGACTCCAAAGCCCGGGCTCATTCCACTTAGCCACACTGCTTCTTGATAATAATAATAATAATATTTTGAGCACTTACTGTATGCAGAGCACTGTATTAAGTACTTTAAATAGTAGATATGATCCTTACCTTCGAAGAGCCTACAATCTAGCTTATAATAGCTGTTCCTTCTTCAGCTTTAGTATATCTTTCCTAAAATGCAGCAACAAACTCTGCATGCACTATTTTTGATGCGGGCACTCCATGGATTTATGAAGTGGTGAAGTTTGATTGTTTTCTATCCAAGACTTTGGTTGGCCTTTCAGCTGCTGCCACTCATTGGGATGGAGAAAGGAATGGAAACAGGGGAAAGAGGAATAAAGAGAGGGAAGTAAGGAAGCAAACTTAGGGGCAGGCAACTCACTTCAGTGAGATGTTGAAGTTGACAGTCTGTAACATCTTCATGATGGTTTTCTCGGCAGTGCAGAGTAAAGGCAGAAAACACTGCAAAGAGAGCCATCTTTAAGATGCCCAGTAAAAGGTGTGCAAAATGTCAATCAGGGTAGTTCAGCAATATGTAGTCCAGATGAGGCATCTATCAAAAATATGAGTGGTCTATATTGGTCAGCAAGAACATATTTGATGCTGCCCAGTGAAACAAGGAGATAGCAGAAACATAAAGCCAGAATTACCTTGGGCGGACTGCAAAGCAGAGTGTGATGACAAAAGGGCATCAAACTCCATACCAAGTTGAAACGCCATAACACTGTTGTGTTGTACCATCTCTTGTGCGGCTGTGAGATCTGGACCTACTTAAAGAAGACACATCCATTTTTTAGGGTATGAGCCAACAAACTATACTCACATCAAATGGCAGGACAAAATTGCCAAAACTGTGGTCCTGGAACACAGTCAGCTCACAGAGTTTGAAGAGATGTTCATGGTAGTGCAGCTCTGCTGGAAAGGATATGTGAAAAGAATAGACAACCCAGGGCACCAAAGCATCTGTTATATAGTGAATTGAAAGGGAGCACTTGCCAGTTTAGAAGGCAGAATAAATAATATAAAGACCTAGTGAAGCACAGTCATTCATTCATTCATTCATTCATTCAATCAATCGTATTTATTGAATGCCTACTGTGTGCAGAGCACTGTACTGAGCACTTGGAAAGTACAGTCTCAAACAATGCAATATACCATTGGACTGTTGGTAGACCACTGCTTTGGACAGACCAGTCTGATAGCAATGACAATAATAATAGTAATAAAATTGGTTAAGCCCTGACTGTGTGCCAAATACTGTACTAAGTACTGGCGTAGATACAAGATAATCGTGTTGGACACAGTCCGTATCCCTCATGGACCTCACAATCTAAGTATGAGAGAGAACAGGTATTGAATCCATTTACAGATGAGGAAATTGAGGCACAGAGAAATGAAGTGACTTGCCCAAGGAAATCCAGCCGGCAACTGGAAGTGCCAGGTTAAAAATGCAGATCCTCTGAATCCCAGGTCCCTGCCCCTTCCAAAAGGGCATACTGCTTCCTAATCAATGCAAGCCCCAGGAATTGGGCCCAGGAGAGTGGGTACGGTGGGCACTCAGTACCCACTGTATGTTGCTCCTCATGTCAACAGACACTCTGTTTCTCAAGATTCCTGACTATCGATACCATGCTCTTTCCATAACAAAGGCAAAAACTCTGGGGAGCAGTTTGGACAGTGACAGAAAGTGTGTCTGAGATGAGTTACATTCTTTAATGACCCACCCAGCTCCAGGAAAATTGAAAATTGTGGGTTTTAAATGGGTGGTCTCTGGGAAGGTTGGGAGTGGGAAGTGGAGGAAGAGAGGGATGTGAGAGAGCTTTGTGCTAGCAATTTTTCTCCTACTTCCCAATGAATCCCTGCCAAAAAAAAAACTAGGTAGGATTCTGATCCACTCTGCTCTCTCCCCCTGCCTCCTCTTCACTAGAAATGTCAAAATCAAGCCTTGAAAAAGGGAATTAAGTTGTGAAGCAATGTTCGATCTTTGAGGAATTTGAAAAAATGAGGATTGCTGTCCATAAGGTCAGATTAGCTCCATGGTATCTCCACAGAGTGCAGTGTGAAGAGGGATTCTCCAGACTCCTGCTCCCTCCTTTCTTCCTCCTCTCTACCCCCCCCACCCCCATCCCTGGCCCCCACAAAAGAAGCTGCTCCACAGCTCCTCTACATCTCTGCCCGACTCTTAACTGGTGGTGCTGTAATGACATCATCAAGGGGGGGGGGGGGCCCACTAGACAAGCCAACTCCTCTTAAGACGGCCCTGGTCATGTCTACGACTTGCATAGTCTGACTGCATTCCTTTAATGACATAGCTGTCTTCAGGTTTGACAATGAAGCTACTGCTAGTGAGCTTTTCATTGGTGTGTTGAATGAGGCTGATGTGTGAGTAACAATCCCTTCTACAATTGAGCGTGTAAACACCGTCCTCTGCTGCCCTGTTTCATTTGTTACCCCCTGTGCCTGGGACATTCTCTCCAGCCTGTCTCTCCCTGTCTCTGCCCCCAGCCCCACAGGGGTCCGGAGACTGGGGTCGGGGGAACCTATGGAGGAGGAAGAAGACTGAGGCCTGGGGACAGGAGAGAATCCTAACTTCTTGGGCCAGACAAGGCAGTGAGGCAAGGGATGGGGCAGTGTGGAGAGGACCTACCCATTAGCCTTAGGGACATGGACATGAAAGCCCTACCCAGAAGGACATCTTCCCACCCAGGAACTGGGACTCCAGTTGGGTAACTCCAAACCTTGCCCCTACAGCACTTGCTCCTCTGAAACCAGGTTTGGAAGCAGAGCGGGCTAGAGATTAGAATATATTTAGTCCCCCTCCCCCAGAGAAAAAAGGGGTAATTCACAGAGCTCAGTTCCTCCATTCCTCAGCTAAATTGCCGTTCAGAGCAGAGGATGTTCAGGAGTGAAAATCAGCCTTCTACTTCAGGATTCTGCAGTCAAGTGCTGGTCTGGACATGCATAAAGTCAATACCACCTGATGAGCAGCTTTTCTAGCGTGGTTCAGTCAAAATAGCTTACTGCCCTCTCAGACTATTATCACTTATCTTCTGTGATGAGAGGCAGTGATCAGATGTAATGAGAGCTTCAGGAGTCAGAATGGGGACTTCAAACCCAATGTCTAGTTGCCCATACACCGCGTGGCTTGCATTCCTTGGTTGGACACTGTTACTATATGTACACGTGCATATGAAAAATGTTGGTTTTTGGTTGTCTGCAAGCACTCTCGTTGGCTCCCAGATGGCAATTAGGGAGCAGTTGACTGGAATCGCTGGTGGCATCAAGAGGGGTGTAAGAGAGCCTGTACCATCAAATTTTCACCTCTCCATCTGTGGTGGCCATCACCTGCTCTACTGATGCTTTGGATCTTGTCTCTTTTGAGTGTGCCTGTGTGTGTGTATGTGTGTGTGCGTGCATGCACTAAGGCACATGTGTGCATGTCTGTTTTGTCTAAATCTGAGTGAACGTGTGTGTGGCTGAATTTTGTCATCTGTGGCTGAATGACTGAGCAACTAAGAGTGGAGGAATGGGTATCGGTGTCAGTCCATATGATTGCTGACCTGGATGGGTCTGCCCGGGATTCTTAACTGTGAGACCAGGCAGTTGTGCAGGTTTCCCACTATTCATGTAGAAATAGCTTTTATTCCCCTTTCTTTAGCAGAACATTTTTTAGCCCTCGGTAGAACCTCAAAGTTCAGTGAGATTTTTAAATTAGAAAAGGTTATTTGTTAGTTTTTCCTTCACAATCCACACAGACAAGACACCCCCTCAACAAAGTGGTCCACTTCCTCCCTTTCTCTGGCCAGATTTTATTGCAATGAGAGAAAGAACTCTAAGAATTCTCATACAAACAGGCCTCATTACATTTTCAAAACCTACTAGCCTTCTATAATGCATTCACAAGATTATTGTGCAATATTATCATAAATAATTCAAATTAAAACTATATTTGTCACCAAGAATGAACAAAGTTCATTTAACAATGTAGTATATGATTTTTTAAGAGCTTTGTGCACTCGCTTGTTAATTAATTCAGCAATTTGCCCTGGATCTTCTAGTCATTAGTATTAATTAGTGAGAAAGAAAGTTAGCCAAATACTCTGCACACTGAAACTTATTTCTGCTCTTTCCCACCTTTTCATCCTTATAATCTTGGACTTTGTAAAGAGTAATTTTAACTTGGTGCATTTTTGTCCAATTTATAAATGAGAAATTAACTAAAACAGCGATGTGCTGTCTTTTTGGTTTTGTTTTTGAAACAGGGTCTTTAACTCAAAATGAAAATTTATATCCATACTGAGTTAAGGAGCAACCCCTAAATAGGCAAATAAAATGAAACAGATGTCTACTTTTGCAATTGTATTCAAAACTAGGGTTAAGGGAATTTACCTCTGAAATATCTAAGCGGTCTAGAGACCCATCTAGTATAGCGATTCTATCCCTGGGGAGTAGTAGCATTTATTGAGTGCCAAATTCGTGTGGTGCACTGAGTAGGGGCTTGGGAAAGTACAGCCCAAAGAAGTGACGTAATAATAATTGTGTTATTTGTTAAGCGCTTACTATGTGCCAGGCAATGTACTAAGCACTGGGGTAGATACAATATAACTGGGTTGGACACAGTCCCTGCCCCACATTGGGCTCCCAGTCTCAATCCCTATTTTACAGATCAGGTAACTGAGGCACAGAGAAGTGAAGTGACTTGCCCAAGGTTACACAGCAGACAAGTGGCAGAGCTGGGATTAGAACTCAGGTCCTTCTGAATCCCAGGCCCATACTCTATCCTCTAGGCCACATTGCTTCTCTGACATGTTTCTGGCCAACGAGGAGCTTGCACTCTAATGGGGAAGACCAATATAAAACTCTCTACAACATTGTCGAAACACATGAGTGCTAAAGAGGGTGTGAATACGTTTGGGAATCAGAAGACCTGGGTTCCAATTCTGACTCCACCACTTGCCTGTCCTAAGAACTTGGGCAAGTCACTTAATTTCTCTGTGCCTCAGTTCCCTCCTTTGTAAAATGGCAATTACAATATGTGTTCTCCCTCCCTCTTAGACTGTAAGCTTGTTGTATCATTATCTTCCTTCTTCTCCTCATCATCATTGTCAACAGACATGGTCGAAGGGATGAAATGGCCCAGGGTGCTTTGAAGTTAATCAGGGAAAAATGTTGCCTAAACTTCCCCTTTTTGGAGTGAGGCTGGGATGGGGGTGAATAAAGGGAGCAACTCAGGGTGACAGAAGGGAGTGGAAGAAAAGGAAAAGAAGGCTTAGACAGGGAAGGCCTCTTGGAGGAGATTTGCCTTCAGTAAGGTTTTGAAGGGTCAGGGGGAGCAATTGTCTGTCCGAGATGAAGAGGGAGGGCATTTCAGATTAGAGGCAAGACATGAGCGAGAGGTCGGTGGCGAGATAGATGAGACTGAGGTACAGTGAGTAGGTTGGCATTACAGGAGCCATGTGCAGGCTGGGTTGTAGTCAGAGAGTAGTGAGGTGAGGTAGGAGGGGCCAAAGTGATTGAGTGCTTGAAATCTAGTTGTAAGGAGCTTCTGTGTGATGTGGAGGTGGATGGGGAACCACTGAAGGATCATGAAGAGTGGGGAAACATGGACTGAACGTTTTTGTAGAAAAATGATCTGGGCAGCAAAGTGACGTTTGGACTGGAATGAGGAGAGTCAGGAGGCAGGGAGGTTAGGGCTTCAAGGCTGTCCATCACCTCGCCCCCTCCTACCTCACCTCCCTTCTCTCCTTCTACTGCCCAGCCCGCACCCTCCGCTCCTCCACCACTAATCTCCTCACCGTACCTCGTTCTCGCCTGTCCCGCCATCGACCCCCGGCCCACGTCATCCCCCGGGCCTGGAATGCCCTCCCTCTGCCCCTCCACCAAGCTAGCTCTCTTCCTCCCTTCAAGGCCCTGCTGAGAGCTCACCTCCTCCAGGAGGCCTTCCCAGACTGAGCCCCTTCCTTCCTCTCCCCCTCGTCCCCCTCTCCATCCCCCCATCTTACCTCCTTCCCTTCCCCACAGCACCTGTATATATGTATATATGGTTGTACATATTTATTACTCTATTTATTTATTTATTTATTTATTTTACTTGTACATTTCTATCCTATTTATTTTATTTTTTTGGTATGTTTGCCTTTGTTCTCTGCCTCCCCCTTTTAGACTGTGAGCCCACTGTTGGGTAGGGACTGTCTCTATGTGTTGCCAATTTGTACTTCCCAAGCGCTTAGTACAGTGCTCTGCACATAGTAAGCGCTCAATAAATACGATTGATTGATTGATTGATTAGCAAGGAAGCTGATGCAGTAATCATGGCAGGATAGGATAGGATATTCATAATAAGCAAAGAACTTTACAACCTACAACAGTAACTGCACATACAACAAGTGATCTTAAACAAATTACTTCGCTAAAATCTTCAAGTAACATTGTTACTAAGTGGCTCAAAATCAAAGAACTACATGATTAATAAAAATGGATGGGAAAATTATGTTATTTCCTTTTTAAATTTACCTGTTTTGTGCAACCACATATTTTTTTAAAAATACCAACTGTATAGCAGACCTGTTTTATTAATTCGAAATCATTTGTTATAGATAATGAAATGGTTGCTTCATCTCATTAAGGTAATTCCCTAAATCATACTCTTTTTCATTTTTTCTAAGAGATAAGACAATAATTTCACTCTCTGTATTTCCAGGAGACATAATGGGAAGCAGGGCAATGAAATTCATTTGTTCATAGAATACTGAAGGATTGACAGATGCCATTATAATATTTAGTCCCAAAGCACAAAAAGGTGACATTGCTACTAACTGATCTTTCACAAATGTATCCCTAAGCGCTAACCCTAGGACCACCAATGCAATTAAAAACAGTTCTGTGGTGCTTCACTTTGTTTTCTATTCCTATGCTGTCAGATGCTTACTCTTGATCCAGTCAACTCTTAGATTAGGACATGGATGTATTCTCTTCACAGAAAACGGGGGGAAGTTATACCTGCTGTCCCTCTGATGCCCAGAATAGATATTTTTCAAAATCTCCATTTGAGGAAATTGTTTTTCCTTTATAGAAGAATAGCAAAAATACATGTACTAGCCACACATATTTAGGGGTCTTCAATTCTTTCTTTTATTTTAAAAAATTGTGAAGAGCTGTATTTTTTTTTAAATGCAGGCAAGGAATTTTTACATGCTTAAGTGTATCACTTTCATAGAGTTCATGCTGTAATTACTACCTTCAAACTTCACTGGATGTTCCTTCTTTATGGTGCTGTGGGATTTGATGAACAAGAACTCTATGTTTGCCTAATCAATATTTTTCATAATTTTGTAGATTTCAAGACTTTGAGCAAGTCACAACTTCTCTGGGCCTCAGTTTCCTCATCTGTAAAATGGGGAATAAATCTTACTCCCACCTCCTTAGACTGTGAACTCCATGTGGACAGGGACTGTGTCCAAGTTGATTATTTTGTATCTACCCCAGTGCTTGTACAGTACTTGGCACATAGTAAGCCCTTAAGTACCATTATTATCATTACTATTATTACTATTAATAATAAGAGGAAGAATAAGAAAGTTTATGGAGAGGAAGTAAAGGCAGTGGAAAAAGACAACACTGCCAAGGAGTTTGGATAGGAAAGAAAGGAAGGAGATGGGTAATAACTGTAGGGAGCTCAGGGTCCCAGAGAAGATTTATTGGTTTAGGAAGGACCTTGAGCATGTTGGAAGGGATGTGGGAAGGAGCCATTTGAATCAGCTGACTTATCTTCAACCGATAAAAGGAAATGGAGGAAGGTGGGTGAAAGAGTCTTTAACAGATGTGGGGGAATGGGGTAGAAGGATGAAGGATGGAAGGAGTATGGATAAGTGAAATTCAGATGAAACTGATATCATTTTAATAAATATTTTCAATCTCCAATCCTAAAAACAAAATTTCCTTCACTGCCTTTCCTCTACTGGAGGGGCTAATGGACCAAAAGCAGGACAAATGAGAGCAGGAAGAGAAGCAGCTTCAGTAAAGGGACATTTAAATAGGAGGTACTTCCTCTGTACCTACCTACAACAATTTCACTGAAAATTTAATTTTCCCTTGGAGGTCCACCCCATCTCTGTCCATTAGTCTGGACCTCTCCAATTATACATATAATATCACATGATTAAATGCAGGGGTTGGGGGATGAGCGATACCAATTCCTCTGGAGCCAATATAATATCTTGGCACACAGAGTGAAGTTAGATGCTAATTCTTAATTATTCTGGGGCCAATTCTACAAATATTAAGAACCACAACGCAACAAGGGACAGTCTTCTGTTGTGCTCAATGTGGATCCTGCATTGTCCCATACAGCCACACACACATGTTCATTGGTGAATTAAATAATTGCGGTACTTGTCAAGTGCTTACTATATGCCAAACACTGAATTTGTCAAGTGTTGGAGTAGATACGGGATCATCAGTTCCCACATGGGGCTCCCAGGGTAATTAGGAGGGAGGACAGGCATTGAATCCCCATTTTACAGATGAGGGAACCGAGGCACAGAGAAGGTAAGTAACTTGCTCAAGATCACCCAGCAGGTAAGAGGCAGAGCCGAGATTAGAACCCAGGGCCTCTGACTCCCAGGCCAGTATTCTTTCCAGTAGGCCACTTGACCGTTAGTGATGTCTTTGAATATAAAAGACAACTATATTCAGGGATCAATTATATATTTTGTGCATTATCCAAACCCCTAATTTCTATTACCTCTCCGTTTGGTCCAAAATGATCTATGCATTTCACCTATGCATAGTATTCTTTACCATAGAGAAGCAAGCACTGGATGTGAATAAAAGAGATGTATTCGGGGTTTCCAGGACAGAAAAAATATGGAAAAATGCCAGATCTTGTTCTGAATCTCTCATTCTTACAATACATCCCTGATTATAAATCCAGAATGCCTTTTCCTTCCTTATCTTGCTCTCACACTAAAGTCTGACATTTCAGAAGGATTAGAGCACCAAGTTGAAAATTCCTTATCTGCAGTTTCCTTTTGTTTTTCTAACGAACAGCTGCTCTTACAGAGCAGTGTTTTGAATTTTTATCACTACTTTTGGTCATGGTGTCCTTGATTAAGATCTTGTCCACCTAATCTTGTGTTAATTATTATTCAACTTTCCATTAGGGAATTATGAAGGGGTAGGTAATGAAATCCAAGCTTACTCATTAAATACATGCTGCAAAGTCCACCAAAACAACAGGGTATTCTAGCCAATGAAAAGAGGTCCTTTAGGTGGGTCCTGGATCAAAGAAATTAATAGTTAGTATGCTTATTTAGAAAAAATAACTGTAGTAACTCCCGTAAGGGTGGTTTTAAAGCATTAAGGTAAATATTACGATAGGGACCAAACCTCTCTAAGAGGCAGTTATGCGGATTTCTTATGACTACATTCATTCTGTTAATTCATTCTGCTAATTCTGTTGAGTGTACTCTCCCAAGCGCTTAACAGTGCTTTGCACATAGTCAGAGCTCAATAAATACTATTGATTGATGGATCGATTGATTCCTTCATTCATCAATGCAGAGCACTCAGGCATCTGGGAGAGTGCCAATCAAGTAGTGGACACAGTCCCTGTCCTCGATACACTTATAGTGTGTAGGTAGCACTCTGGTGATGCCTGGATAGCCCCTCTTCCAAGCCAGGTGGAACTGGCCCCACAACACTTATGTACATGTCTGTAATTTTATTCATTTATATCAACATCTGTCTCCCCCTCTAGACGGTAAGCTCATTTTGGGCAGGGAATGTGTCTGTTATAGTGTACTCTCCCAACTGCTTAGTGCAGTGCTCTGCACACAGGAAGCGCTCAAGAAAAACTATTGATTGATTGAATTGACAAAATGGTTTTAGGAAAGGAAGGAGGAGAGGTTCGCATATGTTGTGAGTATGCATTTTGTGAATGAGAGATATTTTTGCTGCAATTTAATCTCATTTTACCCAATTTTGGCCATCCAGTAGTTCAAAATGTATTGACTCACTGGCAAGCAAAGAATGCCAAGCCATTTTAAGTTTAATTACCCTTATCTCAGTTGCAATACCCTATCTCAGTCAACTAGATACTGCAAAAAGTGTGCTTTATGGTGCTCCTACAGCTACAGTTACATTTCAATCATTTTATACGTAAGGTTTTTCCATTCCACCCAAGAAAAGTCTTTCCCCATTTAAGCGTCTCAAAATAAAAATTGTGTTAACTGTGGAGATTATCCAGGCTCCCCAAACTACCTGCCCTGTTCCTTTTTATGTTATACCCCAGAAATGTTGAACCAGAACAGCTTAATAAACCCTATACAAAAAAGAAAATTGTACAACATATAGAGCCTTAGGTTTGAAAAGTTAGGTGGAAGACTAAATTGCCTAATGGGATTTTAAATTATAGTTTTTGGAGCCTTGGAGTCCTGTGGTTCGTAGATAGCAGTGCCAAACTAATGTCTTCAGGCTTAATACGGGCTATCTGCAATCCACAGGACATCACTCATTAGCAAGTAGCAATAATATCTAAAGATGTTTCTTTGCACTACCAAATGAATGGTTGATGGGCATGTCTAATAGATGACCAAATGACATCAACAAAAGGGTGAGAGTTGGTGAGAGTTTTAAGGCATTCTGCCTATTGCAAAGTCCCCATTTACTACAGAAAGATTTGCTAGTAGTAAATTGCTTCCAGGAGAGAAGGTTGAAAAGTCCCTAGATCGTTGCCATTTGGGGTTAAGTGGAAAAAAAGATAATTTATAAGCATCCAGGAAGGTGCGAGGCCAATCTTTCAAACATTTCCCATGGGAAATATAGGCGTTCTCCCCATTTAAAGAAGGAGCTTCTCTGCGGTGGCCTAGTGGAAAGAGCATGAGTCTGGGAGTTCGGAGACCTGGGTTCTAATCCAGGTTCTGTCATGCACCTGCTGTGTGACCTTGGGTAAGTCACTTAACATCTCTGTGCTTCAATTTCTTCATCTGTAAAAATGTGGATAAGATACCTGTTCTCCCTCCATGGAGTGAAGTGTGTCCAATCTGATTATATTGTATCTAGCCCAGTGCTTGGTACAGTGTTTGACACTTAGTAAGTGCTTAACAAATACCATTTTTATTATTAGTGCTGGTGGCTGTGACAATCTTGGAATTAAGGAGGTCACAAGTCCTTGTAATAGAGAAGCAGCGTGGCTCAGTGGAAAGAGCACGGGCTTTGGATCAGAGGTCACAGGCTCAAATCCCGGCTCTGCCAATTGTCAGCTGTGTGACTTTGGGTAAGTCACTTAACTTCTCTGTGCCTCAGTTACCTCATCTGTTAAATGGGGATTAAGACTGTGAGCCCCCCGTGGGACAACCTGATCACCTTGTAACCTCCCCAGCGCTTAGAACAGTGCTTTGCACATAGTAAGTGCTTAATAAATGCCATCATCATCATTATTATTATTATAGGACAGAATGCTTTCATTCCCACTCTCATACTGGAGAGGGTTGTATACCAGGCAGAATTCAGCAAGAGAATGATCACTTTCTTTGTTTCCAAAACTTACACAGCCCTATGTCCTTCATTGGCTCATAATCCAATAGGAGAAGTCTTTCTTCTCTCCTTCCAACCTCTCCTTGAACCTACCCTACAGGATGCAGCCAGCATCTCACAACAAATGTAAGACACCCCAGAAACATTTGTTGTTTGGATTCCTCCAGTTCAAATATTGGTTTAAAATCCACCCCTCCCACTCCCCCCCCCCCCAACTCCCCTTCAATTGATTAGTTCCTCCCGGAAGGATCTAATTTGTATGTAAATCGGCCTAAAGAGCCCCCCCACCCACCCAAAACCACCACCACCTGTGATACAATCCCCTCTGGTTTTTAATCTGGGTCTACGGTACTGTGGGTGTATCTTGCATTAAGTTGCAATAAACACTGTTTCTCCAGCTTTCTGAATACCGGTCTGAGACTCTTTCTGTAACAAAAGGAAAAACTCTGGGAAAAGGGACATGAGAAACTCTGGGAATTAGAGGGTAGGGTGAGTAGCTTGGATAGACTCTCTGGAGTGTGGAGTGGAAAGGAAAATCAATTTTCCTCCCCTTATAAGCCTGGTGAAGTTTCTATCACTAGATACGTTCTCTGCCCACAGCAAGCTTTCAGTCTAGAGGCGGGGTCCAATGTTAAAAGAAACAAATAAATTACAGATACGGGCATAAGGAGGTTAGAGACCTTAAGATCTAGGGGAATGTATTCCCCAGGGCTGTGGTTCCTGGAACAGAGATTCTGTCTCTCTGCACTGCAGTTTCTCTCGATTAACCAGCAGTGACAGCCCATAGAGATGCTGCAGAAGGAGAGGAAACCGACCGCCTGACCGAGGGGACCGAGCCGCTGCCCCCCGCATCCCCGGGAATCCAGCGGAATCGCCTCTGCACAACCTCGTCTTCTGAACCAGTGTGCAGAGATACTTCTGCTGCATTCTCAGAGCATCCCCGCATCTGGGGGCCTCCCATCCCCCCGGAGGGACCTATTCTATTTATTTTATTTTGTTAGTATGTTTGGTTTTGTTCTCTGTCTCCCCCTTTTAGACTGTGAGCCCACTGTTGGGTAGGGACTGTATATGTTGCCAATTTGTACTTCCCAAGCGCTTAGTACAGTGCTCTGCACACAGTAAACGCTCAATAAATACGATTGATGATGATGAGTCCTTTTGAAGTCAGATAATAAACTGCATGTACGTGGGAGGAGAAAGCAGAAAATATTCTACAGTCCCTGCCCAAGAATTGAAACTGGCAGATTTTCTCCTGCTTCCCTGCCAATCCCCATGAAAAACTGGCTTCTTTCTTATTTGTTGAAATCGAAGAGGGATAATAATAATAATGATGATGATGACATTTGTTAAGCCCTTACTGTGTGCCAAGCACTGTTCTAAGCGCTGGTGGGGTTACAAGGTAATCAGTTTGTCCCACATGGGGCTCGCAGTCTTAATTCCCATTTTACAGATGAGGTAACTGAGGCACAGAGAAGTGAAATGACTTGCCCAAAGTCACACAGCTAAGTGGCTGAGTCGGGATTAGAACCCATGACCTCTGACTCCTAAGCCCGTGCTCTTTCCACTGAGCCACGCTGCTTCTCTAAATGACAAGTGGGGAGGCAAACAGTTTGAACACAGGCTTCCAGCTCCAGCAAAATTAGGGCTAAATGGGTGGACCTTGTTCCCACAAAAATTTGAAGTAATTAAGTGGATCCTCTTCCCAAGAAAATTAGGGGTAAAGGGTGATCTTTGGGGTAGCAGCCATAAAGCAGGAGCAGTCCCCCCGACCTCCTCCTAACACCCTCTTTGCTAGTAATCCCAAAATTGAGTCTCAGTAGACTGGAGAAAAGGAATAGTGGCTTTGTAAAGCTGCCTCGTAAAATGATCAATCTTTGGGAATTTGCCAAACAGCATGATCTCCCTGAACTTAGGTTAACTTCATGGTAGCCTCCCCACCTCTCTAAACTCTTAGAATGCAGTGACCTGGTTCTACTAACAGTTTGCATTTCAAATAATCAAAAAATAATTATGGTATTTAAGTGCTTATTATGTGCAAGCGCTGTTCTGAGTGCTGGGGTAGATACAAGTGAATTGGGTTGGACAGAGTACCTGTCCCACTTGGGGCTCACAGTCTAAATAGGAGGGAGAACAGGGATTGAATCCCCATTTTATAGTTGAGAAATCTGAGGCGGAGAGAAGTTAAGTGACTTGCCCTAGGTCACACAGCAAGTAAGTGGCTGAGCTGAGATTAGAACCCAGGTCCTCTGACTTTCAGGACCATGCATTTTCCACTAGGCCATGATGCTTCCCTGTCTGAAGCCAGCCCTATAATGATAATAATAATGGTTTTTGTTAAGCACTTACTATGTGTCAAGCACTGTTCTAAGCACTGGGGTAAATGCAAGATAATCAGGTTGGACACAGTCCCTGTTACATATAAGGCTCACAGTAAGTAAGAGGGAGAACCGGGATTGAATCCCTCAGCTGGGAGAGTTTTCCACCATTGATCCTCTCTTCAAGAACATTCATTGTCTCAGGTGGCTGCCCACAAAGCCTGTTCATCTGATTTTATGACTCTCCATCTCTACAGTTAAAAAGCTCATCTGAGGGTTGATGAAATTGTTGCAGTACACACAGATTGTATAGCAGACAAGGTCAGGTAGCAAAGCTGCTATGGAAAGATAGGGCTTTCTATGGATATCTCTGGGCAGGTATTATCAGTTATCCTATCCCTTTTGGGTGCTTAAAGCCAGCAGGTGATGGATACAGGGTCACAGGAGTAATCAAGTAATTGAGAGATTCCTGGGCAGGGACTGTGTAGAAGATTTGGTTTTATATCCGGGATGGTTCTTGCTAGGTGTTGTGTGTGTGAAGAACATTTTGTAACAGCTACCATGGGTCATTCTCTTTTAACAGCTTACTTTGGGGGCTCACTGTTTTTTGTTCACCCTCTATCATCAAAATCACATAGGAAGTATAGGCACATTCCTGAGCCATTCACTCACTGTAACATTGAAGGAGAATTGATGAAAAACAAAAATGGTTCCAGGTACTTTAGGTAATAAATACAACTGTGCAACAAGGGGTTGTCAGTCATTAATTGGTTTTGCCAGCCACACTCACATACAGTGATTAAAATACCCAATGACAAGGGTGTCATTTTCCACATTGGATAGCTACATGTAAATATCATGTGCAGCATGGCTTAATGGAAACAGCATGGGCTTTGGAGTCAGAGGTCATGGGTTCAAATCCCAGCTCTGCCACTTAGCTGTGTGACTTTGGGCAAGTCACTTAACTTCTCTGGGCCTCAGTTCCCTCATCTGTAAAATAGAGATTAAGACTGTGAGCCCCACGTGGGACAACCTGATCACCTTGTATCCTCCCCAGCGCTTAGAACAGTGCTTTGCACAAAGTAAGCACTTAACAAATGCTATTATTATTGTATCGGAAAGCATACTTTTTTATAATGATATACTTTCTATCACCACCCCTCCGCTTACTTTTCTGTTTATAACACAATTATTTCATGTAATAACCCAACCAATGTCACCCCTCGGAATCCTCTCTCTCAATAGTTTGACATAATTTGCCTTTAGAAATGAATACCAGCCTATATGCCCAAGTCCTAAAATAAATCAAGCAGTGGTCCTAACAGAAAATCAGGTCTTATGCCATAAAGGCAATTTACTATACTACAATCATCTGTGTTTGCAATGAAACTAGTAGTGTAATTGCTATTGGCATACACCTGTTATCTTAACTTGGTGATGTGGAAAGTGATATAAGGAAGGGTAATGGGGAGAAGGGAGATGGGAACATGCTGGAAATATGGCAGGTGAGTGGTTTAACAAATGAAACAAATTGTGAACTTGATTTTTTTAATATGATTTGGTAGGCTCTTAGGATATGTAGCATTTTCATTTTGATGAGAAATGTCATTCATTGATTTCTATTCAGTGCTAGATAAGATTTTCTGTAACAAGAATTTCTTCTATCTCTGTAAAGAACAAAGCTCCAGAGATTAGTAAATTTTCCTGTTCAAAAAGATTCTCTTTAATCCTGCTTCAACATTCCAACCTAGAATTAATAGGTAATGTTTCATTCTAAGGGTATATGATTGAAAACATACAATTAGCCTCTGGGGTTCTAAAGGCATTTGACCTCTGACTTCAATATTATTAACGCCCTGGACAGTATTCCTATCTTCGTACGTTAATAGACCAAAGACGTACTACTTTCATTCACCAAGAATGTTACCATACATTGTACTGGGGAGAAATCAGGAAAAGGAAACATTTATTACAGCTCTGAATTTAGAAGAAATACATTCTAGATTTTCAAATACAGTATTTTAGAAAGTAACAGTTTCAAGTTATTTTTCCTTTCTAATTAATGTATCCGGTAGGTGCAAAAGAATGACTCAATCGTATTTATTGAGTGCTTACTGTGTGCAGAGCACTGTATTAAGCGCTTGGGAAGTACAAGTTGGCATCTCAGAAATGTGCTTTTCATAACAATAATACATCAGCAAGATTAACAGCAAATAAAAGTTATTGAATTCTTTCATTTCAATTTCCTCCTTCAAAGTTGTTTAAATTGTTAAATTCTAAGAAACATTTCACCCCAACCCCACCCCTATAGTTTGTATATTTACAAATAACTTCTCAAAATGCTTCCTGTCCCCCTCCCCTTCCCCGCTGCATTCTAACCTTTGGGATTTGAGTCATGGAACAATCATTTTACTATCTTTAGAGCTGTCAATGTCGTCTAGAGGTTGGATTACATACTTCAGTCAATTTATAAATTGAAAAATAAATTCTTTCATAACTCATTGCAGCTAATTTCAACATAGTTTCTTGTCATCCCTCTCTGTCAGTCTCTTAAACAACATTCAGTTTTCTATTTTGTTGTGTATTACTCAGTGGTATACTCCCTAAAGAAGAAGAATCTGATGACAGCATTAAGCTCTGCATTTGCCTGCAAAATAATTATATTGTGTGCAGGAATTTCCAGGTGCAACTGAGTACATAACAATCCTCTTCAGATTCACTGTCTGCCTGTATCTCTGTGTTCCTGCATTCTTGCCTCCAGGAACATAGCCAACAGTTTACAGCTGCTTCTGGATTGCTTCAAAGGCACAGACACTTCTCTTAAGCCTCCTGAAATGGGTTAGGTTGACAGGATTGAACTCATTGCCCCACAGTGTTTGATTCAAATGATGATGAGGACAGATTTAGCAGGATGCCTTGAACTCCAATGTGATGAGCCATATCATCTTGAAGTCTTAGAATATTGGTGAAATTCTCAGACTAGCTCTGCTGGTAGTGTCCAACCTGGTTTGAGGCCTATGGAAGCAGTACAGAGGCCTTAGGGTGCTCTCTGCACATCTCCTATATTTTTCATCAGCTGGGCTGAATTTTAGTCTGAGGTTTCTCCCCTGATCCGTTATCGTACATTTAATGGTGTTCTTTAGTAGTCTGTCCAAAAGAAATCCAGTTCAGAGGTTGCCAGCAATGTAGAGTTCTGAGCTACTCTGCTGGTTGCTTCAGTCAAGTCTCTCACCTTCCTTCTTGAAGAATGGTAATTATAGTGACATCTTCAAGTTCTGTGGCTATTTGTAAGCTTCCCGATGTCAGGGTCTGTGTCTCCTAACTCTTTTATACTCTCCTAAGTGTTTAGTACAGTACTCTGCGCAGAGTAAGTGCCCAATAAATGTCATTAATTTGTGTCATTTTTCTGTATGTTGTGGAAAAGACTGGGCAGATATCTAAACAGAATGACCCCTTTTTGCCTATAGATAGAGGAATGCCATCAAGATCAGGTGCTGGACTATTCCTTATCAATTTGTAGTGATAGCAACTTCCTCAAATGTTGGAGGTAAGATCATTTCTTCACATTTTTGGCGGTTCTCTATTCCTTCTAGAGCCACATCTTCAATGGAGGAAGGTTTATTTAGAAGATCACTGTGGGCTGTTTCCATGTCTGCAGAATTTTCTCCTTCTATGTGATGAGAGAAGAGCCATCTACACTCTTTAGTGGGGTTGTGGTGATAGGAATGGGACCCTACAGTTTCCTAGTTATGAATAACAGTTTTTAATTTGTTGGAGGTCAACATAAGACCTCGGTCTCTTTTGTCTTAACAGTGCTCCACAGATTGAACATATTTCTTAACGTCTGCATGGTACAGAGTCTATATTAAGAGTAGTCAACTCCAATGTCGAAACATTGAATAATAAAGCAGCGAGGTCCAAAATAACCAACCTACGGTTAATATGCTAGAATCTTTCTTTAATTTGAGAGAACAAGTGAATGTTCAAAGCGTAATGATGTGAACAGACATGTTTTCTTAATGTGTAATTCACCTACTGCAGTGACATTTAGAGCTTTTAATTGAGTTGATTTGTTTACCTTGAAGTTTTAGAAATAATTTTTCAGGCCAACAGTTAATTAATTATGATCCTTCTACCCAAGATTCCTAGAGATGGAGAAATACAGCCTAAGGAACTGTGGAGAAGAAGATAATCTTTCTTTGCCCCTTTCTTTTTCTCTGAGACAAACGTGTGCTTCTTTTAGTCAGTCAATCATATTGATCGATGATGATGATGGTATTTGCTAAGCGCTTACTATGTGCCAAGCAGTGCTTACTGTGTGCAGAGCACTGTACTAAATGCTTGGAAGAGTACAATATAACAGTGCAATAGGCACATTCCCTGACCACAATGAGCTTACAGTCTAGAGAATCATTGCCTGAACAGCAATGGTCTGTTCTAACACCTGCTCTACAAGAACCCCCATTAGGCCATGTTAAGGCCACATTAAGGAGATACCACAGGAGTCAGTTCACAGGGAACCCTTGTCAGCAGAATCACCCACCTTCTCAAATGGCTCCCTAAGGTCACAATGTGTATTTCCCCCCAGAAAAGAAAAGGCAGTTGGCATAACTTTTCTCTATGCGCGTGGTGGGAAGTAATCATTCTCTCTCCCCCATGTCATTCCAGGTAGGTGTCCCTATGTAAATAAAATCATCTTATTCTCCCCTTGCGCAGCTGACAGAATACAGCTAGTTCAGCACTGCATATGCCATATACACTGTTTGAAACTAAGTTCTTGAATGAAAAATTGTTCAAATCCTCCTCCTTGGCGTTATTTAACATAAAATAGGGTTAAGAGTCCTGATTAGAGTTTAATAAAATGTGAAGAGCATTGAAAAAAGTGGGTTTTGCTGCTGTGGAAATGATGGAAGGTTAGTCTTAACTCACAAATAAATCAAGCTCTGGATTGACGTTGAGATACTATTATTGATCATGAAGTGATCACTGTCTATGGCTAAGTAGAAGAGAAGCCTATTCATCATCATCACCATCATCAATCATATTTATTGAGCGCTTACTATGTGCAGAGCACTGTACTAAGCGCTTGGGAAGTACAAATTGGCAACATATACAGTCCCTACCCAACAGTGGGCTCACAGTCTAAAAGGGGGAGACAGAGAACAAAACCAAACATACTAACAAAATAAAATAGAATAGATATGTACAAGTAAAATAGAGTAATAAATATGTACAAACATATTGCAATATATATTATAATCCACAAAAAATACTTACAAAGAGAGTAATAAAGGGGATGTGTTATGTGGTTTGAGTGTAAAGTGAAAAAGTTTGGTACCTTCAGTGGCCAAGTCACTCCGTATTATTACATTAGAGGTAAGTGCTTAGTACAGTTCTTTGCACACAGTAAGCGTTCAATAAAGATGATTGAATGAATGAGAGCACATAATGTTATGTCAGTTTCTTTAGCTACTTTTTTATTACAAGAATTTCCATTCTCTAATTCTTGCCTAAAACCAATGATGACTTTTTTTAGTTATGATGAAAAAAACCCTACATTTTTGAAGAAAAATGAGTAATATTATCAAAATGCATGATGTGTTTTCCTTCTCTATTCAGTTTTTTAAAGCTGATACTGCAATAACTGATTAGATATTGGGACAAATTTCATACACCTGTGCTTTTTTAAGATTAACACTTTTATGGAACACTATGAAGAAATTTTAGTACAGTGCTAAGCGCTTAGTACAGTGCTCGGCACACAGTAAGCGCTCAATAAATGCGACTGAATGAATGAATAGTGCTTCTCCTCTCATTATCTTTCTCCATATATCGGGTAATGATGAACTAAATCTATTTACAGAGCAGTGGTGTCAATTTTACATAGTGTTATGATGACTTGTCTTAAGGTTGACATTATCAACTGGCTAATAATTTGGCATTACTGTAAAGCTCTTTACGAACATAAAAGTCTGTGTATGGGATCTGATTTCAAACCCTGAAAATCTCTCATAGATCTGAAAGAGGTTGACAGGCCAAGGCAAAGGGTTAAGTGGAGGAGAGTGTAACATGATTGTCAAAAATATTCAGCCTTGTAAACATGATCGTAGGTAATCTTAGATGTGTGTTCCCTTACTAGTAAAACTAAAATCATTTCAAAGGGAATATCAATTATGAAAGAATCACCTACCAATCAAAGCAGGCATTCAGAATATATCTGCATTTCTAATAATAATAACTGTGGTATTTAAGTGCTTACTATGTGCCAGACACTGTACTAAGTGCTGGGGTGGATACAGCAAATCAGGTTGGACACAGTCCCTGTCCCACTTGGGGCTCACAGTCTCAATTCCCATTTTACAGATGAGATAACTGAAGCCCAGAGAAGTGAAGCGACTTGCCCAGGGTCACACAGCAGATAAGTGGCGGAGCTGGGATTAGAGCCCATGACCTTCTGACTCTTAGGCCTGTGTTCTATCCACTAAAAATAAAGCTCTTAAGAAAAAAAAATTAAATGTAGAAGAGGGAAGGTTTGTGATGAGATGATTTCAAAAATCAGGAAATGTTTAATCATTTGACCTTTCTTGAAATAGACCAAGTGCCTAATCATAGTAAAGCTGTGTACTTTACGTGGCCTTTAATGATGTGTATATATTATTTATTTATATTGATTCTATTGTTGTCTGTCCACTTGTTTTGTTTTATTGTCTTGTTTTGTGAGCCTGTTGGGTAGGGATTGTCTCTATTTGTGGCCAAATTGTACTTTCCAAGCACTTGGTACAGTGCTCTGCACACAGTAAGTGCTCAATAAATACGATTGATTGGTTGATTTACCAAAAATCACTATTTTAGTATGCAACTTGGGTAGAATTTGATGGCAGAGTAAGAATGCCATCAACTCACCCCCCTACACCCTCCTTTACCTATCTATGCTCTTCTCCTATTACACCCCAGTTCATACTCTCTGTGTTTTGTCCTGAAAGAGAGAGGGACCAAGTCTAATACCCAGCCATTTAGTCTTTCCCAGTGCTTAGTATCATTCTTTGCACACAGTAAGAGCATAATAAGTACTATTACTACTCTTGCCTCTCACACCTGACTTATTTCCTTCATCCTGCCTGGAACTTTCTTGCCCGTCAGCTCTCCTCTATCTTCAGTAAATCATATTTATTGAGTGCTTACTGTGTGCAGAGCACTGTACTAAGCACTTGGGAGAGTACAATATAGCAGATTTGGTAGACATATTCCCTGCCAGCAAGGAGCTTACAGTCCGGAGGAGGAACTTTAAAGCCCTTCTGAAATTTCACTTCCTTCATGAAATTTTCCCCCATTAATTCTTCTTCCCAACAGGTTACATCCTCCCAACTATAAATTCAGCACTTCTACACTCACAATCACCAGTGTTTTTCTTGCACAAATCAAAATACATACTCTGTTACTGAGACACTTCTTGAGCTTAGCTGTAAATGATTGTGTCTGCTTTGCCCATTAGATTGTAAGCCCCTCATGGGAAGGGATCAGGTTTCCTGTATCTACTTCCTGTAGTATGTGCTTGGTACAGGACTCTGCCCACAGTAGGCTCTTCAAGAATGCAATTACCTCATTGGAAAAGGAATCACTGCATTATTCATAGGGTCTAGCATTTTGTGAGTGCTTAAACACATATTTCACTGTAATTACTCATATTTCTTTATATGGGTCTACATGGCAGGTTTGGCCTAATGTTTGCTATGTAAAAGTAAGCTTGAAGGTATTTGAAGAACCCAATTTGAAATTCTTGTAACAAAAGTGAAGATTTTTCAAAATTCTACATTGTTTATAGTTGGGAAAAGCTAATTCATAGATTTTGTAGTTTCAGGAAGATGCGGTTATTCTATAAAACTTTCTAGAAATGTGGCTGAAATACGACATTTCCAAATAACATTGGACGCTGTAAAAATTACAAATGAAGCACAGGCATTAAATCTATAGGAATTTAAAACCTTCTCAAAGTAAGAAGGGTTATAAAATACTGAGAGATTATAGAGCACACTGATTATTCAGTGGCCAAACTGGTTCTCTACCTTTATCCAGGAGTGAGAAGTGTGCTTGATTGAGGTAAACAAACTGGTAAGCTCCTTGAGGGCAGGGATCTTTTCTTCCAATTCTACTGTGTTCTCTCAAGTACTTAGTCCATGCACACAATGTTCATGAGTTTTTTTATAGTATTAAGTGCGTACTAAATGTTAAACGCCATTCTAAGTGCAAGGGTAGGTATATGTTAATTAGTTCAGACACTGTCCCTTTTCCACATGGGACTCACAGTCTGAGTAGGAGGGAGAACAGGTATTGAATTCCCATTTTACAGTTGAGGCAACGGAGACACAGATAAGTGACTTGCCCAAGGTCACACAGCAAGCAGTTGGCAGAAGCAGGATTAGAACCCCACGTTCCCTGATTCCCAGGCCTGGTCTCCTTCCATTAGGCCACGTTCCTTCCCCAGTAGTCAATAAATACTACTGATTAATTTAGATATTATATTTTGCACAGAAAGAGGTAGTTTAATGGTTATCTGGAACAAATGATCCTTCTCACTTTAATGAAATTCTAGCACAATAAAGAATTACACAATTGTTTTTCATTAAAAAGCAATGATAGTGATTTAATGACTGTTGGAGTTGTAGTATTAGTAGCATTAATTTTGTGTCCACTGGATGCACTGCACGGCACCAAGCACTTGACAAGTACAAAACAAACCAGTGAAACATTCCTTACCCACAAGGAGCTTACACTTCAAAGAAGGAGACAGGCATAAAAGTATTTACTAAGAGAGTAGTCAAAATACATAGCAGTGTACAGTTGAAGAAACAATTTATATATGCACATATGTGTGTGTGTGTGTGTGTGTGTTGGAGATGACATGGGTTTATATGACTTGGGATGCTGGGAATTAGGTAAAGCGTGTTGGAGGATGGGGTCTTTCAGGAGGACTTTGGATAGAGGGAGGACCATAATCCGTTGGATTTGGGGAGAGAGGGAATTCAAGCCAGCGGAACCGTGTGAACAATAATCCTGAGACGGGAGAGTTGAGAGGGAGGTAGAGTTAGAAGATAGCTTGGCAGGAAAGAAGAAAGTGGGCTGGGGAAGAGTGGGCAAAAAGAGCAGATATATAAGGAGGGGTGAGTTGGTGAGAGACTTCAGAGCAATCATAAGGATTTTTTATTTGAAGCGGAAGAACCTGGGGAGTTAGTGGGAGATCAGGAGTAACAGAGAAATGTGTGATGAACATTATCCTATAGGCAAGAGGAAATGCAGGATTGCAGGTTAGATGAGAAATCAGGGCTAGAGAGATAGATTTGGGATTCACAGAAGTGGTGACTGAAGCCATGTGAAGCAGAATGGCCTTCTGGATAGAGTGTGGGCCTGGGAATTAGAAGGACCTGGGTTCTAATCCTGGCTCTGCCACTTGTCTGCTTTATGACCTTGGAAAGTCACTTCACTTCTCTGTGCCTCAGTTACCTCAACCGCAAAGTGGAGATTAAAACTGTGGGCCCCTTGTGGGGCAGGGACTGTGTCCCACCTGATTAGCTTGTATCTACCTCAGTGCTTAGTACAGTAGATGAGCTCCCTGAGAACAAAAGGAGTAAGGGAAACAGAACGGAGCTTTGTGGGTCATCCGCAGTTATGGGCTGAGAGACAGAAGAGGAGCTAGTGAAAAAAACTGAGGAGTGGTCAGAAAGTTAAGAGACCCATGTGAGAAAAATCAAGGCCTTCCCTCCAAGGAGGAGGGAAGGGAGTGGTCCTCAGTGCCATAGGTCAAAGAGGATTAGTACAGAGTAGAACTCATTAGATGTGGTGGCAATAAGGAGGCCATTGATGACCTTGGAGAAGCAGTGTGGCTAAATGGAGTCATAAGTCATGGGTTCAAATCCTGGCTCCGCCAATTGTCAGCTGTGTGACTTTGTGCAAGTCACTGAACTTCTCTGTGCCTCAGTTACCTCATCTGTAAAATGGGGATTAAGACTGTGAGCCCCCCGTGGGACAACCTGATCACCTTGTAACCTCCCCAGCACTTAGAACAGTGCTTTGCACATAGTAGGCACTTAACAAATGCTATTATTGTTATTATTAGAGAATGCAGTCTCGGTAGGGTGAAGGGGTCAAAAGCCTGACTGTAATGGGTCAAGAAGAAAGCTGGTGGAGAGGAACTAAAGTCAATAGATGTAAGCAACCCACTTCAGAAATTTGGATAGGAATTTGAGCAGGTAGATGGGGTTATAAATATGTGTCAGGGACTGGGGGCATTGGGACTGAGAGGGGTTTTTTTTAAGTATGGGAAAGACTTTGGCAAGTTGGAAGGCAGAAGGAAGGAGCCAACAGAGTGAGTTCTTAGGGAAGGGAAAACAATAGAGTCAAGTGCTTTAAGGAGGTGAGAGGAGAAAGCATCAGTAGCACAGGTAGAGAAACAGCAGTAGCAGGAGGAAAAACGAGGCAGAAGTAGCAGAGTGGTGAGGAGATGATGGAGAAACTTTGAGAAGTGTATGACTGTTGGTTTCAATTTTGCCAAAAATATAGTTGGCCAGGTCATCAGGGGTAAGGGAAGGGAGTGGTGGCAGCCTAGAGGAATTAAAACATTTGGAAGAGTTGACTGGAGTTGTGGGTGTGGGATTCGATAAGGGAGAAATTGAAGGCTTATCAAATGGCAGAGAGCTGAGTTATAGTGGGACAGAGTGAACTTGGAATTGTGAAAGCTAGCCAGATACCTGGATTTCTATTAGCTAAATGGGTGTAGGAATGGAAAAGATTGAGTGTGGGGGTGACCAAGGGTAGGAGGTTGGTAGTGCAAGGGAATGAAGGGAGATGGGGTGAAGACTTGTGAAGAGTGTTGAGACCGTTGGAGAGGTTAGAGTTGAGAGCGTGTATATTCACATGGAGGGAGGTCAGGCAGTCAATCAATCAATCAATCGTATTTATTGAGCGCTTACTGTGTGCAGAGCACTGTACTAAGCGCTTGGGATGTACAAGCTGGCAACATATAGCTTGGGATAGGAGAAGGGGAGGTAGAGTATGCAGTAGGCTTCAGAGGTTGTGGGTAGTGAATGAGGACCAAGTTTGCAGGGTAGGGTGTGTGGGTGATTTTCTTCAATGTAAGTAATCAAAACAGTCTTTATGTTGGCTTGGCACTTCCACATTTCTGAAAAGTATAACTACAGTTAAGGGTAAGAAGCAGCATGGCCTAGTCAAAAGAGCATGGGCCTGCGAGGCAGAAGACCTGGGTTCTAGTCCCCGATCTGCTACTTGTCAGTTGCGTGACCTTGGGCAAGTCACTTAAGTGCCTCAGTTTCCTTATCTGTAAAATGAAGATTAAACTCTCCTCCCTTAGACAGTGAACCCCATGTGGGACAAGTACTGTCCAACGTGATTATCTTGTAAATGATGATGATAATAATAATAGTACTAATGGTGGTACATGTTAAGTGTTTACTGTGTGCCAAGCACTGTTCTAAGCACTGGGGTAGATATAAGGTAATCAGGTTGTCCCACGTGGGTTCACAGTCTTAACCCCCATTTTGCCGATGAGGTAACTGAAGCGCAGAGAAGTTTAGTGACTTGCCTAAAGTCACATAGCTGACAAGTGGTGGGCCGGGGATTAGAACCCATGACCTCTGATTCCCAAACCCATGCTCCTTCCACTTGGCCATGATGCTTTTCCAAGTATTCTAAGAAATACTTTTCTAAGATTTCTAAGTATTTATCCCAGTGCTTAGTACAGTGCTTGATACACAGTAAGCACTTAAGAAGTACCCTAAAAGCCAACAAAAAAACTATTAGAAAATGTACTTTCCAAGGAAACAATAAGACCTTATTAATTTTTATTTACCCCTTTAAACTGGTAAATGATGGGACTATAATATATGCAATTCAATATCAAAATCACAAAATAATTTTGAAATTATTCACTTTAATTTTTTGCTGGAAAATGCTTCTCACATATCTGGAGCTCAGAAATATCGCAAGGCTATTTGTTACACTTGTTATTTTGGACCAACCTGTCTAACTGTATAGCTGAGGAAACATTTCCTCTAATGGATTTTATTAAAGAACAGGATGTCCATTAATTTTAGGATGGTGGTGGGGAGAGGTGAGAGAGGTGGAAGAAATAGGGGAATGAGACCCTCAAAGAAATGTGATGAGTATAGCACTTTCTTCTGCTTAAAATTCCCACGGATTCAGAAAGATTTCTTCCAACCAAGACCCCTTGGACAAATGCCTCTTTGCCCACCTACCAAAGTGACCCTGACCTGCTTGTATCCGAAAGATAATGCCTTACTAGACTTGTGCAGTTGATACTTCCATATCTGGAACCATGCTTGGAACGAGTGCTTATTGATGGTTACATCCTTTAAATTAATCTAGTATGGACAGTTTCATTATGCATTCTCATTAATCTTCAGCTTTAACTTGTGACTGCACTATCTGTATGCTAACTGACTTGTATGGCACTTGAGAACAATCATTAAATAAAAAGGATGGTGGACTTTGGTATTGCTTCTCATTGCTTAATGCAAGCCTGTTATCTGAAGGTGCCCAGTAGCAAAAAGTGTGTTTTGGGTTTTTTTTTTATTTAATACGTAGCCTCTGCTGTGACAGAAAAGCAAAGTTGATTCCAGTAAAATAGCTGATCTGTACTATCTACGGTGGTGTGCTGAGTACATGAGTTTAAATATTATTTGATGATGATGATGAATACCATAATGATGGAGTGGTGGTGACCACTGGCAGTGACCACACTAGTCAGTCAGTTGTGTTTATTGAGCATTTACTGTGTGCAGAGCACTGTACTAAATGCTTAGGAGAGTACAACAAAATTAGCACTAGAAGATCTACTTCTGTAGACAATAAGATCTGGACTGTGAGCTCATTATGGGCAGGAAGCGTGTCAGCTAATTCTGTTGTATTGTACTCTCCCAAGCGCTTAGTACAGTGCTCTGCCCCTCGTAAGTGCTCAATAAATGTGATTGATTGACTGATTTCAGAGCTAAACCATTCTTCCACTACAAATTTTGAAGCACCCACAGACAAGGAGAAATTGATGGAATTTTTTTCTATGCAATTTCAATTTTTACAGTGTTTGACTTAGCATATACATTTTACATGCTAGTTTTTAGGATGACTGACCATATGACATCTTGTGAATTCAAAAGCTACCCCATCTGAATCTCAAACAGCAACCAGTTTTTAAAAGGTCATTCTTTAGCAAATTCATTTTAACTCTATTATTGCCAGGACCTATGATTAGATTTGGTTAGAATTGTGATTCAAAGGCCTTTCTAAGCACTTAGTACTGTGCTCTGCCCACAGTAAATGTTCAACATATACCATTAAAAAATACCACTGTCACTATTTCTGGCAAAATACCGTGCTTATTTTTCATCATGGAACTGTTGGAAGAAATTGAAGAGGGAAAGTGATGAACTGTATTAGTTAATTAGCTAATAATTAGCTTTGTTCACATTTAAGATTTATTGTGCACAATTTAAGCTCATTTCCAATTTTAAAATTGTGAACCCACATTTTATCTTTCATTTTGCTAAAACCAAATTGAGACGAGAAGGTTCAGAATCTGATGAAAATTATTGGTTTGGGCACAAGTAGCTCTTTGGCTGTAATATTAGATGTTTGCCTCTGTCTCCTGCCTCATCCAGGAGTCCACTGATTAGAAACTGTTGCCTAGGAGTTCTGGCTGCTTAGTACTGGTCCTCTCACTCTTTTGCCAACCTAGTAATGATAATAATAAATAACAATAATGATGGCATTTGTGGAGTGTTTACTCTGTGCCAAGCACTGTACTAAGCGCAGGGGTAAATAGAAGATAATCATGTCGGACACAGTCCCTGTTACATACGAGGCTCACAGCCTGTCGGAAGGAGAACAGGTATTGAATTCCCATTCTGTAGATGAGAAAATGGAGATTGAGAGAAGTTAAGTGGCTTGCCCAAGGTCACACAGCAGAAAAGTTGTGGGACCAGGAATAGAATCCAGGTCTTCTGATTCTGAGGCCTGGGCTCTTTCCACTAGGCCATGTTGCTTCTCAACCTCTTTATAATAATAATAACGATGGCATTTGTTAAGCGATTACTATGTGCAAAGCACTGTTCTAAGCACTGGGGAAGATACAAGGTTATCAGGTTGTCCCACATGGGGCTCACAGTCTTAGTCCCCATTTTACAGATGAGGGAACTGAGGCCCAGAGAAGTTAAGTGACTTGCCCAAAGTCACACAGCTGACAAGTGGCAGAGCTGGGATTCGAACCCATGACCTCTGACTCCAAAGCCCATGATCTTTCCACTGCCCTGTGACCCTCCACAGATGGCAGCAGAGTTAGGGCTGTCCATGGGGGAAGCGGGAAGACAAGGCTTGAGGCTGTCAGTCAAGTAGACATGCTATCATCGGGGTATCTTATGAATATGACTAATTCATTCAGTCGTATTTATTGAGCGCTTACTGTGTAATGCTATGTAGTACCATGAAATTCCACCTCTGTCTAGATAAATCATGGCCTAGTGGATAGATTATGGGCCTGGGATTCAGAAGGACCTGGGTTCTAATTCCAGCTCTGCCACTTGTCTTCCGTGTGACCTTGGGCAAGTCACTTCCTTCTCCGTGCCTTAGTTACTTCATCTGTAAAATGGGATTAAGACTATGAGCCCCGTGTGGGACAGGGGCTGTGTCCAGACTGATTTGTTTATATCTACCCCAGCACTTAATACACTGCCTGACAAATAGTAAGTGTAACAGAGTTATTATTATTAGTAGTAGTAGTAGTATAAATCAATCATTGCCAACATTAGCTTGGTGTTAAAAGTTCGGTTTGCCCCATTCAATTCATATCAAAAATTAAGTTTTTCCCCAAATACTTTCCCCTGAATGTGCTGTGTTCCATGCAGACACAGTTATTGTGCTAGGATGGTCTATTCATCTGAAGGACATTCATGCCAAGGTGGCAGATTTTCCTTTTTTGTATTGCTTCTGTTTTGTATTTCTTTATTCTTTTTCATCATTAACTTGAACATCCAGGGAGAGACAGAAATGACTAGAGGAGGTGGATATCCTTGCCAAAATAGCCCTATCTAGGTAGGCTTCTTGGCTGAGGTAGTATTTGAAGAAGACTTTAAATGAATGGCTGGCTGTATCCTTTCTTGAGGATTCTGACTAGAATTTGGCAGCCAGTGAAAAGCAGTAAAATAACCCCCAGTCAGTTCTCTCACTTTTCTACTGAAAGAGGATGATTATGGTGGCATCTTGGAAGTTATGTGGCATTTCTCAGTGTTCAATATATTGAAGAAGTGCTTGTATTGACACTTGAGGATTCAGTCCCATCTTTGATTGTAGATTTCAATAAGGGTCATTAGTCAGTCACTTACGCTTCTGGGTAAGTTCAGGAGGCCAGGAATTGATGGCTGTCTGGTTGCAAATCCAATAGCTAGGTAAGTCATGCTACTCTGAAGAAGAGAGGCCTCTCCTGAAATGAAGTGCAGCTAGGCTTATGTGTCTGTATGTGAGTATACACACACACACACACACACACACACACACAATCCTTTGTACTTAAAAAAAATGCCACTGACAGTTAAATTCACCTATAGGCACATATGTGGATTAAAAGACCAATTTGGGATTCACAGTCCCAACCACATTGTGTGCATATATATATTCACAGTCTAGAAGGGGGAGACAGACAACAAAACAAAACATGTAGGCAGGTGTCAAAATCGTCAGAACAAATAGAATTAAAGCTATATGCACATCATTAACAAAATAAATAGAATAGTAAATATGTACAAGTAAAATAAATACATGCCAGGCACTGTACTAAGCACTGGGGTAGATATAAGCTAATCAGGTTAGAATCAGTTTAGACATAGTTCCTGTCCCAATGGGGCTCACAATCCCCATTTAATCGCCACTTTACAAAGAAGTGAACTGACTTGCTCAAGGTCACACAGAAGACAAGTGGCAAAGTTGGGATTAGAATCCAGGTCCTTCTGACTCCCAGGTTTATGCTGTACATAAAAGGCCATGCTGCTTCTCATTGTGCATGAATTTCACCCTGTATGGAATGCCCTCTTCCTTCAAATCTGCCAAATGGTGTCACTCCCTCCCTTCAAGGTCCTCCTAAACTTTACCTCTTCCCCATTTCCCTAATGATATCATCTTACTAGCTACCCATGGTGCTTTTATGCATATTGCTTTACTTATTCCATTTTATTTTTTCCATATTTGGACTACCAGTTGTATCTTTGCCTTCCCATTTGTACCCATTGTATGACTACTATCTGGGCCTGCCTATCCCACCCACTGGATTTTAAACTCCTTGAGATCTGGGACCTTGTAGGGAGGGAGAGTGGGCAAGAAAGTAGAGAAATGGGAAAAAAAGTCAAATGTGTGAAGGAGTAGAAAGTTCTGAAAGCCAGTGCCTGGACAGAATTGGACCCACTGTTTTGTGTTTGATGATTCTGTAAAATCATTTAACTTGGAATTTTGGCTTTTAGAGCCCTGCAGCCACCATAAATTAGAACGATGCATCTATCAGAAAATCCATAAAATGGTTATGTGTATTTCAGCAGCACCATAAACAGAATAGAACAGAAGGGAAACAAAAAGAAAGGAACAAATTTTTAGGGGGGAAACTATTAAAATTTAAAAGAATGGAGAGATAATGAGCAAAAAAATGAATTCAGCAAACAGCAAATAGGGTTAAAGGTATGTAGTAATTTATGTAGTGCCTTTAAAGACCTACAATAGGACCACCTTCAAATAGGCATCTTGTATCAGATTCCCATGTTCAGTTTCACTGATACACATAACAAAAAGGACAAATCACTATATATAGATCTCTAGATAATAATAATAATAATAACAATGATGGCATTTATTAAGTGCTTACTATGTGCAAAGCACTGTTCTAAGCACTGGGGAGGTTACAAGGTGATCAGGTTGTCCCACGTGGGGCTCACAGTCTTAATCCCCATTTTACAGATGAGGTAACTGAAGCACAGAAAAGTTAAGTGACTTGCCCAAAGTCACACAGCTGACAATTGGCAGAGCCGAGATTTGAACCCATGACCACTGACTCCAAAGCCCGTGCTCTTTCTATTGAGCCACTCTGCTTCTTGGAGAGAGAGATCTGTATCTCTCTCAATATATATATATATATAAATTGAGATTTAAGAGAGCTAAAATAAGAATGATAAAAAGACAAAAAGAAGAAAAGGGAATAGAATTGCTAAAATGCTGGAAAATATTGGAAACTGGCCTTCCCAAGTGTTTTTCAGCATGCAGTTCTACTGTTATAGAGAAGTAAGGAAATTGATAAAAGACTTTCTACCAGACAGCCATCAAAACACTAGGTATGATGGAGACAACATCAATATTAGTTGGATGAAAATGAATTAAGAAAAATATGCATTTGTAACAAAATAGGAAATGTATCAGCAACACCTCAGCAGCTCACGATTGCAACCAAGGCCTACAAAAACCTATCACAGGTGGTAGAGATCACACTATGGAATATGCATGAACAGTGGTAAGAAACCAAAACTGAAGAGATCCAGGATTGTGCTGACTGCTCTGAAATTATCGACTTTTATTCATCTCTAAAGAGGTTCTTTGGTCTCAAACACACTACCCCCACACAGCTGAAAATTGTAGATGGAATCACTCTCATCACAAAGCGAGAATGCAACACAGATGGCAAGAACATTACAATGAACTCCCGAATGTACTATTCACCATTATGGAGGATGTCCTTCAAAGTGTAGAAAAATCATCCAGGGTGTAGAAACATAACCTATGTCCCAGTGTGTGAGGAAATAACCTCCATAAGTCAAAACCATGAAAAGTGGAAAAGCATCCCAATCTGATGGCATTACAGCAAAAATCCCCAAGAAAGGAGAAAGACCTAGGCCTCAGGCACTTTCATGAGCTTTTCCTGAAAATACGGATCAATGAGAAAATTCCATGACATCAAAATCGTCTTCAAGAAGAAAGGAGAAAGCGCGCTGACTTAGAAAACTCTGGCAGAATCTTCTTGCTTTTCATTGCTTGTGAGATTCTAACCAAAATTCTTCTGAACTGACTACAGAAAACAGCCAACTGTGCACTACGTGCAGTACAGTGTGATTTCAGACCAAAGTGCGGCAGATGTGGTCTTTGCTGAAAGACAGGTAACAGGAAAAGTGCAGAGAATAACAAGATTGTTTTAACTGTGTTCACCAACCTTATGAAAGTCTTTGATTCCCACAGAGCCGGATTCTGCAAATGGCTCAGAAAATTTGGTGGTTACCAAATAGCATGCTGTCCAACAATGTGTAGACAGGCAGAGCTAGGAAACAGAAACTGAAAGCTTAGCAGACTGCAAGAGAAAGATGATGATGAAAGAGTATCAAGCTTTATACTATGTTAAAGGCTGTTGTGCTGTCCAATGTATATGGCTGTATGTACTATTGAGTGCTGACTGTGTGCAGAACACTATACTAAGTGCTTGGGAGAGTACAATATAGCAACAAACAGAAACATTCCCTTCCCACAAGGTGCTTACTTCCAAAGACATATCCAGCTTCTGGAGCAGTTTCATCAGTGTCACTTACAAACTATACTCAACATCAAAAGGCTGGAAAAAAATGATGGTCAGTGAGGTCCTGAAAGCCAGTTACTTCACCAGCTCCATTGGGGTCAGCCCTCCCTGCATCCTATCTCTCCCTTCTACAGTCTGTACTTTGCTATCCACATCATTTTTCCTGAAAAAGCATTCTGTTCATATCTCCCAACCCTTTAAAAACCTCTGATAGTAGCCCATCCACCTCTGTATTAACCAGAAACTCCTTTCCATTGGCTGTAAGGCACTCAATCAGTTCTCTTCCTGAAACCTATCAGTTCTCTTCCTGAAACTTAACCTCACTGATTTCTTACTGCAACCCAACCTGCACAGACCACTCCTTTAATACCAACATACTCGCTGTACCTCAATCTCACCTATCCTACCACCCCACCGGCTCCTTGCCCACCTTCTCCTTTGGGCCCTCTTCCTTCATATCTGCCATTCGACCACTCTCCCCGCTTTCCAAACCCTCCTAAAAATCACATTTCCTTCAAGAGGCCTTCCCAGACTAAGCTCTTCATTTTCCAAGTAGTTGCTATATGCGAAACTCCGTAGGGAAGCACATAGAAGCCAGGTAGGCAGAATATATTATTTAAACCCATGGTGAAACAGCAGCAAATAATGAGACATAGTGGACTGCTTTGGATACCACTGCAGCAGACAGACCAGCTAAGCAGACAGATATTGGGAAAGTGGTTGCTCTGGTTCTTGCCCTAGAGCAAAGACTTTGAAAAGATCAGAATGTAAGGAGGTAGAGGTAAAAAAAAAAACAAAACAACCCAAAGAATGATATGGTCTGATGTAGGACCAACCCATTACTGTAACAATTTCCCTTTCCCTTTAAAGAATGCAACAGCAGAGTTTAATCAGGCAGTGTTCTTTAAAACAACACTGGCACACATGGATAGGACCTCATCATCGACAGTGTCATCTACAAACCTAAAGGTATATGTATTATTTAAAGAAATTGGATAATTCATTATATTAGAGCCATCCAATGCTAGACCGTTTTCTTTACTGATAAGAAAGACAGGCTGCCCCATTGGTGATAGAGGCACTTTTGTATCTCTTGTTCTAGTTATTCATGAAATAATTTAAAAGACAGAGCAGTGAGGGAGATATATATATATATAAAGATAGTCAATTTAGAAAAAAAAGAAAATCTCTGTGATAGTACTACAAAGGAGAAATTGAATTTGTTAGAAAATCTACATTCTTTTTATTTTGTTTTATTTTCTTATGAGAATATATTTTGTCTTTGGTCATTTTTATAGATTTTGGATGGTGACATGTCTGCCTCAGAGAACAAGAGAAATGAGTTCTCCATACATCTTGATAAATGATCCCAATTGATATCTGTGTGTGCAGATAGAGATTCATTAGTCAATACAAGTATATTTTTCCCAGGTGTTTTACTCTAGCATAACAAATACTGGAGACTATATTTGTTCTTTACTCATTTTTACATTGACCAAAAAGCAGAATTTTCTAAAATTTCAAATGAAATGTGCAAGCTTTTAAAGGGGAAATCTACATCCTCTTTCACTTTTCTTCATTTCTGTTCTAAATGTCTCTTTTTTTATAGTAATTTTTAAAAGCTTAATATGTACTAGACACTGTGCTAAGCACTGGGGTAGATAAAATCAGGTTGAACACAGTCCCTGTCCCACAGTGGGGGTCACAGTCTGAATCCATATTTTACAGATGAGATAATTGAGGCACAGGAAAGTTAAGTGACTTGCCCAAGGTCACACAGCAGACAAGTGGCAGAGGCAGGATTAGAACCCAGGTCCTTCTGACTCCCAAGCCCGTGCTCTCTCCACTGAGCCACACTGCTTCTCTTAGAGAAGGGTTCACCATGTAGGGAAAATGTTAACAGAGGAAGCAGTTTGTCAAGGTTTAATATATTCCTTGTTTGTCCGGTTTCACACAATGTAGGACAGAGTCTGTGTCTGATCTCATAAAGTGATGTCAACACCTATGCATAGCACATCACGAGAAGTTAATTAGCTCAATTGTTCTTCCCCTTATCACACAGGAACACTATGACCTATATATCACAGAGAATTTATGAAAAAAAAATGCTGTTAGGACCTTTTGCTTGATACTTGTATTAGTATCTGAATGAGATCTGCTCCAAGATGAGCACTACTGCTAAATAACATTTCTCATAGCATATTATCAATATTGTAAGCTCCTTGGGGCAGGGAAGATATCTACCAACTATGTTGTACTGTACTCTCCTAAGTGTTTAGTACAGTGCTGTGCACACAATAAGTGCTCCATAAATACCGTTGATTGTACAGAGTTTATTTGCTGTTCCAATTAATTCCTTTCCAACTCTATTCTGGTGTGGTCATATTTGTTTTATCTGGTTTTCTAGACAACCCTCTTGTAACAAATAATAGCACAATGATATAGTTTAATCACAGAAATAAAAAATATCTTTTCATTTTCAGGGTACTGCATGCGGATGTTCTTCCAGATATTCTGATCTGATTCTCCTGGAAAGATAAATTTGATTGACAGTGCTCTGTTCTTGATTTAGAGCTTGGGATTGAAGGGGTATAAGAAGAAGTTTCTCTGATTGAGGATATTACAGGGGTATAATTCAAAAAGTAGCAATCACCTGCCAAAGTACTGTGTAGTCAATTTTGTGGTGAAGTCTTTAAAAGGGAAATTTTCTAGTGTTCTCTGAAATGTCTGCCTGTAACTCTCAGGGTGACAAGCATAAAAATACTCTTTGAAGGTCAGTAGGTTTCCTGCCCTCACTAACCAGAGTGATTTGTTTGTATTTCTTTCCCCCAACCCCCAAGATGGAAAAATAAAGTGTTCCCTGTAAATCACCGTTTTTCGTGGATACTAGAGGAAGCCCTCTGTAAATGCAGGCAGCTATGACAAACGTTGGTATTTCCTGAAAGGTTAATATGATATTTTGCCTGTCTCATTAAACTCAAACCTGGTTCCTGAACGGTATCTAGAGAGCATTCATTCTTGTGGTTCAATAATGAACAAAAAACTTGTGATTAAAGCAAAGTAATTGTCATGTTATACCAGGAGGCCACCTGATGATGAAAACACCAGTTATCCCCCAAAGACAACCCTGGGTGCAAGTGAACCGATGGGATAGGGAGTTGACATTGTGGCTTCAGCAAAACTATACAGGTGCCAAATTCATCTTTTTGAGCATGCTGCTTTCTTCAGAGTAATGACTCAAATGTTGGATTTGCAGTTAGACGGTGCTTAATCTTTGGTCTCCTAGATATGCCCTTAAGTGTCCAACTGATGACCCTAAGGCTACTGACCAAGCAAATACACTTTTGCTACAGTTAATGCATATGTCCCAACAATGACAAATAGAAAAATTTTAGGAAGGATCTAGAGAGGCTCACTATCATGAGTGGGCAATGATGCCAAAATGCATAAAAAGTCATCGGGCCTTCTGGGATTGGGAAGCTAAATGACAGTGGTCTGCTTATACTCAAAGAGCATGCCAAAACATTGGCTTGTTTTCACCAACATTCCTTCCGCCTCCTACATAAGAAAAAGAAATCACAGCTACATTCAAGGTCATAAACAAAGGCCGCTCGAGGATCATATCATTATCCATTACCGAGATGAATTATATACAGATTACCGCACCTATTTGAGAGTTCAAGTACTGGACTGGCCATTGGTTCACCCTCGCCAAATATGGCGTGATACGACACGTTGGTAGACATGTTTTATATGAGTTGGTAAACACGTTCCCTGCCTACTAATAATGATGACATTAGTTAAGCGCTCACTATGTGCGAAGCACTGTTCTAAGTGCTGGGGGGGATACAAGGTGATCAGGTTGTTCCATGTGGGGCTCACGGTCTTCATCCCCATTTTACAGGTGAGGTAACTGAGGCACAGAGAAGTGAAGTGACTTGCCCAAGGTCACATAGCTGATAAGTGGCAAAGTCAGGATTAGAGTCCGTGACCTCTGGCTCCCAAGCCCGTGCTCTTTCCACTGAGCCACGCTGCTTCTTACAGTCTAGAGGGAAGCGACCAGCTTGAAGAGCAGTAGTGCGGCCAAGTGGAGAGAGCATGGGACTAGGAGTCAGAGAACCTGGCTCTGCCAGCTGCCTGCTGCGACCTTGGTTACTTAATTTCTCTGTGCCTCAGTTTCCTCATCTGTAAAATGGGGGTTCAGTGCCTATTCTCCCTCCTATTTAGGCTGTGAGCCCAACATGGGACAGCGACTGTGTCTGACCTGATTAACTTGTGTCTATCCCAGAATTTAGAACAGTTCTTGACACATAGGCAGGGCTTATGAGAAGCAGTGTGGCTTAATGGGTACAGCACGGGCCTCAGAGTCGGAAGGTCCTTGGTTCTAATCCCAACTCTGCCACATGTCTGCTTTGTGACGTTGACCAAGTCACTTAACTTCACTGGGCCTCAGTTATCTCATCTGTAAAATGGGGATTAGGAGTGTGAGCTCCTTGGGCAGGTCACTTAACCGTCATCTCTGTTGACGGCACTACCATCCTTCCCATCTCACAAGCCTTCAACCTTGGTGTCATCCTCGACTCCGCTCTCTCATTCACCCCTCACATCCAAGCTGTCACCAAAACCTGCCGGTCTCAGCTCCGCAACATTGCCAAGATCCACCCTTTCCTCTACGTCCAAACTGCTACCCTGCTCGTTCAAGCTCTCATCCTATCCCGTCTGGACTACTGTATCAGCCTTCTCTCTGATCTCCCATCCTTGTGTCTCTCCCCACTTCAGTCCATACTTCATGCTGCTGCCCGGATTGTCTTTGTCCAGAAACGCTCTGGGCATGTTACTCCCCTCCTCAAAAATCTCCAGTGGCTACCAATCAATCTGCGCATCAGGCAGAAACTCCTCACCCTGGGCTTCAAGGCTGTCCATCACCTCGCCCCCTCCTACCTCACCTCCCTTCTCTCCTTCTACAGCCCAGCCCGCACCCTCCGCTCCTCTGCTGCTAATCTCCTCGCCGTGCCTCGTTCTCACCTGTCCCTCCATCGACCCCCGGCCCACGTCATCCCCCAGGCCTGGAATGGCCTCCCTCTGCCCATCCACCAAGCTAGCTCTCTTCCTCCCTTCAGGACCCTACTGAGAGCTCACCTCCTCCAGGAGGCCTTCCCAGACTGAGCCCCTTCATTCCTCTCCCCCTCGTCCCCCTCTCCATCCCCCCATCTTACCTCCTTCCCTTCCCCACAACACCTGTATATATATATATGTTTGTACATATTTATTACTCTATTTATTTTACTTGTACATATCCATTCTATGTATTTTATTTTGTTAGTGTGTTTGGTTTTGTTCTCTGTCTCCCCCTTTTAGACTGTGAGCCCATTGTTGGGTAGGGACTGTCTCTATATGTTGCCAACTTGTACTTCCCAAGCTCTTAGTACAGTGCTCTGCACACAGTAAGCGCTCAATGAATACGATTGATTGATTCATTGATTGACTTAACTCCTCTGGGCCTCAGTTACCACAACTGTAAAATGGGGATTGAGACTCTGAGCCCTGTGTGGGACATTGACTGTGTCCCTCCTGATGTCCATCCTGACTGTCTTGTATCTATCCCAGTGATTAATACAGTGACTGGCACATATTAAGCACTTAACAAATACCATAAAAAAGGGGAACATTTCAGCCTGACTTACTGTTGTCTGGACTCTTGACAGTGCACACCACCAGCACACAATAATAATAATAATAATAATAATAATAATAATAATGGCATTTATTAAGCACTTACTATGTGCAAAGCACTGTTCTAAGTGCTGGAGAGGTTACAAGGAGACCAGGTTGTCCCACGGGGGGCTCACAGTCTTAATCCTCATTTTATAGATGAGGGAACTGAGGCACAGAGAAGTGAAGTGGCTTGCCCAAAGTCACACAGCTGGCAATTGGCAGAGCCAGGCTGGAATGAGGTTGCACATCTTAGCCTTATAAAGAGAGACATCTCTTGCCCTGTCAAATATGGGTAATTTATTTCTTTACCATCTGGGAAATGACAATATGCCTGAAATATATTTAATTGATTAAACAATAAAGATTTCAAATACAAAGTAATCCTTGAAAATGACCTTGGGGTAAGCCACTCATCCTAACTCACCAATTTATATCTCCAGGATTTCTGAGTCTTAAAGAAAGCAACTACCCTTTCTGACTAATACCACCCAAATTAATTCATCTTTTGTTTCTTTATGACTGTCAAAAGTCCTTTTTTCTACCTCCCACCTTTTAGTCTCTTCATGGATGGTGGTCATTGCTAATGTCTCTATCATCAAGCAAATGGTATGGGATCTTTGATGATGATAAAGGTCAGGATCTTAATTTTGCCTCATTCTAATAGTAATTGAATATTCATGACAGTGTGCCAATACTCACTGCTTATTTCCTTTGAGTTCTTACATCCAAACAGCAATTTTCCTTAATTTACTGGAACTCATGAAATATTTTATTGCTGAGGTTTAGGTAAAGAGGTTTTGCACATCTCATTGCTATTTCTGAGAAAGCAAGATCATGACAGAAGTTGGTCAGATGAAATAATTTTCATCTCTTGTGTCTGTCACCAGCTCACAGTCGTGATGAAAGTAGATGTTGATTCTCTTGAATTTTTCCCTTTTCTCTTTCAAGGTATATTAAGATTGAGCAATTTGCCCAGGATAACTTGGTTTATTCAGTCACTACAGTTGCCCTGATATTGGTGTATGTCTACACAGATAAATAAAATGCAAATAGGTTTTAGAGGACCTAATGTTGGTTATGTTCGTTATGTTGCCAACTTGTACTTCCCAAGCGCTTAGTACAGTGCTCTGCACACGGTAAGTGCTCAATAAATACGATTGAATGAATGAATGAATGAAGGACACCTTTATGCATGGATAGTAACTGACTTTCTAGACAGGGAATCATTCTCTCCACTGTGTGTTTGTCCTATTAGAGAAACAGCATGGCTCAGTGGAAAGAGCCCGGGCTTGGAAGCCAGAGGTCATGGGTTCTAATCCTGGCTCTGCCAAATGTCAGCTGTGTGACTTTGGGCAAGTCACTTAACTTCTTTGGGCCTCAGTTACCTCATCTGTAAAATGGGGATTAAGACTGTGAGCCCCACAAGAGACAACCTGATCACCTTGTATCCCCCCCCCCAGCTCTTAGAACAGTGCTTTGCACATAGTAAGCACTTAATAAATGCCATCATTATTATTATTTGCAAGTCATTATCTACAACTGAAGAGCAGTATGGCCTAGTGGAGAGAGCAGGGACCGAGGTCCTAATCTCAGCTCTGCCACTTGCCTGCTGTGTGACCTTGGGCAAGTAATAATTAATAATAACTATGGTACTTGTTAAGTGCTTACTATGTGCTAAGCACTGTTGTAAGCACTGGCGTGGATACAAGTTAATCAGGTTGGACACAGTCCCTGTCCCACATGGGGCTCACACTTTTAATCCCGATTTTCCAGATGAGGTAACTGAGGCCCAGAGAAGTCAAGTGACTTGCCCAAGGTCACACAGCAGACATGTGGCGGAGCCAGGATTAGAACCCAAGTTCTTCTGGGTTCCCAGGCTGAGCCCCCTCCTTCCTCTTCCCCTCCTCCCCCTCTCCATCCCCCCCCCCCGCCTTACCTCCTTCCCTTCCCCACAGCACCTGTATATATGTTTGTACATATTTATTACTCTATTTATTTATTTTACTTGTACATATCTATTCTATTTATTTTATTTTGTTAATATGTTTGGTTTTGTTCTCTGTCTCTCCCTTCTAGACTGTGAACCCACTGTTGGGTAGGGACCGTCTCTATATGTTGCCAACTTGTACTTCCCAAGCGCTTAGTACAGTGCTCTGCACATAGTAAGCACTCAATCAATCAATCAATCAATCATATTTATTGAGCGCTTACTATGTGCAGAGCACTGTACTAAGCGCTTGGGAAGTACAAATTGGCAACATAAATAAATAAAATACTCAATGAAATACTCAATAAATACGATTGATTGATTGATTCTGACTCCCAGGTCCATGCTCTATCCACTAAGCCATGCTGCTTCTCTGCAAGTTATTTAACTGCTCTGTGCCTCAGTTTTGTCATCTGTATAATGGGGTTTCAATGCCTCTTCTCTCTCCTACTTAGACTGTGAACCTCGTCTGGGACAAGGACTGTGTCAGACCTTATTAACTTGTATCTACCCCAGTGCTTAGAACAGTGATGGGCACATAGTAAACGCTTAACAAGTACCATCATCATCATCATATATGAGGACTTTATTTAACACAAGGAGAGGTAAATGCAACTATTTTATCAGGATTCTTGCTTTTTATTGAATTCTGGTAGCTGACTAGAAAGAGAAATCAGGAAGCATTACTTTCTAACCAAGTTAATATTCATTCAGAAGATACACATTGCCCCAAACCAGGACATGTTGAAGAACTATTTGCAGTAATATGGTACTACTACTAATAACGGTTGTATTTTTAAGTACTTACTAAATCCCAAGCATTGTACTAAATGTTAGAGGATAATCAGATCTGATTCAGTCCCTCTCCCTCATGGGGCGCATCGTCTAAAGGGGAGGGAAAACAGGCATTTAATCCCTATTGTACAGAGGAGGAAAACTGAGGCACAGAAAAGTTAAGTGACTTGTTGTGCAGAGGAGGAAAACTGAGGCACAGAAAAGTTAAGTGACTTGCCTAAGGTTACACAAAAGACAAGTGGTGAAGCCGGGATTAGAACCTAGACCCATGTTCTTTCCAAGATGAGGAGTTCTGTTTAAGGCATGTGAAGTTTGAAGTGTTGGCAGAACATACAAGAAGAGATGCCCTGAAGGCAGGAGGAAATATGAAACTGTAGAGGAGAGTGGTCAGAGCTGTAGAGTTATATTTGGGAATCATCCTTGGAGTGATGATAGCTGAAGCCATGGGAGTGAATGAGTGTAGATGGAGAATAGAAGAGGACCCAGAATGGAGCTTTGAGTCACCCCCACAGTTAGGGGTCGGGAGGCAGAGGAACAGCCTGAGAAAGAAACTGAGGAAGAGAGGTAAGAGAAATAGAAAGAGAACCAAGAGAGGACAGTGTCAGTGAAGCCACGGTTAGATAATATTTCCAGGAGTAGGGGGTGGTCCACAATGTCAAAAGCAGCAGAAAGGTTGCAGAGGATTAGGATGGAGTAGAGGCCATTGGATTTGGCTAAAAGGTGAACATCGTAGGCCTTAGAGAGGGCAATTTCTGTGGCATGAAGGAGGTGGAAGCCAGAATGCTGGGGTTAGAGGAGAGAGGTAGAAACAACGAGCGTAGACAACTCGTTTAAGGAGTTCGGAGAGAAATGGTAGGAAGGAGATGAGGTGATTACTTGATGATGTTGTGGGTCCAAGGGAGGGCTTTTTTTAGGATAAGGGATACATGGGCATGGTTGAAATCTGTGGGGAAGGAGCCACTGGAAAGTGAGCTGTTGAAAATAGCTGTCAGGGAGGGAGAAAGCAAGGCAGCAGTTGAGATGGGGTGGGATCAGAAGCACACGTGGCAGGGGTAGATTTTGAGATGAGGAAGGAGATCTCCTCTTGAGACATAGCTGGGATGGATGGGAGAGCTGAAGAGGGGGCAGAAGGAGGAAGGGACTGGAGAGGGACGGGGAGAGATCAGGGAGACAACTCCTAATGGTTTCAATTTTATGGATGAAGTATGTAGCCAGTTCATGAGGGGTGGTGGAACAGGGGGTTTGAGGAGGGAGTTAAGAGTTTGAGATAGCTGTTGTGGGCAGTGAGCATTACAGTCAAAAGGGTGGAGTAGTACTGTTGCCGGGCAAACAAGAGGGCAGAATTAAAGCAGGCCAGGATGAATTTGAGGTGGGTGAGGTCAGTCTGGTCTGTGGAATTCCACCAGCAGCACTCCACAGCTCAACAAATACTATTGATCGATGGTATTTATTGAGTACTTACTATGTGCAGAACACTGAACTAAGCACTTGGGAGAGTACAACAGAATTAGCAAACACATACCCTGCCCACAACAAGCTTACAGTCGCACGAGTGGAGGTGATGTATGGCTGCAGGGTGGTGGTAAGGGATTGGTGGAGGGACAAGGAAGCATGGGAATTGAGTTCAGTTGAGAGGGTGGTGTTGACTTTGTGTGTCAAGAAAATGTAGGTTGGATATGGAAACTAGATGGGGCATGATGACTTTAGAAAATTGGATGGGGTCAAAAGATTGGAGTTCTCTATGGGGGAACACGGCAGATTTTGGGGAAGGGAGCATATGTGAGAGACTGCAGGTCTGGAGGCTGTAGTCGAACAGTGGAATTTCCAAGTTAGTGAGGTTGGAGATTGTACAGTGCCTAGAGGTGATTAGATTAAGCATTGTGGCCAAATTGGTGGGTAAGGTGGAGGGGAGCAGGAGGTCACTGGAGATGGAGAGTGAGATGAAGTGGACAGCAGAAAGTTCATCAGAAACATTCACGTGCATGTGATTCACACTCCGCAGATTAGTGTAGGGATGGAGAAGGAAAGAAGGAAAGGTGAAAAAGTTATCAAAATGGTTTGAGGTGGGGTCTGGTGGGTGGTAAATAATGGCAGTGAGTAATTGGAGGGAGTGGTAGAGGCAAATGTTGTGAGCTTCTAAAGAAGGGGGAAAAAGGGATGGGGGGAGTTGGGGGATAAGATTGGGTGGGGATAACAAGAAGGAAGCCAACTCCTTCCCCTTTCCCAGTGAGTCTTGGGGAGCAGGAAAAGATGAAATTCCCTTGGGAGAGAGCAGCAAGGGAGAAATGTTGTCTGAAGAGAGCCAGGTGTCAAGCTAGTGAGGAGGAGGAGTAATTTGGTCAGGAACAGGTTAAGAATGGAGGGAAGCTTTCCCAGCATGGAGCTGGGGTTCCTCGGACCAAGCCTGGCTGAGATAACTAATTTTAACAGGGTTTTTTTGACACCACTGAATTTCAGAAAATGCTTTCTACTCTTAGAAATAGCAGCATGTATTTATATGTTTGTGAGTTATGTATTAAGGAAATGAATAGCTAGCTATGCTCAAAACCTAGTTTTCTATTGACCTAATTTAGCAATGACATTATGAGAAATATTCTTACACTGTCTGTACTGAATTGGTCAAATACCATTTCTTCTTTTTTATTTCCTTTTTAAAGTTAATTTAAAACTTGTGAACAAAGGGCTAGACTAACAGCTAAATAAATTGAGGTCTTCAATTTCTCTAGACCAGACAGAGCTTTAATTTCCTCTTCATTTTATAAGATGACTTTATTTCATCAACATCTCAACCAGAATGACATTTGAAAAATTTGATTTCTATCATAATGCAATATTCTATTATCTCATTTAAGTATATGATATAGCCTATGTCACGAGAATGGAAAAAAAAACGTCTGCAGAGAAATGGTAACAGAAATATGTGAACAACTAACTACATTAAACATGACAATGAATTTCCAAAATCCTGCTTTTGCAAAAGAAATGCTAATGAAAATCATGAATTCAACCAACTTCACCTTCATTCATTCTTTCATTTTTGCCCTTTTTAGTTTACAAGATGTTTTCCTCTTCAGTATTTATGTTGTGGCTCGATCATAAGGCTATGCATTCCTAAGGATTCTGATGTATTACTGGGAAAATAAAAGTGTAAATGGAAGGGTATAAAAAGATACTGTATTTTAAAATGATGTGCAATAGAAAGATCCTAAAACAATGTCAATTTGATCTATACAGCTCAATCATAGAGAAGTAAATGGGAAAATGCTCAAGCACTAGTATTAAAATGTATGTGTGTATATTCATAAATGCTTGTAGTTCTTCATATTTGAATATGCTGCTATTGACTATCCATGTGTGCAGAAAATCATAATAGTGGTATTCATTGAGCGCTTACTATGTGTTAAGTGCTGGAGTAGATACAGTACAATCAGAAAACTAAGTCTCTGTTCCACACAGGGCTCCAAGTTTAAGGGGGAGGAAGAACAGGTATTGAATCCCCATTATACAGATGAGGAAATGGAGGCACCAGGAAGTTCATTGATTTACCCTGAGGTCACATAGCAGGTAAGTGGTATAACTTGGATTAGAACCCTGATTCCCCAACTCTTCAGACCCATGCTCTTTCCACCAGGCCATGCTGCTCCTGAAAATGCCAATAAGTAAATGAAATGTCCCTTCCCATCTACATTCTTGTCTTATGCTGTTAAGTTATTTCCAACCCCTAGTGACTCCATGAGCACATCTCTCCAAGAATACCCCACCTCCATCTGTGATGGTTCTGGTAGTGTCTGCAGAGAGTTTTCTTGGGGTAAAAATATGGAAGTGCTTTACCATTGCCTTCTTCCGTGTAGTAAACTTGAGTCTCTGCCTTTGACTCTCTCCCATGCTGCTGCTGCCCAGCACAGGCGAGTTTTGACTTGTAGCCTTCCACTGGCTAGCCACCACCCAAGCTAGGAATGGAATGGATACAATAATGATGGCATTTGATAAGTGCTTACTATGTGCAAAGCACTGTTCTAAGTGCTGGGGAGGATACAAGGTGATCAGGTTGTCCCACGGGGGGCTCACAGTCTTCATCCCCATTTTACAGATGAGGGAGCTGAGGCACAGAGAAGTGAAGTGACTTGCCCAAGGTCACACAGCTGACAATTGGCGGAGCCGGGATTTGAACCCATGACCTCTGGCTCCCAAGCCCACGCTCATTCCATTGAGCCACGCTGCTTCTCTGCTTGACTCACCTTCCCGAAGCTGAGACTGGTAAAGTACTGAAAACTCTCCAGGTGCCTTCCTGAGAGGACATCTACATTCAGATAACACTATTCTGCAGTTTCCAACTGGATGTACTATTTACAGTGCCTGGTACGGATTTAGTCTCTGAAGACTTTATATGCTGAATGTTTCATGCCTAATTAGTGTGACACATACTCTTTCATCCCTCTTCTGCTTTAGTTGAGAGAGTATATGTCCCTATAGCCCTTTTTTCTGCCCCATTTCAATTCAATACCCACTGTCCAGTCTCTGCATGACCTCCACCTGGCAAAATTGGCTTTTAACAATCAATCAGTGGTATTTATTGAACATCCAGAGAGTGCAAAGCACAGGGAAAGCACTGGGAAACAGCATGACATAGTGGATAGAGGACAGGCCTGGAAGACAGAAACTCAAGGGTTCTAAACCTGGCTCTGCCACTTGTCTGCTGTGTGGCCTTGGGCAAGTCACTTCACTTTTCTGTGCCTCAGTTACCTCATCTGTAAAATGGGGGTTAAGACTCTGAGCCCCATGCAGGACAGGGATTGTTCCAACCCGATTAGCTTATATCTACCTCAGCACTTAGTACAATGCCTTGCACATTGTAAGTGCTTAACAAATACCACAATTATTATTATTATTGGACTAAGTCCTTGGGACAGTACAACAGAAGCAAAATACCTTTTCCCTGCCTATAGTGAGGTTATAATCCCATAAGGGATATACAACAAATATTGTTTCAGTGCTTACTCTCTTCCAATGACCAATTGTCAGAGAATGCAAAGCTGGAGAGATCCATGTATATGTTAACTATCCCCAAACAAAAGACTTTAATCTTCCCTTAAAGGTACAATGACAGAAGGGCTGTAAGGGAATCATTTCATATGAAATTCAAATAGTTGTGGTGCTTCATGACAGAAACAGTATTGTCCCATACTCGCAACCACAGCATAACTAAAGAACATAGAAAAAATGGCCATCATTCCAGACAAAAACAGAAAATGGGCCTAGAGACCTGCCCAGTTTGATAGTGCCTCCATAAAGTGCTTAGAGGTTGGAATGTTGACTGTAAGCTCATTGTGGGCAGGGAATGTGGGGAGAGTGGCAGTCTTTCATATCTGGAGGAGAGAGTTCCAGGCCAGATGGAGGATATGAGCAAGGGGTCATCAGCCAGACAGGTGAGATCAAGTTACGGTGAGTAGGTTGGTAATAGAGGAGGGAAGTGTGTGGACTGGATTGTAGAGGGAGATGAGCAAGGTTAGAGGGTGAGCTGACTGAGTGCCTTGAAGCCAATGATAAAGAAGTTTCGGCTTGATAAATTTCTGCTTGATGCAGAGATAAATGGGTGGTTTTTAAAGTGCGAGGAGACGTGGACTGAGGAATGGCAAGACTGGAGGCAGGGAGGTCAGCAAGAAGGTTGATGCAGTAGTTGAGGCAGGATATGATAAGTGCCTGGACCAGAGTGATAGCAGCTTGGTTAGAGGGGAAAGGGTGAATTCTAGAGTTGTTGTGAATAATAATAATAGTATTTGTTAAGCACTTACTATGTGCCAAGCACTGTTCTAAGCACTGGGGTAGATACAAGGCAATCAGTTTGAACACAGTCTTGTCCCACATGGGGCTCACAGTCTCAATCCCCATTTTAAAGATGAGATAACTGAGGCACAGAGAAGTTAACTGACTTGCCTAAGGTCACACAGCAGACAAAATGGTGGAGCCACGATTAGAACCCATGACTTCTGACTCCCAAGCCCGTGCTCTTGTCTTGGTGATAGACTGAATATGCAGGTTAAATGAGAGAGGTGAGTGGAAAATAATGACAAGGGGATGGGCTCCTGAGACGGGAAGGATGGTGATGTTGTTGTAGGGGGAGAGGAGCAAGGTTAGGTAGCAGGGAGAGAGCCTTAAAGCTGATGGTGAGGAATTTCTACTTAATTAGATAGGCGTAGAGGTTTTAGAGGAGTGGGGAGACACGACAAAATGATTTTGTACAAAAATGATCCAGGCATCAGAGTGAATATGGACTGGAGAGGGGAGAAACTTGAGGCAGGGTGGTTAGTGAGGAGGCTGCTCCCGTACTGTTTTTCCTACAGAGAGGACTGTAAGAGTTGGGGAGGAGTTACTTGGAAGCAAAGCTCAGTTGAGTCCTGGAGTCCTTTGGGCTGGAAGTCACTGGGTTTTGGCACTATAGTTCCAAGAAAACCGAAGTCAACCAGCAAGTGTGCATATCCTAAGAGTAAATTTGACTTTGATAGAACTTTAGGCTCACTCCTTATAATAAAAGATGGAGGCATTTTTAAGGCAATCCTTTCAAGGTAACATTCCTGTACTGATTTTATTTTATATCCTCACAACACCAGAGACTTGTCAATTGGAATTTTGTTCCTCGTATAAGACAAAATGAAAATCACTCCCAAGCTTCAAATAGTGACAAATTGAATCACTCTATAGTATATTATTAGAAAAGTTAACTCCCAAAGAACCATTTCTGAATTCTGGCATATGAGGCAAAGTAAACTTCAGGGAAATAGCCGTACTAAGAAAGCTAACTCTCTTTTCTGAATCTCGGGATTTTCAGTAACATTGATTTATAGGAAAATTAATCATTTGAGTGTCTTTAACTTTTTAATATTTTTATTTTGTTACACCTGTGTGGGAATGGGGAGTGATCCTTTGATTTCTTCTCATTCCCTTCTCTTCTTTATTGAATTCATGGATATGAAATGGATTTTTTTTGATAAAAGGGTTGATGTATTCCATAGCCATAGTTTATAAAATATTACCCCAGAGAGATTATAGGCTGTCACAGTGGTATTTTGGTAGTTATAAAAGTGTATGATCATCCTTGATTCTTCCCAATAGATAGGGAGAGGTAGGGTAGCATTAGTTACCTAAATGGCATCCATACATCACATTCATCCTAAGAGGCTGCAGAGTCCTCTGGAAGTGTGGCTTGGAGTATGAGAATGTGGCAAGTGTCAAATACTCCACCAACACAAAACTATTTGGCTTGCAATGTTGAGACCAGGGAACAGAGGCAGTGACTGAAGAACAGAAGAAAAATAAAGAACCAAAGAGAACTCTGCAAGTTGTGATTCTGAAAGATGCCATCCAACTTCCCAAATATTCTAGAGCAGGCACTCACTCCAGAGATACTGTTGATGAAGTTAATGAAGATGATGATAATGAGGATGTTCCTAAGCCTTCACAAATGCTCATCTGTTGAGAGTTGTTTAAGTTGAAGCTTCAAGTCCTGGATAAATATGCAAATCACATTTTCACTTAATCAACACTCTAATTGCAGTTCTCTCTGGTCAAAAATCAGGTGCAAAGAAAGAGCTTTTGTCACTTCTCAAATTCAAGCTGTTTAAAGTGACCAGTTTCTGCTATTGAAAAAATGATGGATCTCAGGATAATTTTTATGTTCAAACCACAGGGCCTGGGCTCCCATTTTCCCAGGTCAAAAAAGGAAATATTTTCCAGTTAATTCCTCCTTTATCCACCTAAAGAGATACTGCATCTAAGCTCACTTTGAACAGGGGTTCTGGGGAAAAATGAATACCTTAGCTGTAATATAAATTTCCTCCCATTCATTTTAGATATATTTTGAGACAGCTCCAGAGAAAGTTTTTTGTGTCTGGTTTTGTATTCCACACTCCAATGGATTAGTAAACAGGGGCACCAAATATATTAATAATAATAATAATGATGGCATTTATTAGCACTTACTATGTGCAAAGCACTGTTTTAAGTACTGGGGAGGTTACAAAGTGATCAGGTTGTCCCACGGGGGGCTCACAGTCTTAATCCTCATTTTACAGATGAGGTAACTGAGGCCCAGAGAAGTTAAGTGATTTGCCCAAAGTCACACAGCTAACAATTGGCGGAGCCGGGATTTGAATCCATGACCTCTGACTCCAAAGCCTGTACTCTTTCCACTGAGCCATGCTGCTTCTCTATAATAGCATTTGTTAAGCACTTACTATGTGCAAAGTACTGTTCTAAGTGCTGGGGAGGATACAAGGTGATCAGATTGTCCCACATGGGACTCACAGTTTTCATCCCCATTTTACAGATGAGGTCACTGAATCACAGAGAAGTTAAATAACTTGCCCAAAGTCACACAGCTGACAAGTGGTGGAGCTGGGATTTGAACCCATGACCTCTGACTCCCAAGCCTGTGCTCTTTCCATTGAGCCATGCTGAATGTGTCTAATAGTACACTTAGTCTGCATATAGTAAATACTCAATAAATATGATTAATCAGTGTGGCTTAGTGGAAAGAGCATGGGCTTGGGTGTCAGGTCATGGGTTCTAATCCCGGCTCTGCCATTTGTCAGCTGTGTGACTCTGGGCAAGTCACTTCTCTGTGCCTCAGTTACCTCATCTGTATAATGGAGATTAAGACTGTGAGCCCCACATGGGCCAACCTGATAACCTTGTATCTACCTCAACACTTAGAACAGTGCTTGGCACATAGTAAGCGTTTAACAAATGCCATCATCATTATTAATGTAATTCTCCAGTTTGGCAAATTCCCCACGATGGATCATTTTTGAGGCAGTTTTACAAAGTGATTTTCCCCTTCCTTAAGGCTATGAAGGTTCAATTTCAACCTTGCTAGCGAAGAGGGGGTGAGGTGGAGGAAGAAGCAGGGTGCGACACCTTCAGCCACAGGGCTGTCTCCCCAGAGCCCACCCACCAGGAAGGAAGAAACCTGCAGTGGCAACCAGTCAACCCACCTGATGTTTGCCAGGAATTCACAGGGAATCTGGATAAGAGCCTTCAGTGGGCCCTCAAGTCCCCTTAGATGGGCACGAGGGCCAGTCACCTTCCTGGAGACTACTCATTGACCCCCGATTTTCCCGGAGCTGGATTCCTGAGTCCAAAGCAAGTGTGATTCTGCTCAGACTACCTTCCCAGTCACCCTCCCGAACTGCACTCCCTCCGCACCCCCATTCTCCCTTCGTTGCTGATAACCCTTTTCCCAGAGTTTCAGCTTTGGCTGTGGAAAGATCCCGGGCTGGTAGTTAGGAGATCTGCGAAACAGAGTATCTACCGCCACGAGAAGCAACATTCGGTGGGTGCCGAGTGCCCACTGTACCCACCACCCCGGGTTTAGGGGACTTTACAGGGAGAGTTGTCCTCCACCAGGTCCTGCCTGGGGAAACAATCAGAGGAGAGGGAGGAAGGGAAGGATGTATTGTAAACCATTGTTTTAATTGGGGGAATCTGCACAACAATGATTTCACCAGAAGTCTTTTTCATTTTCCGTGAGAGTTGTAGATTAGCAAGTCTCAAACCTATGGTGTACCTCTCCTGACCACTGTGTAGTCAGTCATCCAGTAGACATTTTGAAGCACCCACTGGATGTAGAGGTCTGACAGGGTACACAAAGGAATTGCACCTGAAAATTCACTGCCCCTCAAGGAAGTTACAAAAGAACATGAATGACAGAAACACAAATACGTTTAAGAATTAAGGCATACCACTAAGTGAGGCCTGCACGTTTGGAAGTGCCTGGGACAAGATAAAATTAAATAATAATAATGGCATTTATTAAGCACGTACTATGTGCAGAGTACTGTTCTAAGTGCTGGGGAGGTTACAAGGTGATCAGGTTGTCCCACCGGGGGCTCACAGTCTTAATCCCCATTTTACAGATGAGGTAACAGGCACAGAGAAGGTAAGTGACTTGCCCAGAGTCACACAGCTGACAATTGGCAGAGCCGGGATTTGAACTCATGACCTCCGACTCCCAAGCCTGTGCTCTTTCCACTGAGCCGTGCTGCTTCTCTAACATACTCTCAGACTGCAGCACTGATAAGAAAAAGAATCATGGCAGTCCAAATTAATTTATCCTACTTTCCTTGTTTGCACCACTGAAATTTTCTTTCAATCAAGCATGAGGCACATAGACAAGGGTCACTCTGACAGAATCAAGAAAGCAGAAGTGAGATTAATAATACGGATGAGAAGAAGTGAAAAGTTGTCCGGCTTTTTTACAGAAAAGGAAATAAGGGCATACATGAATCTATAAAATAATTTTAATGTTTCCTGATCATCATCCTGATCATCCTGATCATAGAGAAGCAGTGTGGCTCAGTGGAAAGAGCACGGGCTTTGGAGTCAGAGGTCATGGGTTCAAATCCCACCTCTGCCAATTGTCAGCTGTGTGACTTTGGGCAAGTCACTTAACTTCTTTGTCATCTGCAAAACAGGGATTAAGACTGTGAGCCCCCTGTGAGACAACCTGATCACCTGTAACCTCCCCAGTGCTTAGAACAGTGCTTTGCACATAGTAAGCACCTAATAAATGCCATTATTATTATTATCAATAAAAAAGAATATGTGAATGTCAAGCAATGGCACCTGAATTTACGGAAATGAGCAAATAACGTTGGTGACAATAAAAATCAACAAAGAACCCCCTTGAACATCCTTTAACTAATGACTGCTTTATTAAATTGAAAATGTATTGTGTCAACAAGCTGTTCAGGAAAAAACATATTGCTCACATGCATGTTATGCTCTACTTCTCTCATCTATGATTTCAAATGAGAATTTTAAGTGGTATGTCACTTTCAACACCTTGGAAATTTCTGATATTAGTGTCAAAGGCAGAAAGGGTTGTACTAAAGTTGGATTAATGCATTATTTATGGCAGGATTACAGTATATTTTAGGTACTGTCAGGATTTTCATTTTAGGAAAAGAAAAAAGAAACCTCATTCATATTTCAGAATGAAAGTTGATGTATATTAGCCAAACTTCAAAAAGTGATTTTATATTTTTGTTAGCCTCTTAACACGGGAGAAATAGCCTAGGAATGTGTCCAAGAGGTGAAACAGCACAAGCCTCTGGTCCAACCACAGCATGAGTCAGTAGTATTTCATATAAATGAAATAATGTCAACCTAGTCAAGAGCACAAAGAGTAGACCTGCCTTAGGACATTTTTTTGAACTGGACTATTCCCTTGAGGGGCATTCTTCCATTATTGAAGAGAAACAGCATGGCCTAATGGATAGAAATTAGAGAATCAGAGGACCTGGGTAATAATAATTGTGGTATTTGTTAAGCTCTTACTCTGTGACAAGCACTGTTCTAAACACTGGGGAGATACAAGATCATCTGATTAGACACAGTCCCTGATCCACATGGGGCTCATAGTCTTAATCCCCTATTTCTAGATGAGGAAACTGAGGCACAGAGAAGTTAAGTGACATGTCACACAGCAGACATGTGGCAGAGCCAGGATTAGAACGCATGTCCTCTGACTCCCAAACCCATGCTCTTTCCACTAGGCCACACTGCTTTAATACCAGTTCTGCCATTTTCCTGCTGTGTGCCCTTGGGCAAGTCACTTAACTTCTCTGTGCCTCAGTTTCCTCATCTGTAAAATAGAGATTCCATACCTGTTCTCCCTCCTACTTAGAATGTGAGCCCCATGTGGCCCAGAGACTCTGTCTGACCTGACTATCCTCTATCTACCCCAGTACTTAGGACAGTGCTTGACACGTAGTAAGCACTTAACAAATACCAAGATTTTCCTTACTATCATTATTAATTCAGCTGAGTTGGGCACATGAGGAGAATAGCTGATAGCAAGATACTCAAATGGCTGCTGAATGGTGAATTGGAAAGGGACATATGCTATTGAGGAGGGCGGAACAGACATTTTAAAGACACAGTGAAGCACAGTCAGAGGCAATATGATATAGCAATGGATTGATGGGAGACTGCCATGGAAGCCAGACCAGCATGGGTGTTCAACAATTAGGAATGGGCTTACTGTCCTTGAATAGAGGCTTTGGGAAGATCTTGGAAACAATCTTGAAAACAGCAAAAGTAACACTGGAAAAAGGAACTGTTTTTACATGCTTACAATATGGAATTTTTCAGCCATAAGACCACGTTGTCAGAAGCATCATCATATATTTTTAGAGATAAAAAATGAATAAACCTGTGAATTGGAATTAGTGAATATAAGTTATATTGGAAACTTGTAAAATGGCAGCTGTACAACTTCAGTCAAATACAGAGGAAAGTTATAAATTCCAACCCCCCAGTAAGAAACCATTTGAGAATAACAAGGTTTCAGTATAGAAACCAGGGACAAGCTGGGAATAAGGCCAACCCAATTTTGAGCTCCAGTGACAAGCAAATGTTGTTTATAAGAAAACTGTGAGTAAAGGTAACACCATTGAACACAGGGTAGAAGGATATTAACCCATGACTTTGGGGGTCAATCCACTGATATCTACCGACCAGTAATAGCTGAAGTTTTTCAGTGCAAATTTTTTCCTTAATTTTTAATATTAAATATTTAAAGACCAAATGTTCAATAAATGTCACATTCACCATGAGAGCTTCCGTGTTGTCATCTTAAGCTCTGACAACACATTAAAGGGAGAACAATTCCTGATAGAGGATTTCTGCCAGCCAAGTTCCCGATCCTTCTGGATACATGAATCTGTTGAACTGGAGTCTGATTTTAGAATTAATAAAGCTTTTCATTGGACTGATAGGGTGACTGGGGACCTACCTTTTCTGGGAATACATCAGCTGGGATATAAGTTGCGTCTAAGGTAAGTTAACCTAAGGTATCCAGGTTGTAGCCCGGGACTTCATTCCTACAAAACCTACAAAAGGTTCTGGAAAAATGACATGGTCCTCTGAAACATCCATTCGTTCATTCATTCAATCAAATTTATTGAGTACTTACTGTGTACAGAGCACTGTACTAAGCACTTGGGAGAGCACAATATAACAATAAACAGACACATTCCTGGCCCAAAATGAGTTGTTATCTGTTGCCAAATTGTGCTTTCCAAGTGCTTAGTACAGTGCTCTGCACACAGTAAGTGCTCAATAAATGTGATTGAATGAATGAAAGAATGAGTTTACAGTCTAGAGAGAGCTTAAATATAGAGGGAGCTAGGTTGGGTGTTTGCCACTGGGATCCTAAAACAAGCAGGATTACTTGCTGGTTTCCACAAAGGTTGGTTTTAGGAGTAGGGGTTAGGAGAAGAGGCTATGCCTAAAATGTCATTGATTGATAGGCTGATAAATCCAGTTCCTCTTTATTCTCCATACCAAGGGGTCTGATTTAAGGCCCCGTAAACTGAAATTTGAATTCGGGGAGAGTATAGAAGTGTCCCTCAATACAAGGGGGGGTGGTTAGCTCTAGGTTTAGCAGGCCAAAAGTAAATAATTAAAATAATCAGTACATTCATAGATGGGATTATGTGGAAAACTTGCTTAAATTATCCTATGTTGCTTTTGTTTTTGTGGGCAAGGGTTAGGATACTTTGATATTGCTGTTGTCCAGTGCTCGGGAACCCTGGTAATATGTCTCATTTTTAGGTACTTATTTATACCAACCCTGAGTATTTATGTTTGTCTATATACCATATTTTTATACACTAATAATGATGGCATTTATTTAGTGCTTTCTATGTGCAAAGCACTGTTCTAGGTGCTGGGGAGATTACAAGGTGATCAGGTTGTCCCATATGGGGCTCACAGTTTTAATCCCCATTTTACAGATGAGGTAACTGAGGCACAGAGAAGTTAAGTGACTTGCCCAAAGTCACACAGCTGACAAGTGGCAGAGCTGGGATTTGAACCCATGACCTCTGACATCAAAGCCTGTGCTCTTTCCACTGAGCCATGCTGCTTCTAATCCAATTGTACATTCAATTATGGATTTTGACTACTCTGTCAATATTTTTATATTGGCATCCTCTAGTCGGTGTTCAATAAATGTTATGACTACTAGTATTACTACTATGACTACTACTACTACTAATAATAATCATCATCATCTGCACTAATAGGTCTACAAAGACAATCTCGTTATAAAAGAAAGCAGAGTATCCATTATATCGATAATGGGTTTATATATAAAAAGAAAGGTTGTTTTGTTTTCAACCTTATTATATGGAGTTCCTGCATACTATTGATAACACTGCAGGAACTGAATGATAGCACTACAGGAGAAAGAAATTGTTCCTAGTGAATGGGAAAAAAGGGCAGCTGTTTAATTATTCATTCAATGTACACTCCAGCTGTTGTGAAGCTAACTAAATTGAAAATTCATACAGATATTCAGCATAGAAAAGTAAAAACCATTATCAGCACCAGCATCATCACAATGATTTAGTAAACGTGTATAATGTGTGTGAAGCATCATAATAATTGCCGGGGTCAATGCATGTACTATCTGTAGTCCATTAGGGACTCTGAATCTAATGCAAAGAGGTCAGTCACAGAGGAAAATCAGTAGTTCAACTTACAACTTAATTAAAATTGGTTTGAAAATGGAACTTCTGAATTTGCAAGTTGAACAGTAAAAATTTAATAGTTCATATTGCTCAGGTGGAAGCTGATCAGTTAGAGGAAATCTTAGTCCTTAGGCAGCTTACCACTCCAGGCAGAATCAACCTTGATTAAAATGGCCATTTTCTTTACAACATTTTGAATGCCAAATATGTAGGCCTGTATACCTGATCTCTGTTCCCGTAAGGGGTTAGAGCTTCCTTCTTGGAGAGCAAGCCTGTCTAGGTCTTCAGGCATCTTCTCACCCCTTCAACCTCTCAGACCCAGAACTCAGATAGCCGAGATGCCCTAGATCTTATTTTCCTAGGTTTCCACTCTTCATCGCTTCTGGAACCTGTCGCAGCTGTCACTCGGATAGTCTATTGGGTGAATCCAAAGGTAAGCCAACAAATACAATATTAGAGGGAAAGCAACCTCCCTCAAAAAACTGTTTATGTGACCTGAACATGACAGTTTTATCATTTCCTTGCTAGCTGGAGGGAAAGAGCATTAACAAGAAATTCCATTTTCATTTGGTTTAAAAGCAAGGCTATTAACATTTGAACTATTAAGAAGTATGTGGTTTTTGTATTTTTTTTCAAAGAGATGTTTACTTTGCTCCTTGACATGTTCCCTAAAATTGAACTTCAACATAATTGCTACTTTGTCTCTCTTGAAATTCCAAGTGTTTGGTTAAAAGCAATTGTGGAGGCAATTTTATCCCCACCTGCCTGTTCCACACATTTTGCCATTTCTGTGCCTCTCTGTGCCTCAGTTCCCTCACCTGTAAAATGGGGATAAAATACCTCACTCAAGCCATTAGTCATAGTTATTGAGCGCTTACTGTTTGCAGAGCACTGTACTAAGAGCTTGGGGAGTACAATATAACAGAGTTGGTAGACAGGTTCCCTGCCCACGGTGAGCTTTCTCTCTTAGATGCGTGAGCCCCATGTTGGATAGGAACTGTGTGCAATGTGATTAAATACTCCAGTATTTAATACAGTGCCTGGTACATAGTAAGCGCTTAACAAAGACCACAATTATTATTATTATGATCCTCCAGAATGTCAGGAGACAATAGCTTGGAAACAAGATCTAGTTCTTCTTGATACCAGATGTGGTTCTTGAGCATAGGCACTTACTCTATGGGAGTCATTGCCCCCACAGACTTGACACTATGAGAATGACCCCATTTGCTTTGCCTTCACAGTTTGGAAGTCAGGAAGTAGCTGGTCCTCCCCACCACTTTGAACTGGAAAGGGATGGAGGGGAAGGCAAGGTGGTGGGTTGTGGCCCTGCCTATCCTGAGTACTGGTGGTGTTTTCTTCATCCTTGTAGGATAGCAAGGAGAGCTGGAGCTCCTCTTTCCCTGCCTCTCCACCCCCAGGCTTCCCTGGGGACAATTCATCCTACTCCCCAATGGTGCCTGCTACTATCAGCAAGAATCAGCAGTTGAGCGGCAGGCCAGCCAAGCCAGGCGGCAAAGGGGACCACAAACTGCTCCATGGGCAAGAGCAGCCCCCTGTCAGAGACTGTGATGATCAGTGAGTGGGGAAGAGAAAGGAACTGACTGCATAATGCTTGCAGCTGTGGCCCTACCCTTCCACAGGGCCTCTATAAGGAGGGCAGCGGGAATTGTGCAGTCCCTGGTGAGGGGAAGGAAGCATTCAATCCCAACCAGTTGTCTCCCTCTCATTTCCCTCCCCCTGTCTTTCCCTCTACTTCTCCTTCTTCCCTTTTTCCTTTTTCTCTTCTCTTCTTTATTATTGTTTCATTACAACATTTACACAGTGAAGTAAGATACATTGGGAAGCACTGTGGCCTAGTGGAAAGAGTTCGGGCTTTGGAGTCAGAGGACCTGGGATCTAATAGCTACTCTGCCACTTGCCTGCTGAGTGACCTTGGGCAGTTTGCTTTATGTCCCTGTGCCTCAGTTTCCTCATCTGTAAAATGGGGATTCCATTCCTGTTCTCCCTCCTACTTAGACTGTGAGCCCAATGAAGGGCAAGGACTGGGTCCAACTTGATTAAGTTGTATCTACCCCATTGCTAAGTACAGTACTTGGCACATAATAGGTGCTTAACAAATGCCCTCATTATCACTATTACATTCAAATTAAATAGGCTTAATTTGTATGACTGGCTCTTTCTGCACCATCTTGTCAATGGGGACCGGGGGGTGGGGGGTTCTTCACGAAAGACTCCTCTGATGTACTGGTTGGATTTTAACATTTTGAAGCTTTCTTCAAAGCTTTCTTCAGTTTTGAGTGGTTCTCAGAATTCGTAGGTGTTTTAATCATGTCCCAAGACTCCAGAATCAATGTACCCTCCAAAACCCCTAAAGCATGAGTATGCGATTAACTGCTGGATTTACCTCAGTAGTTTCTATCTTTCATCTAGGCCTGTTGGTTATTTTACTAGTTGAAACTATTACACAAAAGGCAGTGCTGAAGTAGGGCCAGCAGTGAATGGGTGCTAATTGAAAATAGTTCTATAGATAGATTTCCTTTCACCTAAGTTTTGAGAGCTAAATCAGACCTATTCTGGCAACTTCATGACATTCCCTAGACTGTACACTCTCCCTGTAGCCTGTAAGCTCCCCATCTAGACTGTAAGCTCCTTTGGAGCAGGAAACATGCCTATCAGGTCTGCTATATTATACTCTCCCAAGTTCTTATCAATCAATCAATGGTATTTATTGAGCACTTACTATGTGCAGAAAACTAAGCACTTGGGAGAGTACAGTGCAACAGAATTAGCAGACACCTTCCCTGCTCATGAAGAGCTTACAGTCTAGCACTCAAGTACAGTAAGCCCTCAAAAATGCAATCGATTGACTGATTGATTCCCTAAAACAAGGTCATTTAACAGATCCCCTATCCAATTTTTAACCTCTAAGGTATATGAAGAAATGGTAATACATGGCAGGATATGTACTCAACAGTAAATAGGCATGCATAGATAGTGTCTCCCTTCCATTTGGGCATCTTTGAAGAGAGGCATACACACACATAAACACGTAGATTATGGATTTTGAGAGTGAGGAAAGGGGTAGTGGTGCTTGTTTTTGACCATTCTAATAACATCTTTGTCTGATACAGATCTCAAAAGGTACAAAAGAGCACATGAGTTAAGGCCAAAGTGTTATCTTTTCACATTTTGCTGTAGGTCACCAGCATAAACAGAATCATTCTCCAAGTTCTCAGAATGAAATTACAACCCAAATTTAGTATTCACTGAGCAGTCTTCTGCAAATTGTACTATACAGAACAGGCAGTGTTTATTATCCATATCCTATATATTATTTCCATTAGAGCTCTGGAGTCAATGGAGTGGTGTCTCCTTCTCCTGCCCATTAAGACTGGGAAGGAATAGCCCTCCTCAGAGTGATTTAAAAAAAAGCTTAGAAAACGTTTCTTTCAGTGGTGATATACTACAGCTTTTCATATTGATATTGTTTCTGCTGGATGTCTCGTATTAGACCGTAAGCTCTTTGTGGGCAGGGAATGTGTCTACCAACTCTGTTATACTGTACTATCCAATGCGCTTAGTACAGTGCTCTGCATGCAGTAAGCACTCAGTAAATCCAATTAATTGATCGATTTCCTTCCTTATGTGTCTTGTCACTTCTTACGTTCTACCCAGAGGTGCCAACTTTTTACTTTGAGCATGGGGTGAAAGGGGAATAAAGATTTGTAGGGGGTTGAAGACTGGGATGGGATGGGAAGGGTTTCACAGATCCAACAGCCAGAAAGCCACCTGTCAGCTATGCATTTGAATCTGTGCCCCTTAAATACTTGATATTCACCCCATCCTCGGTCCCACTGCACTGACGCATCTATCATTCATTCATTCAATCATATTTATTGAGCACTTACTGTGTGCAAAGCACTGTACTAAGCATTTGGGAGTACACACTATAACAATAAACAGACACATTCCCTGCCCATTACAAGCTTACGTATTCTGCCATTTCCCTTCTTTGTAGTTTATTTTAATGTCTGTTTCCCCCTCTAGACTATAAGCTCCTTGTGGAAAGGGAACATATCTACCAACTCTATTGTACTGTACTCTCCCAAGTGCTTAGTACAGTGTTCTGCACACAGTAAGCACGCACTAAATATTACTGATTGATTTGAGCACTGATTGGATACTCTCAGATCTTTTCAGAGACCTGGAATATGCAAGTCTGGGAGTCCAGCTAAAACATATGGGGCCACCTAAGTCTCTACCCTGTTTTAGAGTGTGAGTCCTCTGAAGGCCAGGGACCCTACCTGATTCCATATCTTTGCTCTTTCCCTAGCATTCAGTGCAGCACTTGAGCAGTGCCTATTTTAATAACTCATCTTGCCAACTAGGATTCCAAGACATGATTTCTCCTATCCTACTTTCATGATTATACACTCTTAATTGTTTTCCTAATTAGCTCATTAGTCTTAAACCTAATATTTGCTACAGAACTTGCCAAATATGAATACAATGGATGTTCAAGAAGCAGAGATGATATGAACTATTCTGCAGCTATTTGTCTTATCTTAATTGCCCTCTTCTTGAGCAATCAACATTTGTTAGCTGAGGCCAAATCTAAAGGAATCTACTCCATTATAATTCTCCACACTATTGACCAAGCCCCTCTCTTGACCTGGAAAAACTATCTAAACTCAGTTTCTCTGACACTGGCCTCTCCTGGCCTCTCCCTTTGATCTTGGGTGCCAGAGGACATCCAAAAAGAGTGGTCCTGAAGGAGCTGACCGACCGACTGACTGGGCCAGGTCTGACCGCTTGCATCTATACACCAGGAATTTGCTTAGACCCATGTCAAAGGTTTTGAAAATGAGAGTTCCTAAGCTTCCATTTATCTTTATTGGGTTATTTCCTGGCTAGAGAATTCTTAAAGTATTTAAGCCACTTCCCGATAACTTGAAATGCTCCACCCAAGCAGTCCCTGGGAACAAGTCTTGGTTCAGTTACACTAGTGTAGTCCTTATGGCTGGGTATAGCTATTTTACAATGTCCACTCCCAGTATGTGGAGAATCAATCAATGGTATTTATTGAGTACTTACTGCATGCTGAGCACTGTATGAAGCTCTGTGGGATACTCTAACTGAAAACATGTACAGGTATTTGTTTTGAAAATTGGTAAGAAAGTATTTGGTTAGTCACTAAAATGAAATTATGGAATTATAAAAGCAAAATAGAAAGAATATAGCATTCAACAGGTATCACCTTGAAGCTAGTCCACCACACTGGTGTAGGAGATGAAAGAGCATAAGAAGAAATGCTGTGCATTTCTTTCCCTTCTCCTAGCCTGTGTTAAGACATCTCAGAATTTTAAAAAGTCACACAGAGAGTCTGTTTTCTCCTCTCTGTGGTCATAGGCCTTTCCCCATCTTTCTCCCATGTGCATTTTGTAACTCTTGCTTTAATCAGTCCCCTTTCCTCTGAATTCTTACCTTCTTAAATTAAGCATAGTGAAAAAGGGGAGGTTCCATCCCTGCCTGCCTTCTTCTTAACCCTTTCTCAAGTCTCAGACCCAATTCCTCATCGAGTATTGGTTCAGCAAATCTAGGTCAGTGTGTGTGTATGTGTGTGTACGCGCGCACATGTGCACCTGCTGCTTCTTTAGAAGCAGCCAGTGCATTCATCCTCGCATTCATCCTCCCATCCTCGTGTCTCTCTCCACTTCAATCCATACTTCATGCTGCTGCCTGGATTATCTTTGTCCAGAAACGCTCTGGACATATTACTCCCCTCCTCAAAAACCTCCAATGGCTACCGATCAATCTGCGCATCAAGCAGAAACTCCTCACCCTGGGCTTCAAGGCTCTCCATCACCTCGCCCCCTCCTACCTCACCTCCCTTCTCTCCTTCTACTGCCCAGCCCGCACCCTCCGCTCCTCCACCACTAATCTCCTCACTGTACCTCGCTCTCGCCTGTCCCGCCATCGACCCCTGGCCCACGTCATCCCCCGGGCCTGGAATGCCCTCCCTCTGCCCATCCGCCAAGCTAGCTCTCTTCCTCCCTTCAAGGCCCTGCTGAGAGCTCACCTCCTCCAGGAGGCCTTCCCAGACTGAGCCCCTTCTTTCCTCTCCCCCTCGTCCCCCTCTCCATCCTCCCGTCTTACCTCCTTCCCTTCCCCACAGCACCTGTATATATGTATATATGGTTGTACATATTTATTACTCTATTTATCTATTTATTTATTTATTTTACTTGTACATTTCTTTCCTACTTATTTTATTTTGTTGGTATGTTTGGTTCTGTTCTCTGTCTCCCCCTTTTAGACTGTGAGCCCACTGTTGGGTAGGGACTGTCTCTATGTGATGCCAATTTGTACTTCCCAAGCGCTTAGTACAGTGCTCTGCACATAGTAAGCGCTCAATAAATACGATTGATTGATTGATTGATTGATTCAGAGCCAGCAAAATTACAAATGAGCCTCTTCAGATAGGTCCCATTCACCACGATTATAATAATAATTTTTAAAAAATGGTGTTATTTGTTGTGTGTTTACTCTGTACCAAGCACAATACTCAGCACTAGGATTCAAGATAATCAGGTTGAACAAAGTCCCTGACCCTCATGGGGCTCACAGTCTAAGGGGGAGGGAGAACAAGTATTTAATCCCCATTTTACAGATGAAAAAACAGAGGCACGGAGAAGTAAAGTGTTTTGCCCAAGCTCATACAGCAGGCGATTGACAGAGCTCTAATTAAAATCCCGGTATCCTGACTCCCAGTTTCATGTCCTTTCCACAAGATCAAGCCATTTCTCAGTTGCTTCCTTGGGATTGGCTCCATCCCAAAGGGAAGCCTTCTAAAATAATTTCAGAGAAAAACAAAAACAAATCTTACAGCAACTTTGAGAAGATATATGTACAATCTTAAATCTAAAGGAAACGCATTTCTGTAATAGAGTTTTGAAGATTAGTCGATCTATCATAGAAAAGATGAAGGAATGGAACCTTCTCCATCTTTCCATGAAAAAAGAAATTTTGTGGCATTAAAATAAATATTAGCTAGTTTAAAAGGATGAAATACAGTCTTCCTACAATGCAGGGGTTGCATTCCTGACTAATCCCACTTTAAGAAAATTCATGCCTTAATTTCCTCCATGTGCCTGTGCACAACCATTTCTTCTGACCAATGCATTGTATTCTATTTTTTTATGATGTTTGTTAAGCACTTACCATGTGCCAAGCACCAGACCAAGTGCTGGGGTATATACAAGCTAATCAGGTTGGACACAGGCCATGTCCCATGTGTGGTTTACAGTCTTAATCCCCATTTTTCAGATGAGGTAACTGAGGCACAAAGAAGTTAAGTGACTTGTCCAAGGTCACACAACAGACAAGTGGCGGAGTCAGGAGTAGAACCCAGGTCCTTCTGTCTCCCAGATCTGTACTCTCTGCACTAGGCCACTCTGGCTCTTTTCAAATAGACACACTTTGTCCGAAGAACATTCCCTAATCCCTAACAGTGTTTTATCCAAAATGTGTAGTGTTGAATCATACTCTCCCATGTGCTTAGTACAGTGCCCTGTACATAGTAAGCACTCAATAAATATCATTGATTGACTGATTGACTGTACTGAAAATATGCATTTTAGAACTGATTGTATTGAGCCTTGAAAACATCCTGGTCAAAGGCCCATTCACAGTCCCGCGCACCTAGGAGATGTTCAGTAAGCATTATTTAATAGGCATTATTTTTGTCACATTCATTATGCCTGCTTTGATTAATCTCATTTGTCAAATATGTGAATGTCATCCCCACTATGAAAACAGTAATCTGTTTTGGCTCATCAATATGCCTGTTTTCATTACCTTGAGGTTGAAGCAGGCTCTTACTGCTACCACTAGCAGATCCTTCCATGTTGCCAATGCCACTAATAATGGCTGTTAAGATTGGGCTCCAGAATCCCCACTCTCTCCCTTTATTTTAAACAGAGTTCTTACTACAGGTTCTCGGGTCTAATCCCAGTTCTGTGACTTGTCTGCTGTGTGACCTTGAACAAGTCACTTCACTTCTCTGTGCCTCAGTTACCTCATCTGGAAATTGGGGATTAAGATGGTGAGCCTCATGTGGGACATGGACTGTGTCCAACCTGATTAGCTTGTATCTACCCCATCGCTTAGATCAGTGCTTGATAAATAGTAAGCACTTAACTAATACCATTATTATTATCATTATTATTATTCCAAGTACCCACATCTTCTTCAGGGGGAGAGATCCAGTTGGGGAAGTTGCCTGTTAAAATAGATCCCCTGGAACAACTTGTGTCATTTAAGCCCATCAAACAAATATGCAGTACAAATCTTCTCAGCCCTATTTCATCTACAGTTCTGCTGCAGTATGTTCACTTATTCAATGGATTTAGCAGTCAACCAAATCCAGTGATCTGTATCAAGGAGTACTAACCAGCGACTGTGAGTTTGACCGTGAGTGGGTCAGTAGGAAGCAGGACAGATTTTCAATCGCTTTTCCCAGCAATCCACATACGTGCAATACAGATTGAAGTTGTGCTTTATTGTACTTAAAATATTTAAAATGTTTTCACCTGTTCAGTGTCATGTAGTCTAGGAAAGTACTGGGCTCCCACTACAGCCAGGGGAGCATTTCAGTGGCCCACAGGATACAGTGTCCCCCCAAATGATCCAGGAATACACTAGACAGACCGTTGTCCTTGGGATCTAACATAGGGATGCTAAAGCTGGGAAATGAATCTACAAAGAAAGACGAAAAAGCCCCAATTACCAATAAACTGGCCCAAACCATTCAAGGGTTATAATGGGAGATAATTGAAGGCTGTTACTGACCATTAAAAATGAAGAGTGCTTCTTGTACTGTTTTTGTTCATTAACATTAGTGGTCAAGAACAACTGAATGGCGTTTGGGAAAGGAAACTGAAGACTGACTATCAGGGAAAGTTCAGTGGTCAGATCAATTAGACTTTGGAATTTTTCCAAACTAATGTAGGGTTACTCTGATAACTAATGGAGGCAATTTAATCCTCAGATGTACATTGTTTTGTTAAAATGCTTTATCATCATTTGCTGAAATGGTTGAACGTTATTTTGCTCTCTTCACCCAGGGAGTATATGCTGTGGTCATATCTACCGGGGACAAACCTAATTTTAGGCTGAAAATTGTCTTGAAATCTTTATACATCTTAACAGTGCTAGCAATATCATCAATGTTGTCAGTAGCATTTATTGTGGGCAAAGCTCCGTACCTACCAATTAAGGAATGTACCAGAGGAATAAAAGTAGTGATCCTTACTGAGGGGGATAACTTGGGTGTCCTTAGTTTTCATAGATGGTGCAATCCTAAACATAAATGCGGTGGTGCCTGGCACTTACTTTAGCATTCTATGCAAGCAAACGATCCCTTTTTGGGATGATGCATTTGTACTATATGGGGCCTGTCCATGTCTGTTTCTGTTCTTCGTATCCCCATCTTATGATAATAATAATGATGGAATTTGTTAAGCATTTACTCTGTGCCAGGCACTGTACTAAGCACTGGAGTGGATACAAGTTAATCGAGGTGGACACAGTCCCTGTCCCATGTGGGGCTCCCAGTCCCAGTCCACATTTTCCAGATAACTGAGTTGCAGAGAAGTGATTTGCCCAAGGTCACACAGCGGACAAATGGTGGAGCCGGGATTAGGACCCATGACCTTCTGACACCCAGGCCCATCCTCTATCCACTACGCCATGCTGCTACTTTTTGCAAATCAATCAATCAATCATATTTATTGAGCGCTTACTGTGTGCAGAGAAGTGTACTAAGTGCTTGGGAAGTACAAGTTGGCAACATATAGAGACAGTCCCTACCCAACAGTGGACTCACAGTCTAGAAGGGGGAGACAGAGAACAAAACCAAAATATTAACAAAATAAAATAAATAGAATAGATATGTACAAGTTAAATAAATAGAGTAATAAATATGTACAAACATATATGCATATATACAGGTGCTGTGGGGAAGGGAAGGAGGTAAGATGGGGGGAATGGAGGGGGGACGAAGGGGAGAGGAAGGAGGGGGCTCAGTCTTGGAAGGCCTCCTGGAGGAGGGGAGCTCTCAGTAGGGCCTTGAAGGGAGGAAGAGAGCTGGCTTGGTGGATGTGGGGAGGGAGGGCATTCCAGGCCAGGGGGATGATGTGGGCCGGGGGTCGACGGCGGGACAGGCGAGAATGAGGCACGGTGAGGAGATTAGCAGCAGAGGAGCGGAGGGTGCGGGCTGGGCTGTAGAAGGAGAGAAGGGAGGTGAGGTAGGAGGGGGCGAGGTGATGGAGAGCCTTGAAGCCAAGAGTGAGGAGTTTCTGCCAGATGCGTAGGTTGATTGGTTACTCAAAGCTAGTTACAGTCTAGGGGGGAGACATACATTAATATAAATAAATTATGAATATGGGTGGAAGTGCTGTGGGACTGAGGGATGGAGTGAATCAAAGGTGCAAATCATTTTGGTATTTGTTAAGTGTTTACTATGTGCCAGACACTCTTCTAAGCACTGGGGTGGATACAAGCAAATTGGGTTGGACACAGACCCTGTCCCACATGGGGCTCACCATCTTAACCCGCATTTTACAGATGAGATAACCGAGGTCTAAAGATGTTAAGTGATTTTCCCAAGGTCACACAGCGGACACATTGTGGCATTGGGATTAAAATCCAGATCCTTCTGACTCCTGGGCCCATGCTCTATCCAGTAGGCCATGCTCCTTCTAAGAGCAAATCTAAATGCCAGGGCGATGCAGGAAGAAGTGGGAGAAATGGAAATGAAACTAAATCCCAATGATTTGGGCAACCATATCAGACTTGGAGGGGGTCTTGTCTGAACATTTCCCCATTGCCAATAGAGCAAAGCAGGGCTGTGTACTAGGTCCATTCTTGTTTGACCTATTCTACCTAGCCTTGCTTGAGGATTCAACGAGGAACCGGGAAGGAATTAGAGAACAAACTGGTGACACATTTTTTAATGGTATTTGTTAAGCGCTTACTCTATGCAAGGCACTGTACTAAGTGGTGGGGTAATAATAATAATAATAATGGCATTTGTTAAGTGCTTACTATGTGCAGAGCACTGTTCTAAGCGCTGGGGGGGGTACAAGGTGATCAGGTTGTCCCACGTGGGGCTCACAGTCTTAGTCCCCATTTTACAGATGAGATAACTGAGGCTCAGAGAAGTTAAGTGACTTGCCCAAGGTCACACAGCAGACATGTGGCGGAGCCGGGATAGATACAAACTGACTAGTTTGGACACAGTCCATGTCCCAAGTGAGGTTCACAATCAATCCCCATTTTACAGATGAGGTAACTGAGGTACAGAAGCGTTATGTGACTTGCCTAAGGTCACACAGCAGACAAAAAAAATGTGGCAGAACCACGATTAGAACCCAAGTCCTTCTTTTCCTCATCTCCCACTTCCTCCTGCGTTGCCCTGACTTGCTCTCTTTGCTCTTCCTCCCGGCTCCCGGCCCCACAGCACTTATGTAAATATCTGTAACTGTTTATTTGTATCGATATCTGTCTCCCCCCTCCAAACTGTGAACTCATTGTGGGCAGGGAATGTCACTGTTTATTGTTGTATTGTACTTTCCCAAGTGCTTGATACAATGCTATGCACACAGAAAGCGCTTAATAAATACAACTGAATGAACGAATGACTCCCAGGCCTGTGTTCTAGCCACTATGCAACGTTGCTTGGATTCCTAGATTCTTAGATCAATCAATCAATCAACCACATTTATTGAGTGCTTACTATGTGCAGAGCACTGTACTAAGAGCTTGGGAAGTACAAATTAGATTGTGAGCTCCCCCGAGCAGCAGGGACTGTGTCTAATTCTCACCTGGGCATTCACTCCTAGGGCTTAGTAGAGTGTTCTGTCATATAGTAAGAACTTAATGAATATTATTACTACTACCATTACTGCTTCTTCTATGAGATACTATTTTTTGTTTTGAGTGTGGGGGTGGAAAGGGGCCAAGGTTTTTAATAGCCTGCAAGGGGATAGTCTTCAGAGAGCTAACAGGCCAGGACATTTCCCATCATGATTGGAAACTCCTGAGGTGATGCTGAGAGTCCAGCTCAAAAAGCATTTGGGGTATCACCCATTCCCTCCATGGACTTGGCACCTATGCATGGATTTTATTCATTTTTTTTCAAGCTGCTGTTAATTTTGCCCTCTGCTGACTCAACCATGTATATCTTCAGAATGTCAAGGCCCTACTGAGAGCTCACCTCCTCCAGGAGGCCTTCCCAGACTGAGCCCCTTCCTTCCTCTCCCCCTCGTCCCCCGCTCCACCCCCATCTTACCTCCTTCCCTTCCCCACAGCACCTGTATATATGTATATATGTTTGTACATATTTGTTACTCTATTTATTTATTTTACTTGTACATATCTATTCTATTTATTTTATTTTGTTAGTATGTTCGGTTTTGTTCTCTGTCTCCCCCTTTTAGACTGTGAGCCCACTGTTGGGTAGGGACTGTCTCTATATGTTGCCAACTTGTACTTCCCAAGCGCTTAGTACAGTGCTCTGCACACAGTAAGTGCTCAATAAATACGATTGATGATGATGATGATGATGATGATGAATGTCTCTCAGGGGACATCGAAGGTAAGGTATCTAGAGAGTCTTATGAGCTTAAAATTCTAATTTTGCCCTAGCAGAGTGACTGGCTCTCAAGTATTCAGGCATGAATCATGATGTCCCAAATGAATGGAAAGAACAAGAAAATTCCCATCTTTCAGAAAAATATACCCTGAAAATTACAAACTCGTAGTGCCTGGCACATAGTAAATGCTTAACAAGTACCACAATTATCATTATCGGTTCTAATTGATATATGGACACATACTAGAACAAACTAGAGCCATTTAGTGACTGATCAACATAATTCTGTAAGAGCAAACTCTGTCTTACAAATTTGACTTAGTCACCAGTATTAAAAGACACAATCACTGTCATCATGGAGTTTAACCAGCCTACAATATACCTCTAGCACCATGCGCACAGATTGTTCCCATTTTATTCACAAGCTTACCATCTGCAAGGTCTATTATAGTTTTCGGGTTTTGTCTTTCATTCATTCATTCAAACATATTTATTGAGCACTTACTGTGTGCAGAGCACCATACTAAGCACTTGGGCAGTACAAATCAGCCAGATGGAGATGTCCTGAAGGCAGGAGGAGATGCGAGCCTGGACGGAGGGGGAGAGAGCAGGGGCAGAGATGGAGATTTGGGTGTCATCAGCATAGAGATGATAGGTGAAGCCGTGGGAGCGAATGAAGTCACCAAGGGAGTGAGTGTAGATCGAGAACAGAAGGGGACCAAGAACTGAAACTTGAGGAACCCCCCCAGTATGGGGATGGGGGCGGAGAGGAGCCTGAAAAAAGAGACAGAATGAACTACCGGAGAGATAAGAGGAGAACTAGGAGAGGATGGAGTCTGTGAAGCCAAGGTTGGATAGCGTGTTGAGGAGAAGGGGGTGGTCCACCGTGTCGAAGGCAGCTGAGAGGTCGAGGAGGATTAGGATAGAGTATGAGCCGTTGGATTTGGCAAGCAGGAGGTCATTGGTGACCTTTGAGAGGGCAGTTTCCGTGGAATGTAGGAGACGGAAGCCAGACTGGAGGGGGTCGAGGAGACAGTTGGTGTTGAGGAATTCGAGGCAGATTGTGTAGATGACTTGTTCAAGGAGTTTGGAAAGGAATGGTAAGAGGGAGATGGGGCGATAACTAGAAGGTGAGGTGGGGTCAAGAGAGGGATTTTTTAGGATGGGAGAGACATGGGCATGTTTGAAGGCAGAGGGGAAGGAACCAGTGGAGAGTGAGCAGTTGAAGATGGAAGTTAAGGAGTGGAGAAGGGATGGAGCGAGAGATTTCATAATTTTCGTATATTTAAGATACTTTACCCAGTAACCTCAGTCACACAAAATAGCTTTGTTCATTTTCCATTCCACTGGTTCGTATTGGGTACAGTTGTGGTGGAGATGGACTTTGTGGCAGTTCAGAAAAAAGATATTTGACCTAAGTCATTTTTACTATTGAATTTCAATCAGATTCGATAGGTGATGAAACGTCTTCATTACCTAGCTCAGGCTCTCTGAAGTGAAAAGTGGCAGAATCTATAAAAAAGGTTTGGTGGGCTCATAAATAAAGTTGGGACTCTGGCTTCACTTTGAAAGGACTACAGATAGGCCTTTTGTGGAGAAATAAATGTTCTAGAGAAATAGTATATAAATGCTTCAGTTACTAAATTTTATGAGTTATTAGCTGAGGTAATTGCTCATGTTTAATGACTACTTAGTTTAGTCTTTCTATTTGGGAAAGATATGAAGATGTTGCCATTATTGTGCTCAATTTGAAATAAAAGGGGCAAGAGATAAGCATTTAGCAAGAATTTCATATTGAATAAATTTCAGGGTGCTTGTCAGTCTCCCTGCGGACCTTGACCAAGAAAAATGGATTTATGGAAAGATGAAGCGATTTACAAAACCACTGCCTCAACAGAATTAAACTTCCTAATGTATTTACTGTAAACCTAAAATGAAAGGCAATGTGTTAAAATAGATTGACTCCATTAGGAATCTTATCCTGTGGGAGAAAATATTAATCCTGATCAGCTGGAATAGCTGCTCTCATATGAATGGTCAATATCATTAACTCTCGTGCTGGGTTTTGAAAACTGATTTTTTTTTGGTCATAGGTAAGGTGAATTCACTAATACGCCAGTTAGTCTCCTTCCAATCTTTTCACATAAACTTGTCAAACTTAATAAGGCAGTTCATGTTCTACATATTAAATTCTGTCCAGCAACAGGTCCAGTGAGGCGTAATACTGGCTGATGGAAATGGACACAAATTTGATTGTTTTCCTCCAATTACTGATGAATTTCTTTTTGTGGCCTCTGACATTTTTACTAGGATGCTTTATTGCTCATGTCCAATTTATCAGGTGAAGGCACGATTTCCGTGTCAAGTGATCTCACTGTTTTCCTGAAAGCACCAGATTAAGGTTTTTGGAAGACTTGGGACAGCCTTTTAGAGGTCTGTGAGGTCTGCATGAAATTTTCCTCAGAAAACAGAGCAATCGAGAATCATTCAATATTATTAATTTGGCACCTTCTTTGTGCAAGCTTTGGACTAAGTACTTGGAAGAATACAATGGAGTTAGAAGATGTGATACCATCGGTCAATCATGGTATTTATTGAGCACTTACTGTGCACAGAGCACTGTGCCAAGCACTTGGGAGAATACAATAAATAGATATTACCCCCGGCCTTAAGGAGCTTCCAATCTAACATAGGAGATGAACTAAATTACAGGTAGGCAGCTGAGTATAAGGATACGTACATAAGCACCGTGGCAGGCAGGGGTATGACTAGGTGATGCAGATGGAAGGGAAAATTGGGAAGAAAGATGAGAAATTAGTCAGGGAAGGCTTCCTGGAGGACATGTGATTTTAGTAGGGCTTTGAAGAGGTGGAGAGTGGTGGTCTGTCAAATACGAAGGGGGCAAATTCTTAGAAGGAAGGGTATGAGCCAGGTGTAGGCGGCGAGAGAGATGAGATTGAGGGACAGTGAGCATGTTGGCATTAGTCCTAGTGTCTGACAAGTGGGAAGAAAATCTGAAACAAGATTGAGAAAGATTTTAGGCAACTATGCTTGGTTGACGGTGTTTCAAGAAACCTGCACGTCTGTGTTAGGATGCGTTTGTGGCCCTTTGGGAAATTGTCCAGTTCAATATCAGCAGCAGTTACTAATGATAATAATAATAATAATCATCATGGTATTTGATTAGTGCTTACTATGTGCCAAGCACTGGGGTAGGTACAAGGTGATCTGGTTGGACACAGTCCCTGGCCCACAAGAGGCTCACAGTCTATGAGGAAACTGAGGCACAGATAAATTGAGTGACTTGCCCAAGGTAACACAGCAGGCAAGTGGCAGAGCTGGGACTAGAACCCAGGTCCTCTGACTCCCAGGACTGTGCTCGTTCTACTAGGCCATGCTGCATTCATGGGGTTCCTGCATGACTGGACCACAAGTCGCTATATGGTGCATATGAGGGCCGGTAGGTCCTTACCCTCTCTGAGCTCCAATTTCTTCATCTGTAAAATGGAGAAAATAATCTGGCCCATTCCTGCCTGCCTTTTCATCAACTCAGTGGTGGCAATTCTCCCCCCAGTTTCTCATTGACGCTTTCTGAAACTTTTACGTTTTCCACTCTACTAAAAGTAGACAGGGAGTTCTTGTGAGAGGAAGATCAGTATTTCAAATAGTATTTCTGTTGGGTTATTTCATTTCATAACCACCTGAAGGTTTGTCTAATAATAATAATAATGATGATGGTATTTGTTAAGCGCTTACTATGTGTCAAACACTGTTCAAAGCATTGGGCACTGTTCTAAGCGCTGGAAGATTCTGTCCAACTCAAAGAACCTATTTGAGACCAGATAAAGAAACAGAAGTAAAGTACCAGCGAAGACTTGAGGGGTAAGCACGTATAGAACATGTTTGTTATGCAAAATATAGCAAGTTTCCTTAGCAACAAGAATATCCCTGTCAAAAACGCACTCTCGGAGAAACTATTCATTGTGGATTATTTATCTCTTTACTCCCAGGAACTGCAGTGCTAACTAAAAATGGTTTATTGTTTCTTGATTCCCAACTCACACAACTTGGTTTTCATTTTGACTATACAAACAATAATACAATATAGCTATAACCAGAGATTTTGCAAATGTTTATTCAGGTAGTGAAACTGACATATAGTAAATGTGAATGGAAATGTTTGGAAGCTTTTTAAAATGTGATGAATTGTTTGCTAACTTTTAGGGCAAAAAACATGACTGTTAACCCCAGATGACTGACATCTCGTCTTGATACTTTAAAAAATTATTCATTGTCACCTAAAATGTTTCATGTAATTAAATATTGGAAACAATGATTTATTCACTACCAAAGAATGTAAGATAAACACACAATTATAATGCTAATAAGAGTGCTGACTCAGATTCCATCACTATCAAATTGATCCATTGTTTACATCTGAAAGTATCATTTTATCTCTTATAAGCCCAGCCACCATCATAAAACTGGACATTTTACACTAAAGCTGTTCCTTTTTTAAAATTTAAAGCTTCATTTTTAAAGGACTGAAAAAGTGTTTCTTCCTAATTAGTTATGAAAATGCTCATATTTCTATATGGGTTTTCAGAAGTAAAGAAGTGCTTCAGAAAATACACATGCATTTTCTTTCAGTAGCCAGCAGCGATGAGCCCTAAACACCTCTGGAAATCAGGTTGTCAAACATTGTGATATACCTTCTCTGGATAAAGCTAAAATTATAATGCATGGGCTAGCCATAGTACCACAAACTGGAAAATAAAAATGCCTTATGGGTGATCAATTAATCAATGGTGTTTATTGAGCACTTCCTGGGTGCAGAGCCCTGTACTAAGCACTTGGGAGGGTACACTAGATTTAGTTAGCATGAGCCCTGCCCTTGAGGAGTTTACAATTCTAGTGAGAAAAAATATATAAAAGAATCACGAGCCAGATTACCTACTCAAGTACTTAGTACGGTGCTTTGCACACAGTAAGTGCTCGAAAAATACGATTGAATGAGTGAATGAATGAATACTTTCATTATGGAGCCTTCCCCTGACTCAGTTCTCCAACCTTTCCCCCTCAGTTCATAGCATCTTCAGGCCCACTCCTAATCCGCTCTAAAATGGTACTAGAATGTTCTTAAAGGTTCATTGCCAAAATTAAGGAGATTCACTCATTCAATTGTATTTATTGAGCGCTTACTGTGTGCAGAGCACTGTACTAAGCACTTGGGAAGTACAAGTTGGCAACATATGAGAACTGAAGTCTTCTGGGAACTAGGACCCATAGAAATGGAAACTGGAGGTTGGGAACTGAGGTCCCATCAGTTGTCAGCTTGCTGTACTCCAGCAGATTGGCCTGTCCTGGCCTAAATAATAATAATAATAATAATAGTTAAGCACTTTCTATATCACAAGCACTATACTAAGGTCTGGGGTAGTTACAAGATAATCAAATTGGATTTAGTCCCTGTCTCTCATTGAGCTCACAGTCTTAAGAAGGAGGAACAGGAATTTAACCCCCATTTTAAAGATGAGGCAACTGAGACACTGAGAAGTTAAGTAACTTGCTCAAGGTCACACAGCAGACAAGTGGTGGAACCAGGATTAGAACCCAGGTCTTCTGACTCCCAGGCATGTGGTATTTACAGTGGACCATGCTACTTCTGACAATCATCGTACAAAAAGGGCAGTTTGGTTGTACTGTATTAGAAAACAAAATGAAATAAATGCAACTTTGAATAGAATTATATTTCTGCATGCTAAATTTCACTTGCCTATTTTCATGTAAATTATGTGGAATAGGAAAGGATTCCATTTTGCACAGTAAACTATTTCCATACCTTACCATTCTATGGATTTTATGAAATGTAATCAGGCAGTATTAACATGAAATGGCTTGAAATCAACCTTTGTGTATAGGAAAAAGTTTCCCAAATGTTATTCTGCCAGGTTGTCGCCAAAAGCATCAATAAAAAGCCCTTGGATTGGATTATTCCAGTTTAAATAAATGTAATTTTAATATAAAGTCATTTTTGAAAGTGTCATGCAACAGTTGAAAAGCAACTTATGTATTTAAAACATTAGAAGTAGACCATGTCAGAATTGGAGGGGTCTTGTCAGATCCTTTACCCGTCCCCAATAGAGAAAAGCAGGACTGTGTGCTAAATCCTGTTCAATCTATTTTATGCAGCACTTTTTGAGGTGGCAACAAGGGAGCTGGACTTGGTGTCAGAATATGATTCCAATCTTTTTTATGGTATTTGTTAAGTGCTTACTAAGCACTGGAGTACAGACAAGCTAATCAGGTTGGACCCAATCCCTGTCCCACATGGGGTTCACAGTCTTAATCCCCATTTTACAGAGGCAGCAACTGAGGCACCGAGAAATTAAGTGACTTGCCCAAGGTCACACAGCAGACAAGTGGTAGATCTGGGATTAGAACCCAGGTCTTTCTGACTCCTAGACCCATATTCTATCCACTAGGCAACACTGCTTAAATATTTTCATGTGAACAGCGTATGAGAACATCTGTGAAAGCCCTTGAAACACTCAAGCAGCATGGCCTAGCGGAAAGAATACAGGTCAGAAGGTCATGGGTTAAGATTCCGGCTCTGTCGCTTGTCTGCTAGGTGCCCTGGGGCGAGTCACTTAACTTCCCAGTGCCTCAGTTAGCTCATCTGTAAAATGGGGATTGAAGCCGTGAACCCCCACGTGGGACCGGGACTGTGTCCAACCCAATATGCTTGTAGCCACCCCAGCATTTAGTACAGTGCCTGGCACACAGTAAGCATTTAAGAAATACCGCAAATATCATTTTTATTATTACGTGCGAATATGGTCGCAGAAAATATCTGAGGCATATTATAAATAGAGCAAAGGGAAAAGACTAGTTTGACGAAACTGTTGATAAACTATTTTAGCAAGTTCATCAGATGCAAGAAAATGGAAAGAGTATAAAGTAGGTGACTTGCAATTGATAGAGTATAATTCCCAGTTGTGTGGGGGCAATCTTTTAATCCTATATGATGAGAAATGCAGGGCAAGTGGAATGGTGACAGATGATAGATTTTGGATCCATATTCCCTTCATATACATAGAGCTGTCCTTCATTTTCAAAGATTACTGACGGTAAGATCATTATCCATGTATGTGAAAGCGGCCGACCAGACTGATGTATAACGAACACATCCTGCTATACTGTCTGCACTTAAGAATAAACCCCTGACTTCAACCATTTTAATGGTAATGACTCCTTAGTAGTCAGTGTGTAATTTGCATCAGCCAAATGCAATCATACAATAATATCTCCTGGCAACATTATTTTTGACAAAGCAATATTTTTACATAATTTCAAATTCCCTGCTGTTTTCCTGACATTTTAAAGGGCTAGTATCCAGGAATTGATCTTTGTTAAATTTAAAATGCCAGCATGGTGCCAGTCATTTTCTTTGCACACTACATGAATTCAGCTGCATTCATTTTTCATAAACCTTAGCTTATCTAAAATAAGATTGGATCAGAGCTTTACTGTTCAGGAAAGACAACATTGGAACATTCAGTGTGGATTTTGAAACTCCATCTTGGTTTTATTTGACACCAAGTTAAAAAAAAAAACTAATGATTGGGTGCTTAGAGAACAATGGATGAAGCTAAATCAAAATATTCTGTTTTGAATAAAGATGCTTTAAATTCTGGGAGAAAGTCCAGAATAAAGCTGAAAAGTCAAAAAGATGCATTTCTGTTATCGATATGTTTGTCGAATCACGTCCTTTGATAACTGAACACTAGGAGGATTAACTCACTGAACTGTTAAAGCAAAAAAAATTCAGCATCAAAAAGCAAGTTCAGTAAGATCACTCTCTCCAAGGACGCATAATTAAAAGTGAAGAAGTTATATTGGCATTAGGGATTTGTAGATGCAAGAAATGACTCCCAAGGCTTTTCAGAACAACAACAAAAGCCAGCCTGTATGTAATTTGAGAAGGCTTTTAAATTTGGATTGTGTGGTTCTGAAAACTATTCTTTTTAGTTATTGCCAAAGTAAGCAGTGTGTTGTCTAAATTGTGGAAGGAAATATAATGGACATCAGAAACATGTATGTATCAGAAACATGTAGTAGTAACATACTATATGATGGTTATGGCCACCACACAATGCACATGGCCTTGAAATGCACCCAATTGCTGATGTACCTCAGGATCTGAAGGCCCATCCCCGAAATTTTGTCCAGTCACTGCTGGTAAATCAATTCCTTCCTCACTCCCTCTTCTTCCCGCTAGCCCTTGTTCCAGGCAGTTTTTCTGCCCCCTCCCCAGCTCCTGGAACCCTGAACTTGACCCCATCCTTCCCTGTCTCTCCTGCTTTGCTTTAGTGCCAACTTGTTTGACAGCCACAGCCAACTAATCATCCATCTCAGCATTAAGAAATTAATGAAAGGATCTCTGATTCTTGATTCTTGGAGTGTTGGTAAACCGTCGGACAAGGACAACTGCCTTGAGTGGGGAACAGCAGTCATCATCAGAGAGCTAGACAGTATGACACGAGCACAACAGTACTGAGCCAAGGCTGCCCAACTAATCTAGCCTGTAGAAACTTGTTGTTGGATGCTTTTCCATTAGATTATCAAGCAGTTCCAGGGGCAATAGAAGGTTGGTGTTGGCTTTGCAATCCAGATGTCTCTCGCCAAAGCATCCAGTGTGATCCTGAGATGAAGCAATATTGATTTGAAGGTGCTACAACTGGCCCTAATGCATTCACACCACATTTATACCACAGCTAGGACCCATTGTGGTGACAATAAGGAGAGGCTCTTTGAGGAACTAGAAAATGTCCTTTGGGAGGTTCCTCATAAGGTGAACACCGAGACCTGCATGCCAAGATTGGAATTAATTTTGAGGCCTGGCCCAACATTTTAGGAGGGCATTCAGGTTGTGTAAAGCAAACAGAAGCAGCTTTCTTCTTAATATGTGAGTTATTTTGCTAATTATCTCAAAGATGGGGCTCCAGCAGGCAATGAAACATAAAATCACATGGAAGCACCCACACTCCCATCGTTGGCATCTAATCCATTATGTCACTGCACAGTAGTGTAATAGACCAGATGTCATGTTTATGTGTTCAGTGTCGTGGGCAGCAGAATGAAACTAATGCAACTTGAGCTGGCGCCATCATAGCACCACCATCGCAATCCACCTACACACCTACAATGTGTGTGCTCCAAAGGTCTTGCTTCTCAAGATTGAGATTGGGGTGGTGTAACCGTATTACACCAAACTAGGCCTAAAGTTAACAATCCAATACTCGGAGCAATTAAAGGAAGGCTCATCAGAAAGTCCATCCAGGAGCCAGAGGATAAATCTGTGAAGTCCCAGTGATCAAGGGTGAGTCAGAATCCCAAACAGAATAATGGCCAAAATCATGATTAAATAAGTACTACACATTAGAATGAAGAGTAACAGAAAGTAGCAAAGAGTAGGTTTTCAGAATGATATGTAAAACCACTAAGGTTTAAAGTTTCAAGAGCTTTGGTTGTCAGATTTCCTGAAGCCAACCACCATATGCTTTGTCGCATAGCCACCTTAAAGCTTTGGGACAGCTATGTGACCTTGGGCAAGTCACTTAACTTCTCTGGACCTCAGTACCTCATCTGTAAAATGGGGATGAAGACTGTGAGCCCCACGTGGGACAACCTGATACCCTGTATCTACCCCGGTTCTTAGAACAGTGCTTGGCACATAGTAAGTGCTTAACAAATACCAACATTATTATTATTATCATTATATGATTCTCGTGTCCTTGGTTGGAGGGAGAGAGATGACTTGCTAAGATTGGTGTATATTTCCCTTCCTCTTGGCACTTGTGCATCCAGTGTAGAGATTGCGAGATAACCTGCCAAAAACTCTTCCTTCCAGTTAGGTCATAGGAGTTATAGATAGACATTAATCATGGGCTTACTCCCTTTCAGGTCAGCAGAGGCATTTAGCTAGTTTTCTTGTACATTTGAAAGAGGGGAAGAGAGTTTCAATAGGCAGCATAGCCTAGTGGAGAGAACATGGGATGGGGAATCAGGAGACCCAGGCTCTAGTCCCAGATCTGCCATGGGCTCTGCTGTGTGGCGTTGGACAAGTCCCTTAACCTCTCTGTCTCAGTTTCCTCATCTCTAAAATGGGACTAAGATGCTTGGTCTCCCTACCGCTTGTATTGTAAACTCTAGTTAGGACAGGGCCTGTGTCCAACCTGGTTATTGTGCATTCACCTCAGCATTTAACACAGTGCGTGGCACCAGTAAGTGCTCAATCAATATCATAATGGTTATTATTATCATCATCATTATTATTATTACTGGGGGACCTGACAGTCTTCAGAAAATGGTTGACATACATTGTAGACCCTGAGAATATTTACAAATGAAATAATGATCCTACCACACAAATGACATTATCTTATAAAGAAACATGATTTTACATTAATGAACCATAATAATTTAAAAAGATACAAAATTAGAATCCAATCTGCATTTATTTGTTCACTGACAAGGTGAATTTTATTATTATTTGAAAAGAAAAAAGTGAGAATATGGTATTTTCTTCCAGGGTATGCTAAATTATTTGGAAAATCACTCAATATATTCTCCTGCACTATTGCAAATATTCCACCATAACATGGACAAAGCATATTTTATCATCTAATTTTCCTAACAAAATGTACTTAAGAGAAGCAGCGTGGCTCAGTAGAAAGAGCACAGGCTTGGGAGCCAGAGGTCATGGGTTAAAATCCTGGCTCTGCCACTTGTCAGTTGTGTGACTTTGGGCAAGTCACTTTACTTCTCTTTGCCTCAGTTACCTCAACTGTAAAATGGGGACTAAGACTGTGAGCCCCATGTGGGACAACCTGATCACCTTGTATCACCCCAAGTACTTAGAACAGTGCTTCACATATAGTAAGCACTTAACAAATGCCATCATTATTATTATTATTACTTCATATTATCAGAGTAGACTCTGCCTTAGATTCACTGACCCTATTGGTCCTACTTGTTGGACCTTTTACTGTTGTGGGTAACTGCCAGCCATCTGTTGTTATTCCCACTCCCACAGCACATTTGTGCCTATCCTTATACTCAGTTGTTTCCCTTGCCTGTAATGTATTTTAATATCTGTCTCCCTCATGAGATGGTAAAATCCTTAAGGGCAGGGATCATGTCTACCTACTCTATTATACTCTACTCTTCCAAGTCCTCAATATAATGCTCTGCACAAAGTAAATGCTCAGTAAAAAAATTGATTGACTGATTGATAACAAGAGTCATATTTGATAAAAAATTCTGCATTTTCATCTATATTTAAGCTTGTTCATTTAATTTGGTCTCGTTTTGTTCATTTCACGATCTGGGTTTAGACTTAAATAAAATATAAGATTAAGTGTATTTGTTCAACAAATTGTTGAATTATTCTTTTAATTTTTTTTTTTTGGTTTGTCTTAATTTGTTCACGGAGAAAGTTATTTTCCAAAGCACATTTCTCATCGACGTGAATTGTTCCCTTGAAAATAAAAGGAATTGACTAGATGCCCAAATATACTTTGCAAATGGATTTCGTGATTTTAAAACTAGCTTGGTAAATTGTCCTCATCTTCCCTCCCCCCGGGAGAGTGGTTAATTACAGTCCCATCACATTCTTGGATTTGTAGAATTAATCACGTACTTATATGAATCTCCCAATTCCTGTAAAGTCTGAACCGAGCAAGCATAGAGTATACTTCTTCGCACACACTGGGAGCTATCACAGCAGTGAAACATTGTTACCCCTCAGAAGAGTGAACGGGCAGGGTATGGCAGGAATCTAGGTCTCTCAAAACCATAGCTGAGGAATGTCATTGGAGAATAAAGAAGGACAAATATGTATTTATTAATCTGTCCAAACTGAATACTGGAAAATTCAATATTCCTCATTCTATAAATTTACCATTTTACGAAAGAGGGGTGCTGGCAGTACCAAGCAAGCTCACTTTCTGCTCCTCTCTCAGCTGGCTATGAAAGTAGGGAGGGAGAGGTATGATAATGTTTTGTTGATATTTCAATATGTGAGTAGTATGGACAGCTGTTGATCGTATATTCACCCAAAATGCAAAAGCCAGAACATACTGGGGCTCTAAACATAGTAAAGTGTTGCCAGGACACAAAGTTCCAGACAGCAGAGTGGATGTGTGAGCAGTTCAATCAATCAATCATATTTATTGAGCACTTTTTGTGTGCAGAGCACTGTACTCAGTGCTTTGGAGAATACACTATAACAATACAACAGACACATTCCTTGTTCAAATCCGGGCTCTGCCAATTGTCAGCTGTGTGACTTTGGGCAAGTCACTTAACTTCTCTATGCCTCAGTTTCCTCATCTGTAAAATGGGAATTAAGACTGTGGGCCCCAAGTGGGACAACCTGATCACCTTGTATCTTCCCCAGCTCTTAGAACAGTGCTTTGCACATAGTAAGTGCTTAACAAATGCCATCATTATTATTATTATTGTCCAAAATTACCTTACAGTCTATACATTAATGTAAATAAATAAATTATGAATATGTACATAAGTGCTGTGGGGCTGGGAGGGAGGATGAATAAAGGGAGCAAGTCATGGTGATGCAAAAGGGAGTGGAAGAAAAGGAAAAGAGGACTTAGGGAAGGCCTCTTGGAAGAAATGTGCCTTCAATAAGACATTTAATAGGGGGAGAGTAATTGTCGGCTATGAAGAGGGAGGGCTTTCCAGGTCAGAGGTAGGATGTGGGGGAGAGGTCGGCGGCGAGACAGACAAGATCGGGGTACAGTGAGTAGGTTGGCATTAGAAGAGAGAATAGTGTGGGCTGGGTTGTAGTAGGAGAGTAGTGTTGTGAGATAGGAAGGAGCAAGGTGATTGAGTGCTTTAAAGCTGTTTGATGCGGAAGTGGATGGGTAACCACTAGAGGTTCTTGAGGAGTGAAGAAACATAGATGGAATGTTTTTATAGAAAAATTGATTCACGTAGCAGAGCGAAATATGGACTGGAGTGGGGAGAGGCAGGAGCCAGGGAGGTCAGCAAGGAGGCTGATTCAGGAATCTAAGCGGGTTAGAATAAGTGCTTGGATTAATGTGGTAGCAGTTTGGATGGAGAGGAAAGGATGGATTTTAGTGATGTTGTACAGGCTGAACTAACAGAATTTAGTGATAGTTTTAATATGTGGTTGAATGAGAGAGAAGAGTCAAGGATAATACCAAGGTTATGGGCTTGTGAGACAGGAAGGATGGTGGTGTTGTCTATAGTGATGAGAAAGTCAGGGGAAGGAGAGGGTTTGGGTGGAGGATAAGGAGCTCTGATTTTTACATGTTAAGTTTGAGGTAACACAGGATACCCAAGGAGACATGTCTTGAAGGAAGCAGGAAATGCAAGACTGAGGAGAGGGAGAGAGATCTGGGCTGGAGATGTTGGGAGATCAGTTAGGAGTTGACATAAGGTAGACTGTCCCCATTAGCTAGGGCCAACCTGATTCAGAAATATTTGTACATCTTTCAAAGTGCTAACAAAAAGTCAAGGCTCTCACAGCTTAATCAGGATATGTGATGTATTTGCCAATAACAGTTCTATTGGAGGGTACATAGGTTTCTGACTCTGTCTAACATTTCTTAGATTTTAACACCTGTCTTGGGGGCACTTTGTCACTGATAACTTTAGTGGAGCTAATTTTTCTTTTTTTCCCTCTCTTTACCGAGAGGTTTCCACCTGTATAATGCGGTGTAATACATATGTCAAGTATCCAACCTCATCTTGTTTCAGAAATCCTCAAGATAGCAATCACAAGTAAAGTGGGATGTATCTGTTCAGCAAATGAATGTGAACCTTATCAAAACTATGATCATCGCAAACAGTGTGCATGGAGAGATGAAGATGCCACCTGAATATTTCTATTTTACTGCCTTTCTTTTGCCTCTGCATATCTTTGCATTTCACATCCATTACTTAGCTAGGTTCATGTGCTTGCTTGCTTTCAGGTTTCAATTACTACCCTGGTCTGCCTTGACAAATTTCTAGCAAACCATCAGTCTCAGTTCTTCAAACTTTAATAATCCTTGGCTACCTAGAAGAGTATGATGAAGACCTAATCCTAAATTTGGTAAAAACAAAGCAACACTGATGGCCCTTTTAACCAACAGTCTCCATAGATTTGAATAGCATGTTTTATATATGAATATTTGTATGTCTATATAGTTCCATCAGTTGCACACAATAATAAAGTCAGTAGAACGTCTACCAACTCTGTTATATTGTTCTTTATCAAGTGCTTAGTACAGTGCTTTGCACACAGAAAGTGCTCAATAATTATTATTGATTGATTGAATGGATTCATCTTAAAAGAACATACATGTTGTGTGTGTCCATATGTACTTATAATACTGTTATAAGTCTGTGCATGTATATTATATATATATATACATTTTTCGTATATGCATATAATAATACACATATTTTAAAAAACAGCGTGGCTTAGTGGAAAGAGCCTGGGCCTGGGAGTCAGGGGACCTGGGTTCGAATCCCAGCTCTGCCAATTGCTTTCTGTGTGCCCTTGGGAAAGTCGCTTAACTTCTCTGGGCCTTAGTTCTCCTCTTATTTATTTATTGAGTGCTTACTCTGTGCAGAGCACTGTACTAAGCACTTGAGAGAGTACAATACAACAGAGTTGGTAGTGCCCACAAGGAGTTTACAGTCTACAATATGCAAGATAATTAGATTGGATAGGGTCCCATTACAATCTAATGGGGAGGGAGAGCTGGTCTTTAGTCCCCGTTATACAGATGAGGAAACAGGCACAGAGAAGTTAAGTGATTTGCCCAGGGTCCCACAGCATATATGAGAAATGCAAATGGGAGAAACAGCATGGCCTAGTGGAAAGAGAATAGACCTCGGAGTCGGAGGATCTGGGTTCTAATCCCAGCTCTGCCATCATATGGCCTTGGGAAAATCACTTAACTTCTCACTGCTTCAGTTTCCTCAGTTGTAAAATGGGGATTCAGTACATGTTCTCCCTCCCACGTGGACTGTGAGTCCCATGTGGGACAAGGAATGTGTACAGCCAGATTATCTTGTATCTACCCCAGCGCTTAGTAAGAGTTTAACAAATACCATAGCATAACTCATATATATGTATATGAAAAATTGAATATATTATATCTAACCATTCATTCATTCAATCGTATTTATTGAGCACTTACTGTGTGGAGAACACTGTACTAAGCACTTCGGAAGTACAAGTTGGCAACATATAGAGACAGTCCCTACCCAACAGTGGGCCCACAGTCTAGAAGGGGGAGACAGACAACAAAGCAAAACATATTAACAAAATAAAATAAATAGAATAAATATGTATAAGTAAAATAAATAGAGTAATAAATATGTACAAACATATATACAGGTGCTGTGGGGAGGGGAAGGAGGTAAGGCAGGGGGGATGGGGAGGGGGAGGAGGGCAGAGGAAGGAGGGGGCTCAGTCTGGGAAGGCCTCCTGGAGGAGGTGAGCTCTCAGTAGGAATTTGAAGGGAGGAAGAGAGCTAGCTTGGCGGATGTTGGGAGGGAGGGCATTCCTGGCCAGGGGGAGGATGTGGTCCAGGGGTCGGCAGCGGGACAGGCGAGAACGAGGCCCAGTGAGGAGGTTAGCGGCATAGGAGCAGAGGGTGCAGGGTGGGCTGTAGAAGGAAAGAAGGGAGGTGAGGTAGGAGGGGGTGAGGTGATGGAGAGCCTTGAAGCTGAGAGTGAGGAGTTTTTGCCAGACTTGTAGCAGTGCCAATATCTGATAGACCAATTCTCATGGTAGATTTCAAAGCAAGTGTGAGCAGTGATGTTGAAATGTGTAGAAAAATAATTGGACAATGTGGGATTCGTAAACTAAAAAGCTATGGCCTATTGCTGCTCAGTGCATGAGCCAAACATAAGCTCTTAATAACAAACAATCATTTTTGGCTCACTGAGTAAAAAAGAACCATCTAGGTTGCACCCAAGGTCTGCATAAGGGTGTGTTATTGTGTATAACATTCTCTGACAGTGAGACCTAAAAGATGTTCATATTAATACTGCTATGCACGGCACTGAATGGTGGAGCTGAGCATCCTTTATCTTTGCTTTTGGGGGTGTGAGAGTATAGAATAGGAGAAAGTGGAAAAAAATGTGGTCACGTACTGAGCATATTCTGGTCAGTATATGGATGTCCAACCATTTAAAACAAAGACAATCATCTGGGAATCAGTAAAAGATAGACCAACTAATTGAATGAAAACTCTCGATTCCAGCACATCTGAATATAGTCTTTTTTAATATTGCTCTGAACAGGCTTCAAAAATTTAATGCTATCCCTTCTAAGCCAGAAGGTATGAAACCATCTGCTCAGCGCTTAGAACAGTGCTCGGCACACAGTAAGCACTTAACAAATGCCATTATTATTACTATTATCTTAAATTCTACCTTTTAAATACTAACACTTTTCTGGTGACCCTTAATACATTTGCCTGTCTGGAAGAATTGAAGTGAAGACTACCTAGGAATAGACATAAAACATTTTGGAAAAAGAACAGATGAAATATTTCCAGGTCAGATCAATGATCTACCCAACCTAGTGTTCTGTTTCCAAATGTGTCCTCTGGTTGCCCTCCTTGACTTCTTTCTTAGTGCCCTGATTCTGGGTTTTTATTAAGGGGGTAACCAATCTCCCATAGTTTAAGATGAAAAATAAACAAACAAAAAAAGAAAATTCAGTCCTTTCTGAGGAGGACCCAGTTAGAACTTAGGCTGGACTGTTTTTAAAATATTTATAATCCTTATTCATAAATCCACAAACAGTTGTACTTTCATGGCTTAGTGGAAAGAGCACGAGCTTGGGAGTCTATATCTATATCTATACCTCTGCCCCTGCCCTCTCTACCGCCCTCCAGGCTCGCATCTCCTCCTGCCTTCAGGACATCTCCATCTGGATGTCTGCCTGCCACCTAAAACTCAACATGTCCAAGACTGAACTCCTTGTCTTCCCTCCCAAACCCTGCCCTCTCCCTGACTTTCCCATCACTGGTGACGGCACTACCATCCTTCCCGTCTCTCAAGCCTTGGTGTCATCCTCGGCTCTGCTCTCTCGTTCACCCCTCACATCCAAGCAGTCACCAAAATCTGCCGGTCTCACCTCCGCAACATTGCCAAGATCTGCCCTTTCCTCTCCATCCAAACCGCTACCCTGCTCGTTCAAGCTCTCATCCTATCCCATCTGGATTACTGTATCAGCCTCCTCTCCGATCTTCCATCCTCCTGTCTCCCCCGACTTCAATCCATACTTCACGCCACTGCCCGGATTGTCTTTGTCCAGAAACGCTCTGGGCATGTTACTCCCCTCCTCAAAAATCTCCAGTGGCTACCAATCAACCTACACATCAGGCAGAAACTCCTCACCCTAGGCTTCAAGGCTCTCCATCCCCTCGCAGGGGCTTTGGAGTCAGAGGTCACGGGTTCCAATCCCGGCTCTGCCAGTTGTCAGCTGTGTGACTTTGGGCAAGTCACTTAACTTCTCTGTGCCTCAGTTACCTCATCTGTAAAATGGGGATTAAGACTGTGAGCCCCCCGTGGGACAACCTGACCACCTATCTACCCCAGTGCTTAGAACAGTGCTTTGCACAGAGTAAGCGCTTAATAAATGCCATTATTATTATTATTATTATCAAGCTATCATTCTCCTTATCTAATTGAAGGTCTACAAGGCTGCTGTCATGTCCACCCCTCTATATGGCTGGACGTAGACTTCTTACAGAAGACACAGGCAGTTCTTCGAGTGGTTTTATGAGTATTTCCTGCAATGCAAACTTAATAGCAGATGGCAGCACGAGAATAGCAACAACAAGGTCATGGAATGCAATCAGCTGTCACCAGCATTGAAGCAATGTGCAGAGCAATAATAATTGTGTATTTGTCAAGTGCTTACTACATGTCAGGCACTGTACTGAGCACTGGGGTGGATACAAGCAAATCGGGTTGGACAAAGTCCCTATCCCACATGGGGCTCACAGTCCCAATCCACATTTTACAGATGACGTAAGTGAGGCCCAGAGAAATGGTGTGACTTGCCCAAGGTCACACAGCAGACAAGTGGCAGAGTCGGAATTAGAACCCACAACCTTCTGACACCTAGGCCCATGTGCTATCCACTACAAGGTTTGCTGGGTGGAACAAGTGAGGGAAATGCAGCTGTTTGGGGAAACTGAAAGGAGATGAACACAATTCGGGAGGACAAGAGTAAAAAATGTAAAGACTTCGTAAGGCATAGTCTCAAGCAGTGCTACACAGTGATGGAATACTGGGAGACCACTGCAATCTACTGGCCAAGCTGGTGAGCAGAAATCAAGGAGAGAAATTGGTCTCCTAGGGCAAAGGCTTTATGAAGATTGAACTGTAAGGAGACGGAGTCAGAAACAGATAGGTCCAAAGCAGGACAACCCACTAACACAACAAGAGTCTATCCTTAGTTTTAAAAAATGCAAACGTGGGGTGGGTGTCAATCCCACATTGATCTTTTCAGCTATATTCGTATGCATGGAGAGGACCTCAACATCAGAAGCATCATCTTCAAAACTGATGGACAGTTATAGAGCAAGATATAATTCTACTCATGAATAAGGTTCTGTATGGCAAAGTTTAAGTTGAAAAATCAGATGTGACTTCTTTTACATGAATTATTACCTGGTAGTAGTAATAGTAGTAAAAATAGTATTTATTAAATGCTTACTGTATGCAGAGTACTGTACTAAAAGCTGGTAGTACCGTATGATGGTGCCATGAAGACTGGAAAGAGCGAATGAACCTTTGTCACAGTCTTATTTGCCACCAGAGAATGATGCGGGGGAGAATCTGATTTAAAGTAGCATAACCTGGCATTCTGGTAGAGAATGTCTCTACCTGTAGTGTGAAATATTTGCCCAAATGACACTATCTTTTTTTAGCAAGTGTTCTTTACATCTGTTAATAAGCTATTCATTTATGTTTCATCCTAAAAAACAGTTTATTAAAAATCCCAAGAGGATAAAAATGACAGTAATAAATCTGTCATCCTTGCAAACAGGATCAAATGACATAATTCACCATGCAGAAAAGTATTAAAATGGAAGTGGAAGTCAGTCAAGCAAACAAATCCAAGATGCACTACAGTGACCTACTTACGATTTATTTCTTTAACAACAAAAATTGATCACTGCCAGGTTCAGAGTTTAAACAAGATATTATTTCAAATATTTCTGCCTTAATTTTATTGCATTTTCCACCAAGCAGGTTGATTTTCTTTCATGTAACAACCACTTTTAGTCCACAAGTTGGCCCTGGGCAAGGTTTCCATCTTGGGCCAAATTACTATCATCTTGAAGTTGAATCAGTTCCACAGTGGATTGATTCTTATTGCACTGTGACACATTAATCAGGCAAAATTTTTTGAGATGATTTGATAAATGGTAAATGACAGTTTATTTTGGCTCCGTATGGATTTTGTTCATAGTTTAATTTACGAAGTCACCCAGGGGCTGGGTGGGTCAATGGGAGTTTTGGGAAGGGCAGGCCAGAATGCTACATGGGTGAAGCAGGGAGGTACAGGTGCATGGTCGGAATTACATCCAAGCGGACACTTTCTTTTATCTTCTTCAGAGCTGAGCCTCCATCCACCGTGGCTGAGGATGAGGGCTGCCATATCTGGTTGGAGACTGGGCAGTGGTATCAGGGTTGGGCTACGCCTCATCTGGGTAGTTGGGTGAGCAAAGACGTGGACTTGTCTGTGTGGTGTGAGGCCCAAACTGCATTATGGCAGGCAGCTAGGAGGTATGCCCAGGATGCCTCCAGACTGAGCATGGAGGATCCTGGGGCCTCTCCGGGTCAGGGGCAAACTGGTCTGTACCCTCTCTGCTCCAGCTCTTTCAGCCGGCGGTATGAGATTCTCACCGCACCCTGGGAACCTTTGGGGTTTCACCTTGTTCATTCATTCATTCATTCAGTAGTATTTATTTAGCGCTTACTGTGTACGCCTTGCAGCATGAGCCAAAGGAGATTTCACTGCCTACCCATTTCAAGTAAGAAACATTTTTTCTTTCACCCCCCTGCTCCCAGCCCCCTTTCCCTTCCTGGTCCTGGGGTTCCTCTTGCAGCCAATTAGAATAAAAAAAAAAAATGATGATGATGGCATTTGTTAAGCGCTTACTATGTGCCCAGCACTGTTCTGAGTGCTAGGGTAGATGCAAGATAATCAGGTTGTCCCACGTGGGGCTCACAGTCTTAATCCCCATTTTACAGATGAGGTAACTGAGGCCAGAGAAGTTAAGTGGCTATTTATCTATTTTGATGCTATTGATGCCTGTCTACTTCTTTTGTTTTGTTGTCTGTCTCCCCCTTCGAGACTGTGAGCCCATTGTTGTTTAGGGATTGTTTCTGTCTGCTGCTGAATCGTACTTTCCAAGCACTTAGTACAGTGCTCTGCAAACAGTAAGTGCTCAATAAATACGATTGAATGAATGAATGGAGGAGCAGAGTTCCTTCAGCACTAAGGTAAGGTTATTCAGAGTCAATCAATCCTATTTATTGAGCGCTTACTTTGTGCAGAGCACTGTACTAAGTGATTGGGAGGCAGACAGACTTTTCAGCGTACTAAACGTTGGAAATATTTCACACTGCTGCTATGCCTTCACTGTATCAGGCAAGAGTAAGGTATGACAGAAGCCCTAAGTGATATGAGTGCTGGCCAACCCCTTTCCCAGGAGGCATACCTCGGTGAAGGCTACATTCTTAAAAGAGGGACCAGGCTCTGTTGCTGCTGCTCTGTCTTCTCCGTGATTCAAAGAAGCAGGACATAATGGGAAGCCCAGATGGCAGGACGGCTGAAAGATCTCTCTCCCAGGTTGCCAGTGTGATGTTCAAAACCTTACACTGTTGCTACGTGCAGTGTGGCCTATCGATTCATCCATCAATTAATTGTATTTATTGAGAACTTACTGTATGCAGAGCAATGTACTAAAGTGCTTGCGAGAGTACAGTATAATAAAATAAAAGACACATTCCCTGCCCACAAAGAGCTTACAGTCTAGAAGAGAAGACAGACATTAATATATATGAATAAATAACAGATATGTACATAAATGTACTTGTACTTCCCAAGCGCTTAGTACAGTGCTCTGCACACAGTAAGTGCTCAATAAATACGATTGAATGAATGAATAAGTGCTGTGGGAGCAAGTCAGGGCGTTGCAGAAGGGAGTGGAAAAATGGAAAAAGAGGACTTAGGAAAGGCTTTTTGGAGGAGATGTGCTTTCAATAAGGCTTTGAAAGTGGGGAGAGTCATTGTCTGTCACATGGGAAGCGGCTTGGCTTAGTGGAAAGAACACAGGCTTGGGAGTGATAAGTTGTGGGTTCTAATCCTGGTTCTGCCACTTCTCAGCTGTGTGACTTTGGGCAAGTCACTTAACTTCTCTGTGCCTCAGTTCCCTCATCTGTAAAACAGGGATTAAGACTGTGAGCCCCACCTGGGACAACCTGATAACCTTGCATCTCCCCAGTGCTTAGAATAGCACTTGGCACATAGTAAGCGCTTAACAAATACCATCATCATCATCATCATCATCATTATTATTATTATATGAAGAGGGAGGGTTTTCCAAGTCAGAAGCAGGACATGGGCGAGAGGTCGGCAGAGAGATAGATGAGATTGTGGTACAGTGAATAGGATAGCATTGGAGGAGCAAAGAATATGGGCTGAGTTGTAGTAGGAGAGTAGTGAGGTGAGGCAGGATGGGGTAAGGTGATTGAGTGCTTTAAGGACAATGGTAAGGGGTTTCTGTTTGATGTGGAGGTGGATGGGAAACCACTGGAGGTTCTTGAGGAGTGGAGAAACATGGACTGAACGTTTTAGTAGAAAAATGATCTGGGCAGCAGGGTGAAATATGGACTGGAGTGAGAGGAGACATGAGGCAGGGAGGTTATCAAGGAGGATGATACAGTAATTAAGATGGGATAGGATAAGTGCTTGGATTAACATGGTAGCAGTAGTGTAGTGGAAAGATTGCAGACCTCAGAGTCGGGGGACATGAGTTTCTATCCCAGCCCCAATATTTGCTGCTGTGTGGCCTTGGCAAAGGCACTCAACTTCTCTGTGCCTCAGTTTCCCCATCTGTAAAGTGGGGATTTAATACCTGTTTTCCCTCCTGTTTAGACTGTGAACCCCATGTGAGTCAGGTCCTATGTCTGAACTGATTATCTTCTTGTAACTATTCAAACACTGGATACAGTGCTTGCCATACAGTAAATGCTTAAGAGATACCACAATTATTAAGAAAGTGATCCTTGAGGAAGAATGAGAATAAGAATCTGAGATGGTAAAGAGGATTTTAGAGGCTAATTAAAACTTTCAGAGAATTGATCATGACAATTCCCTAGGAGTACTGAGGTGTTTTCCTGAATAAGGTTTATGTATCTTTAAAGCAGACTTGGTGCCCTCCGTGTAAAAAAAATGTGGCTAGGCTTTATGAGGATTTTTTTTGCTAAAGAAACACTTTTATTGGGCGGTCACAGAGAATCATACTGAGACATGAGACTCATCTCTTATTTCCATATACTTGGATGAGGGAGGGATCACCCTTCTTGCATGAGTTCCTTCTCATAATGCTTATTTTTCACAGGACAGTGACTTCAAAGTAGAGCAGCATATCTCAGTATGGTCTTGCTTTCTGTAGGCTAGGGACTCCAGTTTTATGATGAAAGCTCTGCTGAATGTTAGAAATATGCAAGTGTCCTGTAATATGCTTTAAATCACATTAATAATTTCACTCGATGTTTGTTAGGTCATTAGTTTCTTTCTTTTTTATCACCAGGTTGCATCTGAAACACCAGATGGTAAGATGATCTGTCAATTTTGATCAGGGAGGGTATCTAGGGAGAGATGGCAATTTCCAGAGAAGTGTGTCCTCCACCTCAAGTCTTCCCTAATCACCTCCCTCCTTCCCCCCCCCACCCCCAACCCCCACCAAACTATCTCTTCAAAGCCATCATCTGTACAATAGGTCAAATCCAATTTCTGACCTCTGGACAGTACTAAATTTAATGGTTTGCAACTTGCTAGAATATGTGAATGTAAAATATGAATAAGACAATTTTAAAATCCCTCCAAACACTAAGATGGACTCAGGTGAATATAGCCCAAAAGCTTTTTTTCTGATAGTTTTGATCCAGGGGATTGAAGTAGGAAATCCACTTTAAGAAGCAAAAGGATGTGTGTTTCTAATCCTCATTCTGATATTGCCTCGGGTGACCCTGAGCAAATTACTTAACCTCTAATATCAGTTTTCCTCAGTTGCTCAATAGGGAAAATAATACTGGCCAACTTCTAATATCTCAAGTTTAAGAGGCATAAATTCAACATTTCACATCTCCCGGGAATAGCTTCGATTTCTGGCAGTTGTATCAATTCACCTTGAAGAGATGTGGTTTGGTCCTGGGTCCCTTGCCATATAGTTATCACACAAATGACAGTAGAAACATTCAGTTCATAATTTAAGTGTCGAGTAGAAATGATTGCATCAAACAAACAGGACAGTCCTAAAAGTCAGTCTTCTACATGAATATTTTTCAAGGAATGTCAAAAATCAGTGTTCAAACTGTAACAAAATCGGACCCTGAAAAACAGAATTAAGATTGAGGTTAGGATCATGGCACAGGTCAGCCTTATGACTACTTCGTAATGATTGGGTTGCAATTTGGAAATTGATTAGGTCAGTGCTTGTTGGATCAATCACTTAATGATCAAGTAATTGGGCACCCTTCCCACACAGCACTTATTTAGCTATATATTGTTTCCTACTAGCTGTAATTTATTTTACCATCTGTCTCCTACATTGCACTGTAAGGTCTTTGAGGGCAGGAAACTAATGCTATTATACTCTCCCAAGCTCTTAGTAGAGTGCTCTGCACATAGTAAGTGCTCAGTAAATACTATTGATTGGTTGATATGTTAAAACTAAAAAAATCTATCACTCATGTCTACCAACTCTGTCATAGTGTACTCTCCCAAGCACTTATCAATTAATCAATGGTATTTATTGAGCACTTATTATGCACAGAGCACTGTACTAAGAGCATGGGAGAGTCCAATGCAACAGAGTTAGCAGACACATTCACTGCCCACAAGCTTACAGTCTAGATTTTGGCTGATTTTGTCTCCAGCGCTTAGAACAGTGCTTGACACATAGTAAGCGTTTCACAAGTACGTTGCAGTCAATGTGTTTCTTGTTGTATTGTACTCTCCCAAGCACTTAGTACCATGCTCTGCACACAGTAAGCGCTCAATAAATATGATTGAAAGAATGAAATCATTTAGAGAGTAGGCTGAGATTTGTTCTATTAGCTGAATCAGCTAACTGGATAGGGTAATACTGCCTTTGCCTGTCTGCACAGAGCAAGATATTTCTTTTTTTTAACAATGGTATTTATAGACCCCCTTCCTACCTTTTTCTACCTTGTGCCTAGAATTTTCCCTAGAAGCTATTTTAGGCCCTGGGGAATTCCAAAAGAAGAATAAGACATTATTCCTGCTCCTGAATAATTTACTTTTTAATGAGGTTCATGAGGGATTAAAAATAACACAAAACATATGATTGATTAATAAGTGTCTGTGCCAAGGGTGAAAACTCAAATATCCTTACTTTAGAACCATAATCCTTACAAAATTCATAATGCTCAGGTGAATGGAAATATTAGGATAGTTATTCATTTTGTTATAGGAGGCCACAGATTCTGTATGATGATTTTGTTTTGGGGGTCAAGATAGATATCATTCAAATTAACAGTGTTTTCTGATCTTTCATATTCAGGCTCTGGAAAAGGTGGAACTGAAATTTAATGGACCAGTTACATAGCTCTATAATTACTTCTTTAAATGATTGACATTTCCCATGCCATGGACATGAAAGTTAAAGGTGGGGAAATAGGTGTGAGTGAAAGAGGCAGCATCAGGGAGATGGGAAAGGAAGAAATATGCCAGCTCTTTGAGGGCAGGAATTGTATCTTCTCCTTCGACTGTATGTTCCCAGGTGCCTAATAATAATAATGCCATTTATTAAGCGCTTACTATGTGCAAAGAACTGTTCTAAGCGCTGAGAAGGTTACAAGGTGATCAGGTTGTCCCATGGGGGGCTCACAGTCTTAATCTCCATTTTACAGATGAGGTAACTGAGGCACAAAGAAGTGAAGTGACTTGCCCAAAGTCACACAGTTGACAAGTGGCAGAGCCGGGATTTGAACCCCTGACCTCTGACTCCAAAGCCCATGCTCTTTCCACTGAGCCATGCTGCTTCCCCACTAGTGCTAGTACATGCTGCTTAAGTGCTAGTACAGCACTTAATAAATACTACTTTCAGATCCTATCCTATCTTTCCAGTTTTAGGTTCTGCTTTTATTGCAGATCTTAGATCCTGCTCTCAACATGACTTCCTTTCTCTCCTTGAACCACTATCTAATCTCACCTTAGGTGCTAAGAGCAGTTCTTGTGCTGTTCCTGATTCCGTGCTCCACCTGGACCTCCACATCTTGCTCTCATTTCAAGTATGGCTCTTTCTCTGGCCACCATCATGTCATTGTGCTGGCTAGTTACTGCCAGACCGGGCCAGCAGAAATCTCCCTGTCATCACCAATTGTTACCCTGGTAAATGATTAAATATATTAATTGCCCCAACTTCCCTTTTCTTGCATTGTATGAGCAGCAGTGAGAGTTAAAAATATTTCGAGAGTGGCTTAGCCAGGCTACAGCTAACAGGGACACACTGTAAGCCCATCCTTAAGCCCATTGTGGGCAGGGAATGTGTCTATTATTATATTGTACTCTCCCAAGCACTTAGTACAGTGCTCTGCACACAGTAAGAGCTCAATAAATATGACTGACTGATTGACAGAGAGCTGGCCAATAACCTAGCTGGCAATAGTCACTACAGTGTTTATGCCTCTGGCCTAGGTCTTTCATTCACCGAAATCTGTGTTTACTAATTCCATAGGTTTTGTTTGTTTGTTCTTTTCCAAGATCTAAGGACTAAAGAATGGAAGGATATTTTTACGAACTGTACAAAGAAGAGCACAAACATAGCCCTGTAATGACTTGCAGAGCAGTACTTTTCTTCCTAATGACTGAATAATAAAGTCTCCTATTTCTTTCTATGGCAACTAAGAGGGAGGGTTAATTAGACCCAGCTATCTAATAGTATTATCAGTGTGAATTATAAAATTAACTGTTTATTTGGTTGTGTCATTTATTAAAGCTAAATTTGTCAATTTCCTTGCCATTAACAATAGATCTACCCAAGAATATTTCAAATCCTAGTAAAACTGGAATGTAAGTAGGGTATAAATAAACTTTGCATTTTAGTAAAACAAAAAGATATATATAGATATACTGATAATAAGTTTTTGAGATAATCAGGAGCCATATTAAACCTTAAAAAATAGAGTATCAGTTTTGAGCTGGGATTAGCATATTTTATAGAATTTTCATTATAAAATTTTCAAATTAAAACTGACTCCAGGAAAGTTTAAAATCATTACCATGAGTGGTTACAGATTTTATAAATATTTCAAGTTTCATTATGTATGACTATGTATTCCCATGAGCAGAAGTATTTGAAGTAATTTAGTGCTGCAGTAAGCAAATTGTCTTGCTCTTCATTTACAATATTTATTTGTAGAAAGTGTAATGGCAACAAAGTCTTTATTCAAAAAGGCTTGATAAGCATTTTATTAAATTCAATTAAGATCCAACCATGAATTCTTATGTGACCACAGAAAAATTTCATGTTAACTTTATTGTGAAGAATCAAGGTGGATAGCAGACTTTTATGTTATCACAATAACTTGATTGTAGGATTAAATCAAATAGAAATAGAAATTTGATTTATGCCCCCAGAAAAAGTATTTCTGAAAAGCATTTACAAAAATATCATGGTTTGTTCTTGTAACCTTGTAAAAGAAGTGAATAAATTATTAGCTCCACGATTCATGTTTTGCCTCAATTATAAAAACTGACAGTTTCCATTAGTAGTGACAGTGTCAAATCATTTCCCTTGAAGTTTTTAAATATTAAAAATAATTTTTATAGAATTATGTATATCCTGCTTATTAAAGATGTACTGGAAAATTTCCATTCAATTGGACATTAATGGATGTACAACATTAAAATGAAGTGCAGATCTTTTCTTCTGTAATTCACTCTTGCTTGTGATTATTGATAATAATAATAATAATAATAATGGTGGTATTTGTTAAGCACTTACTGAATGTCAGACACTGTACTAAGCACTAGGATGGATACAAGTAAATTGAGTTGGATACAGTCCCTGTCCCACATGGGGCTCACAGTCCTTTAGCTTTACATAAATGAGGTTCCAGATCAGAGAATCTTTCCCCAAAATGAAATTCTTCTCTCCAGTATGAACACTCAACATTTTGTATTTTTTCAGTAGCCAATAGAATAATTAACAATCCAATAATACAGTAGTAACAAAAAAGATAGATAATATAAATAATAGTGTTGCCTTTCCTAAATAAGAAAGCAGTGGGTATACAGGTGGCCACTCGTTTTAATGAAATGGTGGATTCTTTCATATGTCAAAAGCCCCTGATTATTATGTTTATTCTCCCATTGGAAGTGGAACTGAGGTCAAGGAATTGAAGGAGAATTACAAAATTTATCCTTCAAACATCAGCTGTCAGGGAACTATATGTCCCGTATTCATCTGGAGAGCCAGTCAACAAGCCAAGAGGAAGCTTTTAAATTCAGGAAATGAAGCCTTCTCTCCCTTTCGTTCCATGCCCGCTAGGAATGCAAGTAACCTTTTAGATTTTTCTATTATTTTATTAAGTGCCACCAAGTCGTTTCCGATTCTTAGTGACTCTGCAGACACACTTTCTCCAGAAAGTATATCTATGTTCTTCCCATGTGAATATTCACACTCAGTAGTTTGCCTGTGTATTTAAGGAAGTTTGCTTAAATATTTAAAATCATTTGAGATCATATTGCGGCCTGTATATCTAGGGATGCATAGGTCAAATTTGGTATAGCTTTCCCCTCTTTCTGTCCTTGTGTATTAAACTAAAATTATTTCCCTATGTTCTAAAGTATCTGGAGATAGCATGATTTTCTCAGGTCCTCTCTCCCAAACTCTGACAGACCAGTTCTCACTCAATGCCACACTAAATGCTTGGGATTGTGATCCAAATTGGAGTCCAAACTCAAGTAACTTATTTCCTTTTAGAAGAGGTCCTACTGCATTGTGATGTTCATAGCTTTAACATAGAGCAAAACACCACATTATATGCAAGAGTGGAAAACTTCATTTTTATACTAGTCCATATTATTCATCTGCAATTGCTTTGTGGAAATCCCCTCTGAGAATCTTTCCAGTTAACTGGGTAAGAGAATGATCAAGATTTAGATTCAGAAAGATTTGCTAATCAGCATTGGGGCTATGACCAGCAATGCGTTCCTGAAGCACAGCATGTCAACCGGCATTGAGGCCATGCTAGTAGTAACTTTTTGTTAGGTGGGCATAGGAAGAAAATGGATGAGTATCCCCAAGCAGCTGCAAACTGCAATGAGGCATATGCACGCCGCAAAAGCAGTTTCAAACACTGGTACAGCAGCGAGCTGTTAAGAAATAATTGCAGCAGTCAAAACAGCCTGGGATGTGGCAATCGGAAGGAAGTCCCTAACTTCAAGCAAAGGCTTTGAGAATGTCAACATACCAAAAAAACAGATGAGAAAATAGTAATAAGTCCTAAAATTGGAAAGCACATTAGCACACAAGCAGGCTAATTTAACATGCGCAGTGTGACATGGATTGCCAGTTGTCCTATCAGCCACATTTATTCATTCATTCATTCATATTTATTGAGTACTTACTGTGGCAGAGCACTGTACTAAGTGCTTAGGAAGTACAAATCGACAACATATAGAGACGGCCCCTACCCAACAACAGGCTCACAGTCTAGAAGACGGGCTCACAGTCTAGAAGACTTAAGTGCATGCTTGAGATCTCACCATCAGGAGCATCATCTCTGAATACAGAGAATAGTGTGTGAAGTCTTTTTTTCTCTCTAATTCTTTCTGAACCAGATGAAAACTATTTTAGATAATCAGCAGAATATTCTAGCTGAAGGGCCAATTTTTTTTAGTGGAATGGTAAAGAACATAAATGGAAAATGATCATAGGCAAAGAACTGGTAAGCTATCGAAGCAACTGTTTCATTATCGAATAGAGTCTGTGTGCTAAAATAGTGTGAAATGAGTAACTTGAAAAGTACTTGTATCCTATGATATGTGCTGACACTGATTTTGGCAATTATTCAAAAAATGTAATCAGCCTATGCATAGTTCATTTTCATTATGTTTTGTGCTTCCCTTTTAAAATTTTACATAATCCTCAACTAAGTTAAGAAAGTTTCAACTATGAAGTATTTTCTAACATTTTATTTGTTCTTTTACAACAGAAGCATTTTTGTAGCCACCACTAGTAAAACTGACTGTGATAACAAATCCAATTGAAAAATTTCAAGATGATTTTTATATTATTTTCAGTATTTCATATAGGTATAATGAGTAATGAGTATTTTAAGATTTATATCAGAGCTTCCCAACCAGTTTGCCTTAGCAAATAGTGTGTTTCAGACAAATCCCAGGTGTTCCATGAGATTTTTTTCAAGAATCACAATCTTTTTCCCCACTCAATCAATCAATCAATTGACTTTATTGAGCACTTACTGTGTGCAGAGCACTGTACTAAGTGCTTGGGAGAATACAATAGACTTAGTAGACATGATCCTTGCCCTCAAGGAGCAAGTGGTCACCAGTGACCTCCTACTTGCCAAATCCAACGGCTCATACTCTATCCTAATCCTCCTCGACCTCTCAGCTGCCTTCGACACTGTGGACCACCCCCTTCTCCTCAACACGCTATCCAACCTTGGCTTCACAGACTCGTCCTCTCCTGGTTCTCCTCTTATCTCTCCGGTCGTTCATTCTCAGTCTCTTTTGCAGGCTCCTCCTCCCCCTCCCATCCCCTTACTGTAGGGGTTCCTCAAGGTTCAGTTCTTGGTCCCCTTATGTTCTCGATTTACACTCACTCCCTTGGTGACCTCATTCGCTCCCACGGCTTCAACTATCATCTCTACGCTGATGACACCCAAATCTACATCTCTGCCCCTGCTCTCTCTCCCTCCAGACTCGCATCTCCTCCTGCCTTCAGGACATCTCCATCTGGATGTCTGCCCACCACCTAAAACTCAACATGTCCAAGACTGAACTCCTTGTCTTCCCCCCCAAACCCTGCCCTCTCCCTGACTTTCCCATCACTGTTGACGGCACTACCATCCTTCCTGTCTCACAAGCCCATAACCTTGGTGTCATCCTCGACCCCGCTCTCTCGTTCACCCCCCACATCCAAGCCATCACCAAAACCTGCTGGTCTCAGCTCCACCACATTGCCAAGATATGCCCTTTCCTCTCCATCCAAACCGCTACCCTGCTTGTTCAAGCTCTAATTTTATCCCGTCTGGATTACTGTATCAGCCTCCTCTCTGATCTCCCATCCTCCTGTCTCTCCCCACTTCAATCCATACGTCACGCCACTGCCCAGATTGTCTTTGTCCAGAAATGCTCTGGGCATGTTACTCCCCTCCTCAAAAATCTCCAGTGGCTACCAATCAACCTACACATCAGGCAGAAGCTCCTCACACTCGGCTTCAAGGCTGTCCATCACCTCGCCCCCTCCTACCTCACCTCCCTTCTCTCCTTCTACAGCCCAGCCCACACCCTCTGCTCCTCTGCCGCTAATCTCCTCACTGTGCCTCGTTCTTGCCTGTCCCGCCATCAACCCCTGGCCCAAGTCATCCCCCTGGCCTGGAATGCCCTCCCTCCCTACATCCGCCAAGCTAGCTCTCTTCCTCCCTTCAAGGCCCTACTGAGAGATCACCTCCTCCAGGAAGCCTTCCCAGACTGAACCCCCTCCTTCCTCTCCCTCTCCTCCCCCTCTCCATCACCCCCACCTTACCTCCTTCCCTTCCCCACAGCACCTGTATATATGTATATATGTTTGTACATATTTATTACTCTATTCATTTATTTATCTTACTTGTACATATTTATTCTACTTATTTCATTTTGTTACTATGTTTTGTTTTGTTCTCTGTCTCCCCCTTCTAGACTGTGAGCCCACTGTTGGGTAGGGACTGTCTCTATATGTTCCCAATTTGTACTTCCCAAGCGCTTAGTACAGTGCTCTGCACATAGTAAGTGCTCAATAAATACGATTGATGATGATGATGATTTACTCATTGAAATGAAGCTTGTGTTTAGCAATGAATGTGCTTTTTAAAAACAAGTAATGGTCTGGTGACAATTTAGTCCTGCCTAGTAAAAGCCTGAATACTTATTTGGAATGTCAGTAAGTATCTTCACACCATGGAAATTTGACTGGCAGAGTTTCAGTGGTGTCCTTTGTATCCTGAACCTCACTGTAATAAAATCCCAAAGCTGCTCCAAACTTCAGCACAGCATAGGAACGAGTATATGGTTTGGATCATTATCGTTCAATTTTGTGAAAATCATAACTCATGATTGAAATTGGTGTTTGCAATATATGGCTATTCTTAATAAAATATATTGGTGGGAAAGTGTTCTTTATATTTTCATGTGGATAGCTTTAAAGCGGTTTGGCAGATGGATGTTTGGAATTAAGGATTAGAAGGTGTTTAAAAATGAATTATTTGACTTGCAAAAGTAATATTGTTCTTTCTTAAAATGTTTCCATGTATCTTCCAATTATGCATTTGTTTTCATCCTTACTCTTCTGTTCCATAAATGTATAGTATTCATTCAGGTAACTCTTATATATATATGAAGAGTATACCAGAAGAGTAAGGATGAAAACAAATGCATAATATATATGTCTTTTAGGGATTGATTCCCAAGGCTTTCTAAACATATTTGACATGGTTTTATAGTGACATATTAGTTTCTTAGGGATACCCATAGAAATGCAGTTTTTGTGTTTGTACTTTCTGTGAATTCATTATATGCTTGTTCAATCAGAATTTGGCATTAATCAGTGCTTTACTGTTCAGAAACAGGAGTCCAATTTAAACATTTATGCTATAGTAAACAGATCATTTTAATATCAACTTTTGGTGGCAGCACAAAGATGCCTTAGCTCCAATTTAATCCTGTGTAGCAAGTGTTTCCTTAATTAGCTGATTAGTTCTCTTTTCTTTCTGCTGTTCCTGCATTGATTGATTGACTGATGTATGTCACCAGCAGCACAGCTTCACTGGACAGGATATGAGGAGAATGGTAATAATAGTAGAATACCCAAGCAAGTGTCATATGGTGGGCTGAAAGGGGGCACACACACACACTCATTCATTCATTCATTCATTCAATCGTATTTATTGAGCGCTTACAGGGTGCAGAGCACTGTACTAAGCGCTTGGGAAGTACAAGTCGGCAACATATGGAGACGGTCCCTACCCAACAACAGGCTCACAGTCTAGAAGGGGGAGACAGACAACAAAACATGGAGACAGGTGTCAAAATCGTCAGAACAAATAGAATTAAAGCTATAGGCACATCAGTAACAAAATAAATAGAATTGTAAATATGTACAAGTAAAATAAATAGAGTAATAAATCTGTAAAATATATATATATACAAGTGCTGCGGGGAGGGGAAGAGGGTTGGGGAAGGCCTTTCGCCGGGCTGGCCGGGACCGGCCCTTCGGTTGTCGCCAATGCACACACTGGGAGGGCAGAATAAACTATTCCAAGACATAATGAAGCAGTCTTAGTCAAGGCAACAGAGGTAGACAGAGGTAGACAGTAGAATAGTACTAAAAGCAGTAGCAGTAGTTGTAATTGTAGTAGTAATAGTAAACTTATGATTTATTATCTACTGAGTGTAACAGTATGCAAAGCATTTGGAGATTACAATAGAAGCAAAATACATTATTATTATTATTATGGTATTTGTTAAGCACTTACTATGTACCAGGCACTGTACTAAGAGCTGGGGTGGATACAAGCAAATCGAGTTGGATCCAGTCCCTGTCCCATGTGGGGCTCACAGCCTCAATCCCCATTTTACAGATGAGGTAACTGGGGCCCAGAGAAGTAAAGTGACTTGCCCAAGGTCACGCAAGCGTCAAGTGGCAGAGCCGGGAATAGAACCCATGACCTTCTGAATCCCAGGCCCATGCTCTAGCCACTACACGATGCTGCTACTATCTTCCCTGCTTCCAAAAATCTTACTATCTAAAGGTGAAGACAGACATTAAAATACTTACAAATAGCACATGCAGTAGGAAGAACACTCATATTTGCTCTAAGGCACTCAATGGACTCTCTCACTCTTGTTTATCCACTCTCTTCTCCCACTATATCCCCACTTGCACACTTCATTCCTCTCAAACTATTTCCTGTGCCTCATTCTTATCTCTCCCACCACCAACCTCCCCTTCTACCTCTCATCTGTTAACTGATGGAGTCCCATAAATCTCCATTCTGGGTCCCCTACTCTACTTGACAATCCCATTCACTTGGACATTGTGGGACGTCCCATCGGCAATGTAGGATGTCACATGGCTTCAGCAACCACCTCTCTGCAGGCATCTCCCACATCTACCTCTCACCACTTGAATGACCTGCCAGCAACTCAGTCAATCAATCGATGATATTTATTGAGTGCTTACCACATGTAGAGTACTGTACTACGTGTTTGGGACAGTACAGTGCAAAAGAGTTGGTAGACATGATCGCTGCCCTCAAAGAATTTACAGTCTCGTTGGGGAGACAGACATTAAAATAAATTCCAGAGAGGGGAAGGGGCAGAGTGTAAGGATATATAACTAACTTCCGCGGGGCCAGGGGTAGGATGAGAATCAAATAGCTTAGAGGGTATAGATCCAAGTGCATAGGCAACACAGAAAGGAGCACAAATAGGGTTGGGGAAAGGGAGGTTTGTTAGGGAAGGTTTCTTGCAGGAGATATAACTTTAGTAGTGCTTTGAAGATGCAGGGAGAGGTGGTCTGTTGGATGTGAAGGGGCAAGGAGTTCCAGGCCAGAAGGAGAATGTGGGCAAAGGGTTAGTGGCAAGATAGATGAGATTGAGGTATGGTGAGTAGGCTGGCATTAGAAGAGTGAAGTGGGAGAGCTGTGTTGTAGTAGGATATCAGTGAAATAAGGTGAGATGGGGAGAACTGATTGAGTGCCTTAAAGCCGATTGTAAGGAGTTCGATGCAGAGGTGGATGGGCAATCGTTGCAGGTTTTTGAGCAGTGGGGAGATGTGTGCAGAATGATTTTTGAAAAATGATCGGGGCAGCAGAGTGAGGTATCGACTGGAGAGGGGAGAAACTGATGGCAGTAGTCGAGGTGGGATGTGGCAAGTGCTTTGGACCAGCATGGTAGCAGTTTGGCTGGAGAGCAAAGGGTGAATTCTGGACATGTTGTGAATATAGAACTGGTAGGATTTGGTGATTGACTGAATGTATGGATTGAAGGAGGGAGATGAATTGAGGATAAAGACAAGTTTGCAGACATGTGAGGCAGGGAGAAGCATGGTGTTATCAACAGTGACAGGGAAGTTGTGGGGATCAGAGGTTTAGGAAAGAAGATGAGTTCAGTTTTGATGAGAACCCAAGTCCTCTGACTCCAAGGCTCATCTTCTTTCCACTTTAGACCATGCTGCTTCACTTCTTGAAATGATGGAAGTTAGGGACTTTGCTGTTGCAAGTTCACCAGAAAAGTAGCTTTGCCTTGTCCTTCCTAGCCCAGTCTTCCCCATTATCACCATTCTTCTTACCCCTCTCAGACATCTTTCTATTGTAAATCTATTTTTGTAACTTGATTTTTCAGCCCCAAGTCTGGCAGAGGAGATGGGATTGCAGAAGATGAATGGGAGTTCAAAGGATGAGGTGCGGCTATTGGAAAAGGTACAGACCTCTTCCCCACTTCTCCCTACTCCTTCATCATTGCCTTTATTATCCTCTGTTTCAGCCTCGGGCTCTTCTGCCCCCACGCACAATTTTGCAGTCATGGAGGAACCAGGGCATGCAGCAGCAGCATGTAGGTATACTAGACTTGGGGAGAGGAGCAGGGGGAGGCAAGGTTTGGGAAAGGAGCCAGGAAAAACCAAATATAGGGGAATGGGGAGAAGGGGCAGAGCACAGGCAGGATTGGATTATGTAGTTTAACAGGGGCTGAGTGTGTTACTTCTGAGGTAATTAGCAGAGCAAAATTCACTCCTCTGAAGGATAATTCCTCAAAATCCTCCAAAACACCACTTCCTCCTTTTCAGTTACTATCGTTACATTGACCACCTCAGTATGCATGAATTTATCTGTTTATTTATTTGGTTCTCGTTGTGTTATCATGGAAGATGAAGAACAGCTATATTATTTTAATCTATCTCTTCACTCTTCACTCTTGATCATTTATCAATAAGTCTCTTGCTTCCTCCATTATACTGCAAGCTCCTCAAGGGCCAGTTAGGTGTCCTATTATTTTTGAGTGTTTCTCAAATGCCTAGTGTAGTGAGCCTACAATAAATTGCCTTATTAATGACTGTTTGTGATCCTGTTAACAACAACAAGGGGGAGACTTTACAAAGCCACTAATGGGCATTACCTGAGACAGGTGATTTCTGGCCTGTGGAGGTGGAGCATGGAGGGAAGTGGGGCTTTCCCTGTTCTACCTGGTAACAGGCCTGGATCAATCAATGACTGCCAGGTAGAGCCACAGCTGTGACACCTAAGGCAGATAAAAGGTGGTCACGTTGAACCAAAAAGGGGGTGCTTGGAGGAAGTATGTAGAAGGAGCAGGCAGATAGGGACATGCTGAGTTGCAGAGAGCAGTACTTGGAAGCAGAAAGAAGTAGCACTGGCAAAATGGGTTCCTTTGACCACAGACTGATATTGGACCCTTGGGTGGTGGGGTGAGTATGTGTATATATGTATGTGTCCCTCCCTTGCATGTTGGTAAAAACTAAGTAAACAAACTTCACAGTAACCTTGGTGATCAGAGGTGTGGTTTGACTTATATATGTGTCATTGAGGCTCCCCTGATCCAGGAAGGTCCTGATTGGTGCAAACTGAGAGTTTGTGCTGCCTAGTAGATTGCTCTGCACACAGAGGGAATATGATGCCTAATTGTGTAATTCAGGAAAAAAAATCTTCCCTATCTCAATTCAAATAGACTAATTCCTCCACTCTCCTCCATCTCCCACTTTCTCCAACAAATTATTTACACTTTTCTTTGAACTTAATAGGTCTTGGCACTCTTTCTCTAATGTTTCCTTCTGTTTTTAGCTCCTACATGCCTCCTCCCTCATTCTTTCTTCCTGGTCTCTTTTCTTCCCTTTCATTTTACTATACTTCTCATTTCCCTTGCATTCTGTTTTATATTTTCTGGGAGACAATTTGTCTGAAGACAGCAGGGATGACAACCATGACTTTCTGCATGATAAGGAACTTCCAATATCTTTGCTCTCATAATTTATTCCCAGCTTAGCTGTTAAATGTTTCTTCATAAATGCTATCTTGTAATGCTTAACACTGCCCTTGACTCACTCTTTCAACTAGCATAAGCTAATAATAATGATAGCATAAATAATAATTATTATGACATTTGTTAAGTACTTACTATATGTTGAACCCTGTTCTAAGCACAGTGGTAAATACAAGTTAATTAGGTTAAAAAATATGAGCTAGGAATGAGATATTAATCTTTATTATGCAAAGTGGCATTTTTCACTGAATAACTAAATGGGCTAGAAGTTTCCCTTTCAGGTCTAAAGAGTTCAGAGAATTGTCTTAAACATGTATTTCTGTAGAGAAGTATAGGGCTATTCAGATTGGCTTGTGCACTTTTGGAAAACTTCATGTTTGGGGGAAGGTAATGAGACTGTGGGATGGGGGCAATTCAAGGATCCCCAACAGAATGCATCTACCAACTCTGTTATACTGTCTCAAGTACTGTGAACAGTGCACTGAATGTATAAGTGCTCAATAAATAAAGTTGATTGAATGGGTAGCATGCTCGCCCCAATGCCCAGTGGAAGAAAATATGAGTTTTTGAGCTAGTGCACTAGTGGAAAGGAAGGGGTCAGAAACCTGTGGCTCTCATGATACCATATGTGGTTCTCCACTGTATGCACCTAATTAGTGAACAGACTTGACACAGTGAGGCCAATACCATTAATCCTTCCCCCCAGCTTTCAGGCCAGTAAATAGCTTCTCTGCCTTGCTTCTTTGAGCTGGAAAGGGGCCAAGGGGGAAGTCAAGATGGTGTCTCCATTCCTTGGCCTCTGCCAGCAGGATGTAGCCCTAGTTCGGGAAGCAGTGGGGTTCCCGTCATCCTCACCAGATGTCAGGATAAGCGGGAGCTGCTTTTGCCCTTTGCCCTCCACCCTGACTCCTGTGCAAGCAGCAGTGGCACTGAGGCAGACCAGCCAAGCTGGACAGAGAAAGAAAAAACTCAATCCCCGCCCTCCTACCCCCACCTTATGTACTGGGCCCCATGCCCAGCGGTGCTGACAGCATTTAGCTTCACGCTGGGCAGGGAAGTGCAGGAGCAGCAGGGAAAAACAGCTCCCAAGCCAAGTAGAGCTGTACTCTTGGCAGGGGGTGAGAAGAGCCCTTCCCCTACCCCCCAAACTATGTTCCATGTGACTCATGAACACTAGGGGAAAAGATTCACCACCCCTGTGCCAGGTCCAGAGTGGAAGCAGTGGCACAGTTGGGAGTGAGATGTGACAAGAGCAGGCACAGGTGCTTTTCCGCTCTGGCACTTACCCTCCCTGCTTCCTCAATGAACCAGAAATTCTCCCCCCTCCTTTCCCTTTACCCCCCTTTGCCCCCCTTTTCTTTTACTTTTCTCTTTGCACACCAGTTTCTCAAAGGTTTCATTTAATATGGCTCTTCTGAATGGAAAAGGTTGCAGGACCCTCTAGAAGTGCATTATGCCCACTTGAGATGTGGCTAGAAGTGTAGTATAAGGCTGGGCTGTTTGTGTCTCTGTGGTAAGGACAGACGCATCTGCAGCATTCCCCTCCACCATCTTAACACCCCAAAGCAGTGTTGTGTTTTTTCTTAGTGAAATTAATCCATCATATTTTTTGGAGTGCTTACTGGCGTAGTGGATAAATCACAGGCCTGGGATTCGGAACGTAATGGGTTCTAGTCCCGGCTCTGCCACTTCTCTGCTGTGACCTTGGGCAAGTCACTTTAGTTCTCTGTGCCTCTACCTCATCCATAAAATGGGGATTGAGACTCTGAGCCCCACATGGGGCAGGGACTGTGTCCAACCTAAGTTCATTGTATCTACCCCGGAGCTTAGTACGGTGCCTGGCACATAGTAAGCGCTTAATAAATATTATTATTATTATTATATGACCCTTGCCCACAAGAAGCTTACAGTCTAGAGGGAGAGACAGGCATTAATATAAACAAAATACATTATGGATATGGATATGTACATAAATGCTGAAACAAATGAAGGTTTTCTTGGCACATCCTTGGGTACTTCAGATGCAATACTATGAGCTCAGTCTCAAATGAAAGCATGCAAATTTTATTAACAGCATCTCTATCAGAATGAATTAAATTACTGATATTGGCAATTTAATGGTTCACTGTTATCTTAGAAATGAAGACTCTTTGACAGAAAATTCTAGTTGTTTCAGTTTTAAGGCATCCTTCTGGTTGGGCATTGCACTTTCCCCAAAGAAGCAAATAATGAAGAAATAATCCATGAAGTATTGCTTTATTGCCTAAAATAGGAACTGATTCACATGACCCTTGATAACTGAGCTCTCCTTTATTGATAATAACTTTACTCACACATTACATTCTGAAACTGCTCTATTTTCTTGAATCATTCTACCCTCGTGGACTCCTGGTGATGAAATAGATGTTTAGTGATGTCACCTTTAACATTCAGTGTACTGAAAGAGGAAGTTGTCATTTTCATATTCCTCTGTCCATCCATATGCATGACTTCAGTATTTAGTTTCTGAAATAAATTTGCTGAATTTTGTGTCTTTACTATATGCTAAGCATGTCATAACAAGAAACAACTACTCCTCTAGATAATGACTAAGCCAGGAACATTATTTCATCTTTTCAATGAAATGCTGATTTCTTATTAAAAGGTAAATTCCTCATTTTAAAAGGTCAAAAAGGATGACACTTAAAATATGATTTGAACTGGATAAATTTAGAAATTTGTAAACTCCACACAATGATATTTTCCCTGTCTATAGTATTTTTCATTTAATTTTGCATTAGATAAATATTCATCCATTTGAAACCTTGGCATTTTAATATTTTATTCTGATGCTGTCAAATGTTGATAGTCATGTTAAACTTAGTAGTACTGTCCATCTTCCCTAAATGCCTCTTTCAGTAGCATTATTCCCAGTTAAGGATGGTCTCGTGCTTTTTAACATTTTCAGTGATTTTGTCCAAAAAAAAAAAAACCGACAAAAAAACAAGGGGAGAATATTTTCATAGATTATTCACCCTTTTTGACATAAGCTTTCATGGCTTTAATTCAAACTAACTTCACCTTCTTTCTCCCTTGCTGTTAATACATTCTTTCGGGGCCTCCCCTGATCTACAGTGAATCTGGGCCCCTTTTTCCCACTTTATACAGGGAAGCAGTTATAAGACCCAAACCACTGTAGGTAGGAATGGAGTTGGGCAGCTAGAAAAATCTTGCCACCAACCTATGAACTTTGGCAATCAATCATATTTGAATGCTTACTGTGTGCAGAAAACTGTACTAAGCACTTGGGAGAGTAATAATAATAATGATGGCATTTATTAAGCACTTACTATGTGCAGAGCACTGTTCTAATCGCTGGGGAGGTTACAAGGCAGTCAGGTTGTCCCACAGGGGGCTCACAGTCTTAATCCCCATTTTACAGATGAGGTAACTGTGAGGCACAGAGAAGTTAAGTGACTTACCCAAAGTCACACAGCTGACAGTTGGCAGAGCCGGGATTTGAACCCATGACCTCCGACTCCAAAGCCTGTGCTCTTTCCGCTGAGCCACGCTGCTTCTCTTCTAGTATAACAGAGTTGATAAACATGTTCCCTGCTCACAAATAAATTTAAAGTCTAGACGTGGAGACAGACGTTAATATAAATGGATAAATTGCAGACATGTATGTGGTGAGCCCACAACAAGCTGCCTTATTAGTGACTGAATGGTGGATGAGAAAGGACTAATGCAAGGCCTAGACCACTGTGCCACCATACTATCTTACAGGAAACACCTTGTTAACCTCTTAAACAGTTACTTACTCTCATCCACAGTCTCTAAGGATGTTTTCTTTCATTTCGGCCGAATAATTTTTCACTGTATATATTAAAAGGGAAGAATGCTTGAATCAGAGTAATGCCCTTTTAAATAAAGGTTAAGAGCAAAGGTTAGATTTATTTCACATTCCTATTCAGAAATATAGAATTTTTTTTTCCCTTACAGATCTTTCTTTTTATCAAATTGACCTGCAAGGTAAGGACATTTAACCTTCACCTGTTAGCTTTTCCAGTAATCAATCAATCATATTTATCTAGCGCTTACTCTGTGTGGAGCACTGTACTAAGCACTTCGGAGAGTAAAATATAGCAGAGTTGAATAAGAAAGGAAAGGTTTGGAAATAGATGTGTTAAATATTAATTTGAATAGTAATAACAGTATTAAGTGCTTATGGTGTGCAGAGCACTGTACTACATGCTGGGAAATACTGCACAAACAGGATATAGACATGGTTCCTATCACAATAATAATAATAATTATTATTATTATTGTGGTATTTCTTAAGTGCTTACTATGTACCAGACACTGTACTAAGAGCTAGGGTGGATGCAAGCGAAGTTGGTTGGACACAGTCCCTGTCCCACATGGGGCTCACAGTCTTAATCTACATTTTATAGATGTGGTAACTGAGGCACAGATAAATGAAGTGACTTGCTCAGAGTCACACAGCAGACAAGTGGTACAGCTGAGATTAGAACCCACATCTTCGACTCTCAGGCTCATGCTCTGTCCATTAGGCCAAGATGGCTGGGGGCTCACCATCTAAGATTAAAAATAGGGAGAGGGGTCTGGAGTCAGCTAGATGAGGAGAGATGAAACAAAGCACTAAATTGATGTGGAGACAAAACCAAAGCTCAGTAGGATTTTGTGGCTGAAAGAGCAGAATTTCAGGCTCTTCGTGGCTCAAACAGCTATATGAATGTAACTTAAGAAAATAGTTAAGGCTTTTAATGGTGCCAATATATTTTTCAAGAAGAGAGGTCCTGGCCTGTTCAGTCTGATTCCCCAAAGAGGGCTTGGGGCAACGGTCAGAATGACATTGAGCAGAGGGAAGGGTATGGCTGTGGGAAAATTGGGGAGGCAAGTACAGTGCTCTGCACACAGTAAGCGCTCAATAAATACGATTGAATGAATGAGGCAAGTATGAGGAAGAAGAGCCAAAAAACTATCAAGACAGAGTGGGATTATGGAACATTTTATGGTATTTGCCAGGCATGCCAGGCACTACATGCCAGGCACTGTACTAAGCACTGGGGTAAATACAAAGTAATCAGGTTGGACATGGTTCATGTCCCATATGGGGGCTCACAGTCTTAATCCCCATTTTATAGATGAAGGAACTGAGGCACAGAGAAGCTAAGTGACTTGCCCAAGATCACACAGCAGGTACATGGCAGAGAGGGGATTAGAACCCAAGTTCTTCTGACTCCCAGGCCTGTGGTCTATCCACTAGACAATTCTGCTTCTCCAGTAATTCCCATTTTACAAGCTTTGTGCTGTATAATTAGCTTTGACAGCATTAACGTGAAACAATATGTAAATCAGGTATATCCTAAATACTGCTTGTTGTTTGTTCTAAATCTGGTGACCTTAAGTCAAGGACTTGCTAGTACTCATTTTACCTCATTGTTGCCAGCAGGAACTAAAAATCATGCACCACCCCAGAGGCCTACCAGGAGTCGGTATGGATTGTTGTGCTCTGTCCGGCGGCCAGAACCCAGGCACAAGTAAGAGCAACTAACTCAGCCCATTGTGTGGAATAATGGGGAGGCAGGGCCTGGGATTCCAGAATAGCTGACCCAGAGCAGGCCACACAACCCAGTTTCAGCTGCCCTCGATCACCTCAAAGGTGGAAACCTTCAACGAAGAACAAGAGGTCAGGATTTTGCCTGGGCTAATCCCCTAAATCTGGCCGTGGTTTCACTACAGGGAAGTATTAAGGGTCCCGGAGGTTGAAGTAGTAGATCCAGGGAAAGGTGACTTTTTTTTTTAACTGCATTTCCTTTCATTTGTTACCAGGTTAAGACCTTATTAAATATTAAGATCACAGATCTTGGTGTCTGAGTCTGGTAGTTGAGGGAAAGAAACTCTGTGCAGTTATGCAAATGGGAGGGAGTGGAGATAAGTCTCCAATCACCTCTATGCCTTTGGAGAGATGCCTAGGCTTCATCTGTAGAGTAGTAGCAGCAATAGGGGTGCTAGGATTTGGGGAGCAGTGAGTAGGACACCCCCAAATGCTGGGTGAGAACAGATCTATAGGGCTTTAGGACCCAGCAGAGGCTGAGGAGGGTCCAGGAGCTCCTAAAGTGATTCCCAGGGCTCTTTCAGCAAGGATTTAGTACAGAAAAACCTCTGGTAATGTTACACATATATGATCGATTTTCTCAGTCAGACCAATCCTACTGATATATCCATGCATCTGTTTAAACTGTCTTCTTTCTAATATGTGCAAATATTTTTAAATATTTTAAAACTTTAAGCAAACACTTTTTTTTGAATTTCTCCCGTTGAGTTACTGCTTTATTTTTCACAAGATCAGTGACTATTGAGATATAATTCATTCATTCAATCACATTTATTGAATAATGAAAATTGACACGTGTTTTGTCATGATGAATTCTGTATTTTGCAGGTTGCTCACCTTTCTGTGCTCCAGGGAAGGAAGCTGGTTTTCTACCTATGTTTGATTGTTGTACTTTGTTTTCAATTTATAGGCATATGGTTTGGACACTAAATATGGGCTTGTTGTTTTAGCTCTTCACATTATGTACATATTTTTCCCTAAGCAATTTGCAAAACTCTTTTATACTATGTGTTCCATCATGTAGTGCTGTTTCTTATAACTCTGGAGAGCATAGCATGTGCCCAGCTTCTTCTAGCATTTCAATCTAATCCTATTCCTTCTGCTGTCTTTTTGTTGATTTTTAGGACCATTCAATGCAAATCGATTTTGTTTGAGAAAGACCTATTGTCTTTTACACATTCTCTACTTTAGGTACAATGAGTAATTAGGTACATTAAAATCAAGATCAGAAGTGTCAGTCTTCAGAACATTCATTTTAATATTTTTCTTTTGAGTTATTCACTGAAGAGATCAACAATGGACATAAAATAAAATTCCTCCTTTAAACTTAGGCCTTGCTTTGATGCAGACAGAATCTTTTATCTTTAACTGCATTTCAGTATTCATCCATTCATCCAGCATGGCTTAGTGGAAAGAGCCCGGGGTTGGGAGTCAGAGGTCGTGGGTTCTAATCCCGGATCTGCCACTTTTCAGCTGTGTGACTTGGGCAAATCACTTTACTTCCCTGGGCCTGTTACCTCATCTGTAAAATGGGGATGAGACTGTGAGCCCCATGCGGGACAACCTGATGACCTTGTATCTACCCCAGCACTTAGAACAGTGCTTGGCACATAGTAAGTGCATAACAAATGCTATTATTATTATTATCATTATTATTATCCTGTATACCTGCAGACAGAGAAAAGAAACTGCGAAACTGAGTGAAATAGCAGGATGATTTTTAAATGTGTTAAGCTCATTGTGGGCAGGGAATGTGTCTGTCAACTCTATTTTGTATGTTCCCAAGTGCTTAGTACAGTGCTCAGCATCAAGTAAGGGCTCAATAAATACAATTGATTAATCAAATGTTATTTTGATATTTATTCAATTTAGGAATAGTGCAATTATTTTCCCTATTGCATTTTCTAGCAATCCATAAATAAAGCATGGACGAGAAAGGACATTATCAATCCATTAAATCAGCATACACATACATATCAGCAGCCCCTCCATTGATTAAGTGTACTTCTGAAAGGGAACTTCATGAAGGAATATTGCTTTTATGGCCTGAATCTAGATGTAGGGTCAGGAAACAGTATTATCGGATCTGAAACCACAGTTCTGCTCATGAACTAAATTTGTTCATCTGAATTACAGATGGGATTTGGGGTACCTGATTCCAGATTTTTATGTGTGTCCCATCTTTTTAAATTTCAGATATGTGTATAGCCCTGATGGCGGCGGTTGTTCCGGATGGCCACCAAGTCGCCGGGCGACTAAAGAATTAGTCAGCATGTGACTGCCGAAAGTTTTAATAAAGTTTTATTGGTAAGGCCGAAGACCAAATAGGGGGTAACGCACCTGGCAGGCTCATTTCCTTAAAGGAAAAGGCCCCGAGTGCCCGATACCGCGGGCTTATATACCGCTGTTACTGATCACAGTGATTGGTAGATTTGGTGAAGATTTGGTACAGAGCTGGGCGGAGTCTACCTCCTTGTTTGGTTTGGTTCCTGGACCCAGCCAGTGGGCTGCAGGGTCTAAGGCCCATACCACATATGGCAACAGAACCGCGTATATTCAAACAATATCTGCAACCTTTCCATGGTGCATGAGGGGGGCCCCCATCAGCCCTACTGGGTTGAGTGGGACTTTTTTTTTGTATACTGTTGCTCCTACCGAGGCCCAGAAGAGTAAAAAAAGAAGTGTAGGTTAGGGAAGAGAAACAGGAGTGATTAAACCTCACAAATTAGGAACCATGAACACACACAATCGCCTCAAAAAAAAAGATTGTTTAGTTAATGTCTCTATGGGCATAATTAGCTTTTAAAGTCAACAGCCCAGAAAGAGGAATGTGAAGAGATCTCACCTCTCTGATCTCTATTGTCTGTGTCTGCCATTATCTAAGGATCCAAATTTGAGAAGCATTACCATTGGATTTAGAGTGACACAAAGTAATTATTACATTCTCAATGCTGAAAAAACTAGACTGAATTTTTTCTAAATCTGACCCACGCTTCCGTTAATTGAGTCTTCCTGAAATCCCACCTCTTCCAACAAGCTTCCCCAATGAATACCCTGCACCCGAAAACATATCTGTATAACCTGTGTATATGCTTACTCAATTTTATATTCAATTTCTCCTCTAACTACAGCACCCTATTGATTTTCGGTTTTTTATTTTTTTGTATATTTTATGCATTTGTCCTTGTCTTTTATGCTGTTTTTTTGTCTCATCACTCGTATCCAAATTAGTGAGAACTCTGAAGCCAAACTTTGTACCCTTCCCTGGCTGCTCTGGAAACTCTGCTCTAGTAGTCTTATTGTTATTCAGCTCCTATTGTATTTATTGTTGTCCTTATCTTTCTATGTTGTTGCTCTATTTTTTTTATTATTTCAATCTTTGCCAACTCCTCAATCCCCCTTATCCTTCTTTGACTGTGAGCTCCTTTGGGGCCAGGGACAGAATCTAATTCTCATTCTTGTAATTGTCCCCAGCCCTTGGTAGTAGCAGATTTGTCCTTCAGTTTGACGATTGGTACAGTCCTTTGAATGCAGTAAGCACTTAAAGTACTATTGATTTAATAAATGAATGAAAATAGAGATAGAGAGAGGCAAGATTCCCCCCCACCCCCTAGCTCCTTCCCCTCGGGCTCCAAACCTTGGATTGGATTGAGCTCCGCAGTGTGAGGAGGGAGATCCAAGCCACCTTGTAAAAGCGCTTAGTACTGGACCCCGCAGCGCAGAGAGGGAGCTGTGAGCTGCCACCACCTTGGAGCTGAAGTGACTCCAGGGGCCCAGGATGGCCACCCCTTTCCCCCACACACGATGAGGTGCAATGGAGTGTAGCCCACAGTGGCCTTTGGAGCCATTGTCGCTGCAGGTACACCTTGGAATTGACCCTAGCGCCCCGTATTTCCTCAACGTCTTGGTATTTTAGAAGCAGTATGGCCTAGTGGATAGAGAACCGACCCGGGAGTCAGAAGGTCATGGGTTCCAATTCTGGCTCCACCACTTGTCTGCTGTATGACCTTGGTCAAGTCATTTTGGCTCAGTGGAAACAGCACGGACTTTGGAGTCAGAGATCATGGGTTCAAATCCCGGCTCCACCAACTGTCAGCTGTGTGACTTTGGGCAAGTCACTTAACTTCTCTGTGCCTGTTACCTCATCTGTAAAATGGGGATTAAAACTGTGAGCCCCCCGTGGGACAACCTGATCACTTTGTAACCTCCCCAGCACTTAGAACAGTGCTTTGCACATAGTAAGTGCTTAACAAATACCATCACTTATTTTTTTTTTTCATTTTCTCTGGGCCTCAGTTACCTCATTTGCAAAATGGGGATTGAGACTGTGAGCCCCACATGGGATAGGGACTGTGTCCAACTTGATTTGCTTGTATCTGTCCCAGTGCTTAGTACAGTGCCTAGCACATAGTAAGCACTTAACAAATACCATCATTATTATTATTATTATTATTATTATTATTTTGAGGGTGCCCCCGATTACCACTCCAAGCCACATGGCTCCAAGATGGTGGATCGGGCCACGAGGTGCAGATCAACGGATGGTTGAAGGAGGAACTAAGAGCAAGGAACAGGTACCATTGGAGAACAAGGGATGCCACCTTCCCGCTTAACTGCCAACGAGAAGCCGTGGAACCTGACTGAGCCTGGGGAGGACTACTGATGGTTTGCACCCTTGGGAACAACTTCGGGAGGGCCAAGGGTCAGCTCAGGGTGGGTTTATGTAAATGATGGATATTTTTAAAAAAAACAAACCCAGCCGTGTAAACAGCCCACGTTCAGTACCTGGATCAGTGGTGATGTCCTAAAACCTTATGGGATGGAGTGGGATTAATAGTGCCTGACTTGAAGTGAGCTGTTGTCTCTGTTCTCTATGCTACAACTCTCCAAGAGAGCAGAACTGTGTGGAATGTTATACAATATTGTTACATATTTAACTTCTTTGCTCGTCATATTTTAAAGTTTCCGTCCAGTCTTCTATAATATCCTGCAAGAGGTGCCTATTCTGTTGTATGTGATTTTGTCTTTCTTGCGTGACTCTTTTAGATCATTTTCCTCCCATGTGCCAACTAAATATTAAACCTAGTGAAGCTAAAACAGCTTTATGGGAAAGCCAAGATAGACAGGGATGGATTGGAACCCAGTAGTGTGTCTTAGTTCTATAAGCCAAATCACTGGAGCAGAGAGCATCCTTATGACAATGAAGAACTTGTGTTACAAAAATACCCTGACAGGCAAAGCCAAACTTCTGGATGTTTTTGTTTTGTTTTGTTTTCTGTTTTTTAGTTCCCCCAAATATACCCTTTTTCCTGGAAATTGTGATGGTTATTCATTAACTGCTTACCTCTAACCAGTACTTTGGCATTTTTTCTTTAGCAACTTAATTTTGCATAATTCATTCCACACAGTTCATTAAATCACTTTAGCACAATTTAAATTGATCATGTAATATTTTCTTCAAGAATATCCAAAAAAACCCAAACCCCTCAATGAAAGCTTCAATTCTATTTTGAGCAACTTGGTCTAGGGAAAAGTGTGTGGGGCTGTCATCAGGAGGTCTCAGTTATAGGTCCAGCTCTGCACTGTGACTGTGGCTAGTCACATAATCACTCAGCTAATCAATGGTATTTATTAAATGCGTACTGTGTGGAGAGCAATGTGCTAAGTGCTTGGGAGAGTACAATACAAAGTTCCACAATAGGCTGGATCATTTTGCTCTACTAAATGTTGTTCAGAAGAAATCTTTCAAGGTGATATGACAAATGTGCACTGGCTCAATGGCTGAATCAATCAATTGTATTTATTGAGTGCTTACTGTGTGCAGAACACTGTACTAAGCGCTTGGGAAGTACAAGTTGGCAACATATAGAGACAGTCCCTACCCAACGGTGGGCTCACAGTCTAGAAGGGGGAGACAGAGAACAAAACAAAACATATTAACAAAATAGAATAGATATGTACAAGTAAAATAGAGTAATAAATACATACAAACATATATACATATATACAGGTGCTGTGGGGAAGGGAAGGAGGTAAGGCGGGGGGATGGAGGGGAGGAGGGGGAGAGGAAGGAGGGGGAGAGGAAGGAGGGGGTTCAGTCTGGGAAGGCTTCCTGGAGGAGGTGAGCTCTCAGTAGGGCCTTGAAGGGAGGAAGAGAGCTAGCTTGGCGGATGTGGGGAGGGAGGGTATTCCAGTCCAGGGGGATGATGTGGGCCGGGGGTCGACGCTGGGACAGGCAAGAACGAGGCACGGTGAGAAGATTAGTGGCAGAGGAGTGGAGGGTGCAGGCTGAGCTGTAGAAGGAGAGAAGGGAGGTGAGGTAGGAGGGGGTGAAGTGATGGAGAGCCTTGAAGCCGAGGGTGAGGAGTTTCTGCCTGATGTGTAGGTTGATTGGTAGCCACTGGAGATTTTTGAGGAGGGGAGTAACATGCCCAGAGCGTTTCTGGACAAAGACAATCCGGGCAACAGCGTGAAGTGTGCATTGAATTGGGGAGAGACAGGAGGATGGGAGATCGGAGAGGAGGCTGATACAGTAATCCAGACGGGATAGGATGAGAGCTTGAACCCAACTGGATTGTATTTGTTTACGACGTGCCAAACAATATCACCCCAAAAGCCGCCCTTAGCACTTAGGTATTTAGTCCCATCCTCAGCACTTAATGGAAAAAAGTATATTCAGTTGTATATTATTTATGCAACTATTTCATCACAACATCTGTGTAGTTTTGCTTGTTCTTCCTCCTGCTCTTGCTATTTACAGAAACATTTTTTTCTACCTGCCTCCTCCATTAGAGTGTAAACTCCTTGAGGACAGGGAATATGTCTTGCTTCTCTGTGCCTCAGTTAGCTCATCTGTAAAATGGGATTGAGACTGTGAGCCCCACGTGGGACAGGGGCTGGATTTGCTTGTATCCACCCCAGTGCCTAGTACAGTACCTTGCACATATTAAATTCTTAACACATGTTATTGTTATTATGTGCTCTTTCAAGTGCTTGCTGCAGTGCTTTGCTCTCAGTAGGTGTTCAATAAATACCATTGATTGCCTAGTGGATAGAGCATGGGCCTGGGAGTTAGAAGAACCTGGGTTCTAATTCCGGGTCTGCCACTTGTCTGCTTTGTGACCTTGAGCAAGTCACTTCAGTTCTTCCATCTGTAAAATAAGATTAAGACAATGAGTCCTATGTGGGACAGGGACTGTGTCCAACCCTATTAGCTTGTATCTACTCCAGAGCTTGGAACAGTGCCTGGTACATAGTAAGTGCATAACACCACAAATTTTTTGTTGTTGTTGTTGTTATTATTATTACTGGTATCCCAGAGACATAGCTCTACCAGGACATGGAAGACAGCATGGCTCAGTGGGTAGAATCCGGGCTTGGGAGTCCGAGGTCATGGGTTCTAATCCCGGCTCTGCCACTTGTCTGCTGTGTGATTTTGGACAAGTCACTTCACTTCTCTGGGCCTCAGTGACCTCATCTGTAAAATGGAGATTAACTGTCAGCCCTATGTGGGAAAACCTGATTACCTTTTATCCCCCCCACCCCCAGCGCTTAAAACAGCGCTTGGCACATAGTAAGCATTTAACAAGTGCCATCATTATTATTATTAGTAGCTACTATAAACCTGCCCTCATCTTGCATTTTCCCTGGGCACACCACCAACAAAATTTTTGATTGGGAAAAACTCCTAAGGTAATTTATCCCAGTGAATCCTTCTGATAGCTAAAGTGGTCATGACAGGCTATTCATTCATTCATTCATATTTATTGAGCACTTACTGTGTGCAGAGCACTGTACTAAGCGCTTGGGAAGTACAAATCGGCAACATATAGAGACGGTTCCTATATCAACATTCTTCCATTCATTTCTATAGCATTGTCCTAAAACTGTTTTCTAGAACAGGAGTCTTGATCTATTTTCACCTCTTCAAAAGGCGTGTTCCACCTTCAGTCCTCTTCAAGCATTCTGCCCTTGGCTCTGAATTCAGTGTAATAGCCAAAATAGTTTATAAATATCCACATTGCATTGTTTGAAGAGCCAAAAAGAGACCAGTTATCAGAATCATTGTTTTTTTTTCATGTTTAGCGCTTTTATCTGATTTCAAGGTCATCTCATTCTGTAATTAAAGGAAACTTCCTCTTTCAAAATCCTTACTATAGACTAAATGTTTAGAACACATTGAGATGTCTCTCAATATCATCCCCACTGTCTTTCACCGATGCTAGGGATGTTTTGTATCTCAATATTAAATCCATTGGGTGTAGTTAAAAACCCTTTAACCTTGAACTACTCAGAAAAGAAATTATTCTGGGTGCTGAAGTCTCCTTATCACTGTCTGGTTTAAATAATTGCTTCTAGCCCACACCTAGCAAATTACTCTTTTTTCCTCTCCAACTCTCAATGATGTCTTGTTGTGAAGGCCACACTACTTGTCTCTAAAGTCTCTCTGGTGGTATGTCCTAGTAAAAAATAAATAAATAAAAAATTCCCTGGTCTGGCCTGACAAACAACTTAGTCTAATCATTATTACTCTCCTTTTGTTGACTGTGCTTGCCACTCCTGGAAGGGGATGCTATTTTGTATGCCATTGCCGTGGTGCTCTCCCACTGAGCTCTCAATCAATCAGAAACTACTGTTTACTCATTTCTAAAATAGAACACAGAGTCTGGTGGCAGGTTTGTTCTAGCTGTGTTCTCTGAGGAAGCAAGTTGCGTTTTCATCCCATGTTGATTTCTTACCTGGTCATTGTTAGGATTCCCAAAGGAGTTATAGCGCACATCACTGATCTTGATTCATGAGTGTCAAGACTTTGTTTTTTGATGTGTGTTTTTTTTTAAAAAAAAAAAACCCTTCAAGTTTTGCTAGGTTCTCATCTCCCTGCGTGACCTTTTATTCTTCCCCCTTTGCTCACATTAGGACAATTCTCTCAACTGGTGCCATTTGAAATCTAGAAAATACATACTCAAACATGCAAAATAGCTTTCTGCACAAAACAGTGTCAACTATTGTGTATTGTGTATTGTTTTTCCTTTTAACTCCTTTTCTTTAATGGCAATGTAGGTGTTACCATCTTTATACTAAATATAAATTTTCAAGCCCATTTACTTTTGTTGATAAATGATCCATGCAATGAAGTATGGACTGGAGTGGGGAGAGACAGGAGGCCGGGGAGGTCAGTGAGGAGTCAGATGCAGTAAAGGTGGAATAGGATAAGTGCTAGGATTGGCATGGTTGCAGTCTAGGTGGAGCGGAAAGGGCAGATTTTAGCAAGATTGTGAAGATAGAACAGACAGGATTTGGTGTGAAGCAGCATGGTTTAGTGGAAAGAGCATGGGCTTGGGAGTCAGAGGTTGTGGGTTCTAATCCTGGCTCCGCCACTTGTCAGCTGTGTGACTTTGGGCATCACTTAACTTCTCTGTGCCTCAGTTCCCTCATCTGTAAAATGGAGATTAAGACTGTGAGCCCCATGTGGGACAACCTGATAACCTTGTATCTACCCCAGTGCTTAGAACAGTGCTTGGCATATAGTAAGCACTTAACAAAGGCCATCATTATTATCAGTATTATGTAGGGGTGGGATGAGAGAGATGAGTCGAGGTAGTGCTGAGGTTACAGGCTTGTGAGGTAGGGTGGATAGTGGTGTTGGCTACAGTAATAGGGAAAATGTGGGGAGGACAGGGTTTGGTGGGAAGATAAGGAGTTCAGTTTTGGACATGTGTAATTTGAGGTATTAGCGGGATATCCAAGTAGATATGTCCTGAAGGCAGGAGGAGATGCAAAATTGTGGAGACAGGTCGGGGTTGGAAGTGGAGATGTGGAAATCATCTGTATAGAGGTTGTAGTTGAAGCGATGAAGGCAAATGAGTTCTCCAAGGGAGTGGATGTGGAGGGAGAATAGAAGGGGACCTAGAGCTGAACCTTGAGCGACCCTACTGTCAGAGAATTGGAGGAAGAGGAGGAGCAATCAGAGAGATGAGAGAAGAACCAGGTGAGGATGGTGTCAGTGAATCCAAGGTTGGATAAAGTTTCAAGGAAAAATACTGTGAAGGTGATCCAAGGCTCCAGATTGAGAATGATATGAGATTGGCAGAGAGACAAGAAAGTGAGTGAGTTCAGTTCAGTGGAGAGGGCGGTGTTGAGAGTGTCAACCTGTGCATCAAAAGAAGCGATGTAAACTAGTTGAAAGAGCACGGACCGAGTCAGAGGTTCTAATCTTCTGATCCCGGCTATGCCACTTGTCTGCTGTGTGACATTGAGAAAAATCACTTAACGTCTCTGAGCTTCAGTCATCTCATCTATAAAATGGAGATTAAGACTGTGAGCCCCATGTGGGACATGGACTGTGTCCAAACTGATTAGCTGGTATCTGCCTCAGTGCTTAGAACAGTGCCTGGCACATATTATATGCTTAACAAATGCCATAAAAAGAGTATCATTTTAAAAAAGGAAAGTAGTTTGGACATGGAGACTAAATGGGGCAGGAGGCCTTTCAAAAATTGGAGTGGGTCAAAACACTGTGTGGGAATAGAGTGGGTGGGTGGAAGAGAGGGCAGGTGAGGAGGCTGTGATACCAGATGCCCTAGTGAATCGAGAACACCCGTTCTGCATAAAATCCTGGAAGTGAATACCATAACCTTGTGTACAGCCCTTGTTTGTTCAGCCTGAGCTATGTAGTAATATTCCTGACCTGGGAGTAAAGTGACACCAGGGGTTTCCTTAAAAATTCAGGGGATTTTCATCTTCATCCTAGTGTAGAAGGCAGTTAACATAATTTTTCTCTGAGGGTGACTTAAAACTTGCCACTTGAAGGAAACATTATGTGTCTTTGCCTTCTGGTTTTCAGTAGGAAAGTTCCTGGATTTTAAAATGGAGGTCATGGGAAAAATCACGAGCAAATAAGATAGTGAGGTACAAAGAGCAGCACGACCAATTTATGTCTTTGGGGCACCGAGTGACCCTGAGGCAATGTTGCAAAGGTCTGACAGAGGCAGGCTGACTGAGATTTCCAATCTCTTCAGTGATCCTGTGTGGTTTGTTTTTCATGAACATAAAAGCAAATCTAAGTATACAATAAAATCAGATTATGGATAATAACCTGTAGATTCAGACTTCGTGTAAATAATTTCAAGTTTAAGAGTATTATATAAACATACATATTTACCAAATGATTATGTGCATCATAAAATCCAGAGTTTATCTTCATATGAAAAATATGGTTTGGGGACAAAGAAATCAAGGGCTGAAATCATTCTTGTATTTACATATTTTTCAATGATTTTTGCATTATTGATGGTTTTCCCTGGTACTGGGTGAAATGCAAATAGATTTTCGAATAATTTAAATGGAACCTGTATGCACATGGAGTCAGATTTCTCTCACAGAAAATTCACTTTAACATAAAACAAAGCAGTTTTTCTCAAGAGTTTAAGCAATCTCCTGAAGTTAGAGTGTTAAAAGTAAAAGTGTGTGAGGAAGGGAGAAGAATGATAGAGGGAGACATGGACAACCATGGAGACTAAAGGTATAATATAACACTTAACTTCATGAGTCTGTAAATGGTTTAACTCTAGGTAGCTGATTAAACAATAACACAGGCAGCCTCCCAGAGTAAGTCATTTCCATTCCCAACACGGATGTTATTATAGCCTCCACCATGATAATAGAATGAATAATATCAATTTATAAAATGCGTGCCAAAGCGGAAAGTATGTTCATTTAAAATTTTAAAAACCTGTTCCTTGGGTCATAATGGCACTCACTCCCCTTACAACTTTCTCCATCTGTTTGTGCTTTTGTTTCATCTACGCATTCAATTTAAAAGTCCAATGTGCAGGAACTATTTCAATTTATTTCTGCACTTTAGGTAGCACATATTTGGCTCATTCGTATTAAACAATACTAATGAACTGTTTTACGTGGTTCACAGTATATGAGCACTAAGGTGACTACCAGGCTTTCACGTCTTTTTGTCTTTGCTCATGATGTTTTTCCCCATTTTTAATTAGTTTCAAAGCTTTACCTCCATCCAATGAATTATTTGAAAACCTAAAGAGAATTACATTTTAGTATTTAATCATTTAAGAGGAAAGAACTATAGGATGACCACGGTCCAAAAGTTCAAAATAAAAGGTGTTTGTACCATTTTATGCATGGCACCTGGCTAATCCTACAGAAAAAGTCTGCAAATTTGAAAAATAGAGTAGGAATTATGACCTCTCCACCCCCCACCCCTCCTCTTACAAAAAACATTGTGTTTGTTCTGTGTGGACCCTGGACAGCTCTGTGGTGTCTAAACATTAGCTCTACTGTTGGTCCCGGTTGAAAGAGCACAATTCTGTGAATCGGGTGACCTGGGATCTAGTCTCTTACTACTATGGGACTACCTGCAGGAGATATGCCATCATCGACAAAGAACCACCTAGGCTGTTTTGTGAGGTGATCAGGCTTGGCATATCCTTGAAAAGTAGCTAGCTAATGTGGGTGGGGAAGTCCACAGTGGCAACAAGACAACTACCAGCAGGTTCCTAGCACAATGTCACAGCATCGACCCTATGCTGCAGTCACTCCTGCACATAAAAAATCTTTCTGTGCACTTCACAGTGTGCCATGCCCATGCCTGTCTACTTGCTTTTTGCATTCGAGGTGCCAGTGGGCACACAACTGGCGAATGTCACTGTGCAAACCACTAGCAGTGTAATGAATTCTTTCAGGCAGATGCTCTGTCATGAAGTCCCATCATTCTTCATCGTTATCTTCGACATTGGAATTATCAGAACCGCTTCCTATAATTGAAAATGTTTATGTTTTATATCAAGGCCTTTCAGGCTTCCAAAATTGAAGTATCTCATACTTTGAGTGAATACCCTTCCCTGCAAAGTCTCAAAAATAATTTGGGCTCAAATTTTGTTCTATAACTGTAAAGACCTGGGAACTGTGGAAGGGCCTCTTTAGGGGAAATTAAGAGCCAGCAATCCCAATCATTCAATCACCAATAGATGGCTAATAGGCTTGCTACTTAATCAAGGTATGATGCTGAAGTAGAGCTTGAGCAGAAGATAGTAGTTTTCTAACAAGCAATTCCATTCCTCCAAATGTGTGAGAGAATGGGTATGTAAGGCAATGACTGCAACTTAGTGATTAAGTAGATTTTAGTCCAGGAGAAGGAAACCTCGCTTATTCCAAAGACCAGTGTAGGGAAGGTTAGCAAGTAAGACTGTGTTTTCATGGCAAGTTCCCATTGGGTTGTTTTGAATGAATATATTGAATTTTATCTGTTCACCATAAGCAGTTTAATATTAGAGGTTCCTCCCATTTTCTCATGAGTTGTATCCGGCATAAGACTCTTGCTTCTAAATTGCTTATGTGAGAGGAATACAAGATACATTATTAAAAAAAGAATAATGCCTTCAGTATTCTGTTAAACTATGGAGGTGTCAGGTATTATTATTCTTTTTCATGTTAGTCGAGGCACCACAAGTAATCATCATGTCCTGGACAGCAAAGTAAACAAAGATAGAATCGAGAATGGAATCCTGTGACAAATTATTAAATGGTGTTTCATCCTTACGGAAGCATTTCTAGTTTTGATGTGTTGAAGTAAAAAAAAAAAAATGCTTTCCTGGAATAGCACATTATTCAACTGATGTTAAAATAAGTAGAAGTAGTTAGTCTAGTTATTAAAATTGCTCATCTGTGGAGAGATTTTGAATGAAAATTAAAAATCTAAGAATATATGAAATACCGTGCTGCGTAAGACCAACCATTCATCTAGGCCACTATTCTGCTTCCAAGAGTGGTTCTGAATGATGTCTGAAGGAACAATATCTTAAAGAGTGTTACCTTCCATTATGGCCAACTGTAAAGTAGGGATGATTTCCCCTGCTGGAGCACAAAGACCTTTTATTTTGTTTTTTCATGATACATTTTGATACAATATAAAACCCTATTATTTTCAGTAATGATGGGTTAAATCCAATAGCTGTAATTTTAGCAAACATAGCGAAGAAAATGGAAAAGCTCTTTTTCCAGAATTCCCATGTTTTGAGGGGAAAAATTACAAATAAGTGAAAACATTTAAGTGATTTCTTCCAGAAAAAGTGAACAACAGCTTTGCAAATGTAACTGTTGGACTAGAAACAGAAGTGGAGGGATCACAGAACGTGCCACATCCAGTTCTCCTAAAATAGGAGTGTGGTCCAAACATGCCTGCCTGGCTATCAGAGTCTGAAGATTACACTACTAATGGTGAGATTTTATCAGCGTGAATGTGTGGCTACCAGTACCATTTCATAACTGACAATCTCTTCTACTTTACATAGCTCATAAACCATTTGGTTTGCTTCTGTTGGTCCCTGCAACTGTTTCCTTCCCTTTTACTTGGTGTCACAGTCTTTTGGAGTCTCTGCAGAAAGATGGTCATCTCATTTCTGATTGCTGCATGCTAGGCTAAATTGTTTCCTGCTGCTGTCCCCTAACTATTCTCTGCTGTGCTACATCATTTGAGGTTTTACTTCATTTTGTCTTTAAAGCCTTTTTTTCTATCCTTATCTTCTATGATTACCCCATTTAGGCTCAATGGGGTAGTAGTTTGGGTTTCCTACTGTCCCCTATTATCTCCTTTTTTCAGGCATCTATTAACTAGTCACTTCAGTGAGATCACATCATGGCACAGCAGACATGATCTTTGCAGCACATCATATACAGGAAAAATACTGGGAGCAGCACCAAAACATGGATTTCACAAGAATAATCATCTTTATTAAGTGCTTACTATATGCCATGTACTGTGTTCAGTGCTGGGGTAGACACAAAACTATCAGATTGGACATGAGCCTTACAAAAAGCATTTGACACCACTAGTAGATCTGGGCTCTAGAAATTTCTCAGAAAATGGACTGCCCTGAAAAATTCATTGAGGCGGTGACTATTCAATTTGTTCTATGTAGCCAGGCTAGAAGATGCTACAAGAGAACTTGGATGCTGACATTTGAATATGCTTCCACTCCTCTGGGGAACTCATCCAACTCAACCTACTTCGAACATCCTTCTGACATCCTATAGACAGTCATTCAAGAATTGCTATGTGTAGGTGACCATGCCCTAGAGACGCATTCCCCAAGAAGATAAGGGAAGGCTTTTAAAGCATTTCACCAATTCAGCTAGTAATTGTGGGCTGCAGATAAGACTAAAGAAAACTGATGTTAGGTACTAGCCTACTCCCAGGCAGCCATACATGCAACCAAATATTTATATTGGCAACACACAGCTGAATGCCGTCACTGTTCCATTACTTGGGTAATGCTCCAATCAATGATGCCACGATAGACAAGGAATCAAGAAGGCTGGCACAAACTTTTGGAGATGGTAAAACAGGTGCAGCAATGTGGTAGTATATGTTTGTAGAGCTGTAAACCCCCTGGTCCACTACGATGGAAAAGGGTGACTCTTTTATATGCCCGAGGGCAAAGTGACTGTTACAAAAGCAAGTTTTGCTATCTTTCAGGTAGCCAGGTTGGTAACAGGCCACCATTAATATCATTCCAATTATAGGGATAAATTAATTGTAATCATTCCTAATCTTGTAATCACATTTCATTTGAAATAATGGCAAAAGTGGTGAAAATAATGAAAGCTGTTGAAATAATCAAATGGCATGTACAGTCACGAGGGTGGTTTATCATTGCCTTGAAAGTTAGATTTATAAGGCTTTAAAAATGCCACCTCCTGTTTTGAATTACATTTTCTTAAAGCAATTTGTCCAAAAATGGATTAAAATGCGTGGGTAGATATATGTTTTTGGTGTGTCTTTGTGCTTCATATCAGCTATCCTATTACCATTCCTAAGCCATTACCACAGCAGAAGAAATTTATTGCTAGGCATGTTTTTGTTTCTCAGATATTCATCAGGAGAATAATAGTTATAATGGAACCCAAATGTTTGAGGCTTTTTTTGTTGTTGTTCTTACCTTCCACTAAATGGAACAAAAGGTAGATCTCAAATGTCAGTCTTCCAACTGTAAAAATGCAAGTAGTGACGTATGCAAAAATGATGGCAAACATCAACTTTTCCTCATGGCTTTTTTTTAATATACACAAGGACCATCCCCTTAAGTGATAGTGTAGTTCAGTACCCATTATATATTTACTCAATGGGCTCTCATCTGTGGTTGCAAAGTGTTGCTTGTTTCATCTGTAATGGCGAGGTTGAAGAATTTTGGATATAAGGCGGAATGTAAATCATTTCTCTTCCAAACCTACAGCAGCCAACTAAATGACATTTTGAGTTCTAATTAAAAGGTAGGCAATGCATTTTGGGAAGGATTTTTGAAATTTTGCTTGTCAACTAACCAAATCACAGCAAGGCCAGTTATCACTTCCAAGTAAACTGTGGGGTTTTTTTCCCCACAAACCATTAATTTGTGCAGAGTGAAAACTTTGCCAAAGTCATTTAGGGATGCCAAAGGTGGCATTGAAAGAGTCTGATACTCTACCATTTTGATGTAATTAAAGTGTTTTTGGTCGCAGTTATAATACCTTTAATGCTTGTGCCTCCACCTTCTTGAATTGAAACAGGGTGGGCAATTTTAGTGATGGCAGATCCCAGTTTGGCATATAAAAGGAGTGATTCACAAGGTGGGGAAGCACATGGAAATGGCCCACTCTACCATATCTGTTATCAGTTTATCTTTGAGGCATGCTTCTTATCCACAGCTCAGGGAACCAAACAACATATTCCAAATCACTTGGCTCTGAATTCGGGTCTGTTGCTAACTCCTTGATACTGATATATTTTTCCCATTTCATTCCTTCTTCTCCCTTGTCTCAGAGAGATGACCCTTCTGTTTCTCTGTTCTCTGTCCCCTTTGATAATTCCTTTCCTTCCCAAGCACACTGAATCCCTCCTATTTACTCCTTCTCACCTCCTTTACTCCTTTATGTTCCCTTCATCCAGCATTCCCATAGCCTATCTTAGAAATTCTTCCTCCTTTTTCCCCCACCACTAAATTTGGCCAACTTGTCCCCTCCTTCAGTTAGTTTTCAAAATCCTACTATTTCTCTGAAGCCCTTCCTGAGTATGTCAGTGATTCTTCTTCCATCTGCAATATTCTGCTCCCACCACTCAGCATGCAAGTCATGCACACTAAACAGATATATTTTAAATCAACCTGGCAAGTACTTTTGTCCAACTATTTAGTCTGTCACATTAGCATTAGTCTCAAATTTGAATAAGCTTCACTAATTAAGACACACATACCACACACATAAATCCACACAAGTCTGTGCATGAAACATTTTCATTTTAAGTGAGGTGGCTGGAAAATAATAACAATAATAATGGTTATTTGTTTAGCACTTACTATGTGCCGAGCCCTGTTCTAAGCGCTGGGGTAGATACAAGATAATCAGGTTGGACACAGTCCCTGTCCTACATGGACCTCACAGTTCAAGTAGGAGGGAGAACAGATATTCAATCCCCATTTTACAGATGAAGCAATTGAGAAGTTAAGTGATTTGCCCAAGGTCACACAGCAGGCTATTAGAGGAGCTGGGATTAGAACCCAGGTCCTCTTACTTTCAGGCCTGTGCTCTTTTCACTAGGTCATATTGTTTCTCAGTTCTGCATGTGGACCCAACATCCTTAATAGAAAAATGGCCCAAGAAGAAACTCAGAGGGGTTGGCAAGAATATGGCTGCCAAGGTGTGATGTGCCACACATGCTGGCTTCACGGCGGTCTCCAAAGCTAGTACCTTCGCCCTGAGGTGAAATGGAGACTCAACCAAAAATTGCCCGTGCACTCTTACTCAATTATTTAAAGCCATACCTTTTTTATGGCTTCGATGGCTTTTTATGGCGTTTATCCCATTTATAAGGGAAGGTGTGATTCCATTGATCAATCAATAGTATTTATTGTGTACTTACTGTATGCAGAGCATCATACAAAGTGCTTGGAGAAGAATGCTATAATAGAGTTGGGAGACAGTCTCTGCCCTCAAAGATCTTAACAGTCTAGGTGGGGAGACATGTTAAAATAAATCACATATAGGGGAAATGGCAGAGTGTAAGGATATGTAGATGAAGTTTTGTGGAGCTGGGGGTAAGGTGATGGTCTGTCACATGTGAAGGGGGAGGCAGTTTCAGGGCAGAAGGAGGATGTGGGTGAGGAGTAGGCAGCAAGATAGATGAGATCGAGAAACACTGAATAGGTTGGATATTTAGAAGAGCCAAGTGTTCAGGCTGGGTTGTAGTGGGAAATCAACAAGGTAAGGGAGGAAGGGGAGAACTGATTGAGTGCCTCCTCTAGACTGTAAGATCACTGTGGACAGGGAATGTGTCTACCATCTCTTGGTACAGTGTTGTGCATTCGGTAAGCACTCAATAAATATTAATTGATGAAAGCCGAAGGTTAAGAGTTTTTGTTTGATACAGAGGTGGGGAAAAAAGCCATTGGAGGTTTTTGAGAAGTGGGGAGACATGGACTGAATGGACTTTTAGAAAAATGATCAGGACAGCAGAGTGAAGAAAGGACTGGAGAGGGGAGAGACAGGAGGCAGGGAGGTCAGCAAGGTGGTTGATGTGATAGTCAAGGCAGGATATGATAAGTGCTTGGATCAACAGGGTAGCCGTTTGGGTGGAGAAGAAGGGTGGATTCTAGAGGTGGTATGAAAGTAGAATCTACAGATTTAGTAACAGACTGAATAGGTGGGTTGAATGAGAGAAATGAGTTGAGGATAAAGCCAAGGTTGCAAGCTTGCGAGACAGAGAGGATTGTGATATTGTGTTTAATGATGGGAAAGTCTGGAGTAGAACAGGTTTTAGGAGGGAAGATGAGTTGTATTTTGGACACGTTATGTTTGAGTTGTTGATGGCATATCAAAGTAGAGATGTCTTGAAGGCAGGAGGAAATGCGAAACTGCAGAGGAGAGAAATTCAGGATGGAGAGATAGTTTTGGGGATCATCTGTATAGAAATTGGTAGTTGAAGCCATGGGAGTGAATGAGTGCTCCAAGGAAGTAGGTGTAAATGGAGAATAGAATGGAATCCAGAACTGAGCTTTGGGGAACTCTGGCAGTTAAGAAGTGGGAGGCAGAGGAGGAGCCAGCAAAAGTCTTTGAGAAAGAGTGGCCAGAAAGATAGGAGAACCAAGGGAGGGCACTGCCAGTGAAGCCAAAGTTAGCTAATGTTTCTAGGTAGAAGCAGGGGAGGTGGGGGGGGTCAAAATGTTGAAGGCAGCTGAGGGGTATAAGAGGATTAGGAGGAGTAGAAGCTGTTGGAATTAGCAAGGAAGAAGTCATCAGTGACTTTAGAGAAGGCAGTTTCCGTGGAGTGGAGGAGGCAGAAGCCAGACTGGAGGGGGTCAAGGAGAGAATTGGAGGAGAGAAAGTGGAGGCAGCAGATTTATACAACTGCAGTTGTTTTGATAAGGTGAGATGGAATGGTGGCAGAAGCACTGGTGGAAGGTGTAGAATTCAAAAGGAGATGGGAGATCTCTTGAGACACTTCTGAGAAGGATGGTAGAGTCAAATTGGGGGCAGGACTAGACTAGGACTATGACTAGAGAGGAACAGGAGAGATTTTAGGGAGACCATGCCTAATGGCTTCAATTTTATTGATGAAGAACATGGCCAGGTCATTAGGGGCAAGAGGTGGAGGAGATGGGGGCACAGGGAGTTTGAGGAGGGAGTTCAAAGTCTGAAACAGCTGGTGTGGGCAATGGCCATGGGAGTCAATAAGGGTGAAGAAGTATTGTTGTCAGGAGGAGGAGATAGCAGAATTAAAGCAGGTTAGGATGACTTTAAGATGGCTACCGCTGCCCTGGTTTCTGGATTTCTACCAGCAGCATTCTGCCGCTCAAGGACAGGAGCAAAGGAATCATACTATGAAGAGGGATAAGGGAGTGAGGGAGTTGATTCTGTGGAGAGGACAGTATTGAAGGAATAGATTTGTGCATCAAAAGATGATAGGTTGTCTGTGGAGATCAAATGGGGCATAATGACTTTGGTATATTAGAGGGGGTCAAAATATTGGAGGTTTCAGTTGGGGAACAGGACAGTTTTGTAGGAAGGGTGTGTGTGGGCGCGAAGGCAGATCTAGAGGTTTTGGTCAGAAAGTGGAATTTCAAAGTTGAGGAGGTTAGAGATTGTACCGTGACTAGAGTTGATGAGCTCAAGATATGTGTCTTAAGTTGGTGAGTGGGTGATGAGGTAACTGAGGCACAGAGAAATTAAGTGACTTGCCCAAGGTCAAAGAGCCATCAAGTGGCAGAGTCTGGATTAGAACCCAGGTCTTTCTGATTCCTAGCCATGTGCTCTATCCACTCAGCCATGCTGCTTCTCTAATTTGGTTTTAAAAGTTTCTAATGATCTTTGTTACCAACCCTGTCCAATCAGTGGGGCTTTCAGGAATCTAATTTCAGTGACTGGCAAGGAAAATCTGTATATTAATGTTGGAGTAGTCTTGAATTAGTGTACTACTATCATTGTAGTCTTTGTAGTATATAACTATACATTTTGTAGAAAAAAAATCAAAGAGTGAAAAACAACTAACAAAGGTTAAGTGTATTACATGCTACTGTGGGATGAAAGTCTTACGCTAGAACTGGAAAAAGAAGCTGGTTCTTTTGAAAGTGAGTAGCAAATTCACAAAGAAAAAGCAACAGGATAGATAACTTCCAAAATTTTGGATGGCAGATTAATTCTTACTATACTGGGAAAGTACAGTCCCAGAGAAACAGAATCAAAATCTTAATTAAAAGATGAGGCCATTGGATTCACATGGTGGCTGCCACAACTTAGTAACATCCTGATAGTTTATTCAACATAAAATAGTACATTAACTAAGCATCACAGCCACACAGCTTTACAGTGTGGGAAGTATCGTGGGCTAATCGAGAGACCCGGGGCCTGGGAGCCAGAGGATCAGGGGTCTAAGCCCGGCTCCGTCATTCATTCATTCAATCGTATTTATTGAGCGCTTACTATGTGCAGAGCACTGTACTAAGCGCTTGGGAAGTACAAGTTGGCACCATATAGAGACGGTCCCTACCCAACAGCGGGCTTACAGTCTAGAAGGAAGTCTAGAAGCATTAGAAGGACCATCACTTACCTGCTGTATGACTTTGGGCATGTCACTTAACTTCTCTGTGCCTCAATTCCCTCATCTGCAAAATGGCTATTCAATACCTGTTATCCCTCCTATTTAGACTCCAAGCCCTGTGTGGGACCTGATTATCCAGTATTTACCCCATTGCTTAGAGTAATTCTTGCACATAGTAAGCACAAATACCATAGCTAGTATTAGAGTAATAAAATCCACTATCTGCCACTTTTAAAACCCAGACTCCTCTCGATAGAAATGTCATGGTGTTGTATCATCAACCAGATATATATGGGATGATGTTGGTAGTCAGTGAAAAATCTTGAAACCACGGACTTATTCATAGCAGAGATGCTTTCGAGGCTTATTTTCCAGTGCAGCAAATGGGAGATTTGCAATGACTATTTCTGTCACAGTGTAATCGAATCAGTTGAACTTAATTTGTTTAAGGTCTTAAGAGTCCTTAGGTGTGGTTGACTGATGCTTTTACTTGTGGCACTAATTACTCCTTATCTAGTTTTATTTCTGATCAGTTATTGGGCTAATTCTTCCTGTTGGATCATTTTTGCTCTTTCTTATCTGCTACCAAAATGGGAACTAACTTGAATTTCCTTTTTCTAGAGGGGAAGCATTTGTGTTTTTGTTTTCCTTATCTGGGAACAATTACTCTTCACTTTCATGGTTTTATCCCCCTCCTGTTGAGTTAGTAGACAGAATGTGCCAAGCGAAACTGTTCTCCTTGGCAACCAGTTTTTTTCCCCCCTTTGTGTAGTATTAGCATTTGGGAGGAGTCTTTCTTTTCTCAGAGCAGCAACAGGCTAGAGGGAATAAGAGCAGCGATGGATAAAAAAGGCTTGAAAAGTTGTATTTCTATCAAGGTTTCAAAAGATAGTTAAACCTACAGACCTGCTGGACCCAGAGACAAACTTGGTTGGATTCAGGATAGGTTTGGACATTCCCTGCCTCCTCCAACTCCCTGTTTCAGGTGTACTGAACCATGCCTGATCCTGGTCCAATTGGAAATGGCTCTGAACTAGGATAACCAGGCAGCTGCGTTAGGTGCAGGTTTGGCCTGGATGCTTTTATGTCTCGTTACATCTCAGTAGTCAATTAGGGACGGGGCGGAGGTTCGTGTCCCAGCTTTACCGACTGAATAAACTGCGATATCGAGTATCACAGAAAGGAAGCATTTATTAACATACAGCAAAACATCAAGCTCAACAGATCCTGCCCTTAGCCCAGAGGCGACACTATTTAAGCTCTCAAGCCAGGGGCATTGATAATTTCCCATCGTGGGGCATCCCCGGCCTCAATCTCTGCCTTCTCTTCGGAGGACAGTGAGCAGCAGCGACAGACCAATTTTCTTTTCTCCTTTATGTAGCATTAGCAATTGGGAGGAGTATTTCTTTTCTCAGTGCAGCAACAGGCTAGAGGGATAAGAAGCAGCGTGGCTCAGTGGAAAGAGCACGGGCTTTGGAGTCAGAGGTCATGGGTTCAAATCCCGACTCTGCCAATTGTCCGCTGTGTGACTTTGGGCAAGTCACTTAACTTCTCTGTGCCTCAGTTACCTCATCTGTAAAATGGGGATTAAGACAGTGAGCCCCCCAAGGGACAACCTGATCACCTTGTAACCTCCCCAGCTCCCCAGCGCTTAGAACAGTGGTTTGCATATAGTAAGCGCTTAATAAATGTCATAATAATAATAATAAGAGCAGTGATGGATAAAAAAGCTTGAAAAGTTGTATTTCTATCAATGTTTCAAAAGATAGAGTTAAACCTACAGACCTGCTGGACACAGAGACAAACCTGGCTGGATTCAGGATAGGTTTGGACATTCCCTACCTCCTCCAACTCCCTGTTTTAGGTGTCTTTTTATATTCTACTTATTGACCTTTACATAGAGCTTCTTCCTCTTAATTGTCCTAATCTATCAATTGCAGTTCCTTTGTGTTCCCTTCTTAGAAGTTGTCTCGCCTGCTGCCCCTGCGGGTGTGTCTTAGCAAGGAGCCTCTCTGTCTGGCTGGTTGGAATCACAGGAAACGATAAGCCGAAGGGCATTAAGTTTAACGAGTCGTTAAGGCAAGGAGCAAACTGCGCACTTCGTGTCTTTGTGCCTGGTGTTTTTTTTTATCTCATGGGCCCAGCCTTCCTCTGCCTCAACTCCTAAGGCTGAATCCTGCAGCTCCAAAGCAGTGGCTAAATTCAGAGGATCTGTGTAGCCTCTGGGGCAAGGTGGGTGCAGGGGTCAGGGGCACTACCAGAAAATTCGAATGAATTATTGTTATTATTAATAGTAATAGGAAAAGCAGCGTAGCTCAGTGGAAAGAGCAAGGGCTTGGGAGTCAGAGGTCATGGGTTCAAATCCTGACTCTGCCAATTGTCAGCTATGTGACTTTGGGCAGGTCACTTAATTTCTCTGTGCCTGTTACCTCATCTGTAAAATGGGGATTAAGACCGTGAGTCCCACGTGGGACAACCTGCCTCCCCAGCGCTTAGAACAGTGCTTTGCTCATCCTAAGCGCTTTACAAATGCCATCATTATTAATAGTTAAGTGTATGCTAGGTGTCAAGAACGTTCTAAGCGCAGGTATAAATACAAGGTAATCAGGTCAGACACAATCTCTGTCCCATTTGGGGCCCACAAGCTAAGTAGGAGAGATGATATGTACTGAATCCTCATTTTACAGATGAGGAAACTGAGGCACTGAGACAAATAGCAGGTCCTCCAACTCCCAGGCCCGAGCTCTTTCTACTAGGCCATGCTGCTCCTCAAATTCAGTTTACAAAATGAATTACAAATCCGTTTACAAAATTCAGTTTACAAAAATAACACTTATACCATTATATTAAGCTGCAGGCATTTAAAACATTTTTTTACAGATGAGGAAACTGAGGCCCAGAGAAGTGAAGTTACTTTCCCAAGTTCACACAGCAGGCGAGTAGTGGACGTGGGGTTAGATTGCAGGTCCTCTGACTCTCTGGCCCGTGTTCTTATATGTCTGTGTATCTGGCATTATTGAGTGCCATGTGTGGCTTCCACCAGGAAGTCTTCCACCATTAATTCACAAAATCTCAGTTGCATCAGAACAAATCCACTTGTAGCACTTGTTCACTATTAATTCTATCCTCAACACTTTTGTACATGTGTATGTTTTGATTTAGTTTTATTTTATCAATTACTTATATTTACTGAGTGCTTACCATGTGTGGAACACTGCACTAATCAATCAATCAATCAATCGTATTTATTGAGTGCTTACTGTGTGAAGAGCACTGTACTAAGCGCTTGGGAAGTACAAGTTGGCAACATATAGAGACAGTCCCTACCCAACAGTGGGCTCACAGTCTAGAAGGGGGAGACAGAAAACAAAACCAAACACATTAACAAAATAAAATAAATAGAATAGATATGTACAAGTAAAATAAATAAATAAATAGAGTAATAAATATATATGAACATATATACATATATACAGGTGCTGTGGGGAAGGGAAGGAGGTAAGACGGGGTGATGGAGAGGGGGACGAGGGGGAGAGGAAGGAGGGGGCTCAGTCTGGGAAGGCCTCCTGGAGGAGGTGAGCTCTCAGTAGGGCCTTGAAGGGAGGAAGAGAGCTAGCTTGGCAGATGGGCAGAGGGAGGGCATTCCAGGCCAGGGGGATGACGTGGGCCGGGGGGTCGACGGTGGGACAGGTGAGAACGAGGCACGGTGAGGAGATTAGCGGCAGAGGAGCGGAGGGTGCGGGCTGGGCTGTAGAAGGAGAGAAGGGAGGTGAGGTAGGAGGGGGCAAGATGATGGACAGCCTTGAAGCCAAAGGTGAGGAGTTTCTGCCTGATGCGCAGATTGATTGGTAGCCACTGGAGATTTTTGAGAAGGGGAGTAACATGCCCAGAGTGTTTCTGGACAAAGACAATCCGGGCAGCGGCATGAAGTATGGATTGAAGTGGGGAGAGACACGAGGATGGGAGATCAGAGAGGAGGCTGATGCAGTAATCCAGTCGGGATAGGATGAGAGATTGAACGAGCAGGGTAGCGGTTTGGATGGAGAGGAAAGGGCGGATCTTGGCAATGTTGCAGAGCTGAGACCGGTAGGTTTTGGTGATGGCTTGGATGTGAGGGGTGAATGATTATTTGGGAGGCCATAGTACAACAGAGTTGGTAGACACATTCCCTGCCCACAAGGAGCCTGCAGTCTAGAGGCAAAGACAGCCATTAATATATAAATTATGGATATGTACATAAGTGCTGTGCTGAGATTGGGGTGAATATCAAGCGCTTAAAGGGTACAGATCCAATTGCAAGGGCTTCACAGAAGTGAGAGGGAGTAGGGGAAATAAGCATTTAGTTGGGGGATTCCTCTTGGAGAAGATGTGATTTTAATAAGGTGGAGAGAGTGTTGACTTTCATTGTCATATTTATCGAGTGCTCACTGTGTGCAAAGCACTGTACTAAGTGCTTGGAAGAGTACAATATAACAAACAATAACAATAAACAGATTATTTATAAGCAATTTATAAACAAATAAACCCCTACACTTCTAATTAAGCACAGTGTAATAATAATGATGGTATTTGTTAAGTGCTTACTATGTGCCAAGCACTGTTCTAAGCACTGGGATAAATTCAAGGTTATCAGGTTGTCCCACGTGGGGCTCACAGTCTTAATCCCCATTTTACAGATGAGGTAACGGAGGCACAGAGAAGTTAAGTGACTTACCCAAAGTCACCCAGCTGACTAGTGGCAGAGCCAGGATTAGAACCCATGACCTCTGTCTCCCAAGCCCGGGCTCTTTCTACTAAGCCATGCTGCTTCCCTAGAGTGAACCAGTGTTAGCCTTATAATGGTCCTGAATTTTATCCTTTTTTTGTTTCGTTTTCGGTTCTAGGAAATTACAGTATATAGTGTTTCATTGTGTATTGGTTGCCACCCTCAACTGCCTTTCATTGACAATGGGAGGAATATGAGCTCTATACATGCACAGAATATAGTCCAGAACAGAGCTGTAAGTTTTTTGCAAAAGTTTTTTTTTTTTTTGTAACAGTGGTAAATAATCATTTGGTAGCTGACAGGAAGCTGAACAGTATTTTGATGTTAAAATTGTACAGTAATATTTTTAGACACCTCGTCAAATTACCAATTTTTATGATAGGCCCATTTCAGGCAAGTGTAACAGCCTGTCTGCACTGGAAGACAGAAGCTGAGTGATTCATTCTAAAGGAGTTAAATAGGAAGATAAAGATGAAAATAAGGTGGAGCTAAAGCACATTAAAGTATATTTCTCTTAAATTAATCCAAGGGTGATTTAGACATATAATACAGTTTTCCATACTGTTATGCAGTTAAATATATGCTATTGATTGAAGTTATCACAAATATGAGTTTGATTCTGATAATGGCCAGGATTTCATGGGACAAATCAGTATCAACACATACTAAGCATCCGATATAGTCAGAGCTCTTTACTCAGCACGTGGGCAATATGACAAAGAAGTAAATGACACATTCCCTCCCTTAGAAGAGCTGAAAATCTAATGTGGATCAACAAATTGAAAGATGTCATGGAAATTCCATGTGTCTCGAGCCATTAGGGAATCATTATACATTAGTCTACTTTATATATAGATGTAGAATCTTATCAATAGATTTATCTTCAAAAATTAGAGATAATCCACACTGCCTGGATGGACAGTCTGAGTGTGACTAAAATCATTGATCCTGCTCAATGTGCACATGGAAAGATTGTCCCTCGCCGATCCAATTTTTTTTTTTCTCAGTAAAGCAATAGTATCTATTTGTTTTGAGCCTGCCTCTTGGTATCCAAATTTATGAGAACCCTTTGCTTAAAGTGAACAGCCCACTCCCAGTTGATACCAGCCGGACCAGTCTATCTGCAAAGGTGGTCTCCCAACAGTTCATTGTTTGGGATTGTGTTTCATTGTGACTTAAAAGGTTTTATTTTGCCTTGACTGTATGCCCTTCCATTCTTCTCATTTGTGCTGTCCAGTAGAGCTGTGTTGTGAGCATTGTTTCCATGCTGGCAAATTGGCTATGTTCTGGGACCTCACTGTTCATTGTATCATTCATTCAGTCATATTTATTGAGCACTTACTGTGTGCAGAGCGCTGTACTAACTGCTTGGGAGAGTATACTATTATAAGAAACAGGCACATTCCCTGCATGCCACCATTTGATACTGAGAATGGCTTGTAGCTGACCCTGGTGAAACTGCTCAAGAGACTATATATGTCTGCTATAGTAGGTCTGACTGTCACCACATATAGGGGAATGAACTTCACAATAACCTTACAGACCTTCAGTTTCGTTTGAAGTTTGACACTTTTTGGTCACCAGACACCATCTTGCAATCTGACAAAAGCTATGCTGGTGCTCTGCACACAGTAAATGTTCAATAAATACGATTGAATGAATGAATGCTGGTCTTTTTTATGCTGTTTTCTACCTCTGTGTATCGAGGGACAGGGAATTGCCTAGGTAAGATCATTTCCATGTTGCTGATGAAACCTTTTGTGTGTGTAGGATTTTCTGAGTGTAGTTTGGAACAGGACTTTGGTTTTCTGTAACAAAGTGATTTCTAATTCACGTGTCTTCCCATATATGTGCCTCTAAAACATATTCATGTGCAAATGATAGCATCTTCTGTTGTGAACGATGGACATGATTTGGTTCTGGGACTTCAGGACCCAAGGAACTGTGCAGTAATTCATTACAGTGCTAATGGTTTGCTCAGTGCCCCCCCTTCTCTTTCTTTCTCTCTTGCTCTCTCCTCTCTCGCTCTCCCTCTTTCTCTCTGCCATACACGCCCCCTCCTCGCCTGTCTTGTTCCTGCTGCAGCACAGAGTTCAGTCAGCAAGTAGGCGGGAGGGGGTGCCACACATTATAAAATGTACACAGATATTTTGTATATGAAGGGCACATTTATGGCTAAAGTGACTGCTGCATAGGGTTGATGCTGTGCTATATTGTCGTGACCCATGAGGCGGTTGCCTTGGTAGCCACTGCAGGTCATTCATTGCTGCTCATGTTGGCCAGCTATTTTTCAGGATACTGGTAATGATGTGAGTAATCTTTGTAAAGCTGCTCATCAATGAGGCCTGAATACTTAACATCTTTTCAGAGTGTCTAAGTTCTTAAAAGGTAATTACATTTAAAGGCACAGGGATATAAAAACCATTCCTTTGCAATGATAATAACTGTGGTATTTAAGTGCTTACTCTGTGCCCGGCACTGTACTATATGCTGGGGCAGTTACGAGATAGCAGCATTGTCATTGCTGTTATGTCAAAATAGCTTTTACAACTTTTCCCAAGGTTTCATGCACCAGGACTGTGGCAAAGATGACAGTGGAACCCAGACCCCGTGGTCCTTCAATTAGACCATGTTACCTGATACTATCTCACATTTTCCCCTCTTGTGACTGTCTCATTGCCTTTCGATGATACCACATAGCTTGATCAACTGGGGAGTTTCCTGGTGGATCTGAAGTGTATCCTGACACCAGCTCCCAAATCTCTTTTAGCATCTTCAAGCCTGACAGCCTGGAATAGGTTAACTAGAACTGGACGTTCCGATACAGCCTTGTTTCACTCAGAAGATGATAGGGAAAGAGTCCAGACAGAGCACAGGCAGCTGTGACTACCAACTATGTCACTGTGGTGTAGCCTAAGGATAGAAGGTCATGGGTTCTAATCCTGGCTCTGCCACTTGTCTGCTCTGTGACCTTGAGTAAGTCACTTCACTTCTCTGTGCCTTTATCTCATCTGTAAAATGGGGATCGAGACTGTGAGCCCCACATGGGACAGGGACTGTGTCCAACCCGATTTGCTTGTATCCACCCCAGCGTTGAGTACAGTGTCTGGCACATAGTAAGTGCTTAACAAATACGATGATAATAATGATCAATTTCAGCATAATGCTGGATCTCTTCTGCTTTAGTGGTTCACCACTATTTGTGCACACTTCCATATATTTCCTTTTTGTTTGAATCATGAAGAGTTATAAGGTGTTGTTTTTTATGGTATTTGTTAAGCGCTTACTATGTGCCAGTTATTGTACTAAACACTGAGATTGATACATGACCATCAGGTTGGGCATAGTCCATGTCCCACATAGGATACACAGTCTTAACCCCTATTTTACAGATGAGGTAACTGAGGCACAGAGAAGTTAAGTGACTTGGCCAAGGTCACAGAGCCGACAAGTGGCAGAGTTAGGATTAGAACCCAGGTCCTTCTGAGTCCCAGGCCCATGTTCTATCCACTTCAATCAATCATTTGTATTTGAGAGCTCACTCTGTGCAGAACACTGTACTAAGCGCTTGGGAGAGTACAATATAACAGAATTAGCAGACATGTTCCATTCCCATAACAAGCTTACAGTCTAGAGAGGGAGATCGACATTAATATCAATAAAATATATTTCTGGCTTTGCTCCAAGTAGGGTTTTTTTTTTAAATCTCTGTGTCATTTTCATCCACATTTTCTGGTGGTGTCTTCTTGCCACAGGTTTGATGACTGCCTGATAGACTCAGAAAGGAGCCCCATACGCTGTTTATGTTGTTACTTCTATCAAGGGGTTGTTTTTGTTCCAGTAAGGCTGCTAGGGTAGTGTCACAGACTTAATTCATTCAATCATATTTATTGAGCACTTACTGTGTAAACTAATTAATCAATCAACCAATCATTGTATTTATTGAGTGCTTACTGTGTACTAAGCACTTGGGAGAGTACAGTATAACAATAAACAAATAAATTCCCTGCCCACAATAAGCTTGTGGGGGTTTTTTTCTAATTTTTCAGAAGCTTGATTAACCTTCTTGATTAGTTTCATGACGTTTTTAAATTCATCGGTAGTATTACTGCCTTGAGTTTCATTAGTCAGTCCAGCATTTGGCCCCTTCCATGGCTATAGTGATCATCATTTTTCAGATCCTGCTAATGATCTCATCTATGAGATGCCATTGTTTAGACCTGAGGTGCATCCATGATGTCTTTCTCTTATTTGGAAAGCAGAAGATGGTGTTGATTAACAGCTTGATTTTCTCTCAGCAAACGTGTAAGGTAGACCATCCGTAGTCTTTTACCCAATCCATGAGGGAAATCTTGATGGCGGCGGTTGTTCCGGGTGGCCACGAAGTCCCTGGGCGACTAAAGAAATAGTCAGAAAGCGTGTGACTGCCGAAAGTTTTAATAAGGTTTTATTGGTAAGGCTGAAGACTGAATAGGGGGTAACACACCTGGTGGACTCATTTCCTTAAGGGAAAAGGCCCCGAGTGCCCGATACAATGGGCTTATATACTGCTGTTGCTGATCACAGTGATTAGTAGATTTGAAAACAGTGGGGACTGGATTGGTGCAGATTTGGTACAGAGCTGGGCAGAGTCTACCTCCTTATTTGGCCAGCCTCAGGGTCGGCGCTCGCCTCCAGTAGTGGGCAGTTCCGCTTCCAGTGCCCATGTCCCCAGCAGAGGAGGCACGGTCCAGGTGGCTGGCGGCCGCGACCCAGGCCTCCATGCCTGGGGGCACTCCTGAGCCAAATGGCCAGACTGGTGGCACACAAAAGAGGGCTTCCCACACCCCGGGCAAGTGCCGTAGCCGCATCGGGCGACCTTCCAGGGTGAGATTGACCCTTCGTCAGAGCCGCCACAAGTAACTGGGCCTGCTCTCTGCTCTTCACTTTGGCCCTGTGGTCCCTCTCATCTCAGGCTGCCTGGTCACGGTTGTTAAAAACTCTAAAGGCAGCCTCTATCAACTGATTTGTGGGGGTTCATGGCCCCAACTGCTCCTTCTGTAGTTTTCGTTGGATATCTTCAGCCAATTAATAAAGTACAGATTTAGAATTACACTTCCCTCTACCGAGTCGGGATCAAGCTGGGTGTACTTTTGAATCGCCTCCGCCAGCCTGAGTCTAAACATGGCACAGTTCTTGGTAGAGTCCTGGGTCACAGCTCAGACCCAATCGTAGTTAACTTGCTTTCTAATTCCTTTCTCCATGCCCACCAGTAGGCATGTAATCATATGATCCTGGAGCTGTCTATCAGTACTCTCCCCCTGATAGCTCCACTCTGGTTTGGAGCGAGGGACAGCTATAAAGCAACAGGTTAAGATCTTCCCATGACTGATTGTACTGCAGGGTCAGACTCCAGAATTCTTCCCGAAAGTGCGTGGGGTCCGCAAAATATTGTCCCAATTTCCGTTTTGCCATTTCCAATTCGCTCAAAGAGAAGGGTGCCTGTATCCGCACTATCTGTCCCCTTTCCCCTGTGACCTCCCTCAAGGGGAGTATCCTTTCCTCTGTCTCTGGTAGGGCATAGTGTGTGCCTCCCAGGTTGCAGGAAGGGCTTAGGGCCCACGAGGTGGACTGGTATGGAAAGCCATCCTCCCAGGGTCCCCGGCCAAGGAGAGGATCATCCAGTACATCCGGGGAATCAGGCATAAGAGCTGGACCCCCGGGAGGGGCCCAGGAAAAACACATGTGGCAGTTCTTTCCCTCAGAGCTCTGGGACAAAGCCATAAAAGCTTAGACATATGGGATTTCTGACCATTTCTCTAACTGCCTGCAATATAAGAAGTCCAGCTGGAGAATGGTATTATAATTTAGTGACCCATATTTGGGCCAGACCTCCTGATCCTCTAATTTATACTGGGGCCATTTTGTGGTGCACAAAAAAAAAAAATCAGTTACTGGCATTTTAAATCGGCCAAACCAAATTTGTCCTTATTAAAACGTTCCTCTTTTGAGGTGATTGAAAAGAAAAAACTTCCCATAATGGGTGGAAAACGTTCCTTTTTTGAGGTTCTGTATCTGTTTCGGGTTACGACCGACCCGGTCGGCCTTTCTTCCCCCCAGTGAACTTGGGAACTAGAGGGTGCCTCCGCGAGAGCAGACAAGAACAATTCCGGTTCTGTGTCTGTCTCGGGCTATGTCCGAGCGCCACGTGGCATCCCACTGGTGCTGCAATACCCGGACCATCTCCTGACTAGAGGTCCTTTTCCCAGACTGACCCGATCGCCCTTCCTTCCCCCCATTGTACCCAGGAACTAGAGGGTACCTCCATGAGAGCAGACAAGAACAATCCCGGTTCTGCGTCTGTCTCGGATTATGCCCGTGCACCGGGTGGCGTCCCACTGGCGCTGAAATGCCCAAACCGTCTCCTGATGAGAGGTCCTTTCCCAGACCGACCCGGTTGGCCTTACTTCCCCCCGGGTGCTGGCTAAAGGAGCTAAGAAAGCTGGAAGACCTGTTCCTGCCCTCAAGGGCTGGGGACACAACTCCACCACCAGAAGCTCCAAAGGCTCAAGAGCTCGGGCAGCCGGCTTCTAAACTCGTGGAACAGAAATCGGCCTGCCCACAAGGATGAGAGAAAGAGAGAGCCAGAGCTGATGCCCTGGTTTGGAGAGTGGAGACGGTGGGAGGGTTAAGGGGTGGGAAAGTTAGGCGGGGTGGGTAGGAAGGGGAGATGTGAGCCACCAGTCTGCTGCCTGTAAGAGGTGTGACTTTGTAGTGAGGTGGCTGGGTGGCCAAGTTGGCAGGGTGAGACAGGAAAGGAGGGCAGGGAAATAGGACAGGGTGAGCAGGGAGGGGAAGGGTAGGTGATCCAGTGTGTGTGTCTATCTGAGGAGGGCCCGGAGCTCGTAGGGCTTTATGGAGAGGGTCAGGGCAAAGCGGGCTTGCAGTGAGGGCTTGGGCCCGACTTCGGGCAGGCGGAAGGCGAAGCGCTGCAGGAGGCAGTTGAAGAAGAGGAAGAGCTCCATCCCGGCCAATGGCTCCCCCAGGCACACGCGGCGACCTGAGGCCGCCCATCCATCCGGCCGGGCCAGCACGAGGCACAGCGAGCGAGCGGGCCAGGGAGGGCCGGGCCAGGCCATCATCATCATCAATCATATTTATTGAGTGCTTACTGTGTGCAGAGCACTGTACTAAGCGCTTGCGAAGTACAAATTGGCAACATATAGGGACAGTCCCTACCCAACAGTGGGCTCACAGTCTAAAAGGGGGAGGCCAGGACCCAGGAGGGAGGTGTCCAGTTAGAGCAGTCCCCACCAGGGGAGTGTCCTGGCTCCCAACCCCCGTTGCCCAGCCCCTGGGAGACTGCACCACCTTAGGGGGCCAGGAACCACCCGGTCACCGACCTGCCCTTGGCAAACCTGGATTTGGGTCTAAACCGGGCCAGTTGCCCCCTCCCCGCAGCTGGGGAGAGGGGGGGCTCCCACAACACCCGCTCCCACCCCTGCTCCTGGCTCACCATCTCCTCCTTCTCTCCCCTGCAGCCTCTCCCCCATTCTTGGCTCACTTTAATCAACATGTCACCTGTCTACATGTTTTGTTTTGTTGTCTGTCTCCCCCTTCTAGACTGTGAGCCTGTTGTTGGGTAGGGACCGTCTCTATCTGTTGCTGACTTGTACTTCCCAAGCGCTTAGCACAGTGCTCTGCACACAGTAAGCACTCAATAAATACGATCAAATGAATGAATGATATCTTCTGTGATAGTGCATCTGATTCTGGAGGAGATGTAATGGGGCTCTCCAGATCCGTATAAAATATCTCTTTTTCACCATGGTTATTTGTCATCACTGAGGCATGTGCACTGATGATGGCGGCACAGGCACATTGGCTTTAGAGGTCATCAGTAAATCACTTAGGCCTCTGAGCAGATTTAAGAGTGCTGAGACTAAGTACTGTCTGATTGCAAATCCGATATCTGAGTGATGTCACTCTGAAGAGGAATTAAGGACCGTCTAATTCTAAATCCAATACATGAGTGATGTCACCATGTCCTTCATCAAGGTAGTCTAGTTTTGTCCAATGCTGTGATGGCCAGCTTACAGTGCTGCTTAGAGAAGCAGCGTGGCTCAGTGGAAAGAGCACAGGCTTTGGAGTCAAAGTCATGGGTTCAAATCCCAGCTCTGCCAATTGTCAGCTGTGTGACTTTGGGCAAGTCACTTAACTTCTCTGTGCCTCAGTCACCTCATCTGTAAAATGGGGATTAAGACTGTGAGCCCCCTGTGGGACAACCTGATCACGTTGTAACCTCCCCAGCGCTTAGAACAGTGCTTTGCACATAGTAAGTGCTTAATAAATGCCATTATTATCTTACAAACAACAAGTGACATTCTTCTTTGGGGATGATTGGTATAACTGTCAAGGGAAGGCCTCATCTGTCAAACCATCTAGTTATTCTCTTTCTATTCATTGGCTTTCTATGCAGTATTGCAGTGCAAAAGTAAAATTTAACAGCGGTGGAGCTGTTTCTCAGCTTTTTGAGGCAGGAAATCTTTACAAGCTCTTCCTGTATTTGGGTTGAGTAGTGACATTCTTAAAGAGAGCCGCTCAGACAACCAAGGTGTCATCAAATGTCACTGCTACGTCATCAGCAACAGTCAAAAGACCGGTGAGTTGGGTGTCCCATTGGCAGATGACTTTTGTGGGGGTATCTCCCACCAGCATCAGAGAAGCAGCATGACCTAGTGGAAAGAGCACAGTCCTGAAAATCAGATGACCTGGGTTCTACTCCCGGCTCTGCCTCGTGCCTGCTGTGTGACCTTGGGCAAGTCATTTAAATTTTTTTATGGTATTTGTTAAGCACTTATTATGTGCCTGGTAAGAACTGGGGGTAGATACAAGATCAAGTTGGACACCGTCCATGTCCCACATGAGGCTCACAATTTCTTAATCCCCATTTTGCAGGTGAGGGAACTGAGGCCCAGAGAAATTAAGTGACTTGCCCAAGATCACACAGAAGGCAAGAAGTGGAGCTGGGATTAGAACACAGGTCCTTCTGACTCCTAAACCCATGCTCTATCCACTAGGCAATACCGCTTCTTTTTCTCTAAACCTAAATTACCTAATCTGTAAAATGGAGATTAAGACTGTAACTTCTTTGTGGGTAGGGAATGGGTCTGTTTATTGTTATAGTGTACTCTCCGAAGCTTTTAGTACCGTGCTGTGCACACAGTAAGCACTCAAATGCAGTTGAATGAATGAAGACTGTGAGCCCTATGTGGAACGGGAACTGTGTCCAATCCTACATCTATCCCAGCGTTTAGTACGGTGCCCGGCACCTAGTCAATGCTTAACAAATACAATTTTAAAAAAATAATCAGGGACTGCTTGAGATCCTTGAATTGCTTTTCCAGGAATGGTGATGACTTGCGCTAAGCTATTTGCACCCTCTCACTCAGTTCCCCTGAAACCAGCAGTATGCATCGCTAGTTATAGGAGTTTATCTGTGGCCATGAAACAGAATAGTACTGGGCATCCTCTGCAACAGAAGACTCTGCTAGGCCCTCGTGATGACATTGTCGAGGATGCTGTGATTCTTGTTATTCTTATCAAAGCGATGTCTATATTCATTCAATCGTATTTGAGTGCTTACTGTGCAGAGCACTGTACTAAGCACTTGGGAAGTACAAGTTGGCAACTTGTATACAGGTGATTGGGTGCGCTTGCAAATCTTGGATCTAAACTGGCCTGTAACTGGCTGGAAAGATGATTATCTGAAAAACAAAAGAAGCTCCGATGGGGTAATACCTGGGGGAAGGCAGGAAAATGTTAGGTGTATCTGATACTGCTTTAGCATGTTTTGTCGTAATTCAGCATTGTAGGATTCACAAGCCCTGGAATGAGTTGGTGGAGCAAGGCTGTAATACAAAATCTGTCTCGCTGACTTCTTCAATCCAATTTAGTACCCAATTATATTTAATTTCTTACATTTTATGGGGTCATATCTACTTCTTACCTTCTAGGGATCCCACGAGAATGAATGAGGCATTTTGAGTTGATAGAAGTAAAATGTATGATAAATGTGTAGCATAATAATGATATTGACAATGCACAGGGCAGATTTTTCTAATGAAAATTTTATAGTTGAAAGTTCCTGCTGGATATCAAATCTGACCAAGACAAAACCTCTTGGTAAGTGTTAAGATACTGTTAATAGGAGTTTCACTGTGAGGACAGGATTATCAAACGTTATCTGGTTATCCTATTGTCAGCCTATCCACCTAACACAACATTTTGGATGGATTGTTCCTCCACTTAACCCTGTCTCTCCATCATTTTGCTTCCTTGGTTGTTCTCTAGGGAGGCAGGCTAGGAGGAAAGTGCCTGGTGGGAGCCAGTCAGTCAATCGTATTTATTGAGTGCTTTCTGTGTGCAGAGCCGTGGCCTCAGTGCTTGGGAGAGTACAGTATAACAGACACAGTCCCTGCCCACAACAAGCTTACAGTCTAGAGGAGGAGAACCAAAAACCCCACAGTTATATGCAGAATGACCTCTCTCCAAATCCTCCAAACTCCATGCTGCTTTGAAGTCTGCTGTCTTTAAAAGCTAAATTCCCCCATCCTTTTCATGGGGGCGGGGGGGGGGCGGGATTTTAAAGGGACAGCAGCCTTGCCCTGGCTCACACCAATTAAGGTCTTCCCAGAAAAATAACTTTTGTTAGAAGAAGCAAAGACTGACAGTGTAATATATCAATGCAGGGCTAATATGCAGACTTTTTATTATTATTATTATGGTATTTGTTAAGCACTTACTATGTGCCAAGCACTGTTTTAAGCGCTGGTGTAGATACAAGGTAATCAGGTTAGACACAGTCCCTGTCCCAAATGGGGCTCAGTCTTAATCCCCATGTTACAGATGAGGGAACTGAGACACAGAGAATAATAATAATGATGATGGTATTTGTTAAATGCTTATTATGTGCCAAGCACTGTTCTAAGCGCTGGGGGAGATACAAGGTCATCAGGTTGTCCCACGTGGGGCTCACAGTCTTAATCCCCATTTTACAGAGGAGGGAACTGAGACACAGAGAAGTTAAGTGACTTGCCCAAGGTCACACAGCAGACAAGTGGCAGAGCTGTGATTAGAAGCCATGTCCTCTGACTCCCAAGCCCGTGCTCTTGCCATTCAGCCACACTGCTTGGCAGTTTCAATAATCTTGGTAGTAATAGTAGAATGCTGCTACTACTTCTACAACTTGGTTCACTGTACTAGCTGCTTGTAAAGTCCAGAATAACAAAGTGACCCACAAAGAGTTTATATTCTAACGAGGCAGACAGCTGGAGTGGTCAAAAATAAATTGAACAGGATTATATACACAAGTGCTAAGGAAAGTGTGAATAAATTCATAAAGTGGAAGCTCAGAGTGCTGGGAAATGATATTTTCTAAAAAGTATCTGCAAGGCCATGGATGGACAATTCTTGGTGATTTCCAAAACTGCAAAAATAAAAGGAGCACTTGCTCTAGAAATAGCTTTAGCCTATTTCTACAGTTACACCATATCTTGGTGCCAAGATAATCAATCAACAAGTCTCTGACTCTAGTGGAATAGCTGTAGTCCCCTTTCCCATTAGCTCCAAGGCTCTTCATCAGCTCTCTGCATTTTTCATATGGAGTCTCCCTACACACTACTTCCCAGTTCACAGTCTTCACTCCTTCCAAGCTCACCCCCTAATCATTTTGATCTGCCTCTAAGCCTTTGCCCGTGCTGTCCCTCTAGCCTGAAACTCACTTTCCCCCAAAGTCTACCGGCCCTCACCCCCGACCAAAAAAAAAGAAAGCATGTCTAAAATCTCACCTTTTCAAACAAGCTTTCCCCGACTAATTTACCAAAACTCTTGAGTTATATCAACCCAACAGGTGCCAACAGAGGGAGACTTTTCTGATATGCTTGACTTCCTACCAAGTCTGGGAAAGTGTAGCCATAGTCTCCTGTATCTCTCATTCTTCAGAGGGAATAAACACTTTATTTAATCACTGGTTCTTTAGGGGAGTTCACCATCTCCCCTGCCATCTCTGTTTCTCCACTTTTTTCTCCCCACATCTCCCCGCTCAGGGATGGTGGTCCCCGTTATTCCTCTAAATCTTCATAGATAGACAGCCCCATGAATTTCTCTCTTTGGGTGGAGGCAGTCTTACTGGCTCTCCTGAAAAATGTAAGAGTTCTTTCCCGTCTCTCTTTAGAGGACTGACCCCCCCCACTCCAGGACTTATAATCGCTGCTACCCAATGACTCTTTTCCTCGCCTAGCTCTGGATTTGTGGAGAGGAAATGTCTTGTGTATGTGTCTTCCTTGATGTCACCTGTCTTTAGATGGCAATTCTTTTCTTATCACTCACTTCTTGGGGAAAGGGTATTCCTTCCCTCGTTTTTGTCCCTTCCTCCTGACTGCTAGAGAGGAGCTGCCATACACTATGACCTGTGCACTGTCATGGAAGGTGACAGATGACATCACAGGACATTTCCTTGCCCTTATTGGTGGAACTGAGCAGGCCATCTGGACATCATTAGCCAAAATCACTTCCTCTCAAAGTATCGCCTGTGTTTCTCCTTTTCCGAGCTCACTAGGGGTGTAATCCTGACCCTCTTCTCTGCACCTAGCCCTAAACTTTCCTGTCCTCTCTCACCTCTTTCCATTCTCCCCATTTTCTCTGTTTTAACAACTCCAGTGCTGCTGGCTTCCATTTGGGGCCTCGTTGCTCCAGCCATTACTGTGGGTGAAGGTCTCCATCCCGCAAACTGCAAAGCCAGGGAGGCTGGGACTGGGCGGGGGAAGGAGGAGGCTCCTTCATTGAGTAAGGTTTCCTGATAATAATAATTATGGTATTTGTTAAGCATTTACCATGTGCCAGGCACTGGGTGTGGATACCAGCAAAATCGGGTTGGACTGTCCCCCATGGAGCTCGCAGTTTCAGTCCCCACTTTACAGATGAGGGAACTGAGGCCCAGAGGAAGCGAAGTGACTTGTCTAAGGTCACACAGAACACAAGTGGCTGAGCCGGGATTAGAAGCCACGACCTTCGGACTCCCAAGCCCATGCTCTATCCACTATCCACTTGAAGAACCAGCGTGGCTCAGTGGAAAGAGCCCGGGTTTGGAGTCAGTCCCCCTCTAGACTGATTTTCAATACTTAGTACAATGCTCTCTACACAGTAAGCGCTCAATAAATATCACTACTACAGACACATATCTGGTAAAGCAAGTATCACTTCTTAATGTCTTAAACGTCAAACATAATTTGCCCCTTTCTACTCACTATCAATTTATTGATCTCTCTCAACCAAGGAATCAACAAGATTCTTCCCGAGATGAAAAGCTAGGGGCGGGCAGTGATGAGTACCGCTGATTAGTGCCTAATTTGTGTTGATCACTTACCGCCCCCACCCATTAGCACATATTTGTGTTAATCACTTCTTCAAATGCGGTCGAGTCATTTCCGACCCAAGCGACTCCATGGACACACCCTCTTAAGAACGCCCCATCTTCTGTCCTAAAGTCCTTCTGGTATGTGTATCCATACTTTTCTCGGTAGAGATGCGGAAGTAGTTTACCGTTGCCTTCAGCGCAGTACAAACTTGAGTTTCTGCCGTTAATAATAATAATAATAGTATTTGTTAAGCGCTTACTATATGCCAAGCACTAAACGCTGGGGTAGATACAAGTAATCAGGTTGTCCCACGTGGAGCTCACAGTCTTAATAATAATAATAATAATAACATTTATTAAGCGCTTACTATGTGCAAAGCACTGTTCTAAGCGCTGGGGAGGTTAGAACAGCTGACAAGTGGCGGAGCCGGGATTTAAACCCGCAACCTCTGACTCCAAAGCCCGGACTCTTTTCCACTGAGCCACGCTGCTTCTCAATAACCCCATTTTATTCATTCATTTATTCAATCGTATTTATTGATCGCTTACCGTGTGCAGAGCATTGTACTAAGCGCTTGGGAAATACAAGTCGGCAACATATACAGACGGTCCCTACCCAACAACGGGCTTATAGTCTAGAAGAGGGGGACAGTCTATAAGGGGGAGGAGGTAACTGAGGCACAGAGAAGTGAAGTGACTTGCCCAAGGTCACACAGCAGGTAAATGGCAGTCTTTGATCAACGTTTTGATCACTTAATCATCTGTCTTTGGCTCTTTCCCCTGTCACTGCTGCCCAGCATAGGTGAATCGACTTTGTCCGTTAGTTACTTACCAGGCCCAATTTAAAGGGGACGCTGACATGGCCATTTTGAGAAAAATATCATCTTCATGATGCCCCAAACAACAGCTAGGTTGGCAAGGTGAAGAGGTGGCAGGATTGTTATTATTATTATTATTATTATTTTGCGGGGGGTTGTAAACCGTTGGTCTTGTTCTTAAACCCTTTGAGCCCCTGCATTAATCTGGCCCTGTAGACATGCGTCCCACTATTTGTGTTGTCCGTCTGTGGTGCTAGTTAACTAGGTTAGGCTTGTGTGTTGGACTACTTCAATCAGTAGAGCATGAGACTCTTAGTCTCAGAGTCGTGGGTGCAAGTCCCAAATTGAGTATGATTCTCCCTCCAGACTGTAAACTTGTTATGGGTAGGGAGAGGGTCTGCTGTTGTACTTTCCTAAACTCTTAGTACAGTGCTCTGCACATAGTAAGTGCTCAATAAACACCACTGATTGATCTCAGTGCCACAGCTTAGGGTAGAGCTGGTTAGGTGATTTGGAAATGGTTCTGGGAGTGTTTTCAGTAGGTATCGACTTTATATTCCTCGAAAGCCAGTGAACATGAAATGTTGATGTCCTTACCCTTTTGCACCTGGTCCAATTCTAATTCTCAACTGTTCTATTTCTAAACCCAGAAGGTACCTTAAAATCCTGAAGAACATTACATAATGTACTAGTTCAGTTGAGCAGAACACACCAAAGACAGGTGCCAAACGTTACTACTTTGCCTCTCCAGTGCCAGAAAGGGCCAATGCTATAGCTCACTGGGAATTTCCACATGGTAATTTCAAAATTCCACTCCCTCTAAATTGCTTATCACCCTCCCCCCCCCCCCCGAATAAAAAGGGGGCTACCATTTCCTCAGGGTTTGACTGAAAGATGACTGGGTGGTGAAAAATGAGGTAAGAAACAGAACCGAACCATATGGAAACCAAGGGAATTCACCACAGCATCTTTTACTTGCAAACACAGTGCCAGAATCCCTGAATTTTCAAGCTAGCTAAATACTCCACAAAAAAACCCGCTTTTCTCATAGCTTTCCACCCAGTTTTTCAGAGTCAAAAGACTTTGTATACTATTTTGAAAAAAAAAAAACACCCTCTGAATTACTTAGAGATTTTTTTCATTCAGGTAAAATGACGTTGTTTTGTTACCAAGGTGTTTTGCCATGTGAGATTTTTGTTTTCTCACAACCAGCCTCTCAAATTCAGATTCTTTTTTAAAATCTTGTTCTGCAGCTTACCCTAATTAAAAATAAACACATTCTACATTCTCCTGAGATCTATCCCTTAGATGTTTTAATATCTCAAATGTCTTTAGAATGTAGCATGGCTCAGAGGAAAGAGCACGGGCTTTGGAGTCAGAGGTCATGGGTTCAAATCCCTGCCCTGCCAACTGTCAGCTATGTGACTTTGGGCCAGTCACTTAACTTCTCTGTGCCTCAATTACCTCATCTGTAAAATGGGGATGAAGACTGTGAGCCCCCCGTGGGACAACCTGATCACCTTGTAACCTCCCCAGCGCTTAAAACAGTGCTTTGCACATAGTAAGTGCTTAACAAATGCTATCATTATTATTATTATTAGGAGAAGAAATAATCTTGAGAAATTTGGCGGGCCTATTCGGCACTTCCCTGTAGAGGTCGTCTGATCTGGGGGAAAGTACTCTGAATATAGGATTTGGGTACTAGTCTTGCCTCTGCTAGAGACTACTCTATAACCTTGGGCAAATCACTTCACCTCTCTGTACTGTGGTTTTCCCATCCATAAAATAGGACCTAAACACTGATCTAGTTACCCCACAGGGATAGAATGAAGGTAAAATGAGTTGATACATGGAAATTATTTTTAGTTTTTCAAAAATGTTTAACTATTATTAATATATATTTGAGTGGTCTTTTAAATATGATGGACTATCCCCTTAAAATTGGGCCACATTAATTATCCATAAAACATGACATAAAAACAATGGATGGATGGATATTAAAACTCCCTGCCCCCAATTGGTGACTTTCTGTATTAAAGGAATTCAGAATTCTCACTGCTGTTCTCTCAGAATGAATGACTCCCAGACTATGCATTTCATGAGCTTAGCTTAATGGAAATAAATGACTATCTTTCAGTCAGAAGTAGATTAGAATAATGACTGGCACCATAATGGATTAAAATGGGACTTTAATTTTATCTTAGGCAACTCTTACAAGAAAGAATTTGCAAGTCCTATTTTTTAAATCAATTAACAACTTGTATTCATTCATTCAGTCATATTTAGTGAGCACTTACTGTGTGCACAGCATTGTACTAAGCGCTTGGAAAGGACAATTCAGCAATAAAGAGAGACAATCCCAGCCCACACCGGCTTACAGTCTATTGAGTATGGACTGTGTGCAGGGCTCTATATTAATCAAACCAGAGAGTGTACATTAGAGTTAGAAGAGATGATCCCTGCCCTCAAGGATTGTGGAGTGTCTATATATACCCGTTTTGTGTATTAAGAAGCCAAGATACATTAATTCCATTACAGTGCAGAGCACTATACTAAGCATATAGGGAGTACAATAGAGTAAGTAAACATGATCCCTTCTCTCAAGGAGCTTAGAATTTATCAGAGGAGACTGATTAAAATGTTTGGTTGCATAATAAAATTAATAACAGTTAAATTGTGGATGCATCCAAGATTTCTGTCTCTTATTCCTTAAGTGAAAAAACTATTGGCTGCTACAAGATGATGTCTGACATAGTCACTTAACAGAAGTAAACTATTGTTGTTTATTTTAACAATCCTGGGTTGTCCAGTGATTTTACTCTGTGTCACTGCCCACACATGAATTGAAATCTCCTATGAGAAAACAAGGTCTCAGATACTGGTACTGCTGTGGTGGTTCTGTTCAATTCCTTAAAGAATCTCTCATTTTTTTTCTCAGTATCAGTAATGCTGGGGTCATATACACTGATGATGGTGTCCTAGCACTACTGTTTTAGTGGTAGATATAGGATCATTAGATGCTTAATCTGAGCAGATTAAGAAGGCATGTGACAAGCATTTGGTAGATTTCAGAATGAAAATTTTCAGGTCTAATGATAATAGATTATAATAATGATAATTGTTTTTTTAAGTGCTTACTATGTGCCAAGCACTGTACTAAATGCTGGGAGAGATACAAGATAATCAGGTGAGGCTCACAGTCTAAGTAGGAGGGACAACAGATATTAAATCCCCACTTTACAGAGGAGGGAACTGAGGCACAGAGAAGTAAAGTGGCTTGCCCAAGGTCACAGAGTAGACAAGTGGTGGAACTGGGGTTAGAACCCAGATCCTTTAATTCCCGGGCCCATGCTCTTTCCACTAGGCTATGCTGCTTCTCTAGGCTTCAGAGAAATAAGGCTTCTCTTTAAAAAAGGAGAATTCTAATTCTCTGAAGTGTTCTCCATTAGGAAGTATTTTTGTCTCAGTATCTGGCTAGCTCATATGCAATATTTAAACAATCATATTTATCAAGCAATTACTGTGTGCATAGCACTGTACTAAACCCATGGGGAGTACAATAAAGTATATATGATCCCTTCCCTCAAGGAGCCTACAGTTTAGCAAGGGAGACATGTTAAAATAAATTGCAGGTAAGGGAAGAAACCAAGTATGATGATGAACCCATGGGGAGTACAATAGAGTAAGTATATATGATCCCTTCCCTCAAGGAGCCTACAGTTAAGCAAGGGAAACATGTTAAAATAAATTGCAGGTAAGGGAAGAAACCAAGTATGATGATGTGCACATAAGTACTGTGGGAGAGGAGGAGAGAGTAGGGTGTGTACCTAAGTGCTAAGGGAGTATGGACTCAAATGCATAAGTGATGAATTAGAAAGGAAAATAGGGCAGGGAGATGAGGTATTAGGCAGGGAAAGCTTCTGGGAGGAGAAGGGCTTAGTAAGGCTTTGACAATGGAGAGATTGGCGATCTGTCAGATATGAAGGGGGAGAGAGTGCCAAGCAGGAAGTAGAGTTTGTCAGCGAGAGAGACAAGAACAAGACATGATGAGTAGTTTGGCATTACAGGAGCGAAGTGTGGGGACTGGGTTGTAGTTTGAGAAGAGCGAGGATAAATAGTGGAGAGAGAGCTGATTGGCAGTTTTAAAGATGATGGTAAGGAGCTTCTGCTTGCTGTGGAGACAAATGGACAACCATTGGAGGGTTTTGAGGAGCTGGGAGATATGTGTATGTACAGTTAGGTCTCCTAGAATGTGAGGGCAATATTCCTGACAAACTCATGTTAAAGAAAATGCATTTAAAGTATGTGTGGCTTGACCAGCACCACACCCATGGGCACAACTATTTCTCCCAGTATTGCATCATGTTCTACCTAAACTGGTGTGTGTTGTCAGAAGGACCGTCTTTAATTACCTAACTTTGTTCTACACAAAATGTGGGGCGAAACAGGCGTTATGGAAGAATTAAGTGTATTCATATTTGGTTCTACTACAAAGTGACCATTTATTAGATTAAAAAATGAATCATCCTTAACGTTTGAAAGTGTTTCTGTTGTCTTTCCCCACCCATTCTTGGTTCCTCTTGTTATGTCATCTTATCATGTTCAGATGGACAGCCTGCTTCCCCTATTCAATATAACTAGCTATGAGGAAGGCTTATTTTCCCAATCAACATCAACTTGTCTTGGATTCTGAAAGTTCTTCAAGCTGCTCTCTTCTGCAGTTAGTGAAAGAACTCGGTAGAGCCAAAGTGCTCACCTTCTCCCAAGAATCTCCAAATTACCTATGCTAAACCCAAAGAATTAGACTAAAATTTTCCTTCCAAAAGATTGTGTGAGTGACCAGCATCCTTAAATTGAAACTTGTCGATCAAGAATCCTCTGAAATTCAACTTGCGCTTTGATATTCCTGTTACTAGCTTCAGCTTGAAAGAGTTTTAGAGCTATCTTATTTTTTAAAACCTTTGGGCCTAATCATTCTTGTATTGCATTCCAATATTACAGGAAAGGTGCATTAATGTTCAGAAGCACCTAAATTTTACTATTTCCTACTCTGTCATTGAAAATAGAAATTTATGCTTTAAAATCAAATTAATAGTTTTGAATATTTCCACAAAGCTGATATTCCAGGATGTAATCAGTATTATTTTTGTTTATATTTGTACTGTCAGGTTACGACTCACCAGTTATGGTCCCCTAGTGAATTTGTTTGGGTTTGGCTGAAGCAGGCAATATATAGGAACAAATATTCTGCTTCACTTCACTGGGAAGAGCAGTGCATTCCTACCCTGGTTATTACAGATCAATGTTACTACATCTTCAGCAACTGAGCCAACAGTGCCTATTTGCATGGACTTTTGACTAAAATACAATATGCAGCACAAACAGTGCATAGAGATTCAGACCAAAGAAGTGTGGCCTAGAGAAAAGAGTGTGGGCCTGGGAGTTAGGGGACTGATCTTTGTTCTCACACTTGTCTGTTGTGTGTCCTTGGACAAGTCACTTAACTTCTCTGTGACTGTTTCCTCATCTGTAAAATTGGGATTAAATACCTGTTCTCCCCCCCCCACCTCGCCCCCGCATTAGACTGTGAGCCCCATGTGGGTCAGGAACTGTGTCTGATGTGATTGTATTGTATTTACCCTAGTGCTAAGTGTAGTTCTTGGCACACAGTAAGCGCTTAACAAATATCACAATTATTGCCAAACTGAAGGTAGATAAGGTAATTGTGGTGTCCGGCCTTCTGTATACTTCTGAGACCTGGATTTAGCACAACTGCCACATTCAACCCCTGGAGCAGTTTCACCTTAACATCAAGTGGCTAGATAGATCAGGAATCAATCAACCGAAAGTATTTATTGAACTCTTACTGTGTGCAGAGCACTGTACTGAGCACTTGGAAAGGTAGGTTACAATAGACTTGGTAGATGCAATAAGCAGGAACGTTGCCTAGTGGATAGATCATGGGTTTAGGAGTCAGAAGGAACTGGGTTCTAATCTTTGATCCATCACCTGTCTGCTATGTGACCTTGAGCAAGTCACTTCACTTCTCTGTGCCTCAGTTACCTCATCTGTAAAATGGGAATTAAGACTGTGAGCCTCATGTGGGACATAGACTCTGTCCAATCTGATTAGCTTGTATCTGTCTCAGGGCTTAGTTCAGTGCCTGGCACATAGTAAGAGCTTAACAAACACCATTAAAAAAATGAGGTCTTGGAACACAATCAGACCACCTTCAGTGAAGCAAAGCATCCCACCTCTATTGATCCAGGCATATAAGGAAAATGGATGACATCAGGACTCTGACTTTTATTTTGATAGTATTTCAAAAGACTTCCCTATAGTGAACTAAAATGAGGGTAAATAGGGTGGCGAGAGGAAACACTTTAAAGACACAATGAAGCAAAACCCTAAATGAGGTGGCATAAAACAGGAAAGTTGGATGACAACCACAGAAGGTAATCAGCCTGGCAAAAAGGAATCACAAATGGGGTAACTGTTCTGGATCAGAGGTTTCACTATGATCATAACACCAAAAGGGAGAAATGAAAACAATGTCAGGAACTATGGGCAACAAATACAACAGTGCAGCAAGGGGCCTTCTTTATAAATTTTTATATATGGGAAGTAGCGTGGCTCAGTGGAAAAAGCCTGGGCTTGGGAGTCAGAGGTCATGGGTTCTAATTCCGGCTCTGCAGCTTGTCAGCTGTATGACTTTGGGCAAGTCACTTAACTTCTCTGTGCCTCAGTTACTTCATCTGTAAATGGGGAGTAAGACTGTGAGCCCCACGTGGGACAACCTGATCACCTTGTATTCCCCCCAGCGCTTAGAACAGTGCTTTGCACATAGTAAGTGCTTAACAAGTGCCCATGAAATCTCTCGCTCTGTCCCTTCTCCCCTCCTTAACTTCCATCTTCAACTGCTCATTCTCCACTGGTTCCTTCCCCTCTGCCTTCAAACATGCCCATGTCTCTCCCATCCTAAAAAAACCCTCTCTTGACCCCACCTCGCCTTCTAGTTATCGCCCCATCTCCCTCCTACCATTCCTTTCCAAACTCCTTGAACGAGTTGTCTACATGCGCTGTCTCGAATTCCTCAACACCAACTCTCTTCTCGACCCCCTCCAGTCTGGCTTCCGTCGCCTACATTCCATGGAAACTGCCCTCTCAAAGGCCACCAATGACCTCCTGCTTGCCAAATCCAATGGCTCATACTCTATCCTAATCCTCCTTGACCTCTCAGCTGCGTTCGACACTGTGGATCACCCCCTTCTCCTCAACACGCTATCCAACCTTGGCTTCACAGACTCTGTCCTCTCCTGGTTCTCCTCTTATCTCTCCGGTCATTCATTCTCAGACTCTTTTGCAGGCTCCTCCTCCCCCTCCCATCCCCTTACTGTGGGGGTTCCCCAAGGTTCAGTTCTCAGTCCCCTTCTGTTCTCGATCTACACTCACTCCCTTGGTGACCTCATTCGCTCCCACGGCTTCAACTATCATCTCTACGCTGATGACACCCAAATCTACATCTCTGCCCCTGCTCTCTCCCCCTCCCTCCAGACTCGCATCTCCTCCTTTCTTCAGGTAATCTCCATCTGGATGTGACTGCCACGTAAAACTCAACATGTCCAAGACTGAACTCCTTGTCTTCCCTCCCAAACCCTGCCCTCTCCCTGACTTTCCCATCACTGTTGACAGCACTACCATCCTTCCCGTCTCACAAACCCGCAAACTTGGTGTCATCCTCGACTCCACTCTCTCGTTCACCCCTCACATCCAGGCCGTCACCAAAACCTGCCGGTCTCAGCTCCGCAACATTGCCAAGATCCGCCCTTTCCTCTCCATCCAAACCGCTACCCTGCTCGTTCAAGGTCTCATCCTATCCCATCTGGACTACTGCATCAGCCTCCTTTCTGATCTCCCATCCTCGTATCTCTCCCCACTTCAATCCATACTTCACGCCGCTGCCAGGATTGTCTTTGTCCAGAAATGCTCTGGGCATGTTACTCCCCTCCTCAAAAATCTCCAGTGGCTACCAATCAATCTGCACATCAGGCAGAAACTCCTCACCCTCGGCTTCAAGTTTCTCCATCACCTCGCCCCCTCCTACCTCACCTCCCTTCTCTCCTTCTCCAGCCCAGCCCGCACCCTCCGCTCCTCTGCCACTGATCTCCTCACCGTGCCTCGTTCTCGCCTGTCCCGCTGTCGACCCCCGGCCCACGTCATCCCCCTGGCCTGGAATGCCCTCCCTCCGCCCATCCGCCAAGCTCGCTCTCTTCCTCCCTTCAAGGCCCTACTGAGAGCTCACCTCCTCCAGGAGGCCTTCCCAGACTGAGCCCCCTCCTTCCTCTCCCCCTCGTCCCCCTCTCCATCACCCCATCTTACCTCCTTCCCTTCCCCACAGCACCTGTATATATGTATATATGTTTATACATATTTATTACTCTATTTATTTTACTTGTACATATCTATTCTATTTATTTTATTTTGTTAATATGTTTGGTTTTGTTCTCTGTCTCCCCCTTCTAGACTGTGAGCCCACTGTTGGGTAGGGACTGTCTCTATATGTTGCCAACTTGTACTTCCCAAGTGCTTAGTACAGTGCTCTGCACACAGTAAGTGCTCAATAAATATGATTGATTGATTATTATTTACAGGATGCTGGAAGGATTGTCAGTCCTTCACTGATTTTTATCAGCCAGCCACCCACCCACACTGATGAATTCTCACTGTCAGTGGTTGTCTTCAAATTTGAAGAACAGCTATGTAATACACAAACATATATAAATGTATGCACATATACATACATATAAGGGAGAATCTGAAATAAACTGTAGAATAAAATCATTAACTTTTCTGTGTATTTCATATTACATGTCCCCCTACTTTAAAGCACTTAATCATCTTGCCCCTCTCCTACCTCAACTCACTGCTCTCTTACTGCAACCCAGCCTGCACATTTAGCTCCTCTAATGCTAACCTTCTCACTGTACCTCATCTATCTCACCACCAACCTCTCATCCATATCCTGCTCCGCACACAGTAAGTGCTCAATACGAATGATTGCATGAATATTGAGCACTTATTGTGTGCAGAGCATTGTACTAAGCACTTGGAAAGTACAGTTCAGCAACAGAGACAATTCCTGCCCAACAACAGGCTCACAGTCTAGAAGAGGGGAGACAGACATCAAAACAAGTAAACAGGTATCAATAGCATCAATATAAATAAATAGAATTATAGCTACATGCACATCATTAATAAAATAAATAGAATAATGAATATGTACATACATACACAAGTGCTGTGGGGCTGGGAGGTAGAGTAGAGGGAGCTAGTTGGGGTGATGGGGAGGAGGAGCAGAGGAAAAGAAAAAGATCTTTTTCCCTTTCTTGGATCCAGTAGAGTTTTGATGAGTTTAGGGTGAAAGGAATGGAGAATTTGACCTTGACTGGCATAGAAACAAATCAGATCTGGTAACTCTCTTGTATCAGTTTTTTTTTTCCTCGACCTCTTGAAATTCAGTGTAACCCAGGATTGCTGCATGTAATACTAGAGAAGCAGCGTGGCTCAGTGGAAAGAGCACGGGCTTTGGAGTAAGAGGTCATGGGTTCAAATCCTGGCTCCGCCAACTGTCAGCTATGTGAATTTGGGCAAGCCACTTAACTTCTCTGTGTGCCTCAGTTACCTCATCTGTAAAATGGGGATTAAGACTGTGAGCCCCCCGTGGGACAACCTGATCACCTTGTAACCTCCCCAGGGCATAGAACAGTGCTTTGCACATAGTAATGCACTTAAATGCCATCATTATTATTAATACTAAACAATATCATAGTAGTCATTAAAAGTGACTTTTTATGGGAAAATTAAAATTAAGGTGGAGAAATCTTTTAGTCCTTTGGGTTTACACAAAATTTACCAGGGATGAATTTTCTTAGTGACTGCCAAAACCTGCAATCTTTTGGCAATCTTGAATTCTGCAGTTATTATTAGACTCTTTAGATTTAGGATATAGCACCTAGACTGAAATAATGGAACTGTGAAAATCTGTCATGTGCAACTTTTTTAAAAAAGAGCACCATTTTATGAGAGGGAAATCAAACTATAAAAATACACAAGGCTTTGTTCCACTAAAGTACCGTTCCAAGTAGGGCAGAATGAAGAGATTAAAAAATAAGTTTTACGATAGTGGGATTTTGATACTTTGTAACTTAGAACAGAAAAATAATTTAAAAATTCAGATGAGACCCTGAAACTAAGATGATACCTCACCAAATAAATTATACCAAGCATCAGATACTGAAGTAAATACGAATACGTGCAAGATGATACTTCTGTTCAAATAGGGTATTCATTTAGATTCATATCTAACAGTGAAGGGAACTTATTTTGTGCCTCAAAGGCCACATGAACTGTGAAACATAAATACAAGTTTAAGATATTTAAAAATTAGGGAAAAACCACTGTTAATAACTTAGGCATTCATTTTGATGCCATTGGTCTTAATGAATGGCTCCTCAGGTAGCCATTTTCATTTTGAAATAGCTAAGGTATGGAGGAAATGATTACTGAATGTTGCTGAATTTCATACAAGCCAAGATAATAAATATCAATACATTTCAGAGCCTGGCATAAGTAACCTGTGTTCTGAATTTCTGAATATAATAGTTAATTGCAAATGCAGCTTTTCCCATTACCATTAAATCCTGCAACAATTGCATATATTGTCTGGCTCTTCTTTCATTTATCAGTGTTTTCCCCTGGGAATCATAGGGGTCCACTGGGGGCATAAAAAGCCCTGGGCTCGACCCAGAGCCTGGCTGCCAGAAGCAAGTTAGACTCCTCGCTGTCATGTATCTTCATTATTCAGTCTGTCTCTACATCCTGCCAAGTCTTCTTCGACACTATTTCCCAGATCCTTCCCTTTATCTTCACCCTTGCAACCCTCACCCTGGTTCCACCAACCACTACTTTTCGACTGAATTACTGTAGCGGCCTCGTTACTGGGCTTCCATGACAGCTAAGTGTCTTGCTTGCTGACAAGCCAACACAAATCACCCTGTCTCTGTCTCAGGTCCTCCAGGTAAGCCTCTCAAAAATGATTTTGTCTTTCTTTTCATTCATTCATTCAATCATATTTATTGAGTGCTTACTGTGTGCAAAGCACTGTACTAAGCACTTGGGAAGTATAGGTTGACAACATATAGAGACAATCCCTACCCAACAGTGGGCTGACAGTCTAGAAAGGGGAGACAGGGAACAAAACAAAACATATTAACAAAATAAAATAAATAGAATGAATATGTACAAATAGAGTAATAAATACATACAAACATATGTAAATATATACAGGTGCTGTGGGGAGGGGAAGGAAGTAAGGCAGGGGGGATGGAGAGGGGGAGGAGGGGGAGAGAAAGGAAGGGGCTCAGTCTGGGAAGGCCTCCTGGAGGAGGTGAGCTCTCAGTAGGGCCTTGAAGGGAGGAAGAGAGCTAGCTTGGCGGATGTGCGGAGGGAGGGCATTCCAGGCCAGGGGGATGATGTGGGACGGGGGTCGACGGCGGGACAGGCGAGAACGAGGCAAGGTGAGGAGATTAGTGGCAGAGGAGCGAGGGGGTGTGGGCTGGGCAGTAGAAGGAGAGAAGGGGGCTGAGGTAGGAGGGGGCAAGGTGATGGAGAGCCTTGAAGCCGAGGGTGAGGAGTTTCTGCCTGATGCATAGGTTGATTGGTAGCCACTGGAGATTTTTGAGGAGGGGAGTAGCATGTCCAGAGCATTTCTGGACAAAGACAATCCGGGCAGCAGCGTGAAGTATGGATTGAAGAGGGGAGAGACAGGAGGATGGGAGATCGGAGAGGAGGCTGATACAGTAATCCATATGGGTTAGGATGAGAGCTTGAATGAGCAGGGTAGTGGTTTGGATTCTTCATGCAAACTCGTTTTCCCTCCCAAACTCCAGTGACCACTGGGTGGCCATAATCCCCCATCCCCACCCTGTCTTGGTCAATCCCTACAATCCTGTGGTTTGGGCCGGGGGAGGGGGGCGTTCTTCTCATTCCCTCTTAGTCTGTGAGCCCTGTGAGAGACGGGGATTATTTAATATGTATTCCAGAGATGAGTTCAGTGCTTGACAAATTGGAAGCCCTTAATAAATACCACAGTTATTTTTATTATTGATGGTCTAGAAGGGAACCATGCAGTAGGTAAAAGAGAGGGGCAGGGAGGTGGTAAAAGTTTTTTTTTTTTAATCAGTTGATCAATCAATAAATCGTATTTATTGAGCCCTTACTGTGTGCTGAGCACTACACTAAGCACTTGTGAGAGTATAATACAACTGAGTTGGTGGACATGTTCCCTCCCCACAAGGAGCTTACAGTCTAGAAGGGGAGGCAGGCATTAATGTAAACAAATTATGGGTATGTACATAAGTGCTGTGGGGCTGAGGGTGGGGTGAGTAAAGGGTGTAAATCCAAGTACAAGGGTGATGCAGAAGGGAGTGGGAGAAGAAAAAATGAGGGCTTAGTTGGGGAAGGCTTCTTGGAGGAGATGTGCTTTTCATAAGGCTCTGAGGGTAGGGAGAGTAATTGTCCGTCGGATATGAAAAGGGAGGGCGTTCCAGGTCAGAGGCAGGATGTGGGCGAGAGGTTGGTGGCAAGATAGATGAGATCAAGGTGTAGTGAGTAGGTTGGCATTAGAGGAACAAAGTGTGTGGGCTGAGTTGTAGTAGGAGACTAGCAAGGTGAGTTGGAGGAGACAAGGTGATTGAGTACTTTAAACCTGATGGCAATGAGTTTCTGTTTAATGAGTAAGTGGATGGGCAACCATTGAAGGTTCATGAGGAGTGGGGAAGCATGGACTGAAAATTTTTGTAAAAAATGATCCAGGTAGCAGAGTGAAGTGTGGACTGGAGTCAGGAAGATACAGGAGGCAGGGAGGTCAGCAAGGAGGCTAATACAGTAGTCAAGGGAGGATAGGGTAAATGCTTAGATTAACATGGTAGCAGTTTGGCTGGAGAGGAATGGACAGATTTTATAAACCCTGTGTGGGACAAGGACTGTGTCTGACCTTACCACTATGTACAGTGTTTGGCACATTAATAAGAGCTTAAAAAATCATAATCATTATTATTGTTATTAATGGTGTCTAATGAGATGGACAGATCAAGAAGGTGAGGAGGCCTCTGGAAAAGATGGCTTGATAGGAGGGTTTTGAAGGTTGGGTAGGATGTGGTTTGAGGAGGAGCAGAATTCCATACAAGGGGAAGGATGTGTGCAATGGATCAAAAAGAGGAAATTCAAGAGCAAGGTTCAGTTAGAAAACAAACTTGGGAGGAGTGAAATTGTGAGCTAAGGAGAGCAGGTGGTGTGAGTGGTAAGGTAAGAAGGAGAAAGCTGGTGGAGCACCTGGAATCCAATGATCAGGCATTTAATAATAATAATAATAGCATTTGTTAAGCGATTACTATGTGCAAAGCACTGTTCTAACCGCTGGGGTAGATAAAAGGTAATCAGGGTGTCCCACATAGGGCTCACAGGCTTCATCCCCATTTTACAGATGAGGGAACTGAGGCCCAGAGAAGTTAAGTGACTTGCCCAAAGTCACACAGCTGACAGATGGCAGAAGAGGGATTAGAACCCAGGTCCTCTGACTCCCAGGCCCGTGCACTTTCCACTAGGCAACACTGCTATGTATAAATATATAATTTTAAGCTATATAAGAACATAAACCCTAGTGTGAGATCTGGATATGAGATATACTGTGGGCAATCGGGGCAGTGATTCTGAGAGCAAATGGTGTGTTAAGTTGGTTAAGGGAGACAACAGAAAAGCATGGAAAAAGAATTTAATCACCTCCACAGGACACATTACTGGGTTCTGTAGAGCAGCTATGGGAGAATTCCACTCATTTTACATGCAATCAGTGGATTTTAAAGAGAAGTAATGAAGATAGAAAATGGAAAACTAAGGGCAAATACTCTTCAAATTTTTTCTAATTTCCCAACTGAAAGTAAAAAAAAAAAAAAATGAGAAACAGTTTTGTGGAAACTCTATCCAGATTCAGAAACCCAGTAATCACCCGGGTAGTAGTATTTCCCTAAGCTTATGGCTGTCTCTGTCTTAACTGGATTGTTTTCAGCAAGAATCCAAAGGCAACCCATCAGGGCCTTGCCCTAGGACCTCTTATTGCTTTTTATATTAAAATGTAATAAAGGAAAAGATGCTAGTAAGCCAAAAAGTCAATTCCTCGAGAATAATTCCAGCAGCTGAAGTAGATTTAGGAGGAGTAGCCTCAGCCACAGGATTGCTCGCAATCACCCTCGAGACAGGGAGGAGATCAAGTTATAGCTTCTACCCAAGAATCTTTGGGTTTCTAGGGACGGAATAGTGGTTTCATAATTCCTGATATATTCTGGTACTACCCCAACTCAGTTTGATCATTTCAGTTATTACGGATGTTATGAGACTGAGAAAGGTAAAATCTCACTCCCTGCGTATTCATTTAGAGCTCCCACATCCTACCACCAAGTCTAAGAGGAACTGTAAATGTCACGGACTTACCACCAGAATGGTTCTTTTAGGTGAGCAAAGTGGGCCTAAAATGTTGTTGATTAATTTTTAAGTTGCATAGTTTGAAGCTCAGCTAGATATCTGTAGTTGTGGATCATCGTTGTAATGAGAACCTGTTAATTCAGATTTCACAAGCAATGGAAGAAATAAATTTCTTGGGATATCCTTGGAGTCCTAGTCTTCTGCTGCAGTTCACAGAAACTTCTTCAATTTACTGTAAAATGTCATTCAATCAAACAATCAATCGTACTGTATAAAGCGCTTGGGTGCATACAATATAACATAGCTGTTAGACATGTTGCCTGCTCACAGTGAGATTGCAGTCTAGAAGGGGAGACAGACATTAGTATAAATAAGTAAATTATGGCTATATATGTCAGGGCTGTTGGGCCTGAGGGAGGGTGAATAAAGGGTAATGTCATACAGCTACTAGGTATGAAGAGAAGCAGCATGGCCTAGTGGAAAGATCACAGGCCTGGGAGTCAGAGGACTTGGGTTCTAATTCAGACTCTGCCATTTGGTTGCTGTGTGATCTTGGGCAAGTCACTTCACTTCTCTGTTCCTCAGTTATCTCATTTGTAAAATGGGGATTAAGACTGTGAACCCCATGTGGGACTCAACTGTGTCCAACCTGGTGATCTTGTACCTACCCCAGTGCTTAACAAATACCGTAAAAAATGAAAGAAAAATAAATTACACTAAACAAACAGTATATGTGGCTCACTGTGGGAAGGGAACATGTCTTCCAACTCTTGTACAGTACTCCCCCAAGCACTTAGTACAGTGTTCTACACACTGTAAGTGCTCAATAAATACCATGGATTGATTATTCTGGTGAACTGTAGGCATTTAGGTATGAATCTTCTAGACTGTGAGCCCACTGTTGGGTAGGAACCGTCTCTATATGTTGCCAACTTGTACTTCCCAAGCGCTTAGTACAGTGCTCTGCACACAGTAAGTGCTCAATAAATACGATTGAATGAATGAATATGGCGCAGTAGAAAGAGCCCGGGCTTGGGAGTCAGAGGTCATGGCTCCTCCACTTTTCAGCTATGTGACTTTGGGCAAGTCACTTAACTTCTCTGTGCCTGTTACCTCACTTGTAAAATAGGGACTAAGACTGTGAGCCCCACGTGGGACAATCTGATCACCTTGTATGCCCCCAGTGCTTAGAACAGTGCTTTGCACACAGTAAGTGCTTAACAAATACTAACATTATTATTATTATTATTATTAAGAACATAACACTAGTTTTCTCTTACTTGCCATGGCATCAATGTTACTAATTACTGTAAACTTTAGTCTAACTCTGTTTCACGCTAATGTTGCCAACATGATGCATATCTTTTGTTAACTAGTACTTCAGCCAGTGTTACCAACCATGCAAACCTCTAGATTATTAACTTGTTACGGACAGGGAATGTGCCTGCTAATTCTGTTGTATTGGCCTCTCCCAAGTGCTTAGTTCAGTGCTCTTCACATTGTAAGCGCTCAATCAATACAATTGATTGGAGAATACAAAACTATAGATTTCATGATGTTAAGTGATAAGTGAACACCAAGAACTTACAAATGAGAGGAAATCATATCCTCATCAGTGCTCTGCCTTACAGGCTTCTCCCCAAATCTTATTTGGTAAGATGAGATTCTTCAGGCTGAAGCAAAGAGCACTTTAATCTATGAATTTTCCAGATATTGTCCATTCCATAAATTTGAGGGTTGTTTCCCGACATATGAGTCTTCTTTTCCCTCAACTCATTTGTAATCTCTTTCACCTTCAAATTTGCCAAATCCTATATGGTTTTCCTGCATCAAATCTCTTATATCTTTTTTTCTCATCGCTATTGCAATCTAATTTAGCCATGTTTTGGTGAATCCCCCTAAACTGGCTACTGCCAATTGATCTCCCACTTACTTCAACTCCATTCCATTTGGTGACATCACCTTCATATTACTGTTCTTCCTCTTTCGTCTCATTGTCTGCTGCATCGTCAGGTTTAAGCTTCAAAGGAATGCTATAAACTTTGGCGATACTTCAGATTCTCCATTTCTCAATGCTATTAAGTCATATAATGTTGAAATTGATATCCTTTGTAGAAAATCCCAGTGATACTAGATATTAAATAATTTTTCATCAACATGATGCCTATGTGCAGTTTTCTTTCATTGTGGGGAAACAATGGTCTGGAAAACTCTTCAGTTCAGTGGAAAAACCAACTGCCCACAGCACTTTGTCTTTCCAGAATGCTGCCACAGCTTAGCAGGTATTTAGATTCAGCTCAATATTAATTTTCAAAATATGGACAGAATAAGCCTAATAGAAACATGCACAAAATAAATGGCCTGTCAACATCCCAAGATGATTTTTGTTAAGTTTTTGTTAAACATATGAATGTCAGAGGAAAGGGAGTCAACGCACAAGAGTGCCCGTGTCATTGATAAACTGACACACCAAGTCCTGTGTGGTGCTATTTAAAATCTTAATGTGACTAACTTGGCACTATGTTAGGGTAGGAGATGTTAAGTGTATTTACAAGGTGGCCACTTTAAATTACGGTATATTTTCCAAATGGGGAACATGTGCCACTGACAACAGGTGACTAAAAAGATCTACTTGATCAGGATAATGATAATCACAGCAGATAAACTGTAGTCCTGCCAAAAGCCCTGGCAAAATCAGATTGCTGGGCAAAAAGGGTACATTGATGTTTCCACATTCCATATGGGATTTGTAAAATCTCAATTTCAAATTTATTCACAGCAGGATGTGTTGTTAATTATGCATTGGTCTCCTTGGCCAAACTTGGTCACATGGCTAGCCTCTCCCTGTGAGTAGCATCGTTGTCAAAAACAAAGGCCAGTTAGGCATATATATACATGAAGATGAAGCTTCTGATTGTGAAATTTCATTCATGAATGTTACTGAAAGAGCAGTCTTTTCCAAACTGTGCATATGAAAATATTGCAGGACACTTTTTTCTTAGGTTTTACTCAATCAGTAAAGCAATACAGTATATAGATTAGATCAAATCTCTCTATCTGTTCTTGTGGAGTTGGTGCCTAATTCATTCATTCATTCAATCGTATTTATTGAGCGCTTACTCTGTGCAGAGCACTGTACTAAGCACGTGGGAAGTACAAGTACAGTTTTGCTTTGTTGTCTGTCTCCCCCTTCTAGACTGTGAGCCTGTTGTTGGGTAGGGACCGTCTCTATATGCCTAATCACTAGGAGGAGCCAACAGGAAGGACCCACATGTCCCCCTTACCACTGATGAAGTACGTACTCTAGGTGGTAAATGGAATTAGTGTCATAAAGGATCAACATCTCCATCCCTTCCCTGCATAGGCCTTCTTTCGGTCTTCACAGAAAATTACCTTAGTAATAGCATTTACAGAGTGCCTAGTGAATGCAATGCATTGTACCAAGCACTTGGGAAAGTACAACAGGAGCACAAGGACATGTTCCTTACCCATAAGGAGCAATTGCTGGCTCTCCCTGGTTGACTTTTGGACTCTCTAAGCCACCACCCTTCCATCTCCCCAGGTTCATCATTTCTTGGGGATTGTGGCTAAACGAGTTTCTTATCACAGGATCAAAGGAAAAAATAGAATTTCATGATTATCAGACCCCCCATGCAAGCACATTCAAACAACTCAAACCTTCAAATGATATTCGTAATCTTCAGGAATACCAGTCATTTTAAATCATAGTTCTGGGGTAAGAGAATCAAATCAACTTTCCCAACATTTATCTTGATAGTGCAGCATTTGTCCCAAAACAAAGCAAAGCATTATTTAATCAGAGGCATCCACCGACTTTATTCGTTAATTTTCATTTAAGAAGATTTCTAGGAGGCCTGAAGACTTTAATCACAATTTCCTTTGAATATTCACATCATTTTATTCAGCTATATTATTCATCACCACAGAGGAGTATTCCTTTCCTATGTACTCCTAGGCCTCCTCCAACTCACCTTATTAGTCTCCTACTACAACTCAGCCCACACACTTCACTCCTCTAATGCCAACCTACTCACTATGCCTTGATCTCATCTATCTCGCCACCAACCTCTTGCCCACATCCTGCCCCTGACCTGGAATGCCCTCCCTTTTCATACCTGACAATTACTCTCCCCACCTTCATAGCCTTATTGAAGGCACATCTCCTCCAAGAGGCCTTCCATGACTAAACTTTTACTTCCTCTTTTTCACTCCCTTCTTCGTCTCCTGACTTGCTCCTTTTACTCATCACCCCCCACCCCCACATCACTAATATTTATATCCATAACTGATTTATTCATATTAATGATTGCCTCCCCCGCTAGGCTGAAAGCTCATTGGGGGCAGGGAATGTGTCAGTTATATTGTCATTTTGTACTGCTCCAAGCACTTAGTACAGTGCTCTGCATATAGTGAGCACTCAATAAATATAATTGATTGATTAATTGATTAACCAGTTGTGAGGCGCCATTGTTTGGAATGATCTAGAGGATAATCACTTGGCAAAAATAAAAAAATGCACATAAAAGCTAATTAAAAATAAATAAGTGAAATTGCTGGCATAAACACCTCTTTTCTTTAGTGTACCCTTTTAATGAATAATTTGTCAATTGAATAAAGAAATAAAATCCTACTAAAATCATATCTTTTCCAAGAGGCTTGCCTTGACTAACCTCTCATTCCCCCACACTATTCTCCCTCCCTTCTGTGTCACCTATGCACTTTGATACTCACCCCCACCCTGAACATATTCTTATACTCTGTTGCTTCTGTCTTAATGTCTGTCTCCCCCTTTAGCCTGTTAGCTTGTTATGAACAGGGAATGTATCTGCTAATTCTGTTATATTCTCCTAAGTGCTTAATACAGTGCTCTGCACCTAGTAAGTGGTCAATAAATACAATTGATTGATTCCCCTATTTGTAATTTATTTTAATGTCTGTCTCTCCCACTCGACTGTAAGATCCTTTATGGCAGAGATCCTTTCTACCAACTTTATTAAATTGTACTCTCTCAAGAGTTTAGCACAGTGCTCTGCACATAGTAAGTGCAGTCTTTTAGACTGTGAGCCCCTTTTAGACTGTGAGCCCACTGTTGGGTAGGGACTGTCTCTATATGTTGCCAACTTGTACTTCCCAAGCGCTTAGTACAGTGCTTTGCACACAGTAAGCGCTCAATAAATACGATTGATTGATTGATTTCCAGAACTTTCCACTTTCAACACTGCTCTGCCCGGGTTTGTCATAAAAGCTTACTTGACTTTTTCCATTTTCTTTGGCCTGGTAAACAAAAGGCAAAATGAGCCGTGGGGCCTAAGACTTGGTCTGAGGTGGCTGCATGAGATTTTCTCAGAATTTTCTGCAACAAGAGACAGACCTTGTGTATGTCCTCACTGACATGATTCTTTTCAAGTGTAATGCAGTCTACAACATACACTCCCCTTTTCATCATGCTTTATATTTGTCAATTTTCCCACTTGGACTTTCATGGATGGGAAAGTTGCTTCAGTGTCAGTTGGTTTGGGTTCACTGTCAGATTGAACAAAGCAAATTTGGAGGCACTCAAATTGGTTTTCTAGTTTTCTATTTTCCTTTGTTCAAAGGTTTTCCTTGTAGTAGTCAGATTGAGATATTTTTCAGAAAAGTTGAAACGAGAAGCTGTCTGATAGGGTTTCTGAAATCTGGAAAGAAAGGAAAGCATTAATTCAAAGGCCTATTATTGACTGATTTCTCAATGGGATACTGGAGCAGGATAAGAAACCTTATAAGATAGGTGACTAGTAAAAATGCCAACTTTTAAAATGACTATTTAGAAAATTCATTTTCTGGGTATAGAAATATAAGTTATTTGGAAATCAAACTGAAATTATACATCTAATTTCCCACTAAACACATTACATTTCTGTAATCTATCATCTCTTTTTCTCATTAAGAAAGCTTTTCAGAAGCTGCAGAAGCATATAAGTTTTTAAGGTAAATGGACATATAGCTTATGCTCAACTACCCCCATAGGCAAGTGTGATTCATTTGATGAGACAAGGAAAATAAAAAAAGTATCCTCTCTATTTGTAGACTTATTTGTGCCCTGCTTAATAGACTGACTTCATCTCTACTTCAGCAGGGATGCTTTAAGTCTAGAGCCCCATTAAGCAAGTTACAGAGCAGTATACATGTAAGGCTAAATAGGTATCTAAAATTATTGAAACATTAATGACATAATACCTCACCAAAAATTGTCGTCTTGGTAATTTCTCACTCCATTTTGGGGATCCACTATCACTGAAAATATTCTTTATGCAAAAGGCTAGGGTCACAGAGCTCATGCAGGGGTGGGATTTGCACCCTGAGATGTTGGATATCAGAGGGGAGAGTGGTTGAAATATTGGTTGGCCCTTAGAGCAGGAGCGGCTGGCTGTGTGGTTCCAAGCTTCTGCCTTCCCACCACAAAGGGGTGGTCTTGGCTTCCATAGCAACTGGAAGAAGGAGTGGGGGGGGACTCCTGAGACTTTAATACTATGGATCACACAAAGAAAACAAAACAGATTTAGTCCCTGACCTCTATACACTTTCTGCAATATTGAAAGCAAAACTATTTGGGAAATTTTATCACTCTGCTATATATGGATTTATTTTTGTTATGTGCTTTGATTTTAATATATGTGTCGTTTGGATTTACTTTGGAATCCTCAGTCATTCAATTTGCATTGTTATTTTTATAATAATGATGGCATTTGTTAAGTGCTTACTATAAGCAAAGCACTGTTCTAAGCACTGGGGGAGATGCAAGGTGATCAGGTTGTCCCACATGGGGCTCACAGTCTTAATCCCCATTTTACAGGTGGGGTAAGTGAGACTCAGAGAAGTTAAGTGACTTGTCCAAGGTCACACAACAGACATGTGGCAGAGCTGGGATTAAAACCCATGACCTCTGACTCCCAAGCCGGTGCTCTTTCCACTGAGCCACACTGCTTTTATGTCATTAAATAAGTGATAGAGAATTTTCATTAGATGCTAAACTTTTTAAGGTTAGGGAACATGTTTCTTGTTTCTGTTGGATGCTCCCAAACTCTTAGAACAATGCTTTACACTCAGTGGGGTCTCAACATTGATGGATTGATTGATGTTTGGATTTGCTGGATGCCCCTGGTGCCTCTCAGATACTAGCATATGACTCTGCCCTCCGGTTTTCCATGAAGCATATTTCTCTAGTAACACCCGGGACACGTTGGAATCAGATCCTCATTGACTGTATTTGGTCCCTCATATTTATAGCAGGACTCCACAACGAAGCAGCAAGCATGGGCCTGTGAGTCAGAGGGTCATGTGTTCTAATCCCGCTTCTGCCACCTGTCAGCTGTGTGACTTGGGGCAAGTTACTTCACTTCTCCGGGCCTCAGTTCTCTCATCTGTAAAACGGGGATTCAATATCTGTTCTCCTCCCTACTTAGATTGTCAGCCCTGTGTGGGACAGGGACTGTGTCTGATGTGATTATCTTGTATCTTCTGCCGTGCTTAGAATGGTGCTTGACACATAGTAACCACTTAACTAATACCACAATTATTATTTTTGCCTATGGAAACTGTATCTGCCCACCATGCACATGGGAGGGAGGACCCTGTGAAGGACTATCTGCCATGGTGTACCCCACTCCACTGAAGATGCCTTTAAGTATACTCAGCATTTTTGCATAAGTAAAATCGGTTAGCTGGCTGTCCTTCATATTCAAAGATGACAGCCCTGATCCATGAGTGTGTGGGTGTGACTGCAAAAACCACACTTCAAACATCTCCACTGTAATTTTGGTGTGCAGAGAATGGGTTATCTCCACTTTTCCATCCATCCATTGCTTACCTCTGGTGTAGAAGAAAAAAGGACCCTAAAAACCTGGGATACCAACTCTGGCAATGGCCTGAAGGGAAGCAGGTGGAAACTAGGCCAGCGGGAGCCTCTCTGTCTGGGAACAAACAGGCAGGGAGGCCACTCTAGCTGTTCTCCACTGACTCTCCCCAAGGTGGGACCCTCATGGACCCATGTCACCCTAGGGACTGTCCCCTTTATGCCAGATCAGAAGGACTCAGATTGGAGCACTGCCATCCCCAGAGGGTAGCACTGACAGCCCTTGCCAAGCTTGCCACAGTGGAAAGAGCATGGGCTTTGGAGTCAGAGGTTATGGGTTCAAATCCCAGCTCCGCCAACTGTCAGCTGTGTGACTTTGGGCAAGTCACTTCACTTCTCTGTGCCTCAGTTCCCTCATCTGTAAAATGGGGATGAAGACTGTGAGCTCCTAGTGGGACAACCTGATCACCTTGTAACCTCCCCAGCGCTTAGAACAGTGCTTTGCACATAGTAAGTGCTTAATAAATACCATCATCATTATTATACCACGGTGAAATTACATGCACATCAATATATTATAATATATTACATACACATCAATCAGAATTGACAATCTCCACACTTTTTTGCAGAACAATGTCAAAATTCTCCCCAATCACAGAATATTTCTCCTGGGGAACTCCTGAACTTCCTCACTTGCTCCAGATTTGTCACATATTGTCATGTTCTCCCAGATCCACATGAACTCTGGCTCTGTGTCCAGACTGTGAATGCAGCAGCAGGAGTGGTGGCAGAGGGAAGCTGGCTGTTGAAAATGACAAAAAATATATATAAAAGCATCCAATTCTGTGTTGCTACCAGATGGGCCAGCTAAAAAACAGATTATCCAATGTAAAACTGGAGGAATGGCCATCCCAGTTGTAGAAGTCCCAGACTCTAGCAGTCCGGATCCTGCAGAGTCCTAGTCAAGTAGGGGCACTTCTGAGAAGTGGCATGGGAGCTCTAAGGTCTCCCACTATCTAAAGACCTTGCCCTAGAGGCAGGGGCAGGCAGAATTGGAGAGTGAGGACAGCTAAGATGCACAGCATTGGTTGATACTGGCTTAGTTGTAGCCCCTCTTCTTAATGCAGTAATCTGGTTTATTACTGATGCTGACGATGATGAGAAAGAGAGAGAGGGTTGTGGGAGAGCTACTCTTTGGCTTTCGAAGACGATGCTAATGATGGTGAGATTTTCTCTGGGTGTATGAGCGTGTTGAGACCAGAGTGTGGTTGATGATTCCTTTCCTATTGTTAATTTATAAAGATTGTCCTTTGTAGGGCCATCACACTTTTTATATTACATACACTACATACCATTTTCATCTCCCAATCAGTCGATCATATTTATTGAGTGCTTACTGTGTGAAGAGGACCGTAGTAAGCACTTTGGAGGATAAGATATAACAGAGTTGGTAGGCAAGTTCCTTGCCCACAGCAAGCTTAAAGTCTAGAAGAATAATTGTGGTATTTGTTAAGGGTTTACTATATATTAAACACTGTACTAAGTGCTGGGTAGATACAAGATAATCAGGTCCCACATGGGACTCACAGTCCAAAAAGGAGGGAGAACAGGTATTGAATCCCCATTGTGCAGATCAGGGAACTGAGGCTCAGAGTTTAATGACTTGCCTAAGGTCACACAGTAGACAAGTGGCAGAGCTGGGATTAGAACCCAGGTCTTCTGACTTCCAGGCCCGGGCTCTCCTTTGGTGCCACAATCTTCCTAAAGCCTCTGCTCTGTTACTCCATCTCTAATTGCTTTATTCCAGGCTGTTCTGTTTTTCATCAGTTATGCACAGTTGTACCACATCATCATAAGGATTTATCTCAGAGTAGAGGAAAGACCCTGCAGAGAGGAGAGAGAGGAGAGTTCCAGGCTGATAGGGGCAGCTTTTTTATGGTATTTGTTAATTGCTTACAATGTTCATTCATTCAATCGTATTTATTGAGCGCTTACTGTGTGCAGAGCACTGTACTAAGCACTTGGGAAGTACAAGTTGGCAACACATAGAGACGGTCCCTACCCAACAGTGGGCTCACAGTCTAGAGGGGGGAGACAGAGAACAAAACAAAACATATTAACAAAATAAAATGAATAGAATAAATATGTACAAATAAAATAAATGAATAGAGTAATAAATACATACAAACATATATACATATATACAGGTGCTGTGGGGAGGGGAAGGAGGTAAGGTGGGGGGATGGAGAGGGGGAGGAGGGGGAGAGGAAGGAGGGGGCTCAGTCTGGGAAGGCCTCCTGGAGTAAGTGAGCTCTCAGTAGGGCCTTGAAGGCAGGAAGAGAGCTAGCTTGATGGATGTGCAGAGGGAGGGCATTCCAGGCCAGGAGGATGACATGGGCCAGGGGTCGACTGTGGGACAGGCGAGAATGAGGCACGGTGAGGAGATTAGCAGCAGAGGAGCGGAGGGTGCGGGCTGGGTTGGAGAAGGAGAGAAGGGAGGTGAGGTAGGAGGGGCGAGGTGATGGACAGCCTTGAAGCCTAGGGTGAGGAGTTTCTGCCTGATGCATAGGTTAATTGGTAGCCACTGAAGATTTTTGAGGAGGGGAGTAACATGCCCAGAGCGTTTCTGGACAAAGACAATCTGGGTAGCGGCATGAAGTATGGATTGAAGTAGGGAGAGACAAGAGGATGGGAGATGGGAGAGGAGGCTGATACAGTAATCCAGATGGGATAGGATGAGAGCTTGAACGAGCAGGGTAGCAGTTTGGATGGAGAGGAAAGGGTGAATCTTGGCAATGTTGCGGAGGTGAGACCGGCAGGTTTTGGTGATGGCTTGGATGTGAGGGGTGAACGAGAGAGTGGAGTCGAGGATGACACCAAGATTGCGGGCTTGTGAGATGGGAAAGATGGTAGTGCCGTCAACAGTGATGGGAATGTCAGGGAGAGGGCAGGGTTTGGGAGGGAAGACAAAGAGTTCAGTCTTGAACTGACTATGTGCCAGGAACTGTTTTACATGCTGGGGTAGAGATACAAGATATTCAGGTTGGACACAGTCCCTAACCCACATGGGGCTCACAATCTTAATCCCCATTTTACAGATGAGATAACTGAGGCCCAGAGAAGTGAAATGGCTTGCCCAAGTGGCAAAGCCAGAGTTAGACCTGTCCTTCTGACTCCCAGGCCTATGCTCTATCCATTAGGCCATGCTGCTTCTCAGGTTGAGTGAGAGAACAGAGGCAGAAGAGTCGAGAGCGAGGTAGAGCTAAAAGGTAGGCTTCGGAGGAATGAAGAGAATGAGAACTGGAAAGTTTCAGGTGAAGAGTGGAATGTGATGGAGAGTCTGATGCTGGAATGCAGGAACTTCATCCCTGGATGGAATCAATACTGAGACTTTGTTCTAGTATGCGCAGATGGGCTATAACGTCCCCATCAGCTGTGCTCAATAATATTGTTAGTGATGATCATTGCTCATCAGCTAGCCTCACTGTCGCCATTATCAGTATTTATTGAGCACTTACTGTGGGCAGAGCACTGTACTAGACATTTGGAAGCATATAATAAAAGATAAAGACATGGTCCCAGTCCCTCAGGATCTTAGAATCTAATGAGGATTGAGTAAAGGGCTCTAAGAGGTGAAGGAACAGTGTGAAAGTGAGAGGCAGGGATCCACTTCCTCCACATCCAACCTGACCATCATCAGTGTCACCACAATTGATGGTGGAGTCCTAAAACACTAAGGCATCGGCCTCCTTTGCAGTTGCTGATGGTCATGATAGCCTAGGGTGTAGCGTGGCCATTCGTCTGATTTTACCCCAGAAAGGCCAGTTTTCTCCTGGTCCATCCTCTGGTACTGTGGGGAGTCTGTAGGCACAGAACCATCTGGTATTCTTGAGTGCCATTAGTGGCCCCCTACCAATTTGGAAGGCATGTTATATGTCAAAAAACCAGGAAGCTTTTATCTTAACAATCAAGTAGAGTTGTACATGGCTAATGCCTGTATTGTTCTAATATGTAAAAATCAAATGAGTACGTTATCATTAAGAATAATAATGTGTCCGATTCTTAGGTTTAGTATACGGGGAGCAAACTAAGCACTCCCTGAAACCACAGAGCTTTGCAGTACTTCCTTCCCAATCCTATCCTTGCAGCAGTCTTGCATCTGGCCTGTTGCCTGTTTCCAAGGCAAGTTCACGCAGGGGTGGTTTGCAGTTTGTTCCCTAGAACTGCAGCCTCGACAAGTACACTTTTGCCCAAAGGAGGCTTGCCTGAGGTCCTCAGGTTCCTTTGGCCCTCAGTGGCTGGGGGGAGCCTTGAGGTTCCTGCTCAGTGAGGCTGATTCCCTGTGGGGTGGAAGGGTGGGGAGGGGCAGAGGAGGGGAGGGATAGAAGTTTTCATAGCAGATTAGGGCCCAGAAACTCCAGGCTAATTGAAGTAGGGAGGGGAAAAAGGTAGAATTTAGCTTCTCCTTCCCTTTTTCTCTTAAAAACACAAAGTTGCTTTGGTTACAGTGGGGAAAATAAGGAATAATAAGGAATAAAATAAGGAATAAAAATTAGCAGTAGTAGTAATAATAGTATTTGTGCTAATAATAGTCTTTCTCCTGAAGAAAGAACGATGGAGTTCTGGTTCCCTTCTATTTTCTCACTGAGGATCAGTATTGGCAGGCTTTGAAGGGATGGTTTTAATGTTTTTATTTTTCCTCTGTCAGGAGTATTTCTATAAAATGGTAAATTTAAATCAGGGGAATATGGCAATCTTCAAGTCACTGAGGGAAGTGCTTGGTACATTTCCTCTAGCCATAGTCAAAGAAAAATGCATTTCAAGTTCAATGAAAAATAATGAAAATGGTCATTTAATTCTAATAGTTTATATTAGCATTAGTCTCTCCAAAACTACCATTTAAAAGACATTCGGGATAACAAGATGGAAAATATCAAGGGCTGTTATATGACAACCGTTATAAATGCCATCCCACTTCTTTGAATCTCATTAGATGATCATTTACTGTGTGTCATTCAGATTGAGACTTAAGAAGATTGAGATTTTATGCCCGTCCTCAGTACTCTCTTTGCTTTCTTCCCCTCTCTTCCCCCTCCAACCCTCAACAGTCCTGTAACGATAGCTAATGGGGTTGCACAAATGGCAGTGAGTCTGAAGGCAGTAGTGGCAGCCACCCCACCGTATTCTCCCCTTCCACACTAGACCACCTCAGGCTGAAGTGGGCAGTGGGTGAGAGGAAGTGTTTGATGCGGCATGAGTTTGTGCCCTGTAGGATCGTGCCTGTTGAAGATCTTTCAGGCTGTCAATCTTGTATAAGGCTGAGAGATCCAGACCTACTTCAGAGGCCACAGCACAGAATCACAAACAGTCAGGCAATCAATATAATTTATTGAGTGCTTACTGTGTGCAGAACACTGTACTAAGCACTTGGGAGAGTACAATAGAGTTGATAGACCCACTCTCTGCCCTTGAACAGCTTGCAAACAAATGTGGGAGACAGACATTAAAATCAATTTCAGGTAGGGGAAAGCAACAGAGTAAGAGGCTATGTGATAATAATGGCATTTATTAAGCACTTACTATGTGCAAAGCACTGTTCTAAGCGCTGGGGAGGTTACAAAGTGATCAGGTTGTCCCACGTGAGGCTCACAGACTTAATCCCCATTTTACAGATGAGGTAACTGAGGCCCAGAGAAGTTAAGTGACTTGTCCAAAGTCACACAGCTGACAAGTGGCAGAGCCGGGATTTGAACCTATGACCTCTGACTCCAAAGCCCGGGCTCTTTCCACTGAGCCACGCTGTGCTGTCGGGGTGGTAGTGCAGTGAGTATCAGAGTGCTCAGGGGTACAGACCCAGCTGCATAGGTGATGCAGAAAGGAAAAAAAATAGAGTAGGGAGATGAGAGGTTAGTCAGGGAAAGCTTCCTGGAGGACCGTGAGCCCGTTGTTGGGAAGGGACTGTCTCTATATGTTGCCAACTTGTACTTCCCAAGCGCTTAGTACAGTGCTCTGCATACAGTAAGCACTCAATAAATATGATTGAATGAATGGCATATGATAGACAAGCAGTGTGGTTTAGTGGAAAGAGCACAGGCTGGGGAGTCAGAGAATGTGGGTTCTAATCCTGGCTCTGCCACTTGTCTGCTGTGTGACCTTGGGCAAGCCACTTAACTTCTCTGTGCCTCATTTCCCTCATTTGTAAAATGGGGATTAAGACTGTGAGCCCCACGTGGAACAACCTGATGACCTTGTATCCTCCCCCAGCGCTTAGAACAGTGCTCGGCACATAGTAAGCGCTTAACAAATACTATTGTTATTATTATATTAGTAGTATAGTATAGTATTGTAGGGATATTTAATCAGTCATATTTATTGAGTGCTTACTGTGTGCAGAACACTGTACTAAGCGCTGGGGAGAGTAAAGTATAACAGAGTTGGTAGCCACATTCCCTGCCCATAATAAACTCACAGTCTAGGTGGGTAGAGGCAGAATTAGCATAGAGAAGCAGCGTGGCATAGTGGCTAGAGCCCGGGCCTGGGAGTCGGAAGGTCATGGGTTCTAATCCCGGCTCCACCACTTGTCTGCTGGGTGACCATGAGCAAGTCACTTCACTTCTCTGGCCTCAGTTACCTCATCTGGAAAATGGGGATTGAGACCGTGAGCCCCACGTGGGACACGGGCTGTGTCCAACCCGATTTGCTTGGATCCACCCCAGTGCTTAGTACAGTGTCTGGCACATAGTAAATGCTTAATGAATACCACAATTATTATAATTATCATTGAAACAGTGCTTTGCACATAGTAAGCACTTAACAAATGCCATCACTATTATTATTATTAATAATAATAAAGAAATAAATTATAGGTATGTATATAAGTGCCGCGGGGCTGAGGTGGGGGTGAATAAAGGGAGCAAATCAGGACAATGCAGAAAGGTGTAGGACAAGAGGAATGAGGGTTTAGTAGGGGATATTAGTAGTGATATTGATGATAGTATGGCTTTGAAGATGGAGAGAGTGGTGGAGTGTCAGTTATGAAGGGAGAGGGAGTATCAGCAGGAGGGAGGATGTGAGCAAGGGGTCAGTGGTGAGAGAGGAGATTGAGGTAAAGTAGACTGGTTTTAGAGGCGTAAAGGGTGCGGGTTGGATTGTAGTGGGAGAGGAGTGAGAATAGGTAAGAGGGAGAGAACTAATTGAATAGTTTAAAGATGAGGGTGAAAGATTTGTTTGATGTGGCCATGGATGGGCAACCGGTGGAGATTTTAAGGAGTGGGGAGATGTGAGGAGAACATTAAAAAAAAATGATAGTCAAACACAGCACTTGTGTTCATATGTGTAATTTATTTACTTATATTAATGTCTTTCTCCCCCTCTAGACTGGAAACTCGTAGGCAAGGAATGTGTCTGTTATTATACTGTACTCTCCCAATCTCTTAGTGCAGTGCTTTGCACACAGTCAGCATTTTATAAATACGATTGAATGAATCAACAGCAAGATGTACAGAATGAAAAGGGGAGAGGCTGGTGACAGTCAGCAAGGAGGCTGATGCAGTATTTGTGACAGATATGACAAAAGTGCTTGGTCCCAAATGGTATTCTTTCATTCATTCTATCATATTTATTAAGCGCTTACTGTGTGCAGAGCACTAAGCATTTGTAGCACTGTAAGTGGAGAGGAAGAGTTGAATTCTATAGAAGTAGTGAAGATAGAACCTAGAACCGACAGGATTTGGTGACAGATTGAATATGTGGGGTGAACGAGATAGATGAGTTGAGTTTCGTGTCAAGGATACTGGCTTGAATAACGAGGTGGATGGTGATATTGTCTACTCCAATGGGAAAGACGTGGGAGGACAGGGATTGGGTGGGAACCACAGCACTTATGTACAGATCGTAAAATTTTATATCATTATTTACATTAATATCTGACTCCCCCTCTAAACTGTAAGCTCGTTATGGGCAGGGAACATATATGCTAATTCTGTTGAATTGTACTCTCCCAAACACTTAGTACAGTGCTCTGCACAGACTAAGCGCTCAGTAAATATTGATTAACTGATTGATCGATTTTGATTTTGTACATGTTAAGCTTGAGGTGTTGGTGAGATATTTAAGTAGATATGTCCTGAAGGCCAAATGAAATGTGAGACTGCCGAGTAAGAAAGAGAGAAGGACTGGAGAGGTAGATTTGGGAGTCATCTGTGTAGCGATGGTAGTTGAAGATGAGGGAACGAGTGACTTTTCCAAAGGAGTGAATGTAAATGGAGAATAGAAGTAAAAACAGAACTAATCCTTGAGGGACTGCTCAGCTATGGTGTGGGAGGCAGAGGAAGAACTGGTGATAAACAGTGAAAAGGAAGAACCAGAGAAGTAGGAAGAGAACCAGAAAAGGGCAGTGTAAGTGAAACCAAGATTAAATAGTTTTTCCAGTAGAAAGGGGTGGTCCACAATGTATGAGGCAGCTGGGAGGTCAAGGGAGAGTAAGATGGAGTAGAGTCTATTGTATCTGGAAAGAAGGAGGTCATCAGTGACCTTGGATAGGGTAGTTTCAGTGTAGTGGAGATAGTGGAAGCCGAATGCAGGGGGTCTAGGAGAGGAAATGGAGGCAGTGGGTGTAAACAGTCTGTTCAAGGAATAGGGCGATGGGGCAATAACAGGAGGGTGCAGTGCCTTAAAGGAGGTTTTTTTTTTCCTAGGATAGGGGATACATGGACATATTTGAAACAGAGGGGAAGGAGCCATTGAAGAGTGAGCAGTTGAAGATGGTAGTCAGGAAGGGAAAAAAGGAGGGGGCAAGTGTTTTTAATAAGGTGTGAAGAGATGGAGTAGGAAGTGCCGGTTGAGGGGGAGATTTTGAAAGGAGGTGAGGGATTGCCATTTGAGACACACCTGGAAGGATGAGAGAGATAAATATCTACATATATACATCCACATGTAGATGTATTTATCTCCTAAATTATTTACGTTTGTGTTTATCTGTCCCATAAGAGTGTAAACTCCTTGCAGGCAGGGAACATGCTATTTCTATTTCTTTATTGTGTACTTCCCATGAGCCTAGATCAGCACACTGAAGCAAATGAGTATTCAATAATTATCACTAGTAGAATTACTGCTGCTGCTACTTTCACTGTCAGTAGCACCACTTTACGGATATAGTGAAGGTGTTATATCGAAGCTGTTATATTTAAATCACACTTCTATAAGCGGTGGATAATTTATAGATGTTTGTGACTTGGCTACTTCCTTTAAATAATTTTCTTAATGAAAGCCTACGTACTTTCCTTGCCGTCTCGAAACTTACCTGGGTGGTGTCAGGGCTGCCAATTGTGGAAAAAATCTCTTCAAATGAAGACCAAGCTTTCACCTATAGCTTTTCCCCTCTGTTGCAAAGAATACATTTTGGTTTCATTAAGAGCAAATCACATTTTTTTTGACAGTTGCCTTTGGCATAGAGAAAAAATGAAAGACACTTCATTAGTGTAAAACAATTTTCCCCTCTGTGGGAGAAAAATGATAAAATGTGATCATCTCCCACTATGTGTTTTCCATTTACTATTTTTGAGCAGTACTGTCCTATCTAGATCTCACCAGCTGTCTACAGTACATTCCTGGAGGTTGCAGAGAGGAACTTGTCATTGTGTATCCTCCTCTTTCTTCACTTTGAGTGCAATGTCGCGTTCCCGTTTCTTCTCAGTGTGCCTCTAAGATGTATTGAAAAGATGATGGAAGGATGGGCAAGTCATTTAACTTCTCTGCACCTCAGTTTCTTCATTTGTAAAATGGGGATTAAGTATTTGTTCTCCCTCCTCAACTGTGAGTCTCATATGAGACAGGGACTGTATCCAACCTAATGATATTTTATCTACCTCAGTGCTTAGTACAGTGCTTGGCACATATTAAGTGCTTAATAAATATTTTATTATTATTATTATTATTGTTATCCCATATGAAATATGGGCAAAATTCCCAGGCATCCTCTGTTGCTTCCCCACCAAGACTCAAATTGCCTGTCTAGCTCCTCAGAACAACTATTCTGCTTTCTAATACCCCATCTGTGTTTAGTGGAAGGATACTTCCTTGCCCGCTCTTAAATCTGCAGAGTTCTGTCCTTATAGATTTATGTTAATTCATTCTCATTCTGAGTAGAAAGCAAATCTGGTTCAACTTTATGATCAAAATTTCTCTCAATGCTCATTGGGATTATCTAGCTACAAAATATAATCACATCCCACTTCAATGATTTGAAGTGACATAGCCTAGAAAAAAAACCACTTTGAGTTAATGAGGTTCAGATTATCCGAAGTTTTTTTTTTTTTTAATCCTGGCCACATTTATGACTCTGCACCCACATTCTTTGATTTAGGGATTTTGGTATATTTTATGTACAAAGCCTTAAACCTCCAATCTCATAGGATGCCTTACAAAATGTGATTGACCTCAAGGCTATTCACGGACTACTGATTTCAAGAGAAGCAGCATGGCTCAGTGGAAAGAGCATGGGCTTTGGAGTCAGAGGTCATGGGTTCAAATCCCGCCTCCACCAATTGTCAGCTGTGTGACTCTGGGCAAGTCACTTCACTTCTCTGTGCCTCAGTTACCTCATCTGTAAAATGGGGATGAAGACTGTGAGCCCCTCGTGGGGCAACCCGATCACTTTGTAACCTGAACAGTGCTTTGCACATAGTAAGTGCTTAATAAATGCCATTAGTATTATTATTATGTACACTATGTATAAGGCATTTGTGTAAAATATGAAGTGACGATGCACCCACATACCTCGTGACATAGACTTACTTTATAAAGAAATCCAGAACCTTTGATATGCATTTGATACCTGAAAGTGGTTGAAAAAATAGGTATTTTTTTCAGACTTCCTTTTATAAGCATATCACAAGAAATAGCATGGCCTAATGGAAAAAGCCCGGGCCTTGGAGTCAGAGGTTCTGAATTCTAATTCTGACTCTGCCACTTACCTGCTACATGACCATGGGCAAGTCACTTTACTTCTTCTGTGCCTCAATTCCCTCATCTGCAAAATGGGGATTCAATACCTGTTCTCTCCCCCGCTTAGACTGTGAGCCTGATTATCTTGTATCTATCCCAGGACTTAGTACAGTGTTTGGCACATAGTGCTTAATGAATATCACAATTGTACAATTACTATACTATGCATAGTCTTAGAAACACAAAGGGGAGGAATATATGACTTTTAAATGGATGGTGAATAGAGGCTGTTTTTGAATAAACTGATAGTGGTTTAAACAGGGCTTTACTATACTGCTGCAGAAATTTCATCAACATGGCCTTTTTCTTTATGATATTCATACCAAAGACTGAAAAGGAAATGGTTGTAGAGAACTCCACCCTAGAGAAAATGAAAGAATCTTCCAAGCATTAAATCAATCTGTAGAAACCAGAACTTACAAGTGCATCTAGTCCTGGAAGGCTACATCGAAACCATCTTTGAGAGATGAGCATTGAATTTTTTAAAGCTCCCTAGGAAAAGGCATTCATGTTTGCCTTCATAAAGGCTATTCCAGTTTTAATAAGTCCTTAACAGAGGGCTCTGCACACAATAAGCACTCAGTAAATACAACTGATTGATCGGTTGATTGACTGATTGATTATTAGGTCTCACTGACATGGAGTGCTTCCCTAAACCGAATCCAAATCTCTCTGGTCACAGTTTAAAATGCTTCCCTCTTACTCTGCCTTCAATGAAGATGAACATTGCGCTCAGGGACCTTCCTCTAACAAAACACTAGTATAATCAGTTTCATTAGAAGCCAGCAAATGGGGATCAGATCTACAGTGATAAATGCAACCTCCCAACTAATCACTAATTAATCAAGTGAGCTTTCAAAAGAGATAAGTTTCAGGAAACAGGGGTGAGTATTATGTGCAGCAGGGGTCAGTGGCTTTTTTCGCAGAGAAGTCAAACAAAATGAAAGCGCACAAATGAGTGCTTTCACAATTTATGGCCACCATGTATGATGCTGTGTCTGCTCTGGGGGAGGTAGCTGAGAGGCCTAGGGGTAGATTGCCCGCTCAAGGGTCCCAAGGGTGCACAAGGCCTGGCACTGAGGTAGTGGGGCAGGAAACTGAAGAGAAGGGGTGGTAGATAAAGGAGATTGGAGCCAGGGCCTAGGGAGAGGAAGAAGCCAAGAGTGGGAGGGGTGGGTGGCTGGCACTGGGAGTGCCTCACATGGGTCAGGCTGGGAAAAGGGCTCATAGCCAGGGAGGGAGCTGGCCTATCTGTGGGGTGGAAGGGACAGTGGACACATGAGGGTGGGGAAAGCCTCAGGGAGTCAAGCACATTGTCTGCTGCCCTCATTGCCTGGACTCTAAGGTTCTGGCCAGGAGTGTAGGGAAAGGAGGGTCAGGGAAGGGCCAGTGCACAGCAGAAAACTGACAGAGGTGGAGAGGAAGAGGTTCAGAGGGAAGCGGGGAAAGAAAGGACAGACTCAGATGGGACAGAGACAGGGGAAGGAGCTGCTGCTTCTGGAAAGAGCAGCTAACTGAGCCGCAAGTGCTATTGGCTCCACAACTCAGGGTAGGGCTGTGGGCAGCTCTGCAGTTTAGGGCAGAAGGGTAGGGTTAGCACGAGGGGGACCAACTAAGACCTAATATCACTGCTCCACCCTATGGCAAAACAGCATGATTTCATAACAGCACTTAGTATGCTGCATGATGTAATCAGCCCATGTTCTGTGGGCATCGTGAGGTGTTATGTCCCATGTCACGTGAGGGACGGCATTTTGAACAACTTGCTGAAGCAGCCTTGACACTATCTTTTACTTGCTTTTTAAATTTCCTCTCTGAGGCAGTTTGTTCCACCCTAGCGGTCCAATCCCCAGGCCATTCATGAAGACTTCAGGACCTAGAAACTGCATGAGAGTATGTAATGCACCTTGTGGGGACTCAAATATTGTGGTTAGTCACTATAAATGATAATCAAGACATTTTATGCCTTTTAAAAGTTGTTGTCAGAAAGCAGCTTGAAATGAATTTTGGATCTGTCTGCAATTGTTTGATTTTTAGAATTTTTTGTGTGTACAGAGCACTTTTACATACAAAGCCCATTAATGGCCCAAACTGTGCCATAGGGCCATAGACCAGCAGGCAGTAACCAAAATTGCTGCCTCAGCCATGTTAGCCAGCTATTGTCAGGATTCCTGCTGAGCTAGTCTATCACCCAAGGTACCCTAAGAAGAGCAGAGAAGCAGCATGGCTCAGTGGAAAGAGCCCAGGCTTTGGAGTCAGAGGTCATGGGTTCAAATCCCAGCTCTGCCAATTTTCAGCGATGTGACTTTGGGCAAGTCACTTCACTTCTCTGGGCCTCAGTTTCCTCATCTGTAAAATGGGGATTAAGACTGTGAGCTGCCCATGGGACAACCTGATCACCTTGTAACCTCCCTAGCACTTAGAACAGTGCTTTGCACATAGTAAAAATAATGATGATGGCATTTATTAAGCACTTACTATGTGCAAAGCACTGTTCTAAGTGCTGAATAATTTTGGTATTTGTTAAGCACTTACTATGTGTCAAGCACTGTTCTAAGCGCTGGGGAGGATACAAGGTGATCAGGTTGTCCCATGTGGGGCTCAGAATCTTAACCCCCATTTTACAGATGAGGTAATTGAGGCACAGAGAAGTTAAATGACTTGCCCAAAGTCACACAGCTGACAAATGGCAGAGCCAGGATTTGAACCCATGACTTTTGACTCCCAAGCCTGTGCTCTTTCCACTGAGCCACGCTGTTTCTTAATAAATGTCATTATTATTATCATTATTATTATTATTATTATTATTACCCCCCTAGGTGTTCTTCAGTCAGAAACCTCCATTACTGATGGCATGGTCCCAGTGGTCATCCTTAGTACCCAAAAGGTGAACATCATCTGCAAAAGTGTCAATGTTTTTCGAGGGAATCAATCAATCAATCAATCGTATTTATTGAGCGCTTACTATGTGCAGAGCACTGTACTAAGCGCTTGGGAAGTACAAATTGGCAACACATAGAGACAGTCCCTACCCAACAGTGGGCTCACAGTCTAAAAGGGGGAGACAGAGAACAGAACCAAACATACCAACAAAATAAAATAAATAGGATAGAAATGTACAAGTAAAATAAATAAATAAATAAATAGAGTAATAAATATGTACAACCATAAGGGAGGGAGGGAGGGAGGGAGGGAACCCCTCCTGAACTAGAATATCCTACAGGAATCAATCAATCACTATTTTTCCCCTGCTCCTTGACTCACCTGTGAGCAGAAAAGCAGGTTAAAATGGTGACATTTCTTGTGAAGAAGGTGTGAGAGCATGGGGGGTGGGATGAAAATCTGCAGCACTTTCCGACTATCGGACAGTCACCAACTGGCATTCCCCTTTGTTGTTGGGCAGTGCTGCTCTATTTAAATTTTACATGATGTTCAATAAGAGCCTATTTTGAAAATCTCTCCACATCTGCCTTCAGAGACTCTGACCCAGGAGCTCCCAGGAGGTAGGAGCCTCCTCCACCGTAAGAGAAACTCTTCCAGATTTTCAGGCTTAACAGAACACAGCCGTCTCTACAATTACATTGCTTCACTTTTTGTACTGAGCATAGCTATTAATCTCCATGATGGCTATTCTATCTCTGTAGTATGGCAGGGTTTGTGCTTTATGTCTGAAGATTTAAATTCTGTTATTTAATGTCTAAGATTGCTGAAGGGAATCATTTATAGTTGTATTCCTTCATATGAGGGAAAAATACTAAAATAAATCAGAAGAGAAAATTTGTGATGTAGCCAGAGTAAATGGTATATGGCAAAAATGGCATTTGTTTATCACCCTAATAAACGTTCTTGCTAGAATTCTAGTATCTGCCCAGTGATGGCAAACATTAAAAGTCATTTTTGACAATTCTTTTTTATTAATTTTTATGATTGATGTGTATAGCCACATAGCAGCAATGGTTGTATTTTTTAATCAATAATAAAGGGCCTTTTTAATCAAGGCCCTACTGAGAGCTCACCTCCTCCAGGAGGCCTTCCCAGACTGAGCCCCTTCCCTCCTCTCCCCCTCGTCCCCTTCTCCATCCCCCCATCTTACCTCCTTCCCTTCCCCACAGCACCTGTATATATGTATATATGTTTGTACATATTTATTACTCTACTTATTTATTTATTTTACTTGTACATATCTATTCTACTTATTTTATTTTGTTATTATGTTTGGTTTTGTTCTCTGTCTCCCCCTTTTAGACTGTGAGCCCACTGTTGGGCAGGGACTGTCTCTATATGTTGCCAATTTGTACTTCCCAAGCGCTTAGTACAGTGCTCTGCACACAGTAAGCGCTCAATAAATACGATTGATGAAATGGAACAAGGTTGCCTTTTCTCCTCTACTCCCCCATGAGAACTATTCAAAATGAATCACCTCTTCCAGGAAGATCTTCCTGATTAATATTTCTTTTCCCCAGGTCATATCCTACCAACTTTTGTGTTACCTCTGATCTTTTGCACTCCCTACCAGCTGATAGCAGTACTGTACGTAGCAGCTGACATTCTGTGTTATTTAAGCTCTTACATATCCAGCTTTCTATTCTCTTCTTCCTCCTCTCTGTTATTTATTTTGTGTCTATCTCCCATTCTAGATTGTAAGGTCCTTGAAGGCAGGGATAATATTTTCTGATACTAGTTTTAATTCTTTGTGCTTCAAACAGTGCTCTTCCTGCAGTATTGATAGACTGATTGATTAATGAATTACCAAATGCTACCTTGGGAGAGTCAAACCTAGAGTAGCTATTCATCTTATTTTATATTGGACAGTCCGATAATCATTGGGTATTTTTATTTTTAGCATCTTGCTCCCTCCATTGCTGCTTCTGCCACCAAAATCCACAGATTGGTAGCAGAGCCCATGTCTCCAGGGATCTGGGAGGAAAACATAAAGTCTGTGGAGGAAGTGAAGGAACAAGGGTCTTCCCAGAGAAATGCTATAAGTTCTGCCAAACTTGGTGCATTTATGCAAATGGTGCATGCACTATCACAGCACTGCTGCATTCCTGGTGTGACACATCAATCGATCAATGAATGGTATTTATTGAATGTTTACTGTGTGTAGAGCACTGTACTAAGCGTTTGGGAAAGTACAGTATAACAGTGTTGGTTGACATGTTCCCTGCCCACATGAGTCATCATGAACATTTCCATATCTGCTATTCACAAACCTGTCAATGGCCACCCTAAGTAAGCCTGTTTAAAGATCTTGCAGGATAATAATAATAATAATAATAATAATAATGGCATTTATTAAGCGCTTACTATGTGCAAAGCACTGTTCTAAGCACTGGGGAGGCTACAAGGTGATCAGGTTGTCCCACAAGGGGCTCACAGTCTTAATCCCCATTTTACCGATGAGGTAACTGAGGCACAGAGAAGTTAAGTGACTTGCCCACAGTCACACAGCTGACAGTTGGCCGAGCCAGGATTTGAACCCATGACCTCTGACTCCAAAGCCCATTCTCTTTCCACTGAGCCAGGATGTCAGGCATACATAGAAGGAATGCATTGTGGACAGATTCCCTAGAAACAATGATAATAATAATTGTGATATTTTTTAAGCGCTTACTATGTGCCAAGGACTGTAGTAAGTGCTGGGGTAGATCCAAGATAATTAGGCCAGACAGACACAGTCCCCATCACACATGAGCCTCACAGTCTGTCACAGAGAATCTTGTTGGAAGAAGTCCTCCTTCCACTAGGCCACGCTGCTTCTCACAGGAGCGTAGAAATATGCAACTTTAATACTTAAGTTGCACTACATAAAGGAGTTTAATTCAGCAAAAAGATTATTTTGTACCTTCTCCAGCACTTAGCTCAGTGCTTTGGCACCTTGTAAGTGCTTAACAAATCATGAGACAGGAAAACCTTCACAAAATCCCAAACTTCACAACTACATACTTGATAGTTTTATCTCTATTTCCTCATATAAAAGTCTCTGAGAAACAAACAAGAGTTTATCATCTTAACAGGATTCCAACAAGGTTCCTTAGAATACATGGAAAAGTTTTCCCAGAAGACGAACAACATAGTCGGATTCAGGGCAAGTATGACAGCAGCAGAGAAGAAAGAAAGCCTCACCAACCAGGGAACCTGGGAATGCAGGAAATACAGTTGCTTTGTGCTAATAATAAAGATAATGATAACTGTGGTATTTGTGCCAAAAATTGTCCTAAGCAATGGACTAGCTTTAGGATAATCAAGTTAGAATCCTGGTCCCTCATGGAGCTCACAATCTAAGTAATCAGGTTCTCTTTGCCTTTTGGGAAATGTCGACTGAGAGTTTATTTTTTTCACTTTGTATTGCTCTTCCCCTCAATCTCTTAGCTCCACTGTCGAAGAAGTTTGCAATTACTGTGGCCCAACAGTAGTTACAGCTAAACTGACACTAAATAGGCCATTCAAAGGGCAATTATCACTCAGTTATCTGTAAATATGAGATAAGAGTAAGATTAGGATTATAAGAGTAAGATTACTACTTATTAAGTAAACATTTCTGTCACCAGTAGTGATACTATGTGTTGCGGAATCAAAAAAGATCTGCCTTTTCACTGGAGGTCTGCCGCTAACTCAGTGGCCAATAATGCTAAGGCCAGGCCTATATTTGCAAGAACATTTTCCTCTGGAAAGTTCCTTTTCTGTCCTGAATCTGCACAGAGCAACATTAGTGCCGAGTGGAGACTGTGCTCTGTAGTTAGGATCAGTGTTTTGGGAGCCTTGTACTGTAAGTGCTTTCTCCAAGATGCCCTGGGAATTCTGATGATATATCTGCCTGATAGGAAGACTTACAGATCTATTACAGACTGACCAGAGGCCTACATGGCTTCAGCGTTCCTACAGTTTAGGCAGCCTGACGTTGGGACAACAGGAGGAGTGTCGGACTTGCAGCTTCCTCAAGTAGAAGCTTGATCTGGGAAATTATCTGAGCTCATCTGGGCTAGGGAAGCAGTGTTGTCTAGAGGAAAGAGCATGAACCTGGAAGTCAGAGGACCTGGGTTCTAACCCCGGCTCTGCCGCATGTCTGCTGTGTGACTGTGGGCGAGTCACTCAACTTCTCTGAGCTGCAGTTACTCCCTCTGTAAAATGGGGGTTAAATCTTACTCCTTCCTACTTAGACTGTGAGCCCCATGGGGGACAGGGACTGTGTCCAACTGTTTAACTTGTATCTACCCCAGCACTTAGTACAGTCTCAACACATAGTAAGCGCTTAACAAGTACCATTATTATTAACCAGGAGGGACACATGAAGAGACAATCAAATATAGATGAGCTCAAGCACAACCTAGCTCTTTTGAGCTCCACTCTCCTGAAATGTCACAAAAACTTTAGACTGTGAGCCCACTGTTGGGTAGGGACTGTCTCTATATGTTGCCAACTTGTACTTCCCAAGCGCTTAGTACAGTGCTCTGCACACAGTAAGCACTCAATAAATACGATTGATGATGATGAAAAAAGAACTCTCCTGAAATTAGCAGGGTAGTGAGTCATCAGCACCTTTACGATGCCATGGGAATCTATGGATTTCTTGCAACAAGCTCTTCCATTTGCCCTGTGCAGACTCAGCTGTTATGTGACCTTTTGGCATATCATTTGCTAGTGTCTCAGTTCTTCAGGACTCCCATAAAGGGAACAAATTTAACCCTGGCCATTCCTCCATCCATTTAGAGAGAGAAGTTCTCAAACTACTTTGAACAACTTATTAGATCATAGTCATCCTAGTGATAATGCCTTGAAAGTATATAGTGTCTTTCTTTTGAGGACCGGAATATGTTTCAAATATTTTATAAGCAATTTCATTAAACCCCCAGACATGGCAGGATATGGTCTTGTGGCACCAAGGAACTTAGTGAAGGGGACATTGGGGGTGCTAATTTGCAGAGAAGATTCCGGCACACTTGAGCCCTCTCAGGGGGTCGTATGGGGACAGACTACACTTAAGATCTCCAAATTGTAAGCTCCTTGAGGGTGGGTAGCATGTCTAGCAACTCTACTCTTCCAAGCACTTAATACAGTTCTCTGCACATGGTAAGTGCTCAATAAATACCATTGACTGATTGATCTTCTTTCTGACTTTTAGCCAGCCCCCTCTAAAGAAGGCTAGAGGGTTATGATTAAGGCAAGCTGGTAGGAGCCCTGGGTTCTGGATCTGACCTCCTCAAAGCAGGGCTGACCACAACTAATTTTCTTCAAGCAAGGCTACCCTTTTGTTAGTCTTTTTTCCTTACAAACTGACTGTTTTATAAGGGATGGTAAGGTAAGTTGTGCAGGCAGCACCATGATGAGTTGACCCAACCTGAGCTGGCAATGCACCCATGTTTTTTTTAGGCCAGGTTACCACAGGCCCTAAACAGACCCATCAGTCAGAGTGCCAGGATCTTTACAAACATGTCAGTAAATACATCTATTGGAAGACCACATTGTAAATCTATAGAAAGTCATCTGTATAATTGTTTGCCAAGGGATCATTTCGACTGTGGTGCTAATCTCATACTATGAAGATAGTTTTATTACACTACAGCTGATTTTTACCAACCCTATGCCACAGCACCTTATCAAAACACTTTCCCCTTCCTTCTTATCCTCCCTGACCACCATCTTCAACCGTTCACTTCCCAATTGGCTTCTTCCCCACTGCTTCCAAGTGGTTCATATATGCCTTATGGCTCTCTCCAGTTATTACCCCATCTCCCTCCTCCCATTCGTTTCCAAAACCTTGAACAAGTGATTTACTCCCACTGCTACCACTTCTCCAATTCTCTCCTTGACTCCCTCCAATCTGGCTTCCACCTCCTTCACTGCCCAGAAACTGCCATTTCCAAGTTTATCAAATTTTGCCCCTCTTTCATCAGGGTCCATTCTAACAATAATAATTGTGCTATTTGTTAAGCACCTAATATGTACTAAGCACTGGGGTAGATACAAGATCATTAGGTTGGACACAGTCCCTGTCCCATATGGGACTCACAGTGTAGGAGAGAGAACAGATACTTAATCCCCATTTCACAGATGAAGAAACTGAGGTGTAGAGAAGTTAACTTCCCAACCTTCCAGTATCTTCTCAACGTATCTTAGAGGCACACTGAAAAGAAACAGGGAAGTGTCTCCTGTGCAACATCCATTAATATGCTGTAGACAATCTGTGAGATCCAGGTAGGGAGGTACTACTCAAAAGTAGTAGAAGGAACAACATATAATGTGTTTCTTAGTGGATAGAGCATGGGCCTGGGAGCCAGACAGACCTGGGTTGTAATCCCAGCTCCGCCACATGTCTGCTGTGTGACCTTGGGCAAGTCACTTAATTTCTCTGGGTCTCAGTTACCTCATCTGTAAAATGGGGATTGAGTGTGAGGCCCATGTGGGATAGGGACTGTGTCCAACCTGATTAACTTGTATCTACCATAGTGCTTAGAACAGTTCTTGTCACATAGTAAGTGCTTAGCAAGTACTGTAATTATTATATAGTGGGTGATGATCACATATTTTCATTTTTCTCCCCAAAATGAAAAACTGCTTTACACTAATGAAGTGCCTTTTATTTTTTCTCCATGCCAAAGGCAACTGTCAAAAAAATGTGATTTGCTCTTAATGAAACCAAAATTTAGTTTTTTGCAATACAGCAGAAGAGCTATAGGTCAAAGCTTAGTCTTCAGTTGAAGATATTTTCTCCACAGATTGGCAGCCCTGACATCACCCAGGTAAGTTTCAAGAAGGCAAAGAAAGTATGTGATCTTTCATCATGGACATTAGTTAAAGGAAGTTCTCTTGGGTTTTTATAAAAGTAGCCAAATCATCTATAATAATATAGGAGAAGCAGTTATAAATTATCTGCCTCTTATAAAAGTGTGATTTAAATATAACACCTTCAATATATCTGTGAAATGGTGCTATTGACAGTGAAAGAAAGCAGTGATAATTATTGAACATGCTTTTGGTGCAGTGTACTGTTCGAGTCTCTTGGAAAGTACAGTTAAAGAAATAGAAATGGCACATTCCCTGCCCACAAGGAGCTAACACTCTTATGGGACAGATAAACATAAAAGTAAATAATTTAAGATATATGTATCAACAAAGTATGCATGTCTAGGAAATTAATCTGGGCTGGCTTGTTGAAGGAGGTGGGATTTTAGGAGGGCATTCATGGAAAGTGGGGAGAGCTGTGATCTGTCTGATGTGGGGAAAGAAGGAGTTCTGAGATGAGGGAACAGCATGAGAAAGGGGACAAAGGTGAGAGAGACAAGAGCGAGGTACAGCTCGAAGGTTGTTTTGGTGGTTGGTTTGTTCCATCAGACCAAAGGGATTATGTTGGGGAACACCAGGTGGAGAGAGCAGATAGATTTGGTGGAGAGCCTTGAAGCTGACTGTGAGGAGTTACTGTTTGATGAAAAGAGAAACAGAAACCAAGTAGAGCATTTTGAGAAAAGGGGTGATGTGAGCCAAGTGATGCTTCAGAAAGATAACCAGTGTAGCAGTGTATAGCTTAGATTGAAGGGGAGAGAGGCTGGAATCTGTCAGAGCAGCAAGGAATGACTTGGACCAGAGTGGTAGCAGTTTTGGGTGGAGATAAGGGGGCAGATCCGGGAGATATTCTGTAGAAAGAGCTGGCAGGATTTAGCAGGAGACTGAATGTGAGTTGAAAAATAGTGAGAATTTGAAGATGACAGGAAGATGGTGTCATTTTTGATTGAGATGAAAAAAGGTACAAGTATGAGCAGGTTGCAGGGGAAAGACAAGGAAACAAGATATGTTGAGCTTTATCTGCATGTGTGAATTTGGTTAAAAAAACAAATGTGTGAGCAACCCTTCTATCTACCTGTTTTGCACATAAAGATAGCTCATTTCTGTGCTAATAGATTTTCCTCACACAGGACCTGACTCTTTTCAAGCCTGTCCCTTGATATCCCATTTTTTTGCACAGCTTTTGCTAGAGAAGATCCATATCTCTCCTGATTGCTGCCCACCAGGTTGTTATAGGGGTCTCCCAACAGTCCAATGCTGTGCCTCATTGTTCGACACTGCTTCACTATGTCTTTACATTGTTTCTTCTTCATTCCTGGTTTGTACATGCCTCATTGTTGATGATGAGTATGGCTGGTTTAACTGCTATAACTCTGCCCTCTCCTCTGTCTGGAAACAATACCTCTCCCTTATTGACTCCCATGCCCATTTCCCATGCCAACTGTTTCAGACTTGCCATTTCATACTTCATTCTGCTCCTCAGATCATTTTTCTAAAAATCGTTCGGTTCACATCCACCTCAAAAACCAGCAATGGTTGCCCACCCACCACTATATCAAACAGATACTTCTTACCATTGGCTTTAAAGTGCTCAATCACCTTGCCCTCTCCTATCTTACATCGCTGATTTCCTACTACAATACTTCACTCCCAGTGACTACCTACTCACTGTACCTTGATCCCAATCTATCTCACTGCTGACCCCTTGTCCACATCCTCCCTCTGGCCTGTCCACTCCCTTCCCCTTTATATACCACTGCCACTCTACCCTCCTTCAAAGCCTCATCAAAATCACATCAATCAGTGGTATTTATTGAGCACTTACTGTGTGCAGAGCACTGTTCTAAGCACTTAGAAGAGTACAACAGAATTAGCCAACATGTTTCCTGTCAATAATGAGCTTAAACTTCTCCTCCAAGAGGCCTTCCCTGACTAAACCACCATATCCCTTACTCCCTCTCCCTTCCAAGTTGCCTATGAACTTGGCTGTGAACATTTAAGCACTTGATATTCACTCTATGCTTAGCCCCATAGCACTTATGTACATATCCATAATTTATTTTAATGTCTGTCCATCCCTGTGGACTTTAAGCTCCTTGTGAATGGGCAATGTGTCTATCAACTCTATTGTATTTTACTCTCCCAAGTGCTTAGTACGGTGCTCTGCACACAGTAAGTGCTCATTAAATACCATTGATTGGTTGATTGAATTAGATTTTGAAAAAAACAGATAGATGATGGGGAACAGCAAATATAATTCCACTAAAAGCAAAGAATGATAATTGAAGCTGTGGGAGTGAAGAAGTTCTTCAAGAGAGCTAGAGACTAGAAGGGGATCCATAACTGTTTCTTGAGGGACTCAGGTGGATGGGGGGAAACTCTTTAGCATTATCTTTAAGGTACTCAGTTCTACCTTTCCTGCCTCTCCCACTATAATCCAGCCACCTTAACCACCCTCCCCCTGCCCCCTACTCCCTCCAGCCAGCACATATCCTTATGTTCTGCTGCTTCCCCTGGCTTTCCCATCAATGTAGACAACACCACCATCCTCCTTGTCTCACAAGTCCATAACTGTCATTTTATTTCACTCTTCTCTCTCTTTCAAGTAGCAAATTCAGTCAGTTCTATCTTTACATCATCTACAAAATCTGCTCCTTCCTCCTCACCCAAACTGCCACCACACTGACCCAAGAACTTGTCTTATGCCATCTCAATTTCTGCATCAACCTCCTCTCTGACCTCCTTGCCTCCAGGCATTCCCCTCTCCATCCATATGCTGCCTGGATAAAGTTTCTAAAACATCGTTTTGCACACTTCTCCCCACTCCTCACAAACCTCCAATGGTTGCCATCCCTCTCCACATCAAACAGAAACTCCTGACCATCGACTTTTAGGCACTCAGTCAGTTCTCTCCTCTCTACCTAACCCCACTCCTCTCCCACTACCACACAGGCCACAAACATAATTCCTCTGATACCAACCTACCCACTCTGCCTTGCTGTTGTCTCTCTTGTCGATGACTTCTTGCCTGGACTTCTCTCCCACTGGCAGACTACTTCTCTCCCCATCTTCTAAGACCAAACAGAGCCTTCTTTTATGGTGGTGAATTGATATCCTTAGAAAGGTATTTTTTGTTGTTGTAAATTATTTCCTTGTATTTTTGAACTCAGTAAGTTAAATGAAATGAAAATTATTTGTATATGAGGGCTGACTATTACTCATTCATTATTTGAATTCTTTTCTATTTCATTTCTTGGGAAGTATCCTTATTATTAAAGATGTTAGCCATGTGGTTTTCAAGCTGTTCTCTCAAGCAGTAAGATGGTAACTCTATGTTTCAGCTCAGGATTTTCAAACATTTGGGTAAAAAAAAATGAAATAGTTTAACAGCATTATACACCTGGTAAGAGGAGGCCACTGTGAATTAGAGCTTCCCCACAGAGCATAAGCCCCCTCTCAGGATCGCACCTGGAGAGTTTGAGTACTCTACCAGTCTCAGCTATGGGAGGGAGAGTCAAGCAGAGGCATACCCATTCCATTCCTACCTTGGGCGGTAGCTAGCAAGTGGAAGGCAATCTGCTGCAAATTCAAACACATCTGTGCTGGGCAGTGGCAGCATGGGAGAGAGTTGAGGGCAGAGACTCAGGTTTACTGCACAGGAGAAGGCAATGGCAAACCACTTCTGTATTTTTACCAAGGAAGTTCTATGGATACACTACCAGAGCAATTGCAGATGGAGAGTGGGGCATTCTGGGAGAGATATATCCATGGAATCACTATGGGTCAGATAGACCCATAAGACAAGACAGAGCATAAGAACTAAGAGTTCCAGTCCTGCCAGAAGTTTCCCTCTAAACTTTTTCTATTCTTTCCCTATCTTTTTTTAGCATTATCTTTAAGGTACTCAGTTCTACCTTTCCTGCCTCTCCCACTATAATCCAGCCACCTTAACCACCCTCCCCCTGCCCCCTACTCCCTCCAGCCAGCACATATCCTTATGCTCTGCTGCTTCCCCTGGCTTTCCCATCAATGTAGACAACACCACCATCCTCCTTGTCTCACAAGCCCATAACTGTCATTTTATTTCACTCTTCTCTCTCTTTCAAGTAGCACTTTTAAGCACTTACTATGTGTCAAGCACTGATCTAAGCCCTGGGGCAGGTACAAGTTAATTAGGTTTGCCACAGTCCTTGTCCCACATGGGGCTCATATTCTGAGTAGGAAGGAGAACAGAGAAGCAGCATGGCTTAGTGGAAAGAGCATGGGCTTTCGAGTCAGAGGTCGCAGGTTCAAATCCCGGCTCCACCAATTTTCAGCTGTGTGACTTTGGGCAAGTCACTTAACTTGTCTGTGCCTCAGTTAACTCATCTGTAAAATGGGGATTAAGACCGTGAGCCCCCCAAGGGACAAACTGATCACCTTGTAACCTCCCCAGCGCTTAGAACAGTGCTTTGCACATGGTAAGTGCTTAATAAATGCCATTATTATTACTATTAGAACAGGTTTAAGTCTTATTTTACAGTTGAGGAAACTGAGGCATAGAGAAGTTAAGTGACTTGTTCAGAGTCACACAGCAAGCAACTGGCAGAGCCGGGATTAGAACCCAGGTCCTTTAGACTTCCAGGTCTGTGCTCTTTCTACTAGGCCATGCTGCTTCAGTGTATCTTTACTTGAAAACTAAGACTATTTATTTCCTTTTTCCAGGGGTCCAGAGTACCAAGATGATATAAATCTTTCCCCTGCACCTGTCAGTTAAAGAGCTATTTCCATAGCAGTGACCCTTCCCCCATGACAAAAAAGTAACACATCTTGGATTCTGTGAAATGTTTCTTCTTACCTTCCCTACTGCACCTAATCTCTTCCTTTTAAACTTGCTGTTTCTTTAGGGATTCTGCCCCACCAAAAGAGAGTGGACAGGATAATTCATGAATCCAGCTGCTATCATGAGGAGGGTATTCAGAGAAAAGCCAAAAAATATAGCAGGCCAAAGAGTGCCGCAAGGGAAGGCCGATTGGAGAGCCTGGCATCTGGAGGGAGGCAGAAAGACTCCTGTTTTGAGACGGGAATGGTCCTCAGAGTGAAGTGAAGTTGATTTTTGATTTGTGGTTTTTCTGCAGCAGTTGTATGGTGATATAGCATTTGGGTTTTGCCAGAGATCTGTTTTGTCTTGGACATGGGGCTTGAGCCAGAAGGGAGACTATTGGTATTGATCAATCTCACATCTGCTGTGTGTGCCGGAGGCCAATCTCATATTATACAGTTTATATCGTAGGGAATTGCCATGCAAATAGGCGGGTCCCTTTTTTTGTCACCCTGTCCTGCTTTCCCAGAAAGATTTGTCTGGAGGGAATAATTGTCCCATTTTGGAGTGACATAAACCCTGGTTCTCCACAGAATTAGAGAGCAAGTGAAGCCAGACTGTAATCAGTGTCTTGTTTTCTAAAAATGGAAATCTGGCCACCTTAGTAGAGGAGGACTGAAAGGGGCTTTAGTGAAGCACATCAACAATATACTTTGAGTTTCACTGAAAATTGTCTTGTTCTTTTACAGAGGGTTATAAAAATCCAACTTGATAAATGGGGAGAAACAAGAAAACGCATATCTTAATGGGTTTTTAGCTGGAATTTGATTACACAGTAGGATTAAAGCATTAACAAGGAGAATAATATAAGCAGGCTTCACTGTAGTGCCTTTGCTGCCCTGAGCCTGTGTGCTATCTCTGAACTCCAGTCCTGCTGCAAGGAAGCGAGCTTGATGTTTGAACTTCCCCAAGCAGTGCATTCAGCTGCCAAGTCAACCCCATTCAGAAATGTCTTAATGCAGTACTTGGGGCTCATGAAATGAATGTGAATTGAACTCTAAAGGCTAAATCAAATGATTTCAGCTCAAACATACCATAATCCTGGTACTGGGCAGTTGCACAGCTCTGATGTCTCTTAATAGAAGCCTCTGGCTCTATGAAATTTCCATTGCCAAACTTCCCAAACTTCACTATACCTTATCTGGGACCACAAAAATGCATCACCTGTGGGGGTATTGACCTGTTCTCTGTTATCTCCCAACTCAGAGATGATCACAGTTTCCCTCTAGGTTTTTAAAAAGCTATGGTGCCACCTGGGGATTGTCCCTATGAATTTGTCCCAGATTAACAGTTCCTAGAATTAACTCTTACTTTATCCTCCCCACCCCACCTCTCCTGTTGGAGAAAGAATGCGGGTCAATCTGTGGGCAAATATGTAGGAGAATCTCAGACTCTTTTTCTGCATTGTTCACCCTTATCTTGCCTTCATTTCTGAGCCTATCATGTTCTCTTTTTCTGTCCCTGTATTCTTCTCTACCTATACCTTTCAATTTCCTTTCCCATTCTCCCTCTCTGATTATCCCTCTCTTCCTCCTCTATATCCAACAGCACCTTATCTTTCTCAATATGCCTCCCAAACAGTTTATATCATTAACAGGTTCACCTTCTTTCAGTGACATAGTTTAAATTAATGAATGGGATGTACTTTAAGTAGATATAATGGAGTGGTTGAGGTCTCCCCAATGCAACACTGAGATATCTCTTCCGAATTCTTCCACCGGAAGAAGAAACCAGCACAAAGTCATCCCTGACCATACTATTATTATAATTATTACTAATAATAATTAAAGTCTCTCAGCGATTTTCCTCAGATAATTGCAGGCACTGCAGGCACTTCTCCAAGAAACTCTAAATTTAGAAGACCCATCAAAAGCCACTGTATTTTTATAAAAAAAATCCACCATTTACCCATTCTTTCCACTTCTCTCCCACCACCAGGAGCCAACAGCAGGCAGTGCCATCACTCCAGAGACATTCTGTCTTACTTTCACTTGCAAAGAACTTCTGAGATTAGAAGCTGTATAGCAAAACGTTTACTGGATATTTTTATATTTGGAAGTTCTGGAGAGTGAACTGTGAAGGGAAAAAAGTATCTAAATCTCAGCTGGACATTTCTGTCCATCCGCCTTTCCATTTCCTTGATTTCATTCATGGCATTTTGCAGTCACCTATCTCTCAACAACACCTTGAAGTCTGAGGAATTAAATGAAGGTGGAGGAGAAAACATAGACTACTGTGAGTTTAGAGAAGTATCGTGGTTTAGTGGAAAGAGCATGAGTTTAGGAGTTAGAGGGTGTGGGTTCTAATCCTGGCTCTGCCACTTCTCTGCTGTGTGACCTTGGGCAAGCCACTTAACTTATCTGTGCCTCAGTAACCTCATCTGTAAAATGGGGATTAAGACTGTGAGCCTCACGTGGGACAACCTGATTAACTTGTATCTACCCCAGCACTTAGAACAGTGCTTGGCACATAGTAAATGCTTAACAAATACCATCATTATTAGTATTATTTATAGGCCCCCCCAAACCAACATCAGCCATGAAAATACTCTGAAATCTCTAATGAACATACGAACACAGAAAGAATCACTACCAGATGAGGTGAATGACTGGCATTTTTAATATTTAAGCAAACTGACACAGATTTTGGAGGTTTTTTTGTTTTTGTTTTTTTGTTTTCCCTGAAGGACTGCACCAGTTCCGAACCATCAGTACATGGAGACAGTGGAAAAAACACACCATCCAAGCTCAATAAATGACAACAGTCACAGGAGGTGAGCAAACATACAGGCTAGGGAAGGATAAATAAATATGGCTTGACCCTACTCCAGTCTACCACTATGACTCACCATGACTGTGACTGTGGTCATGGCTGTCACTGTTGGACACTAAGCCATGAGGAGCCTGAAACTCTGCTCCCTCTAGCCACAATGCCCTCTGTCCCTTTTGTTGATTCTGTTTTTGTCCTGTCTTTTATGTTTTTTTATGTGTTTTTATTGTTTCACCCTGTATTATATGGCTGTAGCCCATCCCCAGGTCCCTTCTTTATTGTGAGCCCCTTGAGGGCCAGCAATTTTGTTTAATTTTTGCCCATGTATATTTTTCCCAGAACTGCTTTGAACAAAGTAAGGGCTTAAGAATTACCATTACTACTATTACTTCTCCTCCTTCTCTTACTTTTACTTCACCTCAAAGCCAACAGAACTCTTGACTTCCCTTTGCTCTGCGTTCAGCAGAGCTTGGCTCCACCCCCGGTGGGATGGAGCTTTCTCACTCTTGGTAGAGAGGCCAACCTCCTCCCAGAAATTCCCAAATGATTCTGGAGGAGAAGGTATCCCTCTCTCAGGCTGGTCATCTTGCTCTCTAACAACGTGAAAAAACCAGACTCAAAAAGAGTGATCATGACCTTTAAGTGGAACACGCAAAGTTGAGATCAATTTTAAAGAGAATGATGGTTAAGATAACCTTTCTTGAGCAGTGGGAGCCATGGGTATTTAGATTACTTTTCTGGAGAGGACAATACATAATATTAGGCACCATCAAAGCGGGGGAAATTGGGACAATTATTAGCATTCTCTCAGACTAGGTATGCAAACACATTAGCTGCCAACAGTGCCTGCCTTCTAGATGAATTTCCAATTAATGCCTAATGGAAAACATGTTCATTTTGTGCACTAATCTTCCACTTTGCATATTAACTCATCAGGAAATGGTAAATGATGTGTCTGAAGCAATTTTACAGTATGTAAACATGCAACAACTCACTGCCGACAGTTAAGTTGTTCTGTTATCCAATAACATTTACAAATGGGATAATATTTATAAATTTTAAGATAAAGGATGATACAGTGGATTTAGTTTAGCAGCTCAGTCTTTTTTCTTAGTATGAAATGCTTTCTGTTATCCCTTCACATTTTTCCACCTTCCAAAGAAGAAAAAATTATTTGCAATATTCTCTGCTTGTGATATTTTCCTTTTCTTAACATATCCATAAATTTATAGAACACCAAGTTGCATGTTCCAGAGTATTCAGAAACCGTAACTGGCAGTTAGATATCCAAATATAATCAAAAGCTTCTAAAACTCTTCCTGCTTTTGACATTTGACTTTCTAAGGGTTCTCTGACCATTAAGCTGGGCTAAATGATCATCAGGGACAGCTAATTTTTGTATTTTGACCAACTTAAAGTTGATTTTACAAAATGATATATTGCTTTGTCCAGGGCTTCTTTAGGTCGATTTCTACTTTTCCTTAAATTGGGAGAGAGTAAAAAGCTCCCCAATCGTGTGTCAGTCTAGGAGGTCTTGTAGTAACTGTGGACTAGGGAAGGGAATAATAACAATAATGATAATTGTGGTATTTGTAAGCTTTTATTCTATTTCAAGCACTGTACTAAGGGCTGGTATAGATACAAGATAATCAGGTCAGACCTCTTCTCTCCCCTAACTAATCAACTAAAATAAGTCAGAAGTTCTTTCCTGATTTTTCTGGACAGAAGAACCCTCTTCGTAGGGGTATGAATGGGGAAGGGCACTGAACACTAGCTCTTACGTGCTTCTGCCCCCATTACTGTTCAGGAGAACAAGAGTAGTTTGGGGTGGGAAGTAGAGGCAGTTGCAGGTGACAGTTCTCACCCCCTGCAGACTTAGCTTCCCTGCCCTTTGCTCCAGAAAGTTGACTCAGGGTGAGAGAAGAGTGACATTCCTTCTTAGGGGAAAGTGCCTTTAGTAGGATTGCACTTGCAATCTCACCTCCCCCAGCCTCTGTGGTGAGGCGATGCTGCATGTCCTTGTTCCAGAATCCTCGGCAGGAAGGGGTGGTCCTTTCCTTGTGGTCCTTCCCCTTCCTTGTGTCTTTCCCTGGCAGCTTGGCATTCAAACTGCGGTGGTTTGCAGTCTTCTATATGGCTGTGAGACCAGATCAATGATAGAAAGGCATTCTGGTTTCTTGAACAGTTTTTTCACCATCATTTTTTAGCCATCCTCAACCCCTAATGCTAAGATAACCAACAGTGAGGTTCTGGAAAGCAGTTAGTCAACTGGAATTGAGGCAATGCTCATTGCACCAAGCTTTGCTAGGTTGCATAAAACAAACCTCCTGACAATCAGAGAAGCAGTGTAGCTCAGTGGAAAGAGAACGGGCTTTGGAGTCAGAGGTCATGGGTTCAAATCCCGACTCCGCCACTTGTCAGCTGTGTGACTTTGGGCAAGTCACTTAACTTCTCTGGGCCTCAGTTCCCTCATCTGTAAAATGGGGATGAAGACTGTGAGCCCCAGGTGGGACAACCTGATCACCTTGTAAACTCCCCTGTGCTTAGAACAGTGCTTTGCACATAGGAAGCACTTAATAAATGCCATTATTATTATTATTAATCATTGGCTTCAAGGCTATCAGCTTTCTCTCATTTATCTGCTTTCTTCTCATGCTACATTTCAGCTCACTCTCACTTCTTCACCTAAGATACCTTAACACGCCTCACTCATAACTTTCCTGTCACCGGCCCATTGTTCACAGCATTCCTCCCTGCATAATACCCACTTCACTCACCAGACATCCAAACCATGTCCTTGCCCATTTTCACAGCCCTTCAATAGAGTCATCTCCTCAAAATGTCAATCCCGGATTAACACCCCACATTTCTGGTCATCCTAGCCCATCAACCACTCTAACACTATTCATTTCTTAGCTATTCGTTATCTTTGTTTTCTTACTTGCTTTTATCATCTTTTATATGTGTGCTCTTTTATAGTCAATCAATATGATTTATTGAGTTCCTACTGAACTGAACACTTTGGAGAGTAAAATGGGGGTAAAACATTTGCTCCTAGGCTTATCCACCTTGTGAAATGCCCCAAGGGGTTCTTCAATCAGAAAACTTCAAGACTGATGGCATAGCCGCAGCAGATATTCCCCTATTTACTGAGCTAGGACTAGAACCTAGGTCTCCCTCTGCATAGAGCTGTACTCATTTCACTGAACCAAAAGCGGCACTTTGATTAAAGGAAATAAAAATATTAAGATACCAAGATGCAGGTTTGAAAACAGAGCCCGGCCTTGTATGGGATAAATGTATCTGTGCAGCAAGGAACTAGCTTTATGGGCACACAATGAGGAAGAGTAGTCCCCCACATATCAGTCTTTTCCACCACATTCATGTGTGTGGATAAGATCATGTCCTCAGAGGCATTGTCTTCACAAATGAAGAACAAATACACAAACCACACACACACACACACACACACACACACACACACACACACACAGAGTATATGTGTACTATATATAAATAATATGCATAATAATAATGATGGTATTTGTTAAGTGCTTACTATGTGTCAAGCACTGTTCTAAGCACTGGGGAGATACAAGCTAATCAGGTTGGACACAGTCCATGTCCCACATGGGGCCCACAGCATTAATTTTACAGATGAGATAACTGAGGCACAGAGAAGTTAAGTGACTTGCTCATGGCGACACAACTGACAAGTGGCAGAGCGAGATCTAGAAGGTGGGTGCACGTGTGTGTGTGTGTGTGTGTGTGTGTGTTTGTGTGTGTGTGTGTGTGTGTGTGTGTGTGTGTGTATAAACATCCCAAGCATGGTAGTTCATTTGCTGCTTAGGAGATTCCGTGCCAAATAAGCTGTCGATTTTCTTTTTAAAAAATCCTCTTGTTGTTTTTGGAGCCCAATTTTGCCCCTGACTAGGGATGCCTTCAGGTAAGTAGTGAGGGGTGAGGGGTATGGAGGAAAAAGAACAGTATAAAGCATCCCTTGCCCTGGGTACTGTGAATGAACAGTAAATGGCTTCATTACACATGGTGTGCAACAAGGTTGACATATATCCCTTTGATAGACCATGGCTGGGAGCTGGGTGAGACTGGGGTCCTGGATAAACACTCTGATATCAGCGTGGTCACCCCTTATTGGTCACCCCTTATCTTCTTCCCCCGTTACAGCACATTCAAAACATGTTGGGGTGGGGGAGGAGGCAAGTGGAAGCCAGTGCCACGTAGTGAGGGAGTTTTAGCTTGAAGTAGATGTTTGGCTAAGAATAAGAGCAAGTTCAGATGGAAATTACTTTCTCTGCTGCTCCAGATGTTGTACTCTTAGGTCCTCAGGTGCTTCAGACCTGTGAATTGGGCTCACCTTCGTGATTAACATTTAAATTTACTCATGTTATGTCGTCTAATGATTTGTTCTGCTATTGTTCAGAAATTATGTTTTGAAAATGGCCTGTTTCATTATTTAGGCTTACTCTCTCTAACTGCTATAGTCTTGAGTGCTAGCATTACAGGTACTTGAAGGATAAATTTCTGCTTCTGAAAAGCTTGTTGAAGTGTAATACCGAACATCCTTTAGAAAGGTATGAACAATATTGTACATGCCTGAGAACTTGCTATCAATTTTGAGTACCACAGGTACACTCACATTCACACTCCCTGGAAAATCAGATTTCAACATGCTTTCCACATCGTTTGAGCTAATCTGGGGGGCACTGTGTTTTTTCCTTTAAAATAATGAACTCATTTTCACTTTACTGAGGATCAAAATGTCTGGTTCCTCTCTAAATACTAGTTCCACACCTAGCATAAATTACTTCCAAGAATGTGTTATTCTGTTTTTAAGTTACTCTGGAGAGGCCTTTGTTGGACTTCACACGTGATGCTTCACATAAATTGTCAGACCAGTCCTGTTAATTTCTTTTTTCTATTATTGATTAGAGTAATCAATCACCATTATTCTAACTCCCTCCAGAGAGTCTCGACTCTGGTTGTAAATTCGCATCATGTTACCCTGCTCCATTCTACTGACATCCAGTTGCCTTTGTATCAAACTTCTGCTTGCATATATTAAGCATTCTGGCTTAGGGCTTTGATTTGATGGCAGCACTTTTTTAAAACTACTCTTTTCACAAATTATTTGTGTAGTGAAACTGACTTTATGGTATTAAATGCCAAAAACTGAATTTTGAGTAAGATTAAGTGCTTGATTTAAATGTGCATCTGAATGGGGATTATGAGCTGATGATACCAACAGAGGTATCTTCATAATTAGAAAGATTGTTCTTTCCTCCTTCAATATGACTGAGGCAGATTAAAAACTCCCAGTTAGATTTACCTGCTTTGTTGGTCCCAGTTCAGGATCTTCATCTTTTGTTTGACTCCCAGGATTTCCTTTCCCAGTAGATACTGCTTCTCTCTGGCCTTACGTTTTGGCACCATACACACACAAATGCTCCTTTTTATGTAAAACGTTTATGCCCTCACTTTTGTTTGGGTTTCATGTTATTCATTTTTTCTTCTTCCCTCTTCTGCTGGACCCTTGTACCATTCGCTGCCTGATCAAACCCTAAATCCTAACAAAAGCACTCCTGTGGTGGCTCTAAATCACTTTTCTGCAAGGTTAGGTAAATCAATCAATGGTATTTTTTGAGCACTTACTGGGGTGCAGAGCACTGTACTAAGCGTTCATCATCATCATCATTATAATACAATCAAGTTGGTGGACGCGATCCCTGCCCACGAGGGACTTCATCAACAAGACTCATAGCCAAACTATTTTTAATTGTATTTTCCTATACTAATTTACTAGGCTTCTCCTATGATGCTCGGGTTCCATTAATAATAATAATGATAATAATGGTATTTGTTAAGTGCTTACTATGTGCCCAGCACTGTTTTAAGCTCTGGGGAGAAACAAGATAATCAAGTTGGACACGGTCCCTGCCCCACAAAGGGCTCACAGTCTTAATCCCCATTTTCCAGATGAGGGAACTGAGGCCAGAGAAGTGAAGTGTCTTGACCAAGGTCACACAGTAGACAAGTGGCGGCGTTGGAACTAGAACCCTGGTCCTTCTAAGTCCCAGGCCCAAGCTCTATCCACTAAATCATGCTTCATTCTGTCCTATGGCATGGACCATCATCTTTTCCCTTATCATCTTATCAATCAATAGTATTTGTTGAGTACCTACATTGTGTACAGCACTGTACTAAGCTCTTGGAAGAATACGACAGAATTAGAAGATATGATCCCTGTTCTCAAGAAGTTTATAATCTTCCTTTAATGCATCATACTTGTGACAGATAAACTGGAACTTTGAAACATTTGGAAAAATGTCTGATTGATTTAGGGATTCTGGGTGTGTTTATCATTTTTGAAATCAGTTAAAACTGATTAGCAAAATATGTAAACTACTTTAGAATTCTTTGGGATGAAACATGCTTTCTAAAAAAAAAAGAATTAAATAAAGGTAGAACTCATCTGTCTTAAGTATTCTTTATTTTGTTCCTTGGCAAATACTTAAAAAAATATCAATGATTATAAGGGCCTTTATGAAGTTGCTATTAGCTTACTAATGCTTAAAAGTTGGATTTATTCATGTTTTCAATTGTGTTAAAATGTTCTTTGTGTTTTGCAGATTGCTACCATTTATTCATTAAGGGACAAGATTCTCTAATCAAATGCTAGGTTGACATCAATTATGGGTGAAAACAGTAGCTCCTCTAAGCACATGTGCTTAATTGACTGATAAACATTAATGTGGTAAGATTAATTGTACAGAAATGTAAATCCCAAACTGTGATATCTTAAAAGTCTTGCTGTTCATTCATTAATTCAATCGTATTTATTGAGTGCTTACTGTGTGCTGAGCACTGTACTAAGCGCTTGGGAAGTACAAGTTGGCAACAGATAGACACAGTCCCTACCCAACAACGGGCTCACAGTCTGTTGTTATTGCTATGTAAATGCTATTGAAAACTTTCTACAAAATGCAAGGATGACTTGTTCTGAAAGTAAATGATGAAACATAATTTTACTCATGAACCTTTCATTCCTAGGGGATACGAATGGCAAAAATCAACAATACTTTGCTCAATGAGTCGCCAATACAATGCTTCCTTAAAAGACCCTCTCGTGGTCTAGAGGCCTATCAATAAGTATAAGATGTACAAGAGTTGGGAAACAAGCTTTCCAAAATCCTCTGTACTGGGCAGACCTTTGTCAGCATGCTCTGCCTAGTTTCCCATCAGCACACTTTGAAAAGGTCATGGAGGCACTGGAGAGTGGCCAGAAAAGAGCAATAAAAATGTTCAAGAGTTGAAAAGCAGGTTTTTTGAGGAAAGGTTGAATGAAATGGAGTTGTTCAGACTAAGAGAAGTTTTTCCTTTATTTGATATTATTAACAGCTTCCATTAAGCCCAGACCCTCATCCTCCTGATCATCTTGTAAACTTCTCAGACATCTTGAAGAGGTATCCACTTCTTGTCCCTTGACTATTATCATTTCATTGCAAGCATGTGCCAAAACTGGCTCCGATTGGCATGCTAGCTTTTCCTCCTCTACGCACATGATGGCACTTAATAAAGCCCCATCATGGAGGTGCAGATTTACCAACAAGCAATTCGAAAGTGGGCAGTAAAATATTCCTATTTCCAAACTTCACTTTGGGGCACTTATCTACTCTACTCTCCCAAGCACCTAGTACATGCTCTACCCACAGTCAGTCCTCTAGACTGTAAGCTCATTGTAGGCAGGGAATGTGTCTGTTTTATTTCTATATTGTACTCTCCCAAATGCTTAGTACAGTGCTCTGCACACATTAAGCGCTAAAAAAAATACGATTGACTGACTTCTCAAAAAATATGATTGATTGATTGTATTTCCATTTAAAACTATGGCTCACTTTGCTGAAAGGCTTCTCCTGTTGAGGTACCTAGGCTGGAGAGGTATGCGTTCCAATTCCAATAATTTTGTCTTAAAAGTGTAGGAAATAAAACCGTAATATAATGAAGAATGGTGTATAAATGAGAATGACTGGAGAAAAGTATCCAGAAGGAAAAAGATACAGAAGCCTAGGGCCTAGTGGAAAGACCATGGTCCTGGGAGTCATAAAACCTGGGTTCTAATCACAGTTCTGCCAGTTACCTGCTGTGTGACTTTGGGAAAGTCACTTAGCTTCTCTGTGCCTCAGTTTCCTCAACTGTAAAATGGGGATTCAAAACCTGTCCTCCCTCCTACTTAGAGTGTGAGCCCCATGTGAGACAGTGACTGCATCTGAACTGATTAACTTGTATCTACCCTGGAGCTTAGAACATTGCTTGACAAATAATAAGCACTTAACAAATATCATAAATAAATAATAAAGGTAAAGAAGGAAAAGCTTGTATGTTCACACAGTCAGGAACTCAAGCAGGAACTTTTTCTTTTCACCCAAGAATGTGGGCATGGCTCTCCCTACCAGTGAAGTATAAATTGATAGTTAACAATTTATGCTTCAAATAAGATACATAGAGGAAGTAACTAGGCTTAGTAAGACATCATAAGTTCTGAATAAGATGCAGAGGAGATGTAATTGAGCCTTTTGATACATGGCAAGACATGAACAAGACACAGAGCCAAAACAAAATGTGCTGGAACAAAGAGGATCCCAAACCAGACTGGGCTAAGTGTTACAAAAAGACTACCTCTTAAAACCAGGGACAGGCAATCCAATGGTCAATCGAGCAATCAATCAGTCAATCATATTTATTGAGCACTGAATGTGTGCAGAGCACTGTATTAAGCACTTGAGAGTACTGTGTAACAATAAGATAGAGTTGGTAGACACATTCCCTGCCCACAGTGATCTTACAGTCTAGCAAGGGAGACAGATCTCCACTTCACCATACTTATCATCTGTAGTGCTTGGCACATAATAAGCACTTAATAAGTACCTGTGTTTTATTATTATTATTGTATAATAGAGTGTCCGAGTGCATGAGAATCCTTTGGAGTCTAATAAATACACTTTTAATTAACTAGTGAACCATGATTGATTAATTGATTTCCTCTTCTTTGAAAGGAGCTCAGATTTACTTACAGAATTTCCCCTAGAAATCATTAGTATGTTCTGAGCATTTACTCTACTCTGTGCAGAGCAGTGTGTTTAGTGTTTGGGAGAGTGTGGTAGACATGATCCCTTCCTTCAAGGAGCTTACAATCTTAGCAAGGCAGAGGTCAACCTCACGTTCAAATTTAGCAATCCTGAGTCCCAAGCCAGATCTTTTGTTGATAGAAATGAATGGTCTGTAGAAAAATATGATCTTAGTTTGGTCATGAGTTTAAGTTCCTATGGCTATATTCTAAATATTCTGATCTCCCCTGTTTAATTCCTTTCTTTACCGATTGTCTAGTAGTATTTCAGGACATCTCTTCCTTTGAAAATGCAAGGGGAGTAAAGAAAAACAAAATAAAATTATGGAACAGGTGAACTCTATAGTTTTGGGAAAGAACCTTAATTTATTATCTACTCTAAAGTGTCTGGAGAGGAGCATGTTATTTGGATTCCCCTGTTGTCAGGGCTTGTATAAAATGCAAGCAGCCAAAACACTACTAAGATCATTTTAATGATCAGGTATTCCTCGATTCAGGTACACAAAAGATATGGTGCCCAAATAACTTAAACCTCATACGTGAACTATCAAGATGTAACTACATTTTATCAGACTAGTTAAGTACAACTTTATTAAGGTTTGAACTTCAGTAGATTCAAATCAATATCAAGGGCTGACATTTCAATATTCACTATTCAAAAATAAAGCACTTTTGTGTCATGGAAAGATTTGGAAAACAGTTTGACCTTTGTTTCACTGACACATTGTCAAAAAAGATGGGAGAAATTAATTGAATCTCGAACAAGAGGAAGAGGGAGAGAATAAAAGGAAAAGCAACATCATTTTAAATTCATGAGAGATGGATAAGTCACACAGCAGTGTGCAGTCCAAGAGCACTGAAGGTCAAAAAAAGTGACAGTTGCTTAATGAAGACTTCCACATAGTATAGGGTTTGTAACTCTTCTTTACCCAGGCCTGTCAGCTGTCACTAGTTGCTGTTTCAGGAAAGCTAAAGGTTTGATCAAACCCATTAACCATATGATCCTTTTGACTTTCTAAATGTTGCACATAGAATCTACATTGCTTGAGTCTCTCTGGCAAGGGAAAAAGAAAAACTCCTCTTATGTGACTAGCTGTACGGCCCTCAAACTATCCCAGACTAATTCCATGATCCATGCAGGATTTGTCATAGATCCGTATTGCTCCTGTCATGACCTTTGGACATAGAAGATATCTGGTAGGAAAACAGCAGAATTCTAAATGCTCCTGCTTCAAAAACACAGATGGAGGAGTGGGGAGTCAGGTGCTGCGGAGTTACAGGTGAATCCTCTGAAGGGGATTCTTAAGGAATTAAAGGACTAAAAAGAGATTTAGGACATGGTCATGGGCAAGGATTGTATCTTCAGAAGATGAGGGCAGATATAGTGATATTGTCAAACACCGCACAAAACTCTAGGAAAATGAAAGTGAGGATGGAGGAAAGGATTTGACCAAGGAATAGCCATTTTAGAGAGAAGGGAAGTGATTTATGACTATCCAGAATATAGAAATCATACCACTCGAAATAGTTACATGGATGGAAGGCTCTACCCTAGTTTGTCATGTTACACAGCTGTGAACCCACTAGGTGCTGCACCAACCCAGTGACACTCATCTCTGCATCACCTGAATGGTATTTAGGAAAGAAAAATCCAAAAAATGTCTAGTCTACATCCTTCCTTTGGTCTTCATGGTGACAGTATTCTAGGAATGATACCAGTATTACAACAGGCTCAGGGTAATAGAATTACAGTGCTACTGTCAGAGTGTTAACATATCTGAGAAATAACTTCAACAGACATTTAACGTGGTAAATACCAGCGCGTTCAAGGCGATGAAGTAACAGTGGGACAAAGTAGTGTGAATTTGGTAGCTGGAAACGGCAACATGGTTTTAGGAGCTCAGTGCCCCGTACTGGTCACTGCTTGCATTATCATCAGACTGAGGAGTTCCTCTTTTGAGCTAATAACAACAACCAGAATAATAATAATTATGGTATATGTTAAGCGCTTACTATGTGCGAAACACTGTTCTAAGTGCTGATCTGTCAATAGATGGCTCAAGACCCCCATTCAAAAAGATGGCATACTAGTTAATCCTGATGAATACAAAGATCCCATTATGGGTAGAAACTGCACTGTCTTGATGTGCATAGTTAATGATATTCTCCGGTCATCAATCCAGGTGGGCTTTGGCTAGGATTAACCAGCAATGAAGAACATATTATATGGGGGAAGCCATGTATGCTCTTCATTTATGATAGTATGCCTGGATATATATATCCCCTCCTCCCCATCCCCATCCCCTCTGCCCTACCTGCTTCCCCTCCCCACAGCACCTGTATATATGTTTGTATATATTTATTACTCTATTTTACTTGTACATATTTACTATTCTATTTATTTTATTAATATGTTTTGTTTTGTTGTCTGTCTCCCCCTTCTAGACTGTGAGCCCGCTGTTGGGTAGGGACCGTCTCTATATGTTGCCAACTTGTACTTCCCAAGCGCTTAGTACAGTGCTCTGCACACAGTAAGTGCTCAATAAATACTACTAATATTCTTCATGGACTTATAAAAGGCCTGGGTTGATATTGATCTGCATAGCCTTAGCTCTCTTCAGCTTTGGTAAGCATCCCTTTTCTCGGGGCTGTGAAAATTGGTGAGGCGTTGTTGATGCTTTGCTTGTTTAGCTTCAATTAGCTAGTTGATCTAGGAATTTTTCTCAGCAAACCAGTTCTGCTGGCAGGGCCCACAATATTTAAGGACCTATGCTATACAACACCTTAAAAAGACGCTTACTAATTAGACATATTGGTATTAACACATAGAGTTTCCTGTTCAAACTGGGCTGCTTCAATATCATTACAAAGTTTATTGCATATGTCTAGAAGTTTGGGTGGGTTGGAGTTGATTTGGGGATACTAACATTAAAGCCGAGGTGAAAGTTTGGAATGTATCGAGCAGTGAAGCAGCATGGCTTAATGGTAAGAGCATGGGCTTGGGAGTCAGAGGTCGTGGGTTCTAATACCAGCTCCGCCACTTGTCAGCTGTGTGACTTGGGGCAAGTCACTTAACTTCTCAGGGACTCAGTTATCTTATCTGGAAAATGGGGATTAAGAATGTGAGCCCCACGTGAGACAACCTGATTACCTTGTATCTACCCCAGAGCTTAGAACAGCACTTGGCAAATAGTAAGTGCTTAAAAATACCATCATTATCATTATTATTAGTGGTCAGTCCAACACTCACTGATCTGCTACTACAACCCAACACATACACTTTGCTCCTCTAATGCCAACCTACTCACTATACTTCGATCTTGTCTTGCTCAACACCAACCCCTTGCCCATGTCCTCCCTCTGGCCTGGAACTCCCCGTTCATTTCTGACACATTACCGCTCTCCCCATCTTCCAAGTCCTACTAAAATCATATCTCCTCCAAGAGGCCTTCCCTGATTAAACCCTTACTTCCCCATTTGCTCTCCCTTCTGTATCTCCTGAGCACTGGGGTCTAACACCTCAACCACTTTGATTTTCTCCCAACTCTCACAGCGCTTATATGCATAACCACCTGTAATTTATTATATGCCTGTTTCACCCCTTTAATTCTGTAAGCTCTTTGTGGGCAGAGATCATCTCTACTTATTCTATTGTATTGTGTTCTCCCAAGGACAGTGGATAGTGCTAACAGCGTGGCTCAATGGAAAGAGCCCGGGCTTTGGAGTCAGAGGTTGTGGGTTCAAATCCTGGCTCTGCCACTTGTCAGCTGTGTGACTTTGGTCAAGTCACTTAACTTCTCTGGGCCTCAGTTACCTCATCTGTAAAATGGGGATTAAGACTGTGAGCCCCCCGTGGGACAACTTGATCACCTTGTAACCTCCCCAGAGCTTAGAACAGTGCTTTGCACATAGTAAGCACTTAATAAATGTTATCATTATTATTATTATTCATTCAATCATATTTACTGAGCACTTTGTGCAGAGCACTGTACTAAGTGCTTGGGAAGTACAATTCAGCAACAAATAGAGACAATAAATACCATGGATTGATTAAATGATCTGCATGTTTTCCCGTATGTATGCGGTAACCAGCATAGAGCAGGGCTGGGATGACTTCTTCAAGATGCTTGTAGCCCATTTAGTTGGGAGTTTCCCAGGATATTAGAACAGGGTACCAGCCTCCAGGCCCCTCATCACATCCTCAAACATGGCTACAGAGAATAGGTTGAACAAGGCTAGACTCAGTCCTGCTTTACTCCAAAAGTGATAGGAAAAGGGCAGGCTTAAAACAGCCAGAAATATAAACGGTTGCCTCAGGGTAGCTTACAGCAACGGCATCGGTGCCCCCTCTGACCCACTCAAGATGGTCATTACTTAGGTCATCGATATGTTGTCTCCCACTTCCACATCAGGCAGACCACAGTTCTCCCCTCCTTCAAATTTCTCCTTAAATACCACCTCCTCCAAAAAGTTTTTTCCGATCGATTTCTTGACTTAGCTGACCGTACCATTGTGGAATAGCCTAAGGATCTTTAATGTGATAAAGCAGTGGATTTTTGGAAATAGCTGTAGGCAGACAGACAAACAGAAAGGCATTAATCAAGAGAAGCATATGTGTGTGTGAGTCAATCGTATTTATTGAGCCCTTACTGTGTGCAGACACTGTACTAAGCTCTTGGGAGAGTACAATATAACAGACACATTCCCTGCCCACAATGAGCTTACATTGTGTGTGTTTGTGTAGGGTGACCAGTCTTCCAGTTTTCAGAGATCCTGCACCCTGTATGGTTCTAATACAGTACTGGAAACCTGTATGTCCTTCTTTTTTATTTTCCAGGTCGGGTGTCCCTCTGCTGTGACTCCCTGCTGCAGAGTTCAAGAACTAGAAGGCTGTGCCATACTTCAGACTGATCTGGGAGTGGATTTCAAAGGCGCTGAGGTATGTGTGGAATTCATGGGTCCCTCAGAGATGTGCTCCAGGATCATCTCAAATCATGTAGTTCTGGACTGTGACTTCTAAACTTCTAGACTGTGAGCCCGTTGTTGGGTAGGGACCATCTCTATATGTTGCCGACTTGCACTTCCCAAGCACTTAGTACAGTGCTGTGCACACAGTAAGTGCTCAATAAATACGATTGAATGAATGAATGTAGTTCTGCAAAATTGTGGCTTTGACATAATCTTGTTATGTTGACTGCTTGGAGTAATGCATGTGACATCACATGCTCCTTCTTGTCCAGTATATACAAGGAGAATTAGTGGCCACTCTGCACGCGCGTGCACGCACACACACACACACCCATGCACACATGCACACATTCACGTCTCTCCTTAAATTTCACCACCTCCAACAAACTTACCCTGATTCATTTCCCAAGACCGTGAGCTGTACCATCCCTTCAGCCACTTATTAATTTCCTCACACTCTCCTTAGCACTCATCTATGTATGCCCACTCTAATTGTAAATACTTTTATGTTTTTCTCCCCTGTTAGAGTGCATGCTCCTTGAGGGCAGAGAACATGCTACTTCATTATTCTGTACTTCCCAATCACCCAGTACAGTGCACTGCACTCAGGTTTGCACTCAATAAGTACTGCTGCTGCTACTACTACTGCTACTACTCTACTACTTTACTACTACTACTATATGGAGGGAGAGAGAGAGAGAGGGAAAGAGAAAAAGAGATAATTTGTCAGAAGAAAATAATCAATCAAATAACTATGATAAGGGAGAAAGGATAAGGGGGAGATGGAAGCAGCATGGCCTAGAGGATAGAGCATGCGCCTGGAAGTCAGAAGGACATGGTTTCTAATCCTGGTTCTGCCACATGACTGTGTGACCCTGGGCAAGTCACTTCACTTCTCTGGGTCTCATTTACCTCATCTGTAAAATGGGGATTAAGATTGTGTGCCCCATGTGGGACATGGACTGTGTGCAACCTGATTAGCTTGTATCTACCCTAGCCCTTAGTACCGTGCCTGGCACGTAATTAGTGCTTTACGCACACCATTTAAAAAAAAATTGGGGAAACAAGAAATAGAATGAAGGGTATTTAAGCATATCCGCATTAGATCTGAGTTCTTTTAGTCAGAGTCAAACATTAAAGGAGAGAGTTTTATGTAAGCATAACATCAATCATAATAATTTTGGTATTTGCCAGGCACTATGTGCAAAGCACTGTTCTAAGCACTGGGGAGGGTACAAGGTGATCAAGCTGTCCCATATGAGGCTCACAATCTTAATCCCCATTTTACAGATGAGGTAACTGAGGCACAGAGAAGTTAAGTGACTTGCCCAAAGTCACACAGCTGACAAGTGACAGAGCCAGGATTTGAACTCATGAGCTCTGACTCCCAAGCCTGTGCTCTTTCCACTGAGCCACGCTGTTTCTCTGTCTTTTTAAATCATTTTTTTAAATTTTAAAAATCATGTGGTTTTAATACTGGGAGCTCTGGGCATGCAAGGATATGCATATGTCGGGACCTAGTCCCAAATTCTATATCCTAATCCAATAGCGTACTAACTCTGTTGTCATCCTGCTGACCCCTTTAGTAAATAATGCCTAAATATAAATGTCACTGTCACAGAGTCCTATGGAAATGTGTGACTTCTGGTGATAAATACAATTCAGTGTGTGAAATTGTTCTGGAGATTTAACTCCAGACTCCTGTTCTTTACACAAGGTGACTTTCCTTTATGTCCATAGCCAGTGAGGGAGATAGAGAAGGTGGGGGCAAAATACACACTTTCTACCTATACCAAAATAAAAACCATTCATAAGAGTATGTAAATGATTAGACATAATAAATCAGATACAGAAGCAGTTGTCGGTCCCACATTTGTTTCATCAGGCACACCCACACATACTGATAAAATAACACCAACCACAGTGACATCTTTGAACTCAAAAGACAAATAAATGTATAAATAGATTATGAATAGTAGTAATTCAGGCAGGATTCCCAGAAAGACACATTTCAGTTCCCACCATTACATAGCTCAGAACTCTAAAGGCTCCTAGTGCTGATGAAGAGGAAAAATGAAATGAGTTTATGTAAAAATTGTGCCAGCTGACAGTACCTAGAACAGAGATTCAACGATCCAAAATTTAAGCTATACCTGGGAAAACAGTGTGAATCAAGACTGTTAAATGTTTTCCAATTTGAAAAAAAAAATACCCCTCGACATTCCAAAACAATTTTTCATGTTTATCAGTTTTATTTTCTTGGTTCCACTGCAGTGAGTGAAGTGAAAAAGGTCTAAATACATGTCTATCTGGTCTATCTTCTCCATGTGGACATTCTGCCTGGATTCAGAATTCTGAATCTGGGTTACTCAGGTCCCCAAATGAATGTTTCTGGATTGAATCATCTAGGTGGGCTAAATACTTGGATCAAGTTAAACACAGAAATATCTCATTTATTTCCAGCTCTCTTTCCACATATAGACCTGACCTAGAACTATAAGCTCTCCCTAAATAGCCCTTCACCGGCAAAACTGCTTAATGAAGGAATTAACAGGTCCCTTATTTACGCCAGACTTGATGTCTGGTGCCATAATACTCATCAGTCAGAGAGCGACAGTGAAAGATGGGTGGCAATGTTAAATACGTTGAGAGGCTTGGAAAGCAATTATAAGGAACCCTATTTTAATTATCAAAAGATCAATATGCAAAGTCATGTGTACATACTGTTCACTTCATGTAGGATACATCTCTCAATTCTGATCGTCGAAAGATGTTTCCTCTCTACCAATTTGAGACCACTTTTCTCTCGGCTCAATTATGAAGTTGAATTATTTACTCATACTTCTCTCATCCCTCCTGAATATTAGAATCATTTTGTAATTCACCCTGAAAATTTTCATTTGCCAAAGTTTCCACTGACATAGAAAAGCATCTGGACATTCTCACCAAGATCGATCTCATTTCATGGAGAGAAGCTAGGAAACAGATCTATCAGAACACAATGTCTCTTTCCCATCTTCTCCTCATACTGGTTAAAGGTTAAAATGTCGAGAAGCAGCGTGGCCTAGTTGATAGAGCATGGGCCTGGGAACCAGGAGGACCTGGGTTCTAATTCTGGCTCTGCCACTTGCCTGCTGTGTGACCTTGGGCAAGTCACTTCACTTCTCTGGGCCTCAGTTACCTCATCTTTAAAGTGGGGATTAAGACTGTGAGCCCCATGAAGGACAGGGACTGTGTCCAATCTGACAACCTACTATCTACCCCAGTGTACTAAGGTAGATACTGTACTGTACTAAGCACATAGTAAGCACTTAACAACATTAACAACAATAACAACAAAACACTCTTGATTCCATTTCTGTGTACCTCTTAGAGGATTGGAGGACTGCTGAAACAACTTTCCCCTGCTCCTCAGCTTGCTCCTTTCAGCTAGTGGGACTGCCCAATCCCCAATTCTTATCCTCTTCCCGGAAAGATGAGATATGGCCCCCATGGCACGAGGCATCCTTATGACATACGTCACTCACCACTATTTTTAAAAAAAGGTTTAAACTTAACAACAGGTCTCTATTTAAAGTAGATGTGCTCCGGGATGATTCGATTAACATTGTTTTCATTAAGTTGTATATGCTGTCTTTCACTTGCTGATCCCACCGCCCTTTGAAAATTGAGATGAAACCAAATTAAATTCCCCAAACCGATTCCCCAAGGCCTGAGCTGAAGGTAATACAAGGATGAAAAATATAAATAATTTATTGAATGATCCATTATTCAATGATACTTTTAATAAAACTTTGCCATGCAAGTTTAAAGATGTAGAGTTTACATTTTAAATATTAAAAGCTGACTTGTGAATATCTAAATGGTAATGTAGTTAATGCCAAACTTTTATTTATATTTAAATATTCCTATCTTGAATCTTTGTGCATGATCGGCTGATATTTTAATCATACGATATTACTGCATTGGTTACTTTAAAATGTTTCATCACTGGGTAAAGCAGACTAAATTTAAAGGTTTAGATTTGTTTGAAGCTAGATTCTATTTCAGTAATGGATCGGATCAAGTATCTAGTCAGAATTGTTGGAGATGCTAAGGTTATTATGTCTTATAACATCGTCACACAGCCATAAAAATACTAGAAGGAAATTTTGTTGACTCTTATTAATCCTGTTGGGCTGGTTCAGCAGTCTAACCAAATTTTGTGAGAGAAAGGAGAGTCAACCAGAGAGAGAGAGTGAGACTGAGAGTGAGAGTGTGAGAGAAAGAGAGAGAGAGAGATGTATTCTTCATTTTCAAAGGTAATGCTCCTGAGGCTGACATCCTAGCCTTGAATGTAAGTAAGCCTGAAAAGACTGATATGGTATTGACATTCCATTATGCAGGTTCTATGAACTTATCAATATAGGTCCTTGCTGCCCTGAACACTTTCCCCTTCTAATGCTAATCTACTCACTGTACCTCTGTCTTTTCTATCTTGCCTCTGACCCCTTGCCTACATCCTCTTTCTGGCCTGGAATTCCCTCCCACTTCTCCCACAGACCACCACTTTCCCCACTTTCCTCCCCCTCTAGACTGTAAGCTCATTATGGGCAGGGAATGTGTTTGCCAATTCTGTTTATTGTACTTTCCTAGGCGCTTAGTACAATGTTCTGTGTATAGTAAGTGCTCAATAAGTGCCATTGATTAATTGATTCAAAGCCTTATTAAAATAACATGTCCTCCAAGCGGCCTTTCCTGATTAAGCCCTCATTTCCCCTATTCCCTCTCCCTTCTGCAAAACCTATGCAGTTGGATATGTACCCTTTAAGCACTTATGTATGTATCCATAATTTATGTTTGTCTCCTCATCTAGATTTTAAGTTCCTTGTGAGCAGAGAACATATCTACCAACTCTGCTGTATTCTACTCTCCCAAGTGCTTAGTACAGTGCTCTGCAAACAGTACATATTTAATAAATGCCACTGATTGACAGATTGTTCAAATTGCTGCATGCCAGGTGGCCTTTTTGCTGTGATGGTGATGATAGTTGTCCTTCAACCTGACAATGACACTGATGAGGGTGAGACTGCATCCATGAGTGTGCGGGTGAGTGACGTGCGGAAATTCACATAGGCTGACTTCATCCACCTCCAGTTCATCCTTGCATGCTTTAACTTTGCCCTCTCCTCTGTCTGATAAGTGCTTGAATCAGCATGGTAATGGTAGCAGTTTAGGTGGAGAAAATAATTGTGGTTTTCATTAAGCACTGGGGTAGATACAAAAATAAACAGGTTGAGCACAGTCCCTGTCCCGCAAGGCGGTCGCAGTCTAAGTGAGAAGGAGAATGGGTATTTAACCCCACTTTCCAGATGAGGAAATGGAGTTCAGTGAACTTACCCAAGGTCACACATCAGTCAGGTGGCAAAACTGGAATTAGAACCCCGGTCCTCTGACTCTCAGGACTATACTCTTTCAACTGTGGTATACTGCTTCCCTGCCAGGAAGCCAAGAATGAGTGAACCATGATTTTCCAAAATCTCCCTTTTGGGGGTTAAGCCAGTGGAAGGAAACACACAAAAAGAGGTGGTCTACTGCCCTCCTCTTCTGCTGTGGTGATCTTCTAAGAGTTCACTGCTATATTACATTGTTTGAGGCTATGTGTCACTAGGTCTTTAAATAGATTATTCTTTCCTCCTGGTTTGCATGGGTCCCCTCTCAGTTCACCCTAGGGCAACTACTTGGATATCCTGCCATCAACTACTCAACTCACTTTTTCTCATCAGGAAAACTCCCTTGCTGTGAACATTGTTCCAGTGGTGGAGAGCTGATAGTTTTCCAGGATCTGGCTCTGCTGTTTGATGTTGAATACGGTTTGTAGATCACTGTGGTGAAATTGGATGTTTCTGATGGATTGCTAACTTCCATGAAGTCTTTCTGGTCTTTTAAAATGTTGCTTTATACTTTGCCTATCCATGCATCATTGGATAGTGCACTGCCTGGGGAGCAAAAGTAATTCACTAACAGTAGTAAGTTATGTGATGCCTATGAATATCTTTGGTTGTATTTAGGATTTCCCAAGTGTAGGCCCGTATATAACTTGTTTTTTTTTTTTCCAGACTTATTGTCAGAGCATCTGAGATGGATCTGGAAAGTGATTCAGAATAATTTACTTGCCTTCCTGTATATATGCCTCAAAAGCACATTCACCCGCATAGAGCAATTTCTGAACCATTCTCTTAAAGACCTTTAATGATAGTTGTAACCTGTTGAATAGGAAAGATGTCCGCATGTATTCCAACTCCAGTTTCCTATAATTGCGCTGCATCCTGAAGTATTACAGAATACATAGCTTGAACATACCACCCAGCCCTGCTTCACTTAAATAATTCATTCATTCAATCATATTTATTGAGTGCTTACTGTGTGCAGAGCACTGTACTAAGCACTTGGGAAGTACAATTCAGCAGCAAATAGAGACAATCCCTGCCCACAATGGGCTCACAGTATAGAAATAACGATAGAGAAAGCATCAAACAGGGTATCTACAAGTCACCCATAATATTGTAGAGCAACAAAAGAATTTTGGTGAAATTCTCAGAGCAGTCAGGGTAGTTTAGTGGTGTCAGAACCCTGGTCTCTTAATGATGTCAGACCAATCAATTTATGATGTTTGTTGAGTGTCTACTCTGTACAGAGAAGCAGTGTGGCTCAGTGGAAAGAGCCTGGGCTTTGGAGTCAGAGGTCATGGGTTCAAATCCCGGCTCTGCCACTTGTCAGCTATGTGACTTTGGGCAAGTCACTTAACTTCTCTGGGCCTCAGTAACCTCATCTGTAAAATGGGGATGAAGACTGTGAGCCCCCGTGGGACAATCTGATTACCTTGTAACCTCCCCAGTGCTTAGAACAGTGCTTTGCCCATAGCCATCATTATTATTATTATAAAGTATTGTATTGCATTCTTGGGAGAGTATAATAGAGGTAAAAGGTAAAATACTGGTGGTACTTGTTAAGTACTTACAGTGTGCCAAGCACTGTTCAAAGTGCTGGGGTAGATACAAGATAATCAGATTGGACAGAGTAAGAGGGAGAACAGATACTGGCTACCCATTTTACAGATGAAGAAAATGAGGCACAGAGAAGTTGAATGACTTGCCCAAGGTCACACAGTAGACAAGTGGCAGAGCCACGATTAGAACCCAGGTCCTCTGACTCTCAGGCTCGTGCTCTTTCCATTAGGCCATGCTGCTTCTCATGATTTTGGAAGGCCAAAAGGTCAGTAAGCATAGACAAAAGCTTGTTGATGTTAATTCATGTACATTTCCTGTAACTGTAGAACTGCACAGATCATATCTGCTGAATTTGGGTCTGAAGCTACACTATGATTTTAAGTAGCCTACCCAGAAGGAATCTGACTAGAATTTTGCCCTTCATCGAAATCAGTGAGGTGTGCCAGTAGTTTCCATAATCAACCTTCAGTGTTCTTTTCAAAGATGGGGATTATTGGAGCACCTTTGAAGGCATATGGGCTTTCTAATCTATCTATCTAATCCTATTTTAAGGGACCATGTGGCCTCACTTCATTTCTGAAAACTGCTTATTATACACTGACCTCTGCAAGGTGCTGCTAGGCTCCTGTGATGCCATTCAGTGAGTTAAATTGAACTTGGGCAAAAGTCACGGTGATGCCTCCCCCCCAGATTTTATCTTTCTCACTTTATGATAATTCCCATGAAGTTTAGAGTGAGACTGTACTTCTATTTGAGTACATATCTAAAAAGCATCTTTTCAGTCCAGTATTACAATTTTAATATAATTCTTACATGTTAAAAACATGCTTAAAATGGCACAACTAATCAACAGTTAAATGGCATTTATTGAGCATTTATCGTCCTAAGCATAATATTTTACAGCTCTGTATTAGCTAAAATCCTACACTAAAAATTCCTAGATGAGCTCAAATTTTATCTGGATTTCAGAATTCCAGGTCCAAAAGAGTTAAAACTGTAAACTCAATAAAAATTAATTAAACTTTTTGCAAACAGCATGAAGAAGGGGTAATTTTTATCAGAATTAATCTTTTCTTCCCTTATAATTCACTGGCTAAAATTATTTATGAGATTTATGAGATTTAATCCAGCTGTGATAGTGACTGCCCCACTTAAAGATAATTTGAAGTGAAGTCCCTTTCCTAGATTATTCCCCATTGCATATTAGGAGTATGCTCCTAAGTGGATCCACTTAATAGCAATAAATGAAGAGGAAAACAAGGAGAGAAGAATGGCTAACTCTTCCAAGTCACTGCAACAGTATAATAAACTAAGATATACTTTATAGTTAACAAGTAAAATAAATTTAACCAGCTGATAACTAGCCTGGAACATAGGAGAGTTCGAGGTAGAAGTATTTTCAAATAATGAAGAACCCAAATGGGTGAATTCATAATTCAAAATCACCCTTCATTTTAGTAGAGGTCTATATGAGCTAGAAATCATTCTCTTTTTTTCCCATTTTTGTGGCAATTTGGGAGAGGTGTTGAGTAGAAAAGTCCATAAAATAGCACAAATCAAAGCCAGTCAACACACCACTCTTAGATTGTCCTGCTTCTAATAACTGATGCCTACCACTATCAATCAGTTATTCTCTTCTTCCATATCTTTTGCAACAAGCAAATGTTCAATATAGGTCAATTGATCAAACAGTGGCATTTATTGAGCACTTATTCTATACTTGGGAGAGTGCAATATAGTACATAGGTCTGATTCCTGCTTTCAAGGTGCTGACAGTCTAGTGGAGGAGCATACCAAGACAACTGACTGATTGATTGAGGCTTTGATGCCACTCCACTACATACAGTCCTCCTATAGTTTGCCATTACTCTCCAGATCGAATATTACCTTCTGCCTATTCCCCCTAGGGCTCAACTGCTGACTCTACTGTACTTGACTACTCACATCTCTTGTTATAGCCAGTCCTCAAACTCCATTTCAGGTCTGCTTGCCATTCAGGTTTCCCTCTCCACTTCTAAACTTAAGCCCAAATTGTCCTTATGAATGGAAGATCAATTGATAAATCAATCAGTGATATTTATTGAGTTTTTATCGGGTGCAAAGCATGCTACTAAAACTCTTGGGAGAGTCCAGTACAACAGAGTTGGTAGGCACATTCCCTGCCCAGAATAAGCTTATAGTCTAGAGAGGGAGAGCCTCCCTTTCCCAACCCACCAAAGATTTCCTTCACCTCTCAAATTACAGCTCAAATCCCCACAGGAAGTTTTCCCACTTAAATCCATCTAATTTCTAACTAGTACGACCCATGGCTCCTCCTCCCCATGAATTCTTTTTTTCTTAATTATTGTTACAATTTTTCTTGATTTATCTTGACTTCTCTATTATATTGAAAGCTTCTGAGGGTTTCATTCCCTGAAAGGTCCAATTTATACTATCCCTGGGTTGTTAGTTCCATGGTGTGTTAGTTCTAAAAAACACATAATTATTTCTCTCAACCAGAGCCATTGAAAGATAAGGGCTCCTCTAAGATGTGAGGAGGTAGGAGAAAGAAGACAGGGGCAGAAAGGAAAGAGGGGAAAAAAGAAAGAAGAAAGGAAAGGGGAGAGGAGTGCCTTATTTGGTCTAAATAACTGATAAAGTTAGACATAAATATATCCACATCTATAAAGCCTTCAAAGCCAGGTTTTCAAACATTACTAGGTTGTTAAATAGAACTACTCAATACCTTTAAAGGTGCCACTCTTAAAGAGTGAGGTTTGTAGCCACAAAGAAATTGTGTAATGAGATTTCCATTCTTTGTAGAGCTGGAAATGTGTCACCTGAATGGAGCTTCCCTTTCTCAGAAATTCCTACAAATCCCCATTATAAAGATGGGAAAATCATCTGAATTAGTGTGGTATGTAAAAATAAGAAAAATACATTGTTTAGCTGAATTTTGAATGTTTTAGCATGCCTCTTGGCGACTAAATGTATATTATATATACATACGTAGATATATAGAATCAGCAATAAGTGTTTTTGAGAGTCTATGGTGGGGGCTTGTGCCTACACAGTAAAGGACCTGGACATTGAGATGCAAGATGATGTTTAAATCAGATTTACATATTTTCCTACCATATGTGGTTTTGCCTGAAAACACGTTTTCAGTTGGTTGTCACAAAAATTTAATGATAGGTTTTAATGCTCATATCTGAATTATGCTTATGCTGTTCAATTCATTTGCTCTACGCAGTCAGAACTCAGAAGTACTTGTTCAGAATTTGCCCATCAGTTTTGTGTTAAAAATCCTACTTACATGATTATTATGTTGGATGTTAACAGCTTAAAAAAAAACTTGTTGAAATGGTTAAGGAAAAGAGCATGTTAACTGGGCACATAATTGCTATGAAAACTTATAATGTTAAATAATTGGCATTTTGAGAGTCAGTCAGTGAATGCTAAAATGAGATTGTTAGAATTACAGGCTAGGAAATAGAGATGAAATTTCTGGTTTTGTAGCAGCAGATGTGAGGAATCTATAATAATAACTGTGGCATTCGTTAAATTCTCACTATATGCCAAGCATTGTACTAAGCACTGGTTAGATACAAGATAATCAGGGCAAACACATCCCAAGGCCCACATGGGACTCACAGTCTAAGTAGGAGGGAGAGCAGGTATTGAGTTACTATTTTAAAGTTGAGGAAACTGAGGCACAGAGAGGTACAGTCAAGTAGCAGAGCCAGGATTAGAACTCAAATCTTCTGACTCCCAAGCCTGTGCTCTTCCCACTAAAATCAAGATAGAGAAGACATAAAAATCTTCCCAAGGTGAGTGGATAAGTCACAGCGTGGCTCAATGGAAAGAGCCCGGGCTTTGGAGTCAGAGGTCATAGGTTCGAATTCTGACTCCACCAATTATCAGCTGTGTGACTTTGGGCAAGTCACTTCACTTCTCTGGGCCTCAGTTACCACATCAGTAAAATGGGGATTAAGACTGTGAGCCCCACATGGGACAACCTGATCACCTTGTAACCTCCCCAGTGCTTAGAACAGTGCTTTGCACATAGTAAGCGCTTAATAAATGTCATCATTATTATTTGTCCGTTAAGTGGGATTCAAGAGCAATAAATCAGTGAATCGATGATATAATAAACAAGCACTCATACTGTGTGCAGGGCACTGCATTAAGTTCTTGAGAGTGTACAATATAACAGAGTTGGTAGACACGTTCCCTGCCCACAACAAGCTTACACTGTATAGGGGAACACAGACATTAATATAAATAAATTATGGATATGTACATAAGTGCCGTTGGTGGGGTGAATGTAAGAGTGCAAATCCAAGTTCAAGAACGACGCTAAAAGGAGTGAGAGAAGAAGAAATGAGGGCTTAGTCAGGGAAGGCCTCTTGGAGGAGATGTGCCTTCAGTAAGGCTTTGAAGGTGGGGAGAGTATTTGTCTGTCTGCTGTGAAAGGGGATGCAGTTCCAGGCCAATGGCAGGACATGGGCAAGGGGGTCAGCAGTGAGAAAGACAAGATCGAGGAACACTGAGTAGGTAGGTGTTAAGAGGAGTAAAGTGTGCAGGCTAGGTTGTAGCAGGAAATCATGGAGGTAAGGGAAGAGGGGGCAAGGTGATTGAGTGCTTTAATGCCCATGATAAGGAGTTTCTGTTTGATGTGGAAGTGGATGGGGTCACCCATCACCCGGGGATGGGTTTGGGAATCAGTGTGGTGAGAAAAAGAGAAGAGAGTCAAGGGCTGAGCTGTACAAAGTGTATTCCCTTTGGCAAATTGAACTTCCCTTTCGGGAGGGAGATCATTATTTAATTGTTTGGATGAGGCAAATTGAACTTCCTTTTTGGGAGAAGTGAAATTACATAATTATTTAGATGTGACAAATTGAACTTCCCTTCTGGGAGGAATTCACTTATGCTTTACCAGCCTGTGGTGAAGCATCAGGCTCCCTACCACAAGTACTCAGTGACATACTCACCCATCCCATGGTCCTTCATTTTAGTGCACTGGTTCTAGAGACAGAATGGGTGTCTGACACTCTGGGCAGGGTAGACAAGCGATGCAAGCAACTGCTGCAAGTCTCAATCCACCACTGCAGAACGTCGGAGGTGGCAGATATTTATCCCTTGCATGCTCAGGCAGTTCCAGATTCCCACCTTCCACTTGTCCAATTCCCCACCTGCCTCCCCTCCTCCCCCATACCTTATAGGGTCAGAACGGAGGTAGAGACCATTGGATTTGGATTGGATTTGGACCATTGGATTGGATTTGGCAAGAAGAAGATCACTGGTGACCTTGGAGAGAGCAGTTTCCGTGGAGTGAAGTGGGAGGAAGCCAGATTGGAGTGGGTCAAGGAGAGGAAGTGGAGACAGAGGGTGTAGACAACTCAATCAAGGAGTTTGGAAATGAATGGTAAGTGGGAGATGGTGTGATAACTGTAGGGAGCCATGGGGTCATTTTAGGGTTTTTTTTCAGACACGGGAGACATGAGCATGTTTTAAATCAATGAGAAGAAGCCATTGAAGAGTTAACAGTTGAAGATGGTGGTCAGGAAGGGAAGAAGGGTGGGGACAAGCCCTTTCAGAAGGTGTGAAGGGATGGGGACGGAGGCACAGGGGGAGAGGGTGGATTTTGAGAGAAGGTAGGAGGTCTCCTTTTGAGATAATGCTGGGAACAATTGGAGTGTTGAAGGGCCAGGAGGAGGGAGGGACTGGAGAGGAGCAGGGGAGATTTTAGTGAGATCATGCCTGATGGTTTCAATTTTCTCAGTAAAGTACATGGCCAAGTCGTTTGGGGAAGAGATGGGGAAGGTGGGGCGGAAGCAGGGGGCGGAGGGTTTCAGGGTGGAGTTAAACATCTGAAAAAAACTGATGAGGACAATGATCACGGGCATAAATAAGGATGGACATGCACCAATCTTTGAATTGAGAGCATCTCATTGTTAGCATAATCTTAAAGAAGGGCAGCTACACACACACAGATACACACACAAACACACACACATAAAACTGGCAGAAATAACCATTAAATATCTTCTTGCTCATAATTTTCTTCTGATATGGGACAAACAAGCTAAATACATTGCTTGACATCAACAAAAAGAATAATGGGATTTGTTAAGCACATACTATATGTCAATCACTGTACTAAGTGCTGGAGTAGATACCAGGTAATTAGGTCAAACAGTCCTTGTATCACATGGGGTTCACAGTCTAAGTAGGAGGGAGAACAGGTATTGAATTGCCATTTTACAGATGAGGAAACTGAGGCCCGGAGAAGGAAAGTCCTCTAGACTCTGAGTTCGTTATGGGCAGCGAAAGTGTCTGCTAATTCTGCTGTACTGTACTCTCCTAAATTCTTAGTACAGTGGTCTGCACATAATAAGTGCTTAATAAATACCATTGACTGATTGATTGATTGATTGATTTGCTATAGATCACCCAGCAGGCAAGTGGTAGAGCCGGCATTAGAACCTGGGCCCCCGTCCCCTAGTCTTATGATCTTTCCACTAGGCCATGCTACTTTTCAAATATACATGTTACAGTATAGGTTAAACAGAGGGATAAAGGATATAGACATCTCAATCAAAAACATCAGCTATTCATATTAAGTATATTCCAAGGGACAGTGGGTGGTAGGGTTAAAGAATTGTAGGTTTGTTTATACAGGGTGGGGTTGGGAAGAGGCCAAATATCGATACTTCTCTTTCAATTAGTCAGGGAAGGCCTCATCGAAGAGGTAGAAGAGAGGTTAAGAAATGTAGGAGGAGGGTGTTTTCACATTCAGGTATAGCTGGAAGTAGGATGGTGGAATCAAACATTCATTATTCAGATGATGACAATTATTGAATGAAACCGATATTGATCAAATGGTGAGAATGGTGAGAGATTTGTGGACAATCTATCAGGGAACTTTTGCTATAAGAACATTCATGATATCCTCTAGTTAGAATGATAGCAAGCATTATACTCATTTTTCATTGTAAGCCAAAGATTTGGCATAATTTTTTTAAATAAAAGAAAGCCTTAATAATCCTTGAGTACCCCCAAAAGATTTCACCACTTGAATTTTGATGAATTACCAAAGGGACCTAACTCTATTGGACAGAATACTTGACTTAGAATACTTTGATAGCATAACAGAACAAGACTTTAGAGATCTACAGGAAGAGGAATTTGGAATTAATTAGCTATTGGAATCCAGTGAAACACATAATCTTTGAGGTCATACATCTCAAATTTAAAAGGTAGAAAAGACTAAGGGCAATATCTAGAAGAGCATTTAGAAATAATATGTGGTTAGTGTACAGTGGATCAATTTTTTGTGCCAATTTGATCAATTATCGCTTCATTCTATTCCAGCTATTCTTGGGAATTCTTGCACTCAAGTGTAGACTGAGACCAAGTAATACTATGTCACGAGGGTAAAGATTAACCAAATTCGTTTTCATACCTAACATTGTAGAAATGTGTTGTTTTCTTTTTATAGATCTGAATGTTGACAGAAAAATGTTTCCTATCTAGGAGGACAAATCTCTACATGTGCATTACCAATAAAGTTCAAAGGGCAGATTACTTCAACAGAAACTAAGTCCTTGGGAATGGTGTGGGCAATAGGAATTTGTTTAAGGAAACTATTTTAAGAGGTAAAAAAAAGAGTCCTCCAGAGAAACCTTTTCATATGCACGATGATAACTGCATCAGGGAATTCACTGTAGCAAGGATGAGTACTTATTGCGCCTTAAAAATTGACAACATGACTTCAGCTGATGTAGTGTAAATAGAAGAAAGCACATTCATAAGAAATTAACTGTTACATCTTTAGTTTACTGATACCGTTGGGAAAATAGATTTCCTTGAGGTGAAAAGTTTAAAATAGATCTAAGCAAGAGAGAGGCTAAAATGATAAATTCATTCATTCATTCAGTCGTATTTATTGAGCACTTACTGTGTGCAGAGCACTGTACTAAACGCTTGGGAAGTACAAGTTGGCAACATATAGAGATGGTCCCTACCCAACAACGGGCTCACAGTCTAGAAGGGGGAGACAGACAACAGAACAAAACGTGTAGACAGGTGTCAAGTCATCAGAACAAATAGAATTAAAGCTAGATGCACATCATTAACAAAATAGAACAGTAAATCCGTACAAGTAAAATAGAGTAATAAATTGGTACAACATATACACAGGTGCTGTGGGGAGGGGAAGGAGGTAGGGCGGGGCGGGGGAGGAGGAGAGGAAAAAGGGGGCTCAGTCTGGGAAGGCCTCTTGGAGGAGGTGAGCTCTCAGTAGAGCTTTGAAGGGAGGAAGAGAGCTAGCTTGGCAGATATGTGGAGGGAGGGCATTCCAGGCCAGGGGAAGGACGTGGGCCGGGAGTCGATGGCGGGACAGGCTAGAACGAGGTACAGTGAGGAGGTTAGCGGCAGAGGAGTGGAGTGTGTGGGCTGGGCTGTAGAAGGAGAGAAGGGAGGTGAGGTAGGAGGGGGCGAGGTGATGGAGAACCTTGAAGCCGAGAGTGAGGAGTTTTTGCTTGATGCATATGTTGGCAGGCAGCCACTGGAGATTTTTGAGGAGGAGAGTAACATGCCCAGAGCTTTTCTTCACAAGGATGATCCAGGCAGCACATGGTCTCTTTTGGCCATACAATTGGATTTTATTTTATTCTAAAAGTTTTTTTCATTTAAGGCCACTGGCAAAAATGGAAAACTTTGTGGGAAAAAATAGAATTTGGGGATTTTCAAATGACAATGTTGACCTCTACCTCTTTTGAGTTATGTAGCCATTTTAACCTTATTTGTGATTCACCTTATCAAGCATTTTATACTTGAGCTTTGGTCAATGATACTATATTGAATCTCTGAAGAAGTCATTATCAAAAAACTGCACATCTGAAAAAGCTGATCCACCAACTCAGCTTTTATGAAATTTCTAAATTAGCTTACACGCGTATTCATACCAGACAGTGATGCCATCCAGCAGGTATTTGTTTTCCACTCAGCGAAAACATCCATATGTTCAGGAAAATATTTAAATCCAGGCTCTTGATAGAATGAAGCATTATTACTTGTGAATCAACTTTTCCAGCTGAGGACAAGGTTACTTAGTGACATTACAACTTGTGGGGTTGTTTTATTGGAATATAGAAGAGTTGAGGACAAGGTTACTTAATGACATTGCAACTTGTGGGGTTGTTTTATTGGAATATAGAAGAGTTGAGTTCAAAAGTAATCTTCATCATCACAGCCGTACCATTTTTGGCTCCTGAGGATCAATATGCTCCTTTGCATCTCATCCTCTGTATACATTTCCCCCTTGCCCCTTTGGGTTGCTATGTAATTTTTGGCCACAGTTCTGGTGGTTTTTTGCTTATATAAAAAGTTCAGTTTTGATAACAATAAATTCTAATCCTCAGACTAAAGAGCAACATCATCTTTGTCCATTCTGCCTTTGTTCCATTTAGACGTAATGAAAATAGAAAGTAAATTTAAAGGTAGGAAGAAAAGCTTTCAAATGGGTTGTTAATGTAGATGTGCTGCTTTATCTTGCATGTGAAACATCACTTGTAAATTCCTAAATAGAGAATTTATCCCAGAAACTATTTGGAATTGGTATTTATTTGTTTGACTTTGTAGTCAAATATATCTCAAAGCAATTTTCTCCAGCCATCTGTGCTTATTTAATGTACTAATTTACATAATAGAAAGTACTAAATATGGTAAAGTAAAATGGTAAAGCACATTCATGCACTTGCAAAATTGGGTCTGCGATGGTAGTGCGATTTGCATAAGAAGCATTTTATTGGCTTAAGAATTTGCCTGAACATCCTATCAGTTCTACAAATCCCAAATCAAGTAGGTTGAACTATGACCCAACATGATGCCGTCTCCCCTATGATTGACATCTACCAGTCACACGAGGCAATCTGATGCTGGCCTAGGGCCCACTCTCTGTGTGTGTCTCTGAGCCCTGCCTGGAGAGGCCCAGTTCTTACCCCTTCCACAGTTGTCAATGTAGCAGTAGCGGCAGCAGCAGCAGTGGCGTCATCTCTCTGCACCCAGCCTAGACTGGGGTTCCCCCCGTCCCTGCCCCAGGGGTCAGCTTCAGAGGAAAGTCCTGTGCCCCTCTTCCCCAGTGCCGCACCCTGGTCTAAGGGTTGGGTGCCTTCCTAATTTAAAGTATGCAAACAACAGGACAGGAATCACTGTTAACTACTCCTTTATGGGATCACCTTGAAGGATTTCACCTAACGATTCATAGCACAAAATGCCCCAGTCTGTCATGGGACTACAAAATTCAACAACAAAATTTGAGTAAAGGACCGAAATGCTATTTGTAAAATAATTCTCGATTCCCCAATTTTTTATTGTTGTTGTTATCGATTGCTGATATCATTTTCCTTCCTTCTAAAATTAGCTAGAACTCTGGCCCGAAGTGGACAAATTAGGACTATGAGGAACATGTAGAGGTTTGCTTTTGTACCTTCAACACAGCCCAGCTATTTGTTCAAAGTCTTAAGACATAACTGGGGCAGAGTGGATGATGGAGTTAGGGTAATTGGGCTAGGTTATTTTGGGTCAGAGAGTTAGGAGAAAGTATTTGAGAGACAGAATTCACAATTGCCGGCTGAAATGACCAAATATGAGGAAAACCTTAATATGTTAAAACATTTTGAAGGACAGTAACCTGCAATACTCCCCTTAGTTCAAATAAAAGACATAAAAATATTTATTGAAAACCTTAAAATATTTTGAAAAGTCTTTTTTGTGATGACAGCATTGCCCTGAACAAATAAATTTTAGGTAGGATATTAAAGGAACTGCCTATTATGATACTTCAGAAATTCTTTATTCTACAAAAAAAATCCTTTTTCAGTGACAATCTAAAGAGGAATATCTCAAATAACCCATGTTTTCTCTTGTGGTAGAGGCAGGGCACAAAGGTATTTTCACAATGCCTCTGACCAGAGTATGGAAATGATACAGAATAATACACAATCCCCAAAGACAGAAGTTCATGTATACTGTCATGAATATAATACATATATAAATGTAATATATAGAGCCTGTTTGACAATTTTTTCTTTCACATTCACAATGAGTTACATAAATAATATTAGATTTTAATGCTGATTTTGGCGTTTTTTTGGTTCCTCTGATAGGTAAAAAAATTCCAAGAAATTTGTTTCTTTTTTTTTTGATGTGTTTTTGAAAGTATTCATGATAGAATGCGGCTTGAGTCTCCATCTGGCTATACCAATGCAGAATGAAGTTGATGTCTTGGTTCAGGTTTAGAAAACATACATCCACCAAACATTAGTATTTACTGAATGTTTATTATGTGTAGAGCATTGTACTAAGTACTTCGGAGAATCCAATAGAGTTATTTGACATGATCCCTGTGCTCAAGTAGGGAAGATAAATTACATAAATTACATGTAGAAGTAAGTGGTAATGGTAGTATTGGTGGTATTTGTTAAATGCTTACTGTATGCTAAGTTCTGGGATAGAAATGATATAATCAGTTTGGAAATAGTCCCTGTCCCTCAGTGGGCTCATAGCTTGTCAGAGGGAGGACAGGTATTCAATCCTCACTTTACAGATAAGGAAATTGAGACACAGAGAGGTTAAGCAATTTGCCCAAATTATAGTGCAGACAAGTGGCAGAACTCAGATTTAGAACCTGCATCCTCTGATTCCCAGGCCTGTGTTCTTTCCACTAAGCAACACTGCCCCTCCAAAAGTATAAATATTCACATAAGTGCAATATGGAGGAAGAGGAGCAGCTGAGTATTCAAGGTTTTAAGTGACACAGAAGTGCTGAAGTGGCCGTAGATGAAAAAATAATCCAGATTAGAAGCAGGATGATTTAGTAGTTAGAGCATGGGCCCGAGAGTCCGAAGGACCTGGGTTCTAATCCTTGCTCTGACACAAGTCTCTTGTGTGACTTTGGGCAAGTTACTTCACTTCTCTGTGCCTCCATTACTTCAACTGTAAAATGGGGATTAAGACTGTGAGTCCCTGTGGGACAGGGACTGTGACCAGCCTGATTTGCTTGTATCCACCCCAGTGCTTAGTACTTAGTACTAGAAGCCAAAATAGCTTATAGAGTTCCTGAGGTTTGAATTCTGTATGATTCATCATGAAGGGTATGAGCTGCTTAATCTCAATCCATTAAATTTTTTGGTTGTCAGCAAAAGAACTTCAGCAAAGGTCCATTATGGATGGATCTGTACTGGATATGTCCTTGGCCATTCCTTACACGAATTCCTTAGCATTACAATCAGCTCTCCCCCTCATCTTGCTGCAACCCAGCCCACACACTTTGCTCGTCTAACACCACCCTACTCCCTTTACCTTGATCTTGTCTATCTTGCCACTGACCTCTTGCCCACAACTTCTCACTAGCCTGGAACTCTCTCTCCCTTCATATTCAACAGACCACCACTCTCCCACCTCTAAAGCCTTATTAAAATCACATCTCCTGCAAGAGGCCTTCCCTAACTCCTCATTTCCCCTATTTGCCCTTCCTTCTATCATCTACGCGCTTGTATCTCTACCCCTTAATTGCTTGATATTCACCCCAGAGCCAGTCCCACAGCACTTAGGTACATCTTTTTTTTCCTCTGCCATTCCCCTATATGTAATTTATTTTAATGTATGTCTCTCCTTCTAGACTGCAAGCTCTTGTGGGCAGGGATTATTGACACATATTGACACCTGTCTACTTGTTTTGTTTTGTTGTCTGTCTCCCCCTTCTAGACTGTGAACCTGTTGTTGGGTAGGGACCGTCTCTATACGTTGCCAATTTGTAGTTCCCAAGCGCTTAGTATAGTGCTCTGCACACAGTCAAGTGCTCAATAAATATGATTGAATAAATGAATGAATGATTATGTCTACCAACTCTATTGAACAGTATTCTGCACACAGTAAGCACTCAGTAAATATGACTTGTTAATTAATTAATATTTATAGATAACTTTTCTTTGGTTTTCAGTCCAACCAATATCTGGTGTGTTAATTAGCCCTGGAAAAATAGGTTGGAATTTTTCCAAATTAAGTTTAAATGGGAGAAGGCATCCTTACACAGTCTTTAGTGCTGTGGAGTTTAGGGCAACAGCTTTGAAGCAGCATGGCTTTGTGGATAGAGCATGGGCCTGGGAATCAAAAGGAGCTGGCTTCTAATCCTGACTTCACCACTTGTCTGCTGGGTGACCTTGGGCAAGTCACTTCACTTTACTGGGCCTCAGTTACCTCATCTGTAAAATGAGGATTAATATTTTAAAGCCCCATGTGGGACAGGGACTGTGTCCAACCTGATTATCTTGTATCTGCCCCAGCACTTAGTAGAGTGTCTGGCACAGAGTGAGCACTTAACAAATACCATAAAAAATTGGCTATGATCTATTTAGGAAGAACTACAAAGCTAGTGATATTAGGCAAATCTACCTATGTTTAAAAAGGTACCTCTATGGTGAATATGCTTCACTCACCCAAAGTAGAAACATGTACTTTTCCTGTGGACTGCTCCTAATTACCTTAACCTTCTGTATCATTCATGTTCCGTAATTGTACTTCTGATTATCCAATACAATCAAGTTTATTGTCTCTAAAGGACAAGGAGAGATGGAATTCAAACTTAAAAAAAACTGCTAGAGAACAAAGTATGTTTTATTTATTAAATCTATATTGAACATAGAGGTGACGATAGATGAGAGAACCTGTGGCAAAGTAGCAAGGACATCTTACACTAACATGGTAGATTAAATGTCCTGCAGACATTTCAACTATCATTCCGATCATTTTTGAGAGGAATCATACCAATGTTCTCTTCAGCCATTGTCTGAACACCCCAAGAGACAAAGAAGCTGCATAACTGAATAAATAATTTAACAACCAATTCCATAAACAGGGTAAGAAGTATTTGATTTATAATCAAGAGGTCTTCCAGGATCCAGCCTTAGTCAACTGTATCTAAATGAATTTTATGTGATGTTTCCTGAAAAGAAGAATAATATACATAACCATTAGATGAAGCTTCATATTTAAAGATAGAGATAGAGAAGCAGCATGGCTCAGTGGAAAGAGCCCGGGCTTAGGAGTCAGAGGTCATAGGTTCAAATCCCAGCTCTGCCACTTGTCACCTGTGTGACTTTGGGCAAGTCACTTCACTTCACTTCTCTGGGCCTCAGTTACCTCATCTGTAAAATGGGGATTAAGACTGTGACAACCTGATCACCTTGTATCCCCCCCTCCCCCCCCCAGCGTTTAGATCAGTGCTTTCTTCTAGACTGCTTTCTTCTAGACTGTGAGCCTGTTGTTGGGTAGGGACTGTCTCTATATGTTGCCAACTTGTACTTCCCAAGCACTTAGTACAGTGCTCTGCAAACAGTAAGCTCTCAATAAATACGATTGAATGAATGAATGAATATAGAAGTGATTTAGCAGGGGATTGGGATTTGGCAAAAAATGAATCAGTTCAAATCACTTTTTAATGTTCAAAAATCCAGAGAAAAGCCTTTTCCATAGATCACTTTATCCAAATTTGCCACTTTCCCATCTCACTTTTATTCCAGGTTCTCAAATATTGATTTTCAATTTTCACGAGCTTCCACAGGTTTAGCTTTAATTGGGACTATAAATAGACTTCAAATCTCGAGAGAGAGCTTGCACTTGTGATATTTCCAATTTTATCTTTACAGAATTAGAGCCTGAATTATTCAAGTACGATGCACATAAATGGGCAACCTTGTGTAGTCTTATCAACCCATCTGGCCCCAGGAGAAACTTGGTGAGGAGAATGAACACTTTCTTAAGGCCATTGTTATTGTTATGAGTGAGGGCTGATTTTATACTTTGTGTTTCCCCATCTGTGGATAGATGTCCCACGTGGTCGAAGATCATGCTACTTAATGGTTAAATTCTATAAGACTGATGCATGATAAATGCTTTCTTCCACATCATTTGCATGCAAAGCTAGATCCTTGCTGAGGTATCCTTTCTAGGGCCTGTTCTTGCTTTGAAGGCTGCCTTTTGTTATCCCCAACCTTCATGAAGTCTTCTCTCAGGGTGAACAACCCTTCTTCCAACTTCTAGTCTGTCAGTGCTTCCCAGCAGACCATTAATATGCCACTTTGTTTAAAACTATGCTTCCTAGTAATACTAACTGTGATATTTGTTAAACGCTATGTGCCAACGACTGTATTAAGTGCTGGGGTAGATACAAGACATTCAGTTCAGACACAGTCCCTGTCCTTCATGGGGCCTACAGTCTAAGTAGAAGGGAGAATGGATATAGAATCCCCATTTTACAAATGAGGAAACTGAGGCACAGAGAAGTTAACTGACTTCCCCTAGGTCACACAGCAGGCAAGTGGTGTTGAGCCAAGATTAATGCACTGGTCCTTTGACTCCCAAGCCCATGCTCTTCACTAGGCCTACTGCTCCTCCTCCATGTCTTTAAATCTCTCTTTTCTGCCCTCTGGGGCTGTGCATGTCCCCTTTCGGTTCCTCGTACAGCAGCTGCTAGGATATTTTGCTGCTATATCTATCCTCCTCATACGTCACACTCACTAGAGCGTTGTTACTGTAAGCATTGCTTCAAAGTGCTGCAGAACTTGATTGTGTCCCAGGAATGCATGGTTGGCAATCTTGTCCTGCCATTTGACTGTGCTTTTTAGGTGATCATGGTGAAACTGCTCAAGAAACAGGAGAAGGTCCAAGTCTCCACAGCCATATAGAAGAAGGTTGGACACCGCAGCAGCCCTATTAACCTCGAAGCCCCTTTATTACTGCACTCTGTCTCACATCAGCCAAAATACAGTGTAATTCAAAAAGAATTGAAGAGTACAGGGTGGCCACGGGTGTCTGAGAAAGCCATGACTACATGTTCATATATAAGCTAGTTACTGAGTAATAAAGTTTTAAAAGTCTTCAATTCTTTTTGAATCACCCTGTACATGCTGGCCTTCTCCATTCTATTTCCTCTGTCTTTCTTTTTCTGCCTAAATAGCAGAATTCAGTGTTCACTTTGAGTGTTGTGTTGGCAGTGAAAACCTTTGGTTTTTCCATAGGGTTTCCCAAGTGTAGGCTAGTAGATTATTACTGTCTTATTTAGATTTATTCTCAATTTATAGAACCACGCTAAATCTATAAAGCAGTTTTTTGTAATTTGCATGTCCTCCAGAACACAGTCATATGGATTTGGCCATTCCTGATGATACTCTTAACCTGTTGAACTGGAAGAATTTCAGGACTGGAAATGTATTCTGCTACTAGCTTACGGATCTTTCATTCCATCCTTAAGCAAGGCAGCATACCACACAACCCTACTTCATCCTGAAATCAATGGGGAAAGGAGCATATAGGGTTCCTTCAACTCTAGCTTGAACAACCACGATGCTGCAGAGTAGTTCAAGGATCTTGATGAATTTCTCAGATGAGCTGAATTTGCATAGCACTTTCCAGAGCTCTGGTCTGTGTTGATGGGGCCAAATGTTTTTTGTAAGCTTGTAAGCTCAAGAAACAAGGAACAAAGGTCTTGGTGTTGTTTTCTGCACTTTTCCCATTTCTGATGGGCTGCAAAGATCATATCTTCTGTGCTGTGATTTGGTCAGCAACTGTGTTGTGATTCAGGTAGTGCACAGTTGACAGTGTTCTTCAGTAGTCAGTTCAGAAGAATTCTGGCAAGAATCCTATCAGTAATGGGAAATAGGGAGATTCCTCTGTGGTTTCCACAAAAAAAAAAAACCTCTTTGTCCTTTCTTCTTGAAGGTGATTCATTTAGCTTCTAGGAAGCCTTGTGGCATTTCTCTAGCGATCCATATGTTGAGGAAGAGCTCATGCAGATTTCTGAGGAGTAGGCCCCTCTTTGTGTATAACAATTTCATCAAATCTGGGTCCTTTTCCACTTTTCATGGCATTGATTGTGGAGGCTACTTCTTCAAAAGTAGTGTCTAAGGTCATGTCTCCACCTTCTGGATGATTTTTTTAAACTTTGGAGGGCCTCTTCCTCGATGGTGGATTATATGTTTAAGAATTCATTGTTATTAATCAATCAATTATATTTATTGAGCACTTACTATATGCAGAGCTCTGTACTAAGCGCCTGGGAGAGTACAACATAACAAAGTTGGTAGACACATTCCCTGCTCATAACGAACTGTGTACAGAGCACTGTTCTAAGTGCTTGGGAGGATACAACAAAACAGAGGTGGTAGACACATTCCCTGACCACAAGGAGCTTACAGTCTAGTGGGGGGAGACAGACATTGAATTAAATTACAGATATGTACATATTTGCTGTGTGGCTGGGGGTGGGGTGAATGAATATCAAGTACTTAAAGGGCACAAATCCAAGTGCAAGGGTAATGCAGAAGGGAGAGAGGTTAGGAGAAATGAGTACTTAGTTGGGGAGGGCCTCATGAAGGAGATATGAGTTTCATAAGGCTTTGAAGGTGGGGAGAGTGGTTGTCTGTCAGATATGGAGAGAAAGTTCCAGGCCAGAGGGATGATGTGGACAAAGGGTTGGCAGAGAGATAGATTAGACTGAGGAACAGTGTATAAGGTGGCTTTGGAGAAGTGAGGCGTGAGGGCTGAGTTGTAGAAGGAAATTGAGTTAAGGTAGGAGGGAGAGAGCTGATTGAATGCCTTAAAGATGCTGGTAAGGTGTTTGTGGCTGATGCAGAGGTGCATGGGCAACCATTGGAGAGTTTTGAGGAGTGGGGAGATGTGAACTATCAACTCTGTTATTGTACTCTCCCAAGAAATTAGTACAGTGTTCTGCACACAGTAAACACTCAGTAGATACCAGCAGTGTGGCTCAGTGGAAAGAGCCTGGGATTGGGAGTCAGAGGTCATGGGTTCAAATCCTGGCTACACCACTTATCAGCTGTGTGACTTTGGGCAAGTCACTTAACTTCTCTGGGCCTCAGTGACCTCATCTGTAAAATGGGGATGAAGACTGTGAGCCCCCCGTGGGACAACCCGATCACCTAGTATCCCCCCAGCACTTAGAACAGTGCTTTGCACATAGAGAAGTAGCATGGCTCAGTGGAAAGAGCACGGGCTTTGGAGTCAGAGGTCATGGGTTCAAATCCCAGCTCTGCCGATAGTCAGCTGTGTGACTTTGGGCAATCACTTAACTTCTCTGTGCCTCAGTTACCTCATCTGTAAAATGGGGATTAAGACTGTGAGCCCCCTGTGGGACAACCTGATCACCTTGAAACCTCCCCAGTGCTTTGAACAGTGCTTTGCACATAGTAAGCACTTAATAAATGCCATTATTATTATTATTATTAATTGGTTGATTAAGCTGAATATTTTCTTAGAAAAATGACCTGGGCAGTGGAGTGAAGCATGGATGGGAGTGGGGAGAGACAGGAGGCAGGGAGGTCAGCAAGGAGGCTGATGCAGTCAATAGTCAAGATGGGATAGAATACTTGCTTGGATCAGCATAATGTCAGTTTGGATGGAGAAGAGAGGGTGGATTTTCATGATGTTGTGGAGCTAGACCTGACAGAATTTGGTGCATATTTGTGTTAGATGAAACATGAGTCGAGAACAATGCCAATGCTAGGGGCTTGTGAAGCCGGAAGGATAGTTCTGTTGTCTACAGTGATGAGAAAAAGATGAGGAGGACAGGATCAGGTGGGAAGATGACAAGTCCTTTTTTGAACATGTTAAGTTTAAGATGTTGATGGAACACACTAATAGATTTGTCCTGAAGGCAAGAGAAAATGTGAGGCTGTAGAGAAGGAGAGGTCCGGGCTGGAGAGGTAGATTTGGGGGTCATCTGTGTAGAGATGGTAGTTGAAGGTGATTAGGGGGCAAATTACTTCTCCAAGCAATAATATTTATTGGATGCTGAGGCAGCTTGGCCTAGCGGAAAGAGCACGGGCCTGAGAGTCAGAGGAGCTATGTTCTAATCCCAGCTCTGCCACTTGCTTGCTGTGTGATCCTAGCAAGTCACTTCACTTCTCTGTTCCTCCATTTCCTCAACTGTAAAATGGGGATTCAATTCCTGATCTCTCTCCTACTTATACTGTGAGCCCCATGTGGGACAGGGAATCTATCCAATCTGACTATCATGTATCTACCCCAGCACTTAGGACTGTGCTTGACGCATAGTAAGTGCTTAATAAATACTATTATAGATACCCACTCTCAGCTCCACCGCACTTATGTACATATCTGTAAATTATTTATTCATATTAATGTCTGTCTCTACCTCCAGATTTAATAATGATGATGATATTTGTTAAGCACTTATTATGTGTGAAGCACTGTTCTAAGCGCTGGGTTTAGGCTCAATGTGGGCAGGGAATGTGTCTACCAACTCTTTTTGTATTGTACCCCCCCAACTGCTTAGTACAGTGCTCTGCACACAGTAAGCAATCAACAAATACATAGATTGGTGGATTTCAAAGCACCAGAGACTATAATAATGTTAGAAGAAATGATCCCTACCCTCAAGAAACTTCAAGTCATTTCTTGCCATCTGTGAAGGATTCCCTATATTTCTTTGATGCTAATGGACCCTCCAGGGGTGGGGTACATTAATAGGGTGCATGGATGATGAATCAAAGTCATCAGCTCGGCAGTGGTCAGCATATCCCTGGATCTCTTCATTTCTGGCATCCCACCACTGGTTACATATGTTTCTTAATTTGATCTATATGTACCATTGCAAACTTTCATAGGCCTCTGCTTTTTGGTGGTCATGTCTAGGCTTAAGGTGTTCTTAATGCATTTTCTGTTTTGTGACAAGTAGTTTTTAAATCTGAGTCATTTTCATCAAATTGATCTTGATGCACTCACTTTCCTGTACCCGCTGACTTGATGGCTGCCTGTTAGACAGTGTCTCAGAGAAGCACTGTTTACTATCAACGCTGTCAACCACATTGACACTCACTGATAAAATCTGCTGGTAGCCTCATCTTCAGTGACAGGGTCTGCAAAGAGAAGCAGCATCACAAAGAAAAAAATATTCATATATACCAAGTCTATTCACCACATCTGCTCACAGTGATAGCAACACCATCAGCACTGTCCTCTTAAAATGGATGACAGAGATACACTTGTACACAAATTTCAGTGATTCTTTGCCATAGCCATATGTGGTAGATAGATATTCTCCCTATTTTACTCCATTCTCTCATCCCAGTTCTTATAAAGGTTTTTAGAAAGATGACACATTTTGGTCCTGAATTGAAGTAAAACAAGTCTCAATTCTTCAAACAGTGGGATGACAATCTGCATCTCATTCTCCAACTCTACGTTTATAAATGAGAAAAGTTTGATATCCAGAAATGATAACTGGTGTTTAGAGATCTGGGGCAAGATCTTACCTTTTCTCCCTTAATTAGCATAAAATTTCCTATAAACAAAAGGCATTCAGATGGAATAAAGAAGATATGGAATCTAATCAAGGCTCAGAGGAAACTTTTGAGTAAATCTTTGGAGAAGTTTTTAAACTTGGATCAAATATGCCTCTAATAAATAATAGTTTAATCTTAGATACAAGTGAAAAATGCAAGAAGAGGTGAAAATTGGACAGATTTAAACTGCTCACATAGGACTGACTTAGGAGTTAAAGAGCCTATTTACCTTGTGCTTAAGATAGGTCCCAGAGCATATGGGCAAATTTTGGTCTACGACTCTTGCTTGGAAAAAAGAATAGGAAAGGTTAACCAAAAATTGAGACCATAATACTTCAAAATGCATCATTCTGGCCTATTTTCCCACACATATGGTTAAGCAAAGAGTAGAAAACAACCCGATTTGCTTGTATCCACCCCAGCGCTTAGTATGGTGCTTGGCACATAGTAAATGCTTAACAAATGCCACAACGATTATTATTATTATTATTAATTTAATAATGGCATTTGTTAAATGCTTACTATGTGCCAAGCACTGTTCATTCATTCAATCGTATTGATTGAGCACTTACTGTCTGCAGAGCACTGTACTAAGCATTTGGGAAGTACAGTCTAAGTGCTGGGGGGATACAAGGTAATCAGGTTGTCCCAAATGGGGCTTACAGTCTTAATCCCCATTTTACAGATGAAGTAACTGAGGCACAGAGAAGTTAAGTGACTTGCCCAAAGTCACACAGTTGACAAGTGGCGGAGCCAGGATTAGAACCCATGACCTCTGACTCCCAAGCCCGTGCTCTTTCCGCTAAGACATGCTACTTCTATTAGAAGTAGAAGAGTTGGGGAGGGGCCTTAAGCAGCTCCTCCAGAGAGAGCGGACCTGCAGATTTGAGGCTAATTCCTTCCTTCCTGGCTACAAGTGAATATCCCAGAAAATGCCCCATGGGCTCTTCTGAATTCCCACTCACCCACCCCTGACCTAGCTGTGGTTTTCTTCACTGTTGGGACTAGGGCTGGGGAAGATGGGGGAAGGCAAGAAGTCTGGAACTCAGGCTTTGTGTTCCAGGAAAATTGAAGATAAATGAGTGGTTTCTGGGAAGGTGGCCCAGCAGCAATCACCCTGCCTCATCCCCCGAGACCTTTTTCACTAACACCGCTGAAACCAAGGCTTAGAAGTCTTGAGAAAAGGAATAGTGGTTTTGTAAAACCACCTCAAAACCAATAAATCTTGGGGAATTTGCCAAATATCCATGCAGTCAGATTACATTCCTGGTACCCCTTGGATAGCCCCAGTGGATGTTGGGAAATATAGTTAATCAGTTTCTTTGCTTCTTGGGAAATGTAGATTTCTCCTTTCCTTTCCTGCACATCCCTTGCCAGAGTTCTGCTAGGACTCTGATTGGAGGGAAGCAGCGTGACCTAATGGAAAGACCACAGGCCTGAGAGTCAGAGAGATGATGGGTTCTAATCCCAGATCTGCCACTTATCTGCTGGGTAACCTTGGACAAGTCACTTAACTTCTCTGTGCCTCATTTCCCTCAACTGTACAATAAGGATTCAGTACCTGCCCCCTCTACTTAGACTGTAAGCCCCTTGTGGGATAGGGACTGTGTCTGAACTGATTAACTTGTACCTACTCCAGTACTTAGAACAGTGCTTGAAACATGGTAAGTGCTTAACAGATATTATCACTATAATCATCATTATTATTATTATCAAACAACTCTTGCCAGATGTCTCACCGTCTAACTAGTCTCAAGAAAAAAACCAGAAAAATGAGGGCTAGAACAACCAGGACCTCTGTTTCCAACTCAGTGTAATTCACTGTCTCTATCATTTTCCAGAGAAGTTTGTTTGGTATTCTTGATTCTTTATTAAATATTCTGAAGGGATTCACTAAATTGCTTTGGACTTACTGGAAGGAGACTGCAACATGAATCAAAGGAAATATTAAAATACAGTCCAACTATTTTCCCTTCCTGCATCATGTTGTAGTGAGAGCCTTTACTTTTCTCCTTGATGACTTTACATTGAATATTTAAAATTTTCCATAGGGATGTGTTTGGGCTTTTAAGGAATCTGTTTAGATAAATCAAATATCATTTACTCATTAAAGAGAGTATAATAAGTGTTATTCTGGGTAAATGAGAAAATCCTGGTGATTATGTAAATAATTTGAAAAGTACAAGAGCAGTTTGGTGTGGAAACTATTTAGGCATATAATCATCATTCACTAGATTGCCAAACAATTTGTTTTAAATAATTGCTAATTGTCTATGATCATATTCTCTGATAGTTCATTTTAATTACTGTAATTTGTTCAATTGGATGAAACAAATTTTAAATTAATCCAAAATGATTTTGAAATAGATTGTACCATATTGCTCACTTATTCTGACTATATGCTTATTTAATATCTTTATATTTTCCCCTCTAGACTGTAATCTTAATCTATTTGTGGACAGGGATTGTGTCTACCAAGTCTATTGAACTGTACTTTCCCCAATGGTTAGTTCAGTATTCTGTATTCAGTAAGCACTCTCTAAATGCATTTACATTAAATATACTTCCTGAAAGTTTTTCGTATCTGCCACTGGCACGGGCTGCATGTGAATTTTTGCAGCTGAATTTGGTGACACATGACTTAAGAAACCCAGCTGAACATATGTGTGTCAGCCCCTGTCGATGACTCATTTGAGAGGCATTTTTAAAAAAAAATCCTAGGTTGGTGGTGTGCTCCTGAACACGGATGCTTTTACAGCTCTTTTGGAGTTGGAAATTAAAGGGGCAGCATTCGGATCTAGTAGAGGCTTTGCTGTGGTTGGAGCGTGGCTCAGTGGAAAGGGCCCGGGCTCTGGAGTCAGAGGTCATAGGTTCAAATTATGGCTCCACCAATTTTCAGCTGTGTGACTTTGGGCAAGTCACTTAACTTCTCTGTGCCTCAGTTACCTCATCTGTAAAATGGGAATGAAGACTGTGAACCCCCTGTGGGACAACCTGATCACCTTGTAACCTCCCCAGTGCTTAGCACAGTGCTTTGCACATAGTAAGGGCTTAATAAATGCCATCATCATCATCATCTGGTCTGAGACTAAGGGGCTAACATGAGAGTAGTACCCACCAAGCTGGACTCTCCAAAGGGACAGTGAGCTGCTGGGCTTAATTTAGGGATACCTGAGTCTGCAGAAGTCTCCTGAGTGAGGGTGGCTGTGCAGAACTGGCAGCTAATAATAATAATAATAATAATAATGATAGTATTTGTTAAGTGCTATGTGCCAACCACTATTCTAAGTGCTAGGGTAGATACAACGTAATCAGGTTGGACACAGTCCCTGTCCCACATGGGGCTCACACTCTTAATCCCCATTTTACAGATGAGGTCACTGAGGCCCAGAGAAGTGAAGTGACTTGTCCAAGGTCACACAGCAGACAAATGGTGGAGGCAGATTAGAACCCACATCCTCTGACTCCCAAGCCAATGCTCTTGCCACTAGGCCATGCTGCTTCCCATAATAATACTAACTGTGGTATTTGTTCAGTGCTTACCCAGCACTGAACTAAGCACAGGGGTAGATACAAGGTAATCAGGTTGAACGCAGTCCCTGACCCACGTGGGGCTCACAGTCTAAGGGGGAAGGAAAACAGGTATCGAATCCCTATTTTACAGGTGGAGAAACTTGGAAGCACAGAGAAGTTAAGTGATTTGCCGAAGACTGCACAGTGGGCAAAGGGCAGAGCTAGAGCTAGGATTCATTCATTCATTCATTCAATCGTATTTGTTGAGCGCTTACTGTGTGCAGAGCATTGTACTAAGCGCTTGGGAAGTACAAGTTGGCAACATATAGAGACGGTCCCTACCCAACAGCAGGCTCACAGTCTAGAAGGGGGAGACAGACAACAAAACAAAACATATTAACCCTCCAGGGCCGAGGCAACCCCGTCAGCCAGTCTGGAATGAGAGACGAGGCCGCATAGAGAAGCAGCGTGGCTCAGTGGAAAGAGCCCGGGCTTTGGAGTCAGAGGTCATGGGTTCAAATCCCGGCTCCGCCACTTGTCAGCTGTGTGACTTTGGGCAAGTCACTTCACCTCTCTGGGCCTCAGTTACCTCATCCGGAAAATGGGGAATAAGACTGTGAGCCCTCGGGTGGGACAACCTGATCACCTTGTAACCTCCCCAGGGCCTAGAACAGTGCTTCGCACACAGTAAGCACTTAATAAATGCCATTATTATTATTATTATTATCAACTAGCGCTTGCCCCATGGGCTGGCTGCATGAAAAGTGGCAAAGGAACCACGGCAAGGCCTCTCCACGGGCCAGCTGTGAGGGAAACCAAGGCCTGGGCATGGGCACCACTGCCGGCCACTGGAACTGCAATGACTTCCCCATCCCAGAGGAAGGTTTTTTGGCTGGGGGAGTCAGGGCTGGCGGAGCAGAAATGACCCTCCTGTGCCCGCCACGGTGATGCCACCTCGTCCCGGGGCTCGACCCGCATCCTCACCCGGGATTTCAAAGGCACACAAAAAGCAGTGCTGATTATTGGAGAGGGTGAACCTGGGGCAGGAGAGTCCAAGAGCCAAGTTGCGGTCCAAGCTCTCTAGGCCTCGGTTTCCTCAAGGAGACCCCGGCGCTCCCTCAGACCCGAAGCGTATCCGATCTGATGGTCTTCTATCTACCCCAGCGCTTAGCGTATTGTAAGCACTGAACAAACAACCTCATCCAAGCCAGCCAAAGGTCCAGAAGGTACCAAGATGCATTTAGTACCGGGCACGATATTCATCCCCAACCGTCACTCTGAACCATCCAAACATTTTGGGGGGGAGGGGTGTGTGTGTGTGTGTGTGTGTATGTGTGTGTGTACACAGACACAGATGCACACCCACACACCCCTACCAGTAGCAACTTTGGCCCATATCTTTCTTGCTCTATTCCACTTTCCTATTTGCAAATGATGTTCATATCCACCTTCCTCAAAAGACTGTAAGCTCTTTAAGGGCAAGGATAATCATTATGGTATTTGCTAAGCCCTCACTACGTACCAGGCACTGTACTAAGTGCTGGGGTGGATACAAGCCAATTGGGCCAGACACAGTCCCTGTCCCACACGGGGCCCGGTCCCAATCCCCATTCTACAGACGAGGGAACTGAGGATGAGAACCCACGTCCCCTGTCTCCCTGGCCGATGGGAAGCAGGACAGCTTAGTGGAAGGGGCAGAGGACTTGAGTTCTCTTCCCAGCTCTGCCATTTGCCTGCTGCGTGACCTTGGGCAAGTCACTTAACTTCTCTGTGACTCAGTTACCTCATCTGAAAAATGGGGATTCAATACCTGTTCTCCCTTCTACTTAGACTGTGAACCTCATGTGGGACAGGGACTGTGGCTGACCTAATTCTCTTTATTTACCCCAGAGCTTAGGACATAGAAAGTGCTTAACAAATACCACAGTAATTTTTTATTCTTATTTCATTCATTCATTCAATCATATTTATTGAGTGCTTACTTTGTGCAGAGCAGTGTACTAAGCGCTTGGATCCAATAGAAACTACCCCTACTCCACCCAAGGGCCAGTGACCATTTCTCTGGCTCCCACATTACCCAAACCTTTGGATCAGGAATCTCCACTCACTGGAACAAAAATACTTGATTGCCCCAAAAAAGATTCTGTAATTGCCCAGCCTTTGGGTCTGTGCAACTTGCATCTGCATGTCCCCAAGGTCTAAACAGTGACCTTTCATTGTTTAGCCTATTATCTTGACTGACTCCAGCAATTAACATGGTGCTTGACACATAATAAGAGCTTAATCAACATAATCATAATCATCATTATCTCACAGATTAAATCATCATCTGTCAGAGGGCCTTCAAAAGGCCTGTTGCTGGATTGCCCATCAGCCCCTGTGCTCTGAAAGGGAGCGATCAGTATAACCAATATTTTGAAAAATTGACATCCAAACCTTCAAGCGCTTAGAACAGTGTTTCACACATAGTAAGCGCTTAACAAATGCCATCATTATTATTATTATTATTCAAGGAACCTAATTATTAGGCTTCGGGTGAATGAGGAAATAAAGGTCTTCTGTAGCAATATCATTGCAGCCACAACCTGGAGATAAGCCTTCTATGCCCTTCTTTCCAGAGGGCAATGGGGGCGATTGGCCTCGGCAGCGGAAAGCTCCATGGTGACCTAAGACACATAGGGCCCCAGAGAGGGTGGACATAAACAGAGACAGCTGGCCCAAAAGAGCCTCTGCCTGCTCAGTGCTAAGGATGCCCACAGTGTGACTGCCAAGAGGGAAACAGTCCCTGAACCCAGGCCGGTTTGATAAACCACACACGTGGGAAGGACGCAGCTCAGAACACTATTGAAGTGTTTAGAAGCAGGGTCATTTGAGCAAGTAGAAGCCTAGTGTGGATGTAGCTAGAGGGGCTAGTCTGGCTGTAGCTAAACCCATTCCCCACCTTTGCAATTTCAGCTGAGACAGGAGGCTGAGATGGAAGCTGTCTAGGGAATTGAACCCCATTGCCACTTGTTGGCAAAGACAAATATGTTTTCTAATATTTTGCCATTTCAAGTTTTGGGCATTGGAGGGAGTTTGGCCATTCTCTGGCCCCCCAAAGCCCTGATATGTCACCACTGGGAACCAACTTTTGGGGTTCATGGATAACTAAAAGTAATCTGGCAAGTCACATGGGACCTGCATTTGAACCATGCTCAACCAATCTGTAATGCCATTTATTAAGCACTTACACTGTGCAAAGAAAAAGGTCTGTGTTACGACTAATTCGTTCTTTCCTGCTCTGAAAATTATGTGATGCTACTCTTGAATAGTTCCTGAGTGGCTTGAGGATATTTGAAATGTGACTGTATGTCAAGGGTATGTAATTGTTATTTAAGTTTTATAAAGTGATTTTGCATGCAAGTTGATATGTGACTGTTAGCCCATTATTGCTTCCCCCTCTCCTTCACTCATGATCATAGCTTAGTAAGGAATTAGAAGAAATTGAAAATAACAGTAGAATGGATCGAGAACATTACTGTCAGCATTTTCCTTTGATCTTATTTAATATTAGTGCTCCTTAACAAATGGACCTGAAAATGACCTCAGTGAATTATGGAGCACAAACTGAGATTACGTTAATAATACTGTAATAATTAGAGTTTCCCATCAGTATCGTTAGGATTCTGCCCTGTTGATTTTAATTTAAATGTCAACCCAAACTGTGATAAAAAAGAGGTATTTTATAGGGGATATATCACATTATTGCATGCCAAAGAGGGGCAGCATGAAAAAAGCACAGGCCTGGGAGTCAGAGGAACTGGATTCTAATCCAAGCTTTGCCAGTTGCCTTCTGTGTGACCTTGGGCATGTCATTTAACTTCTCTGTGTCTCCAGTTCCTCAGTTGTTAAATGGTAATTCAATATAATACAAGGTCATCAGGTTGGTGGGACTCACAGTCCTAATCCCCACTTTACAGATGAGGTAACTGAGGCCCAGAGAAGTTAAGTGACTTGCTCAAAGTCACATAGCTGACAAGTGGTGGAGCCGGGATTAGAACCCACAACTTCTGACTCCTAAGCCCATGTTCTTTCCACTAAGCTACACTGCTTCTCTAATACCCGTTCTCCTTCCTACTTAGACTGTGAGCCCATGTGCGACCGGGATTGTGTCTGGTCTGGTTAATTTATATCTACCCCAGGGCTTAGAACAGTGCTTGACACATAGTAAATGCTTAACAAATACCATAATAAAGTCGCTCTCATGATCTTTTTGACAGATTTCCCCCATCAAATTGATATTACTGTCACTAGACCTTTCCCTCTGAAGGCAGTTTAATATGAATTCCTGCTCTCTGAGAGTTTAAATGCAGCTTCTATCCCCTAAAAAGCTGGTAGATTGCATGGACCTGATGTCTTTATTTTCTGTGAGGACACTAGGAAGGGCAGTTGCTGCTACTAATCCTGGAACCCTCTGTGAAGGGTTAAGGGGAGTAGAGTAGAATTAGACTTGAATTCTGATGGTTCATGCAGGAGATGCCAGCTGGAAGCAATTATACAACCAGTGTAGTAGCCACTACCCAGATGGACAACTCAATCAATAGTAACATTTATAGAGTGCCAACTGTGTATCAAGCCCTATTCCAAGCATTTGGGGAAATACCACAGAGTTAAGAGACACAGTCAGTCCCCTCTAGGAGGTTTCAACCTAATGTGAGGGACAGGCAGCCCCTGACCTTTTTCACAAATAAGGAGAGTAACAAGAAGAACAGAAAGAAACCACAGCAAGAATATGGAAAGGAAAATATGGAAAGATGAATAAATAGGTGACTAAATGAGTGTAGCATATAAAATCAATATATACAAAAATGCTAACGGTGCCTGTTTATATAGAAGTATTAAGGGTGGCTGGTAGGTTGATATGACCAGGAGCGGTAGAAATTAATCAGGAAGGGCTTCCTGGAGGAGGAGGGATTTCAAGAGGGCTTTGGAGATGGAGAGGGTTGTGGTCTGATGGTTTTGAGAGGGGTGGAATTTCCAGGAAGGGGAAAGGGTGTGAGCAAGTTGTCTGAGGTGGAGGAGTTGAGAGTGAGGTATAATAAAAAGGTTAGCTTGGGAGGAGTGAATAGTGTTAGCTGTTAGCTGGGGAGAAGTGGGCCAAAGAGCAGATGTGCAAGAAAAAAAGAGCTGGGACAGTTTCTTGAAGCCAATGATCAGGATTTCTGCTTAAAGGAGAGGGAAATGGGTAGCCATTGGACATTTTTGAGGAGTGGCAATACATGTGCTGAATAATGCTTTAGGAAATTGATCTGGGAAGTAGAATGTAGTACAGAATGAAGAGGGGAGAGGTTTGTGGTAGGAAGCCTACTGAAGTGGTTGTACCATAGCCTAGTTGGGAGATGATGGCCCTCTGAACCAGGTTGGTGGCTGTTTGGATAGAGAAGAAGAGGTGGATCTAGGAAATGCTGTCTAGGGAAACCTGGCAGGAGTTAATGACAGACCAAATGAGAGAGACAAAAGATCGTGAGGATTCAAAGATGACACCAAGGTTATGGATTTGAGACAGGGAGACTGGTGGGGTTCTCTGCTACGATGGGAAAATTAGGAAAAAGAATGGATTAAGGAGGGGAGATGAGGAGCTCAGTTTTAGCCATGTTAAATTTCAGAACCCTGTGCAGAGGTTCTGGAAGCAGGAGTGATTGGGGCTAGTGAAGTAGATTTGAGAGTCACTCACATCTATCTTCAGATGGATACACAATATTGGTGCTCATTTCCTAAGGTATATTTGATTGGATCATGGCTGTCCCTGGGTGCCTGTTTCTGATTGTCCTCTATTCCGTTAAAGGGTAGATTTATGATCCACTCTCCATCATTGTTCTGTTTGCCTTTGTTATAAGCTCTCTTTGGGAAAGGGACCCTGTCCAGTTAGTTTCAAAGAAAAAAAATAAATTACTTAATAATCACCATTACTTCTACTCTTACTATGACTAGTATTACTACTGAAGCCATGTGAATGGATGATGCTATGCAAGAGAGTGAGTTCTCAGATGTGGGTAATTGACCAGAATTCCAACTTTAGGCATTGTCCTTCAGTAAAACATTTTGGTTCTGGGCCTGCAGAAGTATTTTGGAGATAGCAAATCACACCTTTTCATGGGTCAGGAAAGACCCAGGAAGTCTAACAGGAAGATATGATCCCATTCCCCTTTTGGCCAAGCCTGCACTGTCCTTTGTTCCCTGAAGCTGATGGGGCATTTAGGTAGAGAAAGGACTCTTTGGAAGCCATCATCCTCCAGGTGCCCCAGTGTGCTTATGATGGAAAACTTTTCTTTTTCTTTTTCAAATTTGTAGTGCATGTAAGCTGCTTCAGGGAACGCTAGTATCTAGGAAATTTTGTAGGATCATCCTGAATTTTAGAAATATTCCTGAGATCATAGAAATTGTTTCAGAATCATGACTCTTTCCCATTTATAAATATACTTGTGTGTCTCTAGACCAGACACCAATGAATTTTTATCATTTTCCTTTTCCCTTGCCATGCTACTTCTGGTATGGGAATAGGCAGCTTAAGGAAGGAGAAATGTTAGCCTCTGGCCTTAAGCTGGCTTGAGAGTCAGAATAGTCTGATGGGTCATCCTCTGGGACTTGGGTTAGTGGTTGTCCATGGCTTTTCCAGTCATTCCCAAACTACATAGGAAGTTGTATAGTGGCAGAAAATTTCCAACATTTAATATCCCCTAATGCAGTAGGGACAACTGAATAGTTTCTCAATTCAATTCCCCCCCGCCCCACCCGGCCCCTTTGCAATTTGGTGTTTGGCTTTGAATTTGAGCAAGGGGCCACAGCTCTTCTTACATTCAAAGTCACTTAAAATCCAACACCTCCAACAAGCTTTCTCCAGTTAGTTCCCAGAGTCCTAAGTAATATAAACTCTAACTCTTATGAATTTACCCATTCTTGTCACTTTTGTTTATAATTTTATTCAACTGTACATTCAACTATTTAATTTGACTGCTTTATTTGCCAATATTTTTATGTCTGCCTCCTCCGTGGGCAGGGGATATGCCACATCTTTATGCTGTACTGTCCAAGTGCTTAGTATAGTACATTGCAATCACTCAATCAATGGCATTTATTGAGTATTCACTCTGTGCAATGCATTGTACAAAAGCGCATGGGAGAGTATAATACGAGAGAGATCATGCCTACCCTGCCCTCCAGGAACTTACAATACAGTGGGCAAGTCAAACATTAAAATAAATTACAAGAAAGGGGATGAGTATCAAAGTGCTTAGAGGGTATGGACTTAAATGCACAAGCAACAGAGAAAGGAGGGCAAATATGGTGGGGAGATGAGAGATTAGTTGAGGAAGACTTCCTGGAGGAGGTGTGATTTCAGAAGAGTTTTGAATATGGGGAGAGTGGTGGTCTGTCAGATATGAAGGGAAAGGAAATTCCAGGTAGGAGGGAGGACATGAGCAAGGAGATAATGGCGAAAGAGATGAGATTGAGGCATAGCAAGTGGTCTGGTGGAAGAGGAGAGAAGTGTGTGGGCTGGGTTATAATGGGAGAGGAGCAAGGAGAGATAATAGGGAAAGAGCTAATTGAGTGCTTTAAAGCTGCATCCACTGGCACTCAGTAAACACCCTTACTACTATAGAAGAGGAAATCAGACTGAAGGGTTGAGATCTGAAAATTACATAGGATTCAGAAGAGTCAGTTAAAAGTACAATGAGAAGAAATGTTGAAAATTATTATCCGGAGGCCAAATGTTGCCTTGTCTTAGGAATAGCATCAGTTATTTTTAATACTTGGCTGAGTGGGGAGCCTTGAAATGCTTTGTTGCTAAGCTGATGTCCTGTATTAGAGGTCACAGTTGCTTAGATGATTTTTCTTATTTGACTAAATGCAATGTCATTTAAGAAGGTACAGCTTGAGTGTCATTTCATCACATGACCATGGGTAGACAGATTTTGCCAATGTGCTTTTAGAGGTCACATCTCACTCCCTGTACATTTCATACTTTGTATGTAGCAGCATATCCTCCCTATCCTTTGTGTAAAGTGGAAGGAGTTCCTTTTGATGTCTCTGAAATCACAGTGGACAGGCAGGCTGGCAGAGGAGAGTCAGTGATTGACATTATCCATAATTCAACACGCTGACAAGGATCTGTTTGATCAATAGAAATGCTCTGCAGACATGGATGACAATTTATTCCTCATCGATTGTCAGATGAAAACCTTGATAAAATAATGAGTAACATCCAGCATCTCATTCTTGGCTCATTTTATCTCTCCACACACTATTTTATGGACCTGTGTGCAATCACGGCTGTTATTTTACTCTCTAGGATTGTAGTTCTTCAAAGTGTAAAGTTTTATCCATATCACTAATCAAAGACCAAGTTTAGGATTTGAAGAAAATGATGAAATGAAGGAAAATTGTCCTTCACATCTATTGTTAAATGAAATCAAAAGGTACAACAAGAGATCATCAAGACATTGTGACATTTCCAGTCATTTTTGCAGTCAGACTTTGAAGTACTAGATTCCTAGGGCCCACAGCTGATGAGAACCAGAGTAGGGGCTTTTTTGACCTCCCCACACATGCACTACAAGATTGTCCTAGCAATGTGCTTTTAGAGGTCACATCTCCCCAGGCTCTACTAAGCTCATCTCTCCTCCAGGAAGCCTTCCCTGAGTAACCTCTCATCTTCCCATCCTATTCTCCCTCCCTTCTGTGAAACCTGATGATGATGGTATTTGTTAAGCGCTTACTATGTGCCAAGCACTGTTCTAAGCATTGAGGTAGATACAAGGTAATCAGGTTGTCCTATGTGGGGCTCACAGTCTTAGTCCCCATTCCACAGATGAGGGAACTGAGGCACAGAGAAGTAAAGTGACTTGCCACACAGCAGACAAGTGGCAGAGCCAGGATTAGAATCCACATCCTCTGACTCCCAAGCCCATGCTCTTACCACTAAGCCACACTGCTTCTCTGGTCACCTATGTACATTTCCCTTCAAGGCCCTACTGAGAGCTCACCTCCTCCAGGAGGCCTTCCCAGACTGAGCCCCTTCCTTCCTCTCCCCCTCGTCCCCCTCTCCATGCCCCCATCTTACCTCCTTCCCTTCCCCACAGCACCTGTATATATGTATATATGTTTGTACATATTTTTTACTCTATTTATTTATTTATTTTACTTGTACATATCTATTCTATTTATTTTATTTTCTTAATATGTTTGGTTTTGTTCTCTGTCACCCCCTTTTAGACTGTGAGCCCACTGTTGGGTAGGGACTGTCTCTATGTGTTGCCAATTTGTACTTCCCAAGCGCTTAGTACAGTGCTCTGCACACAGGAAGCGCTCAATAAATATGATTGATGTTGATGATGATTTCACCCTAGGAGGGGACCTGTAGAGTGAATGGTTTCTCTCTTGTAGAAACTTTTGGGCCTTTCCTTCTTATCTGTGTGGGGGGCTAGCCTAGTTTGAACCATTACACTCCTTCACTGAGTTAGGCACATACATTTCAGTAGGAAGACTAATCCAATTAATTGGTTAATTAATTAAATTGCCACCTTTGTGGTCCCATCTTTAGCAGTCAGATTTAGTTTCATCAAGTGGACGAAATGATCTTTGTGCTAATATGTTCATCAAGACTATTTTTTCTGAATTCCTGTAATTACATCCCCTAAGAGTTGAAGTATAAATCAACCAATCAGTGGTATTTATTGAGCACTTACTGCATGCTGAGCCTGTACTGAGTACTTGGGAGAGTACGAAATAATTGAAAATACTGTGTGGGTTTTCCCATTTTTATATACCGTATAATCATATCAGTATATTTCCTCTTGGTTCACATTGTTTCAAATTATTATGCTGAGATTTAGGCTCTACTAGCTGAGGTACAAGGATTTTGAGTACCATTAACCCCTCTGCCCACCTCTTCTATCCTTTATCTTCATCATTCTCTCTTCTCTGAACTCCCATCCCCCATGCCCACCAGTCTGCCCCTGTGGTGTTCAGTGAGCTCCAGGCCCCCTTCCACCATATATTCCTGCCCAGTGGATTTTCCCCACCTATACCCACAGAACCTAATTCTTCTTGGGGTGCTATTGTCTGGCTCTTCTCCACCCCCTGACTAAAGCCATGATGCCCCCTGGCTGACCCTCCAGGACTGTGACATCCACCACTCTTTTAGTTGCCATCATATGCCCTCCTTGGCTTGCTCCATCTACGAGGTCCCCAGCTTTCCCCCTCACTCTATTGTACTCTCCCAAGCACCTAGTATAGTGCTCTACACAAAGTCCTCAATAAATACCATTGATTGATTGATTAACTTGGTCCTTCCTCCTTCCTGCCAACAGAGGCACAATAGACCTGATGTTTTTTTCTAATCTTCCTGTACTAGATGTGTCTGGCCTTCTCTTCCTTATTTTACCCATTCGAGTGTTTATCATTTTCTGTTAATAGGTATGAAGTGATTATGGCAAAAGGCACAGTTCTAAACTTTCAACAGGCTATTATTGGAGAGTATAGTATATTATAGCCAATTTTTCAAATGATTCCGTAGACTCATAATATTTGCTTTATTGGAGTGGCTGCTAAATGACCATGGCATTCCCCTGTTGGCAAAGGCAAAAGTGAATATCAGACGCTTGAAGAAAAGCCAGGCCTGAAGATGAGAGAAGTCTATGGGGAGGCCTTATATCTCTATTATTTTGTGGAGGAATGTGCGTATCTGATTCACATGACCCAAAACAAATGACATATCAGAGAGCAACACATCTGTGTGTGTGTGTTTGCAGAGGAAATGATAAATGAGCCCTCATACAGATGCACATAAATATAGACACACTCAGAGAATGAAGACCTCGATTCACTGTGAAAGGTAAATTCAGATTCTGGAATGTCTCAAAGTCTCCTTTAGTCCCTTTCCACTCTGGATCTCTCTCACTGACCAGGTATTTCCCTTTTTAGTGTCTACTTTTGATCTCCTGGATCTGAACAGTTCTGGAATCCTAGATCCTAGATGGTTGCCAGATTCTATTCTGGAACCTTTCCAGTTTCTCTAAATCATTCTTTAAATAACAGTGACCAAATTGTGAGATCAAGAGGCCAGTGAAACAGCAGTTCCCAATGCTGCAAACATGACTGCGCAAAACTAATAACTAGTGCCACACACTGTACTAAGTGCTGGGGTAAATGTAATCAGATCAGAAAGAGACACTACCCCATATGAGGCTTACAGTCTAAAATGGAAGGCGAACAGATATCGGATCCCCATTTTACAGATGACACTGAAGCACAGAGAAGTTAAGTGACTCACCTGAGGTCACTCTGGGATAGATAGGAATCGATCTAGTTGTAAATATTTGTGTTTGTCTCCTCCCTCTGACACCCTGCCCTTAGAGTGTAAGCTTCTGCAAGGCAGGAAATGTCACTTTTTTACTCTGTACTTCTCAAGCACCTAGTACAGTAGATTGCACCAAGAGGGTGCTCAACAAATACTAATACTTCTACCGCTACTACTACTACATGAATAACAATAATAATAATAATCGAGGTATTTGTTAAGCACTTACCATCTGCCACACCCACTGGGGTTGATACAAGATAATCAGATCAGGCACAGTCTCTGTCTCACATGGGGCTCACTGTCTAAGCAAGAGGACGAACAGGTATCGACTCCCCCCCTTTCCTCTGTTCCGTGACTGGATCACAACCCAAACCATGTGCCTAAAACCCCTCCGAAACAGGCCTTGCTGAAGGTTGGCAAGAGGTCATGGGTTTAAATCCTGGCTCCACCGCTTGTCAGCTGTGTGACTTTGAGCAAGTCACTTAACTTCTCTGTGCCTCAGTTACCTCATCTGTAAAATGGGGGTTAAGACTGTGAGCCCCACGTGGGACCTGATCACCTTGTATCCTCCCCAGTGCTTAGAACAGTGCTTGGCACATAGTAATAAGCGATTAACAAATGCCATCATTATTATAAGAGAACTGGAGGGAAGGGGAGGGCAAAATGACTACATGCTGCAAGGGGGGTTGGTTTACCTATATTTCTCAGTAGTGATTGGGCCTTTCTGGGAGTTTTTGTCCTCCGCCTTAGGTGAAGAGCTCCATTACCTTATTTGAGAGGAGCTTCATTTCCCTAAGGGATTGCCCAGAGGGAAGGCATGGCCTAGTGGATAGAGCAAGGGCCTGGGAGTTGGGAGGACCTGGGTTCGAATCCCAGCTCCACCACTTGTCTGCTATGTGACCATGGGCAAGTCACTTAACTTCTCTGGGCCTCAACTACCTCCACTGTACAATGGGGATTAAGACTGTGAGCCCCATGTGAGATGTGACCTGTGTCCAACCTGACTAACTTGGATCTACCCCAGTGCTAATTAGAGTGCCTGGAAAATAGTAGGTGCTTAACAAATATATTTTTTTAAAATGCTCAATCTGTGCCGCTTTTACTCTGTTATCTGCTTCCTTGTTCCTATATGCTGATTACCCAACGACTTCCATGTGGTTAGGTCATTTCTCTGCTAACCAATACATAAGGGAAGCAGCATGGCCTAGTAGAAAGAGTATGGACCTGGGGGTGAGGATGTGGGTTCTAATCCTGGCTCTGCCAATTTCTTGCTCTGTGACCTTGGGCAAATCACTTAACATCTATATGCCTCAGTTTCCTCAACTTTAAAATGGGGATTAAATATCTGTTCTCCCTCCTACTTTAGACTGTGAGTCCATGTGGGACAGAGACTGTATCCCACCTAATTAATTTGTTACCTACTCCAGTGCTTAGAACAGTATTTGACACATAGTAAGCGCTTAAGAAATGCCATTAAAAAGATTCATTCATTCAATCGTATTTATTGAGCATTTACTGTGTGCAGAGCACTGTACTAAGCACTTGGAAAGTACAGTTCAGCAACAAAGAGAGACAATCCCTGCCCACAACGGGCTCCCAGTCTAGAAGGGGGGAGACAGACATTAAAACAAGGAAACAGGCATCAAAAGTATCAATAGAAACAAATAGAATTATAGTTCTATATATGCACAGCAGAACAAGTAAACAGGCATTAATACAAATAAATAGAATTATAGATATGTACATATATACACAAGATGAGTGATCTAATTTGGAATTATTTTAGTTGAAATCTTTCCCATCCTCTTCCCCAAGTGAAAGCGATAGACCCAGGGTGTCATGACACCAATCACACGATAAGTGACTTTTATAATCCCACAACCACACTTTGCATTTGCAGCTTTAAACATCAAGGTTCTTAAATATCATTCCTCAAACTTCGGTCTTAGTAGCTCTCTGTTGGTATAATTTCCAATCCAATTTTTAACACAGATTAAATCTTGACTTTCCCCATTATTCTGTTAAGCACTCTGGTTCAGCCATGATTACTGAGGCATTTGTGCAACTACCAAATTGATCTTGGCTAACCGTCTTGCTCCCACTTTCCTCTGGAATTCACTGAATATAGAAAGATCCATATTCTTATTATTATTTTTAATCTTTAATGGAAATCACTGCTGACACTCCCAGGATCTAAGGGAAGAGCCAGGACTTGTAGCAAAATGACTAAGACAGCCCTTTACTGCTGTAAAATGTAGTAGATCAGCCCCTTTGTCTATTGGGAAATATAGTTTTTCTTTTCCCTTTCATTTTCTACAGTTTTCTTGCATCCTCCTTAAGACTGTGAGGCCCCCTTTGGGACAGGGACTGTGTCCGACCCAATTTGTTTGTACCCACCCCACTGCTTAGTACAGTGCCTGGCACTGGTAAATGCTTAACAAATACCACAATTATTATTATTAATTATTATTATTACACCACATGTCCTAGGCCAAAACTCAGAGGAAAGCAGCACACTGCTGCCGCTCCCAGGATCTGAGAGGTAAGAGCCAAGACTTCTTGCAAATCTAAAGCATTTGTATTAAAATTTTTATTATTTGTAAGCAGGAATACTTATATTTTACCCTGTCATTCACTTGCTCAGACCTCCTCATTACTCCCACTGAAATCTGTATTGTTCTTTGTCGTTTAAATCATCACCCTCATGGTGTTTCATTTTCCTGCTCACCCCTGTTCACTCCTGCACACCCACATACATTTTACCTCCTCATTTTATTTAAAACAATGATGTTGAATCTATTTTGTGCTTTCTTTTTCAACAGGGGACTTGTTTTGCTTTCTTCTGCAGGATTTGTTTGTTTTATATTCTGCTCTTGTGGTCAGGGAACATATCTGCCAACTCTGTTGCATTAGACTCTCCCAAGCACTTAATATGGTGCTCTGCACACATAAATGTTCAATAAATACAATTAATTGATTGACTGATTATTATGAGTCATTTTCCCAGGTGCTCTAGAGCTCTCTTTGTAGGCTCATTTTCTTCTGCTCTGCCATTTTTGTCTCTGGACCTGAGGCAGAGGACAAGTATGGGAGTTATTTGAACTTTTTAAAATTGGGTTCCATTGTTTCCTTAATTTGTTTTTCTTCTTCAATTGACCATATGTCACTAGATGGTCACCTCTAAGCACTTAACCTTGGTGATTTTTAGTTTGCCTGTTTTTAGATTTGAAAAAGGTTCAGCCACAATGTCAGCATACTGAGTGATGCAGGATTTCAATTTTGTAGATGGGATGGGGGAGTCCCATGAAGGTGTATGGTATCCGAAAATTTATTTGGGGGGGGGGGGGGGGGGGAATGAATGAAGGAAAAAATGACCCAAATGGAGCAATAATAATATAAAGTCAAATTCAAAGTGAATTGAACCAAATTGATGGGCATGCGTATTTTCTTTCAAATGAGTTTGGAAGAAATGAATAAATGAGATATAATCACAGAGGCAAATAAAGCAGTGCCAGAAAGAATAGGCAAATAGATTGAGAAAATATAGAACGCCATTTTTATTCTAACAATCCACTTCAAATTTATCATTGGTTACCAATAATGAGCCTTTGGGTCATTGTGTGGACTTATGAAGGGTTAAAATGAAATGTCTTGGTTGAAGAGCATCCTGCTATTGAAAGAAAATGTTCTCTCTCTCCTCCACCCCCCACCCCCGGTCTAGTTTCATGTTAAAATAGCTCTGTTATCCAAGGGCCAAGAGACTTCTGTTATAGTTGCTATGGAAATCAACCTCCATATAGGTTGATTTGCCCCAGGCTAGTTTTAGAAATGAATTAAATGAATGAAAACAATTTGAACTCCTTGTCATCTCTGATTCTATCTGCAACATCAGAAACAGAGGGCTTTCTGGTAAGATAGCCTGTCTTTGGTATCTACCCCACTATGTTATCTCCTAGCTCTAAGAAGATTGCATATGATGCCAGATGAAGGCTTAGGCATTGATCACCCTTTCTTACGTTGCAATGTCAATTTACCTGTGACAAGAGGCATTTTGTCATTTTTCTTCCAAATCACAAAATAGCATGCACTGATCTATAAAGAGGCCAGTGCCCTTACATGGATAATCAAATTGCTCTCTGAATTCGCCAAAAGATTAAACCCATTTTATTTTCACTGGCAGACAGGCTGACTGTTGGAATAGGAAAAGTATTTCCAGCATGTGTTGCAATCATGGTTCTAAGTGAAGTCTGTTCATGTCGATAATGTACTGCTGAAAACCATCTGCCAGGTTTTACTACCAAGAATTTAAAAATTGGTGGTTATGTTTTAAAAAGCAATATGTTATTTCTATTTGTTCGAATAGCAGGACTGATGATATTTTCATTGCTGAAATTCAGCCAGTCATAAAGTTGGTCTGAGTTCATTCTAGGCCCATTTGTAATGAATTTATCATCCAAATGACTGTAAAACATTTGATGTTCACTCTGTAATAGCTACAGTAAATGCTAAAACAAACAGAGAAGGTTTTGAATGCAGAACACCCTCTTCAAATGTAAATTTTGGGGAATGCATTAGCATGGTTGAAGCAAAAAGTGTTCCACGGTTTGGCTGCAATAGGAGATAAATCAAGAAGACGAATTACATAATCATATTTCTTCGATTACCCAAAACATGAGTTCCGACGTTGTAAAACTCTCTTAATGGTTGGGCTGAAAGAGTAATCATGTGTGCTGAAATAGAAACCATTTCACCATCCTCCAATTCATCTCCCGTTTGGCAATCAAACCTTCCTCAAATCTCATATCCAATGGGAAGCTGAGCCAGGCAAGGGAAATCTGAGTGTATACACTCTCTTCTACCAAAAACCGCCCCCGACCCCTCCATCACACACACACAAACGCTTGGCCCCCAACATGAAAGTATAATGGGTTCTGGTAAGGAATCACTGGAGCTCATCATCTTCAATGCAAGCACCCTTATTTAACTCTCCCTGGGGAAGCCGGACTGATCTCCTCAAAAAATTTGGCAAGTTCACTCTGTTTGCACCCTTTATTTATCTTCCTTTTCTTTCCCTCCCACCTTCCCTACAGGGGCGACAGTCTGTCTTTAGAATCCAATGCCTAGCCAATTATTGCTCTTCCCTCTCTCCTGCCTGTTGGGCAGGATATAGCCCACAGGCACCTCTCACCCCTTTCCTTCTGCCCAGACACATTTGCCAGCCCCTACTAAGCAAACATAGTAATGTATCTGCATTCTTAGCTTGAACTGCAGTTATCATAGTTCATTCTGAGGGTCCCTTTCTTTCTGGATCAGCCTCTCCCCACTTTTTGTTGTCAGCTTTGGAGTAGCAGTATCAATCAGTGGTATTTATTAAGTGCTTACTGTGGGCAGAGCAAAGTGATATGAAGGGAGTTTCCCTTTGTTTTTGTCTTAGATGATTGTGGTTTCTTCTTGTTCTTTTAAAGTGTTTACAATTTCCTATTGTTCTTGTCAGGCCTGTGGAAAGGGCATACCTCCCTCCCCAAACATCTAGGTCAGTCTTATCTCTCCCAAGGTGCCCCAGCAAAGGTCCTAACTAGAGAGAAAGTGAAGAGCTGAAACACTGCAAAAATCAACTGAACAGAACAATAATAATAATAATAAAAATGTTGTACCATCATTTGCATCTCCAATAATATAACTCGATTAGAAGTGCAGGCCCCTACAGAGAAAGGGGCCTCTATGAAACCACTGTAGGTGCTCAGTAAATGATGGCACCAGATATTCTCTGGCCATAAACGTCTGCATGAGGGCAAGATGCTAATTTGAAAGCTGCATTAACTCTTCAAGCCACTGCCAACAGTTTAGCAAATAACTACCAGGCAATGAGAGAGAGTCATTGCAGCTTTAAAAGAAATGCCCTAGAGAAGCAGTGTTGCCTAATGGAAAGAGCATAGGACTGGGAGTCAGAGAACCTGGGTTCTAACCCTGGCTTTGCCAAATACTTGCTGTGTGACCTTGGGCAAGTCACTTCTCTGTGCCTCAGTTCTCCTCTTCTCCCTCCTATTTCAACTTTGAGCCCCATGCAGGACAGGGACTGTGTCCAACCTAATAAGTTTGTATCTACCCCAGCATTTAGAATGGTGTTTGACACATAGTAAGTACTTAACAAATACCATAAAAAACCCCAAAAAGTAAAGTTTTGACCATAGAGTTCCTTATAGCCTGTGAGACAAAATGAGTAATTGTCCCAAAAGCATATTCATAATTTTCGATCCACATGAGATCCATTTGATATTCATAACTACGCTATAGGCAGAGCTGTGAAAACAGCAGAGAACCTAAGGAAACAGCAAATAGATTCAGAAGCGCACTAAATCAAATTTTTCCTTCGGTGTTTTCTGATTTCTTTGAAGTCCATGCAACAGAGCTGCAGGTGTTTGGCAATGCTAGTACTGGAAGAATAACATAATTAGAACTAAAGGGAAGTGTCACTGTAGCACTTCAAGCAGCTGGCATATCTGATCTTTAATTAATCTTCGAGCATCCTGACTGCCAGACTGGATTTATTTTTCCTCCTTTGAAGTCTCAGTTCTGGGTTGTGGGTGCTTAACAGCCACTCTACCAAGGCACGGTGGGTTTGTTGAGAGAGCATATTTTGATTTTCACCAAAAGTGCTTTGAAGGTTATCTTGGTTTGCTAAAAATCAAAGCATGGTTTTATTTCAGAGGTATGTCTTCAGAAGCCAATTCCTACAGAACACTATTCAGTAGAGTTTCACAGATTAGCAATTTCAGGCCCAAATTCTCCTTCCAGCTACTGAAGCATAATTTCCATTATCATCAATGGAGCAACGGGTAGAAAGCATATGAGAATCTGGGAACTGAATTCAGCCCTGGTTTAGGGTCTGAAAAACTGGGACAGAATTCTTCTCATTGTTTAACATGGATAACACATTCCTCACCCACTATAGTAATTAGTTATGGGTAAAATTCCAAATGGCTCATGGGCTCAAGGTAAATATCCAGCCACTAGAATATTCTTTATCTAAACCACCCTGGTCAGCAAAGCTACTCTGAAGTTTCATGAAAATGAACTCTTCTGAAAGATTTCTTGTGCTTTGCTGTTTCCAAAAAGTCTGAAAACATGACTAGAATAACCTTTAGTGTGAACTTTTAGACTTTCTGCTTTCGCATATAATTGGGAAATGCTCCTGTACATGAGAGAATGTAGTAATTAAAGTAAAATAAAAGTTTTCTTCATAAAGTTGGATTGAAGAGATGTTTTAAGAGCTTTTATCCAAACTTCTATCGTAAAGATCTGAAGAAAGCATTTTAAAAACAGAACTCTTTTTTGCCAAATGATCGCCCAGACCGACTAGAATTCCTTTATTTAAATGCTTTTATTAGACTATTTTTGAACTTTTTAATTTAACACATCAAGTCAACTTGTCACCTTTTTGAAAGGAGAAAATCAGAAAGAGAAATTAAAGGAAGAGTAATGCCACCCATCCCTATTTTTTCACTTTGAAATAAGTAGAATCTTTGTCAGTGATGGTGCTTAAAAGATGGATGTCATAGCTTGAGCTATGCTACCAGCTATACCCAGAGTCATGAGATCAGTCCCTCTGGTGATCCCCAGAAACAGCCTCTGGATAAATAGGATTGCCAACCACAAAATGTCACCAACCCAACCGAGCTGATGGATAGATGGTCAGGATTTCTGTCCTTGTTTTCATGTGTCATTGGGACCCCCTCAGCTTCAGCTCTGGCATTCAAAGGAGGACAGTTGGGAGCAGAGCAGGCAAAATAGCGCACTAGTGCGGACAAAAGTTTGGCCCTCTTATTCTTCACTTGCAGGGCAATATTCTTATTGAATTCCCTTTCTTTATTGGTTCATTTTCCCCCCTTATGCTTTTGTTTTGTATTATTTTGTTTGGTTTATATATAACACTTTCTTCTGCATTGTAGTTTTCAATAGTATTGTTTTGCGATTTAAAGTTGTGGTGTGTTTCTGATTAACTGTGCCTCTCTAACAAGTGCAAATGTAGAGAGAGTCTGAAAATCAGCAACTGAGTGGAGGCTGCTGGAGATATTTCTGTGCATCTGGCTGTGAATCTTCTGCAGTAGCTTAAATCTCTTAATGGTATTAGGTTTTGAGCTCTGGGACATTAAGCAGTCACTGAGCGTGATATGGCTCTAAGGTCCACTGCGAAAGGACAAATCCTTGAGGTGTACTCTACAGTGAACCCAAATATTTAAAAATCAGCTTCATAGGAATTGAAGCTAAAGGTTCACCAAAATATAGCCTAATGGGAAGCAAAGAGTAGTAAAACCAGCATAGAAAAATGAGCTACTTCAAGTTCCAAAGGCAGATTTATTGTGGATGTATTTCTAACCTCTAAAGAGGGAGTCCTAAATTTTTGGTCAATGAGCCTTGAACACCTTCAGGCTGACATGCAAAGCTAAATTTCCATTTTTTTGGTACCCTTCTACAATATCCCTCCCCTCTCCCACGCCCCTCTTCCCCCACAAGAAAGGTCATTCTCTTTTTTTCCATAAACGTTCAGTGGGAAGTTGCAAAAGCAAGTTAATAGGGCACACCAGTTCTGACAGACTGATGTTAGTGGCAGTAACTACATAATGAATCAACTCCCGTCAGTTACTTAATGGAGCAAATCGAAGAATCAGCCAGTGCACCACACTTCATTCTCTTTAATTTTCAAAGCTTCTTTAAGCACATGGAAGCTTTTATAGCAAGTATTATGGGATCTCCCCCCCCCCCCCCCCCCCACTATGGATACCGATTAATAGATTTTCCTGAATCTGCCAAGTTGCATTATTTTTCAAATTGGTTATCAATCAGTCAGTGGCCTTTATTGAGCACTTGTGGTGTGAAAAGCACTGTATTGTGAACTTGGGAAAGTATAATATATTACAGTAGGTAGATATAATCTCCGCCCACAGAGAGTTTACAGTCTATAGGGGGTGACAGATATTAAAATGAGAATCAATTTACTGCATTTTATTGTTTTAAACATACATAGTGATCAGTAATAGTCAAGATCCTTATTTGGAGTCATCTCATCAACTATATATTAAATAAAATAATTATAAATGTATTAATAATAGTAGCAGTAGTAGTAATACTATTATATGTGTGCATGTACCTTTTACCTGCAAAATTGACTTTTTTCTCTCCCCCATCTCAAGAGAGTCAAACAATAAATGGTATTTATTGAGCACTTACTGTGTGCAGAGCACTGTATTAAGTGCTTGGGAAACTACAGTTCGACAGATTTGGTAGATATGATCCCTGTCCACAAATGGGAAATCTGCTGAAAAATTAAGGATTCATTCATTCATTCAATCGTATTTATTGAGCACTTACTGTGTGCAGAGCACTGTACTAAGCGCTTGGGAAGTACAAGTTGGCAACATAGAGAGACGGTCCCTACCCAACAATGGGCTCACAGTCTAGGAAGGGGATGGCAACATAATATGCAAAAAATTGACAAAGTCAAAACAAACCAGTTTCAGTTCCAAAAAAAGTGATGTAAAGTTCAGAACTGAAGAAATAATTGCATTTTAGTATTTCACTTTTGTACTATAGATACTAATAACCATATTTTTAAAACACAAATCTTAATGGAGAAGTAGCATGGCCTAGTGGCAAGAGAATAGGCTTGGGAGTCAGAGGACGTGGGTTCTAATCCCTGCTCTGCCACTGGTCTGGAGATTAGGACTGTGAGCCCCATGTGTGAGAGGGACTGAGTCCAACCTGATTACTCAGCGCTTAGAACAAGGCTTGGCGTATAGTAAGTGCTTAACAAATATCATAATTATTATTGTTTAAGTACTTGGGAAAAACAGGGTTAAAGGAAGCCACAGTAGTAAGGAATGGATTTTCTCATCAACTTCAAAACTTGGAATTCAGTTCAGTGTATGTGCTAATATCCCTTGAGCAGTAGCACCAGACAGAAGATGAAAATCATCAGCTAGGCATTAGACTTTCACCATGATTTCCAGAGGGCATATCCAAAGCAATTGTTAAAAATATCCTCTCAAGATTTTTATTAGGCAAATCATTGCAAGGTGGAAAGAAGGCAATAACATTCAGGGACAAATATGAATAGCTGGATAGAGGAACATAACCTATGGTTTTGGAAACATTGTGTATGGCTTGCAGCCCCTTAGCTCTTCAAGATCAAAGTGAGCCAACAAGAATGTTACATATCTAAATGGGAAAAATAGATGGAACTGAAAAAAGAGGTGAGAGAGAAGCACTGTCAGAAGGGTCTTACCCTTGGTGATAAGCATCCCACTCTATGAAAGGGTCCATTGATTGTTAGGTCACCCTCTCCTTCCCTCCCACATGAGAAGCCATGTATCCTAGCGACTAGAGAAGGGGCCTGGGAATCAGAAAGACCTGGGTTCTAATCCTGACTCTGCCACTTGTCTGCTGTGTGACCTTGGGCAAGTCACTTCACTTCCTCTGTGCCTCAGTTTCCTCATCTGTAAAATGGGGATTAAGACTGTAAGCCCCATGGGGAACTTGGACTGTGTCCAACCTGATTAGTTTAGATCTACTGCAGTGCTTAGTATAGTACCCGGCACATAGTAAGTGCTTAACAAATGCCACGGTTATTAATATCTTCTCACAGATACTTGATTCATTCATTCAGTCATATTTATTGAGTGCTTACTGTGTGCAGAGCACTGTACTAAGCGCTTGGGAAGTACAAGTTGGCAACATATAGAGACGGTCCCTACCCAACAACGGGCTCACAGTTGTAATGTCATGCTCTGCACACACTAAGCACTAGATAAATACCATCGATTGATTGTTTATTTGACAGTTTATGTTCAGTGATCTCACACATTGAATTATAATATCTTCAGGGGCAGCTAGCTATGCTTTTGTATCTATTGTATGTTCCCAAGTACCTAGTAAAGCAGGCTACATGCAGTAAAGACCCAACTAATTTTGTTTAGGATGATGATGATGATGATGATGATGACAACAATGACAAAATTGTTCAGTACACCTTGCTGAATCCTGAGAGAATTATAACTAGTGATGTAGGGGAGTGGAAAAGAATAATCAGCCAAAGAGAGAGAGTGAAGGTTAAGTTGATTTCCCTATTTTAATTCTGGTTATCTCTGTTGGTAAACATCACTCCAATTCAGAAATCAGAATATTCATCCATTTCAACACTTCTGAAGGTAGTTTTTCAAAGGATTTCATTTCCTTTTTTTCAAGATTGGTGGGGAATTTTGTGATTTGCCATTCCATGTTGATTATGGCTTCTAAACATTATTCACGCATCAGTACCCGATCAGTGCCCCAAATTAGTTTTGTGGAATCAACTTTCATTTGATTAGAAAATTAAATAGGTGGAAAAAGACAGTAGATTAAATTAAGAAAAGTAGTTTGGTTAATAATTGACATGGTTGCACCTTTATCTGCAGCATTCTGGAATATTAAAAAGCCATTTCAGGGCACCCCTGTTTTTAGTTATTAGTGACCAAAAGAAGGAAGATAAGCATTTCTGTCCAGTATGGTTTACCTGTGCTATAGGTGGTGCAGTCCTCTCAAACTGCATGCCATGGCACTTTGCTGAAAGGACTCATTTGCATTTTTTTTAATGTTTGGAAAATTGGCAGGGTTCACAAACTTTTACTGCCAAGCATGTCAAGTAAAATAATATTAATTAGTGAACCCAATTCACTTGTCTTCAACTCAACATTCGGGGCATAACAGATATGAACTGTAGAACAGAAAGGCTGGGAGGCAGAAAAGGATGGTGCTTTTCAGTCATTCCATTTTGCGATAGCTGTGCCCTACCTGGAAGAATTATTTTTATGATACTTCCTGGGTGCACCCTATCTTCACTACAGCCTTGACAATAATTTGCCTTCCACATTAATTATTATTTTTAATGGTACTTTTTAAACATTTACTATGTACCAGGCGCTGTACTAAGTGCTGGGGTAGATTCAAGCCAATAAGATTGGACACAGTCCATGTCCCATGTGGGGCTCACAGCCTTAATTCCCATTTTACAGATGAGGTAACAGGCACAGAGAGGTTAAGTGACTTGCCCAAGGTCACCCAGCAGGCAGGTGGCAGAGCCAGGATAAAAACCCACATCCTCAGACTCCCAAGCCCGTGACTAGGTCATGCTGCTTCTCTATTTACAGTCAGTGTTTCCTTCCCCTGCATATCCTTCCTGTGACTGATGAGAGTACCACTCTGGAAGACATTAGTCATCCTCTTCATCCTTGTTTCTATATTTCAGTCCCTATGCATAGAAAGGAGCCCATGCAAGTATGGGTGATGAGAGGCGCTGAGGTCCAACCTTTTAGCAGCACCTTCTGTGTCTGAATCTGATGTTCTGACTGCATCCTCACCCTCCAGTATGGGAAGTATTTTCAGTTCAGTGTCAGGGGGAGAGGGGTCCAATCAATCAATCAGTGGCATTGATTGTAAACCAGCTGCATGCCGAGCATTGTACTCAGTCCTTGGGAGAGTACAGTACAATAGAGTTGGTAGACAGCATCCCTTCCCACACAGTCAAGTACCTTTATGGGAGCATTCCATTCCAGAAGACCTCTAAACAAAGAAATGTTACCACAGTGATCCAACATTAGCCAAATCCGTTTATTTAAAGGTGAAGTAGACTCCACTTGGCTCACTCCCTCGGAGACAGCTAACTCAGAGATGGCTTCCAGGAAAAACTTGACTGATGGGGTGGGGGCTGGATGTGGCCGGGAATGTGTCTGTTCACTGTTATATGGTACTCTCTCAAGTGCTTAGAAAGTGCTCTGCACACAGTAAGCACTCAATAAATACAATTGAATCACTAATGAAAAACAGGTTCCGGGGGAGGGTAAAGGAGAAAGAAAAGCACCTGGGAAAAAGAAAAGACAGGAGGGCCCTGGACCTATGAGACTGTAGCCATCATCACATCCTGAGGAGAGAAAAGCAGAAGAGCAGGTCTGGAGACAGAGTCTGACTTCAGAGCTAATAGGAGCAAGGACACTGACAGGGACAGGAGCAGAAAGAGGTGCAGGAAACCAACTAGATATTTCTATCAGTCCTACATATGCTGAAACGAAAGCCATAAGCATTCTCTGTCCTCCAGAGGTTAAATAGTAAAACAAACAAAAAACCCTTCTAAACTATGAGGTTCAGATTAACTTTAATAATCCAGTCTATTAAAGGCATGTGTAATTCTGACTGTTCCCAGCCCTTCGTTAAAGTGAGCAACCATACCCTCCAGCCTACAATCGAGGGCTAATCCGACTAGTGGGTTCTAATTTACAGGTGACTTCAAAATGGTTTCCCTTCTCAGAGCAATATAATTTAGCAAGCAAGGTTGAGGAACAAATGGAAAATAGCAGATTCAGAAGCATAACCAATTATAGCACCTTGGTGTGAAAAATGTGATTGTTTTCTGGGAATACTTGAAATCATCAAAATAAATGAAGCCTAGATATTTCAGGTAGAGATAATTATAAGATGAACAGAATAATTCATGGAGCATAATTGCCTGATCTAAGTCTTTTCTTGCCTTTGAATTCTGTAGAAATATCAACCTACGTACTAAATCATTATGCCCAAATTGTGTAGCAAGCAGACAAGTAATATTCTTGCCTTGGTGAGAAGGGAATGTATGTTATCAATCACTATGTGCAGAGCACTGTGCAAAGTACTTGGGAGAGTACAGTAGAATTGATATAATCTCTTCCCTCGAGGAATTAAGGAGATAAACCCTGAAATAAAGTACAGATAGGAGAAAGTTATAGAGTATAGAAGAGACATGCATTTGTGCTAAGGATGTTGTGAGTACTTATATGCGTAGGTGGTACAGAAAGGCTGAAGTGGCAGTTAGGGAGATATAAAATGGAGAAATGAAAAATCAATCAGGGAAATCTTCCGGGAGGAGATGTGCTTTCAAAAGGATTTTCAAGAAGAGAGATCTGTGATTCATCAGATAGGAAGGGGGAGAGAGTTCCAGGCAGGATGGAGGGCATGAGCAAGATGTTAGCAGTGAGGGCAATGAAAATGAAGCATAGTGATAATATATCTTCCCCCTTTCACATAAATTGCACTACTTTGACAAAGAGTCAACTTCTGATGACTATGACATTTACGTACACACACACACACACACACACACACACACACACACACACACACACACACTTGTACTCAAAGAAGATTCTACTGACAATGAAATTCCCATATAGGTGCATCTTTGTCTGAAAAGATCAATCTGAGGCCTACCATACTGAGCAGACCCAGATTGTCCCTTGTTTCAGCTGACATACTTGGGGTTTGCAGTGCCTGGTGTTGATTTGGCTTTTGCTTCCTTGTCTTTTGATCCTTACAAAGTTTCTTCTCATGAAGATTTTCTCTTTTCTCCATTACAGTGTGCCATGCTAGTCTTTCTGCAGCAACTGACTCCCAATTTTCAGCTGGGATGCAGCATTGTCAGAGGTTTGTATTACTGACTTTACAATAATCCCTCGGTCCATGATGCAGAGAGATATGTTGGACACCCATGCAAAATTCGATTTTTATGATTCACATACAATAACATCTACATAGCAACCAGTTAGGGGAAAATATGTCACTCCATTCTGTCTTTTGCCAATGACTACAGGAAGGTCAACATCACAGCTTCTTGCTGGCATACAAAGATAATATTATGGTAGCATCCATCCATTACATTGTAAATTCCTTGAGGGCAGGGATTGTGTCTACCAACTTAATTGTGATCTACCAAGCACTTAGTACAGTGGTCTGTACATAGTAAGTTCTCAATAAATACCATCAGTTCATTGACTGATACCTTTTAATGTGTTTCTAGGGAATGGATATTTAGGATTTTGCTTGTTTTAACCCAATGTCTAACAGAAAATCATAGTTTTTAAACTTGAAAATAACCCACACATTTAATTTTAAAATGATTTTAAGTTTTTTAAAAAAAACCTTTCATTTTGGAACTAGGCTGTCAATGTATAGATCTATCCTAATTTTGCTACGGTCAATATACATTTCATTAGTGCATTTGTGAGATGAAGTATCAACAACTTTGATGGTACTGACATATTTTTATGTAATATCTGGAATGATTCTTTTTTATTTTGTCCTACAAAATTACTTCTACTTCTTCCATTCTTCTCACTCTTGAGTTGCCTTAGGTAACTAGAAACTGTTGTCAGTTTTTATCTCATGTGAGCATCATCATTCTCCCTTCTTCAATTTTCAGTTCTTGCCTAAACACGAAGATATGGATATTAAGTTTTGAATTGATACTGGAATCCAGTATCCTAAATTAAGCAATGCCACCTTAATAATGCTATCTCTGTATGCCAGCATGTATCTGTGACGTTGACCTTCCGTCAGTCATTGACAAATGACAGAATGTAGCGATACTTCATTCATTCATTCATTCAATCGTATTTATTGAGTGCTTACTGTGTGCAGAGCACTGTACTAAGCTCTTGGGAAGTACAAGTTGGCAACATATAGAGACGGTTCCTCCCAACAGCGAGCTCACAGTCCCCCAAACCAATTGCCATTGTAGATATTATTGTATCTGAATCATAAAAATAGAAGCCAAAATAGAGTCAAGTAAACAGAGCTGTGTTCTGTTGGATTTGAATGGGGAAGGAATTCCATGCAGTCAGGATTGTGTGAACAGGAGACTGGCAACGGGAAAGATGAGAACTTGGAACTGTGAACAGATTAGCTTGAGAGAAACAAAGAGTGTGAGCTGGGGTGAAGTGGGAGAAGAAAGTGGATAAGTAGGAGGGAGAGAGTTAATTGACTGCATTAAAGCCAATAGCAGGAGCTTCTGCTTTATGCCAAGAGGAATGGGCAACTATTATAGATTTTTAAGGACTGAGGAGGAGTGTGCAAAATGACTTTTTTTGGGAAAAGGATCTGGGCTGTAGAGTGAAGCATGAACTAGAGAGAGGAAAGTCTAGAGGTATGAAGAGAGTTGAGGAGATCGATGCCATAGAAGAAACAGGATATGAAAAGGGCCTGGCAGCGTTGTGGCCATTTGGATGGAGAGGAAGGTGGGTGGATCCTGGAAATAGTGTGGAAGAAAAACTGTCAGTGGGTTAGGGTTCGAATGATTGGGATCTTTTCATAATTTCCTGCCAAGTACCTATACCCTTGGAAAGCAGTTTGTGCTAGTAGATTGAAGAGATGGCAGGAGGTAATTGCTACCATTTCCTGGAAGAGCATAGCAAAAAAACCCACCCGAACAGCAGCTTGTTCCAGTCCAAGTACCTTTATTCCCACCCCCTCCTGGGAGGTACCACTACATATCCATGGATCCAGGCCCTAAGCACACGTTGCCTACAGAACTGGCCTTTCATAGATTTTGTCCATTTACCCAATCCCTTCCCAAGACCGTCATGCTGGCATAAATCCTCCAATCAGTGGTCATTGCCATCAGAGTCCATTCCTCCTGGTGGGGCCCACCACTACCCGCCATCCTGGGTTCCCTGCTCCCACAAAGCTGGAGTCTTGGACTTGAGTGCTGTGCAGAGGATGAGGTGCTAGAGTGCTAGTCCCCCACCAGATTCCAAAGTGCAGGGGGCAGAGCCCAGGTCCCACCGTCACGGAGCTGAGTGCTGGGGGGCAGGAGGGAAATGGAGGGCATTCAGGGAGGGTCAGGCTGAGCTCTGCTGATTGCTTGAACGAAGAGTGCGAGCTGCGGTACAGTAGAGTATTTTTCTTCTGTGGAGCATAAAGCAGTAGCGTAAAATGTAGTGTAAAGCCTACCATAAAATCAGTCCAATTCTTCTATATGTTGGAAGCAGGCTGCTGTAGTGATTAATCAATCAATCAACTGTATTTGTTAATATATTCATTCATTCAATTGTATTTATTGAGCGCTTAGTGTGTGCAGAGCACTGTACTAAACGCTTGGGGGAGTGCAATACAACAATGTAACAGACACATTTCTTGCCCACAGTGAACTTAGAGTCTAAAATACGCTTCTTAATTTATTCAGCTCTACTGCATCACCTGTATTTCAAGGCAGGAATTGGCAGATCTGCCATAGAATGGTAGGTCATATACCTTGGTCATTCAGTGGGGTCAGTCACGGGACTGGGAACCTTTAGGGTTTTGTAAATAAATAAATGTTAATTTATAAATTTATGTAATTTAATAAATTCCATCATTATCATTATTATTATTATTATTATTATTGTGCTGATGTGATGGCCTGTTGTCAAGAACACCATTGAACTGAAAAAAGAAGGAACTCAAACTAGGATTCAGTAGGGACATTTCCTATCTACTTTGTGCCTGCCAATTAGTCTCCTTCTACAGCCTGTGAACTGTTTACCATCACAGAGACTGTTTATTTAAAGACTGGTTGTTTAGAATATTGGACTACAATTGCCACACTTAATTAAAGGGCACAGTTAATAGAAACCATGGCACTCCATTGCTGCCTTGGTTAAATTCAAAAAGACAAGATATCCTTGATTGCAACTCCCTCAACAGAGGGCATTTCCTGGGGATTAATGACTGGCTACCTTCGACCTGGGTACTAATTAATCCTCACTGTACGCCCAGTGCTTTAACTGTCATGGCTTTAATCAGGCTTGTTATCTGCCTCAACCAGCCATTACATCTAGACAAGCTGAAGACTTTTTCCGTAGTGCACTGAGCCTAGTGCTTATTATATTACCATTTGCTGCAATATGGTCATTTAAGGATGGAATTGAATTACAGCCCTTCTTGCAGTTGAGGTATTCCAAATTAATGAGCTGGCTTCTAATAATTCCATGACTGTAGAGGCAAATGGAGATTTTTATACTTTCAAATGTAGCTGACTTTGGCCGTAACCACCTGTTTTGTTTTGACATGGAAATGGAATGCTGGCCAAAGATAATTGCTTCCTTTCCAAAATTAACTAATCTGAATAACCATCCCACACAAGAATAGGGAACTCTGTCTTCATCTCTGATGAGCGGGAATCAAGAAGAAAAGGACTCTGACAGAGATTTGGCCCATCTCTCATATTGCCTCTCACATCTGCTCAGACTGCAGACATGAACACTCACTCTCTCCCGCCTTCCTTCCTTCCTCCCTCCTTCACTCCCTCTTTCTTTATCTCTGTCTCGCTCTTATTCCTTCACTCACACACACTCTATTTGCTTCAGTTGCGGTATCCTGGATAACTGTTTCCTCGGTTTATGGATGAGTGCTCTCCTAACCAAGCCTACCATTGATTATCTTAGTTTAAGATCCTTAAATCTAGGACAATATTAAGACACATTGCTATTATCACCATCTTTTTTGCAAGATACATGACCTTTATGTTTATTATGGCTTCAGTGTAGAAAATTAAAATCATTACAATAGGTTGCCTATCTGGAAAGCACATGACTAGAGAACTAGATGGCTTGCATTGTGACCTCCAGATAGCCCTGTTGCATCTTTAATGATGTGAGTCACAGTTCTTGGGGCAAAGGTCTTCTGAAATTCCACAGAATTTTGAATTTCAATCGTCTGGTCAAAACTCAAATGGATGGCAGCCTTAAGAGAAAAAAACTATGATAGCTGTGGTTCAAAGCATTCAATTTTCTGGACCTCCTTCCAACAGTCCCTAATTATTACCCAGCTCCACCCTGAGAAATTCAGTGGACCTTAAAATCATAGCTCTAGAGCTTCAGTACCAGCTATGGCCCCAGGAAAGAAAATGCTATAAATTCCAGTTTAAATCAAGCTTGGTTATTTTAAAGGTTTTGTGCTTATAAGACACATTCAGCAAGAAAAATTGATATCATCTTGGAAGCCAAATTACTCTGCCTGTCCATTAAATTTAGTTTTCAGTGTGTTTGGGTAATGTTGGTCTACATTTTCTGATCACAGATAAACATTATTAACAAGCTAATTGAGCTGTTTCTTTTAATGCTCTCAGATATCATCCATTTAGAAGTAGCTGCAATCAGCCTGTAGTTGAGATCAGAGAATAAACAAACACAGAGAAGGTCATAGATAAATATTTGGAGCAGAAACAGCACACTGAGGTTTGTACATAACGGCACAACAAAACAAAAATGTCCATGGATTTGCAGATTTGCAAATAGATGATGTAAATTAAATGTATGGTCTCCAGAGATTTTCCTGAGACTCTTTGGGTAGATGGCCTTTTCTTTTCCAGAAGAACTGTATTTCAACATTTTTTTTAACTAAAGTTCTGTCTTAGTTGTATTTTAGGTGAAATCACTCAACAAATTCTAGGTGTGTTTGGGAAGGTAATATTTGTCCAATTTGATTTGGTACACCAAATTGGAACAAAATTCATGGAAATGAGACTTGAAAAGGATCCAGCCACCCAGAGATCAAATCCATCTTTAGTGAATAAAGGGTCTCCTTCCTGTAGATGCAGGGTTTTTTCATTTATTTTTCTGCTTTGCATTGATTTAAGCTAATTGATCATTGTTTGGGATCCAGCTAACGGATCACATTGTTAGGAAGAATTTCTTTACTTGGTTTTTTTTTCTTTTTCTGTTAATAAAATTGTTTCCATCACCTGCTCTCATGCACTTTTATGGTCATGAAATTAAACCCAAGCATTAGATTTCCTCTACGTTTCCAGCATAAACCTAATCTAAGAGTGAGAAAATCAAGGTCTTTAAAACAAAAAAGAAAATGGTGAAAGAGTAAATGAAGAGCAGCAGAAAAAGAGATGTAATCTCCTCTAGGAAAAAGGGACATCGACATATTTGGCTTCAGGAGTAATGAGGAAACAGAAAGAAATAGGAGAGAAAAAGAAGCAAGAAAATAGATAAATCCTGAAAAGTAAATGCCAAGAACAAAGTATATCACCTTGCAGTCAGTGCTGAATGTGTCATGCCCAGTTAATGAAGCTGTAAGCCTGAAGGTTAAGGACGTTTTCATTACACCTGATTACAAATTCCATATTTTCTGGCATTAGTGTTGTAAAATAATGGCAGAATTTTAACTTTTCAGCCATCACATTTCGCCAGAATCAATCCATCACTTGTATGTGTCAAGTGCTTACTGTGTGCAGAGCACTGTACTAAGTGCCTGGGAGAGTACACTACAACAGAGTTGGTAGACATATTTCTTACACAAAAGGAGCTTACAGTCTAGAAATAATATCTGGAGCACTGTACGATATACTGAATGTTACGCAAATTGTACACACTACCTTTCTTAAGCATTGTTTGTTAGTTTTCATAGACCTTCCATAGAAACATGCCATAGTTGAAATTTTGATTTCTTGATTTTATGGTTTGTCTTCTAGGGTATATCCTCTAGACTGTAAGCTCGTTGTTGTCAGGGAACATGTTACTAACTCTGTTGTATTGTACTCTCCCAAGTGCTTAGTACAATGCACTGCACAAGGTAAAAGCTCAATAAATACCATTGATGATCTGGAAGCAACATCTTCCATAAAAGTGCACAGTTTTCCCCAGCACTCCTATCTATACGGCCAATACGTTACTAAATTTTCTTTTCAGGTGGATGGAGCAGATCAGTATTTCCCTGCTTTCAACTCTTTTCAATGTTCATTCTTCTGCTACCTGTTGGCTTCAGGTTGCATTTGGTTATCTCAAATTGATGTCCACAGCATCCTTTCTAATGATAGTTCTTTTGTTTTTTCTTAACTCTTACGGTTTCCAAAACTGATTCACTTTTACTTTCATTTCTCTGCTTTTCCCTTTATGGGACTTTGTTCCACCATAACCTTTGTGTGCCAGCTATGTCTCTCAGCTTCTTTCACTTCACCCGTTTCTCTTTCAAGACTTGTGCTCCTAATTTGGCTTTCAATCTATCCTGATTTATATTCACTTGTCTACTGTGCCTTGTCCTTTTCCTCCTCATTAAGTTCCTTCCCTGAGACTGTCCATTTCTAGGCAAGGAACTGGCTCATTCCCTTTCATGTTCCTCCCTTTACATTAAACCAATCTTACTCAGATCCGCAGCTCCAGAACCTTTACTTTTAGATTTGGTACCATTTGTTTGCCAGATGGGAAGACAATGATCTGGGAAATATCTTCTGAGTAGGGGGTAAGAAACCCTTACCATTTCTTCACCATTATAAATGTGCTTTGACTACTTATTATACATATCTATATCTATCCAGATATACTTGTATATATATATATATATATGTAGATATTTACAAATACCTGTAGTTATCTTTAATATTTGAAGATCATGCCAATGGTGGTGAAGTTTATCCATGATTGGAGCTGTGATGGAAAAGAATAACAAAGGACAGACAGTCCAGTTTATCAATTAATCAATCAATCAATCAATCATATTTATTGAGCACTTACTGTGTGCAGAACACTGTACTAAGTTATTGGGAGAGTACAATACAACAGAGTTGGTAAACACATCCCCTACCCACAACAAGCTCACAGCCTAGAGGGGAAACAGACATTAACATAAGTGAATAAATTATGGAAATATCTATAAGTTCTGTGGAGCTGAGGAAGGGGTGAATAAAGGGAGCAAATCAGGAGGATGCAGAAGGAAATGGGAAAAAAGGAAATGAGGGCATAGTCAGGGAAGGCCTCTTGGAGGAGATGTGCCTTCAATAAGACTTTGAAGGCGGGAAGAGTAATTTTCTGTCAGATATGAAGAGGGAGTGTGTCAGATATGAAGAGGCAGGATGTGAGCGAGAGGCCAGCAGCGAGATAGATGAGGTTGAGTTACAGTGAGTAGGTTTCGCACACTCCTCAAAAAAATACTGTCTTCTTTTGGGCATGTTTGCAGCATCTGGTACTTCTGTTGCCTTTGTCTCAATTTCTTCATGAATCTTTTGCTCAAAAAAGCTATTTCTTGCTAGACTGCAGCACTTCAAGTTTATCTGTTTGCTGCAATTGTCTGCCAATATTCAGCCAGGATATCATATTGCCTGAGGCTGTCTTCACCCGTGGCTCAGTGGAAAGAGCCCAGGCTTTGGAGTCAGAGGTCATGGGTTCAAATCCCAGCTCCGCCAATTGTCAGCTGTGTGACGTTGGGCAAGTCACTTAACTTCTCTGTGCCTCAGTTACCTCATCTGTAAAATGGGGATTAAGACTGTGAGCCCCCCATAGGACAATCTGATCACCTTGTAACCTCCCCAGCGCTTAGAACAGTGCTTTGCACATAGTAAGCGCTTAATACATGCCATTATCATTATTATTATTATTATTATTACAGCCTGAAGGAATTTCCTACAAAACATTTCCTGCATCTGCCCAGACTGTTACCACATTGTTCCAAGCTCTTGTCATATCGTGGATTAACCAATCAATCAGTGGCATTTATTGAGCATTTACTGTGTACGGAGCAATGTACTAAGCACTTGAGTAGACAAAATCCCTGCCCACAAGAAGCTTACAGTCTTGAACTAATGCATCAGCCTCCTCACGTCTCCTCACCTCCCATGTCTTCTTGCCTTCTCCCTTCCCCCCTTGTAATCTATTCTATTCATTTCTGCACAGATTACTTTCTTGAAGCATCACATCTCACATCTCCCCTCTCCTCCGTTAGCTGCAATGGTTTCCCATTTCCCTTCAAATCAAGCAAAGCTCCATATCACTCACCCCATATTTAGCATGAGCCCTGTTCACATACTGCTTTCCAACTTGCACTCTTCTTTCCACCTAAACCAACATTCTAGCTGTATTTTGTTATCGATTCCCCTGCCTCTGCCCTCTTGCTCACACTTTCCCACCAGCCTGAAACTCCCTCTCTGCAACCCAGTCTGACAGACCACTGCTCTCCCCACCCTCAAAGCCCTCCCACAAAATCCCACCTCCTCCGACAAGCCTTTCCCAATTAATTCCCCAAACCCATGCCAAATTAACTAATCAGCCACCCCTAGCACCTACATATTTATTTAGCTTTTTTTTACCCTTCCTCAGTATCCTTCTCCTCCTACTCCTCCTTCTTCTTCATTTTCTACTTCTTCCTCTTCCTCTTCTCCTCCTCCTCCCCTTCTCTTTCTCCCTCTTCTCCTTTCACTTCTCCTTCCCCTTCCTTCCTTCCTTCCTTCCTTCCTTCCTTCCTTCCTTCCTTCCTTCCTTCCTTCCTTCCTTCCTTCCATCCTTCCTTCCTTCCGTCCTTCCATCCTTCCTTCCTTCTTCCATTTGACTCAGACAAAGGAGACTCCATCAGAGTAGAATTAGTATTTATAAAGCATTTACTCTGTATAAAGCACTGTACTAATCACAGGGAGAAAATACACAGATGTGAATTAAACATGGTCCTTGTCCCTCAGGGAGCTCACAATCTAAAGTTTAAGTGAGGAGACTGTAGATAGACATATCATTTAAACATAACACAAACAAATAAACAGAATAGGCTCCAAGTAACGGTGGTGGTGGAGGAGGAATCCAAGAGCACACGGGGACCCTCTACGATCTGTCTCCGGAAGATCAGAGGTCAGAGGACTGAACCAACTGACCCCGTGATAATGCTGGGAGCAGACACTGCCTGCAATCCCATTAAACATTGCACGTGGCTGAATTCCGCCCTTTCCTCTCCAGCCACACCACTACCTTGCTGATCCAAGCACTTATCCTATCCTGCCTTTAATGCATCTGCCTCCTCACTGACCTCCCAGCCTCTGTCTCTCCCTACTGCAGTCCATACTTCACTCTGCTGCATGGATCATTTATCAACAAAAAAGTTCAATCTATGTCTCCCCACTCCTCAAGAACCTCCAGTGGCTTCTCATCCACCACCACATCAGAAACTCCTTTCCATTGGCTTTAAAGCACTCAATCGGCTTGCCCCCTCCTATCTTACCTTCCTGCTTTCCTACTACAACCTTTCACACACACTCTGCTCCTCTAGCTCCAGTTTACTCACTGTGCCCAGATGTTTTCTATCTCCCCACCGATCCTTTTCCCATGTCCTCCCCCTAGCCTGGAACTCCCTCCCCTTCCAAATATGCCAGATCACCATTCTCTCCACCTTCAAAGCATTAAAGTCACATCTCCTCCAAGAGGCCTTCCCCAACTGAACCCTCTTTTCCCTGGCTCGCTCTCACTTCTGGGGCATAGATGCTCTTGGATCTGTGATCTTTGGACATTTGACATTACCGCACCCCCAACGCTACAGCACTTACGTACATATCTTTAAATTATATATTATAAATCACTCGTTTATTCATAGTGATGTCCGTCTCCCTCTAGACTGTAAATTCATTATGGGCAGGGAACTTGTCTGCATATTCTGTTGTATTGTCCTCTCCCAAGTGCTTAGTACAGTGCTCTGCACATAGTAAGTGCTCAATAAATACCATTGATTGATTGATGGATTCCGGAGCCACGGATGGCGGGTGACCTGGATGCTTTTTTTGTCTTCCCTCAGGCTTCAGGTGAGAGTAGGGGCTGGAGCAGGGCCCAAAACAGAGCCAGAATGGAGCGCTGGGGCAGAGGTGGCAACAGTACTTCAAAAATGTAGCAAATGTACCTTTTAATCAAAGATAAGACTGTACCTTATTTGTCTTGTTGTGTCAGACTTATTTCTAGCACTGGGAAAGTTGACTTAAAGATAGATCATTCCAAGTAATGGAGAAAAGTGCAGGCTTATAATTGATGATACAACCCAAATGACAGAGCCTTGCCAGTCATTGATGGCTGTCACATTCATCCCCTGTTTTTCTCTCTTTGAGGATTATGCACCAAGGTTGTACATAAGTGGGATAGCACCTCCACAGAGCAACCGTGCTTGTGCAGGAAAAACTCTCTCTTCCCCAACTCCTCAAAAATCCATACCACCTAGGCAGAGTGGCTTGATGCAGGCTGATCTCTTCTGTCTTTCCTTTCCCCCGATCCGGAGAGAAGAGCCAGCCTCACTGAACACACACCCAATTCTTCTATAATGCCTGTTTACATTATGCAATGTGGATAGAACATTATGGAAGAACTAGGGAATTTTTTCCCACAACTTTCTTCTAGTATACAAGTTGGTGTAAATAGACGATATAAGAAGATATGGTTGTGCAGATGTGTGAGCATCAGTCGAAGTATTAGGCTAACCCTAACCCATTCATTACCATTGAATAGAATCAATTGTTCCTATAACACAGTTTTTCCATAGTCAGTGGTATTTATCAATCATTTACTGTGTACACAGCAATGTGCTAAACATTTACATAACACAAGGTTCTCCCCGATATAGGATACTGCCCTGTGTTTGGAAATCCACAGAAGAAAGGATCTGTTTGCTTAGGAAGTAGTGGTAGGTGTTTTTGTGCTCCAGAAAATCTCACCTAAGTTTCCCCTAAAAGTAAGTTCAACGTATGGTGCTCTATTTTGGAGAACTTCTACTAATGTTTTTCACATATTCCTCTCACCATTAATTTATTTCTCAGCTTTCTGGATTGCAGCCAAGCCAACAGGCCTCCAATTCTATCTGCTGCCAAACCTGATGAGTGACAGTGAGTAGATTTCTATTTTAATTAGAAAAATGGGACAGAAGTCCAGTTGAATGATTAAGCTGTACTAAAATCTCATCAACAAGCAAACATACTCTAGAGTTATGTTGTATCTGCCCTCCCACTTTAAGAATTTTATTTTCCTGAATATGACATACCTCATTATTGTCTTATCCTGTAAATTGACCTCAAAGACAATAAACATCCTGTGATTGGTAACGAAAAGAAACTGATGCAATATCAGTGAACAAAATCTATGAATGTTCAAATTATAATGGAAGGTTTATTATTGGAAGATGTTATGACAGACAGCAGTAGATACAATTGCTTCTAGTTACAGCACTGATTCATGTTCAGTAAATCAACTAATAGGACTTTGTTGAGGGAAAATCCTGTAATTGAAATGAGACCTTTATAGATTTATAAAAAATAATCTAGTAATACCCTCTTAATCAATTAAATAGTTTATTTTCTTTTGTTCTCTGTTCTGTGGGCCATTTTTCAGAAGCAGAGTGATTCCAACAGCTAGCAACATGGACAAATTATATCAGATTGAGTCCAGATACTTTAATAGTATCACTGGGAGAATTTTCCAGCTCTAAAATTCAAATTCTGTCTGTGATCAATAAATATTAGAGACCAAAAACTAACAAATGTGGTTAAAATAAGAATTTTAGCAGAGTTGGTGTTTGGTTGTGCTTATTTTCCTTTCTCTTCCCTTCCCTCCCACCATTGCCAGGGAGAATTTTCCATCTGTATTTGAAATCATATGTTTTATCCATTAGGCCACACTGTTTGTCATGATCTGTTTCCCTCTGGATACCTAATATTCTGGATAAAAAGAGGGTTCATCCCTCTCTTTAGCGTTCAGTTCTTCTCTTGAGGGATCAAAAATACACATTAGATAGTGAATGAAGTCGTTTGTTAAAGAGAATGGACCCTAGTCATCTGAAAGAGCCTTTGCTTTTCTAAGCAGGTGGGAAGGTGGTTGGGGGTTGCAGGAGGGTGGAAGAGTTCAGAAGAGGGAGGAGAAAGAGGAGGTGGCAGCTCATAGCCTGTCCCCTAGTGCTTAGTACAGTGCTCTGCACATAGTAAGCGCTCAATAAATACGATTGATGATGATTTCCAGCAAGACATTATAAATCTCTAGAAGCCCCGTCACCAGAAGTCTCATCCCCTTTCCAGGACATTCTCGCTTATGTACTGGAGTCATGGGGATTTGTCCAGACTGCTGGCTAGAGGGAATCTGACCTTGAACATACCTCCTAATGGGAGCAATTTACTTCCCTCTCACCAGGAAGATTAGGCCTATTACCTCACAGTGCTGCTGAGACTACCGAGTTTGCCAACTAAACTGCTGCTGTGGCTTGTATTTCATGAAGATTTAGGACTATGATCTGCATAGCTTGTTTGTTGACAAAAAATAAGTCTAGCCAGAGCTGACAGGATTGATTCTGTGCAAGTCTATGTTCCTATTAATTAAAGAGGATTGGGGAGGAAAGAAGTATCTAAGGCAACCAAAAATTGATCCGAATGTTAAAAAGGTACTTTAGTAAACATCTGGACATGTCATCCTTGTAAAACCATATACCTTGAAAATGGGTGGTTATTAAAAATCCCATTACATTTTCACAAGCATAGAGTCGATAGCCCCAGTTGTGTGGCTGGATTCCAATTTGAGTCTTTACTGCAGTCTCCCTTCTCCCATTTCCCTCCCCACCTCACGCACTTAGCTTCCGAGGAGCAAAAAATACTGGGAGTGTGACTGGTGTAAAATGGCCGTTGTTTTTCATCCTGAGAGGATTGCATTCTAGTTCTGAAAGAAATGATCCTGAATCATGTAGAATATCTATAAAATACTTAGATGTCCTCTAAAAGCCAACCAAAGTTCCTGCAGGGTAAAGTATTATTTTGTTGGGCTGTAGGTTATGTTGTCTTCTAAATCTTGTTAATTTACCTGTTACCAACTACCAAGTTTACTGGGCACAGGACAACAGGCAAATATGCACCCTAGTTAATAACGGAATACCCTGATACTTCTTTACATCCCTACTGATTTCTCAAGCAGGACCACCCCTAACTAACCCAGAGTAAGGTCAGGAGAAGCAGTGTGCATTAGTTGATAGAGCACCAACCTGGGAGTCAGAAAGACCTGGGTTCCACTGCATGTCTGCTGTGTGACCTCGGGAAGGTCACTAACTTCTCTGGGCCTCAGTTACCTCATCTGTAAAATGGAGATTAAGAGTGTGAGCCCCATGTGGGACAGGGACTGTGTCCAACCTGATTAACTTGTAGCTACCCCAGTGCTTAGAACAGTGCTTCACACCTAGTAAACACTTAGCAAATACTATAATAGTTACAATAATTATTATTATTCATTCATTCATTCAATCAATCATATTTATTGAGCGCTTACTGTGTGCAGACCACTGTATTAAGCGCTTGGGAAGTACAAATCGGCAGCATACAGAGACAGTCCCTAACGAACAACGGGCTCACAGTCTATAATATTATTATTATAGGTCAGAGTGGGCCATCGTCTGGGGCCAGGGGCAGGGCACAAGCAGTAGGAGCCATAAAGATGAAGAATTAGAAGCAGCCAGAGACCGAAATGGGGACTATAAAGAAAGAGAAAAGGAGAGGAAAGACAAAGACAGAGGGAGGGGAGAGGTCTGAGAGAAGAGGGGACAAAGAGTGAGGGATGATAGAAAAAGGACAAGCAATCTAGTCCCTTTAAAGGGAGCAAAATAGCAGAGAAATAGGAAATGCTGAAGTGGAAAGAGGGAAAGACAAAGGTGAAGAGAGGGGAGAAGGTACTTACCCTCTGCCACAATCTAGATCACTGGACACAGGGCCCCCTTCCTTACATGAGCTGTTCCTATAGCTAAGTCTACCCTGCAGACTTTTTAGGATGTTTCAGTATCCCAAAGAACCTGAAGTAGAAGATAGAATATACTCTGATATTCTGGGATTGTCCTAAGTAAATGGAATCATCTGGTCACTTTAGTCTAGACAGAATCCAGGCAGCTGCTTTAAAGACATCAGTAAAAGGAATCATCACCACACCTCAGAAAAAGTCATCTGACTGGTACGGGGGGATTCAGTGTATATCAACTCAGACAAGCATCCTAAGTGAATCCAGAGCTGGAGGATAAGGCTGGAAGTAGTCCAAGCTTACGGCTGAGTGGGGAAGAATGGCATGGACAGGTTGAGGGAGAAGCCTGGTGACAAAGGTTGAAGATTTGGATTTGCACCCTTTATTCACCCCACCCTCAGCCCCGCAGCACTTATGTAAATATCCATAATATTTAGACTGTAAGCTCCTTGTGGGCAGGGTACATGTCTACCAACTCTGTTATAGTGTACTCTTCCGTGTACTTAGTACAGTGCTCTGCACATAGCAAGTGCTCCTACTTTGAGTGTGGGACAGAGACTGTGTCCAACCTCATTAACTTGTATCTCTTCCAGAGTTTACAACAGTGCTTGGCACATAGTAAGCACTTTACAAGTACCATTAAAAAAATCAATATGATTGATTTGTAGATTGGTGGAAACCAACTGAAGCAGAAACCAGGGGCTTATGACCAGTAATAATAATAATAATAATAATAATAATAATGGCATTTATTAAGTGCTTACTATGTGCATATCACTGTTCTAAGCACTGGGGAGGTTACAAGGTGATCAGGTTGTCCCTCGGTGGGCTCACAGTATTAATCCCCATTTTACAGATGAGGTAACTGAGGCACAGAGAAGTTAAGTGACTTGCCCAAGGTCACACAGCTGACAGTTGGCAGAGCCGGGGTTTGAACCAATGACCTCCGACTCCAAAGCCCGTGCTCTTTCCACTGAAGAAGGTAGTCAGAGGCATTAGCCAGTTCATTAGCAGTCAGACATATTTATTGAGTGCTTACTTTGTGCAGAGCACTGTACTAATTGCTTGAGAGAGTACAATATAACAGGGGGAGACAGGAGAGACAGGGAGAGATTCGTGGAGTGAGTTGGAGAATGGACCAAAGGAGATAGATGGAGGGGGAAGGGGCATAAATGAACCCGCAAGAGGATGAGAAAAGTGGGGAAAGACAGCAGACCCAGGGGCTAGACAACACAAACCATATTCATGTCTCCATTCCCACCATCAGTACATGCACACTCACACATTACAGGAAACATGCCTATATCATGCGTGCATGCACACACAAAATATCTACATGGAACCACACACAGCATTTGTTTATAAAAGGCATGTAAACACACAGGAAAACAACAAAACACTTCGATTATAGAATGAGTTACAGCTGTTACAAACATGAAAGATTTTCACCTAGCCTTTCTTTTTTAAGCCTACTGGATTGACATTTATATCACTTCATGAGAGTTCTCTGTGAACTGCTCTATATGAGCTACACCAATACTAGTCATTAATCAAAGTCTTTACTTCATTATAGCAAAGTAGTTATTTCCTGACACAGCAGGATTTCCTATAGTTTTGCACCTCAGGAGTCAGGTGTTACATTAATGGTAGTTGTCAGGTCAAATGTAATTGGAAAAAAACCCACCCACAATCATTATATACAAGAGAAGTTTGGAGGTAATAATAATGACACTTAAGTGCTATGTGCCAAGCACTGTTCTAAACACTGAGCACTGTTCTAAGTGAGATGAGGGAGTGCAAGTCTTATGATGATGGAGAGATAACTGGAGAGAGCCATGGGGCCAAGGGCCTGACTCCACAGTTGCCTCTCTCCTACCATTCCTCTCCAAACTTCTTGAAAGCACTTTTTATACCTGCTGTCTGCACTTACTCTCCTCCATCTCTCACCTTGATTCCCTCCAATTTACCTTCCATCCCCTTCACTCCACAGAAATCACCCCCTTGAAGGTCACCAATGATGTCCTTCTTGCCAAATCCAATGGCCTCTACTCCAGCCTAATCCTCCTCCACCTCTCAGCTGCCTTCGACAGTGAAGACCACCCTATTCTCCTTGAAACTTTATCCAGCCTTGGTTTCACTGACACTGTCCTCTCTTGGTTCTCCTTTCTCTTTTACTGCTCCTTCTCAGTAGCAGTAAAATAGCAATTGGGCTATTGCTACTGTTATCTTCAGTCCCCAGAAGAGTACTTGATTTCAATGGGACAAAATACCTAAGTCTTTAGCTTACCCTGGAAATGTACTTAACTAAAGTGCTTTTAGGATTTACCCATTCTTTTGAGGCCATCGTCAAATAATTTAAGTGCCTCTTGTTTAGAGTCTCTGATGCAGTTGAGTCCAAGCTGAACATGGAGAATGGGTTCAGAGAAAAGACAGCATATGGTATACTTGGTCTCATCTATCTTGCTGCTGACCACTTTCCCGCATCCTCTCCTTAGTCTGGAACTCATTCCCCCTCCGTATGTCGGACCACCACTCTCCCCACCTTCAGAGCCTTATTAAGGTCACATCTCATCTAAGAGCCCTTCCCTGAGTAAGCTTTCTTTTCCCTGATCCCCTCTCCCTTCTTCATTTTTTTTAATGGCATCTGTTAAGATCTCATTATGTGTTAGGCATTGTACTGAGTGCTGGGTTAGATACAAGCTAATGAGGTTAGACACAATCCCTGTCCCACATGGGGCTCATAGTCTTAATCCCCATTTTACAGATGAGGTAAATGAGGCACAGAGAAGTTAAGTGACTTGCCCGAAGTCACACAGTAGACAAGTGGCCGAGCTGGAATTAGAACCTGGGTCCTTCTGACCCCCAGGCCCGTGCTCTATCCACTAGGCTATGCTACTTCTCAGCGCCTTCTGCATCATCTATCCATTTGGATCTGTGACCTTTGGGCTTTTGACATTCAACCCACCCTCAACCACACAGCACATGTGCATATTTGTAAATTATATTCATTCATTCATTCATTCAATCAATCATATTTATTGAGCACTTACTGTGTGCAGAGCACTGTACTAAGCGCTTGGGAAGTACAAGTTGGCAACATATAGAGACGGTCCCTACCCAACAGTGGGCTCACAGTCTAGAAGGGGGAGACAGACAACAAAACAAAACATATTAACAAAATAAAATAGATAGAATAGATATGTACAAGTAAAATGGAGTAATAAATCTCTACAAACATATATACAGGTGCTGTGGGGAGGGGAAGGAGGTAGGGCCTGGGGAATGGGGAGGGGGAGAGGAAGGAGGGGGCTCAGTCTGGGAAGGCCTCCTGAAGGAGGTGAGCTCTCAGTAGGGCTTTGAAGGAAGAAAGAGAGCTAGCTTGGCAGGTGTGCGGAAGGAGGGCATTTCAGGCCAGGGGGAGGACATGGGCCGGGGGTCGACAGCGGGACAGCTGAGAACGAGGCACAGTGAGGAGGTTAGCGGCAGAGGAGCGGAGGGTGCAGGCTGGGCTGTAGAAGGAAAGAAAGGAGGTGAGGTAGGAGGGGGCGAGGTGATGGAGAGCCTTGAAGCCTACAGTGAGGAGTTTTTGCCTGATGCGTAGGTTGACTGGTAGCCACTGGAGATTTTTGAGGAGGGGAGTAACATGCCCAGAGTGTTTCTGCACAAAGATGATCTGGGCAACAGCGTGAAGTATAGATTGAAGTGGGGAGAGACAGGAGGATGGGCGATCAGAGAGGAGGCTGATGCAGTAATCCAGTCGGGATAGGATGAGAGATTGAACCAGCAAGGTAGCAGTTTGGATGAAGAGGAAAGGGCGGATCTTGGCGATGTTGCGGAGGTGAGACCGGCAGTTTTTGGTGATGGATTGGATGTGAGGGGTGAACGAGAGAGCGGAGTCGAGGATGACACCAAGGTTGCGGGCTTGTGAGACGGGAAGGATGGTAGTGCCGTCAACAGTGATGGGAAAGTCAGGGAGAGGGCAGGGTTTGGGAGGGAAGATAAGGAGTTCAGTCATTATATATGTTTTGAGTTATTTGTTTATGTTAATGTTTGTCTCCCCTTCTAGACTCTAAGATCGTTGTGCAAGGAATGTGTCTGCCAACTCTGTTATATTGTACTCTCCAAAACACTTAGTATGATGCTTTGCACATTGTAAGCACTCTATAAATACCATTGATTGATTGATTAATTAGTAAAAGGGAGATTAGGTTCCAGACCAAAAGTGAAAGTTGTATTAATACTACGGAAACCAACAGTGGGTTCCTGCGAGTTTGCAATGTGACTGAGATCAATGGTCAGAGACAAAATGGCTCTTAAATATCTATTTTTATCCTTTTGGGAGAGCATAGTGTTGGCATTTCAGTGTTCAGTTCATGGATCATAAATCAAAAGGTATCATTTATGCTAAACTAGAGATGTGTTCTGAGCAAAGACACAATTTATGTAAAACTGAACCCCCAGCAAGAGAGTTTAGATTCCAGGACATGATACCAATGGTAATAAAAAATTAATTTAAGTACAAATTGGTGTAGAAAGCATTGCTGTAAAATGTGGGATGTTGTAGCCCCAGTTTCCTACTATTGTAACACCACATCATACAAAGACAATGATCTGCAATGTAATAAATGAATAACATTAGAATCCTGCTAGAAATGATACCATTGATAGCTAAATGTACATCCTGGTTTCCTCCTGTCTGGAGCTGATGGATGATTTCACATTGGGTGTGTTTCCCAAAGTGACCATAATTTATAATCCAAACAGTAAGTTCTAATCATATTTAGTGTGTGTTTTGGATCTTTGCTTAAATCAGCTAGCAAAAATTGCAGGACTCAGAAGTTCCAACCATAAGTAGAAGTCCCAATGGAGTTATAGCAAATATCTATTATTCACCATTACAAAAAGTCCACTTCAGTCAAACCAATCAATCGGATTTAGTGAGCACTTACTATGTGCAGAGCATTGTACTAAGCACTTGGGAGAGTACAATACAACAGAATTAGCAGATACGTTCCCTGTGCATTTATACAAAGAATTATACAAGGGATTTATACAAAGGATTGTTTTTCTAATTTGAGCAGGTTTTCAATATATGCCAAAATAGAAGGGTGATGGATAAAGCATCTCATAGTTCCTTTTTGCTGTAACAAGGTCTCAGGCTTCACAATGTAGTGTAACTATTTGTGTTCTCATCCTTTGTTTATTATTCTATTAGCAAAAATCTTTTCAGTTCACTTTTGGGATTTCTCGAAAGCATAACCTAATTACATTTTAGATTTCTAGCTATTGGCTATTTATTTCATAGCCTCTTAATAAGTAAAGATACAACCCAGAAATGCTCCATACTACTTGAAGCAATGCAAGACATTTGGATTACTTGCAGAAGTGGATATTACTATCTCTTACGTTTTTCTCATTTAGAAATTGCCACTAGGTACTTTTTAAATGTGGCATTTTAGGCCATTTTAAAATGTACTGGAAAGGAACAATGCCAATGAGCTACACATAATAGAACTCCCTTACCTTTGATTATTTGTCATTGTCAGCCCATAGTAAGTGCTTAACAAATATTATTATTATTATTATTATTATTATTATTATTAAATGAAGCAGGGACGCTTTATTCAAGAAGGGGAAAATGAGCTGCTTCTGCCAGAATAGAAGCCTTGCACTTTCTCTAAGCACTTAATAATAGTTGCGGCATTTGGAAGCAGTGAGATGTGACTTGTGAGACATGTTTTCAAACTACAAAAAAAGTGGAGTGAGGTCTTTGACAAGTGAGACTCCATGACTGCAAAGTCAGAGTTGCTTTCTCTTGTTAAAAAAAACCCAAACATCCCAGCTATTACAACAGACTCTTTCAATGTCTAGATAGCAGGTGATTTATTCATTTTCTTCCTCCAACAGTGAATTACTTACTCTCTTTTGCCCTAGTCATTGTGATTAGCCAACGAGTCCTTTGAGCCTAAACTGAAAAGCCTCCTGAGATTAGGACTGGCCTTTTTTGGGCGATAGAATGAGTCTCTTAGGAGCTGCCATGCTGATGGTACGAATGCACCACCTTATAATGCTGCTGAGCTTTTCTACCTGCTACACATCTTTTGTTCAAGTGGCAGGTAGAACCACTTTGAACCACTTATTCAAAGTCCTTTGTCCAACAGTGACAAGTATGTGTGTATTTTCTTCCATCCTTACAAGTCTGCCTTTCTATTTTCACAAATACTGACATACCCACATGTAGGTCAGGAGTGTTTTTAAATAATGCTTTTGAGAAATCTAAGCTCATAAGCTAAGAAGTATAAACTGCATAGAGTGAGTCAAAACAGTTTGGTGTTGTGATTTATAATTTCTATGTTCCCTCTAGCCAGCGATAGAATTACCCAGTGCTGTCTTTTCTACAGCTTCCCTTTGAAAAATGCTTCAAGATGTACTAAAGAGACAAAGGAAGATGGGTATGTTTCTTAACAAATAAAAAGTTACATCATATCCACAAAATAGTTTTGCAACATGTTATGCTTTGTAATCCACCTCAAAAGAGGATGTCCTAGGGAAATCTCCAATGCATTTGGAGAAGGTCCTGAACAGAGCAAATACATTTATCAGAGGACATAAACACTAGACCTATGAGGAAAGGTTAAACATTGGGAATATGTATAATATTCATATTAATCAGAATATTTATGCTCTTCATATTCATAAAGATTTCTTACACAGCAGTGTAAATAGTAAATACCCTGGTACAGTTACGTGCCCCCAGTGTGGATGGGATTGTTAATCATGCATTACTCTTCATTAAAAGTATTAAAATTCTTTTTCATTTATTTGAATTTATAGATTTTAAGTTTATGATTAGGACTAAGTAGTAATAGCATTTACTGAGCACCCACTGGGTGCCATGCATTATATTAAATGATTGGGAGAAACAAGAGAGTAAACTGTGGAGCAGTGAATGAATAGAGCTGATACGGAAGATGGAAAGAGATGGTGGAGATCCTAAAGCCAATCATGAGGAAGTGGGGAGCTAATGGAGGTTTTTGAGGATCATATAATAACAATAATTATAATTCTGGTATTAAGTGCTCTGTTGTATTGTGTTCTCCCAAGCGCCTAGTAGAGTGATCTGCACATTGTAACTGTTCAGTAAATATCACTGATGATGATGATGATCCTCACTGAGACCAAATTTTTTAAAAAATGAGGATAGACCTAAGGAAATACTTCCTGATTAAAAGGGTGGTGAACTGCAGAGACAAAATGACTATGTCTCTTACCATCCTGAAAATCAAATGCATTATTGGGCTAGACAATATCTGTCAATCATTAGTATTTATTGAGTACTTAATGTGGGCAGAGCACTGTCCTAAGCACTGGGAAGAGTATGATACAATGAGTAGATGTGATCCCGTGCCAACAAGGATTTCACACTCAAGACATTACAATAAATTAAAGATAAGAGCAAATATAGAGTATATAGGACATGTATATTTATTCATTCAATCAATCATATTTATTGAGCACTTACTGTGTTCAGAGCACTGTACTAAGCGCTTGGGAAGTACACATCGGCAACATATTCATTCAATCATATTTGTTGTAACATAACATATAGAGACGGTCCCTACCCAACAACGGGCTCACAGTCTAGAAGGGGGAGACAGACAGCAAAACAAAACATGGAGACAGGTGTCAATACCATCAGAATAAGTGCTATGGTGGGGTGGGCATGAATAAGCAATATCGCATAGTGGATAAAGCATGGGCTAGGAGTCAGAAGGTCATGGGTTCTAATCCTAGATCCGCCACTTGTCTGCTGTGTGACCTTGGGCAAGTCACTTCACTTCTCTGGGTCTCAGTTACCTCATCTGTAAAATGGGGATTGAGACTGTGAGTTCTACGTGGGACAGGGACTGTGTCCAACCTGATTTGCTTGTACCCACCCCAGCACTTAGTACAGTGGCTGGCACATTGTAAGCACTTAACAAATACTATTATTATTAATGGAGTCACATGGCTTAGTGGAAAGAGCCTGGGCTTGGGAGTCAGAGGTTGTGGGTTCTAATTCTGGCTCCGCCACTTATCAGCTGTGTGATTTTGGGTAAATCACTTAACTTCTCTGAGCCTCTGTTACCTCATCTGTAAAATGGGGATTAAGACCATGAGCCCCATGTGGGACAACCTAATTACTTTGCGTCTACCCCAGCGCTTAGAACAGTGCTTCGCACATAGTAAGCACTTAACAAATACCATCATCATCATCATATCAGACAATTACTCTCCCCACTTTCAAAGCCTTATCAGAGTCACATATCCTCCAAGAGGTCTTTCCTGACAAAGCTCTCATTTCCTCTTATTCATTCATTCATTCAACCACATTTGTTGAGCACTTACTGTGTGCAGAGCACTGTACTAAGCACTTGGAAAGTGCAATTCGGCAACAGAGACAATCCCTACCCAACAACAGGCTCACAGTCTAGAAGGGGGAAACAGACAATAAAACAAAATATTCCCATAGCCCTACTGAGAGCTCACCTCCTCCAGGAGGCCTTCCCAGACTGAGCCCCCTTTTTCCTCTCCTCCTCCCTATTCCCCCCACCCTACCTCCTTCCCCTTCCCACAGAACCTGTATATATATTTGTACAGATGTATTATGCTATTTATTTTACTTGTACATATTTACTATTCTATTTATTCTGTTGATGTGCATATAGCTTTAATTCTATTTGTTCTGACGATTTTGACACCTGTCTACATGTTTTGTTTTGTTGTCTGTCTCCCCCTTCTAGACTGTGAGCCCGTTGTTGGGTAGGGACCGTCTCTATATGTTGCCGACTTGTACTTCCTAAACGTTTAGTACAGTGCTCTGCACACAGTAAGCACTCAATAAATACGATTGAATGAATGAAAACAAGTAGACAGGCATCAAGAGCATCAAAATTCTCCCACTTCCTTCTGCAACACCCTGATTTTCCAGCACTTACATACATATCTGTAATTCATTTATTCATATTAATGTCTATCTCCCCCTCTGGACTCTAAGCTCATTGTGGGCTGGGAACATGTTTATCAACTCTGTCATATTCTTTATATTGTACTCTCCAAAGTAGTACAGTGCTTTGCATAGAAGTGATCAATAAATACGATTGATTTATTAAACAATTTTTTCCAGTAGAAAGGGGTGGGCACAGTGTAGAAGGCAGCTTGGTGATCAAGGAGGATTAGGATGTGGTAGAAGCCTTTGGATTTGACAAGAAGGAGATCATTTCTGTGGCCAGTTTCTGTGGAGTGGGAAGTTTCTGTGGAGTGGGTAGTTTCTGTGGAGTGCAGTGGAGTCGGGGGGAAGCCAGATTGGAGGTCATCAAGGAGAGAATTGGAGGAGAGGAAGTGGAGGCAGCAGCAGGAGGCAACTCACTCAAGGAGTTTGGAGAGGAATGGTAGGAGGGAGATGGGGCAGTAACTGGAGGGAGCTACAGGGTCAAGGGAGGGTTTCTTTAGGATAGGGGATTCAACACACATTTGTCAAAATCAAAAAAGAATTGTAAATTGTTTCGTATTCAAATGGGAAAATGTTATGGTCTGACATTTCAAGAAGTAATTTAAATGGTAACCCATGTGTCATGGAGCATAGTTAGTGCAGAAATGCTCTAGAGTTTAAAATATTACCTTGCCCTTTTGATATGCCGGGAGTCTCATACCACAGTCTTCCCAACTTTGAAATATAAAGCAAATAAGAGGAAAAAGGAATTGCTCTGATGGTGGTCAACGGGATCTTGTGCACACTACAGTCTGTTGCTACATAGGTTGAAAGAGTACCGATTGCTCATAGACTAAAGTGACCAAGGAAGAGTCACAAGAAGCAATGTGACTTAGTGGATAGAACATCGGCCTGGGAATCAGAAGGACCTGGGTTCAAATCCCAGCTCCATCACTTGTCTGCTGTGTGACCATGGACAAGTCACATCACTTCTCTGGGCCTCAGTTATTTCATCTATAAAATGGGTATTAAGACTGTGTAGCCTCATGTGGGACCTGGACTGTATCCGGTCTAATCAGCTTGTACTTACCCCAGCACTTAGAACAGTGCTTGGCACATAGTAAGCGCTTAACAAATATCATTTAAAAAAAAGAGTTGATATAAGGTGCAGTGTAGAAGAATGGCAAACAAGGTCATTGTCACTGCAAGAGAAAAAGAGTGGGGAAAGAAGGAGAGAAGGAAACTAAAGGGATTTCAACCAGAAGGACAACAAGGGAGAATGAGGTAAGAAGAAGGAGAAAGAAAAGAGATGGGAGAGACAAGTTGGAAAACTGAGAGCCTAAACTAGGCCTCTCAATACCAAGTGGTGTTTAGGGCAGGGATCCTCATCTGGTCACCTACTAGAGCTGTGAACTCAAGAGGAGTCAGATTAAACTAAACAGAAATACTATGTAATGATAGAAATAGTCACCTGAACAGGAATTTATGATTGACTTAGCACAGAAAGGAACATGAAATTGTGGTAAAAGGATAACCATGAAGGGCAAAATGACATTAATGGATTCTTGCCCTACCTTTGCAGTCTTGTTTTAAGAAAAGCTCACACTAAATTTCAAGAGATCACTATCTGGATAAATCCTAAAAGAGTTACAATCATGAGACATTAAACAGAGCAGTTCCCAGCTTCACACCAGTTTGGGGCTAATCCATGGCATCTTATCATTCTTAATGAAAATGGGAGAGAGAAAAACCTATATTATTATTGTTTCAGATGTCAGGATTGTCTTCTGCCTACTCTTTCCACCTCCAGCAGAGTTGAGGCCAAATGCATCCCTCTAGGCATTTTTGTGAACAAGTTTATCAACTGAGTTCTATTTAGCTTTGCCTGGCTTGATACCCGATAGGTGAAGTCAGGGCTACTGCTCTAATCTCCAAATATAGGATTTATTTTATTCTGCCTTAGTATATTATCAATTAAATATATTTCACATGGGGTGAGGATCTTGGGAGCTAAACATCCAGGAAATCTGATGTATGGATACGAACAAATTCTGAGACCCCATCACTAATTGGAAATTCCACTTCTAAATTTAATCAACTTAGCTAACTTCTAGCCGTTGAAATATGTGCTGCCTCTTCCTCCATTTCAGTCCCCTAAAATTATTTAAGGATTGATGATGAACTATGAAATTTTTCATCCCTGTCCAAGAAGCTCACAATCTAGGTGCTATCCTGAAGTTCTTGCTGTCTTTCAGTTCTCATATTCATTCCATTGCCTTATCTTGCCAGTTCTTCCTTTATAATATCTCTCAGATCTGCCCTTTCCTCTCCACCCAGACAGCTTCCAACCCATCCAAGGTAGATTTTACAACTAGACTTTTGTATCATCCTTCTTGCTGGTCTGCCATCCTCCAGCCCCTCGAAACATAAATAAATAAATTAATTAAAGATATATGCATATGTGCTGTGGGGATGAGAGGGAGGATGAATGAAGGAGCAAGTAACAGTGGCGCAGAAGGGAGTGGAAGAAGAGGAGAGGAGGGCTTAGCCAGGGAAGGCTTCCAAGACTTTACCTGTTATTCCCACCTCACTGTTTGCTTCACGTTTTGAAGGTATTTGTTAAGTGTTCACTGTGTGCCAGGCACTGTACTAAGCACTGGGGTAGACACAAGCTAATCAGGTTGGGCACAGTCAGTCCATGTCCCACATGGGGCTCACAGTCTTAATCCCCATTTTACAGATGAGGTAATTTAGGCACAGAGAAGTGAAGTGACTTACCCAAGGTCACACAGCGGATAAGTGGTGGAGCTGGGATTAGAACCTAGGTCCTACTGACTCTTTTATTTTTTGGCATTTCTTAGGCACTTACTATATGCCAGGCACTGTTCTAAGTGCTGGGGTAGATACAAGGTAATCAGGTTCAGTAGAGTCCTCGTCCTATGTGGGGCTCACTGTCTTCATCCCTATTTTACAGTTGAGGGAACTGAGGCACAAAGAAGTTAAGTGACTTGTCCAAGGTCATACAGCAGGCAGGACTAGAACCCAGGTCCTTCGGACTCCCAAGCCCATGCTTTATCCACTAGGCCTTGCTGCTTCTCTCAAGCTAACCTTCTGCCTCTACTTCACTCTTACCTCTCCTGTCTTTGTCCCCTCACTCACATTGTTCCCCCAGCCTGGAATTCCCTCCTTCCCCAAATTGAGCCGACAAGCCTTTCTTGATTACTTCCCAGCACCCCAACTTGCATATACCCACCAGCTATTACTAGCACTTTGGGCATTTATTTTTACCCATCCTGAATACTTTTTGTGGTGTGCAATAAAGAATACTACTGTAACTACTACTTAAGCTGTTAGTTGCCAAAAAAGAAGTCAGAACTAGAAAAGAAACCCTCTTTAGAAAGCCACTATTGCATTAGAAAATGTGATAACTATGATCCTGAACAATGGCAACACTCCGCGAATTATTGTAAGTGCAGGGGAGGTAGTGGAATATAGGCATGAAAGGAGATAGTGATGTGTATGTATGTAAATATTCACATATATGCCCAGCCTTAGTTTTTGAAGATGGCATTACTGGCAGTGTGGGTAGGGCTAAAAAGACCTATGATCACTGACATTTTGTTCTTCGCTGTATGGATGAGAAAAGGTAGTTCCTCACTGGGGGTATGCAGTTGCCTTTTTACAGTGCCTGTCAGTGTTTTTGAGAGTACCTCTTTGTGTCCCAAATAATGTCTTTTTTTAAAATCCAGGTTTCCTTTGAGTGGTCCACCAAAGAATACGTGCCTTTCCTCTTGTAGTCAAGGCTGGGATCATTCATGTACTTGAATCTAATTAAATTCATTCTGAAATTAAGCAAGATCTAAACCTACTACTACTTGTCATCAGCAGGCAAGATTTTTGTTCAACATATAATAATAATAATAATAATTGCATTTATTAAGCACTTACTATGTGCAAAGCACTGTTCTAAGTGCTGGGGAGGTTACCAGGTGATCAGGTTGTCCCACGGGGTCTCACAGTCTTAATCCCCATTTTACAGATGAGGTAACTGAGGCACAGAGAAGTTAAGTGACTTGCCCAAAGTCACACAGCTAACAACTGGCAGAGCCAGGATTTGAACCCATGACCTCTGACTCCAAATCCTGGGCTCTTTCCACTGTGCCACTCTGCTTCTCTATCTTTATCTAGACTAAATATCACTATTTAGACTAAATATTGGAAAATCCTCTTTAAGTGGGTCATATTAGAAATTGGTGACTGAAGATAAGAACTAGGACAATTTGTTAAGATGGCTAATTGTATCTGTTTATAAATAGCTCACTCATTCATATATCCTTCAGTCTATTGATTATTACCTCCCTCAACCAGTTGATTGAAGGTATATTTTTCTGACTTTCCTATTCTACTAAACTGACACCTTTTCCAAATGGTTCCACAAATCCACATCTTCTCTGTAATCGAACAGGGTTAACCTATCAGAGAATATATCTCTCTTATTTGAGGACTCTAATAGAAAGGATGAGGTTCAGTGCCATATTTTCTATTTTACTAATCATTCTGTTATCCCAATTACTAACGTTCTATTATGCCAGTGCCTAAAGTTACCTTGGGTAGTAAGTTAGGACTTTAAGAGCAACATTAACTCTTTCAGCTCACTAGAGGACTTTTTAGTGCATACTGCATAGCATACCCAATATATGCAACAACGAACTAAGCCACTCCCTTGAGGTCTAATAGAGTCAATAATTCTCCCAACACACTTTAATTCATTACGAGTTGTACCCTTAGGCACTGGGGGAATTAAGTAAAAGGAAATATTTTTTATTAATTTTTTAAGTGTTGGGTATGGAATCAAAAATCTAGAACCTAAAATACCTCTGTGTAATACTTCTAGGTAGTTATGTCTCTGAACCATCTAAAATAAAGAATTATCTCTACTACCCATTAATATCTATAGTGATGGACATTGTAGAAAATCCTCATCAGATCCATGAACCTAGGCAGATATTTCTTCTCTTCTAAAAGTGCAGTTGTTTCTGTTCCTTAAGGATAGTAAAAATGTGTTGGTGGAATCAATTGCTGCACATTAGGGGCAGCCATTCTTCCATTCTTTCAGCACTGTTTATTGAGCAGCGTGGCTCAGTGGACAGAGCATGGGCTTGGGAGTCAAAGGATGTGGGTTCTAATCTGGCTCTGCCACTTGTCTGCTGTATGACCTCGGGCAAGTCACTTCACTTCTCTGTGCCTCAGTTCCCTCATCAGTAAAATGGGGATTGAGACTGTGAGCCCCACGTGGGACAACCTGATTACTTCCCCCAGTGCTTAGAACAGTGCTTGGCACATAGTAAGCACTTAACAAATACCATTATTATTATTATTATTATTATTATTATTATTATTATTGTGAGCAGACCATTGCACCAGGCACTTGAGGGAGTACCATAAAAGTAAGAGACACCATCCCTGTCTTGAAGGAACTTCCAATTCATGAGTGAAATGGGTGGATGTAAATTGTATACATGCAGTGGGAGCAGGAGGAAAATATAGATTCAGCTGGTAACAGGAATACTATGGGAAAAACGAGTAAATAAATGAATATTTCCATAGTGTTTGTTAATAGATGTATACATGTACCCCCCAATAATACAGAATTATCATGAATGGTTGTATCATGGGTTGTGTTTTTCCATCGACATATGAAATTAATTAAGGTCTGTTTCAGAACCAGCCCCGACATGGTAACAGGCCTCATATTTTAGAAAAATTACACTGTTGATCCCTTCCCACTGTCCCCCTCCCCGCATCTCTTCTTTATACTATTCCTAGGGATTTTGAAGGCGGCGGGGAATGCCGCCTCATGGATTTGAAGGGGAAAGGAGGTATTGTCCTAAATTATTTGAACAATCTAATGTTTGAAGAGTCTTTCTTTCTCTGAGCTTCGTCGTTATCTCTTCCAGCAGCTCATTGGATAAAGCACGTTGCTGCCCCATCACAAATTCATTCATTCATTCATTCAGTCATATTTATTGAGCGCTTACTGTGTGCAGAGAACTGTACTAAGTGCTTGGGAAGTACAAGTTGGCAACATATAGAGACAGTCCCTACCCAACAGCGGGCTCACAGTCTTGAAGGGGGAGACAGACAACAAAACAAAACATATTAACAAAATAAAATAAATAGAATAAATATGTACAAGTAAAATAGAGTAATAAACATGTACAAACATATATACATAAAATGTGTTTGACTTTTACACAGTTGGGGTCCAACTGTTTTTTTTTTTTAATTCATTTAGTGCGGATTGTTTTCAGTCTTTAAATTAACCTAAACATTCCGTGCCTAGGAATAATAATTTAAAATGATGTGTATTTTCTATTTTTGCCCTCATTAACGCTAACCTCATTTCATGCCTGCCAGATCCCAGTATAGTAGAGAATGGAAGGATTTGTATTAAAAAAAATCTAAGCTCTCAATCCTTCAGTACTTTTATTATTTGCTTCTTCACTTCCAATCCTAGACATTGAAAAAGGAATAAGCTTCTCAGGCTCAATGAAGAAAATGACTTTTGAATTTCTTGTTTATTTGTCTGAAGTCAAAATATGCCTGTGTTTTTTTCAGATGCTACCAGATCCAACAGAATTATTCATTGTTGAAACTTGAAGATTCTTACAGTGAGCTAAGAGAAAAATCTAGAGAGGATGATAAAGATGGTTGCCTACAGTTTAGACGTCATTATTCTAGGAGCTTTAAAATTCCTTCCCATTTACTATACTATTTTTTCAATGTTTCCATAAAATAACTTTGTTCTTTCGATAACCTTAGCAGTTTTTATTTTGTGTCTGCATTTAAGGCCTGCAACCTGACCCTGGTGTACTGTTATTCTTTGTCTTCAATCGACCATTTTTACTAAGTGCCAACTGTGCAGAGCATGGTACTAAGCACTTGGAAGAGTACAATACAATAGAGCTGGTAGACATGTTCACTACCCACAAGGAGTTTACAGTCTCGAGGGTAAACTTGTCTTCCAGGTCTTTCCAATCTGAAAGTTTCATATGAATTTCATCTCTCACATTATTCTCCATTTTTTCCACAGGACTTTATCATTAATGATTGTACTACATGAGAGCAGATCTAGCTAGATCAGGGCCCCTCCTCTCCTACTCACTATTCATCTGCATCTCCTAACTCACTTTGTTTGGGGGTTTTAGCACCAACATAAAAGGCCACCTCCCTCAGAAACAATTCATTCCACAAGCACTTGAAGAAAGCATGACGGATTTTTTCAAAAGCTGTAAAAAGGAGTTCTATATGTTCTCAGAGATTCGACTCATTGACTTCTATGAAATATAATCTTCAAATCTGACAGGCATTTCCTTTAAGAATTTCCCAAACCTTTGCTCTCTAAACATGGAATTAAGCCTTTAAATATTCTTAAGTAGGCCCATCTATTCTCCAGTTGGAATCCTATCATCCTTAGGTAATTCAGTCGCAGAGTCTTTTACAGATTAAATAGAGTGAGAGCATGGTTCAGTGGCTTTTGGCAATTTTGAGTTGTGGTCAGCTGCCTTCATGATGGTTTTAGGCAACTCAAAAAAAAATTTCCACTTTGTTAACCTAGTTCCTTCTTATTTTCGATTTAGCAGCCTGAGTCTTTTAAACTATGTAGTAGTAACTTTAAATGTCATTTATGACTTATGATAACCTTTCAGCACCATTAATCAGAGGATAGTGCCTAATAAATTACATCTGCTGGTCTGCATGCTGGCTTCTTTTAGTTGAAGCCACATTTTTCACATTAGGTAGCTCCCATTTTCCAGCAGATAATGCTTAAGTTGAAGGGTATACAATTTTGTGTTGAACAAAGTTTAAACAAACTCTTGCAAACTTTCCCATTTCTGCCGGTTTATATATATTGTTCAGGGAGGAAAAACCCTCAACTCCTGGTTTGGTATTCACAGCTTGGTGCTCTGTTTTTATCAAAATTATTTGTCTTCACGGTGTCAAAGTCTGGTTTAGATCTGTTTTCTTCCATTCACTACTCTTAAGCTCATCTATCACCTTACGTATCCAACACCATACCGCAACAGCCATTCACTAATCAATCAATCGTATTTGATTGATTGACCCACCAAATTATTGGTATCTCAGGGGTAGAGAATTTGGCACATTCCAAATACCATTATACTATGGCAGGCCTTATTAACTCAGGAAATTGTGATTGATAACATAAATTCCTAGCAGGCTAGGTCAAATGAACAAACGAAGTATGACACAGCATTCTGTTTCTAGGCTTTGTAAAGCAGAAGTTTGGATTGAACAGGTAGGCTAGTCACAAAAAGTAGCCTTCCAGAAATAGACTCTCCATGCCACAAACATTTTCTCTTAGATGTGGTTTTCCTAATAAATATTACTCTAAGGGATTAGTCCCTAACACCGACTATTGGCAGCCTCCAAAACTGCAATGTAAGGGTTCAATAAAATGGCTAATTAGCTATTCGTGCTAAGCTTTATCCTAAAGGAAGTACACTACTCCCTGAAAGTCAACTTCTTACTTTTCGGAGGTGAATGAACTCTTTCATTCACTTGGGTGCCATTTAGAAATCTGGAAGAGGTCATTTACTAAATGAAGAGTGAAGAAGAAATTGCCACACTCAGCTGTGAGGAATCCAGGAAGCTAAAAGATACAAAGAAAATTAGGGGGGAGGGGGGTAAGGGGGATCTGAAAAAGAAAGAGAGATAGAGGGAGGGTAAAAGAAAGAGAGCTATCAGGAAGGTAAGAGGGAGGTAGAAAGAAAGGAAATACAATCAATTTTTCCCTAACACAGTTTCATTCCACATTTTACAAAGGACACAATGGTAAAATGAGGGAGCATTTTTCAGACAACATGCATTTGTCTGGTCAGCACAGTGCAGTATGGAAAGAATCGGTTGGGTGCAAGCAGGTGGCAATGGATACCCAGTGAGTACTACAATGCAGGCTTACCTTATCAAGGTACTGCAAGAATACAACCTCACAACACCAAACCTTCAACTGCTCTTGCCTCTGTAACACCAATGACCCCACCCACAAATAACCCTGCCAATGTATGATAAAAAAAAACATGCAGAACAAGACTGGGGAGAGAAGGAAGGATATAAAGCCTAATGGATAGAGTATGGGCCTGGGAATCAGAAGGACTTGGGTTCTAATCCTGCCTCCACCACTGGTCTGCTCTGTGACCTTGGGCAAGTCACTTAACTTCTCTGGGCCTCAGTTATCTCATCTGTAAAATAGGGATCTAGACTGCGAGCCCCATGTGAGACATGGACTGTGTCCAACTTGATTAGCTTGTTTCTACCCCAGTGCTTAGCACAGTGCCTGGCACATAGTAAACACTTAACAAATACCATTAAAAAAATGAACCTTCCCATGGATGCACTCCCTGTCTTCCACTGCCCAGGACCAAACAATGTGTTTTTATTCTCTTTATATGATTTCTTCTGTCCACTTTGCGTATAGCTGCCATTAGAGTGTAAGCACCCCGTGGACAGGAAATGTGGGTTGTGCTCCTGTTGTACTTTCCCAAACATTTAATACACTACAATGCACTCATTACACTCAGTAACTACTCAGTAAATACAGTTGCTACTATCAATCAATGATATTTATTGAGTGCTTACTGTGTGCAGAATACTGTACTAAGTCCTTGGGAAAATACAATACAGTAGAGTTGGTAGACACAATCTCTGCCCACTGTCCACTCTAGCTCACTCACTCAATCACTAGTATTTATTGAGCACTGACTCTGTGCAGAGCACTGTATTAAGCACTTGGGAGAATGCAGTAAGGTTAGTAGACATGACCCCTGCCCTCAGGGAGCTTGCAATTTAGTGGGGTAGATAGGCACTAAAATAAATTACAGGTAAGGGGAACACATCAGAGTTTAGATACATTAGTGCTATTGGAGGGCAGGGAAGAATGAATACCCAAGTGCTTAAGTGCCAAAAAATGTGGGAGTGGCAGTAGGGTGAGAAAATTAGAGATTTGTCAGGGAAGGCCTCCTGGAGAAGATGTGATTTAGAAAAGTTTTAAAGATAGGGAGAATATTGGCCTGCTGGATATGAAGGGGGAGGGAATCCAAGCAGGAAGAAGGGCATGAGGAAAAGACCAAAGGTGAGAGAGACAAGAACAAAGCACCCAGAGAAGGTTGGCTTGAGAGAAGCTAAGTGTGCAAGCTGAGTTGTAGTGAGAGAGCCATGACGATAAGTAGTGAGGAGAGAGCAGATTAAGTACCTTAAAATTGATAGGAATTTCTGTTTAATGTGGAGGGGAATGGGCAACTATTGGATGATTTTGAAGAGTGAGGAAATGTGCACAAAACAATGTTTTGGAAAAAATGATCTGGGCAGTGGAGTGAAATATGGACTAGAAAGGGGAGAGACTGGAAAGTAGTCGAGTTGAGATATGACGTACTTGGACTAACGTTGGCTTTTTAGATAGAGAGGAAAGAGCAGGTTCTAGAGATGTTTTAGGAAGCACCAAAAGAAAGTGGAGTCTAATGCTAAGGATATGGATTTGAGAGACAGGAAGCCTGGTTGTGTTGTCAACAGTGACGGAAAAGTTAGAAGGAGAAGATTTGGGAGGGAAGATGAGGAGTTGATTTTCAACATGTTGCCAAAGTTGCAGGCTTGTGAAACAGGGAGGAGGGTGGTGGTGTCAAAAGTGATTGAAAAGTCTTGGGGTGGAGAGGATTTGGGAGGGAAGATGACAATTTCAATTTTGGACATGTTGTGTTTGAGGTGTCAATGGGACATCTAGATAGAAGTGCCCTGAAACACAGGAGGCAATGCAAGACTGCAAGAGAAGGAGCGAGATCAAGGCAGGTGAAGTAGATTTGGGAATCATCCGCGTTGTTGAAGCTGTGAAAGATAAAGTCAAAGAATCGGATTGCTGTTCTTGCAAACGGAAGTAATGTAATCAACAACTGTTTTCCTGGTTTCAAAATAAAAGAATTCCTCACATAATATTTAACTTGAAAATTGTAAATAATCAGCACTTTTGTTGCTGCAAAATGTAGTGAGAATGGCAGATATTCATTAACTTTGAATCAATACCACTTAGCATTTTGATCAATATTTCAAATGCTTTTGTGGATGTAATGGTTCCTTCTACTGAGTCCATTATATTCAGCTGTTAGATTGTTGAAAGTTTGTTGACTCTGATTCTAACACAATCTTTGGAGTTGTCCCATAAGATTATTGATAGGATTCAGAATTTTTTATCATATTTATTGAGCACTTACCTTATGCAGAGCACTGTACTAAGTGCTTGGGATAGTATTATTTGACAGAGTTGGTAAACATGTTCCCTGCCCACCACGAGCTTACAGTCTAGAGGGGGAGAGAGACCTTAATATAAAGAAATGAATAAATTACAGATCTGTGCATAAGTGCTGTGGGGCTGAGGGAGGGGTGAGTAAAGGATTCACAATTGAATGAAAGGACGCAAATCCAAGTGTAAGGGCAATGCAGAAGGGAGTGGGAGAAAGGGAAATGAGGGCCTAGTCGGGGAAGGTTTTGAAGGTGGAGAGAGTGATAGTCTGTCATATACAAAGGGGAAGGGTGTTCCAGGCCACAGGCAGGACGTGGGTGAGGGGTCAGCGGTGAGATAGTTGTGATCAAGATACAGTGAGTCGGTCGGCATTAGAGGAGCAAAACATGCAGGCTGGGTTGTAATAAAGTAGAAAGGGGCGAGGTGACTGAGTGTTTTAAAGTGGATGGTTAGGAGTTTCTGTTTGATGCAGAAGTGAATGGGAAACCACTGGAGGTTCTTGAGGAGTGGGGAAACTCAGTACTCTTATGTGCCTAACTGTTTATCTACTTATTATTTGTTCATTTAGCCACAGTATTTCAACTAGTATATTTTCTCTAATTTGTATCTTCCTTTCTTCTCCATTTGCCTACCCTTGAGCTCTTTTTCAACTATATAGTCCTGAAGCTAGCGTGCCTAATCAATATCATGTATTTTTAAAAATGAAACCAGGTCAGTCCTGGGGACCCCATGTCCCCTACCTTCCTGACCCCATTGTCTGCTGATGAGCGTGAGAGTGAAATATGGTGGTAGTGAAGAGCTTCTCCTCCCTGTCTCTCCCACTTCCAAAAGGTCCCGAGTCACCCACCCAGAGTGACCCAGCCGAAATGCAGAACTGATCAGAATTGAATTTCAATAGCGCTGGACCTTCATTTATTTTAGAGTGGTTATTCTCCCATTACCTGACAAAATCTGTTTGATTCCTAGGATAAGATGTATATGGATAGGGCGGGCAGAAGAAATGAGAAAAGGGAATCAGAGTGAACAAACTAAAACATGCTGCGGTGGAGTACCCAGTTCTGAAGTATTCAGTTGGAAATGCTGGTGGGTATGCTGCTTGAGGTTTGGTTCGTAGGTTGGAGTCGGGATGCTTTCTTGCCTGTCAGGTTGCCCTGTAGTTCCAAAGGCAGCTTTGCTGACAGGGTGGGAACCCATGGGGAAAGGTATACAAGGAAGCAGTGTGGGCTAGTGGCTAGAGCATGGGCCTGGGAGTCAGAAGGACCTGGGTTCTAATCCTGCCTCCACCGCTTGTCTACTGTATGACCTTGGGCAAGCCATTTCACGTCTCTGGGCCTCAGTTACCTTATCTATAAAATGGGGATTAAGACTGTGAGCCCCACGTGGGACAACCTAATCATCTTGTATGCCCCCCAGTGCTTAGAACAGTGCTTCATACATAGTAAGAGCTTAACAAATGCCATCATCATTATTATTTGAGAAGCAGCGTGGCTCAGTGGAAAGAGCATGGGCCTGGGAGTCAGAGGTCATGGGTTCTAATCCCAGCTCTGCCACGTCTGCCGTGTGACCTCGGGCAAGTCACTTAACTTCTCTGAGCCTCAGTTACCTCATCTGTAAAATGGGGATGAAGACTGTGAGCCCCACATGGGACAAACTGATCACCTCGTATCCCCCCCCAGCGCTTAGAACAGTGCTTTGCATGTAGTAAGCACTTAACAAATGCCATCATTATTATTTTTATTCTCTGGGCCTCAGTCACTCCATCTGCAAAATGGCGCTTAAGACTGGGAGCCCCAAGTGGGATAGAGACTGTGTCCAACCCAATTAACCTGTGTCTATCCCAGCACTTAGTACAGTGCCTGGTACATTGTAAGCCCTTAACAAATACCATGAGCAAAAGGGCAAGTTAGCACATCATAGTCAGCTGTCATCCTTTTCAAATGTGTCATAGCAATATAAAAATTATGTGCAAATAATCAGTAATGAGGAGACCCTTGTTTGGTGAATTGTGATTCTGGATTTGGCTGTGATTTTTACATTTATTAATATCTCTCACATTTTTTATTGCACACATTCATTTATTCAGTCATATTTATTGAGCGCTTACTGTGTGCAGAGCACTGTACTAAGCACTGGGAAAGTACAATTCAGCAATAGAGACAATCCCTACTCACAGCAGGCTTACAGTCTAGGGGGGAGACAGACATCAAAACTTAATGCAGGTTATAAATAATTAAAACATATTTTAAGAAAGCGGAAAGGGATCAGTGAATGTATAGCCTAACATGACTTGGAAAAGTATTTTCATCTTATGTCAATTTTGACTTGTCCAGGCTATTATTAGTAATGGCACAAATGCTTCCTTTTGACTACACCCATGTTCTAAGACACAGTCTTCATCAATTGGGACAAATTAGGAGTGATTTGGTAACCTTTGTTTGGAGTTGAATTTTCTAAAAGTCATTCATTTGCTTTTGTAAATGTTCACTTATTCTCTTGTTAGGTGCAGCTATTCAAGGCCTTTAATGGCATGCTCGATAAAGATTAGCTGCTAATTGGCTTTTTTTTTATTACACCTATGGAGAGAAAAGACCCTTTGGACAATCCCTTAAGACATTCTAAAATGGAGAAAAAATATCTTCAGCATTATTCACTTAAAAGGGTTAATGTGACCTATAATATTCTAGAAATATAGAATTCAAAATGTAATAAGAAGAGTAAGTGAAATGGCACAGTAGATCTTCCTTTACGAGGCGTATAATCATATAGCTATGTTCAGATACTGCCTCCACTCTCCCCTTCTTTGTGGTGCAAAGAATGTTGCTTATTCCTTGGATTTTTTATAAAATGGGTCATTTATGTCTAGGTACATGTTATGCAATTACACTGATTTCGTATTCTTTAAGAGATGATGAGATGAGAGGAACAAGTTGTGATTGGAATAGTAGTTGGATTTTTCATTTTTCATAGGGCTAGGTGTTTTTATCTTCACAGTTCTGATATTTGTATAGTAAATTAGATTTTCCTTCATTCTGTTCTTGTGCTACTGCCAATTTTTATGATCATTATATTAAGTTGTCCATTGTTTTCAAAGACAAGACTTCTGCCTGTGAAATCCTATCCATGCATGTAAAGGTTGGTTGAGAAGACCAATGCCCTACAGATACTCCACAGACACTCTCTTGTGCATCCTGGGCAAGTATACACAGTTCCTTAGTGCATTGATCATGCACCCATACAGAGCCTGTCTTTATTTTCAAAACGACTTGTTGGTATCCCATGAAAAGCAGAGTGGCCTAATGGACCACCTGGGCTCTAATCCCGGCTCTGCCACCTATCTGCTGTGGCAATTGGGATGAGTCACTCAACTTTTCTCCCCTCAGTTACCTCATCTATAAAATGGGGATTAAGACTGGGAGCCCCATGTGGGACAGGGATTGGGTCCAACCCAGTCATCTTACATCTACTACAGTGCTTAGTACAGTGCTGGCATATAGTATTATAGTATAGTAATTATAGTATTATAATTAGCGTTATTATTATTTCTATTATTATTATTCAAGCCTTCACCATTCACTTTTTTCTTGATTGCTGACCACCAGACCCTTCTATCATGGTGATTTCTAGATCACTTTGAGGCTGCGCATCATTCTGCCTTGAATTTGTTTATTCTGCCTTCCCCATGCTTACCCCTTTTCAGTTCGCTCTTAAGTAATAATAATAATTGTGGTATTTGTTAAGCCCTTACTATGTGCCAGGCACTGTACTAAGCACTGGAGTTGGTACAAGCAAATCGAGTTGGACATAGTCCCTGTCCTACGTGGGGCTCACGGTTTCAATCCCCAATTTACAGATGAGGTAACTGAGGCATAGAGAAGTAAAACCCCAGGTGACCCAGCAGACCAAGTGGTGGAGCTGGGATTAGAATCCATGACCTTCTGACACCCAGGCCTGTGCTCTATCCACTACACCATGCTGCTTTTCTGCTTGTGGAGCCTTCTGTCATCTATTCTCTTTACAGTCCGGCTGATGGTCCGGTGAAAAGAGCCGTTCTCTGGAAATCAGAAGGCCTGGGTTTTGGTCTTGTTTCTGCCCACTGCTGGGTAACATGGGTGAAGACCACATATTCACTTTGCAACGTATGCTGCATCCCTGCCCACTTACATGCTATATTCACTCCATATCGCAGAGGAAACATGACTGGCAGGGATAAGAGAGTGTTTGTGGCACCACACAAGCCACTAGAACTATAATCAATTCCTCTGCACAGGGACTTAGTCTGGAGTCTCAGGACCAAGGCTCATTTATCATTCCTGATGAAAGACTCCATCATTCTCCTCACAAACACCACCCAGTGAAGCTGTGTTACTGAGAGAATGCCTCAGTGCTGGTGTGCTGCAAACATTCCGGAACAATCAATGGTATTTATTAAGCACTTATTATGTGCAGAACAATATACTTAGAGCATGGGAGAGTACAATGCAACAGAATTAGCGAATACATTCCCTGACTATACTGAGCTTGCAGTCTTGAGGGGGAGACGTTGTTAGAACATTGCTGTTAGTAATCTTGTTATGCTATTTGGTAGTGATAAGGGTTCACAGGTGATGCAGACAAAACTGTTCAGGAAGCTTGATGTATCTTCTGCTGTAGTTCCAATCTCACAGTCATATAGATTGAGGGCTCATTGAGGGCAGGGAATGTGTCTACCAACTCTATAATATTGTACTCTCCCAATCACTTAGTACAGTGTTCTGCACACAGTAAGTGCTCAATAAATATGATTGATTGATTGATAGGCCACCACTACATCTTTATAGATTTTCAACTTGGCCTGGTGCTCCATCATCTCCAAACTCCATCTGTCAGTCTTCTTAAAACCATACTGGCCTTTATCTATTAGACAAAGATAGGTACAATTAACTCATGGGCATAAGCATCATCCATTTCTAAATTAGTTAGCCTTCTCAGTCCAGCAACTTCTTTAGTTATGTGCTCAGGGTCTCCACGGTACCTTGCAAATCTGACAGAAACTGCGGCCAGAGTTTTCTCCAAGAATGATTCATTGATGATTGCTTAATCTCAGCTCAAGAATCACCAGTATCATTTACTACATTAGACTGTAAGCTCATTGTGGGCAGGGAATTTGTCTGTTTATTGTTATAATGTACTCTCCCAAGTGCTTAATACAGTGGTCTGCACACAGTAAGTGCTCAATAAATACGACTGAATGAAGATGTTAGAGCCCCTCCAGAATTTCTTCAGAGTTGGACCAGCTTCATTAGTTTTACTCTATTTCCCCTCTTCCTGATCTATTTAAATGTCTGTCTCCCTCTGTAGACTGTAAGCTCTTTGTGGACAGGGGTCATGTCTACTAACTCTATTATAATGTACTCTCCCAAATGCTTAGTGTGGTCCTCTTCACCCAGTGGGCAATAAATAAATACCATTAATTGACTGATTATTTGCTTCAGCAGTCACCTGGGTCACTGGGTGACAAAAACAATAATGCTTACAGGTCACACTCACCGTTTAGTCCATAGGCTGAAGCAAGGAGTTAATATTTGGGGGAAGAAACACCACTTTAACTTCTGGAGAAGTTACTTATAAACTGGGGATGGTGTGGTGCATTATCCAACAACAACGGAGCTGTAAAGGCCAAATTATTCCTTAATACATATTCCTTCACTGTTAGAACATCTCACTGCAAAATCAGTCGAAGTAAAGCTGCAGTTACCCAGTCGTAAGACCAGATTTCCGAATGGCAGGCAAAGAACTCTTGACCTTCCCCTTGAAAGGTCTAGGGTTGGCAAATGTTACATAGAGATCTACATCTCTGCCCCTGCTCTCTCCCCCTCCCTCCAGGCTTGCATCTCCTCCTGCCTTCAGGACATCTCCATCTGGATGTCCGCCCGCCACCTAAAGCTCAACATGTCGAAGACTGAGCTCCTTGTCTTCCCTCCCAAACCTTGTCCTCTCCCTGACTTTCCCATCTCTGTTGACGGCACTACCATCCTTCCCGTCTCACAAGCCCGCAACCTTGGTGTCATCCTCGACTCCGCTCTCTCGTTCACCCCTCACATCCAAGCCGTCACCAAAACCTGCCGGGCTCAGCTCCGCAACATTGCCAAGATCCGCCCTTTCCTCTCCATCCAAACCACTACCCTGCTAATTCAAGCTCTCATCCTATCCCGTCTGGACTACTGCACTAGCCTTCTCTCTGATCTCCCATCCTCGTGTCTCTCTCCACTTCAATCCATACTTCATGCTGCTGCCCGGATTATCTTTGTCCAGAAACGCTCTGGACATATTACTCCCCTCCTCAAAAACCTCCAATGGCTACCGATCAATCTGCGCATCAGGCAGAAACTCCTCACCCTGGGCTTCAAGGCTGTCCATCACCTCGCCCCCTCCTACCTCACCTCCCTTCTCTCCTTCTACTGCCCAGCCCGCACCCTCCGCTCCTCCACCACTAATCTCCTCACTGTACCTCGCTCTCGCCTGTCCCACCATCGACCCCCGGCCCGCGTCATCCCCCGGGCCTGGAATGCCCTCCCTCTGCCCATCCGCCAAGCTAGCTCTCTTCCTCCCTTCAAGGCCCTGCTGAGAGCTCACCTCCTCCAGGAGGCCTTCCCAGACTGAGCCCCTTCTTTCCTCTCCCCCTCGTCCCCCTCTCCATCCCCCCGTCTTACCTCCTTCCCTTCCCCACAGCACCTGTATATATGTATATATGGTTGTACATATTTATTACTCTATTTATTTATTTTACTTGTACATTTCTATCCTACTTATTTTATTTTGTTGGTATGTTTGGTTCTGTTCTCTGTCTCCCCCTTTTAGACTGTGAGCCCACTGTTGGGTAGGGACTGTCTCTATGTGATGCCAATTTGTACTTCCCAAGCGCTTAGTACAGTGCTCTGCACATAGTAAGCGCTCAATAAATACGATTGATTGATTGATTGATTGATACATAAAGAGGGACTTGAGCTTAAAGTCTGCATTACTGCATTGTCACCAAGCAACAGGGTGAGCCTGTCCTTTGCCGGATTATATCCCGGAGCAATCTTTTCCTTTTTTGCCAGGAAAGTTCTGGCTGGCATTTTCTTTCAGAACTATCCTATTTTGTCAGCATGAAAAACTTGACAAGGATAATAGTCATGTTCTTCACTTAATTCAGCCAATTCTGCAGGATTAGTTGAGGCAGCTTCTGGGTTTGCACTTGCGGCTTCACCAGTAACTTCAAGACTGTGCAAACTTGCCCTTCTCTTAAACCTAACAAATCAACTATGACTTGCAGGAGGAAAAGGTGGCACTCACCTTGGCCTCATTTGTTTTCAAGTGGTCATAAAGAGTGTGAGCCCCCTGTAGGACAGAGATTGGGTCCGCTCTCCTTGTATTGAAGCTATCCTAGTGCTTAATATAGTGTATAGTAAGAACTTAATTTTTGAATTACTAGCTTTAGCTGAAATAATGGCCCATTTTACTGGAATGTACATTTGTACTTGATCATCCAGGTGTATTTTAAGCAACTGTTTCATTTCTGTAACAATAATCCACTTCTGAGATTAACCGTTGTTGTTGTTGTTTTATGCCGTCATGTCGTGTCCGACCCATAGCGACGCCACGGACACATGCAGCATGGCCTAGTGGCAAGAACACGGGCTTGGGAGTCAGAGGTCGTGGGTCCTAATCCCGGCTCTGCCACATGTCTGCTGTGTGACCTTGGGCAAGTCACTTAACTTCTCTGTGCCTCAATTACCTCACCTGTAAAATGGGGATTGAGACTGTGAGCCCCACATGGCACAACCTGATTACCTTGTGCCTACCCCAGAGCTTAGAACAGTGATTGGCACATAGTAAATACTTAACCAATACTATCATTACTATTATTATCTCTTCCAGAATGCCCCACTTCCACCTGCCATTGTTCTGGTAATGTATCCATAGAGTTTTCTTGGTAAAAATACAGAAGTGGTTTACCATTGCCTCCTTCCGCGCAGTAAACTTGAGTCTCCATGCTCCACTCTCTCCCATGCCGCTGCTGCCCAGCACAGATGAATTTAACTTATAGCAGATTGCCTTCCACTCACTAGCCACTGCCCAAGCTAGGAATGGAATGGATATGCCTCTGCTTGACTCTCCCTCCCGTAGTCGAGACTGGTAGATTACTGGAAACTCTCCAGATGCGACCCTGAGAGGTGAGATTAACCATTATTGACTGCAAACTGCCTGTACTTTTCACATATCCACCAGTTTTATCTTCATTCTTTACAATAGTGTTCACTATGGAACTCATAATATCTCTATATCTGAAGTAATTGTTCACCTGTAAGCTCACTGTGGGCAGGGAGTGTGTCTGTGTGTTGTTATAGTGTACTCTCCCAAGCGCTTAGTGCAGTACTATGAGACACAGTAAGTGCTCCATAAGTCTGATCGAATGAATGAATGAATGAACCTCCCACCCTTTCCCCTTATGATTATGTTGATTGGCCATGTCATGTTCAGGTATCTTCACGTTAAGCTGTTGGTGTGTAGCCCCCTTATTATCCTGACTGAATCAATCAAATGATATTTATTGAGTGCATACTGTGAGCAGAACACTAAACTGAGCTCTTGGGAGAGTACAGTAGAGTAAGATGGCATGATCCTTGCCATCCAGGAACTTTCAATCTAGCAGGAAATCATAACCCTGAAAGTGTTCTTAGTACCAAGATGTCAGAGATGCTCATGTTGCTGTGCAAGTCCTTATCTTCCTGACTCAGGTATCTAGCATGATTCCGTTAGCTTTAATAGTGACAATTGTGTTATTTGTTAAGCACTTAACTATGTGCCAGGCACTGTACTAAGCACTGGAGTGGATATGAGAAGCAGCGTGGCTCAGTGGAAAGAGCACGGGCTTTGGAGTCAGAGGTCATGGGTTCGAATCCTGCCTCCACCAATTGGCGGCTGTGTGACTTTGGGCAAGTCACTTAACTTCTCTGTGCCTCGGTTACCTCATCTGTAAAATGGGGAGTAAGACTGTGAGCCCCCCCGGGACAACCTGATCATCTTGTAAACTCCCCAGCGCTTAGAACAGTGCTTTGCACATAGTAAGCGCTTACTAAATGGCATTATTATTATTATTATTATTATTATATAAGGAAATCAGTTTGGATACAGTCCATGTCTCACATGGGGCTAACAGTCTTAATCACCGTTTCACAGATTAGAAATGACTGTGCACTTATGGGGTGTAGAGATTCATATTTTACTGTCCTGTACAATTGTGTATATGGCACTCCCCTCATATCACTGCTCCCCTAGGCGATCACCCCAGATGCTTTCTTCTTCTGACATTTCAACTTTTCTCTATCCTACATCTCCAGGGATGTAAATAGGTACTGGCATAATCTGTGAAAAACAAAATTTACTGAAATGTTTCTTATGGCAACTGTCCTTTTATGGTAAATGATGCTTTGGACTATGAGGAGAATCAACACGATTAACTTTGCAATAACCTATATATGAATCAATCTTGTTTCACGTGTTTATTGAAAACATTGATCCACTATCAATTGAACAGGGATTGAATCAATTTTGCACTAGGCCCTTTTGTCATCTTCACACATTTCAATTCTGATTGATATAACGGACTGATAGATTCTCGACTCCCATCAAGAGTAATGGATGAGACTCGGTCTCGTGCTTTTGGGAACAAGAATTTATATGGAGGAACTGATTATAGTGCCAGTGTCCCTGCCAGTCATGTTCTCATTGGGGCACAGAGTATAACAAGCAAGTAGGCAGGCAGGATGCGGCTCATAGAGGAGCAATGCAGGTTAGTGGATAAGAGCACGGCCTTGGGATCCAAAGGACCTGGGTTTTAATCCTGGCTCTTCCAATTGCCTGCTGGGGTACCTTGGTCAAGTTTTATATCTCAATTGATCGATTGATTGTATTTATTAGGGAATGTGTCTATTGTCCTATTGTACTCTCCCAAGTGCTTAGTACAGTGTTCTGTGCACAGTAAGTGTTCAATAAATACGATTGAATAAATGAGTGAGTGCTTACTGTGTGCAGAACACTGTACTAAGCACTTGGGAGAGTACGATATAACAGTTGGAAGAGAGGTTCCCAGCCCACAGTGAGCTTAGAGTCTAGAAGAGGAGATAGACATTAATGTAAATAAATGTTACTGCTATGTACATAGAGAAGCAGCATGGCTCAGTGGAAAGAGCACGAGCTTTGGAGTCAGAGGTCATGGGTTCAATTGCTGCCAATTGTCAGCTGTGTGACTTTGGGCAAGTCACTTAACTTCTCTGGGCCTCAGTTACCTCATCTGTAAAATGTGGATTAAGACTGTGAGCCCCCTTTGGGACAACCTGATCACCTTGTAAGCTCCCCAGTGCTTAGAACAGTGCTTTGCACATAGTAAGCGCTTAATAAATGCCATCATTATTATTATTATAAGTGCTGCGGGGCTGAGGGAGGGGTGAATAAAGGGTGCAAATCAAAGTACAAGGGTGATGCAGAAGGGAGTGGGAGAAAAGGGAAATAAGAGCTTTGTCAGGGAAGGGCTCTTGGAGGAGATGTGTTTTTAAGAAGGCTTTGAATGTGGGGAGAATCTGTCAGATATGAAGAAAGAGGGAATTCCAGGCCAGTGGCAGGGCATGGGTGAAGCATCATTGGCAAGATAGATGAGATCGAGGTACAGTAGTTTGGCATTATGTATTCTCCAGGGAACAGGATAGGTATAAGGGAACCTGCAGCAGAGAGTTGTCCTCACTTCCTAAAGCAAGGGCTAATTGGGATGGGACTGACTAAATATGAAAATGACAGTAAGTGCTCAAGAAATACCACTAAATGATTGATTGATTGATTGATGAGATGTTGCTGGGAATGTAAGAAGGTTTTGGAAGTAAGGGGCAGCTGAGAGGAGGTATCTGGTTGTGCTGCAAGGGCTGTGATCTCCCTTCCTACCAATTTCCTATTTTATTCAGTTTTTTAAGGTATTTTTTCTGGTATTACTATGTGGTAGATACAGGAGAAGCAGCTTGGTCTAGTGGATAGAACAGGGGTGGGGGAATCAGAAGGACCTGGCATGGTGAAGTGGATAGAGCACGGGCCTGGGAGTCGGGAGGTCATGAGTTCTAATCCTGCCTCCACCATTTCTCTGCTGTGTGACTTTGGACAAGCCACTGTACTTCTCCGTGTCTCAGTTCCCTCATCTATAAAATGGGGATGAAGACTGTGAACCTCATGTGGGACAGGGACTGTTTCCAACCTGATTTACTTTTATCCACCCCAGCACTTCATACAGTGTCCGGCACATAGTAAGTGCTTAACAAATACCATGATTATTATTATCACTATTCTAATCCTGGATTATTGGCTCTGTGACCTTGGACAAGTCGCTTAACTTCTTGTACTTCAGTACCTCATCTGTAAAATGGGGATTAATGCCGTGAGCCCTATGTGGGATATGGTCTGTGTCTAACCTGATTATCTTCTATCTCCCCTAGCACTTAGAACAATGCTTGGCAAATAGTAAGTACTTAACAAATACCATCATTATTATTATACAAGCTAATTAGATTGGACACAGTCCACGTCCCACATGGGGCTCACAGTCTTCATCCCCATTTTACAGGTGAGGTAAACGAGGCACAGAGAAGTTAAGTGACTTGCCCTAGGTCACACAGCAGGCAAGTGGCAGAGCTGGGTTTAGAACTCAGTCCTTCTGATTCCTAAGCCCATGCTCAAGCTCTCCGACATTCCAACCAACCTAGAGTATGATGGAATCTCCCCTGAAAAATAAAAAAAAGATAGTCAAGCCTCGATCCCATCATTTCTGGTACATTATGAGTGGTGCACATAGAGGCCAAAGCTTGAGGTACGGGGCTGACTGGAGGCCAAACATGTGAAGATTAATGTACTTATATGAAGTGTTTTGCTGCCTTTCACCCAGCATGTTTCTCTTTTCCTGTAACAATGTATTTGTCCTCAAAAGACCGAATAGCTGAATTTAAAGTCAAGAGGACTTGCCATGGGCCAGGAATTGCCAAGCACTAGTCTCAGTGAAGTGCATTTTGAGGTTGGCCTTCAGTACATCTTTATACCTTTTCCCCTGAGAACCTCTGGAGCATGCTCCAGTGCTAAAGTCTCCATAAAAAGATTGTCCCGGGAATCGTTTTATTGCCCATTCGTACCAGATGACTGCACCATCGAGCCTGTGTTCTGATGACTGCTCCCTCTGTGTCCACAATCCCACAATGTTGCATAATCCCCAGCGTTTTGAATGCAATCTTGCCATTTTATGCTGGCTATTCATCTCAGACCATTCAGATCAAATTGGTCAGCTTGTCATCGGTATAGCTCACGTGCCTTACAGCCTTACAGCAGCATTGGGATGATAGCAGTACAGTAGATATTCCTCTTTGCCTTTAGGCTGACTACTCTGTACTTCCAGAATCACTGTTTAAGCTCTCCAAATGCTGTGCTGGCCAGGTTGAAATGGCATGCAATGCCATCATCAGTAACAACATTTTGCTAGATAGAACATGCTACCCAAGTAGCAGTATGTTTCGACAGCTTGAAGCTGTAAATCATCAATAAATACCACTGGCATATCGGTTGTGTTGTTGGACTTCTTTTGAAATGCATCTTTGGTTTTCTTCAGACTAACTGTCAGCTTGAAGCATTTAACAAGTCATGCAAAATATTCAGTGAGCAATTGTAAGTCTCCAAGATTCTGGGCCATAGTTCTTAATCATAGGAAACTTTTCTAGATCACTTATAGTGACATCTAAAATGGTTGATGGATCACCACACCACTGAGAACTTATTTGAACTGTTCGCCCCACCTACCTATTGATGAGTCAATAGTTATGACTCATCGACATTTAGACTGCACAGAGCTCTTTGAAAAATTTCTTGTTCTTGGAGTAGTCAGCTGCTTTCTGCAATTCCTCAATTTTCTCTATCTACATAGTAGTAATAATAATGATAATCATATTTGTTAAATGTTTACTACATGCCACGCACTAGGGTAGATATACAAGCCCGCTGTTGGGTAGGGGCTGCCTCTGTATGTTGCCAACTTGTACTTCCCAAGCTCTGCTCTCAGTGCTCTGCACACAGTATGTCTGCCTAGTGGAAAGATCATGGGACCTGGGTGTTAATCCTGGCTCTGCCAGTTGCCTGCTGTGTGATCTTGGAGAAGTCACTTAACTCCTCTGTGCATCAGTTTCCTCAACTGTAAAATGGAGACTCATTCCCTGTTCTCCCTCCTACTTAGACTGTGAACCCCATGTTAGACAGGGATTGTGATTCATCTGGTTATCTTGTGTCTGCCCTAGCAGATAGTAAGAGCTTAACAAATACCACAATTGTTATCAGTATTACTCTCAGTGGAAAGCTAATTTCTAACAAAAAAACTTAGTTTATGTTTAAGTAATACAAATAGACTCAGAAATTGCTCTCCCTGGAAATCGTAAGCTCCTCAATGGCAGAGACCATGTTTTCTCCTTTTATTGTGTACTTCCAAGTACCTAAGCAAATGCCCTGCATGTAGTAGGTGCTCTAGAAATAGTGAGGATGATAATGATGACAATGATTAAAGTGACACTATGAAGGAGGTCAGGATTTGATTTGAGATTAAGTTCAAATGCATTTTCTGGATCCCTAGGACATTATGTAGCTCAGTTGTCTCTTTAATGGTCAACACAAAAGAGGCTAATAATGCTCAACAGAAAAACAAAATGTTTACACTGCCTGCTGCCCGCTGGGTATCATAAGGGCTAATCAATTGTTCAAAATTGAAGTATAATGGATAACAATTGTATTTGCACTGGCAAAAATGGATTTTCCTATATTAGGCACCTGTGCTTTGCTTGCCTACCACTGTGGAGAGAGCAGAAGGGAAAGACATCTTTATAGGAAAGGTGGACCGCAGTCTGTTCCCAGTAGTCTCAATGTAAAGAGAACCTAGACTAGAGCATAGCTAACTGCTCAGATTTTAAATAGAGATAAATGTGCCTTCATTTAATTCACTTGAAATAGTGCATAATATCACATGAAAAAACACAGCTGGGTTGTTTTTCTTTCAAATGAGAAGCAGCATGGCCTAGTGGCTAAAGCACGGGACTGACAGTCAGAAGGACCTGGGTTCTAATCCTAGATCCACCACCTGTTTGCTGTGTGACCTTGGGCAAGTCACTTAACTTCTCTGTGCCTCAGTTACCTCCTTTGTAAAATGGGGATTAAGACTGTGAGCCCCATGTGGGACATGGTCTGCGTCCAACCTGGTTATCTTGTATCTACCCCAGCACTTAAAACAGTGCCTGACACAGAGTAAGCACTCAACAAACACCATTAAAAAGTTAAAAAATAATAAAAATTAAAAGGCTAGTAGATGAGGACAATATAGCCCATATCTTCAAAGTTCAGTGCTGACCTGTGCGCGATAGTGTGATGAGCTTGAGCTGTTTTAATTTAACAATATGATTCTGCTGGCATCTGAAATGAATGCTTGAAAATGTGCCACATGGCATACCTCTTCTCACACATACCAGTCCATTTAAATGCACACATAACTAATGGTCCTGATGAACTAATAAGAGGGTGGGGAAAATATGTCAGAGTTCTTCTCTTGCCTACTTTCCAGTTGGTTGGATGTCATAGTTGGTAAAATTAAGTTGGCTATAAAGAAAATGGAATTTTTTTGTAAGCCCATCATTCATCCATTTTTGCTTGCCATGAGTTCATAACTATGTAAGAATATGATAAATGTCTCCGTCATTCACTTTTTCTAGACAGTTAGTGCTACTAAGTGGACTGCACTGATGTTCTGGGAAATGGGATTTGACTATATTGCTATTTGAGTTGCAAACTAGAGCAAAAAACAAGGAAACATAGATAAAGGTAATCATGGGAAAATAAGCAAATTTTCACAGAGGATTGACCTTTTCCCTCTCCCATCCCCTTAATTTATGTTTGCATAGCATGACTGAACGTTTGTTTTTGTAGTTGCTATAAGAGAACCTTATTATTAATTCAGCCATAAGATGCCTACAAGTCTGCCAAGCTGAATGAAGTATCCATAGTTACTGCACCTTAAGTGAGCTGTCATTGAATAGGGCAGGTTACAGGGTTTTTCTCCCTCATAAGAAAAGGATTAGTGTCTTTAGAACCGAGAAGTATGAGAAAAAGACAATCTAAGAGGGAATGAAGAGCCGGTATTTAATTCCCATTTTACAAATGAGGGAACTAAGGTCTAGAGAGGCTAGGCTACTTGCCTGAGGTCACACAGGAAGTCAGTGACAGAGCTAGGACTAGAATCTGGGCTTCCTAACTACCAGACCCGTGCTGCTTCGGTTAAGCCATGCAACCTCTAATCTATTTGATAGAAACGAAATTGTAATCCTACTAATTACCCATCAGAAGTATTTGAAAATTTACTTTTTTGAGCACTTGAGGGTCAAGAATGGGAGATGGAAAGTTTGTGCAAAAGATACCAGCAAGGGATTTTGCAAAAAATCTGCCCTTCATTTCCACAAAAGGACAACCTTTCACAATAGCCTAGAAAATTAGTCATAATAGCGCACTTAGCAAAATGAGAAAATGAAGTGAGTAATGCTAGGAACGATGATGTTTAAGGTTGGAAGTTCCTTACATATATTTGTCCATAACCAAAAAATTTTGGGAAAGATGCAACCAATCTACAGAGGAAAAGGAAAGTGTAGGAGTGGGGTTCTATCAACTATAGCTACACCACCATGAGAAAACTCAGATTTGAGTATCTGTTCCTCTCCCCCTTCATTCTCACCTCCTCCCTAGTCCTCTCTGCTCTACTCTTTGCACTCCAATATCCACCTCCAAAAAGGCCTATATAGTTGATTTGCCCTCATCTTTCATGCTGTACCTTTAAGGCTATACCCAAGTGTAGGTAGATAGATACCTTCCCTCCTCTCCTCCTTAGCATAAAACTGGAAGATTTCCCTTGTTCTGGTTAAAATTTCCCCTTCTTATCCTCCTTGACCCTCCATGCACAATCACAGGGCACAATCAATCAATCATATTGTGTGCAGAGCACTGTACTAAGCGCTTGGACAGTACAAAATAATAGAGTTGGTAGACACATTCCTTGTCCACAACAAACATTGGAAAGATATATGCTCTAATATTTATAACTGTAAGATGTGGCATTCTCATTTTTAAAGCATTATAAATTTTAAAGCTGAACTAATAATGTTAACCAGGCTTATACATTGATTTTGGCATTATTTTATACAAAAGTTGCATGTGAAAGTATTTTACTTTAAAGGTTAGCAAAGTTAGTCTGAGGAGTATCTGACTGAAGAACCCATAGAGTTTCATGCTTATGAGCATAAATTGTGACATTTTACTCCCTCTAGCTCTGATGAAATTATTGAAGTCCTCCCTGGAAGAAGCAGAACACTGGGGAAAGCTATTAACAGTTTGGCATTTCCAGTTCATTTGGGAATGTGGATACCGTGTATCGAAAAGAATATTAAAGAGATGTTTAGTACAAAATGAAATTATTCCAGTGGTGTGGGTTGAGGATCTCAGCTGCATGTCCTTTGACCTGATTATCTTGTAAAGTTTAAATAAGACATAGGCCTTTTTAGGTGAGGAAAGGGAGAAATGTTCACGCCAATGCAGAAAGGGCTTGAGAAGCAATGTGGCCTAGGGAAAAGAGCACAGGCCTGGGAGTCAGGATTCCTGGATTCTAATCCCGGCTCTGCCATTTATCTGCTGTGTGACCTTGGGCAAGTTATTTAACTTCTCCGTACCTCAATTTCCTCAACTGTAAAATGGGGTGTAATACCTGTTCCCCCCTCTACTTAAGACTGTGCCCCCTGTGGAAAAGGGACTGTATCCATCCTGATTAACTTGTATCTACCCCGGCGCTTAGAACAGTGCTTGATATATAGTAAGTGCTTAACAAATATAATAATAGTAATAACAATGATAATAACAGTTATAATAATCAAAGCACTGTACTAAGCACTGGGGTGGATACAAGCTAATCACATCAGGCCCTGTCTCATTTGATGCTTGCAGTTTAAAGGGGAGGGAGAACTGGTTTTAATAGATAGAACTAATCTCCATCACCATACATTACAAAGCTGTACAATTTGTAAAGAAAATGCATATTCCCTTTTACCTTTATATTCTATATTTATCAAATGGGTTTCATTTTCAACCTTCACTTAGTATTCCAGTACTTGGGTTAAATTGATATTGTCAGTCTCTAGATGAATTCTCAATTTCTGGTTATTTCTATAGGCAAAATGAATTGTATCAACAAAAGGGAAATTTGTTCTTGCAAAAGTCTTGGGAAAATAAATTGACAATATTAATTCTGTCTGTGAAATTGAAATAAGCATTTGAAGCAGAATATTCATAAATTGATTCACAAAAACCCCAGCACTATCAAGTATGATTTTGAAATAGCATTCCCACTCACAATTTCAAAATAATCATTATAAAAATAATTACTAAGCACTTATTAAGTGCTTACCATATGCTAAGCATTGCAGTAGGTTACAAAAAAATCTGATTGGCTACCATCCTTATCTTACACAGAGCTCACGATCCAAGAAGTATGCTACATAGGCTACTGTAACTCAAAATGTTTTGTTCTCTACTTGAAATTAATCATTGTTTGAGAATTTGATATTTAGAAGAGTAAATTATTAATAATCAACAGCAGTCATTTACAAGCTTGTATTGCCTCATCTGAAAAATGGGGATGTAGACTGTGAGCCCCACGTAGGACAACCTGATTACCTTGCATCTACCCCAACACTTAGAACAGTGCTTGGCACGTAGTAAGTGCTTAACAAATACCATTATTTTTTTTTTATTATTATTATTCATCTTATAGTGAGTTCCTTTCCCAGTGAGATAGTAGTAGCAGCAGTAATAGTAGTAATAGCCTTTATTGAGCACCTACTTGATGTTTCACACTATAGAAGGCACTTGAGAAGTACAAATACAAAAGGGTGATACATTCCCTGCCCACGAGGAACTTACACTCTAAGGGGGAAAGGGACATAAAAATATGTATAACTATAATAATCACAAGAAAGGTACAGGAAAATAACGTGTTATGATGTTATGGTATAGTCATTCATCAGCAATCCAAACTGCTGGGCTAAATTATAGGAGGTGTGGAGGGAATCAATCAAACAAGCAGTGGTATTTATTGAATGCTTATTGTGTGCACAGCACTCTAAGTACTTTGGAGAGTACAATACAGTAGAGTTAATAGGCACTGTGCCTACCTACAAGGAGCTTATAGTCTAGAGGGGGAGAGAGAGAGAGTAAAGTAAATTTACGAATGTATGAATGAATATCAAGTGCTTAAAAGATCCAGATCCAAGAGTACAGGTGATGCAGAAGGGAGAGGGAATAGATGAAAAGAGGGCTTATTTGTAAAAGGCCACTTGGAGGAGATGAGATTTTAATAAGGCTTTGAAAGTGGGGTGAGTGGCGGTCTGTCAGATATGAAGGAGGAGGGAGCTCCTGGCCAGAGAGAGAACATGAACAAGATGTGGGGAGTGAGATAGATGATATCGGGGTACATTAAGTAGGTTAGCATTAGAAGGGAGAAGTCAGCATAGCTTTTGCTGGGTAATTGTAGCCGTTACTAGCATTTCTGGGTCTGTGGAATTCTGGCATTATTTTTGGAGACTAGCACTGCCTTCTCTGGTTTCCTTAGCGACTTTGCTTCTTGCAGAGAGGAGTAAACAGAGGCTGGGTTATGGGGGCCCATTTTAGGAACACAAGTCTGTAGCATGCCACACCAAGTCAGATGTGGTACTGAAAATCCAAAATTGCTGCAAGCATTCCAGAAATGGTCATCACTGCCTGCAGCATAGCCAGTATGGCTGGGAATGCCACTCTCTTAACATTGCCAGCTGCTGCAGGCTCAAATTCTCTAGGCACTGCAGGCTGTTGCTGCATGCATAGCTGATGGAAAAGTTATAATAAGAATGATATTTGTTGAGCACTGACTATGTGTCAAGCACTGTTCTAAGCACTGGGGTAGATACAAGATAATCAGGTTGGACACAGTCCCTTGTCCCTGGTGGGGCTCACAGTCATCATCATCATCATCAATCGTATTTATTGAGTGCTTACTATGTGCAGAGCACTGTACTAAGCGCTTGGGAAGTACAAATTGGCAACATATAGAGACAGTCCCTACCCAACAGTGGGCTCACAGTCTAAAAGGGGGAGACAGAGAACAAAACCAAACATACTAACAAAATAAAATAAATAGAATAGATATGTATAAATAAATTAAATAAATAAATAGAGTAAAAAAAATATGTACAAACATATATACATATATACAGGTGCTGTGGGGAAGGGAGGGAGGTAAGATGGAGGGATGGAGAGGGGGGCGAGGGGGAGAGGAAGGAAGGGGCTCAGTCTGGGAAGGCCTCCTGGAGGAGGTGAGCTCTCAGCAGGGCCTTGAAGGGAGGAAGAGAGCTAGCTTGGCAGATGGGCAGAGGGAGGGCATTCCAGGCCCGGGGGATGACGTGGGCCGGGGGTCGATGGCGGGACAGGCGAGAGCGAGGTACGGTGAGGAGATCAGCGGTGGAGGAGCGGAGGGTGCGGACTGGGCTGTAGAAGGAGAGAAGGGAGGTGAAGTAGGAGGGGGCGAGGTGATGGAGAGCCTTGAAGCCGAGGGTGAGGAGTTTCTGCCTGATGCGCAGATTGATTGGTAGCCACTGGAGATTTTTGAGGAGGGGAGTGATATGCCCAGAGGGTTTCTGGACAAAGATAATCCGGGCAGCAGCATGAAGTATGGATTGAAGTGGAGAGAGACACGAGGATGGGAGATCAGAGAGAAGGCTGATGCAGTAGTCCAGACGGGATAGGATGAGAGCTTCATCCCCATTTTACAGATAAGGGAATTGAGGCCCAGAGAAGCGCAGCGACTATCCCAAGGTCACACAGCAGAAAAATGGTGGAGCTGGGATTAGAACCCAGGTCCTTCTGACTGCCAGGCCCAGGCTCTATCCACTAGGCCACGCTTCTCCTGTACACTCCACAGTCCTGAACCATTCCCGCATCCTTGGGATTTGTTAGAAGGGAGCAAGATTAATGGGTATCAATATCAAAGTGCTTTCCCCTTAAGCATTTTGATATTCACCCCTCCCCCAGGCCCACAGCACTTTGGTACATAACCATTTGAAATTTATTTTAATGTCTGTCTCCCCATCTAGTCTGTAAGCTCCTTGTGGGCAGGGATCCAACTCTTTTCTATTGTGCTCTCCCAAGTGCTTAGTACAGTGCTCAGCACCAGTCCTCAATAAATACCACTGATTGATTGATTAAAAAAAAAGAGGAGGATGCATTTACATCTTTACTTGGACCAGGGGAAGATATACCAAAAAAAAATAGTACACGATCACTAGATGGACCAAGCTGTAACACGGTTTTGCGTGTCTCCCCCTCTAGACTGTTAGCTCATTGTGGGCAGGGAGTATATCTGTTTATTGTTGTACTCTCCAAAGCACTTAGTACAGTGCTCTGCACACAGTAAGCACAGTAAATATGATTGACTGATTGACTGTGTCCCCTTTTCTTTCACCCAGTGACAAATTATGAGAGCTTTGGACAAGTTCTTTGCTCAGCCTAAATTTCTTCCACTGACAAAGATCGAGTTCCTATTTGAGTCCTGTGCTTTCATTTGGACCAGATGTTTTATCTGCTTTGAAAATACTTCAAACACATGCATGGATTAGGCTTGCTATTAGCTAAAGTAAATGTGGAGAGGGGAGACAGCGCTTAGAATGGTGCTTGGCACATAGTAAGTGCTTAATAAATGTCATTATTATTATTATTATTATTGTTACATGGAAGAAATTGTATTAGTGAGAACCTACTTGGAGGAGCTTATGGAGGTTGCTGTACCTGCTTAAGGAGAAGGTGGTATATTCTTCCTAGACCAGTGGCTGGCATCTTTCCTCAAAATTCAGATTAAATGCCTAGTGGATTATTAAATTACATTGGGCGCTCTAGTTTGTTTTACAGAGCTGTGGGGAAAAAATGAATATATATCCCTGAGATGTCTGAGAAAGTCAATTCAGCTTAAGCAGCAATTGACTTATTCAGGTTCTGGTATTGCTTCAGGTCAGATGTATATTATCCAGGCCTAATCTCCAGTGCTTTTACTAACCTTCCTTCTGCCTCTCTTTGAATAACATCATTATTTGGTTGTGGCCTGAGCAAAAGTGTTGGTATCTCATTCAGTAATATACATTTATTGTTAGAAAAATAGCCCCAGACTAGGGACCACACAACTCACAGATGGGAATTTGCTAGCTAATTTGTTTGGAAATGCAAAATAATATCACCTGGAGCTGTGAGGTGTTTGTAAATTGTGTTTCTAAAATTTTAGGTTGTCTATGTGCGGGGGCTTAACTGCTCCTTTTCTTAATAAGAGAAACCCAAGCTGTGTTCTCTCTGGGCAGGAGAGTTTTTAAAATCTTTATCAGTGTAGAAAATTTGGAAGTTCTGATGCAATTCTCTGAGTAATGCAAAATGATTAATCCTTTTAGAGCCGTGTATGCCTGGTTCCACCTCTGTCCTATATGTCATCATATTCAGCTGATGGATTCCAGGCTTCTCTTTCCCTCAGCCTGGACCCCATTCAGTCATATTTACTGAGCACTTACTGTGTGCAGAGCACTGTACTAAGCACTTGGAAAGTACAATTCGGCAACAATTTGGCCAAGACAGGTCCCTTCTCCAGGGTCTGAGGGTATGCAGGTTGACCCTGCAGACAGGACTGTATGTGCAGGGAGGTTTAACCCAGCTAGAGAATTAAGGGTCCTGGGTCTTCTCAGTCCCACAGTTAAGTCAGACAGAACCAGTTCCCTGCACAGATTCCCAGGTCCTGTTTCCAGAACCAGCCTCCATACCTAGAGTGGCAGCCTTGTCTTAACTATCCTTCCGCAAAAGCTTAAACCCTTCACCGACATGCGGGTGCGCATACACACACACACACACACACACACACACACATCTCACTGCCATCCTGCGAGAGTGTCGAAAAAGGCTCCAAGCTGTGATTAGAGTTCAGACAAAGTGGTAGTCAAATGGGAGAACAGTGTAGAACCACAAGTATTTCCAGGAAGCCGTCCATAAATTTGATTTCCAGCATGCTCCAGGATGCCACTGGAAGCAGCGTGGCCTAGTGGATAGAGCACAAGTCTGGGTGTCAGGAGGACCTGGTTTCTAATCCTGGCTCTGCCACTTGTCTGCTGTGTGTCCTTGGGCATTTCTCTATGCCTCAGTTCCTTCATCTGTAAAATGGGGATTAAGACTGTAGAGCATGGACTGTGTCCAACCTGATTAGCTTGTATCTACCACAGCACTCAGTACAGTGCCTGTAACATAGTAAGTGCTTAATAAATGCCATTAAAAAAAAGAGAGAGGGAAAAGAGTCAGCCTCATTTTAATGCTTTGGAGTCCTGACATACAAAATTTCTACCTTCTAATTCTAGCAAGAGAACATTTGGGCATATAGTTAGGGCCATTGTAGAAGATGTGGAGTCTCTAAAGTTTCATTCAACCTGTTAGATTTGGTCTGAGCAAGCCACAACAGGGTGTGATTTTCTAGTAACCCAGATATTGTATACTAGATGCTATTCTGCCATAAGTATCCAATATTTTCAATAGCAGAAAAGCATGGATTACGTCATCTCTTCATGTTGGAATCTATAGTCAAAATTGGGAGGCGCGGGTGACCTCACCGGTAAAAACTGATGGAACTGAATTCTGGTCCAGAGCAGCAGCTCAGCTCATATTTTTCGGCTGCTAATGACCAAAGGACAGACTGATGGAAACAGTTACCTGTGTTCAAGTTTCCGACTCCTTTGTTTATGTAGACGATCTAAGAGGCAAAGAGAATTCACATCTCAGATTGGAGGCCTTTAAGATGGTAAAACGTTTGACTAAAAATGAAGGGTGGATATGACAAAGAGGGTTAAATATGGAATTCTGCCAATTCAAGGCAATCATTCTTATGAGATTAATTAACTTCTTCAAATATAGAACCTTTGTAATACCATGTCATTAATCAAAATGCACCTATTCCAAGCTCACCTGCGGAAAGTCCCTCAGAACATGCAACCTGGCCAAGTCTCACTAAATTCTCTCACATTCTTTTAAATGGTATTTGTTAAGCACTTACTATGTGCAAAGCACTGAGCTCTGGGATAGATACAAGGTTATCAAGTTGTCCCTGCAGACACTTTGCAACCATGTTAGGCTATTGCATTTTGTAGGGTGACACAGGGCCAGCTATTTGAACCTGTCTGAGGCCAATTTGTAAAGACCCCATTTTTTTGATGTGCAAAAATTCACAACATGAAAAGAAGAAATCCGTCTGCATCTCTCCTTTGAGTTTGCGAACTAACTGCAATTAAGGAAAGTTAAGGAAGGGAAGGTGAATTTCTGTTTGTACTGTCCCTGCCACAGGCTAGTCTCGCTCATCATCAGTAAATTTATTCACACATTAATAAACTCTTGAAAAATATGACTTTCATTGTTAAAAAGAATTAAAGTTTTATGCTGCATGTCCTTCCTTCTGGACAAATGATGCCACCGATGGTGAGAGCCAGTCCATGTATGTGGATGGAGCTGAAAAGAGAGATTGGCAAACAACACACTCTTTTTTATGGTATTTGTTAAGTGCATACTATGTGCCAGGCACTGTACTAAGCACTGGGGTAAATATAAGCTTATCAGGTTGGACACGGTCCTTGTCCCACATGGGGCTCACTGTCTTAATCCCTATTTACAGATGAGGTAACTGAGGCCCAGAGAAGTTGACTTACCCAAGATCACACAGCAGACAAGTGGTGAAGCCAGAATTAGAACCCAGGTCCTTCTGAATCCCAGGGTCCGTGCTCTATCCAGTAGACCACACTGCTTCTTTTCTACTTTGCATGCATGCCTAGATAGTTCCTTGTTGTGCTAGTGCACTTGCCCCATTCGGGCAAGGCCAACTCCAAATATTTGGCTGCCTTAACAGGAGGAAAATATTTCCACCAGGCCCATTCTGAATGATGTCATTATGTTACACTATGTGTCCCCAACATTTTGCATGGCATCATTACATTATACTGCTTTCACAAACAACATACCGTACTGATGTTATATGGAAGTCCTTTGGAGCTCCTGAATCTAGAGTATTTCTCTGAAAGACCCCTGCTCCCTACCTTGCTCCACAATTATCATGTTCCCCTCTCAGTTCCCGGCTCTTGCTGGTGCCTCTTCCAACCTAGTTGGGAGCTTTCAAATTTTTAACTGTTGTTCCCGCTTAAAATGGACACTGCTTGCATGTCTCCTTTCAGTTCAGCACACAACAGCAGGTCTTTACAAGTCCCTCCTGGTTAGCTGATTTCAGGACCTCACCATTGGTAAGCTTGTCTTGATATTTGATATTGAGTACAGTTCATTGGCAGAGGTGTCCACTCCACAGAGGAATTGGTCCCCACAGAGGTTTAAGCTAAACTTCTACAGTTGCTCATCCCAGGTCTCTGACAAGAACTGAGAGTTCCCAATTGGGTTTGAAAAGACTCAAAATAATGGCTTTCCAGCCTATTAACTCTTTGAAGCCCACTCTTCTAGACTGTGAGCCCACTCTTCTAGACTGTGAGCCCACTGTTGGGTAGGGACCATCTCTATATGTTGCCAACTTGTACTTCCCAAGCGCTTAGTACAGTGCTCTGCACAGAGTAAGTGCTCAATAAATACGATTGATTGATTGAAGCCGGTCACCTTCCCAATCCTCATTGTCCCCCACCCACTGAAATCTTTGCCCCCGGTATCTCGGCCACCCCCATCTCTCACCCCACTGACCTTGCCATCTACTTCATCCACTAAATTGAAACTAAGAGAAAAACCAATGAGAAATAGCATGGCTCAGTGGAAAGAGCCCGGGCTTTGGAGTCAGAGGTCATAGGTTCAAATCCTGGCTCTGTTAATTGTCAGCTGTGTGACTTTGGGAAAGTCACTTAACTTCTCTGTGCCTCAATTCCCTCATCTGTAAAATTAAGACTGGGAGCCCCCCGTGGGACAACCTGATCACCTTGTAACCTCCCCTGTGCTTAGAACAGTGCTTTGCACATAGTAAGCACTTAAAAACGCCATCATCATCATCACCAACAGACGTGAACTCATCCAAATCTTCCCCTAACTTCCCCAGACCATGACTCTACCAATCCTCACATTCACTCCCTCATCCTTCCCAGCCATCTGCCAGGACGAGATCTACCATCTCCTTTCAAAATCAACCCCCTCCACCTGCGCTTTCAACCCCATAATTTCACATCTATTAAAACACTTGCACCCATCCTTATTCCCTCTGTCACTGCTATCTTTAACCACTTACTTGCCAATGGCTCCGTTCCCCCCACTTTCAAACATGCCCACGTATCCACTATCCTAAAAGCCTCCCTTAACTGTAGGGCCCCTTCCAGCTATCACCCCATCTCCCCTCTGCCATTTCTGTCCAAACTCCATAAACAAGTTTACTTCCACTGTCTCCATTTCCTCTCCTCCAACTCTCTTCTAGAGCCCCTCTACTCTATTGAAACTGCTCTTTCCAAAGTCATCAATAATAATGATGGCATTTATTAAGCGCTTGCTATGTGCAAAGCATTGTTCTAAGTGCTGAGGAGGTTATAAGGTGATCAGGTTGTCCCACGGGGAGCTCACAGTCTTAATCCCCATGTTACAGATGAGGTAACTGAGGCCCAGAGAAGTTAAGTGACTTGCCTAAAGTCATACAGCTGACAATTGGCGGAGCCAGGATTTGAACCCATGACCACTGACTCCAAAGCCCGTGCTCTTTCCACTGAGACACGCTGCTTCTCGACCAATGACCTCCTCCTTGCCAACGCCAATGGACTCTACTCCATCCTAATTCTCTTGACCTCTCAGCTGCCTTTGACAGCGCTGACCAGTCCCTTCTCCTAGAAACATTATCAAACCTTGGTTTCATGAACACTGTTTTCTCCTGGTTACCTCCTTCACTGGTTGCTCCTTTTTGCTCTCTTTCACCGGCTCCTCTTCTGTCTCCCTTATTTTCTTACCATAGAATCGTTTTCCTTGAGAGCTCTTTCAACTCCCTTCTCAGGCCCCCGGTTCCTCCCCCTCCTTCTTCCCTCACCCCCAACGATCTGGCCTCCTTCTTCATTAATAAAATTAAATCCATCAGGTCTGAGCTCCCAAAGTCACTCCCCCACCCCTCTTCTCCAACCCCCTGGCTCTCAACACTCTCTACTACTCTCCCATCCTTCCCAGCAGTATCCTCAGAGGAGATCTCCTCCCTCCTCTCAAGTGCTACTCCGGCCACCTGTGCTTCTGATCCCATTCCCTCTCATCTCATGAAATCTCTCGCTCCATCCCTTCTCCCCTCCTTAACTTCCATCTTCAACCACGCACTCTCCACTGGTTCCTTCCCCTCTGCCCTCAAACATGCCCACGTCTCTCCCATCCTAAAAAGAACCTCTCTTGACCTCACCTCACCTTCTAGTTATCGCCTATCTCCCTCCTACCATTCCTTTCCAAACTCCTTGAACAAGTTATCTACACGTGCTGCCTCGAATTCCTCAACGCCAACTCTCTCCTCGAACCCCTCCAATCTGGCTTCTGTCCCCTACATCCCATGGAAACTCCCCTCTAAAAAGATCACCAATGACCTCCTGCTTGCCAAATCCAACGGCTCATACTCTATGCTAATCCTCCTCGACTTCTCAGCTGCCTTCGACACTGTGGACCACCCCCTTCTCCTCAACACACTATCCAACCTTGGCTTCACAGACTCTGTCCTCTCCTGGTTCTCCTCTTATCTCTCTGGCCATTCATTCTCAGTCTCTTTTGCGGGCTCCTCCTCCACCACCCATCCCCTTACTGTAGGGGTTCCTCAAGGGTCAGTTCTTGGTCCCCTTCTGTTCTCTATCTACACTCACTCCCTTGGTGAACTCATTCACTCCCACGGCTTCAACTATCATCTCTACGCTGATGACACCCAAAACTACATCTCTGCCCCTGCTCTCTCTCCCTCCCTCCAGGCTCGCATCTCCTCCTGCCTTCAGGACATCTCCATCTGGATGTCTGCCCACCATTTAAAACTCAACATGTCCAAGACCGAACTCCTTGTCTTCCCTCCCAAACCCTGCCCTCTCCCTGACTTTCCCATCACTGTTGACGGCACTACCATCCTTCCCATCTCGTAAGCCCGCAACCTTGGTGTCATCCTCAACTCCGCTCTCTCGTTCACCCCTCACATCCAATCCGTCACCAAAACCTGCCTGTCTCACCTCCGCAACACTGCCAAGATCCGCCCTTTCCTCTCCATCCGAACCGCTACCCTGCTTGTTCAAGCTCTCATCTTATCCCGTCTGGATTACTGTATCAGCCCTTTCTCTGATCTCCCATCCTCCTGTCTCTCCCCACTTCAGTACATACTTCACACCACCGCCCGGATCGTCTTTGTCCAGAAACGCTCTGGGCATGTTACTCCCCTCCTCAAAAATCTCCAGTGGCCACCAATCAACCTATGCATCAGGCAAAAACTCCTCACCCTCAGCTTCAAAGCTCTCCATCACCTCGCCCCCTCCTACCTCTCCTCCCTTCTCTCCTACTACAGCCCAGCCCGCACCCTCTGCTCCTCTGCCGCTAATCTCCTCACCGTGCCTCGTTCTCGCCTGTTCCGCCGTCAACCCCCGACCCACGTCATCCCCCTGGCCTGGAATGCCCTCCCTCCGCACCTCCGCCAAGCTAGTTCTCTTCCTCCCTTCAAAGCCCTACTGAGAGCTCACCTCCTCCAGGAGGCCTTCCCAGACCGAGCCCCCTCTTTCCTCTCCCCCTCTTCCCCCTCCCCATCCCCCCACCTTACCTCCTTCCCCTCCCCACAGCACATGTATATATGTATATATGTTTGTACGTATTTATTACTCTATTTATTCATTTTATTTGTACATATTTATTCTATTTATTTTATTTTGTTAATATTTTTTGTTTTGTTCTCTGTCTACCCCTTCTAGACAGTGAGCCTGCTGTTGGGTAGGGACCATCTCTATATATTGCCAACTTGTACTTCCCAAGCGCTTAGTACAGTGCTCTGCACACAGTAAGCACTCAATAAATACAATTGAATGAATGAATGAATGACAAATATCATACATTAAATCTTATCATTCACACATAGTGCCATGGTATTTCACCAGAGAAGCAACAGTCAGTCAAGAAGTCTTGCTGTAACATATCGGTGATTTCCCCGTGATGAAATCCATGATGAAAATGAACCCATCAGAGCCTAGGAAGGTTCATGTCTTTTTTTTATTTCTTGCACCTCAGAATCAGTTCCATGAAGTGAACATTTGCCCGACATCATTACATAGGAGAAAACTCACTTTTCTCAATTTCCCTTTGATGGGAAACCAGCTTCACTTTCAGATAAAAGTCCGAGTTTCTAAACATAGAAGTGATGTTTTGGAAGTGTATTCTCAGTTCAGGATGCCAATTTCATCTGTCTCCTAACAAATTGAGAGTTTCTGTTTTATAAAATGATGACAAATTATATTTTCAGTGGAAAGCCCTGGGAAGTGGGAAAAACAAAACTTCTAGGCAGCTCTAGGCAGCTTGACACATCTGTGCTGCTTAATTAAATGGCTATGACAATGACTGTGCATTGTTGTATCAATTATATGGACATTTTCGATCTGAAGATAGTAGAACACAGTTTGTTCAATTTGACAGGAATGTTTTTCTAATTTTGGTTTCCAACTGAAAAATCACAGTAGACGGTAGTTGAACCTCTTTACAGTTCCAACCTAAACTCAATGAAATCAACCCATCTTTGCCACCCCCAGTATGCAGATAATATACAATGCTAATAAATCCCATTTCCTTTACCCTTACCACCTCAATTTCAAAAAAAAATATTCATTGAACTTCACTGAAGAAAGGGAAAGGACAAATAACAAAGGTATGAGAGGAGGAATTACATTATTTTTCTAGGGTTTACTGACCAAAAGCCCAAGTACAAAAAGATGAAAAAATCTTAAATATAAATAATTTAGCAAAACACTATAGGAAATGCCCACAAGTAGGATTGCAGAAGAATGAAAGAGGGGGATTCTATTTGGTATCTACTTTCACCTATGAAAAATGATTTCTGTTAAGGATGTGGGGTGAGAAAAATTCAGTTAAGAAGAAAATTCATGGAAGAATTATTTGGTGCTGTCAGCTGCTGCTATAATTCTAGTGATCATCTCAGTCACATATATACTATATCAAAATATGTGATTTAATCTGCATTGGAATTATGAATTACCGGAGTAAATTCTAGTATGTATTTGGTGACACTTATGTAAACAAAACTTAAATCAGGCTTCTTCTCTAATACATAGTACCTATCACTTGTATTATAACTGCCTAACATTCACTGAGTGCCCAAAATGTGTTAGGGGCTATACAGATCATTGAATAAAACATTATCTTACCTAATAGACTCAAAATACAAAACATATAGGCAAGACATAAATGCAAAGTTGAGAACAGTAGAATCTCAAAGATAACCTTTGAATCTCAAGATAGAGAAGCAGCGTGGCTCAGTGGAAAGAGCACGGGCTTTGGAGTCAGAGGTCATGGGTTCAAATCCTGGCTCCACCAATTGTCAGCTGTGCAACTTTGGGCAAGTCACTTAACTTTTCTGTGCCTCAGTTCCCTCATCTGTAAAATAGAGATTAAGACTGTGAGCCCCACATGGGACAACCTGATCACTTTGTATCCCCCCAGCACTTAGAACAGTGCTTTGCACATAGTAAGTGCTTAACAAATACCATCATTATTATTACCAACCAATCATATTTACTGAGTGCTTACTGTGTGCAGCATACTGTACTAAGCACTTGGGAGAGTACACTAACAGAGTTGGTAGACAAATTCCCTGCCCACAATGAGCTCACAATCTAGAGGGGGAGACAGATAATGTAGCTAATAGTGAGATTCTTATCCTTGTATGCAAGAAGCAGCATGGCATAGTGAATAGAGCATGGCCCTGGGAGTCAGAAGGTCATGGCTTCTAATCCCGGCTCTGCTACATGCCTGCTGTGTGACCTTAGGTAAATCACTTAACTTCTCCACTTCTCAATTCCCTCATCTGTACAATGGGGATTAAGACTGTGAGCCCTATGTGGAAGAGGAACTGTGCCAACCCGATTACCTTGTATCTACCCCAGAACTTAGAATGGTGTCTGGTACATAGTAAGCACTTAAACAAATACCATGATCATTATTAATGATTAATATTATTACGTGATTCAATCAATCAATCAATCAATCGTATTTATTGAGCGCATACTATGTGCAGAGCACTGTACTAAGCGCTTGGGAAGTACAAATTGGCAACACATAGAGACAGTCCCTACCCAACAGTGGGCTCACAGTCTAAAAGGGGGAGACAGAGAACAGAACCAAACATACCAACAAAATAAAATAAATAGGATAGAAATGTACAAGTAAAATAAATAAATAAATAAATAAATAGAGTAATAAATATGTACAACCATATATACATATATACAGGTGCTGTGGGGAAGGGAAGGAGGTAAGATGGGGGGATGGAGAGGGGGGCGAGGGGGAGAGGAAGGAAGGGGCTCAGTCTGGGAAGGCCTCCTGGAGGAGGTGAGCTCTCAGCAGGGCTTTGAAGGGAGGAAGAGAGCTAGCTTGGCGGAGGGGCAGAGGGAGGGCATTCCAGGCCCGGGGGATGACATGGGCCGGGGGTAACTGTGATTAACTGTGATGATTGACTCCCTCCTACTGTGTGTGCATGAAAAGATTGTCCCTTGCTGTATTGTCACATTAGTTACCTGTAGTACTTGGTGCCATTTTCAGTTTTGCTTTATAGAGTTATGATCTTCTCATGACCTCTGTTTTAATAGAGACCTGCCATTCTAATTTCTGTGCACCAAGACAGTCTGCCTTCCGCTGCTCTCTCTCTCTCTCTCAGTTGTCCACAGCTGTCCCACATCATCTAAGGTTTTGCTTCACTAGATACTGTTAGTAATTGTTTTTGCTAAATAATTGTGCATCAACCTCCAAAGAAAATCTTCTGCCCAGAGTAGTGCAGGGAGGTTTCCTAAATAGGTGTGATTAATTGCTACATGTAAGCAAGGAAATCCCCCTCCACTGAATGTATGGCTTTCTTTGGGAACAAGGGGAGGGAGTAGGAGAGAGAATAAGAAGGTTTTACCAATGGTGAAACTAGTAACTACTGAATACCATCCTTGCTGTCTTACAAGCCTGTAACCTTGATGTTATCCTTGGCTCATCTCTCTCATTCATTCATTCATTCATTCATTCATTCAATCGTATTTATTGAGCACTTACTGTGTGCAGAGCACTGTACTAACTGCTTGGGAAGTACAAGTTGGCAACATAGAGAGACAGTCCCTACCCAACAGCAGGCTCACAGTCTATCACTAAATCCTGCCGGTTCAACCTTCACAGCATTGCTAATATCTACCCTTTCCTTTCCATCCAAACTGCTACCACATTAATCCAAGCACTTATCCTATCCCGCCTATCCGCCGCTTTGCTACCTCCCTGCCTCCTGTCTCTCCCCACTCCAGTCTGTACCTCACTCTAATGCCCAGATCATTTTTCTAAAAAAATGTTCAGTCCATGTTTCCCCACTCCTCAAGAACTTCCAGTGGCTGCCTATCCACCTCTGCATCGAACAGAAACTGCTTACCACAGGCTTTAAAGCACTCAATCACCTTGCCGCCTCCTATCTCACCTCGCTGCTCTCCTATTATGACCCATCCCACACACTTTGCTCCTGTAATACCAACCTACTCTCTGTAGCTCTATCTTGCCTATCTCACCGCCGACCTCACGTCCTGCCTCTTGGGCTGAAATGTCCTCCATCTTCATATCCAACAGACGATTACACTCCCCCTTCAAAGCGTTATTGAAGGCACATCTCCTCCAAGAGGCCTTCCCTGACTAAGCCCTCATTTTCCTCTTCTGCCACTCCCTTCTGCATCACCCTGATGTGCTCCCTTTATTAACCCCCCTCCCAGCCCCACTGCATTTATGTACATATCCTTAATTTATTCATTTTATTAATGTCTGTCTCCCTCTTTATACTGTGAGCTTGTTGCGGGTAGGCACTGTGTCTACCAATTCTCATATCTTACTCTCACAAACACTTAGTACAGTGCTTCGCACAAAGTAAGCGCCCAGTAAATACAACTGAATGATTGATGATAGATTTTTCAGATGATGGAAATTTAAGCTTCGTTTGTGCTAAGAAAGTGGGTACCTCCTTGGGTCCTGTCAGCCTTAGCCACTATCCTCCTGTCTCATCTCCTGCTGGAGGTGGGGCTGAGGCCACAGCTGTGCAGCTGAAAAGGGGAGGTTAACTAATTCCACAACCCCTTCACCCAGCCATTGTTGCCCCAGCCCTGTTCCCTTGCGAGACAAGACTGTGCCAGGCAGGGTACTTTGGGATATGGGGAGATCTGTGTTGTGCATGTGCTTCTCGGTGACCCTACCTTCCCAGTCAATCTCCACTCAGAATCCATCAGAGAGCCAATCAGAATGCTCACAAGCCAGTCCCTGATAACCCTCTCCCTTTCATTCAGAGATTTGTACAATATTTTGAATTTAACACTTTTACTCTGAGAAGTCCAACATATCTATTTAGTTCATGACCACAGATTTTTGTTAGGACATATCATGTAATCATTCAATGTTATTAAACATGCATAGCTCTCTTCCCCCCTTCAAAGCCCTACTGAGAGCTCACCTCCTCCAGGAGGCCTTCCCAGACTGAGCCCCTCTTTTCCTCTGCTCCTCCTCCCCTCCCCATTGCCCCTACTCCCTCCCTCTGCTCTACCCCCTTCCCCACCCCATAGCACTGGTGTATATTTGTACATATTTATTATTCTATTTATTTTATTAATGATGTGTATACATCTATAATTCTGTTTATTTTGATGCTGTTGATGGCTATCTACTTGTTTTGTTTTGTTGTCCGTCTCCACTTCTAGACTGTGAGCCCGTTGTTGGGTAGGGATTGTTTCTATCTGTTGTCGAATTGTACTTTCCAAGTGCTTAGTAAGCGCTCCATAAATATGATTCGGTGAATGAATGAATGCATTTTGTTCAGTAATGGCTTCATACGCACACCTCACAGTCTTCTTGTTGCTGAATTGTTCTTTCCAAGCACTTAGTACAGTGCTCTGAACACCGTGAGAGCTCAATAAATATGATTGAATGAATGAATGATAGAGGTGGGGGTTATAATAGCTTAGAAGCTGGGGCCATGCTATCACTGCTGAAGATTTTTGAGTGCATAATCATATGGGGCATGGGTGGACTCAGCAGGAATTCTACAAAATAGCCAGCAAATGTAATATAATAAGAAGAACTGTGGTATGTGTTAAGCACTTACTATGTGGTAAGTACATACTAAGCGCTTGGATAAAGATAATTAGATCAGACATTGTCCCTGTTCCACATGGGGCTCACAGTCCAAGTGAGAGAGAGAGCAGGTATTGAATCCCATTTTGCAAATGAGGAAACTGAGGCACAGAGATGTTAAGTGACTTGCTCAAGATCACACAGAGGTGGATGGCAAAACTGCAGCAGCTGTATAGTCCTGGCATTATGGCACAGCACTGGCTCTATGCTGTGGTCACTTCAGCCATAAATGGGTTCTGCATGTAAAATCCCCATGTGAAGTGTGCAATGGACTGCACCCCTGCCTGCCTACTCATTTGGACTCCAATCCCTAGGAAGAACGTGATGGGTAGGTTTGTTTTAATGGTCTTAATATGTGCCAGGCACTGTATTAAGCACTGGGGTAAATACAAGGTAATCAGGTTGGACACAGTTCATGTCCCACATGGGGCCCATAGTCTTCCTCCCCATTTTACAGATGAGGGAACTGTGGAACAGAGAAGTGAAGTGACTTGCCCAAGGTCACACAGAAAACAGGCAGTGTAGCAAGGATTAGAACCCAGGTCCTTCTGACCCCCAGGTCCGTACTCTATCCACTAGGCCACGCTGCTTCTCAATTCCTTGTGCAGGTTCTCGGTCCTTATGTCTTCATGACAGGAATAAGGCTCATGTATAATTGACAAGAGAGTCCTTCATTAAAGTGAGGTACATCTTGAGGATTTAATGAATATAATGTAATGATTCTGGTGGTGTAAAATCTCCATTCCCTTAACTTGAAGTTGCTATTGTTTTTGCCTGAATGCTCTGACTACACTGATTGATATTCAGGTATTTGTAATTTACTTGTTGCGACATTAGATGAGAATTATAACTTAAAAAGAAACCTCAAAATGACAACATGAGTAGTCGGATATCTTTATTTGAACTCTCATTACTGCTGAGGCACAATCTGCTATAAAATTGATATATCTGTTTTATAACTGCTATAAAAGTTAAAATTGCTTTTGTAACTATAATACTTCTTTCGAAGGTGGAGGTGCATTGGTTTCCTTTAAGTTCTAGCTTCCATAGAGAAAAGTTCCCATATTATTACCTTGGTGTGAACTCAACAGCAACTCAGTCCTGATGGGGGAATATATGAATGAGGTGATGTCACTGATGCACATACTGCTTCTTCTAAGAACAACTAGTAATAAGAAAGCTCTATCCTCTTTTTTTGCCATTTTTCCTCTCCTCAGTGATGTTGCCAGGATGAGATGAGATGAGATGGTAAATCAGTGAAAATAGGGAAAGCTGTAATGCTGGCAAGGCCTTAAGGAAAAAATTTAGACAAGTTTTTTTAGGCTGCAATGTCTTTCAGCTCCTATGCCAAATCAAGCTAGTGGCAGTTGTTATTGTTTGAGGTTTATTAAAACCTTGAAAATAGATTGAGGTTTTTTGATAATTAAGGCTACCAAAATTATTTGGGCCAAGTTTTTCCCACCTTTTTCCAGTTACCTCCTTCTTTTTATTGCTCCCCAGGTCACTAGGCTAAGGGACAAAAGCAACTTCCACATTCCCCCACAAATGCAAAAACAAATGCTCAATAAATATGCTTGATTGATTGATTGATTGATGTTGTGTCTACAGTTTTGAACAACATCCTGCACATAACCAAGGCTCAACTGTGTATTCATTCATTCATTCAATTGTATTTATTGAGCGCTTACTGTGTGCAGAGCACTGTACTAAGTGCTTGGGGAGTACAAGTTGGCAACATATAGAGATGGTCCCTACCCAACAACGGGCTTACAGTCTAGAAGGGGGAGACAAACAACAAAAAAAAACATATTGACAAAATAAAATAAAGAGAATAGTAAATATGTACAAGTAAAATAAATAGAGTAATAAATCTGTACAAACATATATACAGGTGCTGTGGGGAGTGGAAGGAGGTAGGGCGGGGGGGATGGGGAAGGGGAGAGGAAGGAGGGGGCTCAGTCTGGGAAGGCCTCCTGGAGGAGGTGAGCTCTCAGTAGGGCTTTGAAGTGAGGAAGAGAGCTAGCTTGGCGGATGTGCGGAGGGAGGGCATTCCAGGACAGGGGGAGGACGTGGGCCGGGGGTCGACGGCGGGACAGGCGAGAACGAGGCAAAGTGAGGAGGTTAGCGGCAGAGGAGCGGAGGGTGTGGGCTGGGCTGTAGAAGGAAAGAAGGGAGCTGAGGTAGGAGGGGGTGAGGTGATGGAGAGCCTTGAAGCCGAGAGTGAGGAGTTTTTGCCTGATGCATAGGTTGATTGGTAGCCACTGGAGATTTTTGAGGAGGGGAGTAACATGCCCAGAGTCTTTCTGCACAAAGATGATCCGGGCAGCAGCGTGAAATATAGATTGAAGTGGGGAGAGACAGGAAGATGGGAGATCAGAGAGGAGGCTGATGCAGTAATCCAGTCGGGATAAGATGAGAGGTTGAACCAGTAGGGTAGCGGTTTGGATGGAGAGGAAAGGGCGGATCTTGGCGATGTTGTGGAGATGAGACCGGCAGGTTTTAATGACAGCTTGGATGTGAGGGGTGAACGAGAGAGCAGAGTCGAGGATGACACCAAGGTTGCGGGCTTGTGAGATGGGAAGGATGGTAGTGCCATCAACAGCGATGGGAAAGTCAGGGAGAGGGCAGGGTTTGGGAGGGAAGATAAGGAGTTAGGTCTTGGACATATTGAGTTTTAGATGGTGGGCAGACATCCAGATGGAGATGTCTTGAAAGCAGGAGGAGATGCGAGCCTGGAGGGAGGGAGAGAGAGCAGGGGCAGAGATGTAGATTTGGGTGTCATCAGCGTAGAGATGATAGTTGAAGCCGTGGGAGTGAACAAGTTCACCAAGGGAGTGAGTGTAGATAGAGAACAGAAGGGGACCAAGAACTGACCCTTGAGGAACCCCTATAGTAAGGGGATGGGAGGGAGAAGAGGAGCCCGCAAAAGAGACTGAGAATGAACGGCCAGAGAGATAAGAGGAGAACCAGGAGAGGACAGAGTCTGTGAAGCCAAGGTTGGATAGCGTGTTGGGGAGAAGGGGGTGGTCCACAGCGTCGAAGGCAGCTGAGAGGTCGAGGAGGATTAGGATAGAATAGAAGCCGTTGGATTTGGCAAGCAGGAGGTCACTGGTGACCTTTGAGAGGGCAGTTTCGGGGGAATGTAGTGGGCGAAAGCCAAATTGGAGGGGATCGAGGAGAGAGTTGGCGTTGAGGAATTTGAGGCAGCGGGTGTAAATGACTCGTTCAAGGAGTTTGGAAAGGAAGGGTAGGCGGGAGATAGGGTAATAACTAGAGGGGGAGGTGGGGTCAAGAGAGGGTTCTTTTAGGATGGGGAAGACGTGGGCATGTTTGAAAGCAGAGGGGAAGGAACAAGTGGAGAGTGAGCGGTTGAAGCTGGAAGTTAAGGAGGGGAGGAGGGAAGGGGCGAGAGATTTTGTAAGATGAGAGGTAATGTGGTCAGAAGCACAGGTGGCCAGAGTAGCACTTGAGAGTAGGGAGGAGATCTCATCTGAGGATACTGCTGGGAAGGATGGGAGAGTAGCGGAGAGGGTTGAGAGCCGGGGGGTTGGAGAAGGGGGAGGAGTGACTTTGGGGAGCTCAGACCTGATGGAGTTAATTTTACTAATGAAGTAGGAGGCCAGATCGTTGGGGGTGAGGGAAGGAGGAGGGGGAGGAACAGGAAGCCTGAGAAGGGAGTTAAATATGTACGGAAGAGCTGACGGGGATGATGGGCATGGGTAGATAAGGGTGGAGAAATAGTTTTGTGTGGCAGAGGAGAGGGCAGAGTTGGGGCAAGAAAGGGTAAACTTATGACATATGACATGACCTACAGGAGCTCCCATTCCCAAATAGCATGATTCCCCTGAATTATCCAAATATTTTTCTAGCAAATGTCCAAATGCTGTTGTTCCTATATATAGTCATTTCTGTTATAGCAAGTGTTCTCATTTTCTGGTTTGGATAGGATTCAGTGGAAGATGAAGGGACTTTAGTTGCTGTAATGCAGCTGTAAATTGGCTGTAAATCGGTTTTAACATGAAGGAGCTCTGATAGGAATGTTGTTTCAAAGTAGTTGGCGGGATCCTGTGGAAACCCTGTTCCAATCCTTCAGAGCCCTGCAAAATTTGCAAATTTCAAATTTTGAGATAGCATTTCTCTTTGTTGCTCTGCTTTGGTTAGGATAATAGTCATATACCAAATTTGATGGAGAGGAACCCCACCACCTAGTTTTCTCATGATTTGTATTTGAAGAATTTATTTATATTAATTTCTGTCTCCCCCTCTAGACAGTTCATTGTGGGCAGGGAATGCATCTGTTTATTGTTGCATTGTACTCTCCCGAGCGCTTAGTAAAGCGCTTTGCACACAGTAAATGCTCAATAAATACAACTGAATGAATGAAAGAGTTAGTCATGTAATAACTTTTGTTCAAATACAGATGATGAGGAAAATCACGGCCTTAAGTATGAAACCGCTCAATTGGAGGTTGTTTATTTTCAACTTGATTTAGAAAGCTTTCGGAGACATCACAAAGAAATAATAGTAATAATAGTTAAGTCCTTAGTATGTGCCAAGCACTGTACTAAGCATGGGGAAAGATACAACACAATCAAATTGGTTGCGGTCCCTGTGACAGCACATATTTAATCCCCATTTAACAAAATGAGGGAACTAAGACACAGAGAAGTGACGTGCCCAAGGTCACACAACAGACAAGTGGCAGAGCCGGGACCGTAGATGATGTCTTTACAATTAATCACGCAAAATAATATGTTAAATTTATTTTATTATTCAAATGACAAATTTCAGAGTTTAGAGGTCTTAAACTTGTTTTAGATTTTATGCCAAGGCTGTGGTGTTTGAGGTGACATTATACTTGTTTCCCTGCCATGGCCTAGCATCTATAAACTGGACGGATACACAAACACACAATACACAGTGTATGTGTTTCTAGTCTAATAACTGTCCTAATTACATAATTACATGGTGAAAAGAGGTACTTGCTTTTCAAATGAAATGACCCCCTTTCAAGTGAAAGGTTGTGATCAAATTTCTAATGGCAGTTTGCATAACACTAACCTGTCTTTGTCTTGCTCAACTCTCCTTTTTCCCTCAGTTCACAATTAGCTTGACTAGTCCCCCAGTTAGCAGAGGACCTATGCATGAAGAAGCATTGTAGCATAGGGGAAAGAGCTTGGGCCTGGGAGTCAGGAGACTAATCAATCAATCAATTAATCAATCAATCAATGATATTTACTGAATACTTACTGGATGGAGCTCTCTGATCTAAAGGCTTGGGAGAGCACAGTACAACAGGTTTGGCAGATATGAGCCCTTTCCTCAAGGAGCTAACAGTCTAAAGGGGAGAGAGACATTAAAGCAAATTGCGGATAAGTGCATAAGTGCTGTGGGGCTGAGAGTGGGGTGAATATCAAGTCCTAAATCATAATCATAATCAATCGTATTTATTGAGCGCTTACTGTGTGCAGAGCACTGTACTAAGCGCTTGGGAAGTACAAGTTGGCAACATATAGAGATAGTCCCTACCCAACAGTGGGGTCACAGTCTAAAAGGGGGAGACAGAGAACAAAACCAAACATACTAACAAAATAAAATAAATAGAATAGATATGTACAAGTAAAATAAATAAATAAATAGAGTAATAAATATGTACAAACATATATACAGGTGCTGTGGGGAAGGGAAGGAGGTAAGATGGGGGGGATGGAGAGGGGGACGAGGGGGGGAGGAAGGAAGGGGCTCAGTCTGGGAAGGCCTCCTGGAGGAGGTGAGCTCTCAGTAGGGCCTTGAAGGGAGGAAGAGAGCTAGCTTGGCGGATGGGCAGAGGGAGGGCATTCCAGGCCAGTGGGATGACGCGGGCCGGGGGGTCGACGGCGGGACAGGCGAGAACGAGGCACGGTGAGGAGATTAGCGGCAGAGGAGCGGAGGGTGCGGGCTGGGCTGTAGAAGGAGAGAAGGGAGGTGAGGTAGGAGGGGACGAGGTGATGGAGAGCCTTGAAGCCGAGGGTGAGGAGTTTCTACCTGATGTGCAGATTGACAGACCCCAGTGCAGAGGCACTACAGAAAGGAGAGGGAGTAGGGGAAATGAGGGCATAATGGGGGAAGGCCTCTTGAAGAAGATTTGACTTTAGTAAAGCTTTGAAGCTGGGAATCTAGCTCAACAGGTTCTGAGAATCTTCAGGAGTATTTGTTATGGTATTTTTTTAAATTGGTATTTGTAAAGCACTTCCTGTGTGCCAGGTACTGTTCTAAGGGCTGGGGTAGATACAAAGCAATCAGGTTGGACACAGTCCATGAGGACATGGACTCACATGGGGCTCACAGCCTTAATCCCCATTTTAACAGATGAGGTAATTGCGGCACAGAGAAGTGACTTCTCCAAAATCACTCCTAAAGTGCCACCTTCTTCCAATGAGCCATCCCCGCTTAATCCCCAACACCCAGAACTCTACAAACTCATCAGCCACTTCTAGCACTTATGTATTTTATTTACACCCATTCTTGGTATTTATTTTTAAACTACACATTCAATTATTTATTTCGATTTAGCTAATTATAATTTTGACTTCTGTCTCCTTCATTGGACTGAAAAGCATTCCTGTGGGCAGGGAATGTATAACTGCTCTGTGTTGTACTTTCCCAAGCCCTTAGAACAGTGTAGTGTACAGAGTGAATGCTCAGTAAATACGATTACTACTAAGATACAGCCAACTTTTTTGTGGAATTTGTTAAGCACTATATGTCAATCACTAAGCGCTTGGGTAGATACAAGTTAATCAGATTGGATACAATCCCTGTTTCATGTGGGGCTTCTCCCCATTTTCCAGATGGAGTAACTGAGGCACAGAGAAGTGAAATGACTTGCCTAAGGTCACACAGCAGACAAGTGGTGGAACTGGGATTTGAACTCAGATCCTTCTTACTCCCAGGCCCATGCTGTCTCCACTAGGCCAAGCTGCTTCTTCTAGAGAAGTTTCACCAGCACCACCTATGAATCATATTCACCACAAAATGGCAGGACAGGATTACCAATAATGAAGTCCTCGACCACAGTTAGTTCACGAGCTTTGAAGCAACTCTCCCAGCAATATAGCTCAATTGGGCAGATAATGATGATAATAATAATAATAATACTAATAATGGCATTTATTAAGCACTTACTATGTGCAAAGCACTGTTCTAAGTGCTTGGTTATACAAGGTGATCAGGTTGTCCCACGGGGGGCTCACAGTCAATCCCCATTGTGAGGAGAATGAATGTTCAAAGAGTGTAGTAAGCATGGGGAACACACAGTGAAAGAAGGCAGACAGCATTAGTGTTTTTATATTCTTTCTTAAAAAAATGGAATTCAAAGCAATAGAAAAGGAAGCATATTTCTCTGCATTTCTGTATTGCACTGCTTTGGGACATAAATAATAATAATAATGGCATTTATTAAGTGTTTACTATGTGCAAAGCACTGTTCTAAGCGCTGGGGAGGTTACAAGGTGATCAGGTTGTCCTACGGTGGGGTTTACAGTCTTAATCCCCATTTTACAGATGAGGTAACTGAGGCACAGAGAAGTGAAGTGACTTGCCCAAAGTCACACAGCTGACAATTGGCAGAGCTGGGATTTGAACCCATGACCTCGGACTCCAAATAATAATAGCAATAATAATGATGGCATTTATTAAGCGGTTACTATGTGCAAAGGACTGTTCTAAGTGCTTAGGAGGTTACAAGGTGATCAGGTTTTCCCACGGGGGGCTCACAGTCTTAATCCCCATTTTACAGATGAGGTAACTGAGGCACAGAGAAGTTAAGTGACTTGCCCAAAGTCACACAGCTGACAATTGGCAGAGTCGGAATTTGAACCCATGACCTCTGACTCCAAAACCCGGGCTCTTTCCACTGAGTCACGCTGCTTCTCCAGTCAATCAAGGCTGCACAGTTTTTTTCAGTCTCAAAATGACCTACTTTGGATTGCATTTACCTCTCTTTAAAAAAGCCTTACTTTATGTGTCCACCTCTTTGTTGTCTTTTACAACAATGGAAGCCCTTAAATGCCAAATATAAGTCTTTGTGAATCATTTTGTATGGCATTCCCATGGACAGCCAAGCATGAAAAAGATGTTTGGGATATGATACCATGGTTTAGGCTTGAAGCTCTTTGAGGCAATTATGCCCAAAATAACACCAATTACATTTTTGTCTATGTAAAGAGCAGCTTATCATTTATGTACAAGGCTAGATCTCGACTACTCAAACCCTTTTCACATTTAAACGGTCCCAAAATTCATTTTTATTATCATTGCTCTTGCGGTGGTTCATTTCCTTAATACATGTGGAATGGAGAAAACAGCATATTCATTGAGAGAAGGAGCTGGGCTTAAAATGTTATTCAAATGTCACAAAACTAAAGGTCAAGATAGGCAATAGCATCTGTTTAGATTTTAGGTGGACCTGACAGTGTCAAACACATCCAGAGTCCCTTCTGTTTAATCAAATATGCATGATGGCCCTACAGGTCATGCTACAGGATGAACTCGATGAACATAAACTCTGAGATTTTTTTTGCTGATTTTACCCACAGCCAACATCAGCAGATTATCTTTCTTTACCATCTGAAAATACTATCACCTTTTTAGCACCAGTAAAGGCAATGAATAACAGCCCACTGATGTTTTTTATTCAGAGATCTAACCTACCCAAATGGGAAAAGGGCTTTTTTGGGATCAGATTGATCTGGATTCCAACCAGGAACGGGAAGGTGAAGACTTTCAATCTCTCACGCTCTCCAGCTTTCTGTATGAACATCTACCCCTGAAATCACTTAGAAATCTGAAAGGCCTTCTGCAGTCATCAATCAATCAGTGAATTAACCAGTAATGTTTAGAGAGCACTTCCTTTGTGCAGAGCACTTTACTAAATGCATGGGAGAGTACAATAGAATTAGTAGACATGATCTCTGCTCTTAAGGATAGTACAATCTAGCAGTGGAGACAGATAGTAAAATCAATTCCAGGTAGGGGGAAGTAATAGAGTATAAAACATGTTCATATGTGCAATAGCTGGGGAGGATGAGTACCCAACTGCTTAGGTGGTGTGAAAGTAGATTAACTAAAGGGACAGGTGGTGGTGGGGAAAAGGGGAGAATCAATCAACCAGTCAAGCATTGGTGTTTATTGAGCACTTGTGTGTAGAGTCCTCTAATAAGCTCTTGGGAAAGTGCAATACAATACAGTTGATAGACACGATCCCTGTCCACAAGGACCTAAAAATCTACAGAGGGAGTCAGACATTAAAATAAATTACGGAAAGGGGAAATAATAGAGTGTAAGAATATGAACAGTTAATGCTGTGGGACTATCAAGTTTTTTATGGTATTTGCTAAGCAGTTTACTATGTGCCAGGCACTGTACTAAGCACTGGGGCAAATACAAGGTAATCAGCTTGGACAATGTCCATGTCCCACATGGGGCTCACAATTTTCATCTCCATTTTACAGATGAGGTAACTGAGGCACAGAGAAGTGAAGTGACTTACCCAAGGTCAGCAGCAGATAAGTGATGGAGCTGGGATTAGAACCCAGGTCCTTCTGTCTCCCAGGTCCATGCTCTAAACCATGTTGCTTCTCAAGTGCTTTATATCACTTGTCCTGGCACTCTTTTTAAGTGTAAACAGTGTAAACTTTCCTTTCTTGTGAGCATATTCAAGGTTTCAGTCTTCAGCCCTTGACATACAATTCTCTCATGCCATTGTATCTCCTTTCTTACACAGTCATAACAGCAGACGGATCATTTTCCTCTCCCTTTTGACTGGACTTCTAGGCTAAAAGTCTTCAAAGAATTGGAGGTCAGGTCATTAAAAATGTTCATCATGGGGAGATGAGGGATTAATCAGGGAAGACCTTCTAGAGGAGATGTAATTTCAGAAGGGTCTTGCAGATGGGGAGTGGTCTGCCATATGTTAAGGGAGTGCCAGGCAAAAGGGAGGATTTTAGCAGGACATCAGCATTGAGGAAGATGAGAACAAGGCATTGGAAGTAGTTTGGCTCGAGAGGAATGAAGCACGCAAGCTGGAATGGGTGAGGAGAAAAGATAAATGAGAGGAGATAACTGATTGTCTTAAAGTCAATGATCAGTCGTTTCTGCTTGATGGGAAAAGAAACGGACAACTATTGGAAGTTTTTGGGGAAGGGGGAAGATATGAGTAAAATTATGTTTTTAAAAAATCGATCTGGGCAGTAGAGTGAAGTATGGCCTGGAGAGGAGAGACTGGAGGCAGGAGTTGCTTTCAAAGTTTGAAATTACCAAGTTCAATCTCTTTCAAAATAGCCGTGTTAAAAAACAAATCTGAAGATTGGGAGTAGCCTAATTGTCCCTTATTCTGGACCTGAAAAACACAATAGGCGAGTCTGCATGTGACAAGATCCTGCTCCCCCCATATCTACAATGCATGTGTTTCTTTAATGACACAAACCTGCCAGCTCCCTTTTCAACTAATGAAAAAGGAATTGGCAAACATTTCACTTTGTCATAATATTTTGGATTGACTGAACTCCGCTTGCTTATGCCTGGGCAGATCCGAGTTTTGGGCCATTGGATTGCATGCTCCTGATTGGCCTGCCTAGGCGTGTTGGTGGCTCTATGTTTTTTGCCTCATTCAACGTCCAGCTTGAGTGGAGCCTCACAATTACTGCAAACTCTTCCAAGGTAGCAGTGCAGTAGAAGTACAGGGACCAGGATTGGGAACATTCAAAAAACTCTTTGTCAATCAGATAGATGTGCTGATGTGAGGCTACCGAAATAGAGTTCGAAGTGGGATTAACGGTTTGTGATTCCTTATTCCTTGTATTAGCCTTATCTGCCCGGTACCATCTGTAAAGTTGTTTCTTTGACATCAATTTCCACCATGTGATTTCTGGACTTGAACAGACATTTTCTACTGTGGAACCCAACCTTACTCCATTTTGCTTTCAGTCACCATTTTGCATTGATCTACCGTGTTTTCCTAAATCATGCTTCAGCCACACCCTTCCCCTATAGTCAATTACAGCCACAGTCTGTCAATTAAGAAACTGCTGCCACAGTTGATTGGATTCTGTTGGCGGTGTGAAGGAACACCACGCCCACCACGAGTTATAATCAGTTACATCTCCCACCTTTCAGAGATGAGGTTGAGCCAGTTTTTAGGATAAGAGGCTGTATCTGTTCTTACCCGTAGAGATCTGTGTTAAATATTGTAAAACAAAAAAAGCCCCACAAGAACCTTTATACCATGTTGCTGAGACTTGATTTTTTTAATCGACATTTGGAGACTCATTCGGGGTCCGCGTGACTTCATGGGAAAGGCCCACTTGGGACCTACTGTTCCGAGGACTCTGCCCTGCACACCTGGGTTAAGGGAAGGCTTTTGAAATCCCTTCGCAGAGAACCTGCCTACTCTACCAGACCTTTGGTTGTGGACTTCTTTGGCCACTGTGGGTCCTATTCTGTCCAGCACAACAAGAAAGGGGAAAACCAAACTTTTGCTTGGGGGTGGACCCCATGAAGAACCGAATTTTTTCTTGAGGGTGGACTCCTCAAAAACCAAACAAGGTACCTAGGGAAGCAGGCGGGGGCGGGGGCGGGGGCGGGGGGGAGGGAAATATGCTGGGCCACTTGTCCTGATCTCTAAGTGTGCCTATCTGCTAGTCAAGGCTCTGACCGATGGAACTTTTAATACAAGTGGGGCACTGTGAACCCCGTGACCCTGATGATTGTGTGGGGCTGTTGGAAGACCCAGTGGGGAATCTTTCCTCTGGCTTGCCCGGAGAAAGAGTCCCTGCCGGCTCCTATGATAAGCCGCTAAAATCCCTTGATACTCCTAGACAACAACTCCTCTTCCATTCTTAATCGCAATTTGTCCTGTGGGTATATTGTGTTTGTGTGTGTGTGTGTGTGTGTATATGATGGGGGTGAGAAATTCTGAAGAGGTGTCCCCTAAGGGCCCACCAGCTCAGTTTATGTATACCCATTATGGGCCTAAATGTTGTTATTATCTAGATACTTGGCAGTGTTATACCAGCGATGATCCAAAGAACCCATATGGGACTCCCCTGGAATGGAAGTATATGGTTAAACCACCACTAACCAAGTTCCCAAATGTAAGCCGCAGGCACCAAACCAGTCTCACATAAGACCAGTGACTGAGGTAGACCTTTATGACGACCTGAGAACATCTCCATTCTAGGTGCAAAAAAGACCGTGTGAATGTGTTGAGTTTGGGTACACCTTCATGTTTGTATAAGAGTGGGAGTGTGTGAAGTGTTTTAAGTGTTGCAAAGATTGCGTTTTCATATGTTGTTAGTGTGTGTACAATGTAGGTTGTTTGGAGAACGCCAGAATTGAGGTTTAAGGTGGTGCCTATAGGGAGATTGTGCATGGATGTGAGTGAAGAAGGAAAAGTGAAAGATTTGAAGGGTTATCTCTAAAGATATAATGTTGGAATGAATTTGAATAGAGAGGGAATCTGTCCCTAGCAGAAAGGAATGAGAGTTTGGAATAAGAATTTGGGCATTTGAGGAGATGGAGACTGACACCTTCTTATTTAACAGGAAGGACTGACTTCACCCGTGGGTCTGGGTGGAAATTTGTATTGCGGGAAGGAATTCCTAACGGAATTTGGGAAGCTCCACAGTTTGAGAGTGTGGTTGGAGCTACCACTTTAGAAGATCAAAAGGGAAAACTTGTTTAAGGGGGCACCTTCCTCAAGCAGTGATTGGCTTGCACTATCGTGAAGTATGGGTTTCATTATGGGAAAAGTTAGTTCTCAATTATTTGTGTGAAAGCGTAAAGCCTGTAGAGTGGTGATTCAGATAACTGTCAGAGATTCTACTGTTAACTGTAGCTTTTGCTAATTTGGTAAAAGGATATACAAGCAAGTTAAATAGAAACTTTGATCTTTATATCTGGCCAGTATAAACGTGATGGCTTGAGCAAAGAAACTTGGTCTGATATATTCACTATGGAACTAACAATGTGTATGGAGGAAAAAAAGGAATGTAAAGAAAATGTATATGTTCTTTATATAATTTTGGATAAATGGGGATATGGAAATTTCGTGTAAAGAAATGCTCTTTTTAAAAAAAAATGATACTAAGATAGAGGAAAATTTGGAATAATTGAATATGGCTTTTTCAAGGATGGGAATTAAACCTAAGGGGCTTTAGGAAGCACGAGAAACCTCCCAAGATGGAGGAGAGCTGTGGTCTATTATCACGTCTTGTTTCCCCAGTGTCAAGGGCTGGGCTAAGAGCTCACTCCATCTCCTAGGTCAGGGAATCATCATAGTCATAATGCCTGTTTTTTTCTTGTTTGTACTTTAAAGTATTGCTGTAAATGTATGCAAGAGTCTGCTAGGCTGAAAGGGATGGCTTCTACAACCCCTCGAGAAAAAGGACAAGGAAACCGCCAGGAATAGACCCTAAGACCCATGCAGAAACGGACCTAAAGCGGGTGGTGATGCCAGTAAGGCATCAAAGGGAGAATATGGAAACCAACTCTTTACCAGCCTTAGTCCTTTGGTTTTTTTCCTGTCTCAACTTTGCATTGCTCTCCCTTGTTTTTCTAAATCCATGCTTCAGCCACACTCTTCCTCTGTCCTCAATTTCAACCATACCTTCCCCTGCTAACGATTTAAGCTACACCCTTTCGTCAGTTAAGAACACTGGAGTCACACTTGATTTGATTCAGTTGTTAGTGTGAAGAATACCACACCCACCATGGACTATAGCTACCTCTCTGACCTTTCGGGATGAGGTTGAGCCCACTTTTGGGGCAACAGACTTTGTCCTCACTCATACAGATCTTAATTAAATAGTTAAATTAAAAAAACCCTTGTGCTATGTTGCAGCGACATGATTTTTTTGGACTCAGTACTTCTAGTATATAACTTCTGAAAGGCCCCACTTAATGCAAATCCAATCTATCTTTTTTTCAACATTCTTTCTAATACATAATGTCAAATTATCTTCACATCAGCGACACATGAAAAGTTCTAGGCCATGAAGAAAATGCCTATAAAAGTAAAATTAAAATAGGGTTTTGAAATAGAAGTTGATTTGTTCCCTTCACCTGGACTTTAACCAAATCTACAGCCAAAATAAATTAACCACCAAGAACCCGAATCTACCTTGGAACTATTGATGCAAGAGTGGAAATATAAAATATTGCTGTCTGGCTTGTATTACTCTTGATACAGAGCTAGCTTGGGGCGGGGGTTCTAAAGGTGCTGGGACATTAAAAAATACTGTATTGAAATACCTAATTATTCTTTATAACTTTTCTGTGACCCATTTTCTCAATGTCACATCCCAGGGAGTTCTTGAGATCTGTAAAGAACAACCCAAAGTTTATTCCTATTTACTGAGCTTAAAGTGTTTTGTGGTTTGTGAAAATTACGAGTAGGTCCTGGTCCTATCTACATTTCTCCAGCAGCTGTTAGCAGCAAAGATCAGGTCAGTGGTGCTAAGTCTGGATCTAAAACCACATTGATGTTCAGAAAGTATTTTTTTTTAATCATTTGGTCAGTTGGATGGTTCAAAATAATTCTGGCAAGAATCTTCCCATCAGCAGCCAAGCAGCACTTACAATGTGCCAAGCACTGTACTAAGATATTCAGGTGGGACACAGTTCCTGACCCACATAGGGTTCACAGTCTAAGTAGGAGACTTAAAACCTCCATATTAAGCATGTCTGCAAATCCTGGCAGTTCATACTTCACAACATCTCAAAACTGTGTCCTTTCCTCTCCACCCCAAATTCCACCACATTGTTCCAAAGACGTGTCATATCACGGCTTGGCTACCGCATCGCTGTCCTTGCCGCCAGTCTCTCCCTTCTCCAGTCCATATTCCACCCTGTTACCTGAACTGGCTTTCTAAAACATTGAATTGCGCGTGTCTCCCCTATCCTCTGAAACTTTCAATGTTGGCACACTTCTCTCCACATGAAGCAGAAACTCATGACCATTGACTTCAAGTCACTCAACCAGCTCTCTCCCTACTTATCCTCACTTTTCTCCTACTCTCCTTGGCTTACACATTTCACTCTTCTCAAGCCTACTACTCCCTATGCTTCTTTCTTGTTTCTTTTGCCACCAACCTCTTGCTTGGGCCCTACCTTCTGCTTGGAACTCCATATCCCTTCACATCTGGCAGTCTGCTGCACTTCCATCCTTCGAGGACCTTCTGAAATCACATCTCTTCCAGGAAGCCTTCCCTGGTTAATCTGTGGTCTTCTCACCTTATTCCCCTGCTACTGCCAAATCAGCACTTCCATGTCACCTACATACTTGAGTACTCAGTGTCCCCCTTCCCCCCTGTAGCACTTATGTGCATATATTTACACTTTATTGCTTCTCTCTGTCTCTAATATAGTCTAGTGTCCATTTTCCCTGCTAGATTGTAAGCTCTTTGACCAAAGGGAGTTGATCTATTAACTCTATTGTACTTGCCCAAGAATTAAATACAGTGTTCTGTAACTGCTTAGTAATGACTATTGACTGAAAAAATGCTATACTGAATCATATCAGTGATCCATCCAGAGAAGCAGCATGGCTCAGTGGAAAGAGCATGGGCTTTGGAGTCAGAGGTCATGGGTTCAAATCCTGGCTCTGCCAACTGTCAGCTGTGTGACTTTGGGCAAGTCACTTAACTTCTTTGTGCCTCAGTTACCTCATCTGTAAAATGGAGATTAAAACTGTGAGCCCCCCTGGGACAACCTAATCTCCTTGTAACCTCCCCAGCGATTAGAACGGTGCTTTGCACATAGTAAGAGCTTAACAAATACCATCATTATTATTGTTATCCAAGAGGAAGAGCATGATTGTTGCTCTCCTTTACAACTACAGTCATGGTTAGGTCTATTTACTTTATTATCATTATTATTTATTTTAATCTGGATTCATTATAATTGAAGAGGTAACTAAGATTTTGCTGGCATACTTTTTATATGAATGTAATTTCAAATGGTGAAATTGTTTTTCTTGTATATACTATGAATAGCTAGTATTGTGATCACTTTCATACAGCCCTCTCACATTCAAGTAATTTCCAGTGGAAAGCTGAAGGCCTTCATTTATTATTGCTTCATTGGAACATAAAATATGCCATTACAGGGTCAGACTAATGGTCCATCCAGCCCAGAATTCTGTTTTGGATTCTAGTAACAGGATCCTTAGAGGATCTGTGTAATATTTGACCTTTTTGATATCCATCCTAATGTTTAGTGTATTCTCACTCGGTGCTTAGTATAGGGCTTTGCATAGAGTGGGTGCTCATTAAATTCAAACGAATGAATGAATCAGCCAATCAGTGAACATTTAAGGATGTACCATCTAAATCCCTCTTTTCCCTCAAGTAACTTAAGATCCCAAATCCCATGAAGCTATTTTTAAATATTTTTGAGACTTCTATGCCTCTGGAAACCCATTGTGGACCTGTCATCATTATGGATCTGTCAGTAGTTACTGCCAGCTCAACTTTGTGGTAACAAATTCCATATGTTTCTCACGAGTTGTGAAGAAGCATTTCCTTGTGGGGTTTTTTTTTTTTTTCATTTGAAGGCACCACCCTCAAATTTCAATTTCTTCCAATTGTGTGATATTTAGTGAATAATAATTTCAATCAGTCATATTGAGAACTTGTGTCCAGAGCACTGTACTAAGTCCTCATTTCCTCTTTTCCCACTTCCTGCTGCATCATCTTTGTACCAGGATTTGCATGCTTTATTCACCCCACTCTCAGCCCCAAAGAATTTATGTACATATCTGCAATTTATTTATATTGATGTCTGTCTTGAGCACTTATTGCACACAATAAGGGCTCAGTAAATATGATCGATTTATTGTACTAAGCACTTGAGAGAGTACAATATAATAAAATTGGTACAAAAGTTCCCTGTCCCGCAATTAGCTGTTAAATTCAATCTGTGTACCCACTTCATGATGTAAATAGCAAACCTATCCCCTCATAGCCTGCAGCTTTCCAGACTGAAGTTCTAATCTTTTCAGTTTATCCTTCTGTAGAAATTACTCCATCCACCCCACTGAACATCTTGTTTGCCTTTGCCTGGACCCTCTCTAGCTCTGTTATAACTTTACTAAAATAGAGCAACCAAAACTGCATGCAAAATTCAAGGTCTGGGAATATTATGTTGGTTTTTTTGTTTGTTTTTTAGTTTTGTTTTTTAAGAATGGCAAAACTGTTCCTTTTGCTTTGTTTCCTGTCTTAGTGGTCTACAGCATTCAGTTGGTATTTATGGCTGCTACTGCTGCACTTTCAACCAGTGTTTTTTTAAAAAAAAAACAACAGTGAACAATGACACAGATCTTTTTCTTGAGTCCTGACAGATAGTTCCCAGCCTATTACCATGTAGTTGTAATTTATTTGGATTACTCTTCCCCGGGTTCATTATCTTGCACTGGCACACACTGAAGCACATCTGTCATTTATCAAACCAGTTATGCAGTTTTATGATGCCTCCTTGCATGTCATCCCCACCTGCACAGCATTTTACAAACCGGGAGATCTTAATGTCATTTGCCAAATCTGAAGTTTCCTATGTGCACTCTTTCAGATCATTTAAAATGTTAAGCGCAACCAATTCTATCCTTGATCCCTGAGGGGTGGGGGTTTAGGGGAACCTCTCTATTCGATTACCCTTTTCATCCTGAAAAGTTGTCATGTATCCTTACCATTTCTTTCCCATCTTTAAACTAGCCTCCTATCTGTAACACGACATTCTCTTCAATCCCGTTCAATCCTTTTGAAAGCTAAGTATTGTCTATAGATTTCCCTTTATCTGTGTGCTTATTCCTCCCTTCAGAGAGCCCCAGCAGCATTTGTGAGATATGATGTCCCTTTATAGACGCCGTCATATCCCCCCCCCCCCAACTGAAGTGCTCAGTGATCCTAAAATTAATAAAAGAGTCCTCGAAGTTGTCCACCAGCTTGATTGCCTGACTCTATTATCCTCTTCCAGGACTGTAGATGCTCAGTAAAAAATTACTAATTGATTTGTCCAATTTCAAGATCGCCTCTACAGTTTTTCTTACAAATGGGAGTTACATCGGGAAATCCTCAAAATGGACGAAACAGCAGACATCTGCGATTACCTATAACATTTTTTTAAAAAAATTCCTAAGTACTTGTTCATTTATCGTGCATTTTGAGCGTCATAAATCTGTGTGAAACGGAGCTTTTGATCCCCGTCCCTCCCTTCCCTCACAGGGTCTGGTACTGGGGGCTCCATAGGACAGACTGAGTGGAGCACTCATTCATTCAGTCAGTCGTATTTATTGAGCACTTGCTGTGGGCAGAGCACTTGTACTAAGCGCTTGGGGGCGTGCAGTACAGTGAACAGATATATCCCCTGGCCCCAACGAGTTTACAGAGCCCGGGCTAACTAATTGAGAGTTTCCCAAGGCCGGGCTCTTGCCACGGACCCACGCTGCCTTCTCCCCTGTCAGTGGCCCCAGGACTACAGGGCTGGGCCGCTGCATTCTGGGTAGGACGACCATTAGTCCTCGCGCCCCCAGAGCCCGATTTAGCGCGCGGAAAAGCCGTTGACGTAGGCGTTCGCACCGGTTACCAAGGAAACCCATCCCTTCCGCGTGCGTCACGTTCCGCACCCATTCCCCTCCAAACCGCTTTAACGACACCTCGCCCTATCAACCCCCGTCGCGTTGTTCCAGCGGGAGATTTCGACTCCGATTCCCGCTCGGTCGCGGCTCCGCCCCGTCGCGGCCACCATGACTTCCTTCGCGGAGTCGATTCTGATTCAGAAACTCTCGGAACTAAAGACCACTCAGCCAAGCATCGCCAGCCTCTCTCGGTGGGTCCTCCAGTTTCCTCAGAAATCGGGCTCCATCGCCTCGGTGTGGATTCAGCAGCTCCGCTTAGTCAACCCGCAGAGGAAACTTATGTTACTGTTCCTGGTAAATGATGTTCTCCAGAACGCCAGAGGATGGGCCCCGGAATTTATCATCTCGTTCATACCCGTCCTCCTGGAGGCTTCCTATCACATCGCCATCGAAGGGGATGAAGAATGCAGAAAGGGCTTGGAAAATGTGCTAAACATCTGGCAAGAAAGAAAGGTTTATAATCCCGAGTACATTCAAAAGCTGAAGTTGCCTTTGGAAAATGCCTGGAAATTTCCACCCCCAGCTGCTAGAGAGGAGGCATCTGGGTCTCAGAAATGGTCAAACCAGAGAGACCAAGAGTCAGCCCCGAAAGGCGTTCCCAGGAGTCCCTCACCTCAGCCTTCCGTCCTGAACCTGCAGTTAATTGCCAGAATGTTAAACAGTCTGCAGAACCTCCAGCAATCTGCATTAGCCAAGAGCACCGTGAAAATACCCATTCTTCCACCTGTGGAAGCCCAAAGAGCTTCATTCGTGGATCAATTTTTACGTAGAAGAGAAGTTGAGGAAGTTAAGAGGATGGAAGAAATATGTGTGCTCTTAGCCGAACAGAATGGGATACTGGCTGCAGAAATCTACGAACAGCGCCTGCTGTTACAAATGGTGTTGGTGTACGCCAAGAACCAGAAGGAGGTCTTAGCCGACAAGGAGAAAACATATGAAGAAAATAGGAAGAAGTTTTTTGAAGCCTCCCAAGCCTGCAACCAACTGAGGGCTTATCTTCAGGCCTTCCCAGGCCACTAGATGTGGTCCAAAGTTTCAGGGGGCTTGTACCCCCCACCACCTGCCAATTGCTTTTAATCGTTTCCCACTGACTAATATATGTGGCACCGTTTCCACATTTCTCCGAAAGACTTGTTGACTGGTTTTCCAGGTGGCTTTGTTGTTCCGGATTTCCCAAGAAGGCCCGTTGGCTGGACGTCCAGGTGTTCTGTGTTTCCAGATTTCCCAAGAGGACTCATTGGCTGTCCAGATTGCCCTGTGTTTCCTGATTTCCCAAGAAGAGTTCATTGACTGGATCGTTCGGGTGTTCCTGTGTTTCCAGATTTCCCAAGAGGACTCATTGGATGCTCAGCTGGCCCTGTTTCCAGTTTTCCCAAGAGGACTCATTGACTGGGAAACCGTTTTCCAACAATAGATTCTTACTCTCCCTTGTGTGCACCCCATACTTGAGATGGGGCTTTAGAGGTTTGTTTTTTTTGTTCAGAGTGCCAGTTCTACCCACTCCTTCTTTATGGCATTGGCAGTGTCTTAGATTGACTTCAAATAGTTGAGTTCAAAAGTTAATAAATGGATTTTGAAGGAAAATAGTTTTCTCTCATTTTCTTGTGCAAATTGGTTTCCAAGTGGTCCTGAAAGCAGTGTACACACTTTGAAGACTTTCAGAGAATGTTTAAAATTTACCCCTATAGTATTTCCCTTTTGAGAATTTCATTTTACTTCCAAATCTGTTCTGCCCATTTTAGCTGTGGATTTTCAGATTTCAAAAATGAGAAAGTAATTATATTTGTGTGGATTTAGCTATGGTAAAGGTTAGAGGACCTATTGAGTTACCTGGGCCCAAACTGTTGACAAGTAAATAGTAGCTCCTCAAAACGTTCTGCAGAAATTGTGAAATTCAGGATTTCCATATGTGAACTAGGGACAATAATAATTGTGATATTTGTAAAAGCAGTTACTCTGTGCCAATCCTTTGGGTAGATACAAGGTAATGAGGTTGGGCACAGACACTCTCCCACATAGGGCTCACCATGTAAGGGGAATGGAGAATAGGTATTGAATTCCCATTTTACAGATGAAGAAACTGAGGAACTGACCATTAAGTGACTTGCCCAGGAATGAAATGGTGGAGCCAGAATTAAAACCCGGTTCCCTTGACTCCCTGGTTCATGGTATTTCCACTAGACCATGCTGCTTCAGGAAGAAAATCAACACCTGTTTTAGAGGGGTGACTTCCCAGTTTATCATTGTCAAAGTAAAATCAAACTACAAATTAGCAATTGTAATTTGCAATTGTATTTAACATACAAATGCAACCCCCTTCAGACTGACTCTCTCTCTCACACTGTACACACACACACACACACACACACACACACACACATACATACGCATACATTTATCAGCGTGTTTTCCCATAGTGCCCAAATTAAGTGTTCCTGAAGTTAAATAGCACAGTATCTCAAAGAAAATGCCTGTTTAACTTTGATTGCATCGTCCTGGTATGATGAAACATTTTTTCTCTGAAATGTAGTGCTATTTGAGAGTAAAATGTGTACAATTTGGGCTCCATAGGCTCTCAACTTCAAGCTAAGAGCCTGTCCAGAGAACTCATAGATTCTTCAATCAAACCTAAATTTTCATGTTTCAGAATACAAATGGAAAATGACCCACTTTATATATATATATATGCGCATATGTGATACATTTGTGTGTTCCTGTATCTCTCCATATTCACACATACACTCACCAGAACATGGCCAGATACACAAATACACAGCTATACTGTATTGTGTATGTGCATATATAAAGTGGGTCATTTTCCATTTTGATTCTGAATAAATGAGTGCGTTTCTATACAAGAAAGGTATTTTTAACTTTGCTGCAGATATTATGGAAGAAATCAGTCTTCAAAATATCTGAACACTTTTAAAATTCAAATTTTAATTCTAATAAATCAATACTATTAATGAGCTATTACTCTGCATAGTGCACTATACTAAGCATTTGGGAGAGTAAATAGAATTGATAGGCACCATTTCTGCCCTCAGGAAGTTGACAAGCAAACTGGAGAGTCAGACACTAAAATTTACAAGTATGGGAAGCTAAAGAGTTTAAAGAACTGTGTGTAAGTACTGTAGCGACTTCCACGATTATGCCAGCTAAATAGTGTAACATGTCATCTCTTAGCATTGGGTACAGGTTTTTTTATTGCTTTTTATACCACATACGTCTACCCTCGCTCCATTATGGGAAAGCTTCCTTTCATCCTTGACCTGTTCCAAGCCAGTCAGTGCTCCTCCTTGTCATCAGTGAAACCTGGCACTCCCCAGATGACACTGTCTCCCCTACTGCTCTCTCTAGAGGGGGCATCATCTTCACCCCCTCCCCCAGACTCATGGGAAAGGTGAAGAGTAGTCATCTTTCTCGCTCTGATGCCATTTTGCACTATTCCACCTCCCCCAGCCCTCTGTCAGTAAGTTGTATTTATTGAGTGCTTACTATGTGCAGAGCACTGTGCTTAGCGCTTGGGAGACTACAGTATAACAATACAGCAGATACATTCCTGTTCACAATGTGCTCTTTCCCTTCGAAGCCCAAATCATCCGCCTCTACCACCTACTCTGGATACTAGTCACAGTCATCTATGGCCCCCCCAGCCCACCCCCACCTCCAACTTCTCGATCCATTTTGATCCCTTTCTCACATTCCTTCTCTCTTTCTCTATCCCTACATTGATCCTTGGGGACTTCAGTATCCACATAGCTCTTGCTGATAACACTTCCACTGACCACTTTAAATCACTTCCAAACTACGCTGACCTGTTCCACCCCAGCTCACCCACTCACCAACTCAGACACACTCGATCTTATCCTCTCAAGTCACTGTACAATTTCTACCCTCACCAGCTCTGAAATCACTCTATCTGACCAAACCTCCTCACCTGCCTGCCTTTTCTCCCACACACTTCCCCCCCCACAAATCTATCCTGTTCCCCCACAGAGGCCTCTGATCTTTTGACCCCATTCAATGCTTACTATGTGCCAAGCACTGTACTAAGTGTTGGAGTAGATACAAGATAATCATGCTGGATACAGTTCCTGTACTTCCTGGGTCTCACAGAGTAGAAAGGAGAGTGGGTATTTAGTATCCACTTCACAGATGAAGAAGCTGAGGCACATAAAGCTGCCCAAAGTCATAGTGCAGGCAAGTGGCATATCCCTGACTTTCCTATCACTGCAGACAGCACCAATATCCTCCTTTTCTCACAACCCCATAACCTTAGCCTTATCTTCAACTCATCTCTCTCATTTAACTCACATAGTCTGTCACCAAATTCTGTTGGTTCCAGTTTCACAATATCGCTAAAATCCACCCTTTCCTCTCCATCCAAACTGCTATAATATAATCCAAGCACTTATCGTATCCCGCCTTTATTACTGTATGAGCCTCCTTGCTGACCTACCTGTCCTCTGTCTCTCCCCAGTCCAGTCTATACTTCACTCTGCTACCCAGATCATTTCTCTAAATAATCATTCAGTCCATGTTTCCTCACACCTCAAGAACCTCCAGCACTTGCCAAGCCACCGCTTCATCAAACAGGAACTCCTTGCCATTGGCTTTAAAGCACTCAATCACCTTGCTCCCTAATATCTTACCTAGCTGATCTCCTATTATAATCTAGGATGCTCACTTCACTCCTCTAACACCAACCTATTCACTGTACCTTGATTTCATCCACCTTGCTGCTGACCCATCGCTCATGCCCTCACCCTCTGGCCTGGAACTCCCTCCCCCTTCATGTCTGACAGACCATCACTCTCCCCACCATCACAGCTTTATTAAAATCCCATCTCTTCCAAGAGGCCTTCCCAACTAAGCCCACATTTTCCCTACTCCCTCTCCCTTCTGCATTGCCTTTGCCCGTTGATTTGTTCCCTTTAAATACTTGATGTTCACCTCACCCTCAACCCTACCAGCCCTTACTGTACATATCCCTAATTTACTTTAACATGTCTCCGTCTTTAGATATGTTAAGTTCCTTGTGGTCAGGGAACATCAAAGTCGGAAGTCATGGGTTCAAGCCCAGGCTCCACCAATTGTCAGCTGTGTGACTTTGGGCAAGTCACTTCACTTCTCTGTGCCTCAGTTACCTCATCTGTAAAATGGGGATTAAAACTGTGAACCCCCCGTGGGACAACCTGCTCACCTTGTAACCTCCCCAGCGCTTAGAACAGTGCTTTGCACATAGTAAGCACTTAATAAATGCCATCATTATTATTCTTATTATCTCTTTCAATTCTGTTATATTGTATTCTCCCAAGTGCTTAGTACAGTGCTCTGTACACAGTAAGCACTCAATAAATATGATTGATGGATTGATTGACTGGCAACCCAGATCTGCTGATGCCCAGGCTCTTTCCACTAGACCATACTGTTTCTCTTGAGTGCCTTGAAGCCAGTATTTTTAGAAAAATGAACCGGGCTGCAGAGTGAAGAATGGACCATAGAGGGGAGAGGCAGGAGGCAAGACTGAGGAGACCGATGCAGTAGTTGAGACTGGATATAGCAAGTGCTTGGACTAGCATGGTGACTTTTTCATGGTATTTAAGTGTTTACTAACACTTTGGAGGGAGAGGAAATGGGTGGATTCTGGAGATGTTATGAAAATAGAATTGACAGAATTGGGGGAGTGACTAAATATGGGGTTGAAGGAATGAGAAAAGTCAACTACAGTATGAAGGTTTGGGGTTTGTGAAGCAGGGAGGATGGCGGTTTTGTCCACAACAATGGGAAAGTTGGGGAGAGGAGAGGGTTTTGCGGGGAAGATGAGTTCTGTTTAGAGCATGCGTGAGATATCAGTGGGACTTTCAAGTAGAAATATCCTGAAATCAGGAGGAAATGCGAGACTGCACTTGTGGCCAGTGGAGTTGGATTTTAGTGGATAATGCCTAAATGTAGGCAAAAGTTGCCTGTCTTCTTGTTCTGCCTGTTTTCAAAGTGCTGCTGCTTCTTTCACATTGCTTCCCAGCGGAATTCACATCTCATCCAATTCATTTCCAAACCTTGCCTATGATGAACAAATCCTGAATTTCTTCCGAATTACATCTACATTGCTCTTATTTTTAAGGATTTTTGTTTTGTAAGCATAATTTTTAAGAACAAACAATATTTAAAACAAGGAGCAAACAAAAGATCCTTTTACGTGAGTCAATATACACATATCATACACACACAATACACACACACACACACACATACAGACAGAAGCAGTGTGGCTCAGTGTAAAGAGCACAGGCTTTGAAGTCAGAGGTCATGGGTTCAAATCCCAGCTCTGCCAACTGTCAGCGGTGTGACTTTGGGCAAGTCACTTAACTTCTCTGTGCCTCAGTTACCTCATCTGTAAAATGGGGATTAAGACTGTGAACCCCCCATGGGACTACCTGATCACCTTGTAACCTCCCCAGCACTTAGAACAGTGCTTTGCACATAGTAAGCACTTAATAAATGCCATCATTATTATTATTATTATATTGAGTTTTTACTAGGTGAAACACAATGTGCATGGGTAGTCATGTTACAGGCACTATCATATTTGATAACTGGATGGATCATTGCCTTAGTGACTTGCTTGATGGCTGACAGTTTGCTACAGCGGCATGAATTTGGTTAAGGAAGCTCTAGCAAATATTTCTTTATTTGAAGAATTTGGGGAGAATCCATAGCAACATCAATGAGGAAAAGTCTCCTGATGAACTTGTATCTACCTTAGAACTGAGAACAGTGCTTGACACATAGAAAATGCTAACAGATGCCATAGTCATAAAATGGGAAAGGTGAACAGACTGGGCTAACACAGCCCACTCTGGGAAGATCTTTCCTCATTCTAACTCTGACTATCATATATATCCCACAGTTACTCCCCATAAGTTGATAATAAAAGTGGACTATCTTCGGTCTTAGTCTTTTTTTAAAAAAATTTTCTTGCAGAGATCTTAATATAGTATGTGCTCCAAATATGCTACACCTTATTAGAAAGGAAGCTCACCCAGCATTGGTCTGATGCAGGGGTGGCAAAACTTCAGCTCATGACCAACATTCAGCTCACCCTCACATGTACGCTTTATTTTGTATTTAATCAAACAATCAGTGGTATTTATTGAGCACTTACTGTGTGCAGAGCCCTGTACTAAATGCTTAGGAGGGTACCATAGAATAAGAAGACATGCTCCCTGCCCTCAAGAATCTTACCGTCTAGTGGGGGAAGGCAGACATTAAAATTAATTACAGTTAGGGAAAGGAACAGGGTATAAGGATACATACATAAGAGCAGTTGGGGGTGGTGCAAACCTAAGTGGTTAGGGGCTATGGACTCAAATGTGTAGGTCAGGTGGAAGGGAGGGACAATGAGGAGAGGAGATGAGAGGCTAGTTTGGGAAGGCTTCCTGGAGGAAATATGATTTTAGAAGGGTTTTAAAGACAGGAAAGGTGGTGGTCTTTTGGATGTGAAAGGTGGGGAGAGTTCCAGGCAGGAGGGAGGAGGTGAGAAAGGGGACGAGAGCAGGTAAGTCAAGAATGAGGCAGAGTAAGTAGGTTGGTGTTAGAGGAGCGAAGTGTTCAGGCTGGATTGCAGTGAGAGAGTAGCAAAGGTAAGTAGGAGGCTGCATTAAATTCACACCCCCTGGTCTATGACGGTCTTTCTGGATGGTTGTTTCAAACAGTTGGGAGAAGCAGTGACTGAGTCGATCCACTTGAGTTCTCTTATTTGGACTTAATATTAAAGCCTGGTTTTTTTGGTAAGACCATCTGAATCGTCCCCCTGATTAGTATGCCTTCAGTGGATATATTTTGGCTTTAAAACGTATTTGCAAAGGCAGTTGTGCATGGGGTGTGGTGTTGAAAGCAGGGAGAACACAGGGTCAGTGCTAAGGAGATGAGCAGATTTCTGGCGGGTAAGGAAGAAGGTCCTGGTATTTTGATGCCATAAGAAAGAGTCACGACAGTTCTGGTACTGTCCTGCTGTTGTGACAGCTGTCACTTCAAATCATTTTGGCAGAAGAGCAGTTGGTAAAGGAGAAAAAATATGCAAATTTGGAAGACCCACAATTCCAGCATGTGCATGAAGCCTATTTTCCAGAAAAAGCAGGTGCAAAACCAAATTCAGTTCAACCTGTGCAAATGCAGACAAGAAATTCCAAACACTTCTGCATCTGGAGAATTATTATGGTTCCTGAACTGGAAAGCACTTTATTTTTCTAGATTAACAAAAGTTTGCACTTAAATTCAAATGAAAAATGATTTCCCCCAAAATTATTTCCTCTCCTTTTTCCATTTCATATTATGGCTGCTGTAGGGTGAGCTGAAATGAGGCAACCAAAAGGAAGGGGGACTGAAGAAACTTGAGGCTGCAGTAAAGTGAGCTTCAACCGTGAGCTGGGAGACAATTTGGGCAAAGGGATTGCACTCAGTCAGTTGTATTTATTGAGTCCTTACTGTGTGCAGAGCACTGTACTAAGCTTTTGAGAGAGTACAATACAACATTAAACGGACATATTCCCTGCCCAGAACGAGCTTACAGTCTAGAGGGACAATTGTGACTCCTCTTCGGGGAATCGAACCCCAATCTCCAATGTGGCAGGCGGGGATACTTACCACTATACTGCTTGATTGCACACTGCAGTCAAGGAAGGAGCCGCTCTCTCAGGGCCAAAGCTTTAAGAGGATCCTGAAAGTGATTCAAAGTGATTTGCACAAGGTTAAATAGAACATCAGATGCAAAGGTGCGTTCAGAACTCCTTGTCATTATTTAGCTTGCTGCCTAGTCCATTGAGCTGTGCTGCCTTCCAGCTGTTCTGTTATCCGTTTATCCCACAAGAACAATTAGTAGATCTCGAAGGATCTTTGGACAATACCCAAAAGCATTAAGACTCAAACACTGGATCTCTAACAGAAAATGCATTCCCCAGATTAATTTAGATCTTTAGACTGTAAACTCATCTCTGGACTGTAACCTCATCTCTAGACTGCAAGCTCATCTCTTCCCTCTCTTGGGAAGCAGTGTGGACTAATGGATAGAATACAGGCCTGGGAGTCATATGGACCTGCGTTCTAATCCTGTCTCTGCCACTTGTCTGCTGTGTGACCTTGGGTAAGTCACTTAAATTCTCTTGACCTCAGTTACCTAATTTGGAAAATGGGGATTAAGGCTGTGAGTCCCTTGTGGGACAGGGACTGTGTCCAACCCATTCATTCATTCATTCAGTTTTATTTATTGAGCGCTGTGTGCAGAGCACTGTACTAAGCACTTGGAAAGTACAATACAGCAAATAGAGACAGTCTCTGCCCACAACGTGCTCACAGTCTACAGGGTGTGAGACAGACATCAATACAGGTAAATGGGCATCAATATAAATAAATAGAATTGTAGATATATAAGTGCTGTGGGGTGGGCAGAGGGGGAAGAGCAAAAGGAGCAAGTCAGGGTGATGCGGGAGGGAAGGGGAGCTGAGGAAAAGTGGGACTTAGTCTGCAAAGGCCTCCTGGAGGAGGTGTGCCTTCAGTAGGGCTTTGAAGGGGGTGGGGGGAGAGTGATTGGCAGATTTGAGGAGGGAGGGCATTCCAGGCAAGAGGTAGGATGTGAGCCAGGGGTCGGCGGTGAGACAGGTGAGATGAAAGCACATTGAGAAGGTTAGCATTAGAGGAGCAGTGTGTGCAGACTGGGATGTAGAAGGAGAAAAGGGAGATGAGGTAGGAGGGGGCGAGGTGATGGAGAGCTTTGTAGTCAATAGTGAGGAGTTTTTGTTTTATATGGAGGTGCACAGACAACCACTGGAGATTTTTGAGGACGGGGGGTGACATGCCCTGAACGTTTCTATAGAAAGATGCTTCTATAGTGGGGAGTGTCTCTCCCCACTTCAATCCATACTTCATGCTGCTACCCGGATTGTCTTTGTCCAGAAACGCTCTGAGCATGTTACTCCCCCCCTCAAAAATCTCTGCTTGACTCTCCCTCCCATAGTCGAGACTGATAGAGTACTGGAAACTCTCCAGGTGCGACCCTGGGAAGGATCTGTTTGTTTAGGCAAAGGAAAATGGCCAGACAGGGAAGTTATATAAACTAAGGGCTTTCAAATCAATAGTGAATGATTACATTGGAAAACCAATGGAATACAGTAAAGAAATGAATGCTCTAATTTTACCAATTTTGTAAATGTATGCTACCTAAATTTTGTTAGGGTCCACTGGGTAATTTTCCTTGTAAAGTGGATGTGAGCAGCAAGGAGCGGTATGAGCTAGTGGAAATAGCGTGAGCCTGGGAGTCAAAGGGCCTGGGTTCTAATGCTGACTGTACCAGGTGCCTACTGTGTGACCTTAGGAAAGTCACTTATCTTTTTTGGGTCTTCAGTTTCCTCTTCTATAAAATGGGGATTTTATGCCTGTTCTCCTTCCTACTTAGATTCTAAGTCCCATATGGGACAGGGACTGTGTCCAAACCTACTACGTGCATCTATCCCAGTGCTTAGAACAATGCTTAACACATAGTGAGCACTTAAAAATACAATAATAATCTTCATGATAATACTAATAATAATTGACCTGATGGAATAAAAAGGGTTTTTTTTTTTTCCCAACTGCAATTCAAACTAATTGGAGAGGTGAGAGAAAAAGCTGGTAAGAGGCAAGAGATTATAGTATTCAGCCCATGATATGTTCACAAACTGGACTGAATGATTCATTCATTCATTCAATCATATTTATTGAGCATTTACTGTGGGCAAAGCATTTAAATGTGAGGCAAAGGAAAAGAATAATTACGGAAGATGTAACATAAATGTGTATCTATTTTGCTTGGATCTATGTGTAAATACATGTGTGTGTATATTTGCAATATATTTCTGTCATCTTCAAACTGGAAAGATGCACCAGCACACAAAATACACAGTGTAAGTGTTTCTAATCTAATAGTTGTAGATACCTTTCTTATTATGTAGATGGTGGAAAAAAAGAGGTATCCTACAGCTTTGCAAATGAAATGCCTCCCTTTCAGTTGAAAGGTTTATAGTCCAGTTCTAATTGCGTTTGCATAACATTGACCTGTCTTTGTTTGGCTCAACTCTCCTTTCTGCCTCAGTTCACAATTAGGTTGATTAGTCCCATAATTAGCAGAGGGTCCCCTTTAAATAGGGCATTTCTGAAGCATTTTAGTAGGTTGTAGATGCATTTCAAATGCAAAGAAAGTAGAATCAAAGTGTTATTTGTTAAAGCATTGTGACCCAGAGGAAAGGGCATGGGCTTGGGAGTCAGGAGACTTGGTTCTAATCCTGACTCTGTCACTTTCCTGTTTTGTGACTTTGGACAAGTCACTTATCTTTTCTGAGCCTCAGTTTTATCATCTACAAAATGGGGATTTAATGCCTGCTCTTCCTCCTGCTTACCTGTGAGCCTCGTGCGGGACAGGGCTTGAGTCCAACCTTATTATCTTGTATCTACTCCAGGGCTAGAGTCCTTGGCAGATAGGTGCTTATGAAATACCAGTATTATTATTAAAGAATTCATTTTAGAAAAAAAACATATTTTAGACACTTCTTATGCATTCATGATCATTTCATAGGTCTCAACATAAGTGAAGTTGTCATGCAAGATTAAATGTGTGACTGGCTCTTTTAATTTAGTTTTAAACTGTGGATTTTGAGATTTTTATTTCATTTTGGAAAATTCTGGAATCCATATGGCATTATTTATTATCCTTAAGATTGTTTTCTTTTAATTAGCCTCAACTAGATTAAGTGCTCTAATAATGTTGATCTAGTCCAAAAAGATTCACTGCACCCAATTTATAATTGTATAAATAACCCAAAGGTATTAAGTATGAGCCAAAACTATTACATAGCAATTACTATAGTGCCTATGTTTTAAATTAAATTATTGATTTTATGTCAACAAATTACATAAAAGCTTGTTGAACAAAATGAGAAATCAATACTCTCTTGCCCCAACCTCGACCCCCAATTTTATTTCCAAGAAAAAAGTATTGCTTTGGACAAGAATGGATGATAAAAACAAGCTGGCTTTCCGATCAAGTACAACAAATTTCACTCCTTTCGATGAATTTGCTTTTCAAATCTACTATCTGGTCATTTATTTGCAGCCTTTGTGGATACTTTCTGTGAACTCATCATATGTGCTCTCTTTACTCCCTAAATGATTTTTTAAAATGACCCTAACCTTGCATATGGGGATCCTTTTATTGAGGTACATGGTAATAATTGATTTTAAAATTAAGACTGTGATTGGAATGAACCTTTCCAGTTGCTAGGAAATGTCCTTATGATGGAGAAAAATAACAAAGGATTCTGCAGTGCAGTATGTCTTTTGCAGCACTCCTTTAAGATTTCATCTGTCAAGTATTAGTGCAGTGTGTAACGTGCAAATGGAATCAATGAGGTGTAGACTGGCAGAAGGCAGCAAAAGCATTAATGTATACATGATATCCTGCCCATTAGGCATATTTTCCTTAGAATGAGTTCCTTTTTCCAAACTCCCAAAGTGCATCTAATAAGCTTTTGCTTTTAGGATCAGATTGTCTACACTTAGAGACGAGGGGAGAAAGTCATTCATATATATGTGATCAGATGAATTACCTGAGCTGAACCCACAGTTCCCCTCCAAGTGATAAGCATAGTATATTTCATCTTCATTTGTCATTCACTGACTGTGTTGTGACCTATTCAAAGCCATCATGTAAATGTTATTTACTGCTCTTCTATACATCACTCATGGGTGTAAGGACTGTTCTGAGGATTGTAAAACATGTTCATGTCAATGCCATTGGTTAATGGGAGCATTTAACCTAAGCTTAACATTTGCTTGTCCCATCAACTGAGGTACAAAATTAACTCAATTCCCACTGATCCAGAGATATTAGAAATTCCCAGTTCAAGGCTTCTCCTTTGTAAATAGGTATCCTCACCATTATCCCAAAGCTTAGGCCACTGTAGGGAAAATGCAGTCCTGGAGCAGAAATGGAAACTGCAAGATACTTTTAATTAGAGAAGCATTGTAACCTAGTGGAAAGAAAATGGGTCTGGGAGTCAGGAGATCTGGGTTCTAATCCTGGTTCTGCCTATTGCCCACTGTGTGACCTTGGATGAGCCATTTAACTTCTCTTTGACTCAGTTTCCTTGTCTATAAAATGGGAGTTAAATACCTGTTCTCCCTCCCCCTGAAAGAGTGAGCCCAGTGACTGATTGGATTATCTTCTATCTACCCTGCACTTAGTAATATGTCACACATATCAAAGAGTTTAACAAATACCACTATTTTATTAGCAGTAGTAGCAGTACTAGTATTATTAGTATTATTATCATCATCATTATTATTATTAGAAAGGATAGGTCTTGCAAATCGTAGAAAATCTACCAACAGACAAGGAATTTGTTCCAACTATCAAAGAAGTCACAACTGCATTCAGAACCAATAATAGAAATGCCCTTTGATTCAATAACATATATGAATACATCTACAAACACTGAGGGAGTGGTGTTGCTTTTCCTCAACATAATGAATTCTGTGGACGTGCCAGAGTATCCTAAAGGTGCTACCATCCTCACCATCTTCAAAAAAAAGGCCCAGCAACTATCAAGACATCACAGGACTCTCCATTGTGAATCAGGGCAAGCTTCCTGGAAGAGGTGGGGTTTTATGAGGGCTTTGAAGATGAGACAACTGTAGTCTGGAGGAATTGGGTGGGAAAGGAGTTTCAGGTTGGGGGAACAGAGTGAGTGAAAGGGTCAAAGGTGGGGGAATTGAGAGTGAAGTACATTAAGAAGGTGAGCTTGGGAGGAGTGAAAAGTGATTGCTGGGGAATAGAAGGTGAAGAGAGCTTATAATGTAAGATGGAAAGTGCTGGTGAAGAGTTTGAAGCCAAAGTTGAGGAGTTTTTGCTTGATGTGGAGGGAGTGTATGGACATTAGAAGGGTGTCAAGTGAGTGATGCGTCGAGAAAATGATCCAAGAAGCAGCACCTACTGTAGACTGGAGAGGATGAAAGCAGGGAGACCACTCAGGAGGCTGATAGAATAGTGATACAACTGTGATATCAATCAATCAATAGGATATTTTTTCAGTATTTTCTGGGTGCAGAGTGCTGTACTAAGTAAGCCCTTGAGAAAATTCAACAAGGTTGATAGACATGATCTCTACCCTCAAGGAGCTTACCATCTACCGGGGAAGACAGACACTAAAATAAATTACAGATAAGAGAAAGAAGGAAAAGGGGATGTATACATGAGTTGGGGCTTTAAGCAATAGCATATTCAGTAGATGTCCATTAGTGCTTATGGGAGTTTGTGAGTACCTAAGTAGTTAGGTGGTTCAGAAGTGTTGAAGTTTTAATTACAGGGGTGTGAGCTAACAGGGGAAATAGTAACAAGATCTTAGATTAGGTTGTTACCTCCATGGATGGAGAGAAAGGTGCAGATTTGGAAGATGTTGTAGAAGAAGGAGTGTGGCCTAATGGAAAGAGCACGGGCTTGGGAGTCAGAGGTCGTGGGCTCTAATCCCTGCTTCACCACTTGTCAGCTGTGTGACTTTGGACAAATCGCTTAACTTCTCTGTTCCTCATTTACCTCATCTGTAAAATGGGGATTAAGACTGTGAGCCCCACGTGGGACAACCTGATTACTTTGAATCTATCCCAGTGCTTAGAAGAGTGCTTGGAACATAGTAAGTACTTAATAGATACCATTATTATTATTATTAAGAAGGACTGGCCAGGCATAGCAGTTGGTTGAATATGAAATCTGAAAGGCACTGAAGAGTTGTGCATGACACGAGGTTGTGGACTTTTGAGAAAAGGAAATGGTGGTGTGACTGACAAGCATGGGAAAGTGAAGAGGATGAGGAGAGGTTTAGGAGGAAAGAGGAGAACTTCAGTTTTAGACAGTTCAGTCTTCTTTGTTCACCTCACTGATTGGAATACGTGAGGAGAGTGGATGCTGGTAGGATACCTAAACAATTGCTATGAGGTGAGCTGAAATTGGGGAGCTGAAAACAAGGGGAACTTAAGAAATGCTTGAAGGAACTAGTGAAATAAAGCCACAGACAGTATTGCATTTCAGTGGTACAGTAGGGAGAGGAGGGCAGTTAGTTATGGGGGGGGGGGGGGGGGCAGCTGATAGAGTGCTTTGAATCCAGTGGTCAAAAGAGCCCTTGGAGGATTTTGAGGTGGGAAGTGATATTCTCCAGTTGAAATTTCAGAAGATGATGTAGGATACTGTATACAGGAAAAACCGAAGAAGGGAACGGGAGACAGAGATACTCTTTGTGGCTCTAAGGCTATTAATAATAATTAAGGTATTAATTAAGCCAATTAAGCCAATTTATTATTTCAATTTCTAAAACATCATTCTGCACATGTCCCCCTACTCCTCAAAAACCTCCAATGGTTGGCCATCTATCTCTGCATCAAGCAGAAACTCCTCACCATTGGTTTTAAGGCACTCAGCCAGCTCTCTCCAACCTACTTATTCTCACTTCTTTCCCACTACAACCCAGCCACATACTTTTCTCCTCTAATACCAACCTAATCATTGTCCCCCATTCTCGTCTCTATAGAGTGTTTCTCTACACATTTTTCTCAGCTAATTGATAGGATAAGATCGAGGAAGAAAATATTATGTGAGATATCTATAAATTTGAATCCTTCTTTAAGCAATTCTTGATTCTTCAGTTATGATAAAGGATGTTCCCAATTCACCTTCTCAAACATTGGAGAATTACTTCCACCTTTACATGCTGCATTAGACAGAAGAATGGCTCACGCCCATCGTTTTCATGTCCACAGTAAGTTATCTTTGACAAGCCTATCATCTTCCACCTGGCTGGGGCTCTTCCCAGCCAGTGAATTCTTGCATTTGTTTTCTATGTCATTAACTTGATTTCTCAGATCTTCAAGTCTCATGTCCATTGATCGTCATTTCCATGGGCATAATTCATCTTCCTGTTACCTTGAGTCAATGCTTTCATTTGCTATTCATTTCTTATTTGTGGCAACTATTTTAACTAGAATCATGTCTAAACTCTCACTGCAAATTCAATGTAATTTGGTATATTAGATCACTGAAGTAATATACAATAGTTTTAAATTGAAAACAGGCAGATTTGACCCTCTTTTATGCCATCTGGGCAAGTGGGACTCTAGTTGAAAAATTACTCATGGATGAACCTTCAAAACATACTCAAATTCAAACAAGCTTGCTGAAGTTTGATATTGGTCTCAGTCTATTTTGGCTGGGGAAAATCAAGCTGACACAAGGGACTTTTCTTGTTGAATTTGAATGTTCTTTCCCTCATAGATGCATTCAGGAAATTCAGAAGTTTTAAGAAAAAGTGCTAATGACTTTCTAGAGTCTGAAAACTGACCAAGTCATATCTCTTTTGTGTTAAACAATTTTTGATTATCATTCCAAGAGGTAAATCCAATGATGTAGATACAACATCATGTGGGATAAAAGCTAGTCTAGAGGTGAGAAACCAGCCTAGTTTTAATCATCATCATTATCATTATTATTTTTATTTGTTAAGTGCTTACTATGTTCCAAGCACTATACTAAGTACTTAGATACAAGATAATCAGAAACAAGATAATTCAGTCTCTGTCCCATGTGAGGCTCACAAATCTAAGGGGAGAGAGAACCAGGTACTTAATCCCATTTTACAGATGAAGAAACTGAGGCTCAGAGAAGTTAAGTGACTTGCCCAAGGTCACACAGCCAGCAAAAGACAGAACTGGGATTAGAGAGAACCACTGTGCAAACAGGGCTCATGTTCTTGGAGCCATACATCAATAATTCCATTTTACAGCTCAACCCAGATACTGTGATCACAATGCAAACTAACAGAAAACATTTAGGATGGCTTCCCAGCCCTGGCTTCTGGATGACTGCCTCAGAAGGTTTTAATGGTGTTGGTAGACTTTGACTTTGAAGAGTCACACAGCAGGCAAATGGAAGAGCCTGGATTAGAACCCAAGTCCCCTGACTCCCCAGCTGGACTTACACAGTGACCTTGGACAGTACTTTACCTTCTTCTCTCCATAGGTTCTGTTTTTGTAAAATGGAAATATTAATGTCTGTCCTTTCCTACTTCGCAGGACTTTGGAAGGACAATGAGGTAATATCTATGTAACATCTGAGGAAAGACTCTATATTCATTCAGTCGTATTTATTGAACGCTTACTGTGTGCAGAGCTATATAAATTTATGATGAGAGTGTTACTAGTATAGGTATGGTTGCTAATTGTTTTTCTTAGAAGTGTGCTTCCAGAATACAGTCATCAGCATATAAAGGTCCGGAGTGAATGATTCAAGGGCTTTTGATGATTTCAGTCATTTGTAGTGACAAAAATCTCCTAGAGGATCGGAAATGTATTCTGACACCATATTCCAGATTCCTATTTACCTACTCCAGCAAGGTTGCATAGAATAAATTAAACAGAACGGGACTTAGTACACATCCCTACTCCCCTCTTATGGTGTTGGGGAAAAAAAATCTGAGAAGGCACCTCCAATCTTATCATTGAGGAGTAGTCTGAGAACCTTAATACATTTCTCAGGTCAGAAAAATTCAGAAAGAATTTGCCAAGGTCTGAATCTACTGATGAGGTCAATTTGTTTCCAAAGTCTATTATCAGGGTAATAATAATAACAATAATAATGATACTTGTTAAGCAGTTAGTGTAAAGCACATTCTAAGCTCTGGGGTAGATACAAGTAAATCAGGCCAGAACTGAGGTATAGAGAGAAGTTAAGTGACTTGACCAAGGTCACACATCAGGCAAGTGGCGGAGCTGGGATTAGAACTCAGGTCCTTTGACTCCCAAATCCTCGCTCTTTCTGCTAGGCCATCTCCAAGAGGCCTTCCCTGACTAAGCTCTCTTTTCCTTTTCTTCCACTCCCTTCTACATCGCCCTGATTTGCCCCCTTTATTCATCCCCCCTCCCAGCCCCATAGACCTTATGGACATATCCGTAATTTATTGATTTATATTAATGTCTGTCTTCCCCTCTAGACTGTAAACTCATCGTGGACAGGGAATGTGTTGTTATACTGTACTCTCTCAAGCACTTAGTAAAGTGATCTGCACACAGTCGGTGCTCATTAAATATGATTGATTGATCGGCTACGCTGCTCCAGAGTATGGAGGTACTGATATAGTTTATTTTATTGCTGCCCAGATATACAGCAAAGAGTATGTCTATTGTGCTGTGCTATGACCTGAAGTTACACTGGGATTTTGAAAGATCCAGGCCTTATGGTTGACAAATAAAACAATGCAGATGGAACAATCCTAAAACACACATGTTGTGGAAGGGATTGTGAGTCAGGCATTTGTCCTATCAACCATGTTGGTGTTTATTTAGTGACTTGCCCAGGGTCACACAGCTGACAATTGGCAGAGCTGGGATTTGAACCCATGACATCTGACTCCAGAGCCCGGGCTCTTTCCACTGAGCCACGCTGCTTCTCTAACATAGTAGGTAGGGATTCCTTGTTGGTTATTCTTCACCCAAGCTGAAAATCAGGTTTAGATTTTCATCTTTGTCCTTCTGAGATTATTGAAGCTGGGTATTGCCTTGATACGTGCTGACTGAACCCAAGTCTCCAATATGAGGTTGTCTACACCAGCTCCCATGGGGAACTCTTCCACTTCCATGGCTTCAACTTCCACCTTTATACAAATGACCCTCATATCTGCCCCCGGCCCCCACCTCTCTCCTGTGCATTCTCATATCGCTTCCTGACTCAATGTCATTTCTACATTGATAGCCCTCCAAGTACTCAAGTGTGTTCAAAAGTACCCAATGTGTTCAAAAGTGAACTCCCCAACTTCTCTCCCAAATCCTCTCCTCCACCAACCTTTTCCCATCACAGTTGACACCACCACCATCTCTGTTGACTCTTCCTTCCCATTCATCTCCCATAAGCAGACTGTTGCCAAATCCTGTCAATTCTTCTTCCCTAACCTTCCCAGAATTCACCCCTTCTTCTTCAAATGGGCCTGAGAGCCAGAGGAACTGGGTTCTAAACCTCATTCTGCCAATTGTCTGCTGGGTGACCTTCGGCAAGTCTCGTCACTCTCTGTGCTTCAGTTACCTCCTTGTGAACCCCCCTTGGGACAACCTGATCACCTTGTAACCTCCCGAGCACTTAGAGCAGTGCTTTGCACATAGTAAGCGCTTAATAAATGCCATTATTATTATTATTATTATTATTATTATTATTATTTATAAAAACCTCATCCTCTGTAGTGTCCTCTTCGAATATGAAGGACAGATATATATAATATGTGGTAACATATCCTAAAATCATTATAACCACCCTTTTATGTAAAAATTATGGTGTGTGTTAAGAATTTACTGTGTCAAGCACTGTTCTAAGCGTTGAGGCAGATACAAGTTCAACAGGTCAGACACAGTCTCTGTTCTACATGGGGCTCACAGTGTAAGTAGGAGGGGGAACAGACATTGAATCCTCATTTTATAGATGAGGAAACTGAGGCACAGAGCAGGCTAGTGACTTGCCCAAGATCACAGCCAGTAACTAACAGAGCTGGGATTAGAACCCAGGTCCTCTGATTCCTGGGCTTGTGCTCTTTCCAGCAGGCAACACTGCTTCTCTTTGGCTGCCCCAAGAAGTTCACCAAGACCCTTAGACTAGTCCATGAGTTGGAGGTGCTCTATCTGAACTTTTCACCATCACAGTGGAGTCTGGCTGTGTAAAGAGTTCCTGTCTAGTTCAAACTATTCTATGATGCCATGCTAGAGCACACACTAAACAATATGAAAGCTGGAATCAAAACATACTCGTAAGCCATTAGGAAATGCTTCCTGCTCAGCGGGCTTTCAGCGTTATAAAAAATCTTGCACTCTGCCCAAGATACCCACTGAACCTAATCCCTTCCCCCAAGGAGCCTACACAATAGGGGTAAGGCAAATAGAGAACCAGGCTGGTAAAATATCAAAGATGATATACCTGAACTTATTGTTTGTTTTGTGTCCAACCCGATAAGCCTATATCTACCCTAGTGCTTAGTAACTAGTGAGCACTTAACAAATGCCATAAAACAAACACAATGAAACAATGAATGCCCCTGTCTCTTCTCTAGCAGGGGACAGGACTTGTGAGCCCTAGTAAGGACTCCTAGAGGGGAGAAAGAGACAATACCTGGACCCCTTGTTGGTAGAGGTTATCGGGCACTCAAATTTGCTTAGAAGTTGTCAGAATCCAGGGCTGTCGAAGGTGTCAAATGATTTTGGAGGGACTATAAAATCAGTATAAAAACTCTTTGCTGCATTTTTCTCAGGTGTCTGTTAAAGTGCAAGATGTAGTTCTGTTGTGCTCCATTTTAATTAGAAACCAGCCAATATGTGATCCAGGCATTGTTTTTGGAATATAAATGAAGTTTAGCAACAACAGGATAACTAACTTTATAAATGAATTGAAGGTTGATGAGGGAGTGTAGCTATCTAGCTCTCTACATGGCTGTGAGAAATGGACCTATCACAAGAAGGCATATTCAGATTTTAAGCAGTTTCACCAAAACCACTACAAGTCATTCATAACATCAAAAGGCAGACCAGGATTACCAAGAACAAGGTCCAGAAAAATCTGGAATTATCTAGTTAAAGTTATCTTCATGAGCATATAAACTGTATAATAGCTCAAATTCTCCATTCCACCTGGACAGTGAAGTCACAGCCATTAGCCAAGTCGGCACATGGCAAAACAAATAACCATTTGAAGCCAAAATACTCAAGTCTCCTTGTCATTAATGGAGGAAACAGTCTCAGGCTTTTTCTTAACAGAATAGAATTTGATGCAGAAGTCTGTCTAATTGACAACTTTTGCTTTTGCTATTTGCTTAATTGTTTTTTCTTAAAACAGATGTGGCAGTTTAAATGGAGAAGACAAGCATTCTTTTTTTACGTAGAGTTGTTTGGTGAAATTTTATCCATAAGAGTCAGTGCTGATGAGAAGGAATCTTTTGCTCGTGTCACTCTTTCTATAGGAAGTAAAGAAAACCCTGAAAAAACTCCTAAACCCTGCTTTCCACAATATGATCAGTTTGACTGGGCTTTTTGTTTCCTTAGAAGTTCCCAGACTAACAGCAGTAAAGGGATACATGTTCAGGACTCAGGGATATGTGATAAAACAAGCAGTGTCATCTTTGATCAAGCAGGCTGCCATAGTTTTTTGATCAGGCTCTGACGTGGTACTAATGGTACATGCCTCGAAGAACATTTCTCGAGAAGTAGCGTGGTTTAGTGGAAAGAACATGGGCTTGGGAGTCAGAGGTCATGGGTTTTAATCCCGGCTCCACTACTTGTCTGCTGTGTGACTTTGGGCAAGTCACTTAACTTCTCTGTGCCTTAGTGACCTCATCTGGAAAACGGAGATTAAGACTGTGAGCCCCACGTGGGACAACCTGGTAACCTTGTATCTACCCCAGTGCTTAGAACAGTGCTTGGCACATAGTAAGTGCTTAACAAATACCATTCACTCATTCATTCATTCATTCATTCACAGGATCATTCTATAGCTACAAGGAAGCAGGGTGGCCTAATGGAAAGAGCACAAAGTTGGGAGTCATAGGACCTGGATTCTAATCCCAGTTCTGCCACTCACTTGCTTTGCAACCTCAGGCAAGTCATTTCATTTCTCTGTGCCTCAGATTTGTCATCTGTAAAATGGGAATTAAATCCTGCACCTTCCTATTTATTAATAATAATAATATTAATAATAGTGATGGGATTTGTTAAGTGATTACTATGTGCAAAGCACTGTTCTAAGCGCTGGGGAGAATGCAGGGTGATCAGATTGTCCCACGTGGGGCTCACATTCTTCATCCCCATTTTACAGATGAGGTAACTGAGGCACAGAGAAATTAAGTGCTTGCCCAAAGTCACACAGCTGACAATTGGAGGAGCAGGGATTTGAACCCATGACCTCTGACTCCCAAGTCCATGCTCTTTCCATTGAGCCATGCTGCTTCTCTGAAAGTGAGCCCCAGGTGGGACAGGCATGGTGTCCAACCTGAATTTCATATCTACCCCAGCATTTAGTACTGCACTTCACACATAGCAAGCGCCTCATAAATAGTATTATTTTATTGTTTGTTCACCAGGGGTTGGTTTGTCCCCATGCAGAGCAGGGTCAAAAAACCGATGTTTCTGATAGAATGGTACTCTTCAAAAACACTTGGCCACTGAGCATCAGAATTGTATTTTGAAAGGATTTGCTGCAAAAGTATTTGGTGACAACACAAACATTTTTTATGGCATTTTGGTAAGCATTTGCTATGTGACAAACACTGTACTAAAAGTATCAAGCTGGACACAGTCCATGTCCCACATGGGGCTTGCAGTCTTAATCCCCATGTTACAGAGGAGGTAATTGAGGCACAGATAAGTGAAAGGACTTGCCCAAGGTCACACAAAAGACCAGTGGTGGAGTGGGGATTAGAACCCAAGTCCTTCTGACTCCCAGGCCCGGGCTCTAACCCTGCTTCTCAACACCTTAGATATTTTCTTCCAGTTTTCTCAGTTTAGTAACATTGCTGTAAGTACTCCAGCAACCACTTTAAGAAATGCATTAAAATAAAAGCATATTCATTTACAAGACAATTCGCAAAGGGTTGTCAGGCACAGTAAATGCCTTGCTCCAAGAATGTCCAGTACAGATGGAGCCAGTTGGATTTGCAACATTCATTCTTATTATAATGTAATGACAATTTAAACCAAGATAGCTATTGCAATAATATAGATTTCATAAAAATAAACTAAAGTAGAATTTATTTGGTCTCAGAGAACACTGAAGATACTAAATAGTGGTTGAAGAAGAATGTTGTGATATAAAGGAAAAATAGCTTCTGCATTTGTATAGAGCATATTGACTGCTAACAAACATTCGGGATCCCATTTATCTTGAAATTGATGTTGTTCAGAGTCATTGGAGGTCAAAAGTTCTGTTGTCAGTGCATAATATTTTATTGGACTATGAGAGACTTTAATTTCCCATTGTGCAAATTTGGATTAGAGGGCCTTAAAAAGAATACAAATAATTCATTTCATACTGTTTAGACCAGATATGGAATTGAGTAAATTGTACACAAACATAGCTATGTAGTAATAGTAGTTATGGAGTGGATTGTTATTACTATTATTATAGTAAATACTGGCATTTGTTCTAAGGATTCAGAATAATTTCAAACCCTTTATTGCATGCTATTGTTTAGTTATCTTCGTAGAATCCTGACCTCTTCTGGATCTCTTTTGCCAGCTCTTCCTCTGCCTCCCACCCCTCAGGGCTCAGTTCTGGGTCCCCTTCTATTCTCCATCTACACTCATTCCCTTAGAGAAATCATTCGCTCCCATAGTAATAATAATCGTGGTATTTGGTAAGTTCTTACTATGTGCCAGGCACCGTACTAAGCACTGGGGCGGATACAAGCAAATCAGGCTGGACACAGCCCCTTTCCCACATGGGGCTCACAGTCTCAATCCCCATTTTACAGATGAGGTAACTGAGGCACAGACAAATGAGGTGACTTGCCCAAGGTCACACAGCAGACAAGTGGCAAAGCCGGGGTTAGAATCTATGACCTTCTGACTCCCAGCAGCGTGGCTCAGTGGAAAGAGCCCGGGCTTTGGAGTCAGAGGTCGTGGGTTCAAATCCCGGCTCCGCCACTTGTCAGCTGGGTGACTTTGGGCAAGTCACTTCACTTCTCTAGGCCTCAGTTCCCTCATTTGTAAAATGGGGATGAAGACTGTGAGCCCCCCGTGGGACAACCTGATCACCTTGTAACCTCCCCAGCTCTTAGAACAGTGCTTTGCACATAGTAAGCGCATAATAAATGCCATTATTAATATTATTATTATTACACCGCACTGCTTCTCATGGCTTCAACTCCCATTTCTACGGTGATGATTCCCAAATCTGCTTCTCCAGCTCTGTCCTCTTTTCTTCTCTGCAATCACACATTTCTTTCTTTGGGACATCTCTACTTGGATGTCCTGCAGGAAACTTCAAGCTCAACATGTCCCAAACTAAACTACTCATCTTCCCTCCCGAATCCTCTGTTCTCCCTGAACTTTCCTTTCCCCCGTCTCGCAACCTTGATATGATCCTTGACTCCTCTCTCCTTCAACCTTGCATATTCAGTCACCAAATTCTATTGGGTTTTTTAAAAATGGTTTTTGTTAGGTGCTTACTGTGTGCTAAACTCTGAGCTAGGTACAAGTTAATCAGGCTGGACACAGTCCCTGTCTCACATGGGGCTCACAGTTTTAATCCCCATTTTACAGATGAGGTAACTGAGGCACAGAGAAATGAAGTGACTTGCCCATGATCACACAGCAGACAATTGGCAGATTCAGGATTAGAACCCAGGTCCTTCTGACTCCCAGCCCCGTGCTCTATCCATTAGGCAACACTGCTTCTAAACAGCAATGATACCACTGAGAAATCCAGAAAGTTGCATTTGCAGTTTATTATACTAGACTAGTCATTTCATTTATGGTGTTTTCAGAAAAAAATTAATTTTCTTGTTCATTGGGTAATTATGGAAAGATATGTTTCCTTCCTCACATATGTTTTCCTATATTTGGAGCCACATTTGTGTAGAAATCAATAAGATAATTAAATTGACCATGCCATTATCATTTGAGGTTACAAAATTAGGCCCTTGCCTGCTGGGATAATTTCTAAAAAAAGTAATCTGAAACCAATTATTTTACATTGTATAAAAGCTTCCAACTTATCTCCAGATAAGGAGCACCATTAAATCCACTCTGTTTAACACTGTTAAGATAAATGGATGCATCTTATCCTGGTCATGTTTCCTTGGATTTTTGCCAACTATAATTTAGGGGGAAAAAATGAAAACATTTTCAGTTTATTAAGAAGATAATGTTAATGTTGTTCTAGATCACAGGCATAACATCTTTGATCATTATCTTGTTGGGGACTCTGGCTCTGCCATGATTACTGAGGCCTTTATAGAACTCTCCTCTGGATTTTAGCTGGAGTTTCATATCATGTGCCATTCTTGGATTGCTCTAAATTCCAGAGAGCTAACTACTCTGGTCCACACTGTGGACCACCCCCTTCTCCTCAACACGCTATCTGACCTTGGCTTCACAGACTCCGTCCTCTCCTGGTTCACCTCTTATCTCTCCGGTCGTTCATCCTCAGTCTCTTTTGCAGGCTCCTCCTCCCACTCCCATCCCCTTACTGTGGGGGTTCCCCAAGGTTCAGTGCTTGTTCCCCTTCTGTTCTCGATCTACACGCACTCCCTTGGTGACCTCATTCGCTCCCACGGCTTCAACTATCATCTCTACGCTGATGACACCCAGATCTACATCTCTGCCCCTGCTCTCTCTCCCTCTCTCCAGGCTCGCATCTCCTCCTGCCTTCAGGACATCTCCATCTGGATGTCTGCCCACCACCTAAAACTCAACATGTCGAAGACTGAACTCCTTGTCTTCCCTCCCAAACCCTGCCCTCTCCCTGACTTTCCCATCTCTGTTGATGGCACTACCATCCTTCCCGTCTCACAAGCCCGCAACCTTGGTGTCATCTTCGACTCCGCTCTCTCGTTCACCCCTCACATCCAAGCCATCACCAAAACCTGCCGGTCTCAGCTCCGCAACATTGACAAGATCCGCCCTTTCCTCTCCATCCACACCGCCACCCTTCTCATTCAAGCTCTCATCCTGTCCTGTCTAGACTACTGCATCAGCCTTCTCTCTGATCTCCCATCCTCGTGTCTCTCCCCACTTCAATCCATACTTCATGCTGCTGCCCAGATTGTCTTTGTCCAGAAACGCTTTGGGCATGTTACTCCCCTCCTCAAAAATCTCCAGTGGCTACCAATCAATCTGCACATCAGGCAGAAACTCCTCACCTTGGGCTTCAAGGCTGTCCATGACCTCGCCCCCTCCTACCTCACCTCCCTTCTCTCCTCCTACAGCCCAGCCCGCACCCTCCGCTCCTCTGCCGCCAATCTCCTCACCGTACCTCGTTCTCGCCTGTCCCGCCATCGACCCCCGGCCCACGTCATCCCCCGGGCCTGGAATGCCCTCCCTGTGCCCATCCACCAAGCTAGCTCTCTTCCTCCCTTCAAGGCCCTACTGAGAGCTCACCTCCTCCAGGAGGCCTTCCCAGACTGAGCCCCCTCCTTCCTCTCCCCCTCCTCCCCCTCTCCATCCGCCCATCTTACCTCCTTCCCTTCCCCATAGCACCTGTGTATATGTATATATGTTTGTACATATTTATTACTCTATTTATTTATTTTACCTGTACATATCTATTCTATTTTATTTTGTTAATATGTTTGGTTTTGTTCTCTGTCTCCCCCTTCTAGACTGTGAGCCCACTGTTGGGTAGGGACTGTCTCTATATGTTGCCAACTTGTACTTCCCAAGCGCTTAGTACAGTGCTCTGCACACAGTAAGCGCTCAATAAATACGATTGATGATGATGATGATAACTAGTCCTAGGTTAGGATTACGTAGTTTAAATGGTCCCAATATCAATCTAACAAAGTAAAATTTTCTGCTCTAAAAAGGGGCTCGTAGCCATGTCATCAGTTCTTCCACTGCAAAGTATTGCGGGTGGAAATCCTGGCACCAGGTGAACCTTGTTCATTTCAAATTCATCTTCATTTGCTGTATAATTCTGTCCCCTCCTCTGCCCGGCTTTAATACTCCGACCTCCCTTACTGACTCCCATGCCCAATACCCACACCAACTATTCCAGACCTTTAAGTCCCTTCTTTAACCCCCAGTGTTCCCCCCCCCCCCGCCACACACACACTTATGATAACCTTGCCATCTATTTTGTTCACAAAATTGAAATCATCGAGGGTTAACTTCCTCACATCTCTCCCTCACCTCCCCATTCACTTACACAACTTCAACTACCACTTCTGTGAGGGCCCCCCCACCTGCCAGGGCCCTGCAGCTGGGAACTGGCTAACAAGGAGGGAGCAGCCTTTCCCAAATCTACATCTCCAGTCCTGATCATCCTCCCTCTCTGCAGTGTCTCATTTCCTCCTGCCTTTGAAACATCTATACTAAGGTGTCTTCCTGTCACCTCAAAGTTAACATGTCTAAAACAGAACCCTGTCCTCTTCCTGACTTTCCCATCACTGTAGATGGCACCACCACCCTTCCCGTCTCACAAGTCCGTAACCTTGGTGTTATCCTTGACTCCTCTCATTCAACCTACATATTCAGTCCATCACTAAATCCTGTTGGTTTTGCCTTCACAACATCCCTAAAATCCACCCTTTCCTCTCCACCCAAACTTCTATCATGTAAATCCAATCACTTATCCTATCCCGCCTTGATTACTGTATCAGCTTTCTTGCTGAACTCCCTGCCTCTTGTCTCTCTCCACTCCAGTCCATACTTCATTCTACTGCCAAGATCGTTTTTCTACAAAAATATTCAGACCATGTTTCCTATTCCTCAAGAACCTCCAGTGGTTGCCCCCCCCACCTCGGCATCAAACAGAAACTCCTCACAATTGGCTTCAAAGCATTCAATCTCTTTGCCTACTTGCTACTCTCCTACTACAACCCAGCCCATGCACTTCGCTCCTCTAATGCTAACCTTCTCACTCTACCTCTAGAGAAACAGCATGGCTCAGTGGAAAGAGTCAGAGGTCGTGGGTTCAAATCCTGACTTCTCCAATTGTCAGTTGTGTGACCTTGCGCAAGTCACTTAACTTCTGTATGCCTCAGTGACCTCATCTGTAAAATGGGGATAAAGACTGTGAGCCCCACGTGGGGCAACCTGATCACCTTGTATCCTCCCCAGCGCTTAGAACAGTGCTTTGCACATAGTAAGTGCTTAACAAATGCCATCATTATTATTATTATCTCATCAATCTCGCCACCGATTTCTCACCCATGTCCTGCCTCTGGCCTGGAACACTCTCCCTCCTCATATTTGACAGACAATGACTCTCCCCCCCACCCAACAAAGCCTCATTGTAGGCAGTCTCCTCCAAGAGGCCTTCCCTAACTAAGCTCTCTTCTTCTTCTCCCTTCTCCATCACCCAGACTTGCTCCCTTTATTCATCCCCCCTCCCAGCCCCACAGCACTTATGTACATATCTGTAATTTATGTAGTTACATTAATGTCTATCATCCCCTTTAGACTGTAAGCTTGTTGTGGGCAGGGAATGTGTCTATTGTTATAGTGTGCTCCCCCTAGCACTTAGTACAGTGCTCTGCACACAGTAAGTGCTCAATAAATATGACTGACTGACTGCTTTGTACTTAGAAGCAGTGTGCCACAATGGAAAGAGCATGGGGCTGGGAGTCACAGGACCTGGGATTTAATCTCAGCTCCACTACGTACCTGCTGTGTGACCTTGGGTGAGTCACTTAATTTCTCTGTGCCTCACTTCAGTTCAGTGCAAAAATGAGGGAACCTCAAGAAACTCCAGTGTTTGCCCATCCACCTCCGGATCAAACAAAAACTCTTCACCATCGGCTTTAAAGTACTCAATCATCTCGCCCCCTCCTACCTCACGTCACTACTCACCTACTATAATCCAGCCCACACACTTTGCTCCTCTAACGCTAACCTTCTCACTGTACCTCGATCTCATCTATCTCGCCACCGAACTCTCGCCTAGGTCCTGCCTCTGGCTGGGAACAACCTCCCTCCTCATATCTGAGGGAATGTGTCTGTTCATTGTTATAGTGTGCTCTCCCTAGCACTTAGTACAGTGCTCTGCACACAGTGAGCACTCAATAAATATGATTGAATGAATCTGACAATTACTCTCTGCGCTTCAAAGCCTTATTGAAGGCACATCTCCTCCAAGAGGCCCTCCCTGACTAAGCTCTTCTTTCCTCTTCTCCCACTCCCTTCTGCGTCACCCTTAATTCATCCCCCCTCCCAGCCTTACATACACATCTATAATTTATTTATTTTGCTCTTCTTTCCTCTTCTCCCACTCCCTTCTGCATCACCCTTAATTCATCCCCCCTCCCAGCCTTACATACACATCTATAATTTATTTATTTTAATGCCTGCGTCCCGCTCTAGACTGTAAGCTCATTTTAGGCAGGGAATGTGTCTATTATTGTACTCTCCCTAGCACTTATTCCAGTGCTCAGCACACAGTAAACACTCAAATATGATTGAATGTAATAAAAAATGGGGATTCAATACCTGTTCTCCTTACTTAGGCTGTGAGCCCCATGTGGGACCCAATTAAATTGCATCTACCACAGTGCTTATTACAGTGCTTGGCTCAAAATAATAATAATGGCATTTGTTAAGCGCTCATAGTAAGCACTTAACAAATACATTAAGACTGTAAACCCCACGTGGGAGAGGGATTATGTCCAACCTGATTACTCTGTATCTACCACAGCGCTTAGAAGAGTCGATGTCCTACAGTAAGCGCTTAACAAATACCATAAAAATACCACAATTATTAATAAATATGATTGATTAAAACACCGCGGTTTTTATTTCAGGACCAAGATCAACGGGAAATCAATTTGCGCAATAAAATGAGAGAAACGTTTATTTTCCTTCAAAATTAATTTATTGACTTTTGAACTCCACTATTTCTTAACTTTTTGAACTCAGTCTAAGCCATTGCCAAGGCATCAAAGCAAAAGTGATATCTGAACACAGAACCTCTAAAGTCCCACCCCAAGTATGGGATAGAGGGAATCTATCATCGGAAGACTGGATTTCCAATCAATGAGCCCTCTTGGAAAATCTGGAAACCCACATGTCTTCATCGGTGAAAAATTGGTTGACGAATTGGCAGTTGGACCCAACCTCCTGGAACACTGGACCGCATTTAGCAGTGTAGCCAGTCTGGGATACGGCTCCTCAGTTGACTGCAGATTTGGGAGACTTTAAGAAACTTTTTCTTGTCTTCTTCAAATTTTTATCCTTCTTGGCCAGGCCTTCATTCTGTTTCTGGGTGCACACTAACAACGTTTCTATCCGGTTGGGCCAGTCATGGGTTTTTCCCCCAAGAACACAGTTACGTTCTACAAAATACCCATATATTTTTCCCCCATCACTGCGGGATTGTCGTCTTCTCCGCTAGAAACTTGCTTCAAGAATGAACCATCTTGGGGTTCAGGAAGCAGATTGGGTATTTCCACAAGGTCGCCCGGGGGATCTTGTTGTAGTTTCAGCTGAGTTATTTCCTCAAATAAAGGTTGATTCATGATGGAAGGCTGAAGAGAGGGACCCTCGGGAACGCTTCTCGGTTCTGACTCTTGGATCGTCTGAAAGGTTCGTTTCTCAGACGATCGCTGCTCTTCGGTAGTTCCGGGTGGAAATGTCTGGGATTCTTCCAACGGCAACCTCAGGTTTTGAATGAACTCCCTAATATAAACCTTTCTTTCTTGCCAGATGTCTAGCAGCCTATTAAAGCATGCCCTGCACTCCTCGTCATGGCTGCCATGAACAAGACGGGCGGCCTCCTGAAGGACGGTCGCGAACAAGATGAGAAATTCGGGGCCCCCTTTTCGGCCGTTCTGGAGAACATCGTTCGCCAGGTACAGGAGGATAATCTTCCGTCCCGGGTTGACCAGGCGGAACTGCTGAAGCCACACGGAGGCGACGGTGCCCGCGTTCTGGCGGAATTGGAGGACCCACTGGGATAGGGCCACGATGCTTTTCTGAGAGATTTGGAGTTCCGACAGTTTCTCAACTAGAATCGTTTCGGCAATGGCAGCCATGGTCGGCTTCGGCGGGGCGAAGTCGCGATGGAGGGTTTTCAAAAGTCTTGAGAAAGACTGGGAGAAGGCTCGATCGAGGCGGCGGGGCGGGAGCAACTGTCAAAAAGACGGCGGCTGACGGAGCAGAAGGTCCGTGACAGGAAGTGGGGTGGCTGAGGTGAGGGGGGAGGGGCGGGTTTCTCTGGCAAGCGGCGCGCGCACCTCCAACGGTCGCCTCTCCTTGGCGCGAGCCCCAGCGCGGCAGGGGGCGGGGCCGGGCCGCCTGCCCCTAGCGGACGATCGGGGCCCCCACCCAGAATAATAATAACAACAATAATAATAATAATAATAGCATTTGTTAAGCTCTATGTGCAAAGCACTGTTCTAAGCCCTGGGGGTGGGGGGGGGGATACAAGGTGATCAGGTTGTCCCTCGTGGGGCTCACAGTCTTCATCCCCATTTTACAGATGAGGGAACTGAGGCACACAGAAGTTGTGACTTCCCCAGTCACACAGCTGACAAGTGGCAGAGCCGAGATTAGAACCCACGACCCCTGGCTCCCAAGCCCGGGCTCTTTCCACTGAGCCACGCTGCTTCTCTTAGTATGTGCAAAGCACTGTTCTAACCGCTGGGGAGGTTCCAAGGTGATCAGGTTGTCCCACGGGGGCTCATAGTCTTAATCCCCATTTTACAGATGAGGGAACTGAGGCTCAGAGAAGTTAAGGAACTTGCCCAAGGTCACACAGCAGACATGTGGCAGAGCCAGGATTAGACCCCACAACCTCTGACTCCCAAGCCCGGGCTCTTTCCACTGAGCCATGCTGCTTCTCTGTACTTCTGTATACTGAGAAGAGGGACCTGATTGTATCTACCCTAGCTCTTAGAACAGTGCTTGACACATAGTAAGCGTGTAACAGATACCTTTGAAAAAAAGCAACATTTCTCTAGACTGTAAGGTTACAGTTCTCTGGATGAAAAGCTCCTATTCATTCATTCATTCAATCGTATTTATTGAGCGCTTACTGTGTGCAGAGCACTGTACTAAGCACTTGGGAAGTACAAGTTGGCAACATATAGAGACGGTCCCTACCCAACAGCGGACTCCTACTGCGCAGGAAACGTGCTTAACAACTCCATTGTATTGTACTCTCCCAATCACTTGGCACAGTGTTCTGCACAGAGTAAGTGCTCAATAAATACCATTGATTTTTTTAATGGTATTTGTTAAGCGCTTACTGTGTTCCAGGCACTTGATTGATTCCCCTTATCTTTAACTCCAGGCTACCTAAATCAAGCAGCAGATGATTAGGTCCAGAGTCCAGGGACACAGGTCTTTGGCCTCAGGCCCTTGACTTAGCAGACCTTTCATGAAACATCTATTTAAGTTTTGTTTCTTGTCTGCTATCTGTCCAAATTCAGATGCAGTATGGAAATTAGCATCTTAGAAATACTTAGATCTACATTTTTCTGGAAGCTAAGCTTCAGTTGTTTGCATTGAAAGCTAACTGCCACTATCAGGGAAATCCTGCTGCACTAAACTACAATTAATTACATTCTTTCTGACCAGGCAAATGGAAAGAGTCATCCTTTTGGACTGAAATAGGAAATCTTTATTCTTAATAAAAAAAGGAAAGCTTCCTGTTGTATTTCTTTTTAGACTTTTTGTATGATCAGCTTCTTTTTCAACAGTGTCATAAACAAGTTCGGAATAAGAGAAGTGCATTTAGTTGTATAGCTATCTCCTGAGTAAATATATGACTCTTTGTTCACAGAGCTCCAAAACCTATTTGAATTATTTAGAAGTTGCTTGATTCTCAAAATTCTGTTAAGCTTAAATACAGTAAGCAAGAAGATCAGTCAATCTCCCACTCCCCTCTGTGTCCCCCTGACTTGCTCCCTTTATTCATTCCCCCTCCCGGCCCCACAACACTTATATACATAGCTGTCCTTTATTTAGTTACATTAATGTCTGCCACCCCCTCTAGACTGTAAGCTCGTTGTGGGCAGGGAATGTGTCTATTGTTATATTGTACTCTCCCTAGCATTTAATAATGATGATGGCATTTGTTAAGCACTTACTGTGTGCCAAGCACTGTTCTGAGCACAGTTTACTTTACAGTAAGTGCCAAGCACTTAGTACAGTGCTCTGCACACAGTAAGTGCTTAATAAATACGATTGAATGAATGAATGCTCAATAAATATGATTGACTGATTTGCATTTCTTGAGCACTTACTATGTGCAGAGCTCTGTACAAAATGATTGGGAAAATACAATAAAATAGAGTTGGTAGACATGATCCCTGTCCTCAAGGAGTTTAAAGTTTGTACTTCACAGGCATTAGTTGTGTGTGCACAGAACAAATGTCACTGTTTATTGTTGTATTGTACTTTCCCAAGCTCTTAGTACAGTGCTCTGCACACAGTAAGTGCTTAATAAATACAATTGAATGAATGAATGAACAAGAGCTTACTTGCTCTCCTTTCACCATCATACCCAGACAAGTTGCCCACCTCCCACCTACTGTTTGGTTACTTCGGAGTAATCCGCTTGATTACTCTCCTCCACAAGATTGTACAGTCTCTCACTAGGTTGTAAGCGTTTGATAGCAGAGATCTTGTCTATTTATTCTATTGTACTCTCCCAAGATCATTGTGGGCAGAGAATGTTGTCTGTTATATTGTTATAGTGTACTCTCCCAAGCACTTAGTACAGTGTTCTGCACACAGTAAGCACTCAATAAATATGATTGACTGACTTAATAGAGTGTTCTGTACACAGAGACACTCAATAATATTGATTCATTTGGTCTTTCCTCATGGAAACACCGCTAGTTGAAGCTGATTGGGGGTTGGTTTAGCAGTTAGTTGACAGGATCAGGCCTTTCAAATCTCTCCAGAGGCACTGTCTCGCAAAGAATTGTCCTTGCCTGCATAGGTCCTGCTGTTTTCTGGCTCTTGTATATCTAGGTCATATGACCTCTCACGCATGTCCTGCTTCTGGCCTGGAACACCCTCCCTATTCATATCTAACAGACAATTACTCTACTCACCTTCAAAGCCTTATCGAAGGCACATCTCCTCCAAGAGGCCTTCCCTGACTAAGCCTTCATTTCCTCTTCTCCCTCTCCCTTCGGCATTGCCCTGGCACTTGGATCTGTTCCTGTTATTCACCTCTTCCTCAGCCCTACAGCACTTATGTACATATCCATAATTTATTTGTTTATATTAATGTCTGTGTCCCCTTCTAGATTGTAACTCACTGTGGGCAGGGAATGTGTCTACCAACTCTGTTATATCGTACTCTCCCAATCACTTAGTACAGTGTCCTGCACACGGTAAGCACCCAATAAATATGATTGATTGATTGATAGTTGTGCAGAGGTCAGTTGTGTATTTGGGGGGCAGTTCTGTTGATGTTCTTTAGGGGTTTTGTTTCTTTTCCTTGCTTTTTGCAAGAAAGTGGAAAAGACCCCACCACACATGCACACAAATCCTTTCTGAGTCACTCTGAATATCACACTTAATGACGACTTACCAAATGGGTGAGGGTGAAAAGGTCTCACTGCCCTTTGAGGTCTCAGAGATATTCTTTCTGTGGTCATAGATTGTCCGTGTCCTCCCCACTTGCCATCTCACAATGCGTCCCACTGGGCAAGGGTGGACAAGAGGAGAAAATGTGGATGGCTTCGCACACACCATCATCATTATTGAAAAACAATCCAAATTCATGTCCCGTTGGTGGTAAGACATACCTTTCTGCTCTTAACCACTGATGTCTGAGCAAGGCTTATCCAAATTGCAAGGGTTCAGAAAAGGTGCCTTACTGCCTTTTCATGGGCAAAGGGTTCAAGTAGTGTGCAGGAGATTCTCTCTCAATGACACATATTTATGAATACAGTTTCACCATTGGCTACTTCATTTTTGAACTCCCAATTCTAAAAATCAAGGAGTGGATTTTTCTACTATTTGAATGGAAAGTCAATGGAATTTTCTGCAGAGATGTTTAGAAATTTGTCTTGGTTTTCTCTTTCAGAAATCGGGCATGTGGAATAAAATTTGCCAATCCAGCAATGATAATAGAACAAGGGAGAAACAGGGGTTTTCCTCATGGCTTCTAGAAGTCAGTGTGTGTAAATTTAAGGGGCATGGAAAATACAGAGGAAGAACTAACTGTTGCAGCTATAATGTAATTTCACTACCTGGTGGGTCAGCCCACAAAACTAGAGTTTCGGGCTAGAAAGATATTGATTGTTCAGGTAAGAAATGGAAAAAAGGCATCTAGAACTATTTTTGTTCTTCTAGGGTAGCTATCAATCCTCAGAGATACAAGTAACAGAAGGAGGCCAACAGGCAGAGAGTGTCAGTAGTAGAGGGGAAACTGAAAAGAGTAAACATGACATTATGGCAGAAGTATATTACAGATCTCCAAAACAGGAAGATAAAGTCTCCAGATATGTACTGGAAAAGCAATTCAGTAGGTCATGCAGAAATGTGAATTGCACTTGCGTTAGTATTCTAGGGCAGAAAGCAGAGGCATCTACAAAGACAGATACCCTTTTTGTCCTAACAGAAAGAATTAGATGAAGATTAGGAAGAAGATGATATCATGGTGGGGGAGATCACAAGATGATTGTACTCAATTTCTTCAAAAAAGGGAGAGGTCAGCAAGATAAAGAAGATGAATTTTAAGAAAACAAATTTTACAAGAAGCAGCATGGCCTAGTGGAAAGAGCACAGTCTTGGGAGTCAGAGACCTGGGTTCTAATTCCAGCTCTGCCACTTGTCTGCTGTGTAACCTTGGGCATGTCATTTGACTTCTCTCTGTTTCAGTTACTTCATCTAAAAAAATGGGATTAAGGCAGTGCCCTATGTGGTACAGGAACTAGGTCCAATCCGACTATCTTGTACCTCCTTCAGTGTTTAGTACAGTGCCTGACACATAGTAAGCACTTAAGGAATACCATTTAAAAAAATACAAGTTTTCAAACAATAGTAGGAAACACCCAAAGGAAAGAAAGTCTAAAAGGCAAAGAAGCCCCCCAAAGCCAGATATTTATCAAAAAGACAGATCTGCAGGCTCAGGAATGAACAAAATCAGTGCAGAGGAAGGACAGAAAGATTAACTATGATAAACTGGGTAAACCAAATACCCTTGAGGGACCCAGTAGGTAAATGAGAAAGCTACAAAAAATAGAAATTAGGGCAGATCATTAAAGGGACCTAAAAAAAAAATCACAATTATTTGGGAATAGAATTAGAGAAATATTTGGATTAGAAATGCAAAAGCATGAGCCATGCATGGCTTAGTAGATAGCGCACAGGCCTGGGAGTCAGAAGGAACTGGGTTCTAATCCCGGCTCTGACACTTGTCTACTGTGTGACCTTGGGCAAGTCACTTCACTTCTCTGTGCCTCAGTTACCCCATCTGTAAAATGGGGATTGGGACCGAGAGCACCATGTGGGGCAGGGACTGTGTCCAACCCGATTTGCTTGTATCCACTCCAGTGCTTAATACAGTGCTTGGCACGAACTAAGTGCTTAAAAATACCATTATTAATATTTTGTTTTCTTTTTTCTCTAAAGGAAAGTTCACAGTTATGAAGAATATTTATACTTCAAATGGGGGTGCGAGAAGTAAAAAAGGTTTACGTTAGAGTACTAGGCAGAGAAAGACAGCAGAAAGCAGAGAGAGACAGAAACCAGGGCACGAGAAAACAGAGATGGAAGGAGGTGAGACACACCTTCATACTCACTAAGACAGACCCTAACAGCGACTAACTTGCCAACAGTATAGATGTCCTCTAAGCAAAGTGGACAAGGGCAACTGCAGTAGGAGAAGGGAAAAATCAGCTTGGGGCAGCCATTGCTTGCTGTTCAAATTCTGCAGCTAAAGCCCAGAGGAACTGGTGAAGGCAAGGAATAGAACAGCCAGTGGTGTAGATACAAGTTTATAAGGTTGGACACAGACACTGACGGACGAGTCTCCCCACCTCCAAAGCCATATTGAAGGCACATCTCCAAGATCCCTTTCCTGACTAAGCCCTCATTTCCTCTTTTTCCACTCCCTTCTGCATCACCCTGACTTGCTCCCTTTTATTCACCCAGCCCCACAGCACTTATATCCATATCCACAATTTAATTATTTATATCAACATCTGTCTCCCCCTCTAGACTGTAAGCTCACTGTGGGCAGGGAACATGCCTGTTATATTGTTGTGTCGTTCTCTCCCAAGTGCTTAGTACAGTGCTCTGTGCACAGTAAGTGTTCAATAAATTACAGTCGATTGACGGATTGATTGACACAGTCTCTGTTCCACAGTCTAAATTGGAGAGAGCAGATTTAATCCCCATTCTGCAGGTGGGGTAACTGAGACACAGAGAACTGAAGTGACTTGTCTAAGGTCACACAGCAGACACGTGGCAGAGGTGGGATTAGAAACCCAGGTCCTCTGACTCTCAGGCCCATGATCTTTCCACTAGACCACACTGCATCTTTATAATACATGATTCCAGACATCGAGAAGCTTCCTGTGTAATCCCTGGCCTTCTGGGCTCTGTGCTGAGAATTCTGGCTCATCAGTGGCATCAGGCAGGCATGCCTGCACTCCGCATTTGTTACGTTTACTTTCTTCTGCGACACTCACCTTGCTTCTGTCATCATGTCAGTCCCTGTGAGAGAGAGAGAGTGTTGCTTGTGACTTTAACAGTTACCCAGTGGGCAGGAGAGAGTGGGAAGGCCAGTGATTGGTATTTAGCCCACCCTCCTACGGGAGTTGAGCTTTGTGTCATTTTATATACTGGGCCATTCTGCACCCAAAATTTTAGAAAGATCACAGATCACAGATCTTAGGAAGATGTGCACTAGTTTGGAGCCAATTTTGTTTAATTTTACAAGTTCATCTTATTTTTTATAAATTATGTTTTATTCCTCAATGGAAGGTAAGGCTTAGAGCATCTCTCAGCAGACTTAATTTCCATTGAGACAAATTTATTCATTTGATAGCTAGAACCACAGTTCTTGAAAAATGCTGGTTTAATGATTCAAATGTCTTTTCACCTTAAAAAACCAACCTCTCTTTCCCCTTTTCTTGTGATTAGTGAACCTCGGGCAAAAATAATCATATAAAATTCAATTTTCAGAGATCTATTCAGGAGCAGAATATTGTACCATGGTTACAGTTTTCATGATCTATCATCTAACCGACTGCAATTAAAAAACAATCTGAAAACAAACTAAACTTCCTCAATCCTTTGCATATTTCTGATAAAGAAATCAACCTAAGTGATATTAGGAATTAATAGTTCTGCCTACATCAAGGCACATCGTAGTTCAAACCGATGTGGAAACATGTCAGTCTGTTAATCCTCTCCTCCAGAAATGCTGTCTCCCCAAATTGCTGCTGATTGATAATGACAGCATGTTATTTTAACTCATATTTTTTCATCCCGTTCCTGTACATTCGGTACATATCTGTAGAAAGTTGGTCCTTTGGGATACTTCTCCACATAGATTTGATAATTCATCACCGTGCTGCAGCCTTCCATTATCCTGTAATGTTTTAATATTTTTAAATAAATCAATCACTGGTATTTATTGAGTGCTTACTGTGTGTAGAGCACTGTATTAAGTACTTAGGAATGCATAATGGAGTAACCTGCGAGCCCCATGGGAGAGAGGGATTGTGTCCCGACCTAATTAACTTGTGTCTACCTTAGCGCTTAGAAGAGTTCTTGACACATAATACATGCTTAACAAATACAATAATAATAATAATGAAAATAATGATAATAATAGACATGATCCCTGCCCATAAGGAGCGTACGGTCTATAGGGGAAGCTGACATTGAAATAAATTGCAGATAAGGGAAAGAGTAGAGTATAAGGATATGTACATCCTAGCTCTGCCACTTGCCTGCTGTGTAACCTTGGGCCTCACTTTTCTGTGCCTCAGTTCATCCCTGTTCTCCCTCCTACTTACACTGTGACCCCCATGTGGGACCTGATTATCTCTTATTCACTTCGGTCTTAGTACAGTGCTTGGCACATAGTGCTTAACAAATATCATTATTATTATTATCATCATTACTACAGAGTCAAGTGTATAGACAATGGAGAGGGGAAGGTGGGTAGGAGAAATGAAGGCTTAGTCAGGGAAGGCTTCTTAGAGGAGATGTGATTTTAGGAGGGTTTGAAGGTGGGGAGAGTGGTGGACACCCAGCTATGTGGCTTAGTGGAAAGAGCACGGGCTTGGGAGTCAGAGGATGTAGGTTCCAATCCCAGGTCTGCCATTTGTCTGCTGTGTGACCTTGGGCAAACCATTTAACTTCTCTGTGCTTTAGTTACCTGTAAAATGGGGATTAAGACTGTGAGCCCCACATGGGACAACCTGATTACCTTGTAATGATACTTATGGTATTTGTTAAGAACTTACTGTGTGCCAGGCACTGTAGTAAGGGCTGGGGTGGATACAAGCACATCGGGTTGAGTACAGTCCCTGTCCCACATGGGGCTTACAGTCTCAATCCCCATTTTATAGATAAGGGAACTGAGGCCCAGAGAACTTAAATGACTTGCCTAAGGTCACACAGCAGATGAGTGGCAGAGTCAGGATTAGAACCCATGACCTTCTGACTCCCAGGCCCGGGCTCTAGCCACTATGCTATACTGTATCTACCCCAGCATTTAGAACAGTGCTTGGCACATAGTAAGTGCTTAGCAAATACTGTAACTATTATTATTATTGTGTAGGGGGAGGGAGTCCCAAGCCAGTGGGAGGATGTGGCCAAGGGGGCGGCGGAGGGATAGACAAGATTGAGGTACAGAGAGTACGTTGGCATTAGAAGAGTGGAGTATGCAGATTGGGGAATCGAGGAGATAAGTTTGGAGGGAGAGAGCTGATTGAGGGCCTTAAAGCTCATGATAAGGAGTTTCTGCTCAGCGCGAAGGTGGATCAATCAATCAATCAATCATTTATTGAGCGCTTACTATGTGCAGAGCACTGTACTAAGTGCTTGGGAAGTACAAATTGGCAACATATAGAGACAGTCCCTACCCAACATTGGGCTCACAGTCTAAAAGATGGGCAACTGTCCCAGGATAAACCAGGGTACCCCCATCTCAAGGTCAAATGCTATCCTGTGACTGACTGTCCAAGCCAGCAGGATGGAACTGGCAAGTGCGGGCGGGATAACTGCTAGATTGACAAGCCAAACCGGGAATACAAAAGGTGTCCCTCGCCCCCATGCCAATCCAATGAGGTATGGAGGGGGGAGGAGAGGGCGGAGACTGGATAAACTGAGGCCAGAGACTGGAATGCCCAAGTAGTAAATCCCTGCAGCCTCTGACCTTCTGCTTAGCAGACCCGAGAGTTGCGGTGGCCGGCTGTGGGTCACCTCTGCCCTGAGCGTGGGATGCCTGCTCTGCCTATACCATGTGAGGAGCCATGGGATGGATGGATGGGTGAGGGTCCCGGCCCGCCAAGCCACGGCTGTGGAACGCAGGAAGCGCTTAGTATGGTGCCCGGCATGTAGTAAGTGCTCAACAAATCCTATCATTAAATGATTCCTCCCAAGTGGGAAGCATTTGTGGGTGATAGCTAGATGCCTCGCTACATGCGAATGAGGCGTACGTGAATTAATCCCAGCTGGGAAGCATTTGTGGTTGGGGCCTAGGTGTTTCACGACACACGAGTAACACATAAGTATATTCCTCTTGGAATGGAAGCTCTAATATCATTAAATAATCATATTCCACCCCAAAGGGGAAGTTCAATTTGCCTTGTCCAAAATAATCGAATAATTCAATTTGCCTCGTGGGATACATTTTTTTAAAAAAAACCTCAGCCTTTAATAATGATGGCATTTGTTAAATGCTTACTACGTGCGAAGCACTGTTCTAAGCGCTGGGGGGAATACAAGGTGATCAGGTTGTGTTACGTGGGGCTCACAGTCTTAGTCCCCATTTTACAGATGAGGTAACTGAGGCTCAGAGAAGTTAAGTGACTTGTCCAAGGTCACACAGCAGATATGTGGCAGAGCCAGGATTAGAACCCATGACCTCTGACTCCCAAGCCTGGGCTCTTTCCACTGAGCCATGCTGCTTCTATACACTGCTTCTATATAGCCTTTCTATACTCTCTCTCGCTCTCTTTTAAGCACTTGATATTCACCCCACCCTCAGCCTCACAGCACTTATATACATATCCATAATTTATTTAAATGTCTGTCTCCCCCTCTAGACGGTAAGTTCCTCTTGGGTGGGGATTGTGTCTACCAATTCTGTTTTCTTGTATTCTCCTGAGCACTTAGTGCAGTGCTCTGCACAAATATATGCTCAATAAATATTGATTGAGAGAGATCAGGGCTGGAGATTTACATTTGGGAATCATTCCCATAGAGATGGTAGTTGACGCTGTTGGAGCTCAACAGAGGGTGTAGATGCTGAATAGAAGGGGACCCAGAACTGGGCTTTGAGGCATTCCCACAGTTAGAAGGCAGGAGGCAGAAGAGGAGCCTTCCAAAGAAACTGATCAAAAAGCACCAGATGGTTATTTTCCAGTAAGTCATTTTACAGATCATTTCTCTACGGGGTCTTCCCCAGGACAGACTTATACCGACAGGAAAAAACAAAACAAAAAACACAAGCAAGGATATTGTATGAGATGGGTGAAACCTTTTCAGATTTAATCATGACCTATTGAAAATAAACATTGCAATTCTCTTTTCCACGACCCTTTTTTCTTAATTAAATCAAATTAAATTTCAAATTAAGTCAGTCTTCTCCTCCAAGGCATTTTTAAATGATATGAGAGTTGTTGAATGAGACTCAATGCCTCTTTCTCTTGCAGCACTTTCTCCAAAGCTTTATATATCTTTTGAAGAGTCAGGGGAAGTCACAAAGCTTTCCTTCATCTTTACTCATTTAGTCGTGTATTCTAATTGTTGAATTCTCCTTAGTGTCTCTCTTTGTGTCAGATAGAAGCACTCTCTCTGCTTCCCGTGTATAACATTCATTCAATTGTATATTTATTGAACACTCACTTTATGCAAAGCACTGTACTAAACAATCAGATCCACCACCTAGGTAACACCTTGTAATCATATTTATTCAGGTGAACAGGCTTTGGGGGAGAGATTATTAGCAAAAACTTTCACATCTGTCAGTATTCTACAAAGAGCAAGCTCAGTGCTCAATCATCCTAAAGTTATGAGGGCCTGCTTCCATTAGGAAAAACAAAACAACACCTGATGGAGGGTCTCAGCCAAAAGAGCCTTTGGCTTGAAGGACAGTTTACTCACACCTCTAAGCAGAGCAGCTGGGGGCAAGAGTGGAGCCTAAGAGGGAATTTTAAACTCTGTACTATGCATTATAAGCAGATCGGACGCAGTCCCTGTCCCGCACGGGGGTCACAGTTTAAGTAGGAGGGAGAACAAGTGAGGCATGGAGAAGCTAAGCAACTGGTCCACAGTCACATGGCAGGCAAGTGGTGGCACGGGTCAGGGTCAGAACCTGGGTCTCTTTCCACTATGCCAGGCTGATTCCCTAAATAAACCTAAATAAGCTCTAAATAAGGCCTAAGGACAAAACAAAAATCCAGAAAGTAGCGAGCTTTGTTAAGAGAGTTTGTGGCATCTAGACAACTGTCTGGTTTAGGGACAAGCCTTCCTAGAGCCAGAGAAATGGACTTGATTACTTCCCAAGGTCACTTCCAATTACTCTGAACTCAGGATAGCTGAAATGAGTGATTATACTTCCAATAGCATACTCTAACTTAGATTAGCGTGCATTCATGACTGCTTAATAGAAGGGTAATTTATTATCCCATTTTATATGGTTATCTCCATAGAATTTGGTGTGCCCCAGGGTGAGAATAATATTTAACTCCTTTCCTCTGTAATCCTTTCTTACATCTGTGGGATCCTGTCCTTATGATACCAAATCAATTAGTGCCTTGTCCTGAGTGGTCTTTTGCCTCTCAAAAAGTATATCTTTTATGTTCTAGCACCCAGTGTTTTATAATTAATTTCCTTGAAATAACTGACTATATTTGGCTTCCTTTATTTTACAATAACCTCAATTGACTCGATATAATTCACATTGCCCTCTGACTAATTTAGTATTACCATTCAGTGCATGACCTACTCAGTGGGAGAGCAGGTTCAGAGGGGGTTTTGGGGTTCAGACTATGAATTAATAAAAGTTAACATTTGAACGGGGTAACTGCAGGTAACAAGGCACAGAATTGTGAACCAGTCATCTAATAAAGTGCATACATTTCAGATCCAAAAAAGCCCTTCAAAGTACAGTTATAGTAAAGTTTTAATTCCAATTTGAAATGCATACTTAACTTTAAGTACACCAATTCAATCAGCAAAAGAAAACTGCATTTCAGCCCTAGAGCTTTTAATCAAGAGAGTGTCAGGAAGTGAGTTTAACTGTGACACTTAGAGGAGATAGTTAGGGAAAATAGCATCAATACCTATTTGATTCCAGCCAGTGCTTCAAATAGGAATCCCCTCCCGCCTGCTCAAGAGAGAACCACTGGAACACGAGCATAAAATCAGGCACTGAGAGGTAGCAGCCAGGATAAGAATTCACAAATTCATTGCACATACTGTAACATGACTGAATTCATCTGTGTGTCAAATCAAGATTCACTGTGCAGAACATTTCAACCACATTTTTCATACTTCAGTAACAAGACCTTTCAATTTAAAGGAGATGAAAATGAATTGAATCTCTAATTTAAAATAAGTTAAAGTTGGAGTAAAGACCTTATTTAAAATGGCTGCCTTTCCTCAACTTAATTGCAGCTGAAATATGCCAATTTTCCCCATAATATCCCTGACTACTATTAGTACTAATAACAATAATAGTTCTGGTATTTAAGTGCTTACTGTGTGTCAGGCACTGTAGAAAGCTCTGGGGTGGATACAAGCAAACTGGGTTTCCCTGTCCCACATGGGGCTCACAGTCTCAATCCCCACCCCACAGATGAGGAAACTGAGGCACAGTGAAGTGACCTGCCCAAGGTCAGACAGCAGACAAGCGATGGAGCTGGGACCAGAACCCACAACCTTCTGATTCCCAGGCTCATGCTCTATGTACTACGCAATGCTGCTTCCCATATAGTTTATATTTGACTTGCTTGTATACCTCTTTTACCAATTTAACAAAATCTAATGCAGTAGAGTTTCAGAAATAGTGATTAAATCACCACTCCTAAAGGCATTTCTAGCCTGCAAGAGCAATTGCAAATTCTCTCCCAATTACCACCTTTGCAGTTTCACAATTAACTATTTGAGGGATAGTGTGTGCTGCTTTTTGAAATGGTGGTTGATTTCCTGATGGTCATCATGAAAACATTTGAATGCTTTTATTTGTACATCTGTGTATAGATATTTATTGGAATTCGAGCTCAACTTCACTAGATGTTTTTCACCTCTCAACCCCTTAACTATATTGCTTCTCTCTGTTTTTGTCCATGCATTTTCAATTCGAGGTTAGGCTTCTGACAAGAGTGAATGAAAGAGTAAAGTTCCAAGTGTCTTTAGGCAACATCTCCGTTCATAGTATGAAATCTTAATTTCCAGATTTTCATTTGACCACTTTTGCCACTATTATTGTAGGTTTGGCCAGAGTGAAAATGGACTGATTCAGATAAAACTGGATTCAATTGGAGCCACCCTAAACCTACTAGAGGAGATTCATCAGAGCGTAAGTGGAAAGTCAAGGGGTGTGTGTGTGTGTGTGTGTGTGTGTTTGGTATATGCATTTCACCCAGAAGTCCAAAGCAAGTGTTGTTGCTATTATTATTATTATTAGTCCTGGGGTAGATACAAGTTACTCAGATGGGACACAATCTCTGTTCCACAAGGGGCTCACAGTCTAAGTAGGAGGAAGACTAGGATATTGAATCCCCAGTTTACAGATGAGGAAACTGAGGCACAGAGAAGTGAAGTGGTTTGCCCAGGATCATGGAGCAGGCAACTGGCAGAGCCAGGATTGGAACCCAGGTACTCTGGCTCCCGGACCCATTCTCTTTCCACTAGGCAATGCTGCTCTCCTAACTATGAGAGAGATCTCACTAGTGGTTAGCCAGAAGGTGGTGATTCATAATGGAAACAGAAAATCAATAGCAGAAATGATGTACATTTTCCTTTTAAGATGGGTATTTTGTCTTTTTGTGAGCATTTGGAAGAAAAGATGAAAAGAATAATAAATGACTACTGATTTATTTAAAATAATATATTTTGATTAAGGTGCATTTGTTAACTTGACAGTCCATCTAGAGGAACAGAACTGTAATTCATTTAATCATATTTATTGAGCACTTACTGTGTGCAAAGCACTATACTAAGCACTTGGGAGAGTACTATCTAACAAGCAGACATATTCCCTGCCCACAATGAGCTCACAGCCTAGAGGGGGAGACAGACATTAATAACTGTAATGGTATGTGGTTCCCTTTTTTGCCACCCATCTCTTTCCCTGAACAGTATCAGTAAGCTTGCCTATCCAGTTATGCTTTCAGACAAAGAATAATCCTCAATCAAGTTCATTTATTGAGCACTTGGTATATGCAGAGCACCGTACTAAGTGCTTGGGAGAGTATGATATAACAGTGTTAGTAGATACATCCCCTGTACACAGCGAGTTTACAGTCTAGAGAGGTGAGCTTACTCTGCAACAGCTAAGGGAAACAGGTTTTTTATTGGTTTCCTTGTATTATAGCAAGTGTCATTTTACATTGTTTCTCCAGTGTATATCCTATAAGCAAAAAGGTGCAATCCATATGAGTTGATAGCTTGTAATGTATACTGTAAGCTATGATTTGTGAGCAGTGTTGCAACAAGGCTCTCAATACACCTTGCCCATTGAGTTTGAATAGAATTCCACTTAACGAGTGTGCAGTATTGCCTTGATGCCAATATCATTCACTAATCTGGTCCTGAACTTCCTCAAAACATGCCCAGTGCTACCACCATCTCTACAGTCCAACAAAACCGTGATAGTTATTAATGTGTCGGGGCAATGTCTCTATCCCTACACAAGTGTTCAGCATATAAATGGCACTTCTAGACTGTAAACTCGTTATGGGCAGGGAATGTGTCTGCTAATTCTGTTGTATTGTACTTTCCCAAGCACTTAGTAAAGTGGTCCATGCACAATAAATATGACTGATTGATTGATTGACTGGATACCCCTCTAAGAGCTACTTCTAAGAAAAGAGATCCTAGTGCTGATTGTTTCAATTGTCAGTGCTGTCAATTGGACTAGTGTTTTTAGTTTATACTCTTTTAGGTGGATTTGTATTCAGATATGTGTATTTATGAAAGCCATACCATTAAATAAATGTGCCTTGATTTTATAGAGTCTATTAGTGTAGATTCTCCCTGAAGCAATTACCAAGTTAATTATTTGTATATGATCTACCCTTACAGAATGTAAGTTGTAATGACGGGGGTTTTTGGGGGGTGGCGGGTTTGCTTTTTGTTTTTTTGTCTAACACTTGTATCTGGTGGCTAAAAGGTAGTAGATTTAGGCAATAAATATAATTAGCCCATTAACTCATTGTAAAAAAACTTAATGCAAACCACTTTCAGAGCACCTATAGTAAACTGGAAAAACAATGAACAATTAGCTTTTTAAGTGTACTACTTATTCAAATGATTTCCCAAATGAGAATAACATATCATTATATTAATATTTTTGCTATATACAATATATTATATAATATGACCATGAATAATAAATAATGGGTTCTTGTAAATTATTTGTATTAATGTCTATTACCCCCTCTAGACTATAAGCTCAGCATGGGCAGGGAATTTGTCTACCAACTCTGTTGCACTCTCCAGGTTTTTAGTACAGTGTTGTGCACAGTGTAAGCCCTCAATAAATACCACAGATGATTATGAATGCTACTATTTGAGGGAAGAATCTATGATTTTATATATGTGTTTAGTGTGTAGGAGAAGGCTGCTATATTATATTTTTGTTCCTTTCAGTAATCAATTTGGTATCTCATTAGTGTGTAGCACTAATGTTAGTGAGCCCTTTGTTGGGTAGGGATTGTCTCTTTGTTGCCGAATTGTACTTTCCAAGAGCTTAGTATAGTGCTCTGCACACAGTACATGCTCAATAAATACGATTGAATGAATGAACTTGAAACAGCACTATTTGAATTTCAGTGATGTCTAATTCAGCTTGTGTATCAATTCAGTTTTCTAAAATTTCATATCTCAACTGTAAGGTATGAATAGCCCAATTAATGAGACATTACAAGTAATTTTGCCAAGAGTGTATTTTCCAACGCTGGCCAGCTTGAGTAGTCTCTGAATACTAAGCAAGCCCCCATAAAGTGGATCATCATTAGATCAAAGCAGCTTTTATTTCTATTGTTCATCTTTAGTATCTATGAATATTTAAAGATCAGGGAGCCCCACTGAGAATAGACTTTGATGGGGGGAGTAGAGATAAGAGGTTCAGCCGGAGCATCAGCCAGTGATCTGCAAAATGCTTGGGAGAGTACAATACAACAAAGTTGGCGGATGCATTCCCTGCCCTAATGCAGGGAATGAGCTTACAATGAGCTTACAGTCTTTGATCAGAAATCTTCAGCCCTAATGCATGGTATAGACCCAGCAGGCAGAATGGGTACTAGAACCCAGATTTCATGAAGTTTTTTTTTAAAATGATATTAAGCACTTACTGTGTGCCAGGCACTGTTCTGAGCGCTGGGGTAGATACAAGGTAATCTGGTTGGACATAGTCCCTGTCCCACATAGGGCTCACAGTCTTAGTCCCCATTTTACAGATGAGGTCACTGAGGCACAGAGAAGTTAAATGACTTGCCCAAGGTCACACAGTAGACATGTGGCAGAGGCAGGATTAGAACCCAGTTCCTGCTGACTTCCAGGCTCGTGCTCTGTCCACTAGGCCACACTGCTTCCCTGAATCCCAGAGAAATGCTCTTTCCCCTTGACCAACTGCAATTTTCGAAAATCAGGTGTAGACCCTTAGAGATCCTATGATTAATTGTCCTTGCATTCACCATTCTCCCCTCACCATTATAAAATAACACTGAACTATGGTACTTTAAAGTGTGCTATATTAAATTGGGATCAACACAGAGAATACTTTGTGGAAAATCTAAGCTGTATGAATTTCAGGGAAATGCTTTCACTCAAAATGCTCTTTCTTGAACAACTTTTTCAGCCAGCAGTGGAGTAGAGCCTATTAATCAATGGTATCGATTATGTACTTTTTGTGTACAGAGCATTGTACACTTAGAGTACCATTTAGCAGAGTTGGTAGACACATTCCCTGGACACAATGAACTTGCAGTCTAGAGATGAGTTTACAGTCCTATGTAGAATACATGCTAGAGAACAAGTCATCAAGGCACATAAAAATGAATTTATCTAAAAAAATATTAGAGAATAGCATCTTTCACTAAAAGTGTCTAGATAAGGTTCTCTCATTCCTAAGAGCCAGTGACAATCTGTAAGAACTGACTCACCCAAAGTAATGAACAGTAACCAGCAGCTTGCTTAGGATTTAAGATCAGGTTAGTTTCTTAAGTGTTTTCTGCTCCATCACATTGTGTCTGCAAGAGGAAAATTGAATATCTCAATTATGTTAAAATAACATGTTGATGTAAGTGTGGAAGAAATGGTCATGCAAATTCTGTTGATTTCCATTTATCATTTTCACTTCCATTACATTTCCAACAATACAGATTTGTCCTTGGAAAAAAAATTCAGGTTTTCATTAAGAAGAACCTTTTGACTCTTAGGATAATAAAATACTAATACACTATCAAGTTTGGGAAGCCCTCAGTCCTGAAATCTTAAGAAAGCAAGAGGGAGAGTGTGATGGTAGTTTAATATTAGTTTCCAGACCAAACTATCAATAAATCAATCAGTGGTATCTATTGAGCACTGACTATATGCAGAGCACTGTACAAAGGAGTTGGACGGGAGCAGGGGAGGTGAGATGGGAGAAGAGGGCTGGGATGGGCAGATGGGGGGGCGGTATTGAAGGGTCATGGTGGGGTCGGTGAAGTAAATGACAGCAATAACATCTTAATAAATGAGAGCTATAGCAACTTAATCAGGTAATACCAGAGGAGGTGGTTGAATTGTCCTTGGGCTGTGAGTGTGAAAAGGCCAGTGACTAGGGGAGCGCTGGGACTATAACTGAATTGTCCCTGAGACGTGTTGAAATGGGAACAAGCTTTGGTGATTACTTCACGGAAATCTCAGCTGTGTAAAGGTTCAGGGGAATACCCTGTCACTCAGACTACTATTGCTTGACTGTGTGCATTCCTTCAATTTTTGCCCCAAAAGAACAGCAAATATTAATATTAACTGTTACTTTGACTTGATGATGATTTGAGTTTTGCAGTTTTGCCAGCTGTAATTTTCCTGTTTTTCAAAATTAAATAGAGCAATAAATTATGAAAATGCCTAGACTTTTAACCTCAGCTTCTTCCTAACTGGACTGAATATCTTCATCTCTGGTGAAAATATTGATTTAATGACTGACCATCACTCCAATTCCTTAGTACAGAGTCTGCACTGTACTAAGAAATTGGAGTGATGGTCAGTCATTACATAGTAAGTGCTTAACAAATACCATTAAAACAAATCCTGTAGAAACAGTTATGGAAATCAAACCTGGCAACGGATACCAGCCCCAAGATTTAAATTCCCCTCCCAGGTTTTGAAAGATAAACTCATTATTGTGCTTCCTGATGATATTAGCTTGCAGATTTTGCTTTTGTAGGCCATTCCTCTAGAACATAGGCTTGCTGTGATATTAACTACCCTTTCTCTTAAACTATTTTTACCTTTTCCTTGGTTTATTGGCAAGTAAACAAAGCAGAACTATCTTAATAATGCTTAAAGGAAGCCCAGTGAATGTCACCTAGGATAGGAAGGAATATCAATGAAGAGCTTGTACAGCACTAGAGAAAAGCTCACCCTATCATCCCTCCCTTCTGCACCTACGCATTGGGTCTGCTCTATCTCTGAAGTGCTTTGTTAACTCACCCTCCTGCAAAGCACTTATGTACATATATCCTTATGGTCTGCTGCTTCCCTCTCTGAAATTCGTTTTAGTGTATGTCTCCCCAACTGGACCTTCAAGGCAGAGATTAAACATGAGGATGTATGCTCTGCTTCTTCTGCCCTTTCTCTTTTAGTCTCACTGGAGTAGTGTCTCACCATGCATCTGCTCAGCTCACTCCAAAAGGTGCTGGAACTATGCTATAGGTTTGGGGGCTGAGCCATGCTAAGCCAGGATACAAATTAAGCATTGAGATAGTCTAGAAAAAGTGTGAGTTACATGGAATAAAGTAGCCAATGGATGGACTCCTTACTATTGACCTAGTGGATAGAGCACAGGCCTGGGAGGCAGAAGGAACCTGGGTTCTAATCCAGACTTTGCCACTTGTCTGCTGTGTGACCTTGGGCAAATCACTTAAATTCTCTGTGCCTCAGCTACCTCATCTGTAAAATAGGGCTAACAGTCCTAATCCCCATGTGGGACAAGGATTGCGTCCAACCCAATTACATTATATCTACCTCAGTGCTTAGTACAGTGCCTGGCACAAGTGCTTAACAAATGCCACAATTATTCTTATTATTGCACTCTTCCAAGCCAAATCAAAACAAAAATGTAAACCAGCATTTTTCTCTATTAAATTTTAGTGAGACCTGAGTCCTACTGACAATATGTGAAAATCCACAAAGGGATTCAGCAGTGATTATTATCACTTTGTCCTAACTTTTCCCACCTGCCTATTTATTTTCTCACCTATTTATTTTCTGCCTATTTATTTCCAAGTCCTCGCTCTTGGTCTGATTCTTTCTGTTTCCTCATTTTAAATGATTTCTCCTGGTCTTTATCTCTTACCTGCTTCTTTTCCGCTTATTGAAAGATGTATAAATATGTTTGTGAAAGGCAATGTAGATTAATGTGTGTGAGCTTACATTTAGGTATGACTCTTGGTGTGTGAGTAAATTTGTGTGTGTGTGATCGGAGGGTTTGCAAGGGAGGATAGAGTAGATTTTAGTTTGTGGGGGGAGGGGTTTGTCATTTTTTTGTTTTATAAAGGCCTGATTCCTCCATCCAATGTCGGACATTTGGCATCCTTACAACAGGGGTTCGGAAGTGCTGCACAACCTTGAGTCTGTCTGAGCCAGAAGCAGAACTCAGCTATTTGTTTGCAGGCCTTGTATTACTGTATGATTCATTTAGTTGACTTGATTTTGAGACTACATTGCAGTTCACCTTGTTCCTTTCATTTACTTCTACTCACTTCCCTCTTCTTTCCTCCACTACTTTTCTCTCCTTCGTTCCCAGCAGCCTTTAAATTCCAGCTTCCCCAGCTGCTTCTCCACATGACTGTCCCCTCTCTGTTTCAAATTACCTGCCTTTCCATGCTCCCTGCTCCCTGTATGTCTTCTTTTCCATGCCTCACCTCTCCACTCAAAAAGAAAAAAGGAATATTGAAGAAAAACAATCAATCAATGACATTTATTGAGTGTTTATTGTGTGCAAGAGCATGGTACTAAGCTCTTGGGAGAGCTCTTTTCAAATGTTTTATCCCTCAAATGGTATATGTATACTACCTCTCCCCACATGTCACTTGAAGTCATACGTTGCCTATTACCTGTTACCTTTAAACGGCAAACACTTCGAGAAAGGAGCCAAAGTGTTTTGTTTTTCATTTTCTGGTTGTACACTGATCTTGGCACATTGGTATATAATGAAAATATGAAGGTCTCTCTCTTTAATTATCCATTTGTGAAAGGGATTAACAATTGCCCATATTAATTCACATATAAGGGTTGTTCACCCAAACATTTCTTTCTCTTAGGAGAATAGTTGTCCTCAAATATGACAGAAACCTAGGAATTTTCCATTTTAAAAAAGAGCATGAAAGTCTATTCATCATTTTAATTGTACTGAAGTAATTTCTCCCTTAAAATTGCCCAGATCTATTGGGAAATGTGAACTACTGAGCTCCTTTGAACTACTTGGTCTTCTGAGGGACAGAAAGTATAATTTATCTCCACCATTAGATACACCTCACAAAGTATAAATTTACATTAACTCCCTGCTCTTTGCCCAGATTGTAACATATTAGGTGACTTGTTCATTTATTGATCGAAAGTTCTCCTGGAAGTCTAAGATGTCAGAAGCTATAATAGTGCTGTTTCTTCATGTACATTTTGTTGTGGTCCATCGATCAGTGTCACGAGAACATCAGGCAGCTGTCATAAGGGCACATAAAACATCCTTACAACACCCTCGCAACAGGAAGGAAGGATCCATTCCCCCAAGTAAGGGCACAGTACCACTATAGCAAAGTTGTAATGATTCACAGACTCTGGAAATCTCTGCCAAAGGGAAAAGACGTGTTTGCTTGAGATGGAGGTTTTTCTTTATTACAGCAGCCTGTCGGCCACTGTAAGAAGCAGCTTGGCCTTCTGGGAAAGAGCGTGGGCATGGGAGTCAGAAACCCTGGGTTCAAATACTGGCTCTGTCAATTGCTTACGCTGTGACTTTAAGCAAGTCACTTAACTTCTCTATGGTTCAGTTTCCTCATCTGTCAAATGGGGATTCAATACCTGTTCTCTCTCCTTCTTAGGCTGTGAGCCCCAGTAGGGGCAAGGTCTGTGTCCAACCTGATTAACTTGTATCTACCCTAGCACTTATAACAGTGTTTGACACATAGTAACTTCTGAATAAATGCCATTATTATTAAATGATCCACCAGGATCCTCTCAGGAGCAGAGACTACCAGGAGTGAAATACAAGCCTTACATCTAGCTTCTGAAGGCAATTAATGCCAAGCGCTTAGTACAGTGCTCTGCACAAAGTAAGCACTCAATAAATATGATTGAATGAATGAATGAGTGAATCTGGCATGCCAAGGACAGTATTACAAATAAATGGTATTTGCTGTCCTCTAGACTGTAAGCTTGTTGTGGGCAGGGAACATATCCACCAACTCTGTTATACTGTCCTCTCCCAAGCACTTAGTACAGTTCTCTGCACACAGTAAGCACTCAATAAATATAAACTGAAATGGTGGTACCATATATGGTAGGTGATAATACCTGCAAAGAATCAATGTATGGAACTTGCAACACATTTTAGAACATTGTAGCTCATGTAAATATATATTTACAATGAAATAACATTTATATTAATTGAACACTTTCTTTTATCTGTCAACTGAAGTGGTCATTAAAATGATATTTTCTAGTTACAGGATATATTTTCCCTTTTAAATTCAATAAAAGCGACACTTTGGTAAGATAAGATACCAGAGACGAAGATTCTTCACCCAGGAAAGGATAACACTTTAGGATAGTCTATAGGGCTTTTTGTTAAGGAAGTATAAACAACATCTGTTTTCAAATTAGAATACATTTGTGGACCATTTTTATTTCACATGACTAAGAAGCGATAAGAATTTTTCTAAGTGAAATTAAATTAGCTTCCCCAGAGAGGCTATTTCAGATAAAAACTGTAATCAAGAGACACTTCCAACTTATTCTAGAATAATTTTACTTTTCTAGGCTGTAATTTGCAGAATCTAATTCTAACCTTGATTGTTCATAGGTAGATGCTAAATGGGTTTGTTCTTGCATGTAAGAAGTAAATTGGTACACAGTAAGCTGATGCAATGTTATGAAAGAACTGTAATTCCCCTGAAAAATATTCTAGCATATACCAGGCTCTATTGGTGCCTAGGTTTTTCCTGTTTTCCTTGGAAATAGTCAGTAATAATACCTAGATGACATTCACTTACCAGTAGTTGGAATTACCCCTCATTTTACAAATGGTGAAACTTGGGCTCCCTTGGGCTCCCGGAATATAATTTTCTTCTTTTACCTGTTGAACAGGCAGAATGGAAATTAAATCCCAGGGATCTTGCTTTTAATAATAATGATGGTATTTTACAGTGTCATGCCCTAATCACAACATTTTAGCCTTTGCTTGTTCTTTCCAAATGCACAGTACAGTGAAAATTATTGAATGTATATATTCAATATATATAAGAAATACAGAAATAGATTCTTCAATGGGTATACACAAACACACATATACACACACATTGCAGAATCTTATTCTAACCTTGATTGTTCATATATATGTATTCTGGGACCCACCTTCAATTTGTTAAAATTTTTCCCCTCTGGTTTATTTTTTGCTTCCAAGAAAAAATATTTATTTTATATAACAAAAATTAACTATTTACAACCAGCTCATAATAAAATATTTACATTAAAATGTTTTTACAATTATCATTGAATTCCCTCCTCTCTCTCTCTCTCTCTCTCTCTCTCTGTCTCTCTCTCTCTCTCTGTCTCTCTCTCTCTCTCTGTCTCTCTCTCTCTCTCTCTCTCTCTGTCTCTCTCTCTCTCTCTCCAAGATGATTGTGCTTTCATAATCTCATGTTCACTTTCATACTTTCCTATTAAATCCCCTTCATTTCACCTCCAGAAAGTAATTAAGTTTTTTCTGATAGTGAATTTTTATTTGTAGGATTCTGTAACTTCAGTAACAATGATGTAGGCCCCAAATTACCACTAAAATTCATTTCCTCCACTCCTGCACCCATAAATTTAGGTATAGGGCCAACTTCTGCCATTTCATATTTACTCTGGTACTATTAATAGTAATGATAATAATAATAATGATAGTATTTGTTAAACACTTACTATATGCCAAGCACTGTTCTAAGCATTGGAATAGATAAAAGATATTCAGATTGGACTCAGTCCCTGTCCCACATGGGGCTCACAGTTTATTATTCAGCTCTTTCATCTACACAAACACCCTTCAATTCGACCCTCTCACTGCCATGCCTGCAACTACTCCAATTACTTTAAGGCTTTCACTCAATCTGTCAATCAATGATATTTATTAATAATAATAATAATGACGGCATTTGGTAAGCGCTAACTATGTGCAAGGCACTGTTCTAAGTGCTGGGGAGGATACAAGGTGATCAGGTGATTTCCCCCCCCCCCCCCGCCCCCCGCCGACTGTAAACTCGTTGTGGGAAGGGAATGTGTCTGATTATTGTTGTATTGTAGTCTCCCAAGCACTTAGTACAGTGCTCTGCACACAGTATGTGCTCAATAAATACAACTGAATGAATGAATGAAAAAAGCTTTCTCATGCCTCCCTCTAGCTATTGCCCCATCTCCTTGATCCCATTCCTCCCCAAAGTCCTTTAACATGCCATAAGTCGAGTGAAATAAACTAAGTGCTTACTAGGTGTTGAGCATTACTCTAAGGAATTTTGAATCGTTCAGGGAGAAAGAGAGAAAGGATGCATGCCTCACATGTCCCACCCATCAGAACTAGGTGGCTGTGAACATTGCTTCATTGCTGGGGCATTGATTACATCCCAGGACCTCTTTGTAAGTAATCTTCATTCGATAATAATAATAACTATGTGTTAAGTACTTCTTATGTGCCAACACTGTATTAGCACTGGGGTAGATACGAGATAATTGGGTCCCACATGGGGCTTATGGTCCAAGTAGGAGGGAGGACAGGTATTGAACCTGATAGATTGAATCCTCATTTTGCAAATGAGGGAACTGAGGCACAGATAAGTTACTTTCCCAGGGTCACACAGCAGGTTGAGTATGGTTCATAAATATAGCTAATAAAATTGCTCTAGGATCTGGATGTATCTTCAGCTCTGCACACATTAGATGCTCAAGAAATGTTGCTGTGATGATGATTGTTGATGTCAGTCAGTCAATCATATTTAAGCTCACTGTGGGCAGGGAATGTCTGTTTATTGTTATACTCTCCCAAGCACTTAGTATAGTGCTCTGCACACAGTAAGTGCTCAGTAAATACAGTTGAATGACTATTGAGCACTTACCATGTGCAGAGCACTGTACTAAGTGCTTGGGAGAGTACAATACAACAAACAGATTCCCCACCCATAATGAGCATACAGTCTAGAAGGGGAGACAGACATCCAGGTGCCTTAATGATGCAGAGCAACTTTGAGACAAACAGCTTTCCTAATGCCTCTGTACCTAGCTCTTGCCTGATGCCACACATTAATGTGTGAAAGGGAGGTGTGCAATTGATAGAAGGTATAATCAACAAAGTTATGTCACACGAAGAAAAAATTTTCAGTCTAAATTCTTTAGACACACCCACGCACACATAGTGATTTACTGTCAGTGGCGGCATCTTTGATTATGAAGGTCGGTGATCCAAGTATATGCAGTGCTTGAAAACTGAAAGCCAAAGACTGTATTATAGGCAAAGCATACAACATTCTGGAGAGATAGTAATTTTTAATGACAGAAGGTGCAGTTATGATAGAAGAATCCTAATGCACACTTAAAACACTGCACAATACAATTATCCAAATATAACAACACAGATATATTAATTTAGGAGTTGATCCCTTGGATGTATAGTCTGTTTTTTTAAAAAAAAAGTAAAATGAAAAAGACCTATTTCCCTATTTTATTAGGTGAAATTTTGACTTTTGATGAAGACCAGGAGAAGGGCTCAAGGAAGAGGGGAAGAAAGAAAAATTACCAGAAAGGAAATGAGGGAACAACATTTATTGCCTCAAAGGTATGTCTCAAATCATTTACATTTCCAATTTTCAGAATCCCTTATTTGTGTTCTCTTAAAAGTATATTTAATTTCCACAGTTCTTGCACTAATGGTTATTAAAGTTTTCTTTCTCATCTAGTTTCATTATGAGGGCGTCAGTGCTATTTTGGTGGCACATCCATCTCCTTTTACTGCTTTGAATGTTTTAAATAGATGCTTCTGAATATCTGGGAGAGCACTAAAGCACTTTCAGATGTAGTTCAAAATTGCATATACTTTTTTCTTGGATATTAGCTATTTGAAATGAAATGTCAGTTGCTAATTTCACTCAGTGGCAAATTAAACATTGACACTTTCTTCAGGAATTATGCTTCCCAATATCACCCTGACAAACCATCATTTAGCTCACTAAAAAGCACCATGCAAAAAAAAATACAATGCACAAAGTATCCTTATGACTGATTACTTATCTACATATATCAAGGATTAGGTGCTGAAAATACGTGCATAGAGTACTCCCCTTCTGTTACCAATCAACGAGCTTTCCTGTTGGCCCAGTGGTGAAAATTTCTAACCGACAGACCCAGCAAGGATACTGAAAAATTAAAAAAAAAATGGCATTTGTTAAGCGCTATGTTCCAAACACTGTACTAAGCACTGAGGTGGATAGAAGCAAATTAGGTTGGACACAGTCCCTGTCCCACGTGGGGCTCACAGTCTCAATCCCTATTTTACAGATGAGGGAACTGAGGCACAGAGAAGTGAAGTGACTTGCCCAAGGTCACACAGCTGTCAAGTGGTGGAGCTGGGATTGGAACCCAGGTGCATTTGACTCCCAGGTCCATGCTCTATCTACTAGACTACACTGCTTCCCTTTTCAGTGTGTTGCACCTCTGTCCTCCTATTCACTTTTGCAGTCATTGCCTCAGTGGGAATAGGAATGACAGGGATCAGAGATTGTATGACACTGCACAATTCACTAGCACTATAATCAACTCCTAAGCTCAGGTTCTAAATTCCCAAGTATTTGTGATTGGACTGAGGCTCCTCTAATCATTGTCCTCTTCTGCCCTTGCGTTTAACTCACCTGGCCTAAAGGAGGCCCTAATCTTCCGAACTGATCACTTTCGCTTTTTCCTTTAACAATCTACCTTTCTTTCATTAAGTGTATTCACTCAACGTAGGATAAATACATTTCATTTAGGGGAATAGGTAAGGAAAGAAAACATTTTCTATGGTCTAGCTCAGTCCTTTTTATGAGCTATGGGAAATCAAAACATGTTCTCTTCTATATTTCCCTTTTTCTCTCTCGCTGTCTTCCTTTCTACCTCTCTCCTGGCCTCCATTCCTTTCTCACAACATATTATTGCTTAAAGGACAGTGTTAACCCAGAAATGTTTCTGTTATTGGGTCTAGTTCGCATTAACAATTATTTTTGCTGCTTTAGGGGGAGGTTGTCATTTGCCATTATGTGTTCCATTTATGTGGATTAGGGGACACGACTGTGGTTAGTACAATCCAAAATTGACACATTAGTGAGCTGCTTTTATCCTCTAGATTGTGAGCTCCTTGTGGGCAGGGAATGGGTCTCCCACACATTTAGTACAGTGCTCTGTACACAGTAAATGCTCAATAAATAGCAGACATTTGTGTTATGATAACTGATTTAAAAGGACTCTTCAACCAGCCTTTTAAACCAGTAAACCTTTAGAGAGGGAGGACTAAACCAGATCGTGGTTTATTTATTCCCTTTAGGTCATAAAGGATTAGTCAAGTCAAGAAATCAATACCAAATGCCTGAGAAGTAATTATCTAATTGAACCAATTGAATGGAAAGATGAAAACAGATTTTTCAGTTGTGGGAACTGATGATATTTGGGGGCCTTTTGCTAAAGTTAATTGTAGGAGAGTAAAGTTCTATACATCTAGTTAACTTTTCAGGAAATATTTAGGCTTCATTTATCAACTTTTTGCACTGCCATAAATACCTTCAATACTATTTATTAATAGAAATTCCAAACTCACTTGATTAAACCTGCTTCCAAATTTCTCAGATGTTGTGAGTATAATTTTATTTCTGGGTATCACAAAAAACATTCACTTTCCTTGCCAGTTTTTCCTCCCTCCCACCTCTACCTCCCCCTTCCCCCACACCTGTATAGAAGGTGGGATGTTGCTTATGTAATAATAAAAACCACAGTGTCAATCACTGCATCAGCAAATTGCCTTTACCAAAGTTATGTTATGGGCAAGAATGCAAATGGGAAAAGCTCAGATTCATTCAATCATATTTATTGAGCACTTACTTTGTGCAGAGCACTGTACTAGGCGCTTGGGAAGTAGATCTTTCTCATTCATTCATTCATTCAATCATATTTATTGAGCGCTTACTGTGTGCAGAGCACTGTACTAAGCGCTTGGGAAGTACAAGTTGACAACATATAGAGACTGTCCCTACCCAACAGCGGGCTCACAGTCTAGTCAATTTCTCAATTGAGATCTTGTACCTAGATGTAGTGAATTTAATTTGTAATATTACGTGGGTGAAAATGTTATTTGGTTTCCATATACTACAGATGAAATTGAGTTCTGAATATTGGATTCAGCTTTCATCATCATCAATATTTATAGAACACCTATTCTATGCAGAGTACTCTAGTAAGTGATTGGGAATGTACAATGAAAGTAGAAGACATACTCCCTGCCATCAAGGAACTTACAATCTAATGGGAGAGATAGGCAGATGCCATATATAATAATGGGAAAGAAGGGGAAAACATACATACAGCTAAAAACAATAAATTATGTATTGTAATTATTTATATTAATGTCTGTCTCCCCCTCTAGATTGTAAGCTCGTTGTGGGCAGTGTATTTGTCTCCTGACTCTGTTGTACTGTACTCTCCCAAGTGCTTAGTAGTGCTCTGCACAAACACTCAAATACCATTGATTGAAAAAAATAGTCAGGATAAATGATTAAATAGGTGGAATAAATGATCTGATTAATGCTTGGGAGGTAAGGGTGACTGATGGGATGACCTAATTAGGGATGTGGGGATTTTCACAAGTAGTTGTTTTACTCAGGTGGCCTTTAATGTCCTCTCACCCAGGTGATCATTTCATTTGACATTTTTCCATCCAAACTGTGACTCACCCATAGGTGCCACCTCTCCTCACACCCTCAGAATTGAGACTGCATTTTGGGCTGGGCAAATAACTAGATCCCACCACTCTTGGCTGCGCTCTTCTACTGCTTTGGCCCCAACCCAATAGGACACAGCAGCAAAACCTCTTATTCATTCACTCATATTTATTGAGCGCTTACTGTGTGCAGAGCACTGTACTAAGTGCTTGGGAGAGAATGCTACAACAATAGTCACATTCCCTGCCAACAACGGTCTTATGTACATATCCATCTGTAAAGCATTGTACTGTTTGTCTCCCCGATTAGACTGTAAGCTCATTATGCACAGGGAATGTCTACCAATCTGTTTGCGTATTTTTATGGTATTTGTTAACTGCTTACTATGTGCCAGGTACTGTACTAAGTGCTGAGGTAGATACAAGCTAATCATGTTGGACACAGTCCCTGTCCCACATTGGGCTCACAGTCTTCCCCAGTGCTTAGAACAGTGCTTTGCACATAGTAAGCACTTAACAAATACCAAAATTATTATTATTATTATTGTTAATCCCCATTTTACAGATGAGGGAACTGAGGCACAGAGAAGTAAAGTGACTTGCCCAAGGTCCCAAAACGTGCAAGTGGCTGAGCCGGGATTAAAACCCAGGTCCTTCTGAGTCCCAGGCCCATGCTCTATCCACTAGGCCACGCTGCTTCTCAGTACTTGAGTATTGTACTCTCCCAAGTGCTTTGTACAGTGTTCTCCACACAGTGAGCACTCAGTAAATACCATTCATTGATTGATTGAGTGCCCAGACTGAAGAAAAACTTCTCCAAATAAATGCCACTGGACCCAGGATAATCCCATATTGTCTCTAGTTGAATGTTTTAGCATTAAAGCAAGGATCCAATCCCACCCCACAATACCATACTAAAATTAGCCCAAAAATTTATTTTCTAGTATTCTTTGTTTTATGGAGCTTTCACCCTATTTAGAAATAGACCTGTCTTTTTCACTGATTCAATGGGCCTTTTCATTCATCACTGCGTAAAAAAGAATGTTTGAGCCATTGCACTATCAGGAATAAATAGTCAATCATATCATTCAGTGACTAAAATGCTCACCTTTTCTATCATCATTTAAGATACCAATCAGGAAATCAATATCATGAGTTTCAGAAACTTGTACTCATATATATATTTGGGGGAGACATCATTTTCTCTCCTGTTCTGGGCATCTAATTTCTTGAAAGATGTGGAAAAACTGGAAAATGCTCCAAGAAAAGCAACATAAATGATGACAGAGTTGACGGCCTTGATTTATGAAGGAAGATTAAATGGGGTATGTATGTACAAGCTGTCTAAATGATAGCTAACAGAGAGACAGGAAAGCTGCTTATAGATATCTCTTGTTCATAAAACCAGATTAATGCTGTGAAGGGCCGAGCTTTGAAGATTGAGAATCTAAAACAAGATGATGGGATTACGCACAGGATGAGTAGGCTAAATTGAATTAACATTTTATTCATACCATAACTAACACCAGTTAGATAAAAAGATTCTATAAGGATCTAGACTCATCATAGGAGTACAAATGACATTTGAGAGAGAGCAGTGAGACTAATATTGCATTGTACAAAGCACAACCTCAGACTCAGTCCATTCTGCTGCCTCTAGACAGAGCCACATTCAATCCACCTCAGAAAGATAGCTGTTTATATCCTTTTCTTTAAAAGGTCCAGATAATTTTCACAGTATCCTTTGTAACATATGCCATGATCATCAGACTCTTAACAATTACGAAGCTCTTGCCAATGTGTAAAATAAATAACTCATACTGCAGGTTAAGTCTGTTCTGTCTTCTGTCCTTGGTGGAAACAAACTAAATACTCACTGAAGTTCACAATATCTTTTCAGATCCTTAAAGAGTTTAACTAAGTTCCATTGTCCATCCACCCCCCCCCCCCCCCCCCGCCGCCCTCACAGCCCCTTTTTTTAGGCTTCCTTCCTCTAGGCAAAAAAAAATTCTTTACACATCTTCATAAGGCTTTATGTGATCCCTCCCTTGCAGTTTCAGAGATCAAAAAGATATGCTTCCAAGACCTGGAGAGAGAAGGTGAGTCTTCCTCCAACTTACTCACATAGTCTCTGAACCTAGGCTGCACCTAGAGAATCACTCAGCCATACCTGAAAGCCCAGGTTTGTTTCCAATAATTGTAATTGTGGTATTTAAGTGCATACTATGGGCCAGGCACTGTATTAAGCACTGGGGTGGATACAAGCAAATCTGGGTGGACATAGTCCCTGTCCTACGTGGGGTTCACAGCCTCAATCCCCATTTTACAGATGAGGTAACTGAGGCACAGTGAAGTGACTTGCACAAGGTTACAGAGCAGACACTTGGCAGAGTGGGGATTAGAACCCAAGACTTTCTGACTCCCAGGCCTGTGCTCTACTACACTATGCATATATTTGGTTACTTTGAGGCAGGGACAAATTTGCCCAATGCTTCTTCTGTTCCAGATGATATCATATCCAGAATTTCATGGAAGCCCATTTGAAGAGCATTTCTGTACTGCAGCCATCCTATTTCTGCCCTGCCCCAGTTGGGCAAATCCTCAACTGAACATTCCAGTCACTATAGCTCTAAATCCCTGACTACTGTCCTGCTAACACATCAATCAGTCAATCAATAGTATTTATTGAGTGCCCACTCTATGCAGAGTACTTGAGAGAGTACAATAGAGTGAATGGGCATGACTCCTGCCTTCAGACAGGGATCCCAAGACATTTCCCCGTGTGGAAACAGTGTAACCTTGTGGAAAGAACACAGTACTGGGAATCAGAAGACCTGGGTTTTAATCCCAGCTCTGCCACTTACCTGCTGTGTGACCTTGTGCAAGACACTTACCTTCTTTGGGTCTCAGTCTTCTCATCTGTAAATTGGAGATTCAATATCTGTTGTTCTTCCAACTGTGAGCTCCATCTGGGGACAGGGATTGAGTCAGACATGATTATCTTGTATCTACCCCAGCGCTTAGTACAGCCCTTGGCTCATAGTACAAATACCACAATTATCATTATTAGCTTATAATAATAGTGGGAGACACAGATTCTAAAATAATTTTCAGATAGAAGAAAAAGTAGCAATGTAGATGAGCAACTACTTGTTATATGGAATATTAGGCAATATGTGCAGGAGTGCTATAGGTGGCAGTGAGTAAAATAAATTGGTGCAAAAGTAATAAGGTAATAGAAGGGAAAGTGAACTTAATCGAGGAAGGCTGCCTGGAGCAGGTGAGATTTCAGAAGGTCTTTAAAGATGGGCAGAGTTGCAGTGTGATGGATATGAAAGGGGAGGAACTTCCAGGCAGGAGGAAAGATTTAAGCAAAGGATTGAAGGAGGGGAGGTGTCAAAAAGAGGCATAGACCGAGTTGGCATGATAGGAACAAAGAATGTGGGAGAAAAGAGAGGAAGAGAACTGATTGAATAGTGCCTTAAAGTCAGTGGACTGGAGTGTTTGCTTAGAAGAGAGAAATAAAGGCTTTTGAGGAGTAGGGAGATGTGTGTAGTACAGTAATTTGGACAACAGAGTTAATTATGGACTGGAGATGGAGACAACCAGAGTTAAGGAGACCAGTGAAGATACTGATGAAATAGTCCTCTAGACTGTAAGCTCATGTGGGCAGGGAATGTGTCTGTTATATTGTCCTCTCCTAAGCACTTAGTACAGTATTCTGCGTAAGATAAGCACTCAATAAATATGATTGACTTGACTAGTCAAGCTGGAATATAACAAGTGGCTGGGCCAGTGTAGTGGCTGTTTGGATAGAAAAGCGTCCATCCTAAAAACATTGTGGAGGTAAAACAATGGACCTCATTTCAAGTTGAAAGTTCAAGTTGAAAGTGAGGCAGGCGTCAAGAATAATATCTAGGTTGAGGGTGTCACAGATAGGAAAGATAGTGCTGCTAGGTCGTAAAGTTTGGCGGAGGAGAGGATGTGTGAGGAAGATGACGAGTTCCGTTTTAGACATATTGAGCTCAAGGTGCCAGAGAGACATCCATGTAGCAATGCCCTGGAGGCAAGAGGAAATGCAAGATGGTAATGGAGTGGGAGGTCAGGCTAGCAAGGTAGATTTGGGAGCCATCCTCATAGTGAATGAGTTCCCAGAGGATGTGTAAAGGGAAAAGGGAATTGAGAAGGGAACTTCCCTTCCATCCTGCAACCCTGCTGCTAATATCTAAGAAAGGGGCAAAGGTAACGTAACCTCTGAAGGAAAGTGAAACCTCCATTTTTATGAGAGGCAGTGGAACTGCCCCTGATCCCCTGACTTTGGGCCTGCACTTGCACCCTCACCCCTCTGTGGTAATGCTGTTTCTAATATGGCACTCTGAGGCCATACTGACTGAAGGGAGCTCTACCTTGATTACTGTATCAGCTGACTTCCCTGCCTCCCATCTCTCCTCACTCCAGTCCATATACTTCACTCTGCTGCCTGGATCATGTTTCTACAAAAACGTTCAGACCATGTTTCCCCACTCCTCAAGAATCTCCAGTGATACCCATCTACCTCCGCAACGAAGAGAAACTCCTTACCATCGGCTTTAAATGACTCAATCACCTTACCCCTCCTATCTCACTACTCTCCTACTACAACTTGGCTTACACACTTCATTCCTCTAATGCTAACCTAATTACTGTGCCTCAGTTTCATCTAGCTCACCGCCAACCTCTCGCACACATCACACCTCTAGCTTGGAACGCCTTCCCTCTTCATATCCAACAGACAATTACTCTTCCCACCTTCAAAGCTTTATTGAAGGCACATCTCCTCCAAGAGGCCTTCCCTAACTAAGCCCTTTTTCCTTTTCTTCTTCTCCCTTCTCCCTTCACCCTGACTTGCTCCCTTTATTCATCCCCCATCCCAGCCCCACAGCACTTATGTATGTATCTGTGATTTATTTACATTAATGTCTGTCTTCCCCATGAGACTGCTCGTTGTGGGCAAGGAATGTTGCTGTTATACTGTACTCTCCCAAGCACTTAGTACAGTGCTCTGCACACAGAAAGTGCTTAATAAATACGATTGACTGACTGACTGGATGACTGCCTAAAGCTCAGTGTCTGACTGAGCACATCCAGGCAGCAGCTCTGTGGCCAAGCTATAAACCCCTGTTGCTTCCCAGAAGAGTGATACTGTGTTGCATCATTGGAGGTGAGGTTGTACTTCCGTGTATCAATTTGAGGGGTAATTAACTTCAGTGTGAAACATGGATGGCAAAATGGGAGCAGTATCATGAGGTACAAAAGCATTGTTAACTCAGATTCCTGAGTGAGTGGAAAATAGGAATAGTTCACTATTCTACTGTTTTGAATTTTTTTATTTTCTGACCTGAATTCTTGCTGGGATTAAAAAAAGAAATAACTGTATACTTCATAGAACACTAGGGACAGCTTTGGTGTGCCTGCTCTAAATTTTCATAATAATGATGGCATTTGTTAAGCACTTACTATGTGCAAAGCACCGTTCTAAGCGCTGGGGGGATACGATGTGATCAAGTTGTCCCACGTGGGGCTCACAGTCTTAATCCCCATTTTTACAGATGTGGTAACTGAGGCTCAGAGAAGTTAAGTGACTTGCCCAAGGTCACACAGCAGACTTGTGGTGGAGGCAGGATTCGAACCCATGACCTCTGACTCCAAAGCCTGTGCTCTTTCCACTGAGCCATGCTGCTTCTCTATTCTTCATTTTCTTAGGCATCCAAAAGGTCACTGCTGTCAGGTGATCGGGGTAAGTTGACTTTCAATATTCATCTTACCTATTAGACTGCAACCTCCTTGTGGGCAAGGAACATGTCTACCAACTCTATAGTATCATACTCTCCCAAGCGCTTAGTACAGTACCTTGCACACAGGAAGCACTCAATAAATACCATTGATCAATTGATATCAGCTTCTAAAATATGCAAATAATGTGAGTAAATTTACCACAAGCATAAATGAAACTTCCCAGAAATAAGCGTTGCATAGCTTGCCAGTTATTTATTCATTCAATCATATTTATTGAGTGCTTACTGGGTGCAGAGCACTGTACTAAGTGCTTGGAAAGTACAATTTGGTAACAAATAGAGACAACCCCTACCCAATGGGCTCACAGTCTAGAAATTGTTCATAGATCCTGATGGCTGCAGGACATATTTTATAAAATCATAATGGTACTTCCTACTTAACTGAACAGACTTCATCAGACCAATGATTGTCAAGAAATCTCCAATGGAAATCACTGAGAGAAGGTGATTAATAATAAAAAATTTTAAACCCATTTTAAAACATCATCAAAGGAAACACTGTTGAGATGTGTACCACAAACAAGGGTAAGGTAGAAGGCAGCTGCTGATCTTGTTCCCTTTGTTGAAAGAATAAATTCAATTGTTACTGCAAAAAGTTTTCCTAGGAGAGGTGACAGAGAAAGAAGTCTTCATCAACATTTAATTGAATGTAAGATGATAAGAAAATGGCACTGGGGGGGAAGCAATAAAACTTTTCTCGGCAAATAATTTATCTTACATTTAACCAAGTCCGAGGCTATAAAAGAATATTGAATTAATCACAGTCAATGTCATGAATCTTTTAGATGGAAACACGTTTCAGCTGAAATCCCAGTTTTAAAATAATTTTTATTGTATTTTTAACATCAATGAATTCCCTGTTTACTCTAAATACTATGAAGTTCATTCTGCACAGCTCTGACTTCATTATGTTATTGCAAAAAGGATTGCTAAAAATTGTATGGGTTACATGTTATTTTCATCTTTCTTATTCTCATTTGGCTGTAAGGTAATATTGTCATTTAAATACGGTCTCATACAAATACCTTTGTTGAGTATACATTTTTGCCCAGTTAGATTAACTTTGTTCATGTACAGCATGTTTCTATAATAGCTACCAAATCTTTATTTAGAGTCATAATTTGGAATATTATTTTCTTTTTTGCAGGTAGCATAGTCCAGTTAAATAGCATAGAAATAAATTATGGGTGGCAGATATGAACAGTACTCACTGGGAAAGGGCAGGGGGAGTTGGCTTCCTTCTCACTCCCCAATGCCATTTTCACACCATTCCACCTCTCCCATCCCTCTTGTTCCCTTCCTTCGCAGCCCATATCATCTGCCTCTACCACCCACTCCATTCATTCATTCATTCAATCGTATTTATTGAGCGCTTACTGTGTGCAGAGCACTGTACTAAGCGCTTGGGAAGTACAAGTCGGCCACATATCGAAATGGTCCCTACCCAACAGCGGGCTCACAGTCTAGAAGGAGGAGACAGACAACAAAATAAAACATATTAACAAAATAAAATAAATAGAATAAATATTTATTCATTCAATCATATTTATTGAGCGCTTACTGTGTGCAGAGCACTGGACTAAGTGCTTGGGAAATACAAGTCGGCAACATATAGAGAGACAGTCCCTACCCAACAGCGGGCTCACAGTCTAGAAGGGGGAGACAGATGACAAAACAGAACATATTAACAAAATAAAATAAATAGAATGAATATTCATTCATTCGATTGTATTTATTGAGCACTTACTGTGTGCAGAGCACTGTTCTAAGTGCTTGGGAAGTGCAAGTCGGCAACATGTAGAGATGGTCCCTACCCAACAGCGGGCTCACAGATACTAGTCATGGTCATCTACCAGGCCCCACCTCTAACTTTCTGAACCATTTTGACCCCTTTCTCACATTCTTCTCTCTTTCTCTACCCCTACATTGATCTGTGGGGACTTCGATATCCATGTGGATGTTCCCGATGGCCCTTCAGCTGCCTGCTTGCTATCACTCCTCAGCTCCATTGACCTCCTGCTCCACCCCGCCTCACCCACTCACCAACTTGGAAGCACGCTCGATCTTATCATCTCTAGTCAAGGTACAGTCTCTACCCTCACCAACTGTGAAATCCCTCTATCCTACCACAACCACCTCATTTGCCTTCTCTCCCACACTCCCTCCCCCTCCCTGCAAATCTGTCCTGTTCCCCAACAGGGACCTCCCATCTTTTGACCCCATCCAGTGTTCTCAAGTTGTCATGCCCCATTTAGTCTCCATACCCAAACTACCTTCCATTGACAACCAAATCAACGCCCTCAACACCACCCTCTCTTACCCACTACCTGGAGTGCTGCTCATCTCAGCTGTGCTGGCAAGAGGGCTGCACTTTCATCCCCACTAAATATTGTTATAGTTGTCTTCCCCTGTTAAGTGTAAGCTCCTTGTGGGCAGGGAGCATGTCGTTTCTTAATTTCTAGTACAATGCACTACACCAAAACAAGCTAAGATGGAGAAGCAGCATGGCCTAGTGGATAGAGAGTGGGCCTGGGAGTCAGAAGGACCTGGGTTCTAATCCCATCTCCACCACTTGTCTGCTGTGTAACCTTCAACAGATCACATCACGTCTCTGTGCCTGTTACCTTATCTGTAAAATGGGGATTAAAACTATGAGCTCTATGTGGGACAGGGATTTTGTCCAACCTGATTAACTTGCATCTACCCCAGCGCTTAGTATAGTGCCTGGCACATAGTAAGCACTTAACAAATGCCATATAAAAAAGAGGGGGCTTAATAAACACTAATACTACTACTACTATCCAGCATATAGCTAATCATTGTTGCTGTCTTTGTATGCAGTACCCACTTCCCATGAGGGGCTGGGGGGGGTGGGGGTTGAGTGTTCCCCTTCTCTTCCTGGTTTGGGAAGAGCTGTGGTCTGATGGATTTGGATTGATGGGGGGAGATGGGTGTTCCAGAGGTGACAGAATGAGATAAAAGTAGGAGGCAAGGGTGAAATTCAGCTAGAAATTGTGTTTGGGAGGAATCAAGAGTATGGACTGGGGAATGGTGGGTGAAGAGTCAATCAATTAAGCTATGTAATACATAAGAAGGAGAGAGCTGGTGGAGAACCTTGAAGCCAATTGACTGAACCTTGATTCATTGAGGTCCATACATGAGAAGATATGCAAATGATTATGAATAATTGCTTCGCAGATTCAGCACTGCCCTATATGAATTAGCAATAAGCCTAAAGACAATTGAAGAGGCAACCTTAACCCAGGGAAGCCTACACACAGCTAAAGCCTTCCTGAGTAATTCATGGCATGCCCATTCTGTCAGACCAACACACCTTTGGCACTTGTGTTCTTTGAATCAATCCTCAGCACTCTTGTACATCATGTTTGGGCCAGTTCCAGCTTCGTGTTTTCTTCTGGCTTTCACTATCTGTAAATATATTTTGTCTGTCTCTTCCATTAGAGTGCAAGCCCCTTGAGGGCAAGAAACTTGTGTTTTACTACTGTTGTACTCTCCCAAGCACATAGGACTCTCCCTAGCGTTGATAAGGTATTCAGTAAATGCCACCGATAGTGCATAGAGCACAGGCCTGGGAATCAGAAGCACCTGGGTTCTAGTCCCAGCTACACTGTTTGTCTGCTATGTGACCTTGGGCAAGTTACTTCATCTTCTCTGTGCGTAAATTACCTCATCTGTAAAATGGGGATAGCAACTGTGAGCCCCATGTGGGACGTGGATTGGGTCCAACCTGATTACCTTGTATCTTCTTCCAGCGCTTAGAACAGTACCTGGCACATAGTAAGTGCTTAGCAAATGCCATAAATCAATCAGCAGTATTTACGGTGTAACCAGTGTGTACATAGCACTGTACTAAATGTTTGGGAAAGTCTAATAGAAGTCAGAGATACAGTCACTGCCCTTAAGAACACAGGCATCTGTATCTGGCAATTCATAGATGACTATATCAAAGATTTTATTATTCCCAGTGCCTTTGAGCTGGAAAGTATCTTGTTGGCCTTGGAAATGCATTCTGACCCTTACTTCCAGATCACTCATTGCCTGCTCAAGCATGGTAGCACGGAATAGGTTGAATAGGATTGGGACCGATGACAGAGAAGACATCTTTATGACTGTCTCGAATGACCATACCCTCTGTCGAGTAGCCTGGGGATCTTGGCGCTTTTCAGTAGAGTTCAATTGCTAATCAACCATCAGAGTTCTGATCTACTGGTGGTGTTAAATGTTTAGACAGAGTTCTTTCTCTACTGCCCTCTTTAAAGCATGGACAAACCCCTTCCTACCCTTCATTCAATTGTATTTATTGAGTGCCTACTGTGTGCAGAGCACTGTACTACCACTGACCAACAAGGCAGAAGTGGATGTTGTGGGTGGTGAAAGCATTTCCCCAGCGAGTATCTACAACAGTCACGGTGAATCCCCTTGAGGGCATCGGAATAGAGGATGTTCCCTCTACTGCCCTATTGTCAAAGCTGCCCAGCATTCACAGTTTTTATTGATTTTGTAGCTCATAAAATGATTTGGGGTCTTTTGAGTGGAAAAGACATTTATAAGAGTGAAAGATATTATTGCTATTGTATTGTATGTCACCAGTTTCTGTTTTAGTGAGAGCAGCCCATTTTTTTCTGCATTGTGAGCAATTCCTCATGTGAGGGAGAAAATCAATGGATTTCAAAATATTCCACAAATCCCTTTTATTGCTGCCAAAGTGATATTGAAATTATGCATGAGTCAGTCAATAAGAAAAGGTTTAACTTTGTATATGAGTAAAATGGTTTAGAGGGAAAGAGAAGCATTTTTCTTGTGATAAATTCCAAATTGATATATTTATCATACCATGTTGTAGGAATCTTGACTAATTAAAGAAATGAAATGTGTGGATTTTAAAATTAGAGTTTTCCAGGCTGAAAATGGGGTATAATTCAGTTTCCTCTTCTAGCATTATATGTGCTACTTAGATCTGTAACTAACCTGAATCTAGAAAGCTGTAATGTTATTTTTGTGGGCCACCTCTTTATTCCCAACCTCCTTCCTTCTCTCCAGTAATCATAATCCATTTGCCTGACATTAATGCTGATCTGTGAATCTGGAGATCCTACAAACACAATAGTAGATGAAAACAATGAAGTCGGTACGCTTAAAGGATATGACTTTCAAAAATGATTGCTCCAGCTATCCTCCTTTAAAATCATGAATGGTAAGTAGAGAGTTGAATTCCCCCACCCCGTTATAAAATATTAATGCTATCCCTGCCAACTCTCTATCCCTAGAGAAATGAAATATATAGCTATTTATTACAACATGTTCACTTTTAGAACATTTAGCAGGTACTCGAATATTAGGCACTAAGTGAAGACAGAACAACGGCGTTTCTTCTCCAGAATGCCTCAGGGTCTCAGGAGAGACCCACAATAGGGAGAACAACATGAAAGGATGATTTTATTTCTCATTGAATTTGACTGCTTTTGCTATGGATTTCACTAAAGAAGAAGCAGGTATATATTGAATGATATGGGAAGAGAGAAAATTTTCCAAACTGTTAAAGGTTAGAGATTCAATAAAGGTCTTTTTATTTACCAACCTAAGGGCAAAACTATACAAAATCAATGATGACCTAACTATCTATCTATTGATTTCTAGGTTTTTTCCTGACGATTTCCTTCACAACTTCTCCAACTCCATGGCATGAGGAACAACTTTGGCAGGAAGTTCCTTGTCACCATTATTCAGCAGTGGCCTTATTTTCTCAGGGTTTGGGAATGAGGGTTTGCTAATCGATCAATCAATGGTATTTATTGAGTGCTTAGTATGTGCGGAGCACTATACTAAGTGCTTGAGAGAGTACAATAAGTAATCAGGGAAGGCCTCCTGGGGGAGAAAAGAACAGAGAGGGGAACATACCCTTCTTACAGCATAATTGTGCATCTACTGGTTTCCTAGTAGAGCTAATGGTGCTGGACCTGCTAACAGGACAATTTCAGTCTGAGGTGGAGAAGAGAGAATTTTGACACCTTTGCAATCTGCCCTTTGTAGTGCTCTTCTTATTTGGGAACTATCCAGCTGGCTAAAATTAGTTCCAGGAGGGAGGGTGCCCATTCCTCCTTCCCAACTGATGTAATAATAACAATAATAATAATAATAATAATAATAATAATAATAATAATAATAATAATAATAATTGTAGTATTTAAGTGCTTACTATGTGCCAGGCACTATTCTAACTGCTGGGGTAAATACAAACAAATTGGGTTGGACACAGTCCTTGTCCCATGTAGGGTTTACAGTCTTAATCCCCATTTTACAAATGAGGTAACTGAGGCACAGAGGAGCAAAGTGACTTGCTCAAGGACACACAACAAACAAGTGACAGAACTAATATTAGAACCCAGGTCCTCTGACTCCCAGGCCTGTGCTCTTTCCCCTAGGCCAGGCTAGGGACCTTGAGGTATGGTGCCACTGAGCCACCTGTATCAATGGTTGTTCCCCCATTGCCAGTTTCCTTTCCTCCTTCACATGATGCCAAGTCCTCAGGCTCCATCTGAAGTGTGCTACACCCTTTTTCTGTTGGTCACTTGCATGTGACCAAACAAGAATAGGTCAGTGTGTGCGTGTGTGTGTGTGTGTGTGTGTGTGTGTGTGTGTATACACATCTCTGAGTATGTGTGTGGGAAGACTAATTTATATTTTTTTAGTCAAACCTAAATGATGAAAACCTTTTTCATAAACATTTACATACACATAAACTCCTCATTAACCCAAGCTTCCTATTTAGATTATAATGAATGGGCCCCTACTCTCCTTTTAATGTAAATTTTAGAATAGGTGTGTTTATTTAGATTCTGTACCATCTGGGTGTCTTTCACTTGGTTTCACTGGCCAGCATGATGGAAATCTCACTGTCGCTGCCAGGTGTCAGCCGGATAATAATAATAATAATAATAGCATTTATTAAGCGCTTACTATGTGCAGAGCACTGTTCTAAGCGCTGGGGGGGGGATACAAGGTGATCAAGTTGTCCCACGTGGGGCTCACAGTCTTCATCCCCATTTTACAGATGAGGTAACTGAGGCTCAGAGAAGTTAAGTGACTTGCCCAAGGTCAGACAGCAGACATGTGGCAGAGTCGGGATATGTCATTTTAACATTTGTTTTACATTACTTGGGGAAGCAGCATGGGCCTGGGAGTCAGGAGGACCTGGGTTCTAAGCCCAGATCCTCCACTTGTCTGCGGTGTGACTTTGGGCAAATCACTTAACTTCTTTCTGCCTCAGTTACCTCATGTGTACAGTGAGGATTAAGACTGTGAGCACTATGTGGGACAGGGACTTTGTCCATCCCAGTTAGCTTGTATCTACCCCAGCATTTAGAAGAGTGCTTGATACATAGCAAGTGCTTAACAAATACCATAATCATTATTGTTATTATCATTATTACTCACCCTAGATGCCCCCCCGACCCTTTCTGCCCCAATTCATTCCATTGTCCTTTCAGTTTATATGCCCTTGTGCCTCCCCTGCCTCTCCCCACCATGCTGGTCCCCCTAAAGCTTGAACCCAACCTCAGCTCTATCCCCTGCACCAGCCCAGAGTTCTAAAATCCTGAACCTATTTTTAAACATCCCACCATGACCTCCTCATGCCCATCTGCTTTGTGTTCTCCATCCATCTCACAGGAGGCAGAGTGGCAGTGATGATACTGTCGTGGGAAGAGCTGGAAAGGACAGGGATGGAAAGGGTTAGACAAAGTTAAATTAAAAGGCATGTGGGCAGATATAGATACAGGGCTGGTGTAACTTGGCAGGAAGGGGTAAATGAACTGCAATTAAACAAGTTTGAAAGAGAGGGCAGGGTGAGTGGGGACAGGGAGAGGGAAGTAAGCAAGGGACTGGTGGGGCAAAAAAAAAAGCAAGCATGGAGATTTCCATTGTGTTGCGCAGCAATGGCTATGAATGCACTAGTCTGTAAATTAACCTTTATGGGCACATTTATGTGTATTTAATGCTTATATGAAAAGAAAGCAAAAAAGAGAGAAAGCTGTTCTCCATTTTAGAAGATGGCACCTCTGACTGTGAGATCCCACCCATGTGTCTGAGTGCGGCTGAAAACACTGAAGTGTGACCAACATACTTTGACATTTTGTGTATGCAGAAACAGTTCCTTGCTGTGCTGATGTCTTTACTCTATATACAGCCTGTCTATGTTTTTGAACCTGCCTCTTGTTAGCCAAACTTCACAAAACCTCTGCTAAAGAAGGTCAAGCCTCTTTTGATTGCTGTGGTCTATCTGCTGTGGTGGCCTTCAATAGTCCATGATTATCTCACATCAGTTGAGACTGTTTAAATATGACTTTAAATAGTTTGCTCAGCCCTTTCAGCTCACTATACAGCAGCTTCATGGCCATTCTGCTCTCATCCAGTTTTACATGGCCTGTCCAGTAAAGTTCTACTGTGGCAAACTTTGCCTCAGTGCTAAATGAGCTGATGGCAGTACAGGACCTCATCATTAGTAATCTTTTCCCCCCATTTAATGTTGAATATAGTTTGTTAGTGACACAGATAAAACTGGTCAAGAAGCTAGATGTGTCTTCTTTTGAAGGAACAAGTCGTAAAACCTAATGGATGGGTGGACACCAGAACAGCCCTATGACCTTCAACTTGGTGTAGAACTTGGTGCCCCGTGGTTACCACATTCTGTTTTGCAGTTTGATAAAAGTCATGCTGGCCCTTTTGATTATTTTTTCTACCTCTTTGCCTACCCATGCAATGTTGAACAGCGCATTTTCTGGGTAGCCGAAATCAAGTGAAGAAATGAAGTTCTGGGTGGGCAATGAAAATTTATGAAGGTTTTCCTGTCAGTTGTACTTACTGAGTACTTATTGTGTACAGAGCACTGTACTAATTGCTTGGGAGAGTACAATGTAACAATAAACAGGCACATTCCCTGACTGGGTGTAAGCTACTACATAGCACTTATTGTGAGTCTATAGCACTGTACTGAATCTGAAAAGTGGTTCTTTGTCATTTTCAGGACTTGCATTCATGCCTCTAGAGGACAGTCATCTAGTTTTCAAACCTCCATCTCAAATATTTCCAATGATGCCCAGAGTCTGTTGAGTTACAAGAATGTTCTAATGGATTGAAAGCATATTCTGACTCCCGTTTCCAAATCCGTCACTGCATCCTTAAGTGTGGCAGCAAAGACTAGGTTGGATAATACTGGATCTATTGCACAACTGGGCTTATTGGTGTGGAAGAAAGGGTCCTCAGCTCTGACAACTAATCATACCGTTGTTGCATAGCCTATGAATTCTGTAGAATTTTTCAGAGTTCCCAAATCTGATTAGCAGTTGCCAGACCCCTAGTCTGTTAATAGTGTCAAATACTTTTGTCAGATCACTGAAAACGGAGTAAAAGTTTTGGTGGTGCTTCTTTATCTGTCATGCAATTGTGCTGCGTTTTGGTCTGAAGCCACACTGGAATTCAGAAAGCACATGACTGCCTGACTATATTCTTTGATAATCTACCCAGATGGATTCTGCCTAGAATTTTACAAGCAATGAAAAGTAATGAGATCATTATGGGCAGGGAATGTGTCTACCACCTCTACTGTGTTGTAGTCTCCCAAGCGTTCAGTACTGTGCTCTGCACACAGTGAGTGCTCAATACTTACCATTGATGATGAGATGTTCCAGGAACTTCCATGGTAAACTCCCCTTTCTGCTTGAAGATCATGGTTATGGTGGTATCTTTTAAAGTCTTGGGGCATTTTTTCAGGGTTCCATATATTGAAGAACAGGTCATGCAAATATCTGAAGATTGTATCCTCCTTGCTTGAAGAGATCAGTAAACCAGTGGTATTTACTGAGCACTTATTGTGTGCAGAGCACTGTATTAAGCACCTGGGTGAGTACAACAGAGTTGGTAGACAAGATCCCTTCCCTGAAGGAGCTTAGATACTAACATTTCTATTTGCTTTGTCATTTTTCATAATATTTCAGAAGTTATTTCCTCAAAAGAGGGTACTAAGGTGGTGTCTTCAGATTTTGGCCAGGAAAATCTGTTCTGAGAGGCACCCTACTCATTGGTGCTTTGAAAGGCATCTTGTTCATTGGTCAAAGTCATGTTCAGAAGGCCATATTCTTGACATTGGAGTAAGATTCCCCCCTATGTTGTTGTAATCATCATTTTCTATTCTGCAAATAGAATTTTAATCTGTGAGTCATTTTATTAAATCAGTTCTGATGGTGACTCCTTGCCATTCCCACAGTCATGATGGCTTCCTGATAGACACTTTTAACCATTCAGTTGGCTGGATGTGGTGGGGAGGCTGGCTCACTGCCCCCTTTCTCCTTTTAACAGCTACTACTAGCTAGCTGTGGGCCAGTTGTCCAGTTTAGGATCTTTCCTACCACCCACTGTCACCAACCAACTTCGAAGGGGAAGAGTCAGGACCAGGTTGGTTTGGGATCTGAATGAATGAGGGACCCCAGGTGGCACAATGGATAGGCATTTATTAGTTACAATTGACAGTCAATTTAGATAGACAATCAGACAAGCACTTCAATTTAATTCCCTGTAGCTACCACTTAATTAGATGTAAGTGCGGGCCTCCTATCTCTTTTTGTGTGTGCCTTGGGGAGAGCAGATTACAGTCGTTAAATCCTCCTGGCTCGGAGGATTACTGACCTCTTGAGTTCCCCATCCTAACTGGGGCTGGGCCTGGTGCTGGTGTGCCCTGTCATGGGGGGTAGGTGTGCCAGGCCCAGACCAGCTGTTGTCCAGGATAGTCCAGGTTCTTAGAGCTCTTCACCAGATGCAGAAATGCTGAGTGCTGCTATGTCCTTTAACTCGTGATTGTCCACATTCTGGAGCAAGCTGGAGTGCTTGCCTTTCAGCACATACGCCATGCCACCTCACCACTGGAGCAATCCAAGGGTCAGTGCTTCTGGCACAAGCTACCAAATCACCTCATTTGGGACCCTCATGGGCGTGGGGCAGGTGGTCATACTCGGGCCACTACTAGCATCTGGGATTAAAGCAGAACATTTCAGTGTCCTGCCAGCCATTCACTAGGTAGTTGGATGAGACCCTGAAATATAGGCAAGTCCAACACAACGTAGGACTTCTGGATGTGTCTGGCTCCCCAACTAGATTGTAAAACATGTAAAGCAGCATGTCACAGTGGATAGAGCATGGACCTGGGAGTCAGAAGGCTATGGGTTCTAATCCCGTCTCTGCCACTTGTCTGCTGTATGACCTTGAGTGAGTCCCTTCACTTCTCTGTGCCTCAGTTACCTCATCTGTAAAATGAGACTGTGAGTCCCACATGGGACAGGGACTGTGTCCAACCCGATTTGCTTGTATCTACCCCAGCGTTTAGTACAGTGCCTGGCACATTCATTCATTCATTCATTCATTCAATCGTATTTATTGAGCACTTACTGTGTGCAGAGCACTGTACTAAGTGCTTGGGAAGTACAAGTTGCCAACATATAGAGATGGTCCCTACCCAACAACGGGCTCACAGTCTAGAAGATAGTAAGCACGTAACAAATAGCACAATTATTAAAGCTCCCAGAAAGCAGGGATCATGTCCCCCAACTCTAAAGTATGGTACTCTCCCAAGTGCTTAGAACAGTGCTTGGCACACAGTAAGCATTCAATAAATACCATTGATCGATTAATTGGGTTTAATCCCAGTCTTGTTCCTTGTGCTGATGCCAGACTAGATGTGAGCTGGGATCAGAATGGGCTGCAATCAGGGTGGGCTGGGCTCTAGTGCTGGACCCTACAATAGAATGTAGAGCAGTTACAAATGTTTTTCTCATATAATAATAATAATAATAATAATACCAATAATAACGTGCCAAGTCTGCACTAAGTGCTAGGGTAGATGCAGGATAATCAGATCCCACAAGGGACTCACAGTCTAAGTAGGAGGGAGAACAGGTGTTAAATCCCTATTTTGCAGATGAGGAAACTGAGGCACAGAGAAGTTGTTACCCAAGGTCAAACAGTAAGCAATTGGTGGAGCCGAGATTAGGACCTAGGTCCTCTGACTCTCAGACCCATGCTCGTCCCACAAGGCCATGATGCCTTCATAGGAATAGCTGAATTTGATATTTAGCTTGCTGGCAACCTACTGCTAAGTGAGGCTCAAATTAAAGAGTATCTGCATTATATTTTGAACTGTGTCCTCACAGTTAAGGTATTCTCAAATCGAATGAAAGACACATTGAAGGTATATAAATTGGACTCCATCAAAGCATTCTTATTTTTATTACTATTAAAAATAAAACTCCTTCTTAGCTTTAGTCAAAAACAAAATTTTTCATCTCTGTTCTTGGATCAACCAAGAACTTTATCTGTGAACCTATCTTTTTTAATAAAATGTAAAGAATGCTGTATTTGCCTCCCTCCTCCTATTTGCATATGCTTTGAGAGAATGAGCTAATATTCATGAACATTGTTGAATGACAGCTCATTATATAAAACTTTCCGGCACGTCAAAACAGCTACTCTTTTCCTAGTCCCTAAGGTGTGCAGAACATTGTACTGAGCACTTGAGTGAGTACAAATGTCTTCCTTCCTGCCCTTGAGAAAGCTTACATCAAGTAGTCCTCTATTCAGAAGAGTAGGTATGGGATTTTAACATATGAATTTGTCTCAGTGACCAATCACAATGCCACATACACTTCCCAATCAAATGCCACCCATCCAAATTTGTCCCCTGACCTAGCCTTGAAGGCTTGATACCCCGGTAATCCGTGAAATTCTCTATAATCTTTCCAAAGCGAATGGTTTTACAGTTCCGCCTGTTCCAACTGCCCTGAAAAGGGTCTACGACTTAAGCCGAAAGCAGAACAAGTGACACATTTTGGTCATTTTAGAAGGCATTAACCATGCAAGGATTGCAGTAATGCCCTAGAAATGATGTATCCCAAATCCTGTAGTGCTATTATAAAAAGGAAGATGGTACAGAAAAATAAGAAGAAAAGGCAGATTCATGGATTTTCAGGGTACTTGAAAAATAGTCATGACATAGCTGACAAGCATTTCAAAACCTTAATTTTCAGAATTCTTAAGGCCATTCAATAGTGGGAAAAGTATAATTATCTGAAACATTAGCACATTCAGGAAGAATATAGAGCTATCTGAATGAATAAAAGGCCACAGTAAATCAGCAAAATTGAATAATTGACTACATTCCACTTATTCAATATCTTGAACTATCTTAAAATGTTTTATTACTGGTATTTTATAGAGAAGGTGAATTTGTTTTAGCAACCATCAACTACACCAAAGATTAGATATATAGAGTGACAGAAACACACTACTGAATAGTAGCGAGTGAATGTCAAACACCAAACATTGTAACAAACATCGAAGCAGTCCTATTAGGGCAAGAATCCTACCTCTACTAATGTGACCATTGATTGGATGTCTCTGCTGAGTAATCTAAGAGTCAGCCTTAGCATTTGCCTCACCTCCACTATTCAATTTCACATTTCCTAAGCCTGCAGGACATCTCCTCTTGGTGGTCTAACACCCACTCAAATTCAACATGTTGAAAACTGAACTTCTCATTTTCCCTCCCCAGCCCACTCCTCCTCCTAACTGTCCCATCTCCATTGATAATAATAATGATGGCATTTATTAAGTGCTAACTATGTGCAAAGCACTGTTCTAAGCACTGGATAACACCACCAACTTCCCTGTTCCTGAAACACGCAACCTTGACATCATCCTCAAAAACTGACTTGCATTCAGCTTTCACATCTATTCAAATGCTAAATCCTACCAATTCTTCCTCCAAAAGATTTCCCAGAACCACCCCTTCCTCCTGGAAGCCACCACCTTGATTCAAGCACTCATCAGCTCAGAGTTAGACTTAATGGTGTAGCCACCAAACTCTCCGCCCTTCAGGCCGTACGTCACGCTGTTGTCTGGATTCTCTTCCCACGACATCACTCAGCACATGACTCTCAGCATCACTCAGCTCTTGACTCCTGAAAAGTCTCCAATGTCCGCCCATTTCCCTCTGCATCGAACAAAAATTCCTTCCAGTTATCTCCAGGGCTCTCTATCAGCTCTCTCCATATCAACTCTCTCAAAGTTATGAGTGAATGAGACTTCTTCAAGGCCTAATTTACTGGAAAGAAAAGATTTTTTTCAAAAAGAGCCTGCTTTATTTAGAAGAGTATTGGCAAGAGCCCCAGTGTACTTTGCAATTGTGTTATTATATTTATAAAACAGAGACAACTACAATTTTTTTCTCTATCTAATAGCAGAAGGTCAATGAGGTGATGATGAGAAGTACTCCATTTCCCTCTGGTGAAGGATGCTGTAAAATTTTTAAATGAGTTTAAACTATTTTGGTGAGTGAAAAGTACTTACAAATAATAAATAATGTAAGGGATCATTCTTTTTAAGGGATGAAGTGTTTTACAAGGTTTTACCTTTAGCAGATTACTGTTTAGTTGGTAAGGGAATTGATTTAGTAAACTATACTTTTGTTACTGTGGTCCATGGCAGCATTCTGATCTTTTCTTTCTCCCTTTGTTGTTAGTTTCTTTTTTTAGTCTTTCCTCCCATTACTGATGTGCAAGGTAGCCAGACTGAGGAGTGAGACTGACTAGAAGGACATTCTCGAATGGATTGTACCCTAAGCTGTAAGTGACAGGAAGAATTCATGATTTTTTCCTAGTTTGTGTTGTCACCTTTTGAAATCGCCCTTTTTTTGCCATGGCTCTCGTTATTCAAAGTTAACCTTGGGAGTTGAGGAACATCTTAAATAGAGAGCTTAGAAAGATTGCCTTTACAAAACACTGTCAGTCTGTCAATTGCTCCAGGATAGCAAGGCTGGTGTTTCTGTCAAAAAGCTGTGAGCATGCAATGTCTCACAATGTTGTCAGTGAACTGCCAAATGACAGTATCCATGAGGTATTTTGGATTAATTCCCTTCTTTTTTGAAATCTGAGACTCTCCTGATTAAATAAACAAATCTATTTGTACATTCAGAAGAGGGCTTACCAGTGATGAGAGTCAGCTAAGGTGGAGCTAAGTAACCAGGGAAAGTTGGTGATGTTTTGTTTTGGGGTTTTTTCCCCAATTGTTCCCTTTAAAGGAGGCTTTGATTTAATAATCAGGCAGAAGATATTTTCGATTAGGCTTCTCAATGACCCTCATTTATTTCAGCTTTTAATCAGACAGTTTCTGTCTGGTAATAAAATAACATTTAATCTTTAAATGGTGTGTCTCTCAGAGTTCTCTCCTATGATTGAGTCCATGCTTAAAAATTAGTTGATCAGTAATTTGCATGCCATGCCTACTTTAATGAATTTAAATTAAGTGCATGCAAGAGTTGGGTGCTTAAATCAAAGCTATGTCATAATATGGTGGCTGGAAAGTTTTCAAGACCTCAACATTTAAGTATATTGCTGTCACTATCAGAAAATAGTTTTCCATTTTCCATTTCCAACTGTTTTTTTTGCAGAGGATAGGAAGCCAGGGAAGAAGGGAAGCTGTCACCAGGATGAAACTCTGGGCAAGATTCGGGAACTGCACCTCTATTGCAACAGAACCCGAGTGAGTTCAACCAGGAGTGCTAAAGGAGAATAAAAACAACAGAGTTGAGGGAACTAGAGTTGAGCTGCTCCCTGACAGGTGCCTTGCCCATAATATCTGTCCTGGTTATGCCTCTGCAAGAGTATTTTTCCAGATTAGTACACTAGGCAGTGAAACAGAATTAGATGACTTCTGAATTTCCACTGCTGAGGTATACAAGAAATTCCTAATCCCTATTAGCCATAGGTACTCATATGTATGCAACGTTTCTAAGAATGGCTATTTAAGAAGGAATAGGTAGAATTTTTAAAAATTAGTCAATCCTCCCAATGTCTTTCCTTCCTCTACATTGCATTCAATAGCAAAATTCTGGGTCAGGAAAAATTGGATCCCCATATGGGTTCTAATCCCAGCTCTGCCAGTTGTCTGCTGGGTGACCTTGGGCAAGTCACTTCACGAAGAAGTGAGTTCTTTGTACTTCTATTACCCCATCTGTACAATGAGGATTAAGACAGTGAGCCCCATGTGGGACATGGAATATGTCCAATATGATTACTCTGTATCTATCCCAGTGCTTAGAATGGTGTCTGGCACATAGTAAGCACTTAACAAATACCATAAAACGAATAGTCTAAAAACCTTGGAAAAAAAATCGATTCACTTATTTTCTCTCCTTTTTTTTCTGCATTCCATTTCTTTGAGCATGCACTACCAAGCTTGTAATACCTACGTTACCAACATTTTAGACTACTGCCCAAAGGAAGGAAACTTTTCCTTGTCCCTGTCTTATTAAATCCACATTAAGTTGAGCATCTCAATAATGGCAAATGAAATCAGTAAGAAATGAGAATGTTGGATTTGAGAGAAGACTTGATGAGATTTTTGTTATCAGGACCAAGATCCATCTCCAGAATTCAAATGTTCTTTGGCCAAGAGGAAACTCCTTCAAATCCTCTCTATCCTAATTTTGCAGAGAGAGGCAAACAGTTGGCCTGTATGTGCTTATCTTTTTCACAACAAACTTAAAAGGGAATAATAAAGTGAGATTATGCATTCTCAAAGAGGATCCAAAAGTATGCTTGTTTAACATGTAATGCATTTAAATTTATTTTCTAATAAGAAGCAGAATGATCAAGATAACAGAGTGAAAATCTTGTTAAACCTCAATGAGGAATGAATAGTCTCCTAGGTAAATTCAAAGAAAGGGAGCACTAAAAAAAAGTAAGTTACCTCTGATTGGAAAAAAACCTTTTCAGTTAGCGTCTGCCCAAGTTTGAATGTATCCTATCCAAGTTCCAGGCCTACATCCTCCTAGGGGGGCTTGAGCCTAAAGACAGTTCAGGGACTGATTAAAATACAGATAAAATATTGTTTGAGGAATCTTATGCTTTATCTCATTAAGTCAGTGCGATTTAAGTTCCAAAAGGCCTTTGTCTCCAAGACTGGGAAAGTTGACATTACTTGAAGGTCTCACAGTCTTCTTCCCCCTTTCACATTTCTAGCGCTCTCATCTTCACCCACTCCCCAAGACTCACAGGGAAAGGGGGAAGAGTCGACTTCCTTCTCATTCCCCAATGCCACTTTTGCACCAACCCACCTTCCCCATCCCTCTCTTTCCCTTCCTTTGAAACCCACATCATCCACCTCTCTGTACAAAGCACTCAATAAATACCACTGACTGATTGATTGAGACAGACCCTGAAATCATTTACATATAAGAATAAGAATTACATATGTGTATGTTAGTGCTTAAATAGTAGTAGCAGTAGTAGTAGTAGTAGTAGTATTTATCATGAGCTTACTGTGTAGAGCATTATACTCTAAACAGGTGGCCATTAGATGTGGTCTCTGTCCCTTAGGGGAACTAACAATCTAAGAGTCTAAGTGGGGAGAAGGGATTGGAGACAGACACATCAGGAGTGATGAAACATTAAAGCACAACATTAACGAATGGGAGTAGCTTTTATCTCCGGCACATGCCGGGATCTGGGGCCCTCCATGGTGGGAGGAAAAGTAGGTAAGTCATTATGTACCAAAGTGCTATGGGTGGCTGTGAGGACACAACTACATAGTTGGTGCAGGTGTGCTGAAGTGCATGCCCCATGTGGGACAGGGACTGTGTCTAGTCTGAATATATTGCATCTGCCCCTGTTTTTAGTACAGTGCCTGGCACATTGTAAGTGCCTAAAAGATACCATAATAACAAATAACAAATAAGTGGTAGTTGAGGGGGCATGACCTGGGGAGGTAAGATAAATTAATCAAGGAAAGCTTTCTGGAGGAGATGTTATGATCATCAGGCAAGTTAAATGTTTTCTACACACATTGCAGTTCCCATCCCCCCAAATACAGACTGCTTTAAAAGTTATTCAAAAAATATTACCCCTTTGCTGGCAGAGTAACAATGATTCACAAATAGTTTGGTAGCTGATATGAATGTAGGAGATGTTTAATTATAGAATTGATACTTCCTTCTACTTGCTCATATAAAACAGGAAAGAAAGCACCAGGGCATAGTCATAGTAAGAAACTTCAGCAAATTTTTAGAAGTTTTCTAGGAGTTTTGGAATAAAAAGAATCCAGGTTGCATTAATTGCATGACTATGGACAATAACTCAGAATTGGCTTTTCAGCTGCTTCTTCATTATGCAATGTTAAGATTTGACTCTGGCAAATAAATGGAGGTTTTCTCATCAAGCACAAGTCTTTTTAATCAGACCCTCCAAAGATATGCTGGAAGTAGACTCAAGGATCCAAAGCTTGGCACTTCTCCCAGTTTAAAGAGGAAGGGTGCTGAGTACTGGTTACTTTGAATATTGAAAGAATTAAAATGACAGGAGTTGGCAAAAATCAATGAGTGTGCACAAATTTTTTAATGCTACATTGAAGTGCTTGTGGTATAGGTTAACTTCATTAAGGGTCTCTAATTGGCTTGCTTGTTCCTAAAATGCAAGCGCATTGATAACTGCAGCTGTTCTACAGCAATATCTTTGCATCATTTGATGAAAATGCTGTTTTGTAATGCCCGAAGCAATATTTAACAGCCTTCACTAATAGGGCAATTCAGGGGTAAGTGTTCGACTTTTTGTGGCCTCATGCAAATAGCACAGGACTGAGAGTTAAGAGGCCTGGGTTCCACTCCTGGTTGTACGACTTATCTGGTATGTGACTTTGGGCTAATCACTTGACTTCTTTATGCCTGTTTTCCTCATCTGAAATTAGGGATTAAATACCTGTTCTCCTGGAGCCTAACACAGTTCTTAGCTCATAGTAAATGCTTAACAAATCTACAAATTATCATTATTTATGAGCATGGGACTGCATGGCAGGAGAACAGGATTTGAGTCCCAGGTCCACCACTTGCCTGCTGTGTGACCTCGTTGAGGTCATTTAATTTCTATAAGCGTCAATTTCCTCATGTAAAATAGGGATTAAATAACTTCCTCCCTCTTAGGACAGGGACTGTGCCTCATCTGGCAGCGTGGCTCAGTGGTAACAGCACGGCCTTTGGAGTCAGAGGTCATGGATTCAAATCCCACTCCTCTAATTGTCAGCTGTGTGACTTTGGGCAAGTCACTTAACTTCTCTGTGCCTCAGTTACCTCATCTGTAAAATGGGGATTAAGACTGTGAGCCCCCCGTGGGACAACCTGATCACCTTGTATCTACCCCAGTGCTTAGAACAGTGCTTTGCACATAATAAGCACTTAATAAATGCCATTATTAGTAGTAGTAGTATTATCTAACCCAGTGCCTAGCACAGTGCTTGGCACATAATAAGCGCTTGACAAAAGAACCAGCATGGCCTGTGGAAAGAGCACGGGCCTGGGAGTCAGATGGACCTAGGTTCTAATCCAGGCTCCACCATTTGTCAGCTTTGTGACCTTGGGCAAATCACTTCACTTCTCTGTGCCTCAGTTACCTCATCTGTAAAATGGGGATTAAGACTGTGAACCCCATGTGGAATAGGAACTGTGTCCAGGCTGTCTTGTTGTCTAATGCTGTCTAGTTGTATCCGACCCATAGTGACATCATGGAGCATCTGTCCCAGAATGCCCCACCTTCATCTGCAATCGTTCTGGTAGTGTAGCCATAGAGTTTTATTGGCAAAATCAATCAATCAATCAATCGTATTTATTGAGTGCTTACTGTGTGCAGAGCACTGTACTAAGCGCTTGGAAAGTACGAGTTGGCAACATATAGAGACAGTCCCTACCCAACAGTGGGCTCACAGTCTAAAAGGGGGAGACAGAGAACAAAACCAAACATACTAACAAAATAAAATAAATAGAATAGATATGTACAAATAAAATAAATAGAGTAATAAATATGTACAAACATATATACATATATACAGGTGCTGTGGGGAAGGGAAGGAGGTAAGAAGGGGGGGATGGAGAGGGGGACGAGGGGAAGAGGAAGGAAGGGGCTCAGTCTGGGAAGGCCTCTTGGAGGAGGTGAGCTCTCAGCAGGGCCTTGAAGGGAGAAAGAGAGCCAGCTTGGCGGAAGGGCAGAGGGAGGACATTCCAGGCCCGGGGGATGACGTGGGCCGGGGGTCGATGGCGGGACAGGCGAGAACGAGGTATGGTGAGGAGATTAGCAGCGGAGGAGCGGAGGGTGTGGGCTGGGCTGTAGAAGGAGAGAAGGGAGGTGAGGTAGGAGGGGGCGAGGGGATGGACAGCCTTGAAGCCAAGGGTGAGGAGTTTCTGCCTGATGTGCAGATTGATTGGTAGCCACTGGAGATTTTTGAGGAGGGGAGTAATATGCCCAGAGCGTTTCTGGACAAAGATAATCCGGGCAGCAGCATGAAGTATGGATTGAAGTGGTTTACCACTGCCTCCTTCCACGCAGTAAACTTGAGTCTCCACCCTCGACTCCCTCCCATGCCACTGCTGCACGGCACAGGTGTAGCAGATTGCCTTCCTCTCACTAGCCACTGCCCAAGCTAGGATTGGAATGGATAAGCTTCTGCTTGCTTCTCCCTCCCATAGTTGGGACTGGTAGAGTACTGGAAACTCTCCAGGTGCGACCCTGAGAGGGGAAGCTTGCATCTACCCCAGCGTTTAGTTCTGTGCCTGGCACATAGAGAAGCAGCATGGCCTAGTGGATAGAGTACGGGCCTGGGAGTCAGAAGGACCTGAGTTCTATTCTCTGCTCTGCCACTTGTCTGCTGTGTGACCTTGGGCAGGTCACTTAACTTCTCTTTGCCTCAGTTCCCTCATCTGTAAAATGTGAATTACGACTGTGAGCCCCATGTGGAACAGGGACTGTGTCCAACCTGATTACCTTCTATCTATCCCAGTGCTTAGAACAGTGCCTAGCACATAGTAAGAGCTTAACAAATAACATAAAAACCCTTAACAAATATTATTAAAAAACATAATTATCATTACTATTTTCTTTATGGAGCATGATGAGACTGTTCCAAAGTCATGAACTCTGTCTCCTAGGGAGTAAGTCACAGGATGTCAGTCCTCCAATAATTAAAGGAAAGAAGAGTTTCTTGTGTTTCCTTCATGAAGGCTGATCAATCAATAAATCGTATTTATTGAGTGCTTCTTATGTGCAGACCACTGTACTAAGTGTTTGGGAAAGTACAACAGAATTAGCAGACACATTCCTTGCCCATAATGATGCCCAGAGAAAGGAGAGAATGGATGGCTGCTCCTAGGAATCATGTTATTTTTCTTATTATTATTGTTATATTTGTTAAGCACTTAATAGGTGTTAAGCGCTGGGGTAGATATAAGTTAATCACACACAGTCCTTGTCCCACATGAGGTTTGCAATCTAAGTATGAGGGAGAACATGTTCTTGAGTAAATGTTAGTGGTGAGCATTTGTTTTGCCTATGCGCAGTATATTTGTGAAAAGTGCACCCCAGAAAACGCAAGGCTGTAGTTCTACCCAACTCCCAGTTTTTCTTCCTTTGGGAAATCCTTGGTTGGGGGAAAGGGTGAGGTTTCCTTTAGATCGTAAGTTCTCTTTGGGCAGGGAATGTGTCTACCAACTCTGTTACATTGTACTCTCCCAAATACTTAGTACAGTAGAGTGCTCAGTAAATACCACTGAATGATTGACTGATTGATCCCCACATGCACTGTTACACCCAACATGAGAGGCTGTGTTTGGCATCATTGTTCTCCTCCTTCTTCCCTAAGATATCTCATTTTAGGGTCATCGTACTCTTCATTAGTACCTCTACCAGAGGCAGGTCCATTTTGCTGTGATTAGCAGATCTCGTAGAGGTGGGAGGAGGCAACAGTTTGAAATTCTTAACTAAAATGAAGCATTTGGATGGATCTGTGCACTAAGTACTCAAATACCACTGATTGATGGATTTATTGACTGTGGAATTTTATTCATCCACATGATCCCTTTCCTTCGTCAGCATGAATCACTTTGAGATAGCTGTAATCATTATACATGAATCAGTCTCTCCATTTACTTGGAAGGCAGAGTCTAATGATAAATTCCTGGGTTTAGAGTCAAACTTATGGGCACAGGCAGAAGGTGGAGCTGTGATGTCGACATCGGTTCAATTATCACCACCCTGTTCTCCTTCCAGCATTTCCCAGAGGAGATGCAGAACATGGCAGCTCAGGGGAATGAAATCTCCCTTTGAAGCAGACCTGCTTGCTTCCAGTGCGAAAAAACAGGGGGAGTGAAATAAGTTGTTTTCCCCTTTGCATCTCTGGAGGCTGTGTTGTGGGGCCTTTGGGAACACCAGATGGTAGGTAGTATGTGGCCTGTATGTACACCCCCCATCTTAATAAGAGGGAAGCCCCCTTATTGCTGAACATGCATTTTTATCAGGGAAATTCAGGGCTTGTTAGATACCTGCTATTCTTAGTGCCCTAAAAACCTGTAAATAAAATGCTCTTCTTAAGAGAACACAGTGTCATATCCAAAAGAATTGAGATAAAACATTTTGACTTAAAAATACACTTCAAAATCAGATATTAACTTGAGGAATGTCTATGCCTTGTACAAAAGGAAACTATACTAAAATGGTGTCAAAATGAGGAGATGGCCCCTCTAGCTTTATGGAGAAACTACTGAACCTCAGGAAAGTGCTGTTCTTTTATGGAATGAATGGAAATGATTACATGACTGTGTCATCTCTTCAGAGATGTAGGAGAAAATAACCTTACCTTCACATTTCAGGGGAGCCCCCTAGAATTTCAGGACATTGGTTTAGTCACAGGGGGTTTATATGGAGTTCCTGCTCCTTATGAGGACAAGCAGCACAGAGGGAAAGAATAAACAGTTTAAATTGAACCACAATAGTAGTAATCCAGAGCCCTCACTCTGCTAGCAGTAATTTAATGAGGAGGTCTGTGTCATCAGTTCCCAACCCCAAAGGAGTTTCTAAAAAATATTTTGGTGATGAATCACCTTTCTGATGGCCACAGGGGGTGGAGCCAAGGTAAGGATGGACTACTCATAAATTCAAGTACATATCCCGTGCGTGTCATTATTATCTACATTAATGATTGATATTAACTTTGCAAGAAATGGGAACATTTTGAAGTTTTGGATTTGGAAGTCTCTCCCCCTTCTAGACTGTGAGCCCACTGTTGGGTAGGGACTGTCTCTATATGTTGCCAACTTGTACTTCCCAAGTGCTTAGTACAGTGCTCTGCACACAGTAAGCACTCAATAAATATGATTGATTGATTGATTGATTACAGAGAGTTTACTTAAAAATATACATGGATTGCAAAATCAAGGAGGGAACTTGTTGAACATTTCCCAGAATCTAAAATAATAATTCAGGACTTTTAATAAACCTAAAGAGTGCAATTCTTAAAAGAAAAGAAAATAGTGTTTAAAGAGGGAGAGATAGAGAAAAACTGCCTTATCTCAGCATTTCATTTTATCATGACTTTTCAATGTGGAATCAAATAGGGGCCTGGGCATTTCAATGGAGTGTAAATTGAGGCTCTCCAATCAGGGCTATTCAGTGGAGTGAAGCTGGGAAATCTGTTCACTGCTGACATGAGAAGAGAGGCTTGCTGTGCTTTTCATTGGCCTTCAAAGCCTGCTTGCACAATGGGAATGAGTTTTAGAGCCTTTGCAAAGCACCTAACTCCCATACAGTGTCATGGGCATTAGGATAAGCTCACTGCCTGACTATTTTCTACTTAATTACCTGAAGAAACCCAATTACAATGAGGTTGCTATGTCACATGTCATCAGTTATCTGTGTTATATAACTTTGAGGGTCATATTGAATGAAAGATCCGGTAGGCAACTGTTTCCAAATTATCTTGATTGGAGGCTCCCTAAATTCATGTTTCATTTTGAACAAGTATCCTGGTCATAGATTCAAATTTGACAATGAATTAACTTGGAAATATATAATCACTGCCATACATTGAACCAGGCAACCCACTGCTATACTGCACTGTGGTTACTTGACATTAAAGAGCTATATTGGTACTCTATTTTTGCATCCATCCCTGACTTGCTTCTGCAGATCACCTTCCCATACCCAATCCCATGCTTTGGGTGCTACAGGTTGGGAGAAGTAAGCTACACGTATTCCAGGTCTCTATGGCAGTGCAGGTAGAGCAGCTATATTCTATATACCTACCTGCACCCATTCCTTCTCCTGAGAAACAGGCAGGCACCTGCCTGCTGTGCCATCTTCTCCTTCAGACAGAGTAGTCCAGTCAGGGACTGAGGCAGGAGAGGATGGCGAGATAGGAGGGAGAAAGGGGGAAAAAAACTAGGACATCAAGCATTGTACTAAGGGCTGGGGTAGATACAAATTAATTATTATTATGGTATTTGTTAAGCGCTTACTATGTGCCAAGCACTGTTCTAAGCCCTGGCACTGTTCTAAGCTCTGATCAGATCCCCCATGGGGCTCACAGTCTAAACAGGAGGGATCACAGGTATTGAATCCCCATTTTGCATATGAGGGAACTGAGGCCCAGAGAAGTGAAGGGACTTGCCAAGTTCACAAAGCAGACAAGTGGTGGAGCCAGGCTTGGAACCCAGGTCCTCTGACCTCCAGGTCCATGCTCTTTCCACTAGGCCACACTGCTCTCCTCCTCCAAAACTCCTACCTATTTCTCTCCCCATTGAACAAAAACTCCAAATGATTGGCCACAAGTCACTCCTTCTTACCTATCAACTTTCCCCTCCTATTCTATCACAGCTCACACTCTTCACTCCTCCCAAGCAATCTTTCCAACTGTATCTCACTCATTATTCTTCTGTGTACAATCTATTCTTAATACTTTCTCCACCTGCTTAAAATGCCCTTCCTGTTCTAAGCTGTGATATCATTCAATAGTACTTATTAAGTGTGCAGAGCACTGTACTAAGTGCTTGGGAGAGGACAACACAATATAACAGACACATTCCTTGCCCACTTGCAAAGCCCTCTAAAAGAAGCCACCTCTTCCAAGAGACGTTCTCTGGTTAGACCTTGCTTGCCTATGTGGTGCACAATCCCTCTTTGGGATGGCCTGCCCTCCCCCCAAAGCCACCCTCCAGTATAATAGGTCAATCACTCATTTCCTGGAATTCTGGCCTGCTGCCAGAGAGAGAGGGCCTGGGATTTGTGTGAACTGTAGGCCCCAACATGCAGGAGCTGAGGATCTCTGCCACATTGAGTCAAGACCGTGGCCAACCCAGCTCAGAAGAGCCCCCAGATCTGCAAGGAGAGAGAAGCAGGAGTAGAGGATCACCTCCTCAGCTGGCATTTTCAAGGGCTTACTGTAATTAAGGCACTCTACTCCCAAGTAAGCACTTGGGAGAGTACAATACAATATTGTTCAGCGCTTAGAACAGTGCTTTGCACATAGTGCTTTATAAATGCCATAAAAAAAGAGTAGGTAGACATGATCCCTGTCCACAACAATCTGGGGTTCATTCATTCAATCGTATTTATTGAGTGCTTACTGTGTGCAGAGAACTGTACTAAGCGCTTGGGAAATACAATTCAGCAATAAAGAGAGACAACCCCTGCCCATACCGGCCTTACAGTCTAGATGGGGGGAGACAGACATCAAAACAAGTGAACAGGCATCAATATGAATAAATAGAATTGTAGATATATGCTCATCAAAACAAGTAAACAGGCATCAATATAAATAAATAGAATTATAGATGTATACATATATACATAAGTGCTGTGGGGTGTGGAGAGGGAGGGAAGAGCAAAGGGAGCAGGTCGAGGTGACGCGAAAGGGAGGGGGAGCTGAAGAAAAGAGGCTTAGTCTGGGAAGGCCTCTTGGAGGAGGTGCACCTTCTGTAGGGCTTTGAAGGGGGTAGAGTGATTGGCGGATTTGAGGAGGGAGGGAGGGTTGGGGAAGACAGACTGGAATAAATTACAGATGGATATGTACGTAAGTGGTTTAATAATGATTGTGGTTTTGGGTAAACGCTTATAATGCCTCAACCACTGTACTAAGTGCTGAGGTGGATACAAGATCATCAGGTCCCACATGGGGCTCACAGTCTAAGTAGGAGGGAGAAGAGTTATCGAATCCCCATTTTGCAGGTGAGGGAACTGAGGTCCAGAGAAGTTAAGTGACGTGGCCAAGATCACACAGCAGGTAAGTCATGGAGACAGGATTAGAACCCAGGTCATCTGACCCTCAGGCCTGTGCTCTTTCCACTAGGCCTCCCTGCCTCTCTGTGCTGTGCTGTAGGACTGAGGGTGGAGTGAATATCAAAGGGCTTAAGGGATACAGATCCAAATGCATAGGTGACACAGAAAGGAGGGTGAATAGGGGAGATGGTGTCTTGGAGGATACAGATCCAAATGCATAGGTGACACAGAAAGGAGGGCGAATAGGGGAGATGGTGTCTTGGAGGAGATGTGTTTTTAGTATGGCTTTGAAGTGGGAAGATTGGTTGTAGATAATAATGATAATAATAATTAATAATGGTATTTGTTAAGCACTTACTACATGCCGAGCACTGTTCTAAGCGCTGTGGTAGATACAAGGTAATCAGGTCATCCCAGGTGGGGCTCACACATTTAATCCCCATTTTACATATGAGGTAACTGAGGCCCAGAGAAGTTAAGTGACTTGCCCAAAGTCACACAGCTGGTAAGTGGCGGGGCCGGGATTAGAAGCAGCGTGGCTCAGTGGAAAGAGCCCGGGCTTTGGAGTCAGAGGTCAGGGGTTCAAATCCCGGCTCCGCCAACTGTCAGCTGTGTGACTTTGGGCAAGTCACTTCACTTCTCTGGGCCTCAGTTCCCTCATCTATAAAATGGGGATTAAAACTGTGAGCCCCCCGTGGGACAACCTGATCACCTTGTAACCTCCCCAGTGCTTAGAACAGTGCTTTGCACATAGTAAGCGCTTAATAAATGCAATTATTATCATTATTATTATTATTATTATTATTATTATTAGAACCCACGACCTCTGACTCCCAAGGCCGGGCTCTTTCCACTAAGCCACGCTGCTTGTCAGATCATCACGGGTATTTATTGAGCGCTTACTGTGTGCAGAGTACTGTACTAAGCGCTTGGGAGAGTACAATACCATAGAGTTTCCTGTTGTAGACACGTTCTCTGCCCACAGGAGCTTAAAGTCTAGAGGGGGAGACGGGTATTAATATAAATAAATAACTTACCGATACGTACGTAAATTCTGTGGGGCTGAAGCTTAATAGTTTTGTGCGACCCCCTCTCCCAACCGAAACGTGTGACAGTACATTATACTATGTATGCTGACATTGGAGCAGTCTCCCCGCCCCTCCCCCCATCCCCCCCACCTTTAACTGATTAGAGCCCCTTTAATAATAATAATAATAGCATTTATTAAGCGCTTACTATGTGCAAAGCACTGTTCTAAGCGCTGGGGAGGTTACAAGGTGCTCAGGTTGTCCCACGGGGGGCTCACAGTCTTAATCCCCATTTTACAGATGAGAGAACTGAGGCCCAGAGAAGTGAAGTGACTTGCCCAAAGTCACACGGCTGACAATTGGCGGAGCTGGGATTTGAACCCATGACTTCTGACTCCAAAGCCAGGGCTCTTTCCACTGAGCCACGTTGCTTGTCAGCTGTGTGACTTTGAGCAAGTCACCTGACCTTTCTGGGCCTCAGTGACCTCATCTGCAAAGTGGGGACAAAGGCTGTGAGCCCTACGTGGGACAACCCGATCATACTGTCCCCCCCCCAGCGCACAGAACAGTGCTTTGCACACAGTAAGCGCTTAACAAATACCATCATCATTATTATTATAAACAAGTCGGGTTAAACACATTCCCTGCCCCATGTGGGGCTCCCAGTCTTAACCCCATTTTGCAGATAAGGTAACTGAGGCACGGAGAAGTGAAGTGACAAGATCACACAGCAAACAACTGACAGAGCCGCGATTAGAACCCAGGTCCTCTGACTCCCATGTTCTTTCCACTAGGTCACGCAGCGTCTCGAAGATGTTTCTTCCAGACATCCTTAAGCCCGTGCTCGAACAATAATAATAATAATGATAATGACGGCATTTATTAAGCGCTTACTATGTGCAAAACACTGTTCTAAGCGCTGGGAAGATACAAGGTGATCAGGTTGTCCCACGTGGGGCTCACAGTCTTAATCCCTATTTTACAGACGAGGTAACTGAGGCACAGAGAATCAATCAATCAATCGTATTTATTGAGCGCTTACTGTGTGCAGAGCACTGTACTAAGCGCTTGGGAAGTACAAGTTGGTAACATATAGAGACAGTCCCTACCCAACCGTGGGCTCACAGTCTAGAAGGGGAGTGACTTGCCCAAGGTCACGCAGCTGACAATTGAAGGAGCGGGATTTGAACCCATGACCTCGGACTCCCAAGCCCATGCTCTTTCCACTGAGCCACGCTGAGTTTCCCCCATCCCCTTGCGGGCTCCCCAAATTATTCTCCCAGTCCAGCAGGGCCTAATCACTCCTTGAATGCCTGGGGTGTATCTCCCATTGACAATTGCTAATCCTCCTTCAATTAACCTGCTAATTAATGGGACTATTAGCTCTTGCTAATGGGACTATTAGCATTTCAGCTCTGGGGCAAGTGCTTTCTCTGGCTGCTGCTGCAGAGGCTCTACCTTCGTATACATCACTTCGTGGCCCGGATCCTTTTTCCTCCCCCCTTAAAAATGTTCAGTCCAAGTCTCCCCACTCTTCAAAAACCTCCAGTGGTTGTCCATCCACCTCCGCATCAAACAGAAGCTCTTCACCATTGGCTTTAAAACCCTCAATCACCTTGCCCCTTCCTACCTCACCTCCCTGATTTCCTACTACAAGCCAGCTCGCAAACTTCGCTCCTCTGATGCCAACCTAACTCACTGAACCTCCATCTCGTCTATCTCACCGCTGACCTCTCGCCCACGGCCTGCCTCGGACGTAGAACTCTTCCCTAGCCATATAAATTACGGATACGTATATAAGTGCTGTGGGGTTGAGGGTGGGGTGAATATCAAGAACTTAGGGTATAGATCCCAGATAATGAATACTCCTGCAATGTGTTCTGTAGCAGCATCACAGCAGCCTTATTAGTACAGGGGATCCCTGCTACAAGCCCTAATTGTGAACAAGGATTCAGCGTTTCACCAAGGCAGTTACTACTACTACTACTACTACTACTACTACTACTACTACTACTACTGGCATTTATTAAGGGCTACTATGTGCAAAGCACTGTTCTAAGCGCTGGGGAGGTTACAAGGTGATCAGGTTGTCCCACGGGGGGCTCACAGTCTTAATCCCCATTTTACAGATGAGGTAACTGAGGCACAGAGAAGTTAAGTGACTTGCCCAAAGTCACACAGCTGACAATTGGTGGAGCCGGGATTTGAACCCATGACCTCTGACTCCAAAGTGCTCTTTCCACTGAGCCATGCTGCTTCTCTAGACAGACGACATCAAGACAGTGAGTAGGGCAAAGAGTTATCACCAAGATTAGTCTAAGGAAAATAAATCAGATTAAAAATCAACCTTTAAGAAAGTCTCCTAGAGGAACTGGACTGATGACTTCTTTTCTTTTATTTTCCCTCAAGCGCTTAGTACAGTGTTCTGCACACAGTAAGCGCTCAATAAATACGATTAATGAATGAATGATAATAAAATAATCACATTATTGTTTCAGTGCATTGGTCAATTTTGGGGGCCTATCTCCATATTTACAATATATTTCTCAAATGGGGTGATAACTTGAACAGAATTAATTATCCAGTAATGTGTATTTGTTTTCTAGTTTGTTTCCTTAATGGTAATTAGAACCTTTGTGGAAGATATAGACATTGTAAAAAGGAAAGAGAAGAAAGTAGTATTTTAACTGAGTTTGTTCGTATTACCTTTTATTCCTAGGGCCTTTTCATTTTCATTTTCAACCCATGTTCTTAGCCAAATTCCCTTAACGTTAAGTGGCTTCTTGAAGTTCATTAAAGCTTTTGGTCTTAAATTGATTTTATTTACCTTCTAACGGACTCATTATAATTAGTGGGCTCTTGGGTACAATTCACTCAATATTATTTCTTAAATCTGTTTTCAAAACCTCAACAATACTTGGACTTCAGTAATGTTTTCCTTGAACACTTAACTCTTCAAATAAACACCTAAAGTGAAGCCAAAATACAAACATATATAGACTAGAATACAATACCTCCATTGATAGTATCTTCTCTTTTGAAAAACCAAATCTTGCCTACTCAGCTTTATCAAACAATACAGCATTTGCACAGACACCCAACGAGTAAACACAAACACAATGGTGAGTATCCTTATAATCAGATAACAAATGCAGCCTTTTATACAACCAACCCACCAAAACCGCTATCTTTGCTAATCACCATCAGTTCACAGTTAATGCAGAAAAACTCACACTGAGACATTTTGGGTTCTGCCCAACTTTCTTCTATCTGGGAGAACCCCCAAAACCACTGTGTTGAGAGTTTCTGGACTCCTGAGTCACCCTCAATACCCAAAATTTCTCAGAGGTTTTCCCTATCTGGGAATAGGGCAGTGTTCTGCACCCAAACCCCAGTATTCACAACCCAAAATCAGTGTCATTGATCAAATTAAGTTCCCTTCCAGATGAATGGACAAGGGGGCCCAGCTGAAAAGGAAACGATTATACACACACACACACCCTTTAATATTTATGGGCACAGAGTAATTAAACATTTCTAGGTCACAGTAACAACATGAAAAAGGCACTCCAAATGGAACCTCCTAGTTCCGTCCTTTATGGTCCGTTTACACCAGGTATTTCAGAGTTTACACTCCCCTTCTGGGCCTCTCCGTCTGGGCCATTTGCATCTTTGGCTTTCAGCAGAAGAGGGTTCTTTGATTCCATCTCTCAGGAGGATCGAAGGTAAGAATAGCTGCCTGAAGACTAAATATTTCATTTATTTTTCTCCATTTTTCCCCCTCTTTTACTAGCTTATTTGTAACCTTTTCACGGATTGGCCCTCTCACTGATGTCCAGGAGGAAATGTTTGATACCTAATTCAATGTACCCTTTGAAGATATATGTTCCCCCAACTCCTTTTTGACCTGAAGACTGCCTGGCCCCACTTTTGGAAAAAAAAAGATTCTCAGGATTTTCTACTATTTCAGCTTTTCCCCCATTTAACTAGGATAAGAACCTAGTTATGACCACAGACTTTGTGGCAACAGACTTTTCACCTCATTTCTAACTAATTCTTAATCAATATCTTCCTTTCCCAATTGCTCTTACCGCTTATTCCTAGAGAATTCCTAAAAAATAATTTTTAAAAATGTCCCCTACCTGTCTTCCCATGCTTGGGTTAAAATCGAAGTTGTAAAATCAAACTGAAACGGGATTTCATTCACACCAACTCCATCAAAGATCTATTTACATACTTTGGGTAAACAATTCTGATGTTTCAGGAAGGCTTTGCTATTTTGTATTTGGTAATCCTAGGTTTGGTTTTGCACCACCGAAAGCCCCGAGTTCCTCAAGGCTCAGTTCTAGGTCCCCTTCTATTCTCCATCTACACCCACTCCCTCAGTTTGCTCCCACAGTTCTGTCTATCATCTCTATGGGAATGATTCCCAAATCAACCTCTCCAGCCCTAACTTCTCTTCTTCTCTGTAGTCACATATTTCCTCCTGTCTTTAGGTTATCTCTACTTGAATATCCCACCAACACTTGAGAAACCAAATATGTCCAAAACAGAGCTCCCTATCTTTCCACCCAAACCCTGGCCTGTCTTTCCCCTGACTTTCCCATCACTGTAGACAAGCACCTCCATCTTCCCTGTCCCACAAGTCCATAACCTTGGCATTATCCTCGACTCATCTCTCTCATTCAACCCACATAGCAAATTTGTCACCAAGTTCTGTTGGTTCTACCTTCACATCATTAAAATCCACGCTTTCCACCCTGTTACTATACTGATCTAAGCACTTGTCATATCACACCTTGACATATCAGCCTCCTTTCTGACCTCCCTGCCTCCTGTCTCTCCCTTCTGCAGTCCATACTTCACTCTACTGCCCAAATCATTTTTCTAAAAAAAGTTCAGTCCATGTTTTCCCACTCCTCAGGGACCTCCAGTGGATGCCCATCCACCTCCACAGCAAACAGAAACTCTTTACCATTGGCTTTAAAGCATTCAATCACCTTGCCCCCTCCTATTTTACCTCGCTGATTCCCTACTACAACCCAGCCCACTCACTTCACTCCTCTGACACCAACCTACTCACTGTGCCTCAATCTCATCTATCTCATCATCCACCTCTTGCCAGCATACTCTCTCTGGCCTACAACTCCCTCCCATTTCAAATACTGCAAACAAGCACTCTCCCCACCTTGCAATCCTCACTAAAATCACATCTTCTCCAAGAGGCCATCCCTGATTAAGCCCTCATTTCCCCTACTCGCTTTCCCTTCTGCATCGTTTGTGCACTTAGATTGCTACCCTCAGCCCCACAACACTTATGTACATATTTGTAATGTCTGTCTCCCTCTGAAGATTTTAAGCTCCTGTGGGCAGGAAAGTATACCAACTGTTGTATTGTACTCTCCCAAGTGCTTAGTACAGTGCTCTGCCCACAGTAATTGCTCAGTAAATACCATTCATTGATTGAGTGGCAGCATGGCATAGTGGAGAGAGCATGGGCCTGGGAGTCAATCGGTTGTGTGTTCTAATCCTGGCTCTGCCATTTGTCTGTTGTGTGACCTTGGGCAAGTCACTTCACTTCTTTATGCCTCAGTTTCCTCATCTGTAAAATGGGGATTGAGACTGTGAGCCCCACATGGAACAGGGACTGTCCCCAGTCCGATTTGCTTGTATCCACTGCAGCACTTAGTACAGTGCCTGGCACGTAGAAAATGCTTAGAAAATACCAAAATAATTATCATTATTATTATTGATCACTAGGTTAAGATTCATTTCTCACAGTTTTCTGGAGAATCTCGCTTGGGTTTGCATGAAACAGGTAATATTTAAGGCCTTTACAAGTTCCCCTCCACATTTGTGGTGAAAAGTACATTCCTAAATAAAGCTGCTCAGAGATCTTGGCTGTGACCAAATAAATCTTCTGCTTATTTAGCTACTGAGCGACCAGTGCCCTGGGCCTCCTATTCACACAAATCTTTACTTAAGTCTTTGGCACCATTAGTAGGACCTGCGTTTGAACTGTTTCTCCAATAGTAGTGATGAGCTATGCTGAATCATCCCAAGCGCTTAGTACAGTGCTCTGCACACAGTAAGTGCTCAATAAATACGATTGAATGAATGAATGAATCTACACTTTGTCTCCTGGCCTTCTGTCACCCATGGAACACATACCAAGATAACTGCCCAGATTAAGAGTGCAGTCTGTGGCTGTGCCCTGGTCCCCTTTTTATGATGTTGTTGACTGTGACACTCCCTTCTGCTATATGAAATATTGGAATCTTTGTAATTTGTATGCTACAGTGAATTCAGGGCCCAGGGACACGTTTGTGTTGTATCATGAGAAAGCCCAAGAAATTGGTGAATGATAGAAATTCCTTTAATTTTTTTTCTTTTTTCATGGTATTTGTTAAGTGCTTACTATGTGCCCAGCACTCTACTAAGCACTGGGGTTGACAGACGTTAATCAGGTTTGACACAGTCACATAGGGCTCGCAGTCTTAATCCCCATTTTGTGGATGAGGTAACTGAGCACAGAGAAGTTTAGCGATTTGACCAGGATCACCCAGCAGACACGTGGCAGAGCCAGAATTATAACCCAGGCCTTTGCTCTATCCACTAGGCCACACTGCTTATCTTCCTTCAAATCTCCTTCCTTTCTGAGATAAACCTCCTCAATGATAAAAAAAAATTAATCCTTAGACTGTACAAAAATCTTTGGAGATTGAAATCATAGTATGGAACATACAAGATGTTACCAACTGTTTGGTTTTTTAGTAGGATAACAGTTATTTCATCTTGTTTCATTTCCTTATTTTTTTTTTCAGCCCTTTAGTTGGTCTATCAAATCAAGGTTTAAAACCATGCTTAATGGTCTGGTATCAAAGAGATTGTATTAGTTCAGCACAGATTAAGCATTCACATGCATCATTAATATTATAAATTGAAAGATGTCTTGCTTTTCTTAGAATTGAAATCCTTAGAGAAACACTTCCAAGGCAGTAGTAAATAATGGCCCACTAGATAGGTGAGTATGAAATTGTTCAAAACATAACATGCAGAGAGAATTTAATCATGACATCAAGGAGGGATACAATTTAAAATATCTCAGATTTTTTCACTTTTATTGTTGGTTCATTGCACTTTGATGAGCCCACAAAGTGATTTCTAATTGTCTGTGTGTCTTCATCTCTGTGAGTGAGTGTATGTATGTGTGTGTGAGCATGTGTGTGTTTATGCTTGCCTGCTTCAAGAGCACAGAGATCAGCATACTGCAATTTTTGGATGACTGTTCCAAAACCTTTCAATAAATAAATCTGAGATTATGTACCAACCTGCACCTGGGAACCCCTATACCCAACCAAAAATTCTCAGTGGCTATGCAAAACTTAAATGCATTCATCAAATTCTATTACCTAAGCCAGTACATTGTTCAAGAAGAGAATGAGAAAACATCATTCACTGCAGTTTGATCGTTCCCCTCTGGAACATTTATGATAGTAGTAATGCACGTGTATATTGTCTCTCCCCTTACCCCTGACCCTCATTCCCCACAGTACTAGGCTACTTGTAAATTGATTAAATGAATGATTCCTCACCTCACAGAATTTTGCCAACATGGCTAGAAGTGAGGCTCCTTATGTTGCCGAGTCAAGATCCTCATTTCTTTGACTTTAATGACATTGTCTCATACCAGGTGGGCCTCTTTTGAAATTATAATCAAGGAATAACAGGCAGTATCATAATAAAAGATATTGCCCTTCTAAAAGACTATTATTTTAATAAGGCAAGTGGTGGGATAAACAGACCAGAACACGACTTTACTGACTTGTTCCATGCTCCAAGAGATATACATAAGAAAAAGTTTTAAAATTTATAAATAAATTAAAATCGCAGTTGCCCAAAATCTAATTGCAGACAAGCTGGAAGAACGTGAAAGAGCCATGAAATATAAATCTAATAAAACTTTCTTCAAAGGGAGGCTATATGAAATTGCAAATTTATGACTGTTAAGAAATTTGAAAGTAATTCAAACTTCTATATAAAATGCTATTAGTTGATATCATTCTTGGACTATGCCCTAGGATAAGACAGGGAAAAGTGCTGTTTTTATTTGTTTTTCACCTACCTTCAGTTTCTGCACCCAGCCCAGACAAGGGTCTATAATCTCCTCCTATTCTGACAATAAAAACAATGATCAGACTAGTACTATTAGATTTGAGATGTAACTAGAAGACATACATCATCGCATTTTAGACAAAGAGGAAAATAAAGAGGCAATCAAAATACACTCTTTATGTTAAAGATCTGAGGAAAACTATTTTGCCTTGCCAAGAAATACACATGTGAATTCTTCCTTTTTTGTCTTTTTAAAATTACAAACAAGGCATACTTTAAAGTAGACGTTCCTTCAACCACAGGGTATAAAATAGTTGAGAAAAGATGAATTGTACAGATTGTCTTATTTATTTTATTCTCTTAGCTTTTATCGCTACCCTTCTGCCTAGCAGATTGTTGGTTCAATAGTTCATGCAAGGACATCCTTGTAAATGAGATTTTTGATCCCAAGTGTTTATTTTTTTCCTTGTGAGTAGGTTTAAATTAAATTAGAAAAAAAATTGAGGCGTTAGGCCAGGAAAGTTGTCACTCCAAGGTGACACAACATTTTTTCCCAAGTGGAAACTGGAAATAATTATTTTTAAAGCTAGAGGCCCATTTGCTGAAGGATGAAATAATAGGGGTAAGGACTGGGCAGAAAGTGGAGAAATACAGTACATGATTTCCCTGCCATGGAGTTTAAATAACTCAATCATCCATGGCAGGGATATGAGGCCAAATCTATACAGCACCAAATGAAGAAGCGGGTTGCAATCATCTGGTAAATTTGGCAGAGTAAGCAGTCAAATAACTATATAATAAATACTTAATAAATATTATTACTACAATTACTCCTCAAATATGATCATTAAGGACCAGAAGCATATAGGGACAGATTGGACTGTATTTGGGCAGTAATCGCTCTGTTTCCCATGGATGCTAAAAATCAGTCAATAAATCAACCAATAGTATTTATTGAGCACTTGCTATGTGCAGAGCACTGTACTAAGTGCTTGGGAGAGTACAATGCCTCATTTTCTTCACACTTGGGGTGATTCTGTCCTCAGCACCCAAATAATAATAATAATTGAGAATGCAGAGGTCTGAACTCTTTCCCATTCCTCTCTGAGCATTATTGCAGAAATAATGTGCATTTGTTTATAGCAATAATAATAATAGTAATAATAAACGTTGTGGTATTTGTTGAGCACCTACTATGTGCCAGGAACTGTACTAGGTGCTAGAATAAATACAAGGAGATTGGGTTGGACACATTCCCTGTCCACATGAGGCTCACAGCCTTAATCCCCATTTTACAGATGAGGTAACTGAGGCACAAAAAGTAAAGTGACTTGCCTAAGGTCACACAGCAGGCAAATGGCAGAGCTGGAATTAGAACCCAGGTTCTTCTGACTCCCAGGCCCGTGCTCTAACCACTAGGCCATGCTGCATCTCAAATGCCCTTGCAAAGAAGGAAAAATGGGTTAGATATATTCTCAGCATATATCCTCTCACCCATATCCTGCTTCTGGCCTGGAACATACTTCCTCTTCATAGCCAACAGAGTATCACCCTCACCACCTTCAAACCCTTATTAAAAGCACATCTTCAAGAGGCCTTCCCTGACTAAGTCCTCATTTCCTCTTCTCCCACTCCCTTCTGTATTACCCTTGAACTTCAATCTGCACCTTTTATTCACCCTTCAGCCCCACAGCACTGTATTTATATTAATGTCTGTCTCCCCTTCTAGACTGTAAGCTCTCTGTAGGAAGGGAATGGGTCTTCCAACTCTGTTATATTGTACTCTCCCAAGTGCTTAATACAGTGCTCTGCACACAGTTAGTATTCAATAAATGTGATTGATTGATTGGGCACAGGACTGTGAGCCCACTGTTGGGTAGGGACTGTCTCTATATGTTGCCAACTTGTACTTCCCAAGGGCTTAGTACAGTGCTCTGCACACAGTAAGTGCTCAATAAATACGATTGATTGATTGATTGACTAGGCCCAGCTTCCCTGAGCAACAACTAGAGTGGGGCAGGAAAGGTCTGAACTCTCTCCCATTCCTCTCTGAGCATCTTGTTGGAACCCTCTTTGTGACTGAGCTGTGTTTGCCCCAGGAAGGGGAGGAGGGATTCTTCTACCCCAGGAACAAGGTGATTGACAGGCATTCTCCTATAGATGTCCATGACCCCTTTGATATCAACAAATATGACTGAAGGATGCATTTCCTGGTGGGATGAGGCTAGAGCAGAAGTACAGTCAATTCATACAAATAGTTGAAATATGTATTTTCTTTTTACTCAGGCATTTGCAAACAGGGGCGGGGAGGGGGGGCGGTGGCAGTGGCGGTAGGGCAGGTGGGAATGAGAATCTGCCCCTATATTCCTGATCTTTAGGGTTTGGATTCAAATGTGAACTGCAACTGTGCTGATTATCTTTCTTTTAGAAATATTAATCAGCACTTTTCCCTAGGGTTAAATACTGCTTTAGGAGTATTTCCAAATGACACTTGGAGAGAACTAAACATTACAGAATACTACTTATGTGTGCAATTAAAATCCTAGGAAAATCTCAATTTTCTTCACCATTGAATTCAATAATTGGGATGAATTTAGGTCACTTAAAGGCACAATAAAACATCGTTGAAACTTTTCTTCAGATTTATTAATCTAATATTTGTGTTTTAGTGTTGGTAGGTTTAAACTTATAAATTATTTCATCCCATTAAAATAATAGTTTAATACTTGGAGTTGCAAGGAGTCTTATCAAATCATTCCTGAAACATTCCCAAACCACAACATTTAGAATTTCTTCAATGAATAAAACATCAGCTAGCAGAAATGACAAAAATAAGTCAAATTGTTATTGAAAAGTTTTAGGAAGTTAAAATGACATTTAGTCTGTTACTGACATTTAAATTCCCCAGTGTTGCAGGTATTTTCCAATTATGAAATGTGGAATGATGAGGCTTTTTAGAAATGGTTTTTTTTCTCTCTTCAGTGGATTGCTATGTTAATTGCTTGTGGTTAGGTTAAAAATAATAATAATAAACCACACAATATAGTTTACATTGCTCAAAAATTCCCAACATTCAGTCATGTACATGGGAAGAAAGATATTATTCTTGACATCCTCAGGAATCAGGTTATACTCTGAAACCTGGGAATATATCACCCTTACCTTTCCATGAGTAGGTACAGTGTATTATTAGTGGTCATAAAATTATCCAGTGAATTACAAAGGTTTATTTGATTTGGCATGGGGTAGTTTTTCCATTCATTAGTTCATGGCTGGTTGTCTATTAAATTCATTGAGGAAAATAATAGTTTTCCAGGCTAACACAGTTTTTGTGGTGTAATATTACTTTCACTCATAATTCTCATTAACATTCTTTTACCATGAAAGATATATTGCACAGTAACTTATCAAAATGGACTGACTTTACATTGTTACAATGCAGTTTACTTTGGAGGAATTTTATCAGGTAGAGAGCTTGTTTGAACAAGGAAGCTAGATTAACCCTCTATTTTTATGTATTTTCTCATGTTCAATCTGTTGCCAAGTTCTGTGATATTTTCCTGCACATCTCTCAGCTCTGCTGCTTCCTTTTTACCCAAACCACTACTACCCTGATGCCCTGATACAACTAGACTATTGCATTAGCTTCCTTGTTTGTATCCCAGCTTCCAGTCTCTCCCCACTCCAATCTATTTTGCATGCTGCTTGAACAGATCATCTTCCTGCAGCATTGCTCAGCCCACATAATAATAATAATGATATTTATTAAACACTTACTATGTGCAAAGCACTGCTCTAAGCACTGGGAAGGTTACAAGGTGATCAGGTTGTTCCACGGGGAGCTCACAATCTTCCCCCCCCCATTTTACAGATGAGGGAAATAAGGCCCAGAGAAGTCAAGTGACTTGCCCAAAGTCATACAGCTGACAATTGGCAGAGCCAGGATTTGAACTCATGACCCCTGACTCCAAAGCCCGGGCTCTTTCCACTGAGCCATACTGCTTCTCCATATCAAGAAGATGCCTCTTGATACCATATTGATACCTCTTTATCAAGACACACTCACGTTATAGTAGCCGTGTCGTGAATGATGCCATGACATATACCCAGGCAATTTCTCCCAACACCACAGCAATGTTCTATCCAAATGGAGGTCATTTTCAGCACCAAACAAAAACTCCTCACCATTGGCTTCAAAGCACTCAATCACCTTGACCCCTCGTACCTCATCTCGCTACTCTCTTAATACAACCCAGCCCACACACTTCCCTCCTCTAATGCAGACCTTCTCACTGTGCCTCAATCTCATCTACCTCGCTACAGACCGTTTGCCCGTGTCCTTCTTCTGGCCTGGAATGCCCGCCCTCCCTCCTCAAATCTGACAGAAATTTACTCTCTCCCTCTTCAAAGCCTTATTGAAGGCACATTTCCTCCAAGAAGCCTTCCCTAAGCCCTCCTTTCCTCTTCTCCCACTCCCTTCTGCGTCCCCTGACTTGCTCCCTCTATTCAAACACCCTTCCAGCCCCACAGCACTTATGTACATGTCTGTAATTTATATATTTAATGTCTGTCTTCCCCACTAGACTGTAAGCTCGTTGTGGGCAGGGAATGTGTCTGCTTATTGTAATACTGTATTCTCCTAAGCACTTACTACAGTGTGCTGCACACAGTAAGCACTCAATAAATACAACTGAATGAATGAATGAAGGAAGGCCATTTCCTAATTCCCCAACACGCGTTATTGAAGAAGTGCACTGCTCATGGCTCCATGACCCAAGCAGAAACAAAAGCTGTCACCAGCCATTAACTCAAGAGGAAAGAGGGAGTCCTTCTTAATAATTATGGTATTTGTTAAGTGCTTACTACGTGCCAAGCACTGTTCTAAGTGCTGGAGTAGATACAAGGTAAGCAGGTTGTCTCATGTGGGGCTCACAGTCTTAATCCCCACTTTACAGAGGAGGTAACTGAGGTCCAGAAAAGTTAGGTGGCTTGCCCCAGGTCACACAGCAGACAAGTGGCAGAACTGGGATTGGAACCCACAACTTCTGACTCCCAAGCCTGTGCTCCTGCCACTAAGCCATGCTCTGCTTCCTCTGCCCAAACCTTGCCCAGTCAAGCTCTGCCACAGCCGGCAAGACAAGCCTACAGGCCCTGGTAACAGGGAGGCAAAAGGTTCCTCAGTGAGAATCCCTCCAATTCCACTACCTCATCTGAGTCATGAGTCTTCCACTACGACATGAGACAAAAATGTCTCTCCTATCTTCTAAACCTTCCACTGGTATTCTGTTTCTCTTCACGTCAAACAAAAACTCCTCATAGTTGGCTTCAAGATTCTCCAACATTTGACCCCACTGTACCTATATGTTCTCTTCTCCCACTGTTCCCCACTTCTATGTCTTCGTTCCTCCCAAACCAAACTTCTAGCTGAACCTCACTCTAGACTCTCTCAATTCTGTCTTCTGTCTTGGAACTCCCTCCCTCCCCATATCAGACAGACCATAGCTCTCCCCACACTTAAATCCCCCCTAAAATTCCACCTCCTCCAACGAGCCTTCACCAATTTCTCAGCAGCCTGAGTCACATCATCCACTCAGCATATTCTAGAAATTAGCACATTTAGCACATTTATTTTTATGTTTGTCTCTCTAATTAGACTTGAAGCTTTTTATAGGCAGGGAACATCTCACTTTGTTATTCTGTATTTCCCAAGCATCATAGTACAGAGCACTTCACCACGCAGGTACTCAACAATTCTTATGGCATTTGTTAAGCGCTTGCTATGTGTCAAGCACTGTTCTGTGTATTGGGGTAGATACTAGTTAATCAGGTCAGACACAGTCCCTGTCCCACAATGGGGGTCAGAGTCTAAGTTGGAGGGAGAACAGGTTTTGAATCTCCATTTTGCAGCTGAGGAAACTGAGGCCCAGAGAAACAAAATGACTTGCTCAAGGTCACACAGCAGGATTATAACCCAGATTCTGTGGCTCCTAGGCCCATGCTCTATCATAATGATAATAATGGTATTTGTTAAGCGCTTACTATGTGCAAAGCACTGTTCTAAGCGCTGGGGAGGTTACAAGGTGATCAGGTTGTCCCACGGGGGGGCTCACAGTTTTAATCCCCATATTACAGATGAAGTAGCTGAGGCACAGAGAAGTGAAGTGACTTGCCCAAAGTCACACAGCTGACAGTTGGTGGAGCCAGGATTTGAACCCATGACCTCTGACTCCAAAGCCTGTGCTCTTTCCACTGAGCCACCTTGCTTCTTCAATATATACACCAGCTGTTTCCCTACTAGGTCATGCTGTTTTCCTGCTAATACTTACCCTAACTACTAGTACTACTGTTAGTACTACTGCTACTACTAAAAACAAAAGTGTTTTGCCATTTCTCTTTCTTTTAGAGTGGGTTACTCCCTAGGGAGAGCAACTTGCTGGTCTTTAAAACCATAGTGTTATAAGATGCATCAACTCTTCACCGGAAGCTTTAATTGTTCCCAAGGCATCGTGCTTGATAATTATCTTCCAGAAAGCCATTAAGCATCTTTTTACCAAAATACTAGAAATGAATGTAGTTAAAGCTTGAATTGGATTTCTCAAGATTCAGAATATTAATCAAATGGCCCTGTTTTCTGATCCTGTATTCATTTCCTGTTGATTCCTATATAGGTCTGAAATAGGGTATCTGGGTCAACTATAATGTTGGGATGAAACCTAAATAAAAAAATGAAGTTGTGATTTTAAGGGTAAGGATAGTAAATTCATTTAAAAATTGCCAGAGAATGAACAAACCAATATTCAAGATAAGATCAACGATAGTGAAACTCTTTCCTCTCCCTCCCTCCACGGTGAGTAAACAGAACTTTATAAAGATTATTCACTTTTACTCACCCTCTGCTTCTATGGAAAGTGGGGTAGAAGTACTCCAGGAATGGATTGCACCTCTGAAGCAAAGGGAAAGCTGGGAGCAGAGAGGTCTCAGAGCTTCCATGTACCTTAGTCCTTTGGTAGAACCATCCACCCATAACTAGAAGAGACCAAAGTCCCAGTTATTTTGTGCTCATGGAGATGGTCCCTGTGAAAATCCCAAAAAAAGCCACACATTACTCCAAAGAAACAAAACTAGAATCCCCCTATAAAATTGACATTATAGTTTTTGTCACTCAATCAGTAGTATTTCTTGAGTTCCTACTGTGTGCAGAAGACTTTACTAAGAAATTTGCAGGAGAGAACAGTAGCTACTAGAGATGAAGCTTGCCCTCAAGAAGTTCACAGCCTAGCAGGAAGCATAGACCCTGAAATAATTTACAGATATGAGGAAAAAGGAAAAGTGAAGGAAAGGTGAGAGCCAAGGGTCAGAAAGTAGGAGAGGTGGGAACAAGGTGCAGTGAGAAGGTTAGTTTGGGAGGAAAGAAGAGTCAGAGAGTCTAGGTCTTGGAGTCTTAGGGGAGGATGGACAGTACTAAAAACTCTGTAGACCATTAGTTTATTCCTTACAATTGAATTTAAGGTATTCAGTGAGCTCTCTCCCCTCTTAGCCTCACTCATCTCCCACTATGGACCAGCCTGCACTTTTCACTCCTCTACTTATCAACCTACTTCATTCATTCATTCAGTTGTATTTATTAAATGCTTACTGTGTGCAGAGCACTGTATTGAGTACTTGAGAAAGTACAATACAACAGTAAAGAGTGGCAATCCCTGCCCACAACAAACTCACAGTCTGGCAGGGTCGGGGGGTTGGTGGGGGGACCAACATCAATACAAATAAAGAGACATCAATATAAATAAAATTACAGATATATACATATGTGCTGTGGGGTGGGGAGAGGGAGATTAGCAAAGGGAGCAAGGCAGGGCAACGCAGAAGCAAGTGGGAGATTAGGAAAAATGGGGCTTAGTCTGGAAACTTAGTCTGTGTATTTACTGTACCTTGATCTCGTCTCCCACCGTCAACCTCTTCCTCACCTCCTCCCCCTGCTCTGGAACTTCCTCCCTCTTCCTAACTAACAGACCAATACTGTCCCTATTTTCAAAGACCTATTAAAATCACATCTCCTCCAAGAAGCCTTCCCTGGTTAATTTCTCATTTTCCCACTTTGAACCCCATGCCCACCCCAACAGTACTTATTTACGTAGTCTTATACCCCTATCAATAATGATACGTATTTTAATATCAATTTGCCCTCGAGATTGTAAGCCCCTTGAAGGCAGGGATCATGCCTACCAATTAATTCTAATGTACTGTACTGTCCCAAACACTTAATAGCATGCTCTGCACACAGTAAGCACTCAATAAATACCATTGATCAGTTACGTGATTGGCTCCTAACACCAGGTTAGGGAAGCAGCATGGTCTAATGGAAAGAGCCAAGGGCCTGGGTTCTAATCCCAGCTCTGCCATTTGTCTGCTGTGTGGTCTTGGGCAAGTCACCTCACTTCTCTGTGTCTCAGTTACCTCATTCGTAAAATGGGGATTAAATCCTTCTCCCTCCTACTTAGACTGTGTGTTCTGTTTGGAACAGGGTGTGTGTCCAATCTGAAAATTGTATCTTGTGTCCACTCCAGTGCTTAGTACAGTGCTAAGCACTTAACAAGTACCATAATAAAGGTAATGTTTATGTCACACTATACCAATCTTCCAAAGCATTTGATGGCCTTCTTAATTCGACTTTCTACTCTTTAGTTTATCATTGCATCATTTGTCAGTGCATTGTCTAAGTATCAGAATTCGGTGACATGCAACCCTTTTTTTGCCAATATCGATTTTTGGTTGTGTATAAATCTTCCCTGGTGCAGGCTAATACATTCACTTTGTTTTCTTTAGATGTATTACCAGCCTGTAATGCCCTGCTGATTTGGTGAAGAGATGTACAATCATCTGCATGTCGTCTTGGGTGTGTGCTTCTAAGGGGCAGGCATGTGCATTCAGAAACTCCTGGATGACTGTTTCTAGGACTCAGAATGATGCTTAAGGTGTGTTGATCAGAGAGATGGAAAAATATTCTAGCACCTACATCCAGATCGCCTGTACCATTGTTCAACATGTCTGTACAGAGTAACTAGAACAGGCCCTGGTCCACTACATGCTCTTGCTTTACTCCCATGGCCCTGACATGAACAGCTATGCCATGACACAGTTCTCTCAGAATCTTAATCAACTTTTCAGGGCAGCCAAATTTACTGAACAATTTCCAGAGTTCAACTCTAATGATGGTACTGTGTACTGGTACTGGCTAATACTTTCTGAAAATGTTATTTAGGAAAATGACCACTGTCTGTGGTAGGCCTGATTTCAATTATTTCTTCCTCCTTTTTGCAATCTCTGTTGCCTGTTCACAGCCTTCAAACAAAATTTAAAAGTCTCTTCACAGCTTATTTCCTCCTCTGTTTGCCACCTTCAACATCATGTAGATGGTATGTTATTATAGACAGTCAAGTTGTCTTCCTTGGAAGTCCCCAGCCCTGGGAGACTGGATCACGTCTGTCTCTCTGGGGGACACTGGGGACAAGCATCTTCTCGCCTTTTGTACTGACCCCTCCCTCATCATCATCATCATCATCAATGCTTACTGTGGGCAAAGCACTGTACTAAGTGCTTGGGAGAGTACAATACAATCAATCAATCAATCAATCATATTTATTGAGCGCTTACTGTGTGCAGTACAACAGAATTGGCAGACTTATTCCCTGTTCGCAATGAGCTTACAGTGTAGAGAGGGAAACAGACATTAATATAAATGAATAATATGTACATAAATGTTGTGGAATTGAATATCACATGCCCAGAGATCATAGATCCAAGTACACAGGTGATGTAGAAAGGAGAGGGAGAGATTTTGAGGTTTCCCTCCTTGTCAGCAGGATATCAGTGCTCTGCACATAGTAAGCACTTAACAAATGCCATCATTATTATTATTATGGGGAAGAGTCCCTGGCCGTGAGGACTAATCAGAGGATGAGAAGCAACATGGCCTAGTGGATAGAGCATGGGCTTGGGAGCCAGAAGGACCTGGTTCTAATCCCGGCTCCACCACTTGTCTGTTCTGTGATCTTGGGCAAGTCACTTCACTTCTCCGTGCCGCAGTTACCTCATCTGTAAGATGAGAATTGAGACTGTGAGCCTCATGTGGGACATGGACTGTGTCCAACCCAATTTGCTTGAATCCAGTACAGTGCCCGGAACATAGTAAGCACTTAACAAATACCATTATTATTATTATTATTATTATTATTATTATTATTATTACTATTATTAGGATGGGGCAGGGTTGGGGGGCAGGGCACAGATTCCTTTGAAAACATGCATATTTGCCCACTAATCCAATCCCACCAGAGGGAGCCAATCAGCTGACAGGACAGGTACTTTGCAAAAGGAGCAGATCACAAATCAGTGTTTTTTATTTGGTGAATCCAATTGTCGAAGGAGTTGACAATCTTGAAAACTGCCGGGCTATCGCCTGAGGGGGCTATATTAACCAAATAGTTCATCAATCAATCAATGGTATTTATATAATCATAATAATGGCATTTGTTAAGCACTTACTATGTGCCAAGCACTGTTCTAAGTGCTGGGGGGGGAATACAAGGTTATCAGGTTGTCCCACCTGGGGCTCACAGTCCCCATTTTACAGATGAGGTAATTGAGGCACAGAGAAGTGAAGTGACTTGCCCAATGTCACACAGCTGACAAGTGGTAAGGCCGAGATTAGAACCCATGACCTCTGACTCCCAAGCCCAGGCTCTTTCTATGTGAAGAGACCTATACTGAGTGCTTGGGACAGTACAGTACAATAAAATTGGTAGACACAGTCCCTGCTCACGACAAGCTTACAGTCTAGAGGACAAGTTTAGAAAGAAGAAAGACTGCAACTCAAAAGAACAAAAATTTCACCCTTTGCAAAAACTATTTCTGAATTCCTGCCACCTAAGTTGTTTGGACCTATCATTTCACTCTAGTTTTCCTAAATTCCCTAAGAATTTCTCCAAGCTAGTGTGGATTTTATTTTGGCAAGATTGGCCAGAGTAGTTTTCCAAATATTTAGTGAAAAATAGCTGCAAGCTTAGAGAGAAACACATCTCTCTCTTGAGAAAGTGTCGGCAGTACTGTATGTAGCTTAAAATTATGCTAGTGAACATTGTTACTGCCCTCTGTCTGCTGCTCTTGAGATATAGAACAAGATAAGTGATGGCACTACCACAATTAGTATTTAATGTTTTCCATCAATTTATAATAATTAGACTTTAAAAAAAAGTTTGTTCACACACTATTTAAAATAGATAACTCATATCATATTTTTTTCTGGTACTTTCTGCCTTGTTAATTTAGCCCATCTCTGAAGTTCAAGTATTTTAATAAACAGCAAAGGGTGATGTTTTCGAGTTGCTGTCTTTCCTCTTTCATGTCAGAGTAACATTCCTGATCATTTATCACTGAAAATTCCATAGAACTTCAGCACTTCAGGTGGGCCTGAGTACCATCCAAATTTCAGTTTGGGCCATTGCACCTGGTCCCCTAAAATTTGCACCAAGTTTCAGTTAGATTGTAAATGCGAAACTGTACTTTTAGAAAAGATGTTTATTGAACTCATTAGTATAATTATCCTTAGATGCTAGTAATAACTTCTGCCAAGGGGAATACTCTCTTCATTTGGCTTCGCGTTGTAGAAACATTTCTCTCATCCTCTTTAATAGAGGAATCTATCTTTAGCCTCTCCACAAGGTTCCCAGCAAAATAAAATGTCTATGCTTTTTAGAAAATATTCCATTCTAAATTCAGAGTATCAAAAATCTTAATCAAGCTACTAATTGTAATTACCCCCAAATTACAAATTCCTTGCATCATACATTAAAGATCCACATTTGGGACTAATGAAAGCCAGGATACCAAAAATTTCCATCAATTATGTAAAAGAGGGAAAATGATGATCAACCATCATTTTCTGACTTGTTCTAGATAAAGCAACTATCAATAACTCCAGTTTTGCCACTATCACCCAGGAATCCTTGACTCTCTGAGACAAACTTTAGGAGACATATGGACTGTTGAAGTCTAAGTGGCTATAGGTTCAAGTTGAAAATGTGCTCTAAACTGAGTAAAAGTATTTGAACATTGCATATTAGCATTGATTAACTCTATTTGATAGGGACCATACAGAATGCTGAAGTTGTAATGCCCTCAAAATTTAAGTTATAGGCTCATAGATAAGTAACAAAACACACATAGAGGGAAAGAATGAGAATACCAAAAGGAGAAGTGTGACATATCGGTAAAGCATTTGGTAGAAAATAGAGAAGGAGATAAGGCCACATTTTCTGAAGTACAATTTGGTCATTTGCCCAGAGTCTGTTGCCAACAATGCTCCCTGCAATCCCAGGATCCCTCTACTCAGCATCCCTCTACTCAGCATCCCTCTACTCAGATTTCCCTCCTCACCTCAGTCTTCCATCACTCCATGGTCCAGGTAAAAATGCCCCCAGACTCTCTAAGAAGGGAAGGGAACACTTGAAGCCAGGGGCATGTGAGCATCCGGGCAAGGGGGATAAATTTTGGCCAGGGGCCCACTAACTTCCACAACCTGGGTCCACCAGACTCTTAAATCGTCCCCACTTTGGTAGAAAATTAGCACCTTCTATGAATTATTATGATAATTGATCCGTGCCTTAAATTGGCAAACACTCTTCTAGATGACCTGACAATCGTGAAAGAGCTATTTGGAACTGGAAAATGGAAGCAGAAATGGAAGAGATGCTGGAGTTGCAAAATGTGCAAGACTTTCTTACAAACGTGCTTTAAAAAGGCCAGACCCCTTCACTCCATATCATGATGCAAATAGGTTGCTTGGATTTTTTTTTAGTTAAGTAGAACACTTTTCAAAGTTTAATTTGATACATTCTTTTCGAGGTCCTTTAAATTCAGGTGGCTCTCCCTTGGGAAATCCTGCAGCGTTTCAAAAAAAAAGTTGGAAGAACTTTAGTGTTTTTTAAATGCAAAGAACTTAGTTCTTGACAGAGATCTATTTGATACCTCTTACTTCAGTGAAGGAAGATGAAGCAGTGGACTAATATGATCCAACATGCTAATCAGGAGTGCAGACGCGGCAACTTTTAAGTTAATGACTCCAGGTTTAATTCTTTCATGGGCAGAAGCTGTTGTGGCACTCTCATCTGCTAGAAGACAGAAGTAATAGCTGCACGTTTGCTCGATCCACATGCATAGCCTTTATATTTGCCACTTTCTCCATTTTGTGATTTTGCACCTAGAAACAAAAAATTCCCCCCTTCTCTCATGACTGTGTTGTTGAATGCCATCAACAAGGGCATGCTGCCACCTTCTGTGGCATCAGCCACCTGGTCGTAGAGTGTGTGGCAGCTCCTCTCCAGCAGCAGTCAGGAGAGGCATGGTAAGACCCCGAAGAGACAAAAACAAGGGACCAAATTCACATTTCCCAAAGAGTGAGAGAAAAGGAAGAAGAGAACCATCATCTGAGGAACTAGAAGTGAGAAAGGAGGAGGCCCATCCCTAATAATAATAATGGCATTTATTAAGCGCTTACTATGTGCAAAGCACTGTTCTAAGCGCTGGGGAGGTTACAAGGTGATCAGATTGTCCCACGGGGGGCTCATAGTCTTCTTCCCCATTTTCCAGATGAGGTAACTAAGGCACAGAGAAGTTAAGTGACTTGCCCAAAGTCACACATCTGACAATTGGCAGAGGCGGGATTTGAACCCACGACCTCTGACTCCAAAATCCGGCTCTTTCCACTGAGCCATGCTGCTTCCCTACAAAGAAAGGCATTTCCTCACCACAGAGCCAGGCAGAGGTGAGAGGAAGAATCATGGGTTGAACTAGTGAAAAAGGAATCATTTATTGCTGGGTGTGTTCCAGTAGGTGGGATCGCCTCAAAATTGAGGACAGTATTTGGGCTGTCGTTAAGAGGGTACTTAAATGTGTTCAAATTACAGTGAAGCTAGCCACATGTAAACACAACTTTATCTCCTATGATCTTTATTTATTGCAAGGGTTTGCAGAAAATTTTCAGTAAGCAAAACACACCCAGCGATTGTATTATAATAATGGTGTTTCTTAGGCATTTACTATGTGTCCAAATCTGGAATTGATACCAGATAATCATATCAGACACAGTCCCTGTTCCACACAGGGCTCACGATCAATCGGTCAGTGGTACTTATTGAGCGCTTACTATGTGCAGAGCACTGTTCTAAGCACTTCGGAGAGTCTAAGAGGAAGGGAGAACAGGTATTTTATCTCCATTCTTCTGAGAAAACTGAGGTACAGAGAGGTTAAACGACTTGTCTGAAGCCACAGACAGGAACGTGGTGTAACCAGGACGGGAATCCAGGTTTCCGGACTTTCAGCTCTGTGCCCTTTCCACTAGACCATGCTGACTCCCTATTTCTGTCCTAAAATGTGCTGGCACGAGAGAAAAGAGACCTCCCAGGAATGCGGACAAGGAGTCCCCTACCTTGCAGAGAGTATTGCACAAAAAGTGTTCCAGATTAGTGGTAGTAATAGTAACCGTTGACCATCCAATGGGTGCAATAGAAAAGGTAAGCCACAGAAAAGCCTCATTAAACTTCCTGGCTCCCTGAGATAATTAGACGTTGCCTCTTCTTCCTTCCGTAAGGTAAAACCCAATGCTTAGCTATTTGTATCGAGTGGTAAGGGAGACAACACATCTCTTTTAATATCAGTATTTCCATGAGGAGCACAATTTAGCCCATTAGGTAGCATTACTTTAAAATGAAGAGGCAAATACAAAGGGTACTCATGTGTATTGGAAAGGAAGGAGAGTTGTGGTGGTGTCAAATATGATAGCTAAATTACGTGGAGGAGAAAAACAGGAGGAAAGATAGGAGCCAGGAAATGGTAATCTACATCTCTGCCCCTGCTCTCTCCCCCTCCCTCCAGGCTCGCATCTCCTCCTGCCTTCAGGACATCTCCATCTGGATGTCTGCCCGCCACCTAAAACTCAACATGTCCAAGACTGAACTCCTTGTCTTCCCTCCCAAACCCTGCCCTCTCCCTGAATTTCCCATCTCTGTTGACGGCACTACCATCCTTCCCGTCTCTATATGTTGCCAACTTGTACTTCCCAAGCGCTTAGTACAGTGCTCTGCACACAGTAAGCGCTCAATAAATACAATTGATTGATTGATTGATTGAATGATTACAGCAATTTACAGCCACCTCACTTGCAGCCAGTAGCAGCAGGCCTCCCTTTCCTTAGGTCGGTACCAACTGGATTGTCAGAGACAAGAACACTTGGTCAAGTGGCAGGAAGGAGGAACAGCAAGTAGGAGCCGAGGCAAGTTACTTGTCTGAACCTTTGCTTCCACTCCCAGCCCCTGCTGATGAAAAGGGTCTTCAACTGGCAAGGTCGGGGAAGGGGGAAAATGTAGTCTTTTCTTCCATAATAATAATAATAATAATAATAATGGAATTTATTAAGCGCTTACTGTGTGCAAAGCACTGTTCTAAGCGCTGGGGAGGTCACAAGGTGATCAGGTTGTCCCACGTGGGGCTCACGGTCTTCATCCCCATTTTACAGATGAGGTAAGTGAGGCCCAGAGAGTGGCTTGCCCAAAGTCACACGGCTGACAATTGGTGGGGCCGGGATTTGTACCAATGACCTAAAACTTCAGAAATGTCCTGATTATTACCCCCCTCCACTTTCCTAGATGGAATGTTCCTACTAAACTAGAAGCAGGAAAACTAGCATGGCCTAATGGGTAATCGGCCCTTTATTGGTCCATGAAACAAAAAGACTATAGCTCCAATTTAGTGCATTTTATTTTAATCAATCAATCAATCGATCGTATTTATTGAGCGCTTACTGTGTGCAGAGCACTGTACTAAGCACTTGGGAAGTACAAGTTGGCAACATATAGAGACAGTCCCTACCCAACAGTGGGCTCACAGTCTAGAAGGGGGAGACAGAGAACAAAACCATACTAAGAAAATAAAATAAATAGAATAGATATGTACAAGTAAAATATATAAATAAATAGAGTAATAAATATGTACAAACATATATACATATATACAGGTGCTGTGGGGAAGGGAAGGAGGTAAGATGTGGGGAATGGAGAGGGGGACGAGGGGGAGAGGAAGGAGGGGGCTCAGTCTGGGAAGGCCTCCTGGAGGAGGTGAGCTCTCAGTAGGGCCTTGAAGGGAGGAAGAGAGCTAGCTTGACGGATGGGCAGAAGGAGGGCATTCCAGGCCCGGGGGATGACGTGGGCCGGGGGTCGATGGCAGGACAGGTGAGAACGAGGCACGGTGAGGAGATTAGCGGCAGAGGAGCGGAGGGTGCGGGGTGGGCTGTAGAAGGAGAGAAGGGAGGTGAGGTAGGAGGGGGCGAGGTGATGGACAGCCTTGAAGCCGAGGGTGAGGAGTTTCTGCCTGATGCGCAGATTGATTGGTAGCCACTGGAGATTTTTGAGGAGGGGAGTAACATGCCCAGAGCGTTTCTGGACAAAGACAATCCGGGCAGCAGCATGAAGTATGGATTGAAGTGGGGAGAGACACGAGGATGGGAGATCAGAGAGAAGGCTGATGCAGTAGGCTGATGCAGTAGGGATAGGATGAGAGCTTGAACGAGCAGGGTAGCGGTTTGGATGGAGAGGAAAGGGCAATGTTGCGGAGCTGAGACCGGCAGGTTTTGGTGACGGCTTGGATGTGAGGGGTGAATGAGAGAGCGGAGTCGAGGATGAAACCAAGGTTGCGGGCTTGTGAGACGGGAAGGATGGTAGTGCCGTCAACAGAGATGGGAAAGTCAGGGAGAGGGCAGGATTTGGGAGGGAAGACAAAGAGTTCAGTCTTGGACATGTTGAGTTTTAGGTGGCGGGCAGACATCCAGATGGAGATGTCCTGAAGGCAGGAGAAGATGAGCGCCTGGAGAGAGGGGGAGAGAGCAGGGGCAGAAATGTAGATCTGGGTGTCATCAGCGTAGAGATGATAGTTGAAGCCGTGGGAGCGAATGAGGTCACCAAGGGAGTGAGTGTAGATCGAGAACAGAAGGGGACCAAGCACTGAACCATTTTTGGTCCATGTTCCAATTTAATGCATTTTATTTCAACCCTTTTATTCAGCATTTCCAGTCTTCTGTAACTATGGAGTTTGAAGTTTCTCCACTCATTCTTTAACTCAGAACATACTCTTCAGATTTCCCTCCTGCGGCCTCATTGTCTGGGGCTCCTTTCATGGCTCTCTGGAGACAGGTACCTCATCCCTTCGAAAACTGCCATGCTATTCTGGAAAGAGGGAGTCCCCGCTAATACTCTTGACTTTTCTGTGCTGGGTTCTACCTTGCCAGGTTTTTGCCATGTCAGGGAAGGAAAGGACACCCATTATATCCTGTAGTTTTAGTTCTTCCGAGCGTGTCACCACTTTCTTTTATCACTGGCTCTATGGGAACCCACCATCTCCCTGCTATCTCGGTTTCTGCACTTGTTTCTTCCCCCATCTACCCCTCTTCAGAAGGGACTGTTACCACTGTTTCTCCAAAACTTCACTTTTCACTATCAGCTTAGTGAACCCTCCTTACCAAGGAATCAACAACAAAAGCTTGGGGCAGGCAGTAGGCGATTAGCACCTGTATGTGTTAAGTGATCAACAGTAGTGATTACGCCCGGCGAGTGATCTAACTACGCCTGAGGCCGGATATTTTTAAAGGAGCTGCTGAGGAGAAGTTGGCTCCTCTCTCGTATTGCCCTATTTTCAGCACTTTAAAGGGCACATCCCCTTTAAGAGCCAGACACCCTGGTACTGGCTGCCTCGCTGCGGTTGTTCAGAAATAAACACCATCTTTATAATGCCCCAAGCAGGAGCTCTGTTGGTACGGTCTGGAGGGGCCACGATTTGTAAACTCGAAGCTATGGGTTTAAATCCTTTGAGCTCTTACATTAATCTAGCCCTGATGAGTGCAGTTTTGGAGGTAGAGGAGAAGGAAGGAGGTTGGAGATTGCAATGAGAGGCCAAGACTCGAAGAGGAAATTTGGTGGTCATGTGGATAGAGGTGGGAGCAGATTAACTCCTTTAAGGTGTAAATTGGAAAGAGAAGGGGATTTAACCTTGAGGAACAAGCACAGTGAGGCAGAGGAAGAGCAGAAGAAAACGACGGAAAAGCGTCAGTCAACGATGGAAGAGGAGAGCTAGGACAAAACTGAGTTCGAGAAGCCAAGGTGAGAAGCAGGAAAACTAGCATGGCCTAATGGGTAGAGCACTGGCCTGGGAGCTAGAAGGACCTGGATTATAATCCTGGCTCTGCCATTTGTCTGATTGTGACCTTGGGCAAGCCACTGAACTTCTGTGTGCCTCAGTTATTTCATTTGTAAAATGGGGAATAAAGACTGTGAGCCCCAAGTGGGGCAGGGACTGTCTCCAACCAGATAAACTTGTATCTCCCACAGCACTTAGTACAGTGTCTGGCATATAGTAAATGCTTAGCAAATACTATAAAAAAAGGGTGAGCGTGTTCCCAGGAGAAGGAGGTGTCTACAAGATTGAAAGCAGCTGAGAGATCGAAGAGGATTAGGGCAGAGTGGATAAATTTCATTAAATTTTGCAAAGAAGAATTTCATTCTTGGCCTTGGAGAGTACAGTCTCAGGGAATGAAACCAGATTCTAATAAGAATAATGGCATTTATTAAGCACTTACTATGTGCAAAGCACTGTTCTAAGCGCTGGGGAGGTTACAAGGTGATCAGGCCCCACGGGGGACTCACAGTCTTCATCCCCATTTTACAGATGAGGGAACTGAGTTCCCAGAGAAGTTGTGACTTGCCCAAAGTCACACAGCTGACAATTGGCGGAACCGGGATTTGAACCTGTGACTTCTGACTCCAAAGCCCGTGCTCTTCCCACTGAGCCACACTGCTTCTCAGTGGGAAGCAAAGTGGAGGCACGGTTGTGTAAATAGCCCTTGGGAAGAGTTTGGACTAGAATAGTAGGAGGGAAATGGGCGCTATCTGGTTGGGACAGTGAGTTCAGATAAGGTTATTCAAATACAAGGAAGACATGAGTGCGTTTGATGGAAGCAGACAGGGCACCATCAGAGAACAAACCATTGAAGACACCAGTCAGGGAGTGAAGGTGGGTGGGTGTGAATGCATTTAAGAGGTGATAAGGGGTAGGGGCCAGAGGGACAGATGGAAAAAGGGCAGGTTTTAAAGGCAGTTGCGACATCTCATGAGAGATAAAGAGAAGTAACGTGGCTCAGTGGAAAAGAGCCCGGGCTTTGGAGTCAGAGATCATGGGTTCAAATCCCGGCTCTGCCAATTGTCAGCTGTGTGACTTTGGGCAAGTCATTTAACTTCTCTGTGCCTCAGTTCCCTCATCTGGAAAATGGGGATTAAGACTGTGAGCCCCCCGTGGGGCAACCTGATCACCTAGTAACCTCCCCAGCTCTTAGAACAGTGCTTTGCACATAGTAAGCACTTAATAAATGATATTATTATTATTATTATAATGAGCTCCTCGTGGACAGGAACTGTGTCTTCCAAGTCTCTTGTATTGCGCTCTCCCAATTGCTTAGTACAGTGAAATCCACTCTCTCACCTTTCTCAGCCATAATAATAATAATAACGATGGTATTTATTAAGCACTTACTATGTGCAAAGCACTGTTCTAAACACGGGGGAGGTTACAAAGTGAGCCCCCCCGTGGGACAACCTGATCACTTTGTAACCTCCCTGCACATAGTAAGCGCTCAATAAATACGATTGACGATAAGGGAATTTAATTCATTAGAGAGGGCCAAGTTGAGGGCATGGATTTGTGCATCAAGAGAGGGGAGGTTAGGTGGTGAGTTCAAGAGGGGCATGATTATCTGGAATAAGTGGAGCAGCTTTAGAGATTACTGGTTCCTGCGGTGGTGGGGGGGCATTTTTTGTTGGGAGATGGAGTGTACGTGAGAAGACCCTACAGTCTCATCTAACATTCGACTTGTAGCCCCAACTCTCCCTCAACTGTAATCCTCATTTTGCAGCTGAGGAAACTGAAGCACAGACATGTCAACTGAACTGCCCCAGGTAACACAGCAGGCAAGTGGCAGGCCTGGAATTAGATCCCAGGTCCATGCTTTTCTGTTGATCAGAGCTCCTTTTCAAAAGCTACACCTAGAATATTTTGACACCTTTTGGTTCAAAGGTCTTTTATCTTATAATAATAATAATAGCATTTACTAAGTGCTTACTATGTGCAAAGCACTGTTCTAAGTGCTGGGGAGGTTACAAGGTGATCAAGTTGTCCCACGGGGGGCTCACAGTTTTAATCCCCATTTTACAGATGAGGGAACTGAGGCCCAGAGAAGTGAAGTGACTTGCCCAAAGTCACACAGCTGACAGTGGAGCTGGGATTTGAACCCATGACCTCTGACTCCAAAGCCCGCGCTCTTTTCACTGAGCCATGCTGCTGCTTCATGCCACTTCTATGCCACATTTTATACCACTTCTAGTAATAAACAATTATATATGATGATGGCATTTGTTGAGCACTTACTATGTGCAAATCACTGTTCTAAGCGCTGGGGGGACACAAGGTGATCAGGTTGTCCCGCGTGGGGCTCACAGTCATCATCCCCATTTTACAGATGAGGTAACTGAGGCTCTGAGAAGTTAAGTGACTTGCCCAAGGTCACACAGCAGACGTGGTGGAGTCGGGATTCAAACTCATGACCTCTGATTCCAAAGCCCGTGCTCTTTCTACTGAGCCACGCTGCCTCTCCCTCTCTCTCTCTCCCTCTCTCTCTCTCCCTCTCTCTCTCTCCCTCCTCTCTCTCTCTCTCTCTCTCTCTCTCTCTCTCTCTCTCTCTCTCTCTCTCTCTATATATATATATATATATATGATGTATTAGGAATATACAATTCATGTTCTATAGTCACGAGGCCGTAATTTTGGTAATTCAAAGTGTTCTGATCATCTGATAACCGATTTAAATATGCCAGTGTCGGTTTTGTTTTTGTGGGCTAGAGATTTGGTATCACAGTGGTAAAGAATTTAATTTATAGAGATGGAATCTCCGGCAGGAATAATAGATGAGTCTCGGTCCTATGACTTCAGGGCTGGAAACCTACACGATGGATTGATTACAAGGCTAGTGGTTTGTGCAGTGCCTCTCTCACTCGCTCTCCTCCCTGACAATCATATTCCTGCTGGGGCACAGAGTGCAAAAAAAAAATGGGTAGATGGACGGTGGGGCAACACAATGCAAAGAGCACAAAAAAGTTTTTTTACTTTTCAGGACTCATTTACACCTGAAGGGACAGTGTTAATAGTATTGGTGCTTTACCAAAACGTCATAGCCTGGCAGGCGAATGTCTTGGTAGTTGCTGTGGTCTTTGCTACTCACATTAGCCAGCTATTTTTCAGGATTCCTGCAGGTCTGTCCACCTTGCAAGGCTGAGACAAAAAAAAACCTAGGTCTCCTGGCTCTCATCTGCCTATTGGGACTAAAGCCAGGTTTCAGCTATATCAATCAATCATTGGTATCAATTGAACACTTACTGTGTGAAGATCACTGTACTAAGCACTTGGAGAAGTACAATACAACAGTGTCAGTAGATGTGATTCCCTGCCCTCAAAGACTCTATAGGGGTGTCTACAGAGGGGGTTAAAGTCTACATTTATAGATTACAACTCTCCCTTCTTGTTAAAAGAAGGGATCTGTAAGACCCCACACATAGTAAGTACTACTTTACACAATGTATGTGGGTTTCTTTTATTAAGCCCCTATTTCTGAACTTCTCAGTGGGTGTGAACGGCTGAATATCCAGGCAGGTCTACACGAAACATTGATTTCAATAGATGGTGGCATCAGTGCAGGTTTGGAGTAGGGCCAGCCACTAGAAGAGTTCATTATACAACTTTTTGACCAGGTTACAAATGAAAATGCTATGTTTCATTTACAGTCAGAGCCTAGAATTAGTACACCTAGGAATAATGGTATTGAAAAAGATCACTAAAGAGGTGTCGCATTCTACTTTGTTCTACTATAGTAATTAAAACATAAGTATAGAAGGGAACATATGAGACATGATGCATAACAAGTTAAAAGCACCATAACTATCTCTAGACAACATTATAACTAGGCATTCACAAGAATTACGGCAAGAAGGAACAAGCACATTGCAAAGTAGCTTTCTTCATTAGTTTCATTCAAAAGAGTTCTTTGATCCTGTGCACAGGGTGCTTTTTTCTAAATGAAAGCTTTTAGCAGACATGGATGGTAAGACTATGCCTAAGGCTAAAACATCTATCTACCTTTAATTGTTCGAGTGTGACTTGCTCTGCTTATGGGCAAAGTTTTTCAGTCCCTCTGCAATTCTCAAATGCAGACTATTGAACCATTTTACAAGTTGGAAAGAATATAATTAAGAACAGGCATTTTTTAGGATGATCTACTATCTTAACAGCACAGATGCTGGGTTACTCCTGTTAACCCCCTGTGAGTGAGGGACTATGTCTAGCCTGATTGTCTTGTTTCTACCTCTGTGCTTAGTACAGTGCTTGGCACATAGTCACTGCTTAACAATTATTATTATTGTTATCACACACTAAGCATATGGATTATTTTTCTACAAAACCATTCAGTCCATGTTTCCCCACTCCTCAAGATCCTCCAGTGGTTGCCATCCACCTCCGCATCAGAAACTCTTTACCATATGCTTTGAAGCACTCCATCACCTTACCCCCTCCTACCTCACCTCACTGCTCTCCTACTATAACCCTTCCTGCACACTTCACTCCTCTAATGCCAACCTACCCAACCTAATGCCAACCTCCTCTAATGCCAGCCTACCCCCAGTACCTCTCATCTATCTTGCCTACGTCCTGCCTCTGTCCTGGAATGCCCTCCTTTCTTCATATCTGACAGATGACCATTCTCCCCACCTTCAAAGCCTTAGTAGAAGCACATCTCCAAGAGGGCACTGTGACATTCAAATCAAGTTGAGGAACATGCACAATAAGTGAAAGCTGAAGAAATCCAAAGCTCTGAAGAGCATCCCCAGACCAAGAACTTTTATTCCTCCCTGGAGAAGGTGAAATGACCCAAAGAACCCCACCATCACTGGAGACTGTAAATGGCTTCATCCTCATTGTAATCACTTTCAATGGTATTTATTAATAATCTATATCTGCATTGTACTTGGCAATTGGAAGTGTGCATACAAGAGAAATAAATGAATCCCTTCCTTTTGGAGTTCATATCGAGGAAATCCTGCAAAACACCAATCTATTTACTGTGCTTTGATCTCGCCTCTCTCACTGTTGACTCATGGCCTCCCTCTTTCCTGGAACTACCCCCGCCACTTCATATGTGACAGACCACCATTTTCCCCATCTTCAAAGTCCTACTAAAATCGTATATGCTCCAGACAGCCTTCCCTGACTAAACTCTCATCTCTCCACCCTATTCTCCCTCCCTTCTGCATCACCTATGCACTTGTCTGTATCCCTAAGCAATTTGATGTGGGTGTGGGAAGGAATCGTTGAGTTGAGGGGGAGACTTTGGGGAGTTCTTACCTGATGTTTTTTGATTTTGTCAATGGAATAGTTAGCAAGGTTATCACGGGCTGGAGTTGGGGGCACTGGGGGTTTCAGGAGGGAGTTGAAGGTTAAAGGATAAAAATTATTTGAATTGATTGGCAGTCTTCCATGCAGAAGCAGTTTGGCCACAGAAAAGGCATTGACAAGCCTTCAAATGTGATAAATTCTGACAAGTGTTTGTGCAGAAGTCCTGGGGAGGGTTGCCTCCCCAGTCCTCCTTGCAGAAGACATAGAACCTCAGAAAATAAATCTGACTTTTACTAGATGACCAGTAAGTGATTTCCTAAGGCTTTTGTTTGGCAAGGGGGAAGAGCAGAGGAAATATATAAACCTACAATACTTGCCACAACATAGGGGAGTTTTACTCTCTTTTCTAAATCCAGAAAATATATTCTGGCCATGTGATGGGTGGGGGAAGGGGGGTGGCAGCAGAGGAGTTAGTGTTCAGGCTTACTTTTCTTGACTACTAGTCAGATGGAGAATTAACATTCTTAATATTACTCTTTGGATGATCTGGAAAAATATCTGCCCTAACCCTTGTAAAATCTTAATGTACCGTGAGAAGTGCATGGCTGTCTGAAGTTTTTAAATTTGTTTTTTTGACCTTATTAAATCATGGACAGTTGCCTCTACGACAGAAGACAAAAAAGAAGTCTGCATTGTTACACAGGTGGCTCCTCCAGGAGGCCTTCCCAGACTGAGCCCCCTTCTTCCTCTCCCCCTCCTCCCCCTCTCCATCCCCCCTTACCTCCTTCCCTTCCCCACAGCACCTGTATATATGTATATATGTTTGTATGTATTTATTACTCTATTTTACTTGTACATATCTATTCTATTTTATTTTGTTAATATGTTTTGTTCTCTGTCTCCCCCTTCTAGACTGTGAGCCCACTGTTGGGTAGGGACCGTCTTTGTGTGTTGCCAACTTGTACTTCCCAAGCGCTTAGTACAGTGCTCTGCACACAGTAAGTGCTCAATAAATACAATTGATTGATTTGATACTCATCACACTCCCACCCCCATTGCACTTATGTATATGCCCTTATACTCCATTGCTTCTCCTATCTGTAATTTATTTTAATGTCTGTCTCCCCCACTAAGTTGTAAAGCCTCTTGAGGGCAGAGTTCTTGTCTATCAGTTGTATTTACTGAGCGCTTACTGCAAGCTCTGCATAAATGCTTGGGAGAGTACTATATAACAGAGTTGGTAGACATGTTCCCTGCCCACAATGAGCTTACAATCTAGAGGGGGAGATGGACAATGACACAGTAAGCACTCAATAAATACGATTGAATGAATATAAATAATGTACATATGTCCATAAGTGCTCTGGGGCTGAGGGAGGGGTGAATAAAGAGAGCTAATCTAAATGCAGAAGTGATGCAGAAGGGAATGGGAGAAGAGGAAATGAGGGTTTAGGCAGGGACAGCCTCTTTGCCTTCAATAAGGCTTTGATGGTGCAGAGAGTAATTGTCTGCCAGATATGAAGAGGGAGGGCTCTCCAGGCCAGAGGCCTGATGTTGGCCAGAGGTACAATTTTGTACTTTCCCAAGCACTAATTACAGTGTGGGCCATGCAGTAAGTGCTCTGTAAATACCATCGATTGATTGTTTGGAATACATTTGTTCTTATTATCAAGTTTGATCCTTTATATTTCAGTGCTTGGCCTATATTTATAAACTTCTGTAAAGGAAATGGATTGAAAATATGTGATATGGCCTATTTTTCTCCACAGAGACATTCATGCTTAGTTTCAGGAAAAAGCAAAGAAGCAGAAACTGCCTGGACCAGCCCTTAGAACTCTTCGTGTAATAATAATAAAGATAAATTAGATGATAATGGTATTTGCTAAGTGCTTACTATGTACCGAGCACTGTACTAAGCACTGGGGAAGATACAAGATAAACAGAGTCCCTGTCTCATATGGGGCTCACAGTCTAAGGGGAAGAGAGAACAGGTACCTTATCTTCATTTTAAAGATGAGGAGATAGAGACATAGAGAAGTTAACTAACTTGTCCAGGGTCACACAGCAGACAGTTGGCAGAGCCAGGATTAGAACTCAAGGCTCCTGACTCCCAAGCCTGTGCTCTTTCCTCTAGGTCATCATGGTTCGTGAGTTATATGCTCTCCCAAAGTGGGTGTACAGAGAAATTGTGATCTCAAAATACTAATTGGTTCTACCACTCTGAAGGTCACTGCTAAGATGAGAACATTGTTTTAGAGCAACATGGTAAATAAGTTTCCTGAATACTGAGCATTTTATCAACATTAGGTTGAATGATAATTCAGGAAGTCAAAACTAGATATGAAAATACAAAAAAAGTAAAATTCCATGCAGTTGAAAATGAAATGCATCAAATGGCATTAGTGAGTCCAAAAGTACAAATATAATGATATTAGAAATGTATATATTAGATTTATAGTTTTATTTTATTGTAACTTAAAAAGTGTGGTTGACCTCTACAATACCTAAGGTTGCAATAAATAAATTGTGCAGTAGTTACGCAAAAAACCTTAAGAGTAATTGAAAAACTCCAAAAAGTAAATTATGTGCTTCAAATTTCATAACATAAAAACCATCTGCTAATGAAAATTGCCTCCATGAATATTGTTTCATTTCCCCTATTTCCTTTCAAAATTGGTGTTGTTGGATTGAGCAAACATTGAGTTCTCTTGAAATATATTATGCATGCCATTTGTTGATGACTTTACTTAGCAAATCCAATTAAGTATTGAATCATTCAGAAATGGAAAATTTAACATGTTAGTTCCCACATATCAAGAAATGAGGGAGGGAAGTTATTGCAAAATGAATTATATGCATTTAATCATACAAACATGAACAGCACAAATGCCTATTCAAATGTCTTATTTTCATAAAGTACATAATTACTACATTTGTTTGCATAGAATTAGGAAGATAACAGTTAATGCCTTTGTACTTAGACAAATTGCTAACTACTTCATGTTGCTGAAAATGTTTAGAGTTCTGCTGACAGCAAAAAGTAGTTCAAAGAATTGCTTAAAGGTTTATATTGCCACAGCCCTCACCCCTTGGAAAAAAGTCTGTAATGATCTAGCCTCTTTATGATCACTGAATATATTATTTTATTATGTATTCAAACCCAGTTAAAATTTAGAATGTACAGAGTCCCCCATGTTTTAATCTGGAGGTGCATAGATGAAAAAAACAACGCAATGTACATCGGTTTAAAATCCAATTTTACATTGAAAAGGAACTGTTCAGTCGGTGGTATTTAGTGAATGCTTACTACGTGCAGAGCACTGTACTAAAAGCTTGGCAGGGTGCAATACAACAGAATTAGCAGAAAAGTTCCCTGTTCATAATGAGCTTACAGTCTAGAAGACTGTGCCAAGATGATATAAGGTGCTGTTTCTTAAAGTGATGATGATGATTATTATTAAAATGATATGATATTTGTTAAAGCACTCACTATATGCCAGGTGCTCTACTAAGCACTGGGGTAGATACAGATAACAGGTTGGATGCAGTCCATGTCCCACATGGGGCTCAGAATCTTAATGCACATTTTACAGATGAGGTAAATGTGGCAATCAATCAGTGGTATTAAGTGCTTACTATGTACAGATCACTGTACTAAACACTTACTACTACTAATAATAATGATGGTATTTCTTTAGCACTTACTATGTGCCAGGACTGTACTGAGCACAGGGGTGGATATAAGCAAATCAGATTGGACACAGTCCCTGTCCCATGTGGGGCACATAGTCTTGATCCAAGCCCACCTGAATCCAAGCCATAAGCGCACAGTATTGCTGAGCTTCTTTAAGCCCAAATCAACCAGTTCTCCTTTCAGATTCAGTAACCTCAGCAGAGCCCTAATGTACACAATTTGACCGCAACCTAAAGGAACTTGGACAGACATGGTTCCGCTGAAACCTCTAGGACTCCCTGAACCACAGTTAAACAGGTGATACCTGAGCACCTCTGCCAATCATCCTAAAGCTCATTCAGTGCCAGGAAGCTCATCAGAGCCGTGGATGGGCACTTTTGTTGGGTTACAGACCATGTCAGGTGAATTTGGCTTGGTAGAGTCACTGATTGCATAGTTGGAAAGGGAAGGAGTCTGAAGGATTTGGCTACCTTCAAACAGTGTGGTAGAGCTATATGCATGTGGTATGATGTGCAGTTCCATGACCTGGGGAACTTGAGAGGGCTTGTCTCTGCCACTCCTGCTCAACTGTTGCCAAGCCAGAACTGGAAGCCCAGTCTGGGAAACATTGTCCACCCCAAATCCCATAAAATCATTTGTTCATTCATTCATTCAGTACCTGAAGCATTTTTCTCTAAAGTATGACACACCCCAGTGTGATTGCAGTGCAAGGGCTACAAGTAGGAAGCAGATCAATCTAGTGGAAAGAGCACTGGCCTGGGAATCAGAGGACCTGGAATCTAATCCCGGCTTGGCCACCTGTCTGCTGTGTGACCTTGGACAAGTCACTTAACTTCTCTGTGCCCCAGTTTCCTTGTTCATAAAATCGTGACTCCATGCCTATTCTCCCTCCTACCTAGACTGTGAGTCCCATGTGGGACAGAGACTTTGTCTGGCTCGATTATCTTGTATCTGTCCCAGGATTTAGTACGGTGCTTGGCTCATAGTAAGAACTTAACAAATGCCAGTTATTATTATTATTTTTGGCATTATCATTGTCATCCCGTAGGAGAGTACCTTCTAAGGCTAAAGCATCAGTGGTAAAAATTTTCAGCTGAAGAACTGTCCAAGATAGCTCAAGTGGTGGATGGGCTCAGCAGGACTCCTGAAAAATAACTGGGCAAATGAGGGCAGCGAAGACTGCAGTAATTGGTGGTTCATGGCACTACAGCACAGCATTGATATAACACTGTGGTCACTTAAGCAGTAACTAGGTTCCGTTTGCAAAATATTTACATGCACTTCAAAATGTGCTCACCCCTGCACACCGATTCCCTGTTGCACTCTTGTGTCTCAGTGGGAATTTGGCTGGCAGGGATGAGAGGCTGTGGGTGGTAATAATAATGATAATATTTATTAAGCACTTACTATGTGTTAAGAACAGTATTTGGCAGCTCACAAGCCTCTAACACTATGATCGGTTCCTTGTATGGGTTCTCATTTCTTGCATCATCTTGTCAGAAGCTCTGCAGTGATTGATAATGATGATGGGTACAGGCAGAGGATGCTGATGGAAACCCTCAATCATGAGCCTGCTTGCAGGCAGTGGGAGAGTGACAGTAGTTCACTGGAGGCCTGAAACAAGGGGCTGCCCCTACCCTTCTCACATGGCAAAGTAGTCCTTTTTGGGACTAGCTCTGCTCTCTAGATTTGTTTGTCAGACTTAAGGGCAAGTCAGGGCCAGGTGGACATCCATTTGGATGGTAAGAAACTAAGGAAGCAATCTCTGCTTTTTCCTCACAGTTTGTATACTGTCAGTTAATGTCCACTGTCTCAAGCAGTGAAGAGTGATCATCACCAGATAGCTGGCCAAATAATAGTAATAATAATGATGGTATTTGTTAATTGCTTACTATGTGCAAAGCACTGTTCTAAGCTCTGGGGGGATACAAGGTGATCAGGTTGTCCCATGTGGGGCTCACAGTCTTCATCCCCATTTTCCAGATGAGGTAACTGAGGCACAGAGAAGTTAAGTTGCTTGCCCAAGGTCACGCAGCTAAGTGGCAGAGTCAGGATTCGAACCCATGACCTCTGACTCCCAAGCCCATGCTCTTTCCACTGAGCCATGCTGCTTAGTGGCACTGAGTGAGATAAGATCACCTGCCATATCTCTAGTTTGGAGGAAGTAGGTGCTGGCTTTGGTATTAGATTGGCAAACGCTTCAAGAGTGGCAGCAGGCTGGTGTTAGCTGTGCGATCAAGCTATTGCTCATCACGACACTCAGGTCAGTCCTGAGAGGAATCAATGATCGTTTGATGATGTGATACCTGGTTTGTACACATTCACAACATGCTACTATTATCAGTTCATATGTCCCATTTATGTCTTCCTCTGATGATGATAAGGAATCCTTCTGAAAGGTCTCTTAAGTAGTGCCATCCAGGTAGTCTTGCTGAAGGACAAGCTCACTGTACTAGGTGATCTTAATGCAGAGTTGGTTGTGAAAATAATTGCCATATTTGTTAAGCACTTATTATGTGCCAAGCACTGTACTAAGTGCTTGGGTAGATGTAAGATATTCAGGTTGGACACAGTCCCTGTCTCACATGAGGCTCAGAGTTTAAGGGGGAATGAGAACAGGTTTCTAATCCCCATTTTTAGATAAGGAAACTTGGGCGCAGAGGGTTCAGTGACTTGCCTACGGTTACATAGCAGGTAAGTGGCAGAACCTGAAGCAGCAGCATGGTCTAGTGGGTAGAGCATGGGCCTGGGAGTCAGAGGGACCTGGGTTCTAATCATGACTCTGACACTTGTCTGCTGTGTGACCTTGGGCAAGTCACTTAACTTCTGCATGCCACAGTTACTTCATCTGTAAAATGGGGATTAAGATTGTGGGACATGGACTGGGTCCAACCTGATTAGCTTGTACCTACCCCAGTGCTTAGTTTGGTGCCTGGCACATGGCTTAATAAATGCCATTGAAATAAAAACAAACTGGATTAGAACTCAGGCCTCCTGTGCTCTTTCCAATAGGCTACACTGACCGAAAGTCTCAGGTAAGCATAGTGTAGGTAAAGGAAACACAAGGTACAGTCGTCTTCTTAAAATATGTATGAGTAATCAACTTGTTTGTCCAAACCCTATGTTCCAGCTAGGAGCAAAATTTATCACCTCAGGGATCCACTGAACTTCTATCTTGGGCATCCAAAGGGTGATATCATTATAAGGCAGTTTGATAGACAAATTGTCATTGTCATATGTTCTGTGAAAGAAACATCCATGTTGATTGACCATCAGGAATCCAATATAAATCAGTGTCAGTATCAGTACGATTATTCACGTTGGATTCTTTGAAAGGTTTATTAATGATATCTGAAGGTATATAGGAAACATGAAACTGGGGCACTCTTGGGATTGGGTTTATCCAAAAAGAAAACTTCAGAGCTGCCCAAAATGTTTTTTTTTTTCCTTGTGACTGAGAATAATAATAATAATTGTGGTATTTGTTAAGCACTTACTATGTGTCAGGCATTGTTCTAAGCACTGGGGTAAATATAAGGTGATCAGGTTGGATACAGTTCATGTCCCATATGGGGCTCACATTCTTAATCCCCATTTTACAGATGGGGTAATTGAGGCACAGAGAACTGAAGTGATTTCCCAAGGCCACACAGACAAGTGGTGAAGCTGGGATTAGAACCCATGACCTGATTCCCAGGCCCGTGCACTACCCACTATGGCAATACTCACATATAGTTTTAATATGAGTCAGTGTATTCAAATAAAACATCTGTGGGGGGATACCATGATCCACTGCCTCCCAAGACTAGCTAACCTTTTCTTTGACTTCAAAGCCTCATTCATCTTGATAATCTGCTCGCCACTGTTATAAAAAAAAACAGATTGGTTTCTTCATGACTTGAGATCATTTAATGGATGTAGAGAAAATAGAGGAGGTTCAGAGTAGAGTGGCCAAATTCTTAAAGAAATGGAAAATAGATCATATGAGGAAAGATTAAAAGAATTAACATGGTTTAGGCTGCTCACGGGAAGGCTGAAATGAGGAGGTTTTATGGGGAAGATGCTGACCAGTGATTTTCTGTGCCACTTGAGAACTGAACAAAAGGAAATGGACTTAGAATAAAGAAGGAAACTTCTGGACTATTAAGAAGATTGTAAACTTGACCCTCTGTAAAAATCCTTGTGGTTGGGGGTTGTGTCTACCAACTCTATTTGTCATCTCCCAAGCGCTTAGTGCAGTGCTCTGCACACAGTAAGTGCTCAAAAAATACCACTGAATCAGCAAGTTGATGGGTTACCAAGGAGATTAGATTATGCTTCGCCATCCTTGGAGAGCTTTAAGGAAAGAATGCAGCTATCTGTCCTTAGTTCGTTGACTCCCTGGAGGCAGGGAGCTGGAATAGACAGTCTCTCCATTGCTATGATACTAGGTTTCTATTCTTTGAATGTATGACTCCTCTTAGATCTATGTTTGACACCTTGAGATTTCTTAGAGTAAAATGGATTATGTTAATGGTATTGGTTTATATTTATGAAGAACATTTCCTAAATGTCCAAAGTGAAATGTATAAATTTATTTGGATGAGACATGGAACTAAGCAAGGCAGTGGGCTTTATATTAAATGAACAGAAGTTATATTTTGACAATGGGGAATGCTTTGACAGTGTCAGTTTTCCTGTGTGCTTGTACATATAACCTTTTTTCAGATCCTCTTTCTTTTCCTTTGCCTTGACTCTATCTTGGAAATTGCAAATTTCAATCTATTTTAATCAATGATGTTACAACAGCTCTAAATACCTGGGGTTCTCAATATGGCCCACCTCCCTCCTTCATCTCCTCCTTAAGCCCTTTCACAGTTCCACACACTCACATATTTACCTTTGTGAAGTGGGTGGAGGATTTGGAGAATTCATGGGAGCTATTTCAACCTTAGGTATAGTAGAATGAAGACTCTTAGATTGTAAGCCCGCCCCACCCACCCCCACCACCACCATGGGGGCCAGGGACTGTACCCAGTTCCCACCTGTGCATGCTTTCTCAGGAATTAGTAAAGTGCTTTGTTCTCAGTAAATGTTTAATACGTACTTAAATACCTTGGGTAACCCTTTCTCTCTAGTTTGGTCACTCTGTCAGGCTGGCCCTCTGGTCTGCCGACATTCTTTGCCCACCCCTAGAATATAATTGAAACAAATTTATTAATATTAAAATGTTCCTTTGAAAAGGGTAAAATTGTATTATCATAGTAAAACCTTTTAAGATGATATCAATTTATTCATTTCATTCAAATTGAGTTTGTTCAAAGCAATTACTATTCCCCAGCTGAATAGAGGCCCTATGTTTCTCTAATAAAAAATGAATAATCAAGACCTGGTTGATTTAAAAGTCCATTTGCTCCAGATCCTTGTGTTTTGAATTAGTTGCAGGGGGGTGGGGGGTGGGATGTGTGGGATGGAAGGACATCAGGCATTACTATGCTAAAAAATCAGGTGGAGCTAGAAGAAAAAGATTGAGACACTGTGGAGGTCAGGTTTGGGCAATGGGGTCTAAATAGTTATTTGTAGTTATTCAGCACTGCACTAAGCGCTTGGGAGAGTACAACACAATTGAGTTGATAGAAAGGCATGTTACTTGAATTAAGAAATGTATGCAAAGGAAACAGGTGTAAATCTTAAAGTTGTCTCTTCAAAGCCAGGAGAAGGAACTTATGACAGAGGGAAACTATCTCTGTTCAGAAGAGGTGATCTGAAATACTTGGGTGGGGCCCTGTGGGAATCTTGACAACACCCCAGAACTCAAGAACCTCTGCCTTCCAAGCCCTTGCTCTTTCCACTAGACCACACTGCTTCCTTGCACGGGGCTTTTGTTTAGGCCAGAATAGATGGCATCCCAGGATTTGTAAGACATGAGCTTTGTTTTTTGAGTAGTGACAATGCAATGCACAGAGTCATCCACACACAATCAAATAGTTAATAATAATAATAATAATAATTATGGCATTTGTTAAGCACTTACTATGTGCCAAGCCCTGTTCTAAACACTGGGGTAGATACGAGGTAATCAGATTGTCCCATGAGGGGCCCACAGTCTTAATCCCCATTTTACAGATGAGGTTACTGAGGCCCAGAGAAGTTAAGTGACGTGCCCAAAGTCAAGTCACAGAGCTGACTAGTGGCAGAGCCGGATTAGAACCCACAACCTCTGATTCCCAAGCCCAGGCTCTTTTGGCGAAGCCGTGCTGCTTCTCGAGTGTGATAGTTAATAACACTATATCCTTCTTGGCAGCAAAGGATTCTTCAAGCATGTCAAATCCTGGAAGACAGGTCTGGAATCAGCAGTGTCATTTGATAACTGAGTAAAATGTGCATTCAGGGATGAAATAAGCCAAGAGATTCAATGCATCATTTTGTCTGGTCTTTAATGATAAAGATCATTAGAAAGATTTCCACATCCAATTTGCTTTTTTGTAGCAGGCAGAATGGAAGAACTGATGCAGATTGTGGAGACCACATAGGATGTTTTAGGGCAAAGTGATGAACTAGCTGTGAAACAATCCCCTGGACCGGATCATGTCCATCCAAGAGTTCTAAAAGAAATTAGAGGGGAAATAATGGGTGTCGTAGCTAGGGTGTGTCATCATCATCAATGGCATTTGAGTGCCTATCCTTACAAATGGTCACTATTCTGGAAGCATAATGGATCATGCTAAAGAGACATCTTTAGGTCCAACCTATAGAAGATATTCCAGAGAACTGTGGAAATGAGACTGTCTTGTTTCTTTACCTGGAAAATAAGAAAGTTATTTGGGGGTAGGGGGTAAGGGGGGAACTCCAATCAGTCTCTAGACTCAAAGTAATTTCTGGGAAGCCTCAAGATTTCAGTCAGCACTTGAAAAATGTACTTAGCCCCATGAAAGTAGCCATAGAAGACTAGTTTGTATTCTAACCCATATAGATCTTTAAGACTCAATGATGTTCTCTGTAAAACTTTACTTTCTGTACTTATATGTATTTGGTAAGGAAATTGACACCCTAATTATGACTACAATTGGAGGTGTTTTAATCATCAGAGGCAGATGTCAACAAGAAGCCAAGGGAGAGTCTACAAACCATCCGTGATTTGGCTTAAAGTATTATTTCTTTAAGTGACCTGAATTAATGCATGTTTGTCAGTTAATAGTTACTGTGTATTTCTGAGTGAATGACTCCTTGGGGGTAAAAGATATTTATGATCTTTGACAAATGGTCAATTACTTTCTGAGAAGCTTCGCCATCTAGAATGGGAACAGATACAATTTTGGAGCAAGTTCAGGTTTTCTCAGAAGAAAAAGGAAAAAGAAAATGAAGGAATTCCATCAGTGCAGTCTTCAAAGATTTTCTTCTCTTCCTGATACCAGGTGAAAAAGGTAGCTATTCTGAAAATGGTAATACAGAAGGCAGGCTCTTGGGATATTTCCTAATCAGGTATTAGAAACAAGTTTAAATAAAAACCAGTCTAAACCATTAATTTTCCTCAACTCAGAATGGAACCTGGACTATTTTTTTTTTCATATGTGTTGAACTGGAACCAAAGAGGAGGATGAACTTGGTGATATTTTTCCAATATGAGCTGCTTCAACCGAGGGCCAATTCAAACCAGAAATTAATCAAGAAATCTGCTTGTCTCCTTGAGGTATCTTACAGAGGGCTGTAGGGCTCGAGATCCTGAAAAGATAAATGCCTTGCTATTTTTTAAAAGTAGAATATAATAATGATGGTATTTGTTAAGCACTTACTATGTGTCAAGTTTTGTATTAATCACTGGGGTAGATGTAAGTTACTCAGGTCTGACATAGTCCCTGTCCCTCATTGGGTTCAGAGTATTCATATAAAGGTGAAAATGTCCTTTTGACTAATGAGTTCAGCTTAGTAAGACTTGGTATCAGAAAAAAAGTTTACAATTTAGAAGTTATTTAATCTTGAGAAACTAAAATAGACTGATCAAACAGCTGGAGGAAATCATCTACATAGATTAGAAGTATAAAATGAGTATATTCAGACTTAATCAGAACCATGCTAATGGCCATCAACTACATAATGGAGAAATGGCAAGAAGATTTAGTTGGGGCTACTGAGATAAATTAGGGAAAGGTAAATTTAAGATATTAGAAGACAACAACCTCCCCACTCCTGCCCCGCAGATGGGGGAGGGGAGAGAGATGTATTTTATATGTACTATATCTGAACAGAGTGAAACAAAAATTAAGAGTAGATATCATCAAAAGTCATAATAAGGAAATAGGCATTACAGACCCATTCTCATAACTCTAGCCTGGAAATTCCTAAACAATTTGCTGCTTTAGCCTCAGCAGTTTTAAATGCCCATGTAAATAGAACTGTGTGGCAGTTTGAAATAACATGTTTGGAGTTTTTGTTTGTAATTAGTCAACAGAGCCCACTTGTTTCTTAACAGAAACATTAATAAACACATTTACAATCCAATTGAAGGGGATTCTTTGCAGGTCTCTGTTGCAATTCAGCCCTATTCTGCTAAGATATTCTTGGAAGAATTTGTGCAGGCAGTCCACCTGGCCTATGGGATGATTTGATTGATCTGGGAACCTGTTTGTTTTCTGTCCTGGTGGGTGCTGATGATCCTGCATTCTATTAATCAATGGTATTTGTGTGTTTCCTGAGTGCAGAGCACTGTACTAGGCACTTGGGAGAGTACAACCCAAAGAGTTGGCAGACACCTTCCCTGCCCACCAAGAATTTACATTCTGCCTCCTTGTCTCCCTCCCCTTCCATCATCTTGCTGCAAATTTCCCTGAGTTCTGGGGCCTAAGACACCCCTCCACCTTCATCCAGGCTAGCAGCTGGGGAATGGGGGAGAGGAAAGAAAAGTCCTGAAATGAGGAACAGTGTGGTCTGGTGGAAAGAGCCCAGGCATGGAAGTCAGAGGGTCTGGATTCTAATCCTAGCTCTGCCGCTTGCCTGCTGTGTGACCTCGGGCAAATCCCCTAACTTCTCCATGTCTTAGTTTCCTCATCTGTAAAATTGGGGATTCAATACCTGTTCTCCCTCCTAGTTAGACTGTGAGCCTCATGAGGGACAGGGACTATCAGGCCTGTTTAACTTGCTGGGAACATAGCACTGCACAATTATAATAATAATAGGTGCTCTGCCTGTCAAAGCACTTGCTAATATAAGGTTGCTGGGAGTAACATGGAGGTGCATAGTGTAATATAATTACCTGGCATATGTTTTATTCATTCGTTCATTCAATCATATTTATTGAGCACTTACTGTGTGCAGAGCGCTGTACTAAGCATTTGGGAGAGTAAAATACAACAGTAAGCAGCCACATTCCCTGCCCACACCGAGCTTACAGTCTAATATACAGCTCAATACATTGCTACCACTAAAGTAGGGCAGAACTAATTTGTGGGGCTTGCCCTATGCAGAGATGCATCACCCCCCAACCCACTATTTTGATCAGAACATTTCTCTTCCCTCACCTCTTTACCCAGGGTAAGCATGGCTAATGTTGTGCTATTATTTTCTTGGCTTATTTGTAGGTTTTCAGCAGATAAATTATTCCTGTTGCTTCATTGTTTTTCTTTATTCTAGTGTAAGCCTAAAAAACTCTTTGGAAAAAAAGCTTTGCAGTTCACTTATTGATTGTAAACTAGAGAAAAGTTATTCAGTTTCAAGGAGAACAGCTGAACAGTACATTAACCAATAAAAGATCTATTAAGTATTAGAATTCTCCAATCATCATATCTAGAGATCTGCAAAGCTATCAATTTTGAACACATGTATGGAAATGCCTTTTATACACAAAAATTATGCCATTTGCCACCTGTTTGTCCATATGAGAAGCAGCGTGGCTCAATAGAAAGAGCCCGGGCTTTGGAGTCAGAGGTCATGGGTTCAAATCCTGGCTCCACCAATTGCCAGCTATGTGACTTTGGGCAAGTCACTTAACTTCTCTGGGCCTCAGTTCCCTCATCTGTAAAATGGGGATGAAGACTGTGAGCCCCCTGTGGGACAATCTGATAACCTTGTAACCTCCCTAGTGCTTAGAACAGTGCTTTGCACATAGTAAGTGCTTAATAAATGCCATCATTATTATTATTATTATACTTAAGATATTTATACTCCCATTATACACTATTAATTTAGTAAAAAAATTATATGGTAATGAATTCCTATTTTAATCGTGGACTTTCTGATGTTTCATTTAGATTTGAAATCCATCATTTTAAATTTAAAAGGCAATTTAACATTTTTAGTGTCTTTGCAGTTTTCTCTGTATTCTAAGCAGTTTATATGTAAATCCTATCAATTAGCAAACACAATTCAGCTGGAGCTTTTGCTCTAGCTAGGGAATCTTGAACTCCTCTCGGATTTCAGTTGCTCAAGGCACTTGTTCCCCATATTTTAAGTTAGCTCGTAAAAGTAATAATGATAATAATTGTGGTTTTTGTTAAGCGCTTACTGCATGCCAAGTACTGTACTAAACGCTGGAGTAGATAATCAGGTTCCACACCCTGTCTGCATAGAAGGGAGAATAGGTATTAAATCCTCATTTTGCAGATGAGGGAACTGAGATCCGGAGAAGTGACTTGTCCAAGGCCACACAGCAGGCAAGTGGCAGAGCTGTGATTAAAACTGAGGTGCTCTGACTCTCAGGCCCATGCTCTTCCCATTAGGTTCTGCTGCTTCCCTAAAAATGTGGCCATTAATTGTGCAGAATTCTAATTATCAATGCTATCCTCAAACCTGGTACGTAGAGGTGCATGACAAATGCTGCCCATTAATAACTGATATTAAAGACACTTAGTGTTCCAAATCATGTGTCATTGGAAGTGACCAGGTGTTAGGCCATGCCAGAAACACCCAAACATGTCTTTTGAGAATTGGTGTGGCCTAGTGGATAGAGCACAGACCTGGGAGTAAGAAGGATGTGGGTTCTAGTCCTGGCTCTGCCACTTGTCTGCTCTGTGACCTTGGGAAAGTCATTTCACTTCTCCGTGCCTCAGTTCCTTCATCTGTAAAATGGTGATTAAGAATGTGAGTGTTACGTGGGACAGGGACTGTGTCCAACCCAATTTGCCTGCATCCACCCCAGTGCTTAGAACAGTGCCTGGCACAGGGGAAGCACATAACAAATATTACAGTTGTTATTAACAAGTGGGTAAAATGCATGAAGATCTTGATTTTTTTTTTTCCTCTTACGCCTTTGGGAGTCATGTCACACTGAGGATGGAAAAAGACTCCTTTCCACCCTCCCTAATTGTAAAGAGAATGGGCTTACTTACCCACCCACCCAAACTGCAAAGACTGTCATTCTAGCAGTAATAATAATAATGGCATTTATTAAGAGCTTACTATGTGCAAAGCACTGTTCTAAGCACTGGGGAGGTTACAAGGTGATCAGCTTGTCCCAAAGGGGGCTCACAGTCTTAATCCCCATTTTACAGATGAGGTAACTGAGGCATAGAGAAGTTAAGTGACTTGCCCAAAGTCACACAGCTGACAATTGGCAGAGCCAGGATTTGAACCCATGACCTCTGACTCCAAAGCCAGTGCTCTTTCCACTGAGCCATGCTGCTTCTCTAGTACTAGTATTTATTGAGCACCCCCTGGGTACAGTGCACTGTACTAAGTACTTGAATGGGCCAATCTACCTTGCACTATCACTGCTATTTTCAACCCCATGCTCCCCAGCTGTGCAAAAACCGCTTGGGAAAGGGTGCTGACCCAGTGATTTTTTTTAATAGTAATTGTTCAGCATTTACTATGTGCCAGGTAGATACAAGATAATCGGGTTGGATATAGTCCCTGTCCCTCATTGAAGTCCCAGTCTTAATCCCCATTTTATAGATGAGGTAACAGAGACATAGAGAAGTTAAATGACTTGCCCAAGGTCACAAAGCAGACAAGTGGCAGAGCGGGGATTAGAACCCACAACGTTCTGACTGCCAGGTCCATGATCTAGCCACTCAGCTGTTCGTTATCTCAAGTGGTGCACAACCTCCCACTTCAGGATGCCCCCTGGCCTTAAGTGAGCATTCTCCCCATTCCACAGCAGTGGGAGATGGGCAGAACCCCTAGGCTCCCTCAGGCTGGCAAAACCCTCCCTGCTGATAACGTTCTTCCCTTATCTGCCATCCTATTGCTCAGTTTCATTGTGGCTCTGCTTTATTCTAGGGACTAATACAATCCACTCAAGTAGGAAGAATTGAGACAAAGTCTCAAAGAATGTGTTGGGGTGGAGGGGGGCTAACCAAATGTTAATGATTTCTGGTTATATTGGAGATTGTCTGCACAAGGCCAACTTCTGGTTTGGAGATCAGTTTTTAATAAACAGTGTTATGATGCCACTAATTTACCTGAAAAATCCTAGCTTTCAGCTCCTAACTAGGAGTGATGTAAGTTGGGACTGCAAAGCAAACATGAAATCATTAGCATTTATTGAATTCTTACTTTGTCCAGGGCACTGTACTTAAAGCACTTGGGAGAGTGCAATCGAGTTAGTAGGCACAATCCCTTCTTACAGTCCTGGTATCAGTAATTCTACTTCCCATTCCATGCAAGGAACCCTGATGGCATCATGTCTGGATGAATGACTTGGGAAGCAATATAGCCGAGTGGAAAGAGCATAGGCCTGGGAGTCAGAGGACCTGAGTTCTAATCCTGCCTCCGCCAATTGTCAGCTGTGTGACCTTGGGTAAGTCACTTCACTTCTCTGGGCCTCAACAGTAGAGTGGAGAATTCAATACCTGTTTTCCCTCCTTACTTAGACTGTGAGCCCATAAGGGACAGAGACTATATCCAACCTTATTAACTTTTATCTACCCCAGTGATTAGAACAGTGCTAGACGTAATAATAATAATAATAATAATGTCATTTATTAAGTGCTTACTATGTGCAAAGCACTGTTCTAAGTGCTGGGGAGGTTACAAGGTGATCAGGTTGTCCCACAGGGGGCTCACAGTCTTAATCCCCATTTTACAGATGAGGTAACTGAGGCACAGAGAAATTAAGTGACTTGCCCAAAGTCACACAGCTGACAGTTGGTGGAGCTGGGATTTGAACCCATGACCTCTGACTCCAAAGCCCGTGCTCTTTCCACTGAGCCACGCTGCTTCTCTCTATGTAGTGTGTGTGTGTGTGTGTGTGTGTGTGTGTGTATATATATATATAGTATATAGCTTCACATATAGTAAGCGCTTAACAAACACCATAATAGCAGTAACTGAGCATTTCAATTTTTTCCACCCTCCCATGCTGCCACTCTGAATGGGCTCAGGCAGTCCCCAGGAAGGGTGACAGAGAATAAGGGAAAGATATACTATCAGCAGGGAGAGTTGGATGAGGCAGTCAGAATTGGTCATCCTGCTGCAAAATAATGGGAATCTCATTCCCTGGATCAAATCCATGTGAGAAGTAGCTTTAAGATTAAGACTGTGAGCCCATTTGGACCTGGTTTATGTTTGCTTGTCCTGTTGTTTCCCTCTTATTTGGGGGTTACTTTTCTGGGAATCATGTTTAATTTTCATAGAAATTGCATTTTTAGGTCTGTTTCAAACAATTTACTGAAGACATTCAAATCTTGCCTTTGAAGACATAGGAAACCAGATTAAAGATCATTTTAATCTGCCCTAAAATGTGAAGAATGCATTGATTAAGGAGGATTCCTTCTCCTGCATTGTTTCATCAAAAAAAATTGCACACTGCTCCTGCTCTAGTTCTACATTCCATGAGATCAATAGAATGGGAGGTACTAAACAGATATTATGCAGAGGAGATCTTTGAGACCTTTCCTTTTTTTAAAAAAAAAATTGAACCATTTTGGTGAGTTTACAGAATTTACAAAATGCTGACATTTAAAATAGAAAACTCAAATAATTTCAAAGTCTAAACAAGAAACCAGCCTTACTGTAGTATAGTAATAGTATTTTATTTTAAGGGAGATGAGCAGCCATTTTTTAGTTCAGTGTCTTATTTTTCCCTCCACAGATTTTCTCTTTGTTTCAAGACTGTTAGCTCCTGGAGGGCAGGGATTATGCCTACCAACTCTATTGTATTGTCCTGTCCCAAGCACTTAGTACAGTGCTCTGCAAACAATAAACGCTCAATAAATATCATTGATTAAAATAGATTTAATGTTGGCAAGGTTCAGTTTTGAACATTAAAAGTATAAGTTCCTAGCTAGAATATGCTGCCACGTAGATACTTTCATTGTTGCCTTAATGTTTCTTATCTGAAATGAAAGCATTTGCAGAATTTAGATTTCATGTAGGAATTAAGTGGTATGTGATCTGTTTAGCTTTCATTTGTTGAGCTGTATTTTATCTACCATCATATACAAAATATTTACCAACCCAGACCATTTTCTCATCAGTATGCCCTTCCTAATACAAGTTCCCTGGAAGTACAATGAATGAAATCAATCAATCGTATTTATTGAGTGCTTACTGTGTGCAGACACTTTACTAAGCACTTGGGAGAATACAATGTAACATAGTTGGTAGACTGTTCCCTTTCCTCACCCTAGAAAAATAAACATTCTTTATTAATTACCTAGCATAAATTGTAATGACCAAGGAAATAAACTGCATAACAATTTCTAGAGCTGTTAGAACTGTCCTCAATCAATGGGATTTATTGAGTGCTTACGGTGTGCAGAGCACTGTACTAAGCACTTGAGAGAATACAGTATAACAGAGTTGGTAGACATGTCACCTGTCCAAAAGGAACTTACAGTCTCGAGGGAGAGATAGTCATTAAAATAAATTACAGTTATGCACAGAAGAGCTGTGGGCCTGAGGGTGGGGTGGATATCAAGTGCTTAGAGAGTACAGATCTAAGTGCCTAGGTGACACAAGACAGCACAGCCCTGGGAGTCAGAAGGAGCTGGCTTCTAATACCGGCTTCTCCACTTGTCTGCTGTGTGACCACGGGCAAGTCACTTAACTTCTCTGTGCCTCAGTTACCTCATCTGCAAAATGGGAAGTCCTTCCTGTGTGTAGAGCACATACTAAGTGCTTAGGGATGTATAACAGAGTAGACTGTGAACCCCATGTGGGACATGGACTGCATCCAACCTGATTAGCTTGTATCTACCCCAGCACTTAGAACAGTACCTGGCTTTTAACAAATACCATTTAACAAAAAATAAAAAAGGTTAGAGTAAATAAAGGCTTAGTCAAGGAAGGCCTCTTGGAGGAGTTGTGATTTTAAGAAGGCTTTGAAGGTGAGGAGAGTGGTTATCTGTCATATATGAAGGGAGAGGGAGCTCAAGGTCAGAGGGAGGACAAAGGTAAAGGGTCTGTGGTGAGATAGATGAGCTCAAGGTACAATGAGTAGGTTGGAGTTAGAGGAATGAAAGTCAATGATTAAGAGTTTCTCTTTGATGTGGAACTGGATGGGCAACCACTGGAGGTTACTGAAGAGTGGAGAGATGTGGACTGTAATTACCTCCCCCCAAGAAAAATGATGTGGGCAGCAGAGTGAAATAAGGACTGCAATTGGGAGAGACAGGAGGCAGGGAGGTCAGTGAGAAGGCTGATAGTAATCAAGATGGGAAATAAGTGCTTGGATCAGTATAGTAGCAGTTTGGATGGACAGAAAAGGGTGGATTTTAGTGATATTGTCAAGGTAGAACCAACATTATTTGCTGACAGATTGAATATATGGATTGAATGAGAGAGATGAGTTGAGGATAATGTCACGGTTACAGGCTTGAGACAGGGAGGATAGTGATGTTTTCTATAGTGATGGGGGTGACAGAGTTTGGATGGGAAGATGCATTCTGTTTTGGACATAAATTTGAGCTGTCAGTGGGACAGCCAGGAAGGCTGGCAGGAAATGCAAGACTGCAAAGGAAGAGAGGTCAGAACTGGAGAGATAGATTTTGGGAGCCAGCACTCAGAAGTGTTGGATGGTCTGTGCTGGATCACTGGGAGAGAGTCAGAGTTGTTGGATGGAATGAAATCGGCATTTGGCTAGTTGTAGAGTCACTTTTTTCTATCTGATCTTAGGGATCAACTTCATGGGCTTTTTTTTTTTTCTTCTACAGGTGAGTTCATTTCACCCATTTCTCTTTGGTATAAGCCAGCATGAATTTAATCTGCTCTAAGGAACTTATTTAATCATGTTAATGTGAGGGAAATAGCAAATTCAGGTCTACCATTTAAAATTTACTTCCCATAAATGTTTCACCTTCTGTGGGAATTGTCTCAAATTCAATTCTCTTCTCTTTTGAAGCGTGATCCCTGAGGAATTGCTCAGAGCCAAGATGTTATAAGCACACATTATCACTGGTTTCTAGTTTATTACAATTTTGTCACATGCACCTGAGCCTGCATTTACACAGATTTAAAATCTGTTCGAATTGTGGTGATTGTCACTTTTGTATTGGGCTTAATTTCACTTCTGCTACCAAACTCATGAGCTAAAACCACCTGAAGGACAATTAACTGGAGAGGCAAGGTGAAATAGCACAATGATATGACGTGAATTTATTGCACTGTGAAATTCTGAGTGAATGACTATGGGGTGATGAAGAGTTGCTCCCTGGTGAAAATTCCAACCAGTATATTCCCTATCTTGAGCAGAGAAAGTTCTTCCATTCAATAATTGTGTTTCCTCCAGGACTTTTACTGTCACTATAAATGCTACAAAACAGAGGAAGTCTCCAGACTATAATTCTTGGCATATGAATTCATTAAACCTCTCAGTTGAATAGCAATCACTTTATCAATAAGTCGCACGGGTAAATCTAAGAGATGTTTCTTGCTCTGCTGCTCAAAATGTACGTACTAGATGCTGTAGCTATATGTTTTCAAATCTCCTTAAAGTTGAGCATGCATAAATTCACTCCACTTCTGAGAACATTATGTTCATTTTATGCAAATATTCATTCAACTGTTATATAAAACATGAGTAGGTATTTTAGCAATTGCCACAAGCACTAATATTAAATACAATACAGATTAGTCGCTAAATGCGTACCAGATGGCTTAGCAATAATTCAGTAGTTTTTTCACTGTGACAATACTGACCAACACACAGAGAGGACAGGGATAACCTATTGCCTTGTTTAATCTCATAATAGTCACCTTCTTAAGAGGATATTTTTTAATGCTCTGTAATAGTGTGAAGCTTGAACAAGCTGTTTATGTTCAACCCTGCCTTTTCCATGGCCTCTATTTGTGGGGAGAGGGAGAAAATAGGAGTATAGTGTATGCAGGAGCTCCTTTTTACTGGAAGGAACAAGAGAAAGATGAAGGCCTTAAATGCATTCAGGGAACTGAGCATTAAAATGAAACAGCATAAGGCACAGAAAAATAAATCAATCAAGGGTATTTATTGAATAATTACTGCATGCAGAGCACTGCACTGGGGAGAGTACATCCATGCCCTTAAGGAGCTTAGACTCTACCCAGGGAAACCAAAAATTATGTACACATATAGGAAGAAGAAGGAAAAGTAGGTATATGTGAGTTAGTGCTAAGTAATCGGATCTGTAAGATATGGACAAAAGTGTCTCAAGTGATTGTAAATACACAAGTAATTGGAGCAGAACTACTGAGATACTAGCTAGTGTCAGGGGGAGGTGAGAGAGAGAGGAAGAAATAACCCCAGAGAGATCAGAAATGAATTGGAGAGGCCTCTTAGAGGAGATGTGATTTCAGAAGGGCTTGGAAGATGTGGAGGGAGTTCTAGGTAAGGAGAAAGGAGTGAACAGGCAGGCAGAGGTGAGGAAGGATGTTTGTACCTTCTGAAGGAAACCTACTCCTGCTTTCTTCTTCCCGCTCCCCAACTGGAAACAGGGGGAGGGGAGAGGGAGGGAGATGGCTGAATGGGGGTGGGCTGGAAGCTGCAGGAACATTGTTCCAGAAGTGAGATTTTGGGCAGGAGGCTGATAAGCACTATTTCCCTCCATAAAACTGCTCCTTTAACAATACAGCTAAGAGGAAAAGACAAAATCATGTCTCTTGTGGGGGCCCAAACCCTTCAAGTGTCAAGGTTTGGTGGACAGGGCTGGGGACCTGGAATGATGGTAGAGCCAGTGTCAGAAATGGGAATCTGGAGTCAGATAGCCAGAGACACAGAACCAGAGTTAGTGGTTGGAGTCAGTGGCAGCTCTTGCCAACCATCTTTCCGCAAACTTGGTAAATGGCTTGTTTGCCTGGGTTCCAGAGAACCCCTAGTAATTGGCAGTTTTACCATGATGAGCAAGAGGAGGATGGTAAAGATCCAACCATGGCAATAGATACCACGTATATTTATATCTCTGTTTTTTAAATCCTCTCTCCAGAAGGCCCACCTCCTGGGCTCTCTGCCTTTTCTAGGAAAAAAAAATCCACCCTCCCTCCCCACCCCTGCCTCCAGCCCCCACCTCCACCATATGCACTCACACAAACACACTCACACCCTGGAACTATTGCTTTTTGGCAGTTCTATAATGAAAAAGCATCCAAGTCATCAAGACGGTTCAACGCCCAGCTCTTGGAAAATGAAGACTACTCTGAGGAGCTGTTTGGCAGCACCTAAGCAGCCTTTGTTGGATCAAAAAATCCCACCTACAAGTATCAGTATGAATAGTGAATGAATGCTTCTCTGACATGCTGTCTTCCAGACAACCTTTATTACTGCAGTTCTGGCAAGGAGACAACACCAAGTTTGTTTGGATGAAAAGGACTCAGAGAGAAAAACACTTGCTACAAAGTGAAAAGTGCATCAGCAATAGGTAGAACAGCAACCGAGATCTTTGCAGCATGACAGGTTAAAGAGAAGTTAAAGGTGCAACACCAGGACATTTTATGCTCTTCTATGTATATCTTAGGGAAGCATATAGACCTGGTCTTGGCACCTATTAAGCAAACTTGATAGCTCCAGAAAATTCAGAAAGATCCTAAGATTGCTGCAAGGTAGAAAGCCCAGTCAAGTCAAATTTGACATCACTCTCTTTGACACAGGACAAGTGGAGTAAAGCATACCATTGGGTAAGTGCACTTTTGTTCAACCTAGTCAATGATGCGGTATTTGAGGGATCTGGAAGTTGGTTATCAGAGTATGCTTTGGATAGACCAAGCATCTTTAATTCAGTAGATATGTGCACAATCTCTAGACTGTGAGCTCATTGTGGACAGGGAATGTGTCTACCAACTCACTTATACTCAAGTGCTTAGTACAGTGCTCTGCAACACAGTGAGTGCTCAATAAAAATGATTATCAGAAGGCTCTGAGGCAGTCCTATTCTATGCTGACTGAGCTAAGAACCAATCAATCCTAGACATTTGAGTGTCTACAATGTGCAGAGTACTGTTCAAATTACTTGACAGAGTACAATAAAAAGTCATGAAATGTACCCCTGGTAGGGAACAAGAAAAAGTCTGAAGAAAGCAAATTATTATCAACTGACCTAATGGAAACCCTCCCTAAGTGAAAGATTTTCAAAGGTAACACAGAACTTATTTTTGCTTATCTAGGCAATACATCATACAGAGATGAAGAACTAAAAAACAAATCAAGAAGGTCAGCCATGGCCTTTGGAAGAGACACCAAGTTTGTCAATGGAGTATCATGTTTCATACCAAATTTCAAGGCTACAAAGTTTTTGTGGTGTACAACCATAGATTAATATAGGGCCATTAGCCCTGGGCACTGGGCATAGAGGGTACCAATTGGCAGTCAACTCATAGTTTATATATCATTGCCCTTTATACTAAAAGATGACACCACTGATGGTGAATTTCACCTTTGTGTGACTGAGAAGGTCAATGAGGAACCACCAATCCCATCCACATTGAATACCTAAAATGACTATCTCTTGTTCGGCTCTCCCATTTGATGTTTGCGGCATCTGGTGCTGTTTTTGCTATTGCCTCCTTGTCTCTTCATCCTTATGAAGCTTCTGCTCAAAATTAGCCACTCCTTCATTATTGATTATTCCTTTGTTATTGGTATTTATTATTATAATTAATATTATTATTATTATTATTATTACTAAAATGGTCTATCTGCAGTGATCGACTCCCAGCTTTCAGCCAGGATACAACTTTGTCTGAGCCTTTATCTTACCATATCACTGAAACTAAATTTGCTGAGTTATTTATAATAATAATAATAATTTTGGTATTTGTTAAGTACTTACTATGTACCAAGCACTGTTCTAAGCCCTGGGGGAGATACAAGGTAATCAAGTTGTCCCACATGAGGCTCACAGTCTTAATCTCCATTTTACAAATGAGAGAACTGAGGCACAGAGAAGTGAAGTGACTTGCCCAAAGTCACACAGCTGATAAGTGGTGGAGCTGGGATTAGAACCCATGACCTCTGACTCCCAAGCCTGCACTCTTTCCACTGAGTCATGCTGCTTCCCCTATTTCTGGAGACTACTTCTATTGATGCTATCAATTGGCTGACCACATGCATAGATCTGGTAGTTGAAGCCAAGGGAGATCATGGCTCCCTCCAGTTATCATCCTAAATCCCTCCAACCATTCTTCTCCAAACTCCTTGAGTGAGTTGACTATATCCATTATCTTGAGTTCCTCTCCAATTCTTTCCTTGACCCCCTCCAATCTGGCTTCTGCCCCCTTCACTCCACAAAATCCACCCTCTCAAAGGTCACAAATGATCTCCATGCTAAATCCAATGGCCTCTATTCCATCCTAATTCTCTTTGACCTCTCAAATGTCTTCAACACTGTCAACTACCTTCTCCTGGAAACATTATCCAACCTTGGCTTCACGGACACTCTCTTCTCTTGGTTCTCCACTTATCTCTCTGGCTGCTCATTTTCAGTCTCTTTCAAAGCTCCTCCTTTGCCTCACTTCCCCTAGCTGCGGGAGTCCCTCAAAGTCAGTTCTGGGTTCCCTTCTATTCTCCATCTATTCAAATTATAAGTAAGGCCTGTGTGCTAATTCTAGCATACTTCTCTCCAACTGAATGGCTATTTAACCACAGGAAAATGGAAGATAAACAGTCCAGCAAGAGTTACAAATAATCAGGGCAGTAATTTTGTGAAATTAGAATTCAGGTTTAATCCCAGCATTTTCCTTTACAGTAACACATCTCTATGCACTGTGAACCTCATTAACGAATACCAATTTAAAAGCATCACAGAGTTGAGCTCAGTTAATGTTCAAGAAGCATTAGCACTATGATAGAGAAGAGCAAAGACCATGCAAGTGGCTCACCTTCATTTTTTTAACAAATGATTTAAATTAAAATTTCCAATACCATTAACCGTATGTGTTATCTTACTATCACTTCCTTCAGGAAGATTTTTCTGAAGTGCAGTGACTTCCCTGTTTTTCCACATTATTCTTGGTTTCTGTTTAGAAATTTTCAGTATTTCAAAATTTGTCCCCTGTTTCAGCTTTACAATACTATCTTGCTGGCCCTCATTCTGGGGGCATGGACAGTGAGATGGGAGCAGTGCATTGGAGCCAAGAGGAAACAATTTTAAAAGCAGCAGTGGATTGGGAGGAATAGGTAGAGATATTGCAGAAGAGGCTAGTTGGTAGAAAGTTGTGAGGGTCACCCTATCACTAGATTTAGTCACCAGAAAGTGTTGGCACACTCATTTTACTGGCTACTCTATGGTGAAAACGTTTTTTCTCCCTCATTCACTAATGCAACGCTGTCTTGACTGTCTTGTTTATCTTCCACAGGCCAGTTTTCCCTCCCCCTCTTAGCTTGCAGCTATGAAAAAAAGCCATCTGTTTGAAAAGCATATCTTCTCAATTATAATGCCCTCCATGCCACGCTCCACCTATAATCACCTAACCTAAATGTTAGAAAATTTATCCTAGTCTAGATTTTCTTTACTTCCTCTTTAAATTATTTTTTCAAGCCCCATTTCCCAAGAATACTTTCATATTTGCTTTTGCACCAAAGCTTCATTATCAGTTGTTTTCTCTCTTAGTACTCCTCGTTTTGCAAAATATAATCTTACTTGACTCCAGTCACACCTAATCCCCAGAAGGCTGCACTCAGAATAAATGTATTTGAAAGTTTTTTGGGTTTTTTTTGGCATCTCCCACCCTCTGTACTGTAATTTAAATAGAAGCCATCTTCTCAGTAATCCATAGAGGAGCTGGTATCATGAAGCACTATTAAAGTCTTTAGCTTTGTCAACACAGAACTGGATTGACTTCTCCTTAGACATAGTTTTATTAATAACTTTAGCAAGAGCCAAATACAGCAGCTCATTTATTTAGGCACATAAACAACTGAGTGCATTACAGTTCCACTCTGTGATCTGCATTGGTTATATATTGCATACTGAAAAACTCAACAGGTTGGTTTCAATATGTAAAAGCTGTAAATGGTCTGAGTCCTTGTTTCCTATAAATCATCCCAAATTCCATGCAACACTAGAAACTGAGCTTGTCCATAGAGGTTTTTAAAAGTAGATGATGCAAGCCCCAATTTGGAGATTTCCTTTGCCTCTACAGATAATAGAACTCCATTGTTGTGATTGTTTACTATTGTCCTAGAGCTTTTGTCATTTTAAAATGTTTTAAACTCAGGTGCATTCCTCCTGCCTCATTGTTGTAATTGAGACTATGGGAAACATAGCTTTCATTGGAAAGAACTTTTAAATAGGCTTAGATATGTTCAGAACCGCAATCTCTCACATCTTGCACTCCAGGATGCAAAATATATTTACTGAAGCAATTGCAGGACCAGTGGGTTGCCATTTTTTAACATTTATAGAGAATGGAAAAGAGTCAATGTACAGGCCAGATCTTAACAGGCGAAATCTAAGACTTTACTTGGCGGGGGGGGGGGGGGGGGGGGGGGGGGGGAACGAGATGGGAACTACATCCGGATTCCCAAGAAGAGCTCTCAAGGTCCTTTTCCTCCAGACTGTAAACTCATCCTCTAGTTTGTAAGCTTGTCCTCTAGACTGTTAGCTTGTTGTGGGCTGGAAATGTGTCTACCAACTCTGTTATTTTGTACTCTTCCAAGTGCTTACTACAATGCTCTGCACACAGTAAGAGCTCAGTAAATACCACTGATTGTTTGTGCTCTAGATCCTACAATTTTTTTGGTGACACGTGGGTGTTAGGTACAGAAAACATCTTTTCCCCATAGTCACACATTAGATTCTAGTCATTGCTCTAGTGATGTTCCTTTAGCATTTGCATTGTTTTTAATAGCACATATTCCAAGATTTGAAGGTGCAAAGGAAGAGAGGGAGAGAGAGAGAGAATGCTCTGTATTTAGGAGATTGAATTAGTGTGTATTAATGTGGCTAAAAGATAATGCGTGACCAACAACCCCATCCACATCTTGTGCACAAAATAAATACTTGCTACACTGTTTAACTTTGCACCATAATGCTTAGTGCCTTTTTAATCTCTCCCTGTTGGGTCATAATCTTCATAAAGCCTCTGCTTTAAGAGTCACACCAGGCTAATCTTCTGATGCTGTTTTACTTCATTATTACCTTTGTCATCCATTCTCTCTCTCTAGATATATGTATCTATATATAGATATCTACATATATAGATATCTATATCTATCTATCTGTCTATAGGAAGATAGATAAATCCCATCCAGTGACTACTGGTTTGATGCCGTGGCTTTCTGCCTCAATGCTGGTGGTTTGACTGTTTTCCAGGGGACCTAATGTATTTGCTCTAGAAGTCAAGTAGAATTGTAAGAAACAGTCAAGTGAACAGTGCAAGCATTGGGAATCAGAAGATCTGAATTCCAGTCCCAAATCTATCATGGTGTGGCTTGGACCTCAGTTTATCCAAATGCCCATGTCTGTTTCACAAAAGGAGCAATCTATTGTACAGCTATTACCATACAATCACTACCCTCACCAACTCTGAAATCCCTCTATCTGACCAAAACTGCCTCACCTGACTTCCCTCTCACACACCCCTTACCCACAAATCTGTCCAGTTCTTCTGCAGAGACCGCCAATCTTTTGACCCCATCCAATATTCTTGTTGTCATGCCCCATTTATTCTCCATACCCAAACTACCTTCCCTTGATGACCAAATTGACACCCTCAGTAGCAGTTGTTTCAGACCTTTAACTCCCTCCCCAAACTCCTTGTCCCCCTGCCTCCCCCAACTCCAGCCACTAATGATTTGGCTACTTAGTTTATTGAGAAAATTGAAACCATCAAATGTGATCTTTCTAAAATCTGCTCTGCTCCATTCCAGCCCCTCCTTCCTTCTGCCCTTTCTTTAATTCTACCATCTTTCCCAGCAGTACCTCAAGAGGAGTTCTCCTGCCTCCTCTCAAAATCCACCCCCTTCACCTGCACCTCTGACCTCATCCCATCATACCTTATCAATTTGCTTGCCCCATCCTTTCTTTCCTCCCTGACTACCATCTTCAACTGTTCATTTTCCAATGGCTTTTTCCCCACTACTTTCAAACATGCTCATCAATCAATCAATCAATCATATTTATTGAGAGCTTACTGTGTGCAGAGCACTGTACTAAGCGCTTGGGAAGTACAAGTTGGCAACACACAGAGACAGTCCCTACCCAACAGTGGTCTCACAGTCTAAAAGGGGGAGACAGATTCATGATCTGGAAACCAGTGTGTTCTAAGCAGCCTAGCCTAGTGGAAAAAGCATCAGCCTAGGAGTCAGAGGACCTGAGTTCTAATCTCAGCTCTGCCACTTGTCTGCTGTGTGACCTTGGGCAAGTCATTTCACTTCTCTGTGTCTCAGTTCCCTCATCTGCAAAATGGGGATTCAGTGCCTCTTCACCCTTCTAACTTAAACTGTGAACCCTATGCCTGATTTTCTTGCATCTACTCCAGAGCTTGGTACAGGATTTGGTATATTTGTCTTGTCTTATGCTGTCGAGGTGTTTATGACCCATAGCGACTCCATGGACACATCTCTCCCAGAAAGCCCCTCCTACATCTGCAGTCGTTCTGGTAGTGTATCCATAGGATTTTCTTGGTAAAAATATGGAAGTGGTTTACCATTGCCTTCTTCCGCACAGTAAACTTGAGTCTCTGCCCTCGACTCTCTCCCATGCTCCTGCTGCCCAGCACAGGTGAGTTGGCCTGTAGCATATTGCCTTCCACTCGCTAGCCACTGCCCAACCAAGGAATGGAATGGGTATGCCTCTGCTTGACTCTCCCTCCAATAGCCGAGACTGGTAGAGTACTGGAAACTCTCCAGGTGCGATCCTTAAGGGGGAGTTTGGCACATAGTAAGCACTTAACAAATATTATTAGTAGTAGTATTACCATTATTACTATTAAAACCAGGTCAAATCTCTCGTGGGCTCAGGGTAAGACAAATTCACACATTTTCATCTACCTCCATGTGCTCTTCTCTCCTTTGCACTACCTAGACTGTGAACCCTTTCTAAGCAGCCAGGCAGTTTTCAGTTCTAAACTCCATGACAACTCTTCTGCCCATTCACCTTACCCACAACTTGGCTGCCATTCCTTTCTCTCCCCCAGTTGTGCATATATTTGGGATATAGCAGAAGAGGTGATGTTGACTTGTGATCCATTTCTATGAGCTACGTGAGTCTACATGAAGATCCTACTTATGTTATTTGGAGCTCTCTAAAATTAAGGTAACTGAGACCTAGTTATCAGAACTTAGCACTAGTTGTAGGGAACTGGCTTTCAGTTCGTGCTTATGAAGGACCGTCCTCAAACCCATTTTCCAATCTGTGAATAAAAGAGAGGTTTAGTGTGGGAGACTTCATTCCTTGCAATTCAAAGAGCTCTGTAATTCACAAATATTCATTATCTTCACATAGGTTGTAAACTATTGACTGTGAGCTTGTGGGTAGGAAATGTATCTGTTGTTATAATGTATTCTCCCAAATGCTTAGTGTAGTGTTTAACACACAGTAAGCATTCAACAAATAAGCCTGACTGACTGACTTCCTTCACATATTCTCTGATGTGCCTGGCATGAAACTGAACCGCTAAAGACCTTTCTCTCACCTGGGTACAGTAAGCTCTTTTAGTTCAGTTTAGGAATTGCTTTGGGGTTTTGAGTTGCTATAGGTGTTACTGTGGGTCATCACCAGAAATCTCAATGGATTTGTTTGAACGTTTGTCATTATGTGCTTGCAAGTTTCTTGATTGAAAGAAATAGCAGTATCTTAGGCAGACATATAACTTAAATCTTTAGATGATTGTTACCATATAAAAATTGCCCAAAGTTTGATTTTTTTTTTTTGTTCTGATTGTTCAATTGATGATCAAAGCAATCACAAAAAGGTTCAGGCTCTGACTGTCCAGTAGACACCCAGATCTGACTGCTTGCCAAACTGCTGCAGTAGTCATGTTTGTCATGCTTCTCCCCAATTCCAGCTGCCACCCACTCCTGCTGCTGGTTCTCCTACCTTCTCAAGTCTCCCTAGCCTTTGATTGCTATTACCTGTTAGTATTGCTTACTCTCCTCATCTTCTCTTATCCTCTTCACTCTGCCTGTCCTTAAATCTCCCCATCTCTCTGTTTCCGGTCCCCAACTTCACTGACTCTCCCCAAACATATACTGCCTCCTCTACCTGTCCCTACCTCCTTAATCTCCACTGCCTGAGCCCATTCTTTGTCATCTGTCCCTAACAGTTGTAGGGCCTGGGAGTCAAGGAAGATTGGCTCTAATCCGTGATCTGTCTTTTGCCTGCTATGTGACCTTGGGCAATTCTCTGTGCCTCCATTTCCTCATCTGGAAAATGGGGATTCAGTAACTGCTCTCCCTCCTACTTAGACTGTGAGCCCCATGTGGGACAGGGACTGTGTCCAATCTAGTTATCTTGTTCTCCTCCGGTGTTCAGTACAGTGCTTGGCACATAATCAACCCTTAACAAATAGCACACTTATTATAGGGATAGGCTTCTTGCTTCCTCTTTATCCTAATCAGTTGCCTTTCTCCGCTCCACAATATCCAACCTGCATATTCCCTTTCTCCTTCCTTTCTCTTCTTTTCCCCTAGAGTGGTGGCTCTTCATATTCCTCTCCCTACCCCCTTGGTTTATCCTTGCATTTTTTTCCCTCTTTATTCTCTTCTTTCTGGAGCCACTACTGCTACAGCTCCCACTCTGTACTATTTTGATCCTCTTTCTTCTTTCTTTGAAGGTCTTGTGAGCCCCTCTTCTCGGTTTGCTTGCCTTGATGAAGATGGCTATTTTGAGCTCTAAAGTAGACTATTCATAGCCACTAATATTATGAAAACATAAAAATTCTCGATGCTTTTGGATGAGAAACTTTGAAAAGTAAGATAACTTCGTCCTCTGGGGGATCCTGGGTGGGGAAGGAAGACATAAGCAAGGGGTTAATAGAAAGAAAGATGAGATTGAGGTACCATAAATAAGTTGGTGTTAGAGGAACAAAGTGTGTGGGCTGGGTTGTAGTGGGAGAGGAGCAAAGTTGGTAGGAGAGGGAGAGCTGACAATGCCTTTAAGCTGGTGGAGAGGAGTTTGTTATGGAGATAAATGGTTAACCATTGGAGGTTTTTGAGGAGTAGGGAAATGTGAGTAGAATTATTATTATTCTTTTTTTAGAAAAATGATCTGGGCAGCAGAGTCAGGTGTGGAGTAAAGGGGAGATGGGGGAGGCAGGGAGACAAGTAAGGAGGCTGCTGGTAGTAGTTGAGATAGGGTATGAAAAGTACTTGCAACATCATGGTCTCTCCCTCTTCATGTTTGATAGACCAAAACCTCCCCATCTTCAAAGCCCATATCTCCTCCAAGAAGCCTTCCCTGACTAGCCTCATCTTCCCACCCTATTCTTCTATCAACTATTTCTCCTCAAACTGTCTACAGTAAACCAACGTTAGCAGGTTATTTTAGATGTTAACTTCAATTTTTCATTTTATTAACAATCTATTTTACACCACTACATTTTTAACCAAAGAGTGCAATTATTTGAGGTCTCAGGTAGCTCATGATAGAGATGCGGCAGGCAAAAAACAAAACAAAACCATCTAGACAGGGTGTTTTACTCATCTCACTGCATATGATTGACCTGTGGTTAATTAGATGCAGTCTTGTGACTCGCAATGAATGTTTTCCCATTTTAATTGACCAGAAGTTTTAATTCCTTTTGGCTAGAAAGTGTATATTTCCATTTTTATTCTTTTTAAAATACTAAGTGGAAAAAGAACTCTTAACTTTGCATCTTTAATATGAAGTCAAATGATGCTTAAAACACTGTGGCAGTGTTTATATTCCAAGCAGGTAGCATTTTCAATCAAGTTTCATGAAACCAAGGGTAGCAGGGAACTCCTGACCTTCTCTGTTCTTTCATCTTCACAGTATTCACAACCCACTATCACCAATTCCTTTGGAAAGTGGGTTTGCTGAAAAAAATAGTTGGCTGTAAGCTAGTCATTGGCAGGGGATGTTTCAACCATCTCTGTTGTATTGTACTCTCCCAAGCACTTAGTACCATCAATCAGTGGTATTTGTTGAGTGCTGTTCTGTGTGGAGAGCATAGTTCTAAGCACTTGGGAGAGTACCATGTAATAATATAAGAAAATTAGTAGACACATTCCCTGCCCACAGTGAGCTTAGTACAGTGCTCTGCACAAAAAATACCACTGGACCACACATATCACATCATATGAGGAGCCAATGCTAGATTGACTATCATAGGAGAATTTCCAAATTCTCTGGAGCAATGACTAATGTATACGAAAGTCTCAGCTCTATCATCAAGACACCTCAACATCAAACTCCTGCAGGATGAACACCCCTGTAAGGAGCATGTAACTATCACCCCAGCCCTATTAGTTTTTAAAGACATTTGAAACAATAAACCAATTGGGGATCTGATGATTAGCAATGCATTTAGCTGTTCAGTCCTGTCAGAGCTATTCTAGGCTGCAATGCTTGAGAATGTGACAAGCAAACCAGAGGTGATGTTCAGATAGCTTGTGGTAAAATGAGAAGCACACTGCTAACTCAGACCACAGATCTTTGAAGCAGTTCTTTGAAGAGGTGCTACAGAACACTGATGACTGTTCTCTGGAGAAAGATACACCAGGAGACATGCAGGTGATTATGAACCTCTTTATAGAGTCCCAACATCACTCTGGACCTACAGTAAGGCTGAAAAAGGCTGAGTCTACTCTGCTGAACAGAGGATCATTAGCAATATGGAATTCAATGTCATGGCACAAACTGTTGTTAGGCAGATCATTGTCCAATGGTGGACTGATATACGAAGAAAGAGAAAATGGAATCAGGAAGAGAGTCAACATTTCTTTAGCAGAGCATGGCAACTACAAAACATCAAATGTCATAAAAATGTACAAAGGTGCAATAGTTAGCACACAATTTTTTTATGGTATTTGGTAGATCCAAGGTAATCAGGTTGGACATAGTCCCTGTCCCACATGGGACTCACAGTCTCATTTGACAGGTGGGGTAACTGAGGCACAAAGAAGAAAAGTGACATCCCAAGGTCACACAGTGGAGAAGTGGCAGAGCTGGGATTAGGACCCAGGTCTTTCTGACTCCCAGGCCTGTGTGCTAACCATTAGACAACACTGCCGTTTGACTATGAGTCCTGGATTACCTTAGAAGATACATCCAGCCTTATGAGCATCTCCTCAAGAGTCACTTACGAGCCATTCTCTGCATCAACTGTTGGAAAAATCAACAGTAATGAGATCCTGGAATGTATTCAATCCATTCTCAAAGGGCAAGTGTTCATTGCAACCGAGCTTCACTGAGTGGGACTTGCAAGAAGAACGGATGGGTACCCAAGCCCCTGCCCGATGGTACATAGAAAGCAGGGAAGTGTGAATAAATATTTAAAGATATATTGCAGCAGATTCTGCAACAATATGGTATAGTAGTGGAATGTTAGAGAAGGGTAGCAGACAGAACAGGCATTTTTTCTCCTTGAGCAAAGACTGTGAAATCAGCACACCAAGAGGCATATTTAAAAACAGCAACAGATATTTCTAGTGGCAAATGCAATGGTGTAGCAAAGGAATGTCTTTGCATAAACACTTGGTTGAAGGAGTTGTTAACTGCATAAAGGTCTTTTCAGTCACACCTGTCCAATTGATTCATGCATTTGTATTTATTGGGCACTTTGTGCAAAGCACCATACTAGGCATTTGGGACGACAACAACAACAACATACACAGTCCCTGCCCATAACAAGCTCACAGTCTAGAGGGTAATACATTAATATTCATAAATAAATTATAGCTATATGCATATGTGCTGCGGGGATGGAAGGGGAGATGAATGAAGGGAGGAGGTCTGGGTGTTAGAGAAGGGAGTGGGAGAAGAGTAGAGGAGGGCTTAGGGAAAGCTTCTTGGAGGAGACATGCCCTCAATAAGGCTTTGAAGTCGGGGAGAGCAATTATCTGATATGAGGAAGGAGGGTATTCCAGGCTAGAGGTAGGATGTGGGAGAGAGGCTGGAGGTGAGATAGATGACATCGAAGTACAGTGAGAAGGTTAGCATTAGAGGAATGAAGTGTGGGGGTTGGATTGTAGTAGGAGAGTAGTGAGGTGAGGTAGGATGGGGCAAGGTGATTGATTGCTTTAAAGCCAATGGTGAGGAGTTTTTGTTTGATGTGGAGTTGGGTGAGCAACCACTGGAGTTTCTTGAGGAGTGGGGAAACGTGGTCTGAATGTTTTTGAAGGAAAATGATCTGGGAAGCAGAGTGGTGTATGAATGGGAGTGGGGAGAGATAGGAGACAGGGAGGTCAGCAAGGAGTCCGATACAATAATCAAGGTGGGATAGGATAAATGTTTGCATTAATATGATAGCCATTTGGATGGAAAAGGGGCAGATTTTTGTGATGTCCAAGTGGATAAGGTATCATAATCAGTAGCATAATCATCTTCCAATAAGGAAACATAATTTGCTGCTGGGCATTTTAAAGTTTTAAATGATTTAGTCTGAGAAACTGACAAGAATCCTAAGAGGTACACGGAACAAGCGAAGATAGGAAATTTATTCTTTATCTCTTTTCTCCTCAAAACTTATAAAATGACTGGGAACCACAAAAAATAGAGTTCATCATAATAAACTGATGAGATGCAGTTTGAATGATGTCCAAGCAATATTCCATCTCTTTAGGATCAAGGTTGATGAAGCAATATGTCGTGGCATTAAAATGAGAATTGAATTTGCACCATAGAATGCAGCTTCATCCGACATTAGGTGATGCAATCTGATGTGCTTTCACTGTACTCTAATGGGCCAAAGCAAATTTTTTAAGTTTCTGTTTCTGATAGAATCAACTATTCCTGGAAGGCAGGATTATTATTCTTTCTTTGCTTCTTCGCTTTTTAGCAACCCCTTGTGTGAGTCCATTAATTCCTCTCAAGGATGAGTGCTTTGGTTGACAGAATAGGCTTGGGAGCTTTTGCTCCACAGCCCCAAGGCAAGAAGCTGAGGCACATTTGGATCTGAATGAAGACGTTCATCTTTTTTTTTTTCCCTCATACAAATCCTCCTACAAAGCCCACTTTAAAAGGATTTTTTTTTCCACAGATTTCAACCATCCAAGGAAAATCCAGGAGTATTCTAACTAAGGCTGTCTGTAAGATTCAACTGAGAGGTTGAGATGACACAGTCTGAGGGACAGTTGTCTGGGACTGTGGTAGGTGCTGAACTAAAAATGCAATGATCACACTTTTGGCCCATTTACCAGGAAGTAAGCAGAGAGGCATATCGTGAAGAAGTAGGGCCCTCCCTACCTTCTGGATCTGCCCTCTGCCATTCAGCCCAGACCATGGGATGTGGAGGGGAATCAAAAAGAAAGCAGTTTGGAGTGACTAAAGCCTCTTCCTGACCCTAGATGAAATTCAAATGATTGATTTCCTCTAACAATTGACCAAACATTTTTGCTTTTGAATAGACTTGCCCTAAAGACTGGAATTGTCCAGTAGCTAGAGGTTAGTAGAGGGATTCAAATACCCCCGGGAGCTTTACATTTTTATTACATCTTTATAAAGGTGTCTTTCATTCTTGAAGTTGGTATGCACACAATATTTTACTAGTAATTAAATAATAGTATTTGTATTTGCTAAGCACCTACTGTGAGCCAGACACTGTTCTAAGCTCTGGGGTAGATACAAACAAGTGACGTTGGACACAGTCCCTGCCCCACCTGGGACTCACAGTCTTAATCCCCATTTCACAGATGAGGTAAATGAGGCACAGAGAAGTGAAATGACTTTCCCAAAGCCACACAGCAGACAAGTGGAAAAGTCAGGATTAGAACCCATGACCTTCTTTCCCTCCGGCCTGTGTTCTATCCACTATGCCATGCTGCTTTAACATTACAGATTTATATCCATTTGAAAACTCGGTGGTTTGGGAATTTTTTTTATTGGGAAGATATTACAAATGTCAGAGTTTACAGCCAGCATCCTAAAGGGTACCTAAATGCACTGCTAAGATCTTTGACTTCTGGGTTATCGACAAGCAGATCGAAATAGATATGACAGGAGCTGTGATCACTGATATTTGTGGCTAGGAGTAGGTGCCATGTTTGAATGATGTATCTCAAGGTTTGAGAGACTTTGGTTTGGCTGCTGAGAACATTTTGAAAGCAGAACATGATTCTCCCTAAACTCAGTTACACCAGAGAAAGCTTAACTGAAGCTTCAGGATTTAACTGTGAATTCCCAGTTATTTGATTGTAAGTCATTAATTTGATCTGGGTTTTAAAAATCATAACTACTTTGGGAATTTTTCCGAAAGCCTCTAGGACTCTCACGTTATACTGTGATGGATGAGTCCATCACAGTATAACGTGAAAGTCGTATGTAACCCTTTTCAAAAAAATCAATGAGTTCAGTACTCACCCCTTTCCCCCAGTAGCCTTTAACCAGCCCCCATTGTGCTAACTGCTTAATTTTGCTCTGCAAAATTAATGGCTTGGAAACTCATTTCAGTGTGAATTTGCAAATCATCATCAGCCTATTGAAAGGTGCCATCCAAGCTGCTAGCAGAACAATGAGCTAAATGTTTACAGTCAACCTAAAAGAAGCTGTTTTGTTCAGAGGAAGCATTTTTCCAAGACGTTTCATGGCATGCCATCTCCCCACAAGAGTTGAATGAGAATGATATTGGTAATCATTTTATTATTTCTTTGATTTTTAGCAAATGAATGGCATCCTCATAAAGAATATCAATGTAAATTGAAAGGTTTGGAGATCTATAATTAGTCCAGCAATCAGTATTCATTGAGTTCCTCCTGTGTGTAGAGCATTGCACTAGGCCCAAGGAAACATACAATGAAAGAAGACACTGCCCCTCTAGGAGCCTACAGTCTAATGGGAAAAAGAAGAAATCCTGATACAACTAGAAACAACAAAAATGAGCAGTGAATGATTACGCATGTGCTTAGAGTGGTTGAGGTAAGAAGCAGTGTGGTCTAGTGGAAAGATCACGGGTCTGGGGCTCTGAAGAACTGAGTTCTAATTCTGACTCTGCCACTTGCGTGGTGTGTGACCTTATTCGGTCATTCATTCAATTGCATTTATTGTGCACTTACTGTGTGCAGAGCACTGTACTAAGTGCTTGGAAAGTACAATTCAGCAATAAACAGAGACAATCCCTGCCCACACTGGGCTCGCCTTAGGCAAGTCACTTATCTGTGCCTCAACTTCCTCATCTGGCAAATGGAAATTCAGTGCTATTTAGACTGAGAGACCCATGGGGGACAGGACCTGTGTCTGGCCTGATTATTGTGTACCTAGCCCAATGCTTAGTACAGTGCTCAGTACATAGTTGGAATTTAACAAATAACAACATTATTTTCATTATTATTTTTGGAGAGATGATGAGGGAGGTGGAGATTAGCCAGGAAAGACCTCTTGGAAGGGATGGTTTTGTAGGAGGGCTCTGAAGATAGGGAGGGATGTAAGTTAAATGATTTGAGGCAGTAGAACGGTGACAGTTGTTTGGAGACAGGAAAGTAAAGAGTGAGATCAAGGTAGGAATTTAGCTTGGGAGGAATGAAGAGCTTATAGGAAAAAGGACAAATACTTTGCCTTTTGGGATCAAGAATAATGATCTTTAAGACATGGGGCTGGGAGTGAATTCTATTGATTGGTCAAAGGTATTGAGATTGGTATTTATTATTAATAATAATTGGGGTATTTGTTAAGCACTGTGTGCCAAGGACTGTACTTAGCATTGAGGTAAATACATTAAGTGCTTACTGAGTGCATCATCACAGTCAATGGCATTTATAGAGCACTTACTATGTGAAGAGCACTGCACTAAGAACTTGGGAGAGTACAATACAACAGAATTGGCAAACATATTCCCTGTCCACAATGAGCTTACAGTCTAGAGTGGGAGGCAGACAATATGAATAAATAATTTATAATATATAAAGATATGTATATGTGCAGAGCACTGTACTAACTGTTCAGGAGAGTACAATAGAATAAGTAGATCACTTGTCTGCTGGGTGACCTTGGGCAAGACACTTCACTTCTCTGGGCCTCAGTTACCTCATCTGTAAAATGGGGATTAAGACTATGAGCCCCACCTGGGACAACCTGACTACCTTGTATCTACCCCAGTGTTTAGAACAGTGCTTGGCACATAGTAAGCACTTAACAAATATCACAATAATTATAGTGTAATGGTCTGCTGATAGTGAAATAAGTCTCCAAACCTTACCTCAAATGCAGTGCTACCCCTGAAGATGAGGATAGAGTGTAGAATGTAAATGAAGTAAACAGCATTTATCTTTCAGAGCTATGAAGTACTTGGATTTTTGGTTATAAAATTTGATGGTGGAGAAAGTGAAATAAGGAAAAGTAGCCTTCAATTGAGAAATGATGAGAAAATTAACAGAAAGATCAGGCTCTGGAGAAATTGGGGGTAAACTGACAGACCAGAAAAGGATGATTTTTCAAGGCACATGCTGAGCCTGAAAGATGACTGAACATCTAGAGTAGAAGATACCGAATTGAGGGGTTGAGTTAGAGAGGGCTGAGAGGTGCAGAAGAAATGAGTTGAAGAAGCAGAAGAAATGAAAGAGAGGTGATAAAGAACAACTGAGGCCAGATCCTTGAGGGAGAGGAAAAGCAGGGGGAAATACAATCTTCAGATATAAGTCCTTAATGAGGAAAGAATGATATTCTTCTGTAATTTATACTAGAGAAGCCCTTTCCCCTACTCCATTTTTATGTGTTTCAATTGCTAACTTAGAGCTAGTTTCATTTTATTTTCCTCATATTTTAGACCTGTAGGTACCCAAAGTAGCTTTCTCATTTCATTGTGCTAGGGTAAGTAATATTTTTCAAAGATTTAGATTTAGGTAGAACCTCATCTGTGAATGAAAATAGAAATATTTTGTTATATATTGCCATTGTGACTCAGATGTAGAATATTTGCACAATGCAGTGGGTTTTCAAGATGACTGCAACACTGATGGACTGACTTGTTCACTCAATTCCACTAAAAGAAAATGGTCATTAGACCCCTAGTGAAAGGAGAATTTTGTTGTCTCAAATTATTCCCCGAGGAAATTATCTTTCCATAAATAATACTTATTTGCACCGGGTATGGAAATGTCTTGCCAGTAGTTATTGTACATGCTATTTTTGACTGATGAATGTCTTTTGTCCTCTCTCAGGTGAGCTACAAAACAAAGATCCTCTTCATTTGTGATGACAGAAAATTTCTTACAGCTTTTTCTTTCCTTCAGACTGTTTTCGCTTTTGCTTATGAACAATTCTGACTCAGAAAATTACAATTCACCTACTTAATTCCTCTTCCATTGTAGTCTGATGCATTGCTCTTTCCCACTCCCTGGCATAGCCAAATTAAGTTGAGTCTAGAATTCTCAAATGGAGTGAGATCTGTTCATCATTCTTCAGGTGTGAACATTATGCAGCAAAGTGCATTTATGATTGATGGATCTTTTCTCAAGCAACCCTTTTCACGGGGCTGGAGTAAATCACATTTGCAGAGGGTTTCAAGATTCACAGGTTTCAAGAAAATCCTTGCATATGGACTAACTCTAGCCAAACATAGAATATGCTCCTCTTTCTTCTGGTAGCGGTACTGGGCAACAGATGGGGTAATCAGAAACGTGAAGGGGTGGCACAGCTCAGACTTATCCTCAGAAATCGTACAAATAGCCATGTCTAGTTATAAGCCCAATTGCCACTAGCATCAAGACATATATTTAAGTGTGAGGGTGTAATATGAGATCAGAAGTGGTTCTTCAAAATGGATTTTCACAGCCTGAGATGACTTCTGGATGTAAAACTTCATGAGATTTTGCACCCAGCCTGTAAGACCCACAACGGTGGGGGGCGCGGGGTCGGGGTGGGGGGTGCATGACCACTTGGCCAGATGAGATATCATTCTTTAATTCTCTTATGTGATAAACCCTGAGGAATGCCCCTAATTGCATCTGTTAAAGGCTTCCTGAGGCCAGTCAAAAGAGTAGACAATATCAGGGAGAGAAATGAGTTCTTTGCTGTTTATTTTGCTCTTCCCCCTTGCTTTTGATTCTTGTTTTCTAAGTTTCCCCTATTTTCTGTGCCTTGCTTATAAGTAATTTCTCTTTTTAAAATTTGTTCTCCACTAAGAATTTTTGCCCCTTTTGGGACAGGGATCATGTTGGAATTTGAAAAGCAACATGACCTAGTATAAATAGCATGAGCCTGGAAGTCAGAAGAACCTGGGTTCTGATTCTAGCTCTGCCACTTGCCTGTTGTGTGACCTTGAGTCAGTCGTTAACTTCCCTGTGCCTCAGTTTTCTCATCTGGAAAAATGGGGATTAGACTATGTCCCCACGTCTGCTTAATAGGGTATCTATCCCAGTGCTTAGTACAGTGCTCTGCACATAACAGGCTTAATAAAATACCACTATTAATATTATTAATTCACATATTTTGTGTTCACCTCAGTATTTAGTACAGTGCTGGGCACCCAGCAGGGGGTCAGTCAATATCATTACCACCAGTTAAATGGTCAGAAATTCCCCAGAGAGTTTCTTCTAAGAACTTGTCTTCATAAAACACTAACTAGCATGAAGCACATTACTTCTAAAGACAAAGTGCTACTCTTGAGTAGGAGGTGAATTCCAAAGATCCATATACCCCAGGGAATAGGGCGTATCTTCTGACATTTCATGAAGTACAGCGCTCTGCACACAGTAAGCCCTCAATAAATACGATTGAATGAATGAATGTCAAAGATATAAATTGTAAAATTAAACTACACACTTTATTCATCCTTACTCCCAGATAATAATGGCAGTTGGTTTTGCTTCATATTTTCTCTGTATCTAATTGAACCAGACAGGCGTACTTAACTGTGATACAGGGTTTGGCAGTGTTTTATATAGGCTCACAGTTGTGTAATATTGGCCTAATCTGCAATATGAATGTCCAATTTACGAATTGCAGGAATGGTTTTCCACTGAGAACAAATGCTTTCTTTGCATTATTTTACATATTTATTTCAGTATGTGAACAAATATTACAGTCCCAAATGAAAAATCCATATTATCCCTGCCCTAGAAATAGGAAAGCAGAGTTTTATTTCTACGTGAGGGAATATAACTGCAAGATGAATGCCAACTTCAAGCTAAATTCCTAAAATATATACATTTATTTCAACCAATCCCCATGTTAATACATAGATAACTTTCCACTAACTAGATGAAAACTATAAAACTGTCCTGTCACACAAAATACCTGCTATACATATAAATAAATGCACCACATTCATTGACTTAGCTGTTAATCTACTTTATACCTAGGGCTACTTTACTTGTATCCCAAGGTCTCTACACCCCCTAGTAGCACAGAGCAGAGAACAGCTTCACTCCACCTTTTTTTTTTTTAACACTATCTATTAAGCACTTACTTTGTGCCAGGCACTGTACTAAGAGCTAGAGTAGTCACGGACTAATCAGGTAGGACACAATCCATGTCCCACATGGAGCTCACAGTCTTAAGCCTCAATTACCTCATCTGTAAAATGGGGATTAAGAGTGTGAGCCCTATGTGGGAGAGGGACTGTGTCCAACTGGATTATCTTGTATCTCCCCCAGTGCTTAGTATAGTGCCTGGTACATAGTAAGTGCTTGACAAGTACCATTATTATTATTATTATTTCTACAGGTGAGGTAACTGAGGCACGGAGGAATGAAGTGATTTGTCCAAGGTCACATCTGACAAACTGGGGAGCTGGGATTAGAACTCAGGTCCTCTGATTCCAAAGCCTGTGTTTTTCCCACTAGGCCATGCTGCACCCTTCCTTGGGGTCTGCTGGAGCAAGTCTTATACCTGTTTCCAAAAGAAAGCAGGTGTGAAGTTCTAGCCACAGGCACTGCTGCCAGCACTGCAGTGCCCATACATGACTTTCTGAAGAGCTTTTGGGAAACTAGCGGAAATTGGTAGTAGAATTGGGTAAGTAAACACCTGCTGCCCTATCCCTTGCCTGTCTTTAAACATTCCCCTGAACACCATGCATTCACGATTAAGAATGTAAGAAGTGGCATTATTCATCAAACCAACAGTCTGTCCAGCACAGAATTCTGTCTCCAACAGTGGCAACAAGATAATTGGTGGAACCATGTGATGCTTGATCTCCTTTCCATCCTCCCTAATGCTTCAGTATGTACCATCCTCCAGACCTATCTTTCCTCTCTACATCCCTAATTTTCCCTCTAGTGATACATTATAGACCTCTGGGACGTGAATTTATCAAAATTCCTCTTGTTCCAACTGCTGTTTTCTGCCTGTGCGTCTTCGTCTTCTAATTAATTCCCTAGGTTTACCACTCACTGTTGGAAGCAGTGTTTCCTTTTGTTTGTTTTGACTCTACCACCTTCAAGCTTCAGTGGGTTTCCCTTCATTCTGGGGTGGCAGGAATTTGTGAGAAACAATTCCATGTTGTTGTTGTCCACATTTTATAAAGTTCAAGCATGGCCCCGCTCAGCCTGTATCATTTACACTTGATAACTATTTACTTTAAAGGAGAAACTCATCTTCCCTGGGCATGAGGAATATTTTAGACTATTTCTCCTCTTCTTGATTTTGAATTCAGTAATAAAATATTGAAATATTTACAAATAGGATTGAATAGAATAGACACAGTCTATCTGATCAATTATACATATACATAAGTGCTGGAGAAGACTATAGATAGATATGTAAGTGCTAGAGGCACTTACATGGCCTGTAGCACTAGTTGGTTGATGTGACTTTATCATTATCATTATTATTATTATAGTATTTGTTAAGTGCTTACCATGTGCCAGGCACTGTTCTAAGCGCTGGAGTGGACACAAGCAAATTGGGTTGGACGTAGTCCCTGTCCCGCAAAGGGCTCACAGTCTTAATCCCCATTTTACAGATGAGGGAACTGAGGCACAGAGAAGTAAAGTGACTTGACCAAGGCCACACAGCAGACAAGTGGCAGAGCCGAGATTAGAACCCATGACCTTCTGAGTCCCAGGCCCATGCTCTATCCACTGCACCATGCTGCTTCTCAGTAAGTGGATTATGCAAACTGATATATATGGAAGTGACTTATTAGGGGGATGTTGTTAACAGGTCCTCAAAACTCCTCAGAAAGATAATACAGTTTCTCCTCCAATTCTTCCTTCAGCCTTGTTGCTCCCAGGATCAAATACTCTTCAATGTGACAAGATGGAGTCACTCTTTTCTCCTCCAAATTGTCCTTCGGACTTGTTGCTCCCACGGTCAAATAATACAAGATGGAGTCATTCTTGCTCACCACACTTAACTTCGCTGTGCCTCCGTTCATTCATTCATTCAGTTGTGTTTATTGAGTGCTTACTGTGTGCAGAGCACTGTACTAAGCGCTTGGGAGGTACAAGTTGGCAACATATAGAGATGGTCCCTACCCCACAGTGGGCTCACAGTCTAGAAGGGGGAGACAGACAACAAAACAAAACATATTAACAAAATAAAATAAATAGAACAGTAAGTATGTACAAGTAAAATAGAGTAATAGTAAAAGAAACAGTAATGAAAATAAATAGAGTTCTGTTCTCCCTCCTACTTAGACTGTAAGCCCTGCACGGGACAGGGACCATATCCAACCCCAGTATCTACCCCAGTGCTTACAACAGTGTTTGACACGTAGTAAACACTTAACAAATACCATAAAAGCACACACACAAAAAAATTCAAGAAAATATGAGGGGATTTGGCCTAGCAAAATAGTTTAATTAGCAAAATGGAAGGAGTATGGAGGTTTTCTCCAGCAAAAAGAGATAGGTGAGAAGCAATTAGAGGCATATTCTTTATTGGGAAATGTATGGAGTGGAAAAAGAGAGAGGACAAGGAAACAGGTTGAGGTTTTGGAAGATAGACGTATGGGTGCTGTAAGTTTTCTTTGGCTGCAGACAAGAATCTCAGCAGGCAGCTCACTGGGAAACCAATATAAATTTTGTTCCTTACACAGCCTCCTCTCCGATCTCCCATCCTCTTGTCTCTCCCCACTTCAATCCATACTTCACGCTGCTGCCTGGATTGTCTTTGTCCAGAAACGCTCTGGGCATGTTACTCCCCTCCTCAAAAATCTCCAGTGGCTACCAATCAACCTACACACCAGGCAGAAACTCCTCACCCTTGGCTTCAAGGCTCTCCATCACCTCGCCCCCTCCTACCTCACCTCCCTTCTCTCCTTCTACAGCCCAGCCCGCACCCTCCTCACCATGCCTCGTTCTCGCCTGTCCCACCGTTGACCCCGGCCCATGTCAACCCCCTGGCCTGGAATGCCCTCCCTCCCCACATCCGCCAAGCTAGCTCTCTTCCTCCCTTCAAGGCCCTACTGAGAGCTCACCTCCTCCAGCAGGCCTTCCCAGACTGAGCCCCTTCCTTCCTCTCCCCCTCCTCCCCCTCTCTATCCCCGCCGCCTTACCTCCTTCCCTTCCCCACAGCACCTGTATATGTGTATATATGTTTGTACGTATTTATTACTCTATTTATTTATTTATTTTACTTGTACATATCTATTCTATTTTATTTTGTTAATATGTTTTGTTTTGTTCTCTGTCTCCCCCTTCTAGACTGTGAGCCCACTGTTGGGTAGGGACCGTCTCTATGTGTTGCCAACTTGTACTTCCCTAGCGCTTAGTACAGTGCTCTACACACAGTAAGTGCTCAATAAATATGATTGATTATGATTATGATTAATAGCTTTGACTTGTCCTTCCCTTTCTTTCCTAATGGATTCCAGAGCTTTCCTGGCTACCATTCCTTTAGGAAGTAAGGACTTTACTCCTCTGGTGGTGGGTGAGAGGATGGAGAATTTCCCAGATATCAGGTTCAAAGGCCCCTTCATGTAATAAGGGAGATGAGACAAATACAAATAGTAGACTCTCCAGCCTGTGGTCCCCAGAGGTTCAGGGTTACAACTCCAGGTGCTGCAGAGGTGAGCACAAAGGCCCACTCCCTCTCCTTGATTCTCCAGTCCACGATTCATTTATTCATTCATTTAATCATATTTATTGAGCACTTACTGTGTGCAGAGCACTGTACTAAGTGCTTAGGAATTACAAGTTGACAACATATAGAGACAGTCCCTACCCAACAATGGGCTCACAGTCTAGAAAGGGGAGACAGACAACAAAACAAAACATACTAACAAAATAAAATAAATAGAATAGTAAATATGTTCAAGTAAAATAGAGTAATAAATCTGTACAAACATATATACAGGTGCTGTGGGGAGGGGAAGGAGGTAGGACGGGGGATGGGGAGGGAGAGGAAGGAGGGGGCTCAGTCTGGGAAGGCCTCCTGGAGGAGGTGAGCTTTCAGTAGGGCTTTGAAGGGAGGAAGAGTGCTAGCTTGGCAGATGTGTGGAGGGAGGGCATTCCAGGCCAGAGGGAGGACATGGGCTGGGGAGGTGACAGCAGGACAGGCGAGAATGAGCACAGTGAGGAGGTTAGCGGCAGAGGAGCAGAGGGTGCAGACTGGGCTGTAGAAGGAAAGAAGGGAGGTGAGGTAGGAGGGGTCGAGGTGATGGAGAGCCTTGAAGCCGAGAGTGAGGAGTTTTTGCCTGATGCGTAGGTTGACTGGTAGCCACTGGAGATTTTTGAGGAGGGGAGTAACATGCCCAGAGCGTTTCTGCACAAAGATGATCCGGGCAGCGGCGTGAAGTATAGACTGAAGTGGGGAGAGACAGGAGGATGGGAGATCAGAGAGGAGGCTGATGCAGTAATCCAGTCAGGATAGGATGAGAGATTCATTAGCAGGTTACTCGCCTTCCAACGAGATCCTCGTCAGTTTGGTTCATTCCCATCACTGTGTCAGAGTGAAAGTAAAAAATCTTATCAGAGTAGGGGTAAGGCCGCGGCATGTAAAAGTGCTGCCACTCCTATAGTAACAAAGCTTTGAAATGTCTGACTGTTCCGATAAGACTGGGTGTTTTGCTAGGGCGGTGAGGGAAGACATTGCAAACCATTCTGGTGGCAGAGATGTTCCAGCTCATTCTGCAGCCTGATGAGGACAGTGGCAACATCTCAGCTCCCTGGCAACATCTCAGCCAGAAGCCACATCCTGCAGGCTGACAAAGCAGGAGTGGCAGGAGTGCAGACCAGCTTTCACCTATTCTCACTTCTGAGGCATTTTTTAAAATGGCATTTTAAAGCATTTACTATGTGCCGGGCACTGTACTAAGTGTTGGGGTAGATACAAGTTAATCAGGTTGGACACAGTCCACATCCCGCATGGGGCTCAAAGTCTTAATCCCTACCCAGAGCCTTGTCATCCCTCTGCAGGAGCAGACAGTGTTGCTGGGGGCCAAATGGCTGCCTGGCACATCTGCAGTTTTGGTCCTAAGCCGTGGCCTTGGGCAGAGGCTGGCACAGAGTCAAGTTCAAGTCCACTCCTTGGCACACAAAGATATGCCAGTGAAGGGCAGCCCAGCTCACATGCTGCCATGGAATACCTGGTCCAGGCGGCTTGGCTTGGTTCTAGAAAATAGAAAGTGTCTGCTTTGAAATATTTCCTACCGGAACGAGCACACCAGCACTTATCATTTTACTGCTGCCCAGTCCATACTGTTCCAGCTTATCTCCACCTTTGGTCAGTGCCCAACCCAAGGCCACCACAGGGCAGACCTCCAAACATCCCTGTGTGCTATTGGAGGTGTGCCATGCCCACAGACATTATGCAGACTCTCTGCACATGGTACTTTGGACAGAATGCAAGGACCTCCATCTTCAATTTGCCTCTGTCTTCGATCCCACCACCCCAAAGATGTAAATCTAAAGAACTCTCCCTCTGCAGTTCTATGGGAGTTCATTTAGGCCTTCTCATGGGACAATAGAAATATTTCTTTATAGTGAAATAATAATTAAAATAATTTTTGAATGTAGAGCCATATCATTTATTGAGCTGGGAGTTGCTCAGTAGAGAAATAGTATTTGCCACTTACTCAAAAGGGTGATGTTCCTATTTTTTCCTGTCATATTTTTTATTAGCTATGCCTCTTAATGGCAGTCCTAAAAGATACATCATTATTTCTATCTTATTTTCAGTTGACGAAACATGAGACAGAAAGAATGCAGATGACATTTCAAGGTCACTAAGGAGCATTCTATCAGATCTTAAGTGTTGGTGCTTGAGGCTGGGACCGTGTCAATTTGACTCACTCTTAAAGCACTGTGCCTATTCCTGTGGAGAAGAAAGGGGGGTGGGAGGTGGTGTGTGTGTGTGTGTGTGTGTATATTTCAGGCTCTAACTTTGCCTTCTGTATTGAACACTGAAAACTCCACCATCTGTGGGTGGGACTGTGGAACCAAACCTCCAGGATCACAGGACCAGAGAGCAGGTCTCAAGGCCTCAGTCAGCTCCTTCCCTTGCCACGTGATCCCATCCGGATCCTCCTCAGTCGGGATTTGAGAATGGGGTTGGAGACACCCAGGACCAGAGGTCCCCTTTGTACATGGTTAAATTAAAGGTGCCTGTGGTCCTGAGCCCCCCTTCACCCCCAAGGGCCAGATTGGTAAGTGAAAGAGGGATGTATCTATCATAGAGAAGAAATTCCATTACTCCCACTGGACCCCTTTCCTACCTAGTTTGTATAATCAATCAGTCAGTCATATTAATTAAGAGCTTACTGTGTGCAGTACTAAGTGCTTCGGGGAGTACAGTATAACAGAGTTGGTAGGTACATTCCTTTACAGTCTATATTGGTGTTTTGTAGCCAATCAAATCCAGCTCACACTGGCCCATCAACATTCTCTCAGCCCTGGAGGGCCCCAGAGATTCATTCATTCATTCAGTCATATTTATTGAGTACTTACTCTGTGCAAAGCATTGTACTGAGCACTTGGCCTTGAACGAGTTGTCTACACGCGCTGCCTAGAATTCCTCAACAACAACTCTCTCCTCGACCCCCTCCAGTCTGGATTTCGTCCCCTTCATTCCACGGAAACTGCCCTCTCAAAGGTCACCAATGACCTCCTGCTTGCCAAATCCAACGGCTCATACTCTGTCCTAGTCCTCCTCGACCTCTCAGCTGCCTTTGACACTGTGGACCACCCCCTTCTCCTCAACACGCTATCTGACCTTGGCTTCACAGACTCCGTCCTCTCCTGGTTCTCCTCTTATCTCTCCGGTCGTTCTTTCTCAGTCTCTTTTGCAGGCTTCTCCTCCCCCTCCCATCCTCTTACTGTGGGGGTTCCCCAAGGTTCAGTGCTTGGTCCCCTTCTGTTCTCAATCTACACGCACTCCCTTGGTGACCTCATTCGCTCCCACGGCTTCAACTATCATCTCTACGCTGATGACACCCAGATCTACATCTCTGCCCCTGCTCTCTCCCCCTCCCTCCAGGCTCGCATCTCCTCCTGCCTTCAGGACATCTCCATCTGGATGTCTGCCCGCCACCTAAGGCTCAACATGTCGAAGACTGAACTCCTTGTCTTCCCTCCCAAACCTTGCCCTCTCCCTGACTTCCCCATCTCTGTTGACGGCACTACCATCCTTCCCGTCTCACAAGCCCGCAACCTTGGTGTCATCCTCGACTCCGCTCTCTCATTCACCCCTCACATCCAAGCCGTCACCAAAACCTGCCGATCTCAGCTCTGCAACATTGCCAAGGTCCGCCTTTTCCTCTCCATCCCAACTGCTACCCTGCTTATTCAAGCTCTCATCTTATCCCATCTGGACTACTGCATCAGCCTTCTCTCTGATCTCCCATCCTCGTGTCTCTCTGCACTTCAATCCATACTTCATGCTGCTGCCCGGATTATCTTTGTCCAGAAACGCTCTGGGCATATTACTCCCCTCCTCAAAAATCTCCAGTGGCTACCAATCAATCTGCACATCAGGCAGAAACTCCTCACCCTTGGCTTCAAGGCTGTCCATCCCCTCGCCCCCTCCTACCTCACCTCCCTTCTCTCCTTCTACAGCCCAGCCCACACCCTCCACTCCTCCGCTGCTAATCTCCTCACCATACCTCGTTCTCGCCTGTCCCGCCATCGACCCCCGGCCCACGTCATCCCCCGGGCCTGGAATGTCCTCCCTCTGCCCTTCCGCCAAGCTGGCTCTCTTTCTCCCTTCAAGGCCCTGCTGAGAGCTCACCTCCTCCAAGAGGCCTTCCCAGACTGAGCCCCTTCCTTCCTCTTCCCCTCGTCCCCCTCTCCATCCCCCCCTTCTTACCTCCTTCCCTTCCCCACAGCACCTGTATATATGTATATATGTTTGTACATATTTATCACTCTATTTATTTTATTTGTACATATCTATTCTATTTATTTTATTTTGTTAGTATGTTTGGTTTTGTTCTCTGTCTCCCCCTTTTAGACTGTGAGCCCACTGTTGGGTAGAGACTGTCTCTATATGTTGCCAATTTGTACTTCCCAAGTGCTTAGTACAGTGCTCTGCACATAGTAAGCGCTCAATAAATACGATTGATTGATTGATTGGCCCAGAGCAGTTGCTGTACTGCACCAGCATTATTAGTCCAGCACTAGTTATGCTCTTACTACTACAGGACTTGAAAATTCATCATATGCCACTGATACCCATTTATAGTTGTCCTGAGATTTTGTAGGCAATACTACTGATGGTGAAATTGTGTTCAGTGTGCAGATCTGAGACTGAAAATCCCCTTTACACTGCAAACCCTTAAAACCCATTGCATTTGCTGTTTATTTCGCTTCAGTTTTCAATTCAGCCTATTGTTTTATCACAGGAATATTGTACTGGAGACCTCATGTTTCTGTTTAATTTTTTCCCTCTAACTGGTGTCTTGTCAACTCTAGCCCCTTAGGTTTTTCTTCTGCCTGAAAATTATATGCCTCAGCAACCAATTCAATGGTCTCTTTTTAATCAGTGAGAGAGCAGAAGGGGCATTCATGTTTTTAATTTTTGTCTCAGTGTTTCATCAGCAATAAAGCAAGGGTTGTAAGCTGATAAGCATGCTCACTACTTTGCCTACTTTCCATGAAACTGCCTCTTTCTAAGAAAAAAATAAAACTCTGAGCTGGGTGAGAACCAAAATTCATGTCGTGAAGCACATCACTGATTTTATAACCAGGGCTGCCACAGAGAAATGCATGCCTCACCTAATCTATTAAAATTATTCAGGTGGTCTCTGCCCTATGGTCTGACCTGAAGTCATTTTCATATGGCAAGTATATGTTAGGTCTAAGGAGACTATTTTCCCTGGCATAAAAAAATTTATAGTTAATCAAAGGCTACAGCTAATCCATCAGAAATTAATCTTCCAAGAATATTGGACTCCCAAAAGAATGACACTTGCTGGTATTAAAGATAATAACAGTACTCGAGCTAGAGGGTTACTACATCTGGTGAGGACTGTAATACAAATCAATTATTCTTGGGCAAAGAATGAAATATTCTTCTTTTGGTATTTCATCTTTCATGGAAATAGCATCACAGTGTTGCTCAGTTGAATAACAGAGGCTAAATCTGAAATAGTAGTATTAGGTCAATTTGAAGGTGATAGGGAGAAAGATGATTTCAGATGAAATTAGGACAAAATAGGCAAAGGGCTGTGGCAACTACAATGAAGAGACTTTGAAAAGCAGCCTGGCTTAGTGGAAGAAGCATGGGCTTGGGAGTCAGAGGACCTGGTTTCTAATCCCAGATCCACTACTTGTCTGCTGTGTGATCTTGGGCAACTTACTTCACTTCTCTGTGCCTCAGTTACCTCATCTGTAAAATAGGGATTACGACTGTGAGCCCCACGTTGGATCGTGTCCAACCTGATTAGCACTCAGTACGGTGCCTGGCAGATAGTAAGAGCTTAACATACACCTAAAGAAAAACAAAAAACAAACAAAAAAAAACTGTGGAAAGGCAAAGACCAGGATTGGCTAAAGGATTCAAAGATGTGAGTTAAGGGATCCCAACGATTCTAGCCAAATCCTGTAGTGAATTGGATCCTGAAATGTCTCAGTAGTCCTGAATAATCAGCTTTATTCACTCCTTATTCTTAAACAACTCCCAAATTCCTGTTATAGCATATTTCTAACAATGCTACTTCTTGCTTATCTGTGTAGACCAGAATTAGACCAAGGAAAAAAGGCACAGCTCCTGTCTTCTAGTAGCAGTTGCTACATCTTTATCCATTCTCACTATGCCTTCCCAACATGCCCACTCCTATTTATTTCAGTCTATTGCCTACCTTTTTATTTCTTCCTCCCTTTCCCTCCTTTTAATTCCAAATTATTTATAATTATATTCATTATATTAATAATAATAATAATAATAATAATGGGATTTGTCACGTGCTTACTATGTGCCAGGTACTGTACTAAGTGCTGGGGAGGCTACAAGCATGTCAAGTTGGACACAGTTCCTGTCCCACCTGGGGCTCAGAGTTGATCTGATCTCTTGGTTGACTTCTGAATCATTGCCCTTGTGATATCACTCCATATATATATCTAGTTCTCCTTTCTATATTTGTTTTATTAACTTGCCTACACCATTTAAAAAAATCCATGGTCCATGATTGACACTGTGCTGTTGGAGAAGGAAAGGGTTAATGTTCAGTTGTTTCTTATGGGGGAACATTTCTAAGGGAACCAGTTCCCAAAGCTAGGGATGGGATTTATTATATAAAAAATAGGAGAACACCTCAAGACAATACTGAAACAAACATGTTGGTACCAATTGGAAATTGATTAGGTGCCCTATAGGGATTCATTCATTCATTCAATCATATTTATTGAGTGCTTACTGTGTGCAGAGCACTGTACTAAGCGCTTGGGAAGTACAAGTTGGCAACATATAGAGACAGTCCCTACCCAACAGCGGGTTCACAGTCTAGAAGGGGGAGACAGACAACAAAACAGAACATATTAACAAAATAAAATAAATAGAATAAATATGTACAAGTAAAATAGAGTAATAAATATGTACAAACATATACATATATACAGGTGCTGTGGGGAGGGGAAGGAGGTAAGGTGGGGGGATGGGGAGGGGGAGGAGGGGGAGAGGAAGGAGGGGGCTCAGTCTGGGAAGGCCTCCTGGAGGAGGTGAGCTCTCAGTAGGGCTTTTAAGGGAAGAAGAGAGCTAGCTTGGCGGATGTCCGGAGGGAGGGCATTCCAGGCCAGGGGGAGGACATGGGCCAGGGGTCGACGGTGGGACAGGCGAGAACGAGGCACAGTGAGGAGGTTAGCGGCAGCGGAGCGGAGGGTGCGGGCTGGGCTGTAGAAGGAAAGAAGGGAGGTGAGGTAGGAGGGGTCGAGGTGATGGAGAGCCTTGAAGCCGAGAGTGAGGAGTTTTTGCCTGATGCGTAGGTTGATTGGTAGCCACTGGAGATTTTTGAGGAGGGGAGTAACATGCCCAGAGCGTTTCTGCACAAAGATGATCCGGGCAGCAGCATGAAGTATAGATTGAAGAAGTGGGGAGAGACAGGAGGATGGGAGATCAGAGAGGAGGCTGATGCAGTAATCCAGTTGTGATGGGATGAGAGATTGAACCAGCAGGGTAGCGGTTTGGATGGAGAGGAAAGGGCGTATCTTGGCGATGTTGAGACCAGCAGGTTTTGGTGACGGATTGGATGTGAGGGGTGAATGAGAGAGCAGAGTCGAGAATGACACCAAGGTTGCAGGCTTGTTAGACGGGAAGGATGGTAGTGCCGTCAACAGTGATGGGAAAGTCAAGGATAGGTCAGGGTTTAGGAGGGAAGATAAGGAGTTCAGTCTTGGACATATTGAGTTTTAGATGGTGGGCAGACATCCAGATGGAGATGTCTTGAAGGCAGGAGGAGACATGAGCCTGAAGGGAGGGAGAGAGAGCAGGGGCGGAGATGTAGATTTGGGTGTCATCAGCGTAGAGATGATAGTTGAAGCCGTGGGAGCAGATGACTTCACCAAGGGAGTGAGTGTAGATAGAGAACAGAAGGGGACCAAGAACTGACCCTTGAGGAACCCCTACAGTAAGGGGATGGGAGGGGGAGGAGGAGCCTGCAAAAGAGACTGAGAATGAACGGCCGGAGAGATGAGGAGAGCCAGAAGAAGACAGAGTCTGTGAAGCCAAGGTTGGATAGCATGTTGAGGAGAAGGGGGTGGTCCACAGTGTCGAAGGCAGCTGAGAGGTCGAGGAGGATTAGGATAGAGTAGGAGCCGTTGGATTTTGCAAGCAGGCAGTCATTGGTGACCTTTGAGAGGGCAGTTTCCATGGAATGTAGGGGACGGAAGCCAGATTGGAGAGGGTCAAGGAGAAAGTTGGTGTTGAGGAATTCGAGGCAGCGTGTGTAGGAATGTAGGTGGCATGTCTACCAGTTGATGTCTATTAGTTAACCCTAACCCTAACCCTTGCCATAGCAACGACCCAAGCACAATGGGAAAGATGACAATTTTTATGTAGCAAGAATTTCATTCGAATGGTCATGCCAAATGTGTGTAGCACACAACAGCATACTTATCCAGTGTGGTGAATGGGGGAGGTGGAGAAACAAGTGGCCAATTTCACTTCACCCTCTGAGAGGGACTCATGTGAACCACAGGAAATAGAAGGTGAACCCAAATGTGGGCCAGGTGTCTCTTGCTCTCACTTTGGCATGAGTTCAGACTCTTGCACATCATGGTCCTGGGTGTCATGGTCTTTGGGTCTTTCAGCAGAGAGAGGTGTTCTTCTGGGGGACAAAGGTCTGTGGGAGACTGTTGCAATAAACTCAGTTCTATTCACACAATGGGTGTCACCTGCAACCGGCATCACTTTAGATGGGGAACAGTAGGAGGACTCACACAGGGACCTGACTGGCAGTATTTGTTAAGCACTTACTATGTGCCAAGCACAGTTCTAACTGCTGGGGTAGATATAAGGTAATCAGGTTGTCCCACGTGGGGCTCACAGTCTTAATCCCCATTTTACCGATGAGGTAACTGAGGCACAGAGAAGTTAAGTGGCTTGCCCAAGGTCACACAGTGGACAAGTGGCGGAGCCAGGATTAGAACCCACATCCTCTGACTCCCAAGCCTGTGCTCTCTGATCTAAGCCATGCTGCTTCTCAGCTACAGCAGTGAACCGGGAATGTGTCTGTTATATTGTTGTGTTGAACTCTCCCAAGCATTTAGTATGTGTTTGGCACACTGTAAGCAGTTAATAAATATCACTGACTGATTGAAAGGGCCTCTCTGAAGATTGACTAGCAGCAAAGAAGTGCACTGAGTGTTTAGAAGAAGGCCAAGCACAAAGTGGTCATCCTAATCTCAGAATGAACTCTGGTTAAACTACCACACAGTGGCAACTAGAGAGAGCGTACCACTGAGCCTCGTGCGGGACTGAATCCAACCTAATTAACTTGTATTGCTCCCAGCGTTTAGAACAATGTTTGGCACATAGTAAGCATTTAACAAATACGATTAAAAAAGCAGGGCTCATGTTCTTGGAACAAACACATCAATACTCTCATCCCACAGCTCAACCCAGATACTCTGATCTCAGCACAAACTAACAGAAAACATTTGGCACAGGTTCCCTTGATGATTGTCTCAAAAGGTTTCGATGGTGTTTGTAGCCTTTGAATTGAAGAATATCTCAGTAGTTGCAATTTGTATAAGCAGAAAGCTGTATTTCATTCTTAGTGAATGGGAAAAAGCTTTTACAGGCCAAATAAAAACCTTATTTATTTGAGTTTTTAATCACTTATTGTTCAGATTTTCTCTTTTACACTTTGAATGAGTGCAATTGCAATATTAGCTCCTCTGTATCCTTGGTTATGTTATGAGTTCTTTCCAAAGCTCTGTTTTTCCAATTTTTTTATGTCTCTGTGTTCAGATTCTCTGTTTGATGAAGTGATGTATAAAGCACCATGCAGGAGAAAAATGTCTTTGAAACACTTTTTCAGAAAGGTAGTCTTTCAGGTGTTAGTTTTCTCCTTTGTTGTATTCAAGCCTAATGCCTCAATTAAGTTTTAATTCTTTTTTTTTGGTCTCTGATTTTGTAGCTGGGATGATTCAGCTGGGTTTTTATCAATTGTCTTGGATTCAACTCCCCCTCCCTACTCACCTTATAGGTTCATCTACACCTATACCAATAAATCAGTGTCATTTAGTGAGCACTTACTGTGTGCAGAACACAATCCAGGAGTTGTACCTTCGCTGTACAGTCCTGGACTTTCTGCATATGAAGCGTGTCAAAGGTTAATGGAGAATTTTCCACTTAGGCATCGTACAATTGCCTGAATTCATTGTTACCACCATGGGAATTGCAAATTTAACCCCCAGATGGGCCCTGGAAATAGTTAAAATGGTTCCTCCTCCTTCAAGATCTGTCCCTTCTCCATCCATTTTACCAACACGCTGCTCCAGGCTCTTGTAATATTCTGGCTTGATTCCTGCATCAGCCTCCTCTCTTGACTCCCTGCCTCCAGTCTTTCCCCTCTCCATTCCATATTTCACTCTGCCACTGGGATCATTTTTCTAAAAATTCACTCTGCACTCATCTCCGAACTCCTCCAAAACTTCCGATGGTTACCCACTCCTCTCTGCATCAAGCAGAAACTCCTGACTATGGGCTTTTAAGCACTTATTCAGCTCTCTCCCTCTCCTCTCCCACATCAAACCAGCCTGCACACTTCATTCCTCTAACGCCAATTTACTTACCATGCCTTACTCTCATCATTCACCATCACTCTCTTGCTCACACCCCCCACCCCCACCTCCTCCCTGGAACTCTCTCCTCCTTCACATCTGACAGACCGCTGCTCTCCCCTATTAAAATCACATCTCCTCCAGCAAGCGTTCCCTGGATAATTTCACATTTTCCTACCTTACTTCTCCCCCATCTACTGTGTTATCAATGCACTTGAACCCTCACCCCCTAATCATTTAGGTACTTACCCCATCCCTTCCCCACCACAGGACTTGTGCCTTATCTTCATACTTGGTTGCTTCCCCCTACCTGTATCTATCTCCCCAGCTAAATTGTAAATTTCTTCAGGACAGAGCTTATGTCTACTAATTCTATTGTATTCTCCCAAGTGTGTAGGACAGTGTACTGCACAAAGTAAGTACTCAGTAAATACAATAGGCTACTCCTCCAAGCATTTAGGTATAGTGCTCCAAATACAGTAGGTCTTATAGAAATGCTATTGATCAATTGATCGATTGACTGAAGTTTAGTTTGCTCATGAAACATAGCTGCTTTTCAGGAGGGCTTTCTGTCCCATTACATTTTAAGTTATTTATGTATATTAATGTCTGTCTTCCTCTCTAGACTGTAAGCTCATTGTGGACCCAGGAATGTTTCTGCCAAGATTGTTGTAATTCTCCGAAGCTCTCAGTATAGTGCTCTGCAGGTAGTAAGCGCTTAATGAATATCATTGATGGTGATGGTGGTGTGATCATTTAAAGATTATTTCTTTTTATTAAAGGTGGGTTTGAAAACTGAGGTAGAAGAACAAAGAATTTGCATTTAGCAAACAGTGTCCTTATAATTTTAAACAGCGTCATTGTTAGGCAAAAGAGCATAAAATGAATTTTGTTACAAAACATGATCATTTCCTTCTGTAGGCTCAATTTTGCAGTAGCTTTTCAACAATCTAAGAATTCCAGTATGGCTCACTTAATCCACCAAGATTTAATGAAATTTTCGGCACAGGTGCTTTTCTGTCTAAGGTTTTTCTTTGCATACTTTTCCCTCTCCATGTGGCCAGAGACAGAAGACTTCTGATTGACCCTCTATTTATCACTCTTTCTGCTTCCAGTTAGAGCCATTGGTATTGAGTCCAGAATCTTTGATTTTGTTTAGATGAAGAGGATCCCTATGGCTCTGGTGTTTTCCTCAAAGTTTTTTTTTTTTTAAAGCAGGCAGTGAAATAGCGAAATATTTTACCTTAGCAAATTCCTAAGATAATTTATCTTTACCTAAGGACTAGCTCCATCCCAGGAAGAAATCTTCTAAGACTATTGAGAAAAACAAAATAATGTACAACATATTTGAGAAGATATTTATGGAAAACATAAGCTCTAGGGAAAACATTTATCCAAAATGGAGATTTAAAATAGTAACCTTGGCCCATCTGTCACAGAATCACAAAACATATTAAGTCTCAGTATCTCAACCTTCTTTTCTATAAAACAGGTTTAATACCAGAGAACCAGCTCAGAGAATTCTAAGATATCACTACTGATAACATGACTTTGCAAATATAAAGCATGTTTCATAATTGTTAAAGGAGTCCAAAGTTAATATTAAAAGGCAAACACTTGGCATCAAGAATAGTTACAACTACAAAAATTAGGCAAAAGAAAGGCAAAATTAGGCATATAGATTATGATAGTTGGAGTTAGGGCTAGATCAAAAGTTGTTGTTTGGTTAGTCCCCTGGAGTGGCGACAGCCCAAACAGACACCCCCATTTTGGCTCCCTCGCCAAGAACAGGGGCATCACTGTTCTCCACCCATGCCTGCATTGTCTGTATCCTAATCCAGCTTCCTACTGTCCTCCACAATCATCTACTTTCTTTATCGAAAGTTGTGGAGGCAGAAGCAACCCCAAGCCAGTGTCCATTGCCAGAAGAGGCTATGTGTTGCCACCACCACTCAGTCAATCATATTTATTGAGCACTTACTGTGTGGAGAGCATTGTACTAAGTGCTTGGGAAAGTTCAGTATAACAGAGTTGATAGAAGCAATCCCTACCCACCAGGGGTTTATAGTCTATAGAGGGAGACAGACATTAAAATAAATTACAGTGCTCCTGGGCCCAGGGTCCCTCTGTGACTACTGCCTCTCTTCAAGGGGAGAGAACCCCCTAATTGCCACCACTACCAGAACAGCTCTATGTTATTTCAATATATTATCCTACGGTTCTTATTGCTGATATTGCCATCCAATTGGTGGGTACTGCTTTTTGCTGTGTCCAGACTTTTAGTGCATTATTTGCTTTGAGCACTGTATAGCATAGTGCTCATAGTAGCATAATTCTTCTAGAGAAACATAAGCTGGGAACCTGACTTATCATGTACATAAATGAGCAAAAGTGGCTCATTTATGAGCAAAAGTCATCAGCAAAACCTCTGAGTGTTTAGCACTCAAAAGACACAATTCACTGAACTAATGCAAACTGACTATACTAGGCAGATCCACAGAAGTACAGTAAAGACAGTTTTTTTTGGCCAGCATTCACTAACAGAAGAAGACCTAAAATAACTTCTGAATGACATGATCCCTTCCCATCCTTATCCCCCACCTCTTCAAAATAGCAGAACCAACAAAGAGCGGTGAACAAATTAGCTCCCTTCTAGATTTTCTGGGAGAGCAACAATAACTAACAAATATGAGAACGTGTCCATCATTTTGAGGTGGAAGCAAGACTCATTCCATGTACTTGAAAAGTGCAGAAGGTAGTATGGACACCAGCCCAATAAATTACTGTCGTTGGCCACTTGAAAATATGGACTTAGTATAGTTCATCACCATGCTATTGAAAGCAAGCTCTATGCCCTTCTGGTAACAAAATAAATTTAATTTAAGAGACCAAGTGACTTCTAAGCATAAAGACCTGAGCTCAGTATTAACCTCAAATAATAATGTATTTAGAGCATCAAGGAAGAATGCCCAATTTCTTTATCACCTATGCTGACTTGGCATCAATCTGCTGGGTGAAAGGAGGCACAGTGAAATGCTCTGTTCTGAGTATGTAAGATAGATGAATAAACTGCCTCTGTTTCTCCGGATTCTGCAATATGATAATACCACACAAATTCAGAAGTGCCTGTAATAAAATAGGTGTGCAATTACAATGCAGTTTGCAGCTGACATTTGCTGAATACAAAGCACTCCAGATAAAAATAGCATTCAGAGGTGCCCTGATACAAGAGGCACTTCATTTTTGTGACAGTTGATGGTACGTTTAACATTACTCATGTCCATACATTGTACATAAAAGTAATCTGTTGTAAAGTCAATTTGAGGTAGTCTAAATCTGACTGTTTGAAATGATGAAGTGACTTACTGCTAAATGCAAATATGGCTTGCATTACAAGCAAATTTACGACTCAAAATTGTAAACTTCCCCATGGTGGGTAGTGATTACAGCTCAGCACCTTTTTGATAAAAACATTATCACCTATAAAGATGGCCTTTTTTAAAAGAAGAAAAGCAAGATCTTCTTCCCCTCCTTCCTTTTCATGAATAACAACACCTGAAATATTGCTTTTGTGCCACTGTCTGGGACTGAGCCATTTCATTACACATTTTTCATGGCTATTGACCCTTGATTATGCCAATAACAGAACTGTGTTCACTCTGGGATATCTAAATTAAATTGTGTTCATTTCCCCATAAATCCTCTGACATAGGCCAATTTCAAGGCTCTTTTCCATTCTTTTGCATCCAGTTCTGATGGATATGCAAATCAAAACCATGTCACTTTTTTTCTTCTCTCCATCCTCTCTTTCTCCTTTCCTCTTTCTCTTTCTCTCTGACTCTCTCTCACTCTTTTGCTGTTATATGCCATGGACAAAAACACAAAATCTGCTGACTCAAGCCTAGCAGAGCTCTTAGCTATTCAGCCTTGCATATTCCTGCATGATTCAAATCAGTTTTCCAACTAAATTAAATTATAATGGTAAAATCAATCCATTTAATAAGATTGTATGCCTTTATCACTGTGCACATAAGGGTTGCCTTAATATTGCCAAGAATCATATTTAACATTCCCAACACCAGCATGGCTTAAACTCAGCTTCATTAAGTTGACTTCTTCAGTTTTTTCTAGAGCTTTCTGGTTTAGACTTTTGTTTTCTTTAAAATATTTTACATTTAAATAATACCTTTTTTGGTGGAGCCTCCTGGATTATAACCTGGTTAATAACCCTGGTTTCACTGCTGACTTTGTGACCTTGGGCAAGTTATTCAACCTCTCTGTGCCTTATTTTTTCTGTTTATAAAATGGTGACAATTTCTGCTCCTACCTGCTTCATTCCTGAATCATATTCTTTTGAGCTCTTTTATGAAAGGGTACTATATAAATTCGGGGTGGCTTGTTATTTTTCTTTCCTCTAAAATCTAAGCTAGCCTAAAAAAATCTTTTTATTGGTTCTCTCAACATCCTTGTGCAGTACGGGAAAAGGTATCGCCATCACCAGATGGTGGAACTGGACTCCTGACTTAAAAAGACTTCAAAACCTTCCTTTTGCTTCAGAAGCCTTTTGCATCTGAGACAGAGGTCAAAATTAGCCCAGCATGACCAGTCTTTTGGAAGGAAGGTGACTATGACCCCATAACCATCCAGACAAATTTCAAGGCACATGTAAGCCAATTGATTTGTTCACTCAAGACAACAAAGTTCTCCTGTGTTGCCTCATTTCTCTTATATTGTGCTACATGTGACCCCTGGTAAACAGCCTGGTGTGTGGCACAGAGGGGTGACTCTCCTCTAGTTGCAGGAAGATTGAGATTCTAAAAGGGGGGATGGAAAACGGCATCAGATGCTGGTACTTCCCTCAACTGAAAATGAAGTATTTAGTCCAAAATAGCTAGATACGTGAAGACAGAATGGTGAATCAATCAATCAATCGTATTTATTGAGCGCTTACTGTGTGCAGAGCACTGTACTAAGCGCTTGGGAAGTACAAGATGGCAACATTTAGTCCCTACCCAACAGTGGGCTCACAGTCTAAAAGGGGGAGACAGAGAACAAAACCAAACATACTAACAAAATAAAATAAATAGAATAGATATGTACAAGTAAAATAAATAAATAGAGTAATAAATATGTACAGACATATATACATATATACAGGTGCTGTGGGGAAGGAAAGGAGGTAAGATGGGGGGGATGGAGAGGGGGGCGAGGGGGAGAGGAAGGAAGGGGTTCAGTCTGGGAAGGCCTCCTGGAGGAAGTGAGCTCTCAGTAGGGCTTTGAAGGGAGGAAGAAAGCTATCTTGGCGGATGGGCAGAGGGAGGGCATTCCAGGCCTGGGGGATGACGTGGGCCGGGGGTCGATGGCGGGACAGGCGAGAACGAAGCACAGTGAGGAGATTAGTGGCAGAGGAGCAGAGGGTGTGGGGTGGGCTGTAGAAGGAGAGAAAGGAGGTGAAGAAAATAGGAAACAGTAGAATCATTTGTGCTGCGGCAGGCAAACAATGTACCTGAGTAATTCTGGATGGAGGAGAGGTGATCGCTGGGAATAGAAGGACTATGTCTTGAGGATTGGAGGGAAAATTGACTTTGGGAATATAAAATGATAGATTGGTCAGGGGATGCATGAGGGTTTTTTTCCCCCATGATCTTTGTGATTGTTGGGTGTTTTGCTTAGGAAAGAGACACCCAAGAATTGAAGAAATACCAGTGAGGATAATTTCAAGTATATATAGGGTTATTATTAAGAAAAGACTGATCATTATCCTCATTTGTCTCAAAAGAGAGTTTTATAAATAGGTCAACCATATACATTTTTAAGAAAACTGGGTCATAGTTGGGACTTCCGGGGGCCAGGTTGGGCTTCATAATAGCAGAGAGCCTGCTATTGAAGAAGATTGGGGTAGAGCTTACATGTAGGCTCCTTTGATTCACGTTTGCAGAGAGCCTGCTATTGAGATGATGAGGCTAGAACTGAGATGTAGGCTTCAGGAAGTAGCACCCTTATGCAACCTCCCAGAGTGCCTGGTGAGATGGGGGGGAATAGTCTTCTAGACTGTGAGCCCACTGTTGGGTAGGGACTGTCTCTATATGTTGCCAACTTGTACTTTCCAAGTGCTTAGTACAGTGCTCTGCACACAGTAAGCACTCAATAAATACGATTGATGATGAATATCCCCAGGAGGTTCAGAAGAGGAACAACCACAACCTTCATCCTCTCCCCTATCTTCTACATCAGTCCTGAAGATCAGCACTTTAGGGGTTTGGACAAGGGATCACACTTGAAATGACAGAGGCCGCAGCACAAACTTCATATGATTCTGACATCTGGGGAGATATTCACCACCTTGCTGAGTTCCTGGAACAAGCAGATCCCAGAACAGCATGGCCAAATCACAATTTAAGGACAATCCCAGCCTAAGAAGAGGCTTTCTGAGTGCAAAGTGATAGAGGAACCAGCTGTTAAAGGAGGTTGTGGAATCCTCATCCTTCAGGATGAAAAGAAAGGGAAAGAAATGTCCCTATTTTAATTGTTTAGCAGTCTGTATGGAGTATGAAGTTAGATATTGGACCTCTTGTCAACCACTCCGGCCCTAGGGATGATTCTTAATCATCCATTATTCTCCTGGATTAGGCATTTTAGATTTATTGTAAAGTCAAGGCATTTGTATTGGTTGTGTAGTTCAAATATATCCAACCCCAATTCTACTGTTACACTTCATGGATTTCATTTCAGAAACATAAGTGAAAGTAATATGCATCTTGAAAATGCACTTATCTTAAAGATAAGCTAGAGGCAACAAAAACAATATATGTGAGCCCATTTTAAGTCTGAAGAGAGATGAAGGTCTGTTAGAGCAACTATTTCAGCCTTTTATTTCCTCTTACCAGCTTTTGTTTCCTAGCCATTCTCTCTGAGTAGCATCATAGGATTTCATGACAATAATACCAGCTGAAGATTCTGGAAATGACACTTAACCATCTCCTTCCAACTGATACAGAAGTTGTTCATTTTGATAAACCATCATTCCTACTTGTCTTTTTAAAAGATTGCCAGATCAATCCCCTTCATGCTTTCTCATGGTTTAGAAGAAATATGCTTTGTCATTCTCCTTGCCCTGGAGGATAGCTAGGACTAGTTAATATGCGCATCCATATTTAACTTGCAATGGTGAACTAATCGTTTCTAAATGTATATTCCAGAATTCAATTAAAGTAAAACATACTACTGTTCAACATGGCATAAAGTTGAGAAACAGTGTTGCCTAGTGGTTAGAGCAAGGGCCTGGGATTCAGAAGGACCTGGGTTCAAATTCTGACTCCACTTGTCTGCTGTGCAACCTTGGGCAAGTCACTTAACTTCTCTGTGCCTCATCTGTAAATTGGGGATTAACCCTGTGAGTCCTATGTTTAGCTTGTATCTACACCAGCACATAGTACAGAGCCTAGCATGTAGTAAGTGCTAAACAAATACTATTAAAAAAAACAAATAAAAAGTTCACTTGGTGTTCCATCCTTGTTAGATGGCTGAATCACAGACACTCTTTGGAGAAGAGCTGCGTGATTTCAAATCCCCTAATCAGAAGTCTGTTTAAAAGAGTTGGCAAGGGATTTGCAGAGGAAGGAAAGGAGAAAACTACATGTCCCAGGATGCAAAGGGGCTGATTGCCTACATTTTCTAGCCATTGGGACTTTCTGGTAGGAATCTGCCTTCATTGCCAGGGTGGATTCTACACCCATATCAGGGGTGGAAACATCCCAGAAAGAGAAAATATTTCTACTTGGAATGACACCAGCAGCCAGCAAGTTTTCTGGATGGGGGCCAGGGGATTGGGTGGGGAGAGGGGGAGGATTTGGCCAAGGTCACTAGAGCCATGGTGGTGAGTGAGCTTTTTGCCACCTCCACCCTCCCCGCCACCCCAGAACAGTTGTCCCAGGTCTTTTTCTCACAACTGAGCCAAGTTCTGGTGGTCCAGGTTCCTACCAGCACTGGATGGAGGTAAACCTTGATAAAGAGTTCTGAAAAATCCGAGGCACCTCTCTGCTCGTGCCTGCTTTGAACCCTGTGACTCTGCTGAGAGAAGAGTCATTCCGTCATCCCAACCTCACTTGTGGGCATGTGGTGAGTGTTTCTATCTTTGCTGAACCAGTACTGATGATTAAATAGGCCAGGGACAGGGGATTTATAATTCCATCCTTTTACCAAGAAAAGGCCTTAGTAAAAAGGTGCCCATGTGCTCTGAGATCTGACCTCTGGCACCTAGACAGAAATGTGTGTGTGTGTGTGTGTGTGTGTGTGTGTGCGCGCGCGCAGCTTTAAATGTCTACATTTGGACTATCCATGCATTCTTTTCAGTAGTATTTGAATTCAGTATTAGTTGCTGGACATAGGTCTGTGTAGAAAAATATTTCAGCCATGTTTACAGAAGCCACATGGATTCTGGCCAGAGTATTTACTCACATTATTCCTTGTAGGTACAGAAGGGATAGTCCTTTTGCTTCTTACACAGTGTAGAATAGCAAAAAGGCTCTAGTGTGGCAAATCATGAGAGTCCAGCAATCCCCTTCATATTCTCAGCGTGCCCTGTGGTCTTCCTCTTTCTGAAACTGTTAAGAGTTCTTGGTGTCTGCTTTTAGTAGAGGGTTTCACTTTCCTATCAGAAACTAAGAACAAAATGAGATTCATTAGCAGTTGTCTTGTCTTATTTCTTGTCTTACGACACCAGGGACACATCTCTCCCAGAACGCCCCACCTACATCTGTAGTCATTCTGGTAGTATATTCATAGAGTTTTCTTGTTAAAAATATGTACAGAAACAAAAAGTATTTTGCCTCTCTCCAGTTGATCTTTGGATACTGCCATACCCTATAAGGCACACATTATTTAGTCCGTCATGTTGCTCTGGAATCTGACACTGTAATGAGAAAAATAGATGTGTGAACTTCTTTTAAACACTGTCACAGAATGGATTGATTTATATGCTCAGTAGCAATTCCTGCACTTGGTGATCTTCAAGGTCATAAGCACTCCATTCCCTGTCCAGGGGATTCCTACCCAAAGTAAGACAGACAAAATGCTAGTTGAAGAAAATACTGAGTGATGAGGTTATTAGTTTTCTCCTTTATCATTACCTTTTTGTACACTTTTTCTTATATATTTATTCATAGTCCTCTTTGGAAGAACACCAGTTGTTTTAAAGAATTTGTTAAAAAAAAATGAGATTTAAGAAAGTGTTTATAAGCCTCCATCTGGGGGTCATAGGGCCTTTGCCTATGGTGGTGTCAGAGAGAACATGGCAGGTTTCTTTCTCTGTCAATTTGCCATTAATAGAGAAGGGCTATTTTTGCTAGAGTTGAAGAACTAGGATCAGAGCCTATTTTCAGCACTATGATGGTGGCACTTTAAAAAGTGGAAGAGATGCAGGGTAGAGAGAGGAAGCTGTCACATAGTCTTCTAGTACCTTCTCAGACATCCATACAGAATTAGGGTGGACCACTCTCCATCAGATTTCCAGGATAATGATCAAGTTCTGAAGTTGTGAAGTTCTTATTGTTGACAGGGTGGAGAGAAATAAATTATGTAATGAGGAAATCTTGATGCTAGATTATTTGGTAATGAATGACATCAGACTTTTGGGTATCAGTAAATATAATACAACAGAATCAGCAGACGCGTTCCCTGCCCATTACAACCTTAGTCTATCGCAGTGGTTTCTCCCTACTGGTCGGCCTGGTCCATGCTGGGGGTCTCTCTGGCTTTGTCCAAGCAGGGAGAGCGAGGAATCACCCAGAGATGGAGAGTGGCACGCTGGAGGTGTCTGCAGCAGGCCGCCTTCAAGCTCAGCTTTTCCCCAGCATCATGTGGGCTTAGGAGTGGTGTGGCCTGGAGCTGCTCCTGGATTCCCAGGACACAATCCCTGCTCCGGATCGCTCTCCCTGGCTGGCCCAGCGCTCTGTGGGATGGGCACCCAAGTCTATCAATCAGCTGGATATTGATGGGCACATTCTGCTCCCCCCTCCAACTTCTCCCCCTCCTCCCCCTCCCCATCCCCCCCACCTTACCTCCTTCCCCTCCCCTCAGCACCTGTATATATGTTTGTACGTATTTATTACTCTATTTAGTTATTTTATTTGTACATACTTATTCTGTTTATTTTATTTTGTTAATATGTTTTGTTTTGTTCTCTGCCTCCCCCTTCTAGACTGTGAGCCCACTGTTGGGTAGGGACTGTCTCTGTATGTTGCCAACTTGTACTTCCCAAGCAGCGCAAACAGTAAGCGCTCAGTAAGCCCCCCATCTTACCTCCTTCCCTTCTCCACAGCACCTGTATATATGTATATATGTTTGTACATATTTATTACTCTATTTTACTTGTACATATCTATTCTATTTATTTTATTTTGTTAGTATGTTTAGTTTTGTTGTCTGTCTCCCCCTTTTAGACTGTGAGCCCACTGTTGGGTAGGGACTGTCTCTATATGTTGCCAACTTGTACTTCCCAAGTGCTTAGTACAGTGCTCTGCACACAGTAAGCGCTCAATAAATACGATTGATTGATTGATTAAGAGCTAGTATTATTAGGTCCAGTTCTTTAGACAGTGTGGTTAACTCATTGGGCTATTTTAGGGACAGTCTAATGGATGGGAATTTTTTTCTCTGAAAAAAATGTCATTTATTTTTAAAGGGTTTAGTGTGTGTATGTGTGTGTTTTAAGGCACATATTTTTGGGAAGGATTTTTCCACTAATTTTTATTTTTAATTTTGACCCAACTCTTTAGAGGGCAAACCTAACCCTCAGCACCAACTTAACATTAGCAAGAAGAGTTCTTTGAAGACAAAAGTAATGCTTTTCCAACCTCCTTCCATTAATCTTATCCCACAGCCTACCTCAGGAAACCTTACTTCAGCATGTCTGCCTGATTGACATATTTATTTCAAATTTTTCATCCTCTTAAGTCCTTTGATCCCACTGCCACTACAGGAGATCACAGAGCAGTCCTCAGCATGAAAGTAGGCTAGTGGAGAGGTGGAAGTGGCTGGGAATGTTACTGCCTTGTTGACTGGCTTTTCCTTCAGCATGGAAAAAATAAGGACTGTTTTGTTTAACAAAGTAAGGTGTTTCAAGGATGTTCTTCCATTTCCCCATGAAGATACAATGTCAAAGAAAAGAAGATCCAACTGTAATACCTCAGTAGAATGGATTTCAGCAGTTCTTTGCTAACTTCAATCAATCAATCAGTCATATTTATTGAGTGCTTACTGTGTGCAGAGCATTGTACTAAGTGCTTGGGAGAGTGCAATATAACAGAATTGGTAAACACTTTCCCTGCCTACAATGTGCTTACATTCTAGGGGGGGGACACAGACATTAATCTAAATAAATAAATTATGGATATGTACAAAAATGCTGTGGGGCTGAGGGAGGGGTGACTAGAGGGTGCAAATCCAAGTGCAAAGGGGGGATTTTACTGATGTGAAGGTTGAACCGACAGGATTTGGTGACAGATTGAATATGTGGGTTACAGGCTTGTGAGACAGGGAGGATGGTGGTTCTGTCTACAGTGACAGGAAAGTCAGGGGCAGGACAGGTTTTGAATGAGAAGATAAGGAGTTTGTTTTGGACATGTTAATTTGAGTGTCCGCAGGACTTCCAAGTAGAGGTGTCTTGAAGGCAGGAAGAAATGCGAGACTGCAGAGAAGGAGAGAGATCAGGGCCGGAACTGTAGATTTGGGAATCATCTCCATAGAGGTGGTAGTTGAAGCATGGGCACACCAAGGGAGTGGGTGTAAATAGAGAATAGACGGGGACCCAGAACTGAGCCTTGAGGGACTCCAACCATTGGGGGAGGGAGACAGGGGAGGAGTCTGAAAAAAAGACTGTGCATGAGCAGCCAGCGAGATAGGAGGAGAACCAGGAGAGGATAGGATCACTGAAGCTAAGGTTGGAGACGGGGATGGTCGACCTTAGTGCTTGGCACACAGTAAGTGCTTAAATACCACTCATTGTTACAATGCTCTTTTGGCTCATTCATGCTAGCCTATGGAATATTAAAATTGATATTTCTTAAGGTGCTCTCTCCCTTTGAGAGCGTGCAGTCTTGACTTAGACACCTTCTTCCTGTCCCCCTTTGTAGTATTTTGGCCAAATTGAATAATGATTAGAACCCATTTCAATTTAGCATTTTATATTGAAAGATCTATTTAGACTAGACAATGGAAGATCTCCAGTATTTTAGCAGGTTACTGCAAAGGATGTGGAAGACAACACTTTGAAAATTGAATATTTACATATGTACACGTAAAAATATCATTCACAATCTTTCATTATTGGTGCATCTTTATTTTGCTATTTAACCATGTAATTATAGTCATTGTGTTTTTATCATCATCATCATCATCATCAATCGTATTTATTGAGCGCTTACTATGTGCAGAGCACTGTACTAAGCGCTTGGGAAGTACAAATTGGCAACAGATAGAGACAGTCCCTACCCAACAGTGGGCTCACAGTCTAAAAGTGTGCTGGTATTTTTTTGGTCAATTCTTTGGATCTTGGGGATACATTAATGCAGTTTACATTATTTCTTGTGGGAAATTCTATTTCATTTAGTGCACTCTGGCTTAACCCTTTATTTTCATGGAATGGATCAAGATCCCTAATGGGCATATAATAGTGGGTATATATCTACTTGCATGCAAAGGTTATCTGTGGCTAGTCTAGGTCATCTTCAAAGGTAGAGAGGAAGAAAAAGGGGGAAGAGAGAGTTTTATAAAAGTTACTGATTGCTGAAAAAAAAAAACAGAGTAAAAGAAGGGACAAAGAAAGGGATAGAAAGCACTAGGGAAAGCCTCACTACAAGAATCAGGTTATCTTGGGTTCCAGGGGGTCTGTCAGTGATCCCTCTAGCCCAGAGCAAAAGTTTGGCTGCCAGCAGAGCTTGGGAAGGTTGGTCTCTGTTGTATCTCTAGAGAGAGAGAGAGAGAGAGAGAGAGAGAGAGAGAGAGAGAGAGAGAGAGTGTGTGTGTGTGTGTAAGCAAGGGTGTCTGGAGCTGAAGCAGTGTGTCTGCAAATGTATACATGCATCCCTGCTGCTCTTTGGGTTACAGCTATCTTCTCAGTGTGTGTTGACAAGCAAAAGGGTGAAATCCAAAACTTTTCTTTCCTTCTACATTGGCAACTCATCATCTGTTAGTGACACTTTGATTTTATTAAAAATTGATTCATGCAATCCCCTTCTTGTTGCATTTACTGGCCATTTCTTTGATTTCTTCACCCGTTTGAATGAATCCTTCTTTGGCAATTTCTGTTGTGAGTCCATTTGATCTTTAAGAGATGTCTATCTAGTCCAATTTTACGAGACCATGTCTGCAATTCTTGCCTTTTCTTTTCCAATTCTGCTACAACGCTTGTCATTTGTTAAGCACTTACTATGTGCCAAGCACTGTTTTAAGCACTGGGTAGATCCAAGATAATCAGGTTGGACATGGTCCCTGGCCCACATGGGGCTCACAGTCTAAATTGTAGGGAGAAGGATTAAATCCACATTTTACAGTTGAGGAAATTTAGGCACAGAGAAGTTAAGTGACTTGCCCAAGGTCACACAGCAAGCAATTGGTAGAGCTGGGATTAGAACTCAGGTCCTCTGACTCACAGGCCTGTGCTCTTTCCATTAGATCACACTGCTTTTCACAGGCCATCATATGAAGACTATCTGGCTGTGTTCATCACCAGGTATAATATATAGCCAACATCACAGGCAGGCATAGGAGGGCAAATATTTTAGGTTAGAAAACAAGATAGGTGGAGGCATTTTAAAAGAGTTATCCTAGTGATCATGCCAGATGCAGGCTCCAGGACCGATAAGGCTGAGGAACTTTCCCTCTCGTTTTGCTTCATCTCACAGCAGGTACAAGACCCAGAAGTCAAATTATTCAGGAGCATTCTGTAGGAAAAAAAAACATTTCTAATGACTATTAATTGCTAACTACTGATGACTGTAATTTCCTGATAAACACAAATGTAACCGCCTAATCCTCTGAATTAAGTAAACTGTCTCGTGGGCAATAAAAGTTTGAAAAAGAAAAGAAGCCATTTAAAAAACTGAAAAATATGTTTACAATACAGACTCACAAAAACATGAGGAGATTAGTCATGGGGGAAAACATTAGTATAAAAATGTTTCTTTAAACTGTAGACGAGTCAGTCAGGAGAAAGAAGGCTCAGAATCAAGATAAAATGTAATTTCAAAATCCATCCTGCAGGTTCTATTCCCCAAACAATTCATATGATATCTGTTCTAAAAAAATAAAATCATTGCAGCAACCTTACACTCATGAGCAACTGCTCTGTGGGAAACTGAGCTGCACACACAATTGAGTAAAGTAACAACTGGTAAAATGGAAATTGGGAGTTTTGAAGTTGCCTGAGGAAGTTATGAAATATCTTTCTCCTTTGTTCTCCTGAAGTTTCAGCTCATCTATACCTGCATTTGGCCTAGAGGGGTTTAGACTCCACCATCAACTCTGAGATCTTTTTCTTTCCTGTCTTCAAATGAAAGTATAATCCTGGTGAGAATGTGGAGTGCTTGCTGATTTTTAGGAATTTCTCCATAGTAGTTTGAGGGTGAGATAGATTATTCACCGGGCGGGGGTGGGGGTGGGGGGAATGTTGTGCTGCATAATTAACAGTGGATTAACCCATTTCTAATTCCATATGTTAGTCAATGCATGCTCCATCATTTAGCCAACAGTCTAATTCTTAAGCAATGAAGGAAATGAAGGTGATTTGTCTTTATTCTCTGTGTAGAACAGAAGACTGAGGCCACATGAAGGAGGGTTTTTACCATCACATATGGGATTGACAAAATAAATAGAAATATATCTTTCTTTGGCTTCAGAAACTAAAAATAGGATAAAAATAAATGAGACCCTTAAAGCTGGTATACACAAGGTGCAAAGTGTAATTCATATGCAAAATAAATAACGTAGGTAAAAATGATTAAATGAGTTTCAAAATTATGTAGATTCCCACAGGAAGCATGACTGAAAGCTGCCATGTAATTGATTGAAAACAGTGTAGAAGAAGCAGGTAGTTGGGATATGACTGTACTTGAGACAGCATTTTGTTTTGTGCAGGATATTTTTCCCAGCTTTGCACCTCAAAGACAAAAAAAGACAATTTGAAAACATTGATCTTAGAGTGGATTTATTAAATCTGGATTGAAATTTCATGCTCTGGTCTCAGATGCCAAAAACAGATTCATGTGACCCTTTCACTGTCTATAAGTGTTATGGAAAAGATTTGGCAAAAATTGTGAAAATGAGGTGTCCATAAAGCACTCAACTGCAAGGTATACACAGGTGGATTAGCAGTGTCCCTGAAAGGTAGCACCAGAAAAAATATGGGGATGAATCATTAAGGAGAAAAAAAAAGAAAGCTGATGTTTTAAGTCTATTGCCTGTCTGGAATAAGATTAAATATAAAAGTGTGTGTGGATGATGGGTTAACTGTAAAGATATTTCAGAGATAGGGTGATCTAGTTAAGGAAGGTAGGAAATGAAGTTACACATAATTCTAATCAAAAGTTCCATCTTCTCCAAATGTTAGAATGTTTAGCCAAATCGTTTTTCCCTTTTTCAAGGGATCTTGACTTCAAAAGAAAATAGCTAGATGTATATTTTTAAGTTATCTTGGTTAGATAGGTACTTTGGTATCTAACCCTGAAACCTATGCCCAGACTATTTATTCAAACAAGTTATCAACTCTCCCTTCCTGGAATCCTACTCTCCTTCCCAGTTTCCCTTCAGATCTTGAAATGTCCCCTTCACCCTAATCTTTCTTCTCTGTTTTTCTCAGTTGATTTATCCTGTCCTAAACTGTTTTAATCAATTCTTCTTCAGAAATTTCATTATCATTAGGATTTATTGAGCATTTACTGTGGACAGAACATTGTCCTAAATTGCTTGGGAACATACAATAAATGAAGAAAACATAGTCCTGTCCTCGAGGCACTTATAAGATAATGGGGTAAGTTTGTGTCTTGCCAAATTAAGTAATTACTCTCTTAATTCTTTCTCTGTCATCAGATATTTTGATCAAGGAGAGCTTTCAATATCAACCATTATGTTACGAGGAGCAACTCCTCACTACAATTTTGGTCCCCTTATTCATTCAATCTGCCTGCACAATGACTCTGACCAAGCTGAATCAGCTCCCAGAGATGTCATGGTAACAGTGGTTCAATCCCTCAACAAAAGTTCTTTTTTGCCCACTATGGGTAGGACAGATTTTCAGCAAAGAAAATGAAAACTACAAAACCTCTATCAGTTACAACAGACAGAGACCAATAAATGAATAAATAAATAAAAATGGTTTCCAAAGTGTCAAAAGTGCTGATTCACTAACTGGTTGAATGACCAGTGAACCTGATTAGAATTCAAGATTAAAGGGATGCATAATGAATCATCAAAAATAAAACCATAATACCATACCATAAAACATAATCTGAAACACCAACTCATCCATTTTTCAAACTTCTTAAAAAAATGAAGAAAAGATGATTTTTTTTCTGCCCCCTGTGACATCTGAACACAATACTTGAGTGGAGATTTTGCTCTGGATATGATGTCGGAGTTTATGTAAGCCTTGTTTCATAGGCAAAAACTCCTCACCCTCGGCTTCAAGGCTCTCCATCACCTCGCCCCCTCCTACCTCACCTCCCTTCTCTCCTTCTATAGCCCAGCCCGCACCCTCCGTTCCTTTGCCGCTAATCTCCTCACTGTGACTCGTTCTCGCCTGTCCCGCCGTCGACCCCCAACCCACATCATCCCCCTGGCCTGGAATGCCCTCCCTCTGCACATCTGCCAAGCTAGCTCCCTTCCTCCCTTCAAGGCCCTACTGACAGCTCACCTCCTCCAGAAGGCCTTCCCCCACAGCACCTGTATATATGTATATATGTTTGTACGTATTTATTACTCTATTTTATTTGTACATATTCTATTTATTTTATTTTGTTAATATGTTTTGTTTTGTTCTCTGTCTCCCCCTTCTAGACTGTGAGCCCACTGTTGGGTAGGGACTGTCTCTATGTGTTGCCAACTTGTACTTCCCAAGTGCTTAGTACAGTGCTCTGCACACAGTAAGCACTCAATAAATACAATTGATTGTTTTGCCTTCACTATCCAGTTCCAAATAACTCTAAGCAAGTACTTCATTCAGTCAGTCATATTTAGTGTTCCCCAAAATTGTCCAAGTAGTTCACTGCCACCATCCCAAGACTGAATAGATTTGAATTCCCAACAGGCATGGTTCTAAAAGGGGGTTTTGATGTCAGCTGCCAACTGGGGTTGAAAGTCAATAATTGCCTCAACTCTCACCCCAAAGCAATAGCACAGTTTTCCCAGAGGAGTGAGTCTACACACAGATTGGTCCGGCACCTCTCTTTATAGAAAAGAGATATTACAGATCATTACAGCATATACTATAAATACAAAGTATCCAAATCAGACTGTTAGCCTCTCTTAGCCAGGAATATACAAATTAACTTAGCAATAGAGCCTTTAAAACAAACTCCTGGTTTAACCAGACACTAGTCCTAGTCTGGTACTGCTCTTTGATTTAATCTAGGTTATGCCCAAATTTAGGAATAATCACTTATCTTTTCTGTGGAATGCCCTTTACATGATTTTTTGTGGCCCCAAGGCGCAGCACTCTTTATTCAGTTTTTTTAAAATAATATGTGTTAAGTGCTTACTATATGCCAGATACAAGTTACTTAAATTGGACGTAGTCCATATCCCACATGAGGCTCACAGTCTTAATCCCCATTTTACAGATGAGGTAACTGAGGAGGTCCTTCTCACTTCCGGGCCCCATGCTGTATCCACTGAGCCATGCTGCTTCTCATGAAGCAGCATGAAGTTTTGAAGCAGGAAGCAAAAGAGAGTGTCTGCCTCTTTTCTTACTTCTCACTTGTCCATTCGTTTGCTGGAATTGGCTGGGTTCTAAGTGATCTCATCATCAAGTGAGCTGATCCCGCCACAGATTACCCACTTCTCACCGCATCAAGCAGAAACACTTGACCATTGGTTTTAAGGCTTTAATAGCCGCTAGTTATCCACTAGCTCCTCCCACTATTACTCCAGAGCTCATCGATTCATTCCTCTTAAGCTGACCTACTCACTGTACCTCACTCTCATCTCACTTACCTCTGACTTTTTACACACCCCTTCCCTGGCCTGGTACTCCCTCTGGGCTTTCAATCAATCGTCATCAATCGTATTTATTGAGCGCTTACTATGTGCAGAGCACTGTACTAAGCGCTTGGGAAGTACAAATTGGCAACACATAGAGACAGTCCCTACCCAACAGTGGGCTCACAGTCTAAAAGGGGGAGACAGAGAACAGAACCAAACATACCAACAAAATAAAATAAATAGGATAGAAATGTACAAGTAAAATAAATAAATAAATAAATAAATAAATAGAGTAATAAATATGTACAACCATATATACATATATACAGGTGCTGTGGGGAAGGGAAGGAGGTAAGATGGGGGGATGGAGAGGGGGACGAGGGGGAGAGGAAGGAAGGGGCTCAGTCTGGGAAGGCCTCCTGGAGGAGGTGAGCTCTCAGCAGGGCCTTGAAGGGAGGAAGAGAGCTAGCTTGGCGGAGGGGCAGAGGGAGGGCATTCCAGGCCCGGGGGATGATGTGGGCCGGGGGTCGACGGCGGGACAGGCGAGAACGAGGTACAGTGAGGAGATTAGCGGTGGAGGAGCGGAGGTTGCGGGCTGGGCAGTAGAAGGAGAGAAGGGAGGTGAGGTAGGAGGGGGCGAGGTGCCCAGAGCATTTCTGTACAAAGAAAATCTGGGCAGCAGAGTGAAGTTTAGACTGAAGCGGGGAGAGACAGGAGGATGGGAGATCAGAAAGGAGGCCGATGCAGTAATCCAGTCGGGATAGGATGAGAGATTGAACCAGCAAGGTAGCGGTTTGGATGGAGAGGAAAGGGCAGATCTTGGCGATGTTGCGAAGGTGAGACCAGCAGGTTTTGGTAACGGATTGGATGTGAGGGGTGAATGAGAGAGCAGGGTCAAGGATGACACCAAAGTTGTCGGCTTGTGAGACGGGAATGATGGTAGTGCCATCCATAGTGATGGGAAAATCAGGGAGAGGGCAGGGTTTGGGAGGGAAGATAAGGAGCTCAGTCTTGGACTTGTTGAGCTTTAGGTGGTGGGCGGACATCCAGGTGGAAATGTCCTGAAGGCAGGAGGAGATATGAGTCTGGAGGGAGGGAGAGAGAACAGGGGAGGAGATGAGTCAGTCAGACCATGACTCATCCCATCTCCAAAGCCATTCTGAAATCACATCTCCTCCAAGAAGTTTTCCCCAGTTAATTTCTCTTCCTCCCCATGCTATATCCCTCCAGTGACCCCTTCCACACTTCTGCATGAAGTTGTGTATGCACAACCACCCATCGTACTTCTCTACATATCAATTTACAGATCTACTATTGAAGCATGAACTCATATACATATTCATTTCTCCTTCCTCCTATCTGTAAATTATTTCAATATTTTTCTCCCTCACTAGATTGTGAGCTCTACAAGAACAGGGATCATGTCTGCTAACTCGATTGTACTCTCCCAATCATTCAGTGGTATCAATTTATATTTATTGAGTGCTGACTCTGTGCAAGTGCATACAACAAAGTAAGTAGACACTGTCCCTAGACTGTAAGCTTGTTGTGGGCAGGGAATGTGTCTTTTATATTGTACTCTCCCAAGAGTTTAGTACAGTGTTCTGCACACAGTAAGTGCTCTATAAATATAATTGACTGACTAACCCTGCCTTCAAGGAGCTGACAAGCATTTAGTATGTAATGCCCTCAACACGGAAGCGCTCAATAAATAATATTTTTTTTAAAAGAGTGATTGACAGGGCATTCAAATGGATTTTCCCTCCTGGTTTGCCCCTCATAATAGGACAGCTGTAATGCCCCTTTCTGGTCTGTGCTGTCCCAGACCACCACACCACATTCTCCATGACTTTTTAATAAAAGTTTGTCCACAGTTGATTTCAATTTCTGCCGTCTTCACAATTTTCTGTTTTTAAACCATTTCCTATTTTTAATGTCACACTATATTGGTTTATATAAAAATTATTTTGTTTCCAACATCTCTACCACAATCTCTTCTCCCTAAGTGACCATATACCACCTTTTATAATATCACTACCTCTTGGAATGATTCTGGCAAGTGAATAACACATTTTCTTTGTCCTCTGGACCACCTTTAAATTGAATTTTACCTTTCGGGCTCACTCAGAAACATCACCTTGGAATTTAAACAGATGTGGTGTTTTCCAAATGTATTCCTACTTCTGAAATCATTATTCTGGTAAAATAATAATTATAATGATGGCATTCATTAAGCACTTACTATATGCAAATCACTGTTCTAGGCACTGGGGAGGTTACAGGGTGATCAGGTTGTCCCATGGGGGGCTCACAGTCTTAATCCCCATTTTACAGATGAGGGAACTGAGGCACAGAGAAGTTAAGTGACTTCCCCAAAGTCACACAGCTGACAATTGGCACAGCCGGGATTTGAACCCTTAACCTCTGAATCCACAGCCCATGCTCTTTCCACTGAGCCATGCTGCTTCTCATAAAAATGTTCACATCAGGCAATTATATTTTCTGAAATGACTTTTTCATTAGAAACTCCATTTCAGCTAAGATGCTCCATGAGGCAAATCTGATGCTCAAATACCATGTGCTGCTAGTGGTGGGTGTGGTGGGTAGAAGCAGCAAATTGTTAGCATCAGCACTTCAGCCATATTTACAGGGAAGATCTTTTTTGACCACCTTCTCCCCTTAACTTTCCCCCTTCTTTGAGCCTCAGGGCTCCCAAAGTACCCAAGTAGTCCAGGCAGGGCAAGGGCAGCACAGACATCAAGGATGGTGTTCATTGTGTGGTTTCTCTGAGCACCCTCCTGTCTCCACTGTTGGAGACAAAATACTAGCTTTAGTGGTGGAATTGGGCTCTAAGGTGGGATCAGCAATAGCATCGTTCTTGTGTTCTTTTGTTCAAGGGCCAGCACTCCTGGGCATTACCTATTATTGTCCAACTTTGCCCAACCCCATTATCTTGTATCTACCCCAGTGCTTTGTACAGGGCCTGGAATATAATAAGCACTTAATAAATGCCACTATTATTATCATTGTTATTATTTTCATTACTCATGGGCCAATCAGGCACCCACACAAGCTTTGCTTTAGACCAGCTAGCCCTTTGAAAAAGAACTAGTGTTGTCAAGGTGATCAGGCTCAATTGTGATGAAAAAAAGTGTTAAAATGTAAACAAGGCTAGGAACAAGCACAGCAGTTAAGCTGTGGGTGAGATTTGCTAAAACGTTTTTTTTAACTGCCATGCAGTCAACTATTTTAGACTAACACGAAAGTAGTAAACACTACTCCTTAAGAAAGAACACCACATTATGGAGCATTTATTGCTGGTTTAAATTGACTTTCCTTTCCAAGCTAGTTATGTACAGTACATTTCTATCTTCCATTGTGCTGACTTTAAAAATAAATGACTTTGGGCTCAAACACTTAAAAGCCTACAAATACACTTAATGAAACCTAAAAGATTAGTTGTGTTCATTCCTGATGTCCAAAGAGTAATATAAAATTCAATGCCCTAAGAACTTGCATAGAAATATTGGAGTTCATTATTATGTGGTCCAGAAATTATTATTGTATACTTTATCCTTCGACATTCACTATCATTATCATAGAATTTAGTTCACAGGTTTAGCTTATGATACTTACTTAAATACCCAGACAATCATCTTTTATAACTGTATTTAAAAAAAAAAAGAAATTGAGATGCTTATAGAAGAGATTCCCACAGCCACAGGCATATATACATTTTACATACAATTCCCTATGTACATAGAGTAGACATGTATAAAATTTGGTTCTGTGTGAAGGTTGAAGTCTCCAGCTGAGAAATAAATCCAGAGGAAACAAGACCTAAATTTCAAAAATATTGACAAGAACGTACAGAGATTTGTTCTCATTTTTACAATTGAATTTGATTAAATACCTAAGATTCCTCAGTCTCTAATCTCCAAATCACTTTCGATGAAAAGCATAGAAAAGGTGTGGGAAGAGTTATTAGTATCATTTGTCACAAAATTGCAAGTACAGAAACTACCCATTGTCTTAATTTTTCATTGTTGCTCTTTTAATGGTTTGAAGGAGGTGAGTTTTTCTGTGTAGGGCTTTTAACCTAAGAGTGTAGAGTAAACCTAAAGTCAAAAATGCTCACAGCCTGTTGATTGGGAGGGTTTTTCCAGAAGACTGTGATTGTATTCTTATACCGACTTCCAGATTCTTTGGTGTGTCTTTAAGTGTGGCTTTGAGGACTTAGCATATGGTGAAGAAGACTAGACCCAGAAGACTAGACCAGAAGACTAGAAGGATGAGTAACAGTGTCCTTAGGGGAAAGAGCATGGGCCTGGGAATATTTCAAGGAGGAATAAATAGCACCGAATATCTAGTGCTGCAGAATAGTCAAGGAGGGTGGGATGGGGGGAGGGTGTTTGAGGAACAGAATCCTCTCTACTTTGGGATCTTTCAGTGGAAAGAAAACAATGCAGGGAAGCTGAATTATGTGGAGTGAGATTGACTATTTTTAATGATTAAGGAGCGGTAGCTTAGGGTTTCTTTGTTCCCTTTTCAGGTCAATTTGTATTTAGAGATCCTAGGGCTATAGGTCCTGAATCCAAGGATATGCCCCTACAAATTAAGCTCTGCATCCTGTTGTGCTATTATAATCTTGATAAACTTTTCAAGGAAACCTAGAATATTTAGAAGTTGATAGAGACCAAGTCTGTTGATGATATCAAATGCTTGTCAGATGCTTTTGTAAGGTCTGCAAGCATCCTATAAACATCTTGAAATTGTTCCTTGCATTCCTCCGGGAGACGATATACAACAAAAACCATATGCACTGTGATGAGAAGCCATTCTGGGTTCACAAAGATAATGATGCTTCAGTAGCCAATCCAGTAGATCTTTGAGTAAGATCTTGCCAGCAAAGGGAAATTAGATTTCTTGATAGTTTCTACAGTTAGCTTTATCATCTTTTTTTATGGATGATGGGGATGATTGTGACATCTTAAAATCTTGTGGAATTTCCTCATTGTTCCATATGTTGAGGAAAAGCATGTGCAGAATTCTGAGCAGTTCACCCTTTCCTTGCTTGTAGATTCCAGAGTCTCATTCCTCCAGAGTCCTAGCCACTGGAAGCCAAACCTCCAGGGTATTCTAACCTTCACCCGGGATCATCTCTTAACCCTCCCCACCACCACCCCCATACCCTGTGTCTGTTCAGGATCATAACACAAGCTTTCCCTGTGGCCTCCTCTCCCAGGCACCCAGTTCATCACCCCTTACCTCTAAAATGGCAGAGGGTCTTCTTCCCCAACTACCTGCCCTCCACACACACTTCCTCCTCAATCCTTCCCGCTGATTGGTTTGGCTAAGTATTTACACTTCCCTCAGGAAGGGCCACCCTGGAGCGACTCTCCTGGTATCCTCCTCTAAGTGTGGGGGCCAATGGAACTGGCTGTCACAGCATCCAGCTTCTCGTCAGCCATGAGAACTGGGCTTATCGTAGGCATCACATCCGCCTTCTAAGAGCAATTTCATCAATGCCCTCTGTGAGTGCCACTGGATGTTGTGGGTATGGACCCTGTGGGTCATATGGAAAGGCAGTGCTTAGAACAGTGCTTGGCATATAGTAAGTGCTTAACAAATGCCATCATTATAATAATAATAATAATGGCATTTGGTAAGTGCTTACTATGTGCCAAGCACTGTTCTAAGCACTGGGGAGGATACAAGGTGATCAGGTTGTCCCTCGTGGGGCTCACAGTCTTAATCCCCTTTTTACCAATGAGGTAACTGAGGCACAGAGAAGTGAAGTGACTTGCCCAAAGTCACACAGCCAACAAGCAGCAGAACTGGGATTTGAACCCATGACCTCTGACTCCCAAGCCCTTGCTCTTTCCACTGATCCATGCTGCTTCTTATCAATTATTATTATTATTATTATTATTATTATTATTGTTATTATATGGAAAGACAGAATCAAAAATGGAATGTATCTGTTTATTGTTGTATTGTCCTCTCCCAAGCGTGCTCTATGCACAGTAAGCGCTCAATAAAAGTGACTGACTGAATGAATGAAAACAAGGAGGTCCTAAAGCATAGGTGGTCCACCAGCATCGAAGCAATGCTTGTCATATTACACTTTCAATGGGTAAGAAATATGAAGAGAATAGATGATAGGCAGATACCCAAACAGCTGCTCTAGAGTGAGCTGAAATGGAATTCCTCGTTAGTACAGTGGTAAGTATCCCTGCCTGTTACGTGGGAGATCGGGGTTCGATTTCCCGACGGGAAGCGCCAATTGTTTTCCCCACAGCACTTGTGTACATATGTACATATCTATTATTATATTTATTATTAATGCCTGTTTACTTGTTTTGATATGTAGATATATATCTATAATTCTATTTATTTATATTGATGCTGTTGATGCCTGTTTGCTTGTTTTGATGTCTCTCTTCACCCCTTCTCGACTGTGAGCCCACTGTGGGCAGGGATTGTCTCTCTTTTGCTGAATTGTACTTTTCAAGGGCTTAGTACAGTGCTCTGCGCATAGTAAGCACTCATTAAATACAATTGAATGAATGAATGAATGAAAATGTCTGTAAATGAGGACAGAAAAAAACATTTTAAAGACTTGTCTTGAATTATGCTGTCAAGTTGTCCCCGACCCATAGCGACTCCATGGATACATCTCTCCCAGAATACCCCACACTCCACCTGCAATTGTTCTGGCAGCGTATCCATAGAGTTTTCTTGGTAAAAATACAGAAGTGATTTACCATTGCCTTCTTCGTCTCCACCCTCGATTCTCTCTGATGCTACTGCTACCCAGTACAGATGAGTTTTGACTTGTAGCAGATTGCCTTCCACTTGCTAGCTACTGCCCAAGGTAGGAATGGAATGGGTATGACTTTACTTGACTCCCTCCCATAGCTGTGACTTGTAGAGTACTGAAAACTCTCCAAGTGCGATCCTGAGAGGGGGACTTTAAAGGCACAGTAATGCAAAATCTAAGAAAATGTGGTTTAGCTGTGACAGCCAGGAAGCAGCAGCAGCAGAAAATAAAATAGCCTGGTGTTTGACAATTAAAAATGTGTGACTACTTTAGAGCAGGGACTTGGAGAAGACTGCACCAAGAGATATTTGAAAATGGCTCTAGGAATTTAGGGTATCATATGCAAAGGAATGTGAGCTTGTTGTGGGCAGGAATTTTTTTTGTTATATTGTACTCTCCCAAGCGCTTATTACAGTGCTTTGTACACAGTAAGAGCTAAATAAATAATTGAATGAATGAATAATCTTTACGTGTACATTTGAGGAAGGGATTGAGTCACATGTTAGTTTTATGAATTATATTTGGACACTTGGATAAAATCTCACTGTCAGTCAACCGAAAAATTATACATAGATTAAAAATAATCTGATGTTATTTACTTACATTAAGGAAGTATGAAAGTCATATTGTTTTCCTACTGGTTTCTCCTGAATCATATTACTTATGGATAAAGGTGGGTATTTACAACCCTACTTAAAGCCAATTATATAGAGACACAACATTTGTGTGCTTGTCCCTAGGCTAAAACTGGAGGGCTTAACAGTCCCTTTTATCTCTCATTTCCTTAATTAGTTTCATTCCGAAGGACTAATAAAGGTATTTTAATAAAAACATATTGAGCAACTCAGATAAAAACAAAAGTACAAAATAAAAATACATTCTTGAAAATATTTAAATCAGTGAATTTCACTGGCTGTGTCAACCCACAGAGTGAGACTTTTTCCAAAGAAAATTCTGTTTTGAGCTCAAATCTGCAGACCCATGTTAAAAGCACTTTGACCGTTTGCAGTTTGCACTCACAGATAGGATTAATATGTTTTTGGAACCAAAGGCTGCTAGTCCCACCTCCAAGCTACTTCTAAAAGCCATGATATTAATACTTTTACCTGACTGACTGAGAGAAACAGTGTGGCTTAGTGGAGATAGAAGGCCTGGGAGTCAAAAGGACCTGGGGTTTAATCCCGGATCCACCACTTGTCTACTGTGTGACTCTGGGCAAGTCGCTTACCTTCTCTATGCCTCAAGTCCCTCATGTGAGCCCAATGTGGGACAGGGACTGTGTCCAACCTGATTATCTTGTTTCTACCCCAGTGCTTAGAACAGTGCTTGGCACATAATAAGTGCTTTACAAATGCCATTGTCATTATTATTATTAGAATTTAAGGTTCTCTCATCCCACCATTTTGGTCACACTCTCCATACTACTGGTATCCTGGATAGCCTCAGAAAAGGCTTCAGACTCCGGGCAGGCTGGATGGTGGAATGAGATAGGGAAGGCAAATCTATCAGCCCTCTTCAAACATCCCAAATCAAACATGCCTGCTCTACACAAATTCAGCCTAGCATTTTCCAGGCCTTCGAAGTTGAACAATAACAAAATGTACCAGTGGCAAATCTTCATTTCTTTATGTGGCTAATGGATCAAGAAAAGCTCAAGCTGTTCTGTAACAGGTGGTTTCTGTTGACTTTTTTCAGCCTAGCATCAGGTTTGCTTTGAATAGAAATACTAAACGAGATTCTCTTTAGTGCCTGGCTTTGACCTTGGTAGAATGTTAGTTGCTAAAATAGTACATTCACTTCTGCAAGATCCAGGGGGTTATAGGATGCATTACTTCTCTGTAAAATAGACTTTAATTATCCAAACAGTCACCCACATGATCAAACAGTGTCCATTCAGAAAAATAGGAAAATGATCTCAATTACATGCTTTCCTTTCTGGAAGGAGCATTCTAAAATAATGGATTTTTTTGTATTACCCATGTTAAACTAGTTTGAAAGCTTTGAATAGAAGCAACAACCCCTTTATAAGATTTTAAAATTCCTCAGTTTCCAATAACACTAAGTCCCTCTCCGAAATCTCGTGACTTTTATCCTTTGGCAAATTATAAGTAACACGGTTTGTGGTAAAGGTGAACATCTAATCATTTGTATTTTTGAACTGTTTGTCCTTAGCATGGAGTGTTATCATCAGTTCATGTTCACTGCATATCGAGAGGGTGCTTTAATGACAGAGAAGATGTCTGCTTTCAGAGAGAACCACTTTGTAGCATTCTTCATAATCCTGACAGTGCCTTGCACAACTTAGAATACAAAACAGGAGTGATTCAGTTATAGCAGTGTGGCTCAGTGGAACGAGCATGGGCTTTGGAGTCAGAGGTCATGGGTTCAAATCCCAGCTCTGCCAATTGCCAGCTGTGTGACTTTGGGCAAGTCACTTAACTTCTCTATGCCTCAGTTACCTCATCTGTAAAATGGGGATTAAGACTGTGAGCCCCCCGTGGGACAACCTGATCGTCTTGTAACTTCTGCAGCACTCAGAACTGTGCTTTGCACATAGTAAGCACTTAATAGATGCTATCGTTATTATTATTGTTATTATAGGCATAATGTATGAATTGATTTCATTCAAAGTTCTAACTAAATAGAGCACTGTACTAAATTCTTGGGAGAGTGCAATACAATAGAGTTGACTCCAAAAGAATAATTGTACCCAGAAATGTACTCTTCAACTATTGGCCAGATTGACTTGAGTGACTTGAGGTCAAAAAATATTTTTTAACCGTCACCTGCATGGTTTATCAGTGACATCAAGTGCCCCCCCCAGGACAAAAAGCAGGCTACAGATAGCCAAAGGGTGACTGCTATGAAAGAGCTATCTATTTGACAAGTAGAAGTAACATAAATGTCTGCATCATCCACCCTGGCAAGCTTGGAATATGAATAGATTTCTAATATAATGCAAAGTGATAGGAGTGTGTTAAACAAGCCACCTAGTAGTGTCAATTATGATTCCCTGGCAATGCTTCCAAATTCCAAGTAATGATGCAGGGTGTTTATCAGAAACATTCTTCTTCTTTAAGGGAGTGCTACATTAATCTGTAATGGAGTCCTGAGTTGATTTCTAAAAAAATGAAACTATCTTCAGCGACAAGGGCTTTTGACTTGACAGATGCACAACACAGACTAGGAACTTGAGAATACTACTGCATTATACAGATAATGTCGTTGAGAAAATATTTGCTCTATGTAGTTTTGTTTCTAGTAGTACCACAAGAATATTTAGCTTCTCATAGAAATGTTTTGTTCGTGGGCTGCCCCATTAGCAGATTAATTAATTTGGGTAAATACTTACTATGCACTTACTATGTGTCAAACATAGTACTGTACTAAGTGTTGGGGCAGAATCTCCATTTTACAGATGAGCAAACTGAGACACAGAGAAATTAAGTGACATCCAAAGTCACACAGCAGGCAGAGGTGGAATTAGAATCCACGTCCTTTGACTTTCAAGCCCCCTTTTTCCTCTCCTCCTCCCCATCCCCCCCACCCTACCTCCTTCCCCTCCCCACAGCACCTGTATATATGTTTGTACAGATTTATTACTCTATTTTACTTGTACATATTTACTATTCTATTTATTTTGTTAATGATGTGCATATAGCTTTATTTCTATTTATTCTGATGACTTGACACCTGTCCACATGTTTTGTTATGTTGTCTGTCTCCCCCTTCTAGACTGTGAGCCTGTTGTTGGGTAGGGACCCTCTCTATATGTTGCCAACTTGTACTTCCCAAGCACTTAGTACAGTGCTCTGCACACAGTAAGTGCTCAATAAGTACGATTGAATGAATGAAAAGCCCATTCTGTTTATACCAGGTCATGCTGCTTCTCAATCATATCTGAAGCGGTTTCAGACAAGAGACAGGGAAATTTTAATAACAGCAGTCTTTAAATAGGTGTTAGGCTGAATTATCCCCTCACATAATTGCTTTTGACTAGTTTATATATGCTATTAATGTATATTATACTATATTATTCATATATATTTATATATAATCCATTGCCACAGCAAAGGATAAACGTGATAAGTGAAAGGAAGCTTTAAACACTTTAAACACTTCACAACAAGAAGTGTTAACTGTATGTGCACTGTCTACAGTTGGCCATGCACCTCACCCTCACATCTTACCCTATATACACACCTCAGAAAGCACCAGAAATCATCCTATGAAGATTTGGCCATTGCTTTTGGTATTTTTTAAGTGCTTTTGTTCTTCCAATGAGCTTTCAGATTTCTTCTCATTTCATCTTTGCAACATCCCTCTGAGTTAGGGTGAGACAGGAATTATTGTGCCCATTTTACAGATGAGGAAACTGAAGCCGGAGAGTTTAAGTGACTTGCCCAAGGGCAGATAGAGCAGGCTAGTGGCAGAGCTAGGAAAAATGGTAAGATTTATTAGGGATTTATTTCCAGGCTGACCAAAAGTGGATGGTAAAGGCCACAATAATAGTTTGCATTTATATCATATCTTTCTCAGAACAGCAGAAAACAATTTTCCAGACATTTATTAATCCTTACAAGATTTTGGAAATCTTGCAAAATTTTGCAAAGGCAGATTTTGGCCTGTGGATGGTATTATTTTTTCACAGATGAAGCCTTTTAGATAGTTGTTGACATGGTGGAGGTCATTCAGTAGATCATATGTTGAGACTAGAATAGATTAGGTCTAGCCATCTATCTAAACAATACCATGTAAATGGTATTAATAATCATGAGACGCCTCATGGCCTAGTGGATAGAGGTCAGGCCTGGGAGTCAGAAGGACCTGGGTTCTAATCCCGGCTCCACCACTTGTCTGCTGTGTGACCTTGGACAAGTCACTTCTCTGTGCCTCGGTTACCTTATCTGAAAAATGGGGAGTAAGACTGTGAGCAACCAGATAACCTGGTAGCTGTCCTATTGTTTAGTACAGTGCCTGGCAAATAGTAAGCTGTTAACAAGTACCATAAAAATTTGATATTAATATCTGTCTTCCCCTCTAGACTGTAAGCTCATAGTGGGCAGGGAGCACGACTACCAACTCTGTTGTACTATACCCTCCCAAGTGCTTAGTACAGTGCTCTGCACACAGTAAGTGCTCAATACCATTGATGGATTGATTGTCTTACAGGACAGGCAGGAGGAGAATCAAGGAGCCTGGTTAATCCACAGACTAGACAATCCACCATAAATAATCAAGAGTTAACTTGACCTGCCAAGACAGATCCATTTTGCAGACCGGTACATATTTTCAGTCCTATTTATGAGGATGATCTAGATCTCCAACTGGCTCTACACATAATTTTAGAACTTGAAAGTATTTATGGAAGAGTATTTGGTCACCAAATTTTCATTAGCTCTTTGAAGTCTGTTCCCTCCCAATGTTCATCATTCCTAAAGTCTCTGCCTCTTCTCTCCCACATGCTCAAAATGAAAAGTTGGTACCTCTGCCTAGAAAATCCTCCTCTTGGGTGGTGGAAGGCATGTTCATCATCTCATTATAATGCTCTTGCCATCTGAATAAGACCCTTTCTTTGTCTATGATGAGGATGGTTCTATCTGTTCTCATCAGCATTACTGTAGGAGTCCTTAGTTCAGTGAATCGATGGTATTTATTGAGTGCTTACTGTGTGCAGAGCACTGTACTAAGCGTTTAAGAGAGAACAATACAATAGAGTTGGTAGATATGATCTCTGCCCTTAAGAAGCTTACAGTTTACAGTGTGCAGAGCACTGTACTAAGCACTTAGGAGAAAGCATTTAGCTTGGGGCAGTGTGCATAACCTTGGATTTCTCTAGCATTGGAGTCCCACATGTCCCATCTCAGGTTGTTGTAGTCTTCTATTTTGTTATGGTTTTGTTATGGTTATGTTACTGATGCATTTCCTGTTTTGCAGCCAATGGAAACTTTGCTGCAAGTCAATAACGTATTTAAATGACTGTCTCCCTCACTATATTGTTGTTAGCTAGGCCTACAAATGGCCACCAGGATGTACTGTAATGATGGTATAGCCTCCATCCTCACCTTTGGAATAAGTTGGAAAGGAATTGGCTCTTAGCCAATGAGACTAGACTATAAGCTCCTCCCCTAGACTGTAACCTCATTGTCAGCAGGGAATGTGCCTACCAACTCTATTTTATTGTACTCTCCCAAGTGCTTAGTACACTGCTCTGCACACAATAAGCACTCAATAAATACCATTGATTAAGGTTGAATCGCCCTGCCTCCCACCCCCACCTACCCGGGGGCAAGACCAAGCCAAACTCTGGTAGCAGGAGAAGAACACTTTCCTCTCTCTTTCCCTGGGAGCTGAGAAGGAGGTAGGAGGTTCTGACTGGTGCCTTGAGAGACCTAAGGCCTCTAGTTATTTCACTCACAGAGAACAACACTGTGATAAAAAGGAAGGTCAATGTGGGTTAACGTTGTTAAAGGACTCATTGGTGGATAACTTTAGCCTGGCTTTAAACCCAGGTTTTCAGAGGTCCTTCTAGACTGAAAGCTCACTATGGACAAGGAACATGTCTACCATTTCTGTTGTTCGGTTTTTTTTTTTAGTATTTGTTATGCGCTTACTGTGTGTCAGGCACTGTACTAAGTGCTGGGGTGGATACAAGCAGATCGGATTGGACATAGTCCCTGTCCCACATGGGGCTCACAGCCTCAATCCCCATTTTACAGATGAAGTCACTGAGGCATAGAGAAGTGAAGTGACTTGCCCAAGGTCACACAGTAAACCAATGGTGGAGCCAGGATTAAAGCCCATAACCTTCTGACTCCCAAACCTGTGCTCTATCCACTAGGCCATCCTAGTACATCTATTGTACTTTCCCAAGCACTTAGTACAGTGCTCTGCACACAGTAAGCACTCAATAAATATCAATGATGATTATCTCAAACAGCTCAGGCCTGAATTCCACATTGCCAGCCAATTTGAACAAATTTCTGTGAAGAGTATCTATTAAGCAGTTCTAAAATCATTCAGGACCTGTAGACCTTGTGAGTCTTTCTTGAAATATTCTGGGTTCGTTTCCCTCTATGTTCCAAAAGAAATACTGTTTTGGGGTTTTTTGCCTGTTTGTGGGTGTCACTCAGAGCCACTGGAAGTTATAGTGTCTTCTTTAGGAGCAGCAAGTGGGAGGCTTTAAGCCCATTCCTGCTTTGGATAGTGTTGAACCTAGAGTGGTCAATCCACTTGGCCCTAGTTTGATGATATACAGCAAAGCAATCCCAAATTCAGTCCTCAGGGAACCCAGATTCTCCTCTGAAATCTAATAACTTTAAGCTCCTTCAGGGCAGGGATTTTGTCTTCCAACTCTATTGTCCTCTCCCAAGTGTTTAGTACAATGCTCTGCACATAGTAGGCCCTCAAAAAATACAATTGAAGGTAATGTTGGCGATTCTTATGAATGGGTGAGTTGGAGGTACAGCTGAGCATTTGGGCAACATTCTTCAAGTGGGCTAGGCAGTGTTCACAATGCCAGATTGTAGGGCAGGGCACCGATTGGGTGAGGCATTGAGAGAGCAGGAAATGAACAAAAATGGAACTGTAGCTGACCTGTTGCACTTCAGAAGGAGTTATTTTTTGGTGAAAACTTCCCTCTACCATAGATCCCAATCTTGCCTCTGCCCATTACAGGGGTCTACATTGTTAAGATGAATCTTCAGCCTATTAGTGGTATATAACTCTAACAAAAATGAGAGAATAAAAGCCTACTTAGAGTTAATTGGCATCTCTTAACTGCTACACTTTTAAAATTTCTCAGGACTTTTGTCAACAGGCTGTGTGGTCTAGTATTGCCTTTCAGTAATACTTACCTTCTCAATCTAAGGCTGTCAGCTAGAATTTTAATTTATAACTAATTCTATTTCCTAGTCCCTTACCCTTCTAAAATTACCATTTTAGGACTAAATAATATGAAAAGCACAATAAAATAGGTCAAGTGGATGGCTTCCAGATACCTGCCACCTTTTCAACTCCTTTCACCTCCTTGACAGTGAAGCATCCCTAAATGAGGTTTATTTACTCTGTTTACCCAATGAGACTGAGCCTTACATATTAATTTATCTGCTTGATCTATGCATAAGAGGGCAGTCTCTTCAGATGTTAAAAGAATTAACCTTTCAACTGAGATGGGCCCTTATTGTTGGTCATAGCTTTATGGCTCTAATTTTGATTAATTGCATATGGAGGATTTTTTTTTTCTTTTTCCCCTAGATTAGCCTTGCAAATCGTCATCATTAGTGAGTAGATGGGTAGTGAAGAATGTTCATTTCATTTTTTTTCATTTCTGTGAACAGCCAACTCTAAATTATGAGCTAATTAAGGGGAGAACAGACAAGGATAACTGAAACCCACAGGTAATCCCAAATCCTATTTTACCCAATAATTGGAACCTTTCCCCCAACGAACCTTTTATCAAAGAGTGTAGCAAAACTCACTGGCAGCAAAACTCATCTATTTTTATTTCTCCTCTCCCATTCTAAGTGGCAAATGTTAATAAGCAATGAAATTGCCTAAAAGTCAAGTCAGCAAAAGAGAGAAAGAGGAGAATAAAAGGGCCTGAATGATCCACAGGCTAGACAGTTAGCTCCAAATTATCAAGAGTTAATTTACCTCCTGCAAGACACACTAGAAAACTTATTTTATGGACTGGTAAATATTTTCAGTCCTAGCTATAAAACTATTTATATTATACCTTTGACTGATTTTACAGGTAACTTCAGGACAGCCTAGAAAGTATTTATGGAAGATTATTTGGCTGCCACATTTTCAAAACTCACACACTTGCCACTCTGCCCATTCCTGGATGTATTTGCTATCTCAAATTACTCGGGTCTCATGCTCATCCATACACATCACTGAAACCTTTTCTCAAATCATCATCACCAGTGGTATTTATTCTGAACCTGCTGAATTCAGAGCATTGTACTAAGCGCTTGGGAGAGTATATCGGAAGCAAACAAACAAAAACATTCCCTGCCTTCGAGGGGTAGATATGCAGACATAAATTATCTACCAATAGTGGGGGCAGTAGGAAGACCAAGAGTATAAAGGCTAAGATAAAATTGTTGAATAAAAATAGAGTATACAGTTGAATACATAATCACCCAGGTCTCCGATTACATGTTGATTATGTTCTTGATGAACAAATGCTCTTAAGCTTCATCTATGCACTCGAGCCTGAAACCCCTAGCTTCTTAGGTACTCACACACACACACACACACACACACACACACACACACCCAGGCACTTACGTCCATATCCTTATGCTCTGTTGCTTCCCCTACCTGTAAATTATCTTAATGTCTATCTCCCCCACCACATCGCAAGCTCCTTGAGGGTAGGGATCATATCTACCCTCCCAAGAGTTTAGTACAGTGCTCTGCACAGAGCAAGTGGAAGCAGCGTGGCTTAGTGGAAATCAATCAATCGTATTTATTGAGCGCTTACCGTGTGCAGAGCACTGTACTAAGTGCTTGGGAAGTACAAGTTGGCAACATAGTAGAAAGAGCATTGACTTGGGAGTCAGAGGTCATGGGTTCTAATCCTGGCTCTGCCACTTGTCAGCTGTGTGACTTTGGGGAAGTGACTTCACTTCTCTGTGCCTAAATTACCTCATCTGTAAAATGGGAATTAAGACTATGAGCCCCACGCAGGACAATCTGATTACCTTGTATCTACCCCAGCGCTTAGAACAGTGCTTGGCACATAGTAAGTGCTTAACAAATACCATTATTATTGTATTATTAATAATAATAATAAGATTTGGGTATTGGGGATTAAGTGGTGAAGACTTGTTGAATAAAATGGGATATTAGGTGGGTTTTGAATAGGGGGAGAGCTTGGTTTGACATATTTTGGGACAAAGGAAGTTTAAGGCCAGTGGAATGATGTGAGCAAGGGGATGGAAGTGAGAGAGTCAAGAATGAGGTATAGTCAGAAGGTTAGTTTGGGAGGAACAAAGTGGCCAAGCTGGGGAAGTAATGGGTGAAGAGTGCAGTTATGTAACTTGGGGAGAGTTAAGCACTTAGTACAGTGCTAAGTGCTTAGTACAGTGCTAAGCGCTTAGTACAGTGCTCTGCACATAGTAAGCACTCAATAAATACGATTGATGATGATGAGAGTTGGAGGCAAATCTAAGGTTTCCTATGTCAGGTTGGTTCATAATCTAGACTATAAGGTCATTGCAGCCAGGGCATAGGTCTACCAACTCTCTTGTAGTGTACTCTCCCAAGCACTTAGTACAGGGCACTGCACACAGAAAGTGCTCAATAAATACCATTAATTTATAATTCAGTTTTCTCCAGATGTATTGTCAGTCCATATCACTGTGCTGACTCCACATTCCTTTGGCAGTAATGTCCAGTTTATTGATAGGACGGATTCATTTCTGTGGTTTCTAACATGTGTAATGTCCTTAATATGACCTCAGTCGTTTTTCCATATGCCATTCTCTGTCAGGTGTTTGTCCTTATCAGTTTTTCGTGAAAACTTCAATCGAAGGTATTGTAATCATCTTGTCTGCTGTGACCATTCATGCTGAGCAAAGAGAACTTCCTCAAAATATTTTAACTGTTCACTGTCCCTTACTATAGGTTCTTCCACATGTATTTGTCAAGGAATAGCTGTGGACCTGTTTCCATTATTTTTGTAACTACCAGCCAGGCTCAACTGAGGGTCTGCGTCATATCTTTCCCTTGGTTATAAGCTGGATGCTGTTTCTCCTCCACTCTGTGAGGCTCTTCCTTACTATTAGCTCATCAACAAAGACCATTATTTATTTATTTTATTTTTTTCCAGTTACAGATCTCTTTCATCCTTATTCCCTACACACTGGTTTTCAGGTTTTCAGTAGTCTATCCAGAAGGATTTTAGTTAGAATTTTCCAGCTGTAGAAAGGAGAGGGATTCCCTGATAATTTCCACAGTCAACTGTCTGATTTTCTTTCTGAAGACGGTGATTAAGCTGGAATCTTTAAAATACTGTGGTATTTCTTCAGTGTTACAAATACAGAGATAGAATCTAAACTGAATTCCATGCTGACTTCAATAGAAGGCTGCAGGAATGCTATCCGACCTAAATGCCTTACCATTTTTCTTGACTTTGACTTCAGTAGCTACTACCTCAAAAGTCAAAGTCACATTCTAATTTTGGCCATTTTTTTAATGTTTTGAAGGTACTCCTCAATGGGGGAAGGTGTTTGCTGAAGATCTTTACAAGGTTCCCCTGTCTGTGAAGAGGTAGGCCTATTCACAGCCGTTCTGTAGGAACGTGTACAACAGTGTATGGCTTCTTCAAAGATGGGTAGAAGCCCTTAGTTTGGAGGCGGCTAGTTTATTCCTGCTTTTCTTCAGCCTGATCACCCCACCACTGATCATGTATATTTCTTAGCTTGATCTGCATATCCTGCTGCAGGTTCTTATAGGTCTCCATTTTACTATAATCATGAGGCACTGCAAGGTATGGCGTAGTGCTGGATTAATGCAGGGGGGTCATGGGACTGAAACCTAGGGCCTTGGGTTGGGGCGGGCAGTTGTCCTGAACACCTCATAATACAACCCCAGTCATCAGAGCTGCCACCCCTCAAGCACAGCCAGATAGAGGAGGCTTTTCCTTTAGTCATGCCCCAACTCACAATGGGCACTTCCTCCCCTCCCTGTAGCTCTGTCTTGTTGATAGGGACAACATCCAGAAAGCACACGGGAGCCACATGCTAGGTGGAAAGAGGGCGAGGGCGAAGAAGTTTTACTCCCTTGTAAGACTAAGTGGGAATGTCAGGGCCCATCGGACATATCTGTGGAGGGAATAATCGAATACGGTAGATTATATCCCCGGGAGGTTGTATCATGGGGCGATGGTAATCTTCAGTTATGTTTGTACCTGAATAGAAACACAGCTCACAGAAACAGGAGCTGAGTACACCTTCTGCATAGGTCTCTCCTATAAGCGCTTAGTACAGTGCTTTGCACTCAGTAAGCACTCAATAAATACGATTGAATGAAAAAATATGATTGAATGACTATTCAGAGCAACATCACTCAAGTGCTGAATTTGCATTAAGATAGGTCTTTGTTAATTCATTCATTCAATCATATTTATTGAGCACCTACTGTGTGCAGAGCACTGTACTAAGCGCTTGAGAAGTATAAGTTGGCAACATATAGAGACGGTCCCTACCCAACAACGAGCTCACAGTTTAGAAGGGGGAGACAGACAACAAAACAAAACATGTAGACAGGTGTCAAAATCGTCAGAACAAATAGAATTAAAGCTATATGCACATCATTAACAAAATAAATAGAATAGTAAATATGCACAAGTAAAATAGAGTAATAAATCTGAACAAATATATTCAAGTGCTGTGGGGAGGGGAAGGAGGTAGGGTGGGGGGATGGGGAGGAGGAGAGGGAAAAGGGGGCTCAGTGTGGGAAGGCCTCCTGGAGGAGGTGAGCTCTCAGTAGGGCTTGGAAGGGAGGAAGAGAGCTAACTTGGCCTCTCCCAACTGCCCAGTGGCAGAAGCAACCAACTGATATCTCTAGGTCTGCCTGTAAAGCAAAGCAAATGCCCTAATAATTTCCAATAGCAATGAAGAGAAAAAGCATTTCTCTAAGGATTTGGACCTCCAGAGATACTGGATGTCTGTATGAGCGAGCAGCATGGCCTAATGGATATAGCACAGGCCTGGGAGTCAGAAGGACCTGGGTTCTAATCCTGCTCTGCCACTTGTCTGCTGTGTGACCTTGGGCAAGTTGTTTAACTTCTCTGTACCTCAGTTATCTCACCTCTAGAATGGGGATTAGAACTGTGAGCCCCATTTGGGACAGGGACTGTTGTCAAACCTGCTTAGCTTGTATCTACCCCAAGCACTTAGAACAGTGCTTGACACAAAGTCAGCACTTAACAAACACCGTCATTATTATTATTATTATTATACCAAAGGGACAAAGTTGATCAGTGTGGAAGATTTCATAGAGAAGCAGCATGGCGCAGTGGAAAGAGCACTGGCTTTGGAGTCAGAGGTCATGGGTTCAAATCCTGGCTGTGCCAATTGTCAGCTGTGTGACTTTGGGCAGGTCACTTAACTTCTCTATGCCTCAGTTACCTCATCTGTAAAATGGGGATGAAGACTGTGAGCCCCCAGTGGGACAACCTGATCACCTTGTAACCTCCCCTGTGCTTAGAACAGTGCCTTGCACATAGTAAGTGCTTAATAAATGCCATTATTATTATTATTATTATTATTATTATTATTATTATTTCAGTGTAGATAGCAATGCTGAAATATGGAAAACATAGTATTTGGAAGCTCTAGAGTAGCTGCCTGCTTCTGTTCAGTAAATTTGCCAAAATAATAACAACAATAATAATAATAATTGTATTTATACCATATTATATGCCAAGCACTGTTTTAAGTGCTGGGGTAGATAAAAGGAAATAAGGTTGTCCCACGTGGGGCTCACATTTTTTAATCCCCATTTTACAGATGAGGTAACTGAAGCACAGAGAAGTTAAGTGACTTGCCCAAGGTCACACAGCAGACAAATGGCAGAGTTGGAATTAGAACCCATGTCCTCTGACTCCCAACCCCATGCTCTTAACACTAGGCCACGCTGCTTCTCTGAAGCATCATCCTGCAATCATCAACAATAACTTCCGTCTCCCTGATAAGAGAAAATATCATTGGTAATAATTGTCATGCCAAGCCCCGTACTAAGCTCTGGGGTTGATCCAAGATAAACAGTCCCTGTCCCACAGGGAGTTTGTGGTCTAAGCAGGAGGGAAACCAGGTATTGAATCCCCATCTTACTGATGAAGTAACTAAGGCACAGAGAAGTTAAGTAACTTGGCCAAGGTCACACAGAGCAGGCAAGTGGTGGAGGCAGAATTAGAACCCAGGTCCATTCATTCATTCAATTGTATTTATTGAGCACTTACTGTGTGCAGAGCACTTTACTAAGCGCTTGGGAAATACAAGTCGGCAACATATAGAGACGGTCCCTACATAACAGTGGGCTCACAGTCTAGGAGGGGGAGACAATCAACAAAACAAAACAAGTAGACAGGTGTCAATACCATCAGAATAAATAGAATTATAGCTATATACACATTAATAAGATGAATAGAATAGTAAATATGTACAAGTAAAATAAATAGAGCAAAAAATCTGTACAAACATATATACTGGTGCTGTGGGGAGGGGAAGGAGGTAGGGCGGAGGGGATGGGGAGGAGGAGAGGTAAAAGGGGGCTCAGTCTGGGAAGGCCTCTTGGAGGAGGTGAGTAGGGCTTTGAAGGGAGGAAGAGAGCTAACTTGGTGGATGTGCAGAGGGAGGGCATTCCAGGCCAGGGGGAGGACGTGGGTCGGGGGCCGATGGCGGGACAGGCTAGAACGAGGCACAGTGAGGAGGTTAGCGGCAGAGGAGCGGAGGGTGCGGGCTGGGCTGTAGAAGGAGAGAAGGGAGGTGAGGTAGGAGGGGGCGAGGTGATGGAGAGCTTTGAAGCCGAGAGTGAGGAGTTTTTGCTTGATGCATAGGTTGACGGGCAGCCACTGGAGATTTTTAAGGAGGGGAGTAATGTGCCCATTGCATTTCTGTACAAAGATGATCCAGGCAGCAGCGTGAAGTATAGACTGAAGTTGGGTCCTTTGACTCCCAGGTCTATGCTCTTTCTATTAGGCCATGCTGTTACCCCATACACCCAAGACCTTAACAATGGAAATCTCAATGATTACATCACTGTCTGACAGCAAGGTTTGAAGGGTGTATGGATTTTTGCAGCTTTGAGCATACTGCATGTGCTAATATGCATTTGCTGCTAGCTAAATTCTTAGGCCAGGTGTCCTGTGTTCTCTCTTCTGGGATAAACAGATCCATTTTAATGTCTGAAGGTGGATCTGAGCCAATTTGATTTGCTTCCAATATTCATGGCACTCTGGTGACATCCTCAATTAGATGGACACTATTCTTGGAATGGTGAATCTTGAGAAGACTGAGAGCCCCGTGGCCTGAGAGTCAGAAGGTCATGGGTTCTAATCCTGGATCCACCACTTGTCTGCTGTGTGACCTTGGGCAAGTCACTTCACTTCTCTGTGCCTCAGGGTACCTCATCTGTAAAATGGAGATTGAAACTGTGAGCCCACATGGGACAGGAATTGTGTCCAACCCTATTTGCTTGTAACCAGCCCAGCACTTACTACTGTGCCGGGCACATAGTAAGCACTTAAACAAATACCATCATTATTATTATTATTCCTCACCATAGAAGAAAAGAATTAGGTGATTAGATGCCCCTTCCACAGTACCAATTTTGGAAAGGCATCAAGTCAATTCTCCTTTGAGGGAATTTTTGGCCTTAAAAAAAGACACAAGTGTACTTTTTAAATTCATCAATAAATATGCACAGGGAATTCCCACTGGTGCCGAACTGCTGATGCATCTTTTTGTTTCAAAGATGTCTGCAATTTATGAAAAAGATTCATGGAAATGCTAAGCTTTCTGATATTTTAGCAAATGACATCACAAAAGGCAATATTTGTTGGCAAGTTTTTCTCTCATTTTTAGAATCCTCAGCAAGTGAGTCTAAATGGATAACGATTACCACTGATGCTTTTGCTAAGAGCAGTTGAGCAAGAGTTTCTTCAATTCTTAATCACTTTTGTAATGATCAACATTTATTCAATTAGATATGTAAATCAGGTCTGAAATGCTTTCACACCTGTTTCTTCCAGCTGTCTGCTAGGCTGGCTCTTGTGACATCTGCAGAGAATTGGCAGTTCACGTTCCAGCCCTTAGAATCATGGGAAAAGCCCAGTTGTGATTACCCTACTTTTATAGTCACAGCACAACCAAGAGACCATGTCAAGTGTTACAGAGAAACTTGGGTAATGCATAATATTTTTGTACTAGAATTCCATTTTTAACTGTTGAATGCTCTCTCTTTGAAAAACAACCCTTTTTTATCCTTTTGAGCATGACATACTGCCTCCACTCAGAGCCTATGGACCCATTTGGATTCAACTCTAGCAGGGGAGGGAAGAACATGAGCAGCCATTCTTCGAATCCCTCTCCCTTACACCTTTCAGCCCCTCAACCAAAACCTAAGGGTTTAGAAACTAAGCTTCTGCTCAGAAGCTGGTAACATATGCAGCCTCTCCTGGATCGCTGCCCAATTCAATCTGAAATTCTGGACCCTGGAGCCATCTGTCCCCAACATTGCCACCACCAGGGGAGTTTGCTTTGCTTGTTCCTGTTATAGCTGGTATTTCCCAGAGTTACCCAGCCATGGTAAAGTCACTTAAAACAAAACCTAAAGCACTTTTTCTGCTGCCTTTGCTTTCAAGAACACAGACTTCTGATTTTCCCCTTTATATCTGGAAAGGCATCTTCTAGAAGTAGGGGTTTGTATTTATTTCAGAGTTTGAAACTTCAATTATGCTGCCACTAAGGATGTATTTCAAGAAAAGGCAATCAGGTTTTCTTGCTTGTTGTTAAATACTGACCCATTTGGATGATAGTTTCCATTATCTACTCTTATTTCATCTGTTTTATGCAAATTTGAAGTAGATGCATTTTAAATCCTCCATGAAACAAAATGGTCCTGTTGATAGGTAGTCCAGAGACTTTAGTTCTTTTGTTTTTATTTTTTTTAATAGGACACTGGTATAAATTGTATAACCGAACACCCAATTTCATTCTTGGCTTCTTATTACTGGGATATTCACGTTTTACTTCTGCACGCTTCTTGTAGTGTTCAAATCACTATGGTGTTCCAAAGACATACATCAGTGTTCAGGATCTCATTTAATGTGGTACAGCACTGGAATTACTCTCTTACTGATTTCCACTTTCTGTAATGAGGATCCTAACTTAATCTCTCAATATATGTTCATGGTATTTACCATTGTACTTCAGGGATACATTAGTTACTTTGTAACCAATCTGCTACTATGGCTTATTCTGGTCATATCTTAGAACAGTGCCCCCAGCGCTTAGAACAGTGCTTTGCACATAGTAAGCACTTAATAAATGCCATTATTATTATTATTCTTGCCTTTTTTTTTTTTACTTCTATTGAATTTCAAAGCAGATGCTTGAAGTGCAAAATGCTACTTAAGTAAACCACATCACTGAAAAATCAGGTTTGCCTAAAAAAAAATGCCCACACTAACTTGAAAAGCTCCTTCCAAAGCAGAGAGCTGTGAATCTCTTAATAAGTTCTGCTATCAATTTTGAACTGGAGACATGTTTAATAGTGATGCAGTAGCAGTTGTAATGGGAGTATTTACTCTAAAGGGTGCCAGGTTGTTCATTCTATTTCAGCATATTATTCCAACCTAGCAGTTTAGCAACCAAATAATCTGTTTATCACTCTCCATTAGTATTGTCTTTTGCAAGTAGACCTTTATGACTGTGTATTATGAAGCGTATTTTATTTTAACCTGGTGACTGTCAAAGCCAACTGGAAGAATACGGGACTGGAAAGATACATTCATTTACATAAATTGGTGCTAAACATTAGAGAGCATCTCCCTGAGCATCTTGTTTTAAGCCTCATGAAGCATACTAGTTGTTCTGAAGTAGTTTACCGTAGTCTCTTCTGCAGGAGCATTGCCCATTTTTGAGTCATTGGAGATGATTTACCCTCTTTATGTGTATGTACTTAAAGACATGGAATGTGCCAAACTAAAGTAGGAATGAATCCACCAAATCTGGTTTTCTGCTTCTGGAAATATCCAAAAGAAAGCTGGAAAACTTGTCTTAATCATTAATAATAATTTTGAAATTTTATAGATAGGAATGTTCCAATCTAAATTATATCCCGTTGATATTCCTGAAGAATTTGATTAGTCTGGTGATTGACAGGAGGGTCAGGCTGGGAAAGAAGAGCAGAAAGAAAGGTTGGAAAAGCACAGTGGAAACCAGACATAAACAATGTAATTTAGCAGTGAATTGTTGGAAGAGTATCATTGAAGTCATACCAACTTGGAGGCAGCAATTGGAAAAAAAGCATTCTTGAGGGAAAGCTTATGCAAAAATTAAGATACCAAGAGAAAATAGACATGCATGTGGCAAATGCTTCATCATGGCAATGAACTATTTGTATTGTTAATATTCAGTCCAACAGTGGTATTTATTGAATGCTACTAATATGCAGAGCACTGTACCAAGCACTTAGGAGAGTACAATAAACGTGGTAGAAGTGATCCCTGCTCACAAGTAGTTTACAAGCTTTAGTAGTTTACTGAAAATGTGCAGACTACAGAAAATGTAGAAAGAGTTTTTGGTGTTGCATTAATCTTTTCAGCCCATGTGGATAGAATCTGGATCTAATTTATTGTTCATTTATCAGATTGTTTGACATAATAACACCCTGGATAGGAGATAAATCTGGACACTAGATGTTCTAGAATTGAAAAGAAAAAGATGAAGATCCTTGGTATGTTGTGCCCACAGTCATCCATCTTCATTTCCAAAGCTGATTTCTGACTGATTCTCAGCTGTGATAGAAGTAAAATTCCTTAATAAATAAAATTCCATAAGTTCCTCTAGACTGTAAGCTCCTTGTGGGAAGAGGTCTTGTCAACCAACTCTGTTATAATGTTCTCTCCCAAGCACTTAGTACAGTGCTGTGCACACGGTAAGTGCTCAGTAAATACCACTGATTGATTGATAAATGAGTGAGCTTTGCCTAACTCTGCAAATGAATGCCCCTTTGAAATAAATGCAGGAAAATATATTGTTCTGATATTTCTGTTTGTTTACAAAGAATGAGAATCTGGCCTATCAAATATGTTGGTCTCTCTTCTTAATAAAGCCCATTTGATAATTGGATTTGAGGGGAGCTTTAGGAATTTCATTTATTACCCTTCGCCAACTACAAAACAAGGAAAAAATATAGTCTTAGGGTTTAACTTTGTGAATATTTCCAGATGAAATGTCATCCATATGACTCTGATTCATTGGTGGAGTAAGAGCTCTGCACACAGTAAGTGCTCAATAAATACGATTGACTGAAATTGGCCCAATTGTGGGGAGGGAGTGAAGGGATGAGGAAAAAATTGTGAGGTCGCCTTTGAGAAGCAGCATGGTCTAATGGAAAGAGCAGAGAACTGGGAATTAGAAGATCCATTTTTTTAATGGTATTAAGCATTTACTATGTGGCAAACACTGTACTAAGCACTGGAATAGATACAAGATGATCAGGTTGGACACAGTCTATGTCCCACCTGGGACCCACAGTCTTAATTCCCATTTAATTACAAATAAGGTAACAGGCATAGATAAATTAAGTGATTTGCCCAAGATCACACAGCAGACAAGTGACAGAGTTAGGATTAGAACCCAGGTCCTCTGACTCCCTGGCCCATGCTCTTTACACTAGGTCACATGGCTTCTCACATTTCTGCCCTGATTCTGCTTGCTGGGTGTCCTTGGGCAAGTCACTTAACTTCATGATGCCTCAATTTTCTCAGCTATAAAATAGAGATTCAATTCCTGTTTTCCTTCCCCTTTAGACTATGAGCCTCATGTCATAAGCCTCACTTCTAGACTGTGAGCCCGCTGTTGGATAGGGACCGTCTCTATATGTTGCCAACTTGTACTTCCCAAGCGCTTAGTACAATGCTCTGCAGACAGTAAGCACTCAATAAATACGACTGAATGAATGAATGAATGAATGTGAAACAGACTGTCCAATCTGATATTCAATCAAGGAATTTATTTAATGCTTACTGCCTGTCCTAAGCACCTAAGCAGTTGGTAGACATGATACCTGCCCACATCTAGTAGGTTATCTTGTATCTACCCCAGGACTTTGCACAAGACTTGGTATAGAGTAAATGCTGAACAAGTATCACCATTATTACTATTGACTCTGTCTGAGCAGGCCACGTGCAAGATGTTTCTGGCTGTGCTGCTGTTTGTGGAGGGGAATACAAAGTGGAATTTGCTCATCTGAATGGAGAGTTAAATATAAAGACCTTTGAATAGCTCTATATCTACATAGCCTGTAATACCCCCTCATTCCGTTTTTGCCTATGACATGAGTGGTCTCTCCCAAATGACTCATATTTCTAAATCCCTTCGGATAAGGACACACAGAGATATTCTGTTCCATCCCCAGATTGGACCCTTAACCCCAATTAACTGCCTTGAAATGTTTTCTACTGGTCACGGGCATACCAGGCAAGAGAGTGGGGATGTTTTTTGGAGGGTTTTGGGGTTTTTTTTAACTGGTATTTATTAAGCACTTACTGTGTGCCAGGCCCCTTTCTAAGGGCCGGGGAAGATACAAGCTAAGCAGGTTGGACCCAGTCCATATCCCCTATGGGACTCACAGTCTTAAATCACCATTTTACAGATGAGGTAACAGAGGCCCAGAGAAGTGAAGTGACTTGCCCAAGGTCACACAGCAGACAAGTGGCGGAGCCAAAATTAGAACCCAGGTCCTTTGAGTCTCAGGCCTGTGCTCTTTCCATTAGGCAGCACTGCTTTCAGAGAACATCTCCCACAGATGTTCAAATAATGGACAAATAACAGGAGGGTTTGACACAACTTTAATGGGAGAGCTTGGAAAGCTTTGACCAAGAAGTGGCCCAAAACATAAGGAGATGGGGGATATCCAGGACAGACCTGGAACACCTGCCTCTGTATATGTGGTTAGAGGGAAATGCACCCACAGGGAGAATCGGAAGGGTTGGCGGAGGAAAAAACTGAAGAGACTTTTCCAGAAGAGAGAAACAGAGGCATTATTCAGGTAGCAGTGCAGGAAAATGGAGGGTTTGATTGAACCTCAAGACAGGAAACATAGGTTAAAGTAAGTCTGAGGGTGGGATGCAGAAGAATAGAAACCCAAAAGCACCTCTTTTCAGAGTGTCAGCTGCCAAAGGATTTTTGTATAAGTAAAGACTGTATGACCATTTTGAAGCAAAAGGCCAGACCTCACAATGTGGGGTTGTGCTGGACCTTAATTTGTTGTGGGAAAACCCTAAATGAGGGAATTTCAGCAGAAAGCGTGGAAGTGGCCATGTGGTCATGGGGGGCAGAAAGTGATGGTTTCTTGAAGAGAATAGTATTGTAATTTTCATTTTTTATGTAAATCATTATGAGCTAGTTTGAAATTGTTCCTTTCTATAACCTAAAATTAAGGTAAATTTTCTCTTCTTCCCCACTGCCTCTGAGGATGGGACTAGCTTGAATGACTGTCACAGTTCACTGCTAGAAACTGTGTTTCACATGTCTTTTAAAATGCTCTGCACTCCCTGTTGCATGTGGGAGAGAGGGCACGGACGGTTTGCCGTACTAACTGCTTCTGCATTTTGTTTTTGTCCATTTTTCTCATTTTTCCCAGCCAAGGTGGGTTGTGATGAACTCTTCCTTAATGGTGCACTAGCCACAGTTTAGGACCTCATTGTTGTAATCCTGAACTGCCATTTAATATTGCTTATGACTCATAGCAACATAGGTGAAACTGCTTAGAAAGCTGGTTGTGCCTTCTGTGGTGAGTCACAGAGAAGGTTGGATGTTACCTGAGCTCTATAAACCTTCAGTTTTGCATTAAGCTTGATAACCTCCTGTTGCCAAACTGGGTGTTGATCTGCCAAAAATCAGATAGATTGACTGCGGTCACATTTGATATTCAGGTAGGACAAGGGTAACTTTATTCTTCAGTGGCCTGTCCAAAATAATTTCAGAAATATCTTGATAGCCGTAGTGAATATCATTTATTAATTGATCGTGAAAATAATACTATTCTCCAAAAATGTATTATTTCATATAGATGATAATGATTGAAAGAAAATGGACCTGGGTCCTAATCCCTGTTCTGCCACTTGACTGCATTCATTCATTCAGTCATATTTATTAAGCACTTACTTTGTGCAGAGCACTGTACTAAGCGCTTGGAAAGTACAATTCAGCAACAAATAGAGGAAATCCCTACCCAACAACAGGCTCACAGTCTAGAAGGAGGGAGACAGACATCAAAACAAACAGGTAGAAGTGTGACCTTGGGCAAATCACTTAACTTGGTTTGCTGATACCATCTGATTCATAAACTCCACCTTGTTGCATTCAATCACTGCATGTAAATCAAACTCCTCCCATCCCCTTTGTGCCCACCTTGCCCTTTTCTGTTCCTAGCCAATTAATAATAATAATTAGTAGTAGTAGTAGTATTGTACTTGTTAAGCACTTACTATGTACCAAACCAAACAACTTATTTATCTATGGTTTGGTTTCCTCACCTGTAAAATGAGGATTAAGTGCCTGTTCTCCTTCCCCCTTATACTGTGTCTGGCCTGATTATCTCATATCTACTTCAGTGCTTACTTAGTACGGTGCTTTTCACATAATAAGTGCTTAAATATTATTATAATTGGTTGCTCTTTTGCTGAGGTAGATAGCCTGACAAAATCTGCACCTATATGAATGTCCCTCCCCATTTTACAGATGAGGTAACTGAGGCCCAGAGAAGTGAAGTGACTTGTCCAAGGTCACACAGCAGATCTGTGTCAGTGTCAGGCTTGGAACCCAGGTCCTTCTCACTCCCAGGCCCACGCTCTACCCACTTAGCCGTGCTGAATCCCTCTCCCCATTCCCTTTTCTGCCCTCTGTGCTATATGGCACGGTTTGGGGTTCCTGCTTTAACTTTGAATAATAACCTTAGCAGCTATCATTAACAGCCACTTCCCTGCCCCTACCCAGGCCACGGGGCTAAAGACAAGGGGTGAGTGGCAGGGATCAGGGAGGCCCTGGCAGTGTTGGTGCTAGCTGTTGTAGTGGCCGCTGAGGTCAGAATTAAAGGACACATTACCAAATCCAACCTACCCTGGATACTGAACTGTATACTGGACTTTGAAATGTTTATAACTACTCCTTTGGTATTTTACATTTAAGCTCATCGGGTTCTTGTGTTTGATATTTTGAGAAGCAGCGTGGCTCAGAGGAAAGAGCATGGGCTTGGGAGTCAGAGGTCATGGGTTCAAATGCCGGCTCTGCCACTTGTAAGCTGTGTGACCTTGGGCAAGCCACTTAACTTCTCTGTGCCTCAGTTACCTCATCTGTAAAATGGGGATTAATATTGTGAGCCCCACATGGGACAACCTGATCACCTTATACCCCCCAGCGCTTAGAACAGTGCTTCACACGTAGTAAGCGCTTAACAAATGCCATTATTATTATTATTATTATTATTAAAGGACAAAGAGAAGAAAAGTTGTACTAGATACTACAGCCCTCAGGGAGAGCTGGGTGGGGTGGGGTGGGACTGAAAAAGCAGCTTGTTATATAAGGGAGGGCAGGAGTGGAGAGAGAGAAGGGAGTTAAAAATGAGAGATGGTATTAGACACCTTCTAGACTGTGAGCCCGTTGTAGGGTAGGGGTTGTCTCTCTTGCTGAATTGTACTTTCCAAATGCTTAGTACAGTGCTCTGCACAAGTAAGCACTCAATAAATTCAATTGAATGAATGACTGAATCTAGAAATCCACTGTGAGCAGCACACTTCCAGGAAGGTCAAGGACCAGATTGATTTGTATCTATTCCAGCTCTTAGAACAGAGCTTGACTCAGGGTAAATGCTTAACAGATACCATAAAAAGGAGGTGGGGGGGGGGGGCGGGGGGGGGCGGTAACTGCTCTGTTGGATAACTTGTCCTAGATGTAAGGTTTTGAATTTCTTCTTGTTATATGGCTCATCATTTTTTTCTATTACAAACTCTTAAAACTATTTAATGTTATTGTTGTGATGTCGTACATTGAATTAGCAAAGATTAAAAATAATAATTTGGTGTTTAACATTCCACTATATCACACATAAGGGAATTCAGTAATTTCCCGATGGTTCTGGAACAGAGCCTAGTTAATAACAAAAAAATCTAAAGGAAACTGTATCCCACAGTATAGTTATTCGTAATATGGACAGTTTGCAAGGAACTAACTCCAGCGTATCCTGGGGTACATGCCTGTATGGTATTCCAAGACTTCCTGGAGTGGATTTGGAAATAGAGAATTTTGGGGGACATTTTCTGCACTGTACTTAAAAGAAAATTTAGAACGATTCACCTAGAAGTCTTAAAAATGGGTTTGAAAAAAATTCTATTGCCCTAGTGGCGGAGGAAAGGCATTTAAGGTCATGAGATCTTCATCATTCCCCAAATGCTAAAAAAAAAAATCTCTTCCCCCAAACTTAACGAAGCTTTAGGGCTTTAGAAGGAAAACTCACTATCACCCTTTATGAACTATGAAATGTTGAGGTCTTTGCAGCAATTTGTTTCAAGAGGTATCACAGTCATCTCACTTTCAACTGATAAAGGCAGGCCCCCCCTTTCCTTAGGTCAGTACCAATTGGATTCAGACAGAGATAGGGACAAGGACACGGGTCAGATGAGAGGAAGGGAGCACAGCAAATAGGAGCAGAGGCAAGTTCCTTGTCTGAACCTTTGCTTCCACTCCCACCCTTCCCACCCCCTCCACTACCTCTAACCCAGCTGCTGCTGAGGAAAAGGGTCTTGAACTAGCAAGATGGACGGGGGAGAGGGGAGATCTAGTCTTCAATGACAAGCCCTGATTATAACCCCCCACCACTTTCCTAGGTGGAATGTTCCACCTAAATAAACCTGGATCTACTCTTGTTTTCTCCCTCTTGTTTAATGATCTCATCTCTCTCATTCAATCTGTCACCAAATCCTGTCTGTGCTACCTTCACAACATCTCGAGGCCATCCTTTCTGCCCCATCCAAACTGCTTCATGCTGATCTAAACACTTATCATATCCCATCTTGACTACTGCATCAGCCTTCTCGCTGACCTCCCTGCCTCCTCTCTCTCCCCTGTCCAGTCCATACTTTACTCTGCTGCCCAGATAATTTTTATATATTAAAACAACACTCAGTCCATGTCTTCCCACTCCTCAAGAACCTCCAGTGGTTGCCCATTCACCTCCATATCGAACAGAAGTTTCTTACCATCGGCTTTAAAGTGCACAATCAGCTCTCCCCCTTACCTTATCTCACTGATGTGCTCCTCTAACTCCAACTACTCACTGTACCTCAATCTTGTCTACACTGGCACTGACCCTTTGCTCGCATCTTCTCTCTGCCCTGGAGCTCCCTCCCCCTTCATATGTGACAGATCACCACATCTCCACCCTCAAAGCCCTACTAAAATCATATCACCTCCAAGAGGCCTTCCCTGTCTAAGCCCTTCCTCTGTTTCACCTATGCACTCAGACCCCTTAAGCACTGGATAGTCATCCCACCCTCGGTCCAATAGTACTTACGTACATATCCTTATACTCTCTCACTTCCCCTACCTATAGTTTATTTTACTGTCTCCCTCTTTAGACTGTAAACTTGTGGACAGGGAGCATGTCTACGAACTCTATTGAATTGTAATAATAATAATAATGATGGCATTTATTAAGCGCTTACTATGTGCAAAGCACTGTTCTAAGCGCTGGGGAGGTTACAAGATTATCAGTTTGTCCCTCATGGGGCTCACAGTCTCAATCCCCATTTTACAGATGAGGTAACTGAGGCACAGAGAAGTTAAGTGACTTGCCCAAAGTCACACAGCTGACAATTGGCGGAGCTGGGATTTGAACCCATGACCTCTGACTCCAAAGCCCATGCTCTTTCCTACTGAGCCACGCTGCTTCTCGTTGAACTCTCCCAAGTGGTTAGTACAGTGCTCTGTACACAGAAAATGCTCAAGTACCACTGATTGATAATAACCAATGTGAACAAAAAGCCCATAGCCCCAATTTAATGTATTTTATTTCAATACATTAATTTAGAATTTCCAGTCATCTGTAACTACAGAGTTTGCAGTTTGTCAGCTCATACCACAATCTTCAGATTTCCCTCCTGTTGTCTACCACAGTGTCTGGAATTCCTTACATGGGTGGCTCTTCGGAGACAGGTTTCTCTTTATAAATCTCCAGCTCTGGAAAGACCATCCTGCTACTTTGAGAAGAGGGAGACCCCACCCTGATACTCTTGATTTTCCAGTGTTGGGTTCTAACTTGACTGGTTTCTGCCATGACAGAGAAAGACAAGGTAGCCATTGCCTCCTATAAGAATAATAATTGTGGTATTTGTTAAGCACTTACTATGTGCCAGGCACCGTGAAACTAATATGAAATGGAATCTTGATCACTCAGTGCCCTCCACACCCCATTTACTGTATTTGAAAAGTTAGCTGTAATGAAAATTGATATGTTAGCGATGAGAAGGCTAAAGTCAAGCTGGAACAGTAGTTTTCAAACTACTCTCTGAGAACCTGCCGGCCTCAATGCTTCAGATAGTATCTTGACTAGATAGACCATGATGTATCAATCAATCCTATTTATTATTGTACCAAAGACTTGGTGGAGTACAATATAGCAGAGTTGGTAGACACATTACCTGCCCACAGGGAGCTTACAGTCTAGAGGACTGTAATTTTTCTACAGCAAACTCTCCGGTCTCCAAAATGTTCAAGACTGAATATGTTGCATTTATTCCAATCAGGATCGGTATCAATAGCTTTTATTGAAAGAAAAAGCAGGAAACATCTGAGTCTCAAGAGATGCCCTCTGGATTGGGTAATGGGAAGAGCATCTGTCTGGAAGCCAGAAGGCCCAAGTGGGTGTCCAATCTCTGCCACTGGCCTGCTGTGCAAACTTGGGCAAGTCACCTAATCTTTCTGTACCTCATTTTCCTCATATGTAAGGTGGAGATAATTTCTGCCTTTGAGAATAAAAGTGCTAAAAAACAACTAATCAAGGCAGATGGGGCCCAGACAACCTGCTGGGTAGCTAGAAGGTGTTTGGGTCTCCTAACTCACCCTAAGTCAGAAATTCTGTCAGGCTTCTAATTATCATAAAACTGTGGATAACAAATTTTATGTGCTCAATATATGATTATTCTTATGAGTTTGCATGCCTCTTAGTCTTTAAAACCTGTCCTTCAAATTGTTGAAATCCAATTTTACCTTCTCCCCAAGTAGTTTCATAGTTATTTTACACTAATCATTTACCATATTTTATACTTTGCATCAATCAACTGTTTATTCACTGTTTATTCATTATTTGGACATTCCTCCCATTCCATGTTTGTGTCTTCCAGATAAATATTTAAAAATTTTATAGATACTTTTGAAGCACAAAATAAGCCCAGCCCCCTCTCCTCCCCCCCACAAAATCTTTCTGGATTTTACATTGGATTATAGCCTGCCAAGAGCATCCGCTGTATGGGCTTGATATTTATCTATGTAGCATCCAGGAAGACTGGAGTCTTACAACAAGGAAAGATGCAAATGGGCCTAGAGCTAGATGTCCAACTTAAAAATGTTAATGCTGGCTTTTGGCTATTGTTGTATTTACACATTCAGCTGGCTTTGGACCAATTTCAGCCAAGAAATCAAATTGGTTCATCACAACACTGAACTGTTTCTAGAGAGATTCATTAAATTGAATCACCAATTTTACTAGGTCACTTTGGAAAGCAATGTTTGGCAGTCTATCCATGGGTCTACAGGAGCTATTCAGAGGAAACATTTTAGCTGGAATCTGCAAGGGGCAAAACCGGTATCATTTGTGGGGATTCTCTCGCATACTCAAAAGTAGTATTTTCAGAGTTTCATTGCTTTCTCAGAGCCTGTCCCAGAAATTTTGATGTTAGCATGACCACCAAATTAACAAACTGCATCTAACTGTGGTTAATTTCCTCGCCCTGCCTTTACTATTATATACTATTTTGGTGCTGTAGCCATTGGTTTTGTTGGCTAGCCATTAGTTCATTTTCTTCCTCTTCTTCTGTCCTCTCGTTGTAGATGAGACTGGGAGATGATTACATATGAAGCCCTGAGATTGCAGGCAAGTAAGCCTCCACAAGGAAGAGAGGTTTTCTAAAATGCAAAAGAGAAATTAGCCTGTTTTTCTATTCATTCATTCAGTCGTATTTATTGAGCACTTACTGTGTGCAGAGCACTGTACTAAGCACTTGGGAAGTACAAGTCGGCAACATATACAGACGGTACATGGTCCCTACCCAACAACGGGCTCATGGTCTAGAAGGGGGAAACAGACAACAAAACAAAACATGGAGACAGGTGTCAAAATCGTCAGAACAAATAGAATTAAGGCTATATGCACATCATTAACAAAATAAATAGAATAGTAAATATGTACAAGTAAAATAGAGTAATAAATCTGTACAAATATATTCAAGTGCTGTGGGGAGGGGATGGAGGTAGGGCGGGGGGGATGGGGAAGAGGAGAGGAAAAAGGGGGCTCAGTCTGGGAAGGCCTCCTGAAGGAGGTGAGCTCTCAGTAGGGCTTTGAAGGGAGGAAGAGAGCTAGCTTGGCGGATGTGGGGAGGGAGGGCATTCCAGGCCAGGGGGATGACGTGGGCTGGGGGTCGACGGCAGGACAGGCGAGAACGAGGCACAATGAGGAGGTGAGCGGTAGAGGAGCGGAGGGTGCGGGCTGAGGTGTAGAAGGAGAGAAGGGAGGTGAGGTAGGAGGGAGCGAGGTGATAGAGAGCCTTGAAGCCGAGAGTGAGGAGGCTTTGCTTGATTCCAGTACACTTGATATGTTTAATATCTTTCAGTGCTTCAAAATGAACATCATAGCTCTTAACATTATATTCTAATTGATCTTTGGATAAAGAGTCTCTGTAGGACAAAATAATTGCATTCTCAGTGTAGAAAGAACAAAACAGGCGCCTTTCAAGTTTGGGGCCATATTAATTTTCTTTTCTGAAGAGGAGATTAGAAGAAACAGGCAGGAAATGTTCATTTTAGCTCATCAGTAAGTGCATCAGAAGCTGGGGGCTAGGGAAGGATACCAGCTTGGAGCAGGATGGGCTGGGGAAGGAAACTGGGTCTGGAGTTTCCCAACCTCTTTTCCCATTCCCTGTTCCTCCTGCTGCATGAGAACCTGTAGGGAACTGAGAGTTAGAGGTTGAAGGCAGAGGCATCACCTCAGCTGAGGTCATTATAGTGACTTTCAACTGGCAATGGAGCAACCAGGTGGAGCTTTGCCAACTGGCCAATTGGCACCCTTCCTGGTCATGCAAGTAAATTACACCGTCATACTTCAATTTAAATAAATTAATGGATGAGAGGTTCGTAATGGGTTAGTAAGTGAGACAGGGATGTTAGATAATACATTCAGAACCATGAGGGCAGATGCCAAGGAGGGCAATAATGACAGTTGTCCAAGCATCCTTGGTGGTGGTGTCAGTCAGAACCCTGGGCTTGAATGGACCATTGATTTGACCCAGAGAGATAATAGTAATGATAATAATAATATTTATTAAGCATTTACTGTGTGACGAGCACTGTACTAAGCACTGGGGTAGCTACAAGATAATCAGGTCCCAAATGGGGCTCACAGTCTAAGTGTGAGGAGAACAAAATCCCCATTTTGTAGATAAGGTAACTGAGGCACAGGGAAGTTAAGTGACTTGCCCAAGGTTACACAGCAGACAAGTGGCAGAGCTGGGATCGAAACTAAAATCCTCTGACTCTCAGCTCAGTGCTCTTCTTACACTTTTGCTCTTGTTTGCACAATTAACAAACATGGGGAATTGACCTTATTTTTCAAGGAGCATTGTTTGGCCCCTTGCAGTCTTGACAGTAATAATCAATCAATCATATTTATTGAGCACTTACTATCTGCAGAGCATTGTATGACAAGTATGATAATCGCTTGTGTGCTTTTACAACCAGCTTTGAGCCAGTGCTTATATTCATCCAGTACTTAGTATATAACTATAAAAATAGAGCAGTAAGTATAAGGACAGGACAGAGCTTCACTAAGCCCTATCAGTTACCAGTAATTTGATTAATAAAAGTGACCTCAATCTAGTATTTCCTCCTCAGAATGACTTTACAATTTATTTTCATTTCAGCACTGTGACCAATATTTAACAAGAAGTCCCATTTTGGCAGCTTTTCTGACAGCTTAGCCCTTGAAAGTGGAGTTCAAAAAAATACAATAAAACAAAACCAACTTAACCGAACAACTTATTGAACATGGCCAAGATTTTACTGGTTCTATTTATTGAAGTTTCAAGGCTATGGAGTTGCCAGACCTTGCTTCAGGGTATGTGACTGGTCCAGGGACACATTCTGCATTAAAGGAAAGAGCAAGATGCCAAATAACATTTCCTTCCATATCCCATTTTTTATACACATACTTACTTTTGAAGTCAATGTTTTATTATTCTCGATCTACACTCCCTTGGTGACCTCATTCGCTCCCACGGCTTCAACTATCATCTCTACGCTGATGACACCCAAATCTACATCTCTGCCCCTGTTCTCTCCCCCTCCCTCCAGGCTCGCATCTCCTCCTGCCTTCAGGACATCTCCATCTGGATGTCTGCCTGCCACCTAAAAATCAACATGTCCAAGACTGAACTCCTTGTCTTCCCTCCCAAACCCTGCCCTCTCCCTGACTTTCCCATCACTGTTGACGGCACTACCATCCTTCCCATCTCACAAGCCCGCAACCTTGGTGTTATCCTCGACTCCGCTCTCTCATTCACCCCTCACATCCCAGCTGTCACCAAAACCTGCCGGTCTCAGCTCCGCAACATTGCCAAGATCTGCCCTTTCCTCTCCATCCAAACCGCTACCCTGCTCGTTCAAGCTCTCATCCTACCCCGTCTGGACTACTGCATCAGCCTGCTCTCTGATCTCCCATCCTCGTGTCTCTCCCCACTTCAATCCATACCTCATGCCGCTGCCCGGATTGCCTTTGTCCAGAAACACTCTGGGCATGTTACTCCCCTCCTCAAAAATCTCCAGTGGCTACCAATCAATCTGTGCATCATGCAGAAACTCCTCACCCTCGGCTTCAAGACTCTCCATCACCTCGCCCCCTCCTACCTCACCTCCCTTCTCTCCTTCTACAGCCCAGCCCTCACCCTCCGCTCCTCTGTCGCTAATCTCCTCACCGTGCCTCGTTCTCGCCTGTTCCGCCGTCGACCCCCGGCCCACGTCATCCCCCTGGCCTGGAATGCCCTCCCTCTGCCCATCCACCAAGCTAGCTCTCTTCCTCCCTTCAAGGCCCTACTGAGAGCTCACCTCCTCCAGGAAGCCTCCCCAGACTGAGCCCTCTCCTTCCTCTCCCCCTCGTCCCCGTCTCCATTCCCCCATCTTACCTTCTTCCCTTCCCCACAGCACCTGTATATATGTATACATGTTTGTACATATTCATTACTCTATTTATTTATTTATTTTACTTGTACATATCTATTCTATTTATTTTATTTTGCTAATATGTTTGGTTTTGTTCTCTGTCTCCCCCTTCTAGACTGTGAGCCCACTGTTGGGTAGGGACTGTCTCTATATGTTGCCAACTTGTGCTTCCCAAGCGCTTAGTACAGTGCTCTGCACACAGTAAGCGCTCAATAAATATGATTGATTGATTGATTATTAACCCCTCCTCTCATTAACATAGGCCATTCTGCCCGACTTTAAGCTCCAGGAAGTAGGGTCATCCAAAGGCTTCCACTGTGCCCATAGGAAATGAATTGCATCTTGGTGAAAAACAAATCTGATCAGATCCATACCTGTCTTAATGATCTGCAGTCCCACCTAATCTGGACACACAATCAAACTAGTGGGGAATTTGGAATTAGACTAATCTAACAGAGGTTGGAGTTTCAGAGGCTAGTTTGGAAATTCACTAAACATAGAACTGTTTTTCCAGGATGTCAGCAGTGGGATTGTCCACTCCCTAATTCCTCAGGATTTCCCTTTATCCCCACTTCCAACACTGTTCTCTGAGTTGGCTGGGAAAGACTCATTCCTTCTTCCTTCCCTCAATTAGCAGCGTGGCTCAGTGGAAAGAGCCCAGGTTTGGGAGTCAGAGGTCATGGGTTCTAATCCCGGTTCTGCCGCTTCTCTGCTGTGTGACCTTGGGCAAGTCACTTCACTTCTCTGAGCCTCAGTTTCCTCATCTGTAAAATGGGGATTAAGACTCTGAGCCCCAAGTGGGACAACCTGATTACCTTGTATCCCTCCCCAGCACTTAGAACAGTGCTTTGCACATAGTAAGCGCTTAACAAATACTATTTTTAAAAAAATTTCCCCTTCCTTCTCCTTCAGAGTTATGCTTGCACTCCCTGGAAATGACTAGTTGGGTTCCCTCTTCTTAAACCCTCCTTCCCCCCTGCCCTTGCTCCTTTGTCATGCTTCCAGCGCGCCCTCTGGGGACACCCCAAAACACACACTAGACTCTTCCCATCTCCCCCACTCCAAGAGCAAAAATTTCCATTGATTCAGGGGAAAAAAATTTGGAAATGTGTGACACATCATCCAGATTTTACACAGGGAACAGAGAGAAAAAAGCAAATGGCTTCAGGCCTTCTGTATGAAAATCAAAATAAATGACCTTACTTAGAGTCACAGCTGTTGCTGCTTTACTGTGGCTGACAAGTTCCATGAAAGGGGAAAAATCTATTACTTCAACTGTACTTCCCCTCTGTTAAGCAATTACACCCTGAACAAGAAAAGACCAAGAAGGGAATTCCCATTACCTCCAGATGATCCCCCTCCAGATGTTCCCAGGGATATGTACTCCTCTAGGTCTCCCCTCCTTTTAAGTCTCATGTATGCTCAAGAGACTCTTTCATTTAAGTCAGTATATCCATAGGCACTAGACTTTCTCTACCAACCAGTGGGGCCCAGGTTAATAGTGCTATCCCAGATAGAATGCATGAATTTCCCCTTTGTGAATAAGAACAGTACTTTTCTATGGTACTTTGACACTTATCTTATTTTGCCCTCATATCATCACTGTGAAGTAGGGAGAGGCAGGTATTATTATCTCCATTTTAATCAATCAATCAATTTTACTTATTGAGCACTTATTGTTGTGCAGAGCACTGTCCTAAGTGCTTTAGAGAGTATAACAGAGTTGGTAGGCATGTTCCCTGTTCACTACAGGCTTATAGATGTTCAGGAAGGTTAAGTGACTTGCCCAGGGGTACACAGCAGTTCAGAGGTAGAACTGGCACTGGAACCCAGGGCTCCTGACTCCCAGATAATAATAATAATAATAATGGCATTTATTAAGCACTTACTACGTGCAAAGCACTGTTCTAAGCGCTGATCTGACCTGTTTCCATGGGACCATACAGTGGAGAAGCAGTTGAGAAACAGCATGGCTTCATGGAAAGAGCAAAGGAATGGAAGTAAAAAAATCTGTTTTTTAATCCCGGCTCTGCTACTAGTTTGCTGTGGGACCCTGAGCAAATCACTTTACTTCTTTGCCTCAGTTTCCTTGACTGAAAAATAGAGGATATTATTATTATAGAGCATGGGCCTGGGAGTCAAAAGGATTTGGGCCTGATCCCAGCTCTGTCATTTGTCTGCTGTGTCATCTCAGGCAAGTCACTCAACTTCTTTGTGCCTCAATTCCCTCATCTGTAAAATGGGGATTAAGACTGTGAGCCCCAAGTGAGACATGGACTGTGTCCAACCTGATTAGCTTGTATCTACCCCAGCACATAGTACAGTGCCTGGCACAAAGTAAGTGTTTAACAAATACCATAAAAAATTACTCTCTCTCTCAGACTGTGAGTCCCATGTGATACAGGGACTGTCTGATCTGATTTTCTTGTATCCACCCCAGTGTTTGGCACGCCATTATTATGTGGCTCAGTGGAAAGAGCATGGGCTTTAGAGTCAGAGGTCATGGGTTCTAGTCCCTGCTCTGCCAATTGCGAGCTGTGTGACTTTGGGCAAGTCACTTAACTTCTCTGTGCCTCAGTTACCTCATCAGTAAAATGGGGATTAAGACTGTGAGCCCCCCGTGGGACAACCTGATCACCTTGTAACCTCCTCAGCGCTTAGAACAGTGCTGTGCATATAGTAAATGCTTAATAAATGCTATCATTCATTCATTCATTCAGTTGTATTTATTGAGCACTTACTGTGTGCAGAGCACTGTACTAAGTGCTTGGGAAGTACAAGTTGGCAACATATAGAGACGGTCCCTACCCAACAGCGGGCTCACAGTCTATCATTATTATTATTATTATTATTATTATAATGTAAAGTCTTGATGTCCCAAGCTGAGTGGCAGAGGGAATGCTGGATAATTGGTACTGGCTTTGAGAAAAGCAGGTATGATGCTGGCCTGAGCCAGAGGACCTAGCACAAGGGCATAGTAAGGTGGCAAAACAGTAGAAGGGCAGACTATTTGTTAATCCCTAAATGAATTTTTGGACTGCTTGCTTAAGAGAAGAAACTAAGTCATGTCCGCTATATCATATAACACAGATGTTTTTCTACAGGCTGTAGTGATATCATCTCAGTGCCTTAAGGTATTTTCTGTATGCTGACTGTGTTTTAGCTCCATTCAGCAAGGTGGGGTTCACAACTACCTGAAAAACTATATATTTGGTTTGATATTTAATGTTACAGTCCTTGAGCACCCATTTTTTCAGGCAATTGAAGGCTGCTCTCACACATTTGAGGAGGAGATGTTGAATAACTATCAGTGTCAGCATTCTCTGAGTTGCTTCCCTACATATAGGAATGTTTTCGTATTCTCTAGTGTCTTATCATGAATCTGAATTGCTAGCATTGGAGTATGTTAAAGGACAGCTCTGCATGTTAATTATGGCTGTGAAACACCAATCCCATTTTTTCATAGGCTTCGGTAAAAATATTAGTAGTTCCTTAGAGATCTGCTTCTCAGCTCACACTTCAATATCATCAGTGTATTGACATTCAATGACTGAGACTGAGAAAGTCCTAGTTTTAGCTCAGCAGTTGACTATGATTGAAAATGTTTCCATCCATTCAGTAACCTAGTTCTATTCCAAGTAGGAATTTATTGAAAGTCAAAAGTAGCACAGAAAGTAGTGTCTGAATATTTCTGAGAAGCAACGTGTCCTAGTGAAAAGAGCCCAAGCCTGGGAGTCCTCTGAGGAACTGGGCTCAAATTCCAGCTCCAGCACTTATTTGCTGTGTGACCCTAGACAAGTCGCTTAATTTCTTTCTCCCTCAGTTTGCTTATCTGGAAAATGGAGGTTTCAATACCTGTTCTCCCTCCTACGTAGACTGTGAGCCCCATGTGGACAGAGACTGTGTCTGACCTGATTATCTTGTATCCACCCCAGAATTTGGTACAGTGCTTGGCTCAGGGTAAGTTCTTAACAGATTTTATTATTATGATGATTATTATTATTGTTACCCGAAAGACTTTAGCTGTTGAGATGGAGAAAATACGTAGAAAAACCATTTTTGTTCCAAATATGGGTGAACTTCAGCCATGTTGTCTTATGCTGTTGAGTCATGTCTGACCCATAGCGATGTCATGGAAAACATCTCTTCCAGAAAACCCCACCTCCATCTGCAGTCGTTCTGGTAGTGGATCCATAGAGTTTTCTTGGTTGTACAGTGCTCTGCACACAGTAAGTGCTCAATAAATACAACTGAATGAATGAATGAAGGTATGGAAGTGGTTTACCATTGCCTCCTTCCATGCAGTAAACCTGAGTCTCTGCCCTCGACTCTGTCCTATGCTGCTGCTGCCCAGCACAGGTGAGTTTTGACTTGTAGCAGATTGCCTTCCACTCTCTAGCCACTGCCCAAGCTTGGAATGGAATGGGTATGCCTCTGCTTGACTCTCCTTCCTGTAGCCGAGGCTGGTAGAGTACTGGAAACTCTCCAGGTGCAACCCTGAGGGGTGGAAGTCTCTAGACTGAGAGGTAGAGTCTTCTAGACTGTGAGCCCACTGTTGGGTAGGGACCATCTCTATATGTTGCCAACTTGTACTTCCCAAGTGCTTAGTACAGTGCTCTGCACACAGTTAGTGCTCAATAAATATTATTGAATGAATGAATGAATGGAACTTCAACCATACTTAAAAAAAATGTGTCTCCTAGGAGTTGCAGACAAAGGCATTACCTTAAGGTTGAGAATGAATAACTGGAAATTATTTTCTTAAAACATCCTGAAAGCATTCTTGAAAAGGCATCGTGGCTAAATTTTCTTGATACTTATTTTTGAAGCAATACCATCAAGGCCATTCAAGCACTTTTATTTACCCTGTGGCATTGTTGAAACTGAAGAACCTTGACTATAAAATGCCCAGAAGGGAATATTTCATATACTTCATCTTTAATATATGATCCAGAAAACTGTTCACAGTTTGGTTGTAGGGCTGTGCAAATGGAATGATCAACTCTCATATATCCCACTTTAGGACCTGCTGACAGCCATGCACATCCTAACCAGATAGATTCTTATTTTAAGCATGCCAATTCGATGGGCACAGGTCGAATGAATGGACTTGGTCAAACATGAAGTTGAATAGGGGAAAGTAAAAGCGTCAACAGCAGTTCCTGTTAATCAGTCAATCGATGGTATTTATTGAATGCTGACTTTGTGCAGAGCACTGTACTAAATGCTTGGGAAAGTACAGTATGACACAGTCGGTAGATGCGATTCCTGCCCACAATCCCTAAGAGTGAACCAAGCTTCCAACATCCTTCAGATGATGTGATCATCCTGAAACTGATTTGGCAAGAAAAAGAAGAGCAGAGGACTCAAATCAGCTGAATGGCTGGGGACACCTGGATGTAATGCTCAGCAGAGGAAGAATGTTTTGGGTATTCAGACTTGCCTCTAGACAAATTTAAGAAGTCAGTAAAGCCCCAAATAAGTGAATGACTGTTGGGAGCTGTCTCATATTAGAAGCCTTTGTAACAGTGTGGTGAAGTAAAGCCCAAGGAGTAACCCACTGTGGAAAGGACTTCCTGCTGGAGTATTCTTCAGCGAGTGCAGAATACTTGTTGCCTTTAAACCCAAAGTAATCCCTCAGTGAGATAGGACTTTGATCACTGGGCCAAAGAAGAGTCAAAGAACGCCTGATCTGTGATAGTCTATCAGGAACACACTTAATCAATCAATCATACTTCATCACTGGTGTTTATTGAGTGCTTACTGTGTGCAAAGCACCTTACTAAGTGCTTGGGAGAGTACAATACAATAGAGTTGTTAGAGGCGATCCCTCTCCTCAAAGATTTTACAATCTAGTTGGGGAGATAGATTAAAATAAATTACAGGTGGGGAAGCAGCAGAGTATAAGAATATGTACAAAAGTGCTGTGAGGCTGGGATGAGAATCAAAGTACTTATGGGTTACGGACTCAAGTGTATAGATGACACAGAAGGATGGGCAAACGGTGGGGAAATGAGAGGTCAATCAGGGAAGGCCTCAAGGAGAAGATAGGATTTTAGGAGGGCTTTGAATATTGGGAGAGTGGTGGCCTATCAGATACAAAATGGGAGGGAATTCCAGGCCAGAAGGAGTATTCGCATCAAGGGATGGATGGTGAGAGAGATGAGGTTGAGGTAAGTAGGATGGCATTAAAAAAAGCAGTATGCTGGCTGGGTTGAAGTGGGAGATAAGCACAGTTAGGTAGGTGGGAGAAAGGTGATTGATAATAATTGTGACATTAGTTACACTTTGTGCCAAGCACCATACTAAGCACTGATGTTGCTACAAGATAATTCAGTTGGACAAAATTTTGGTCCTACCTGGGGCTGACAGCCTAAGTAAGAAGGAGAACAGAACAGATTGAGTGCTTTAAAGCAAATGGTGTGGTGATGTTTGGATCATTTTTTAAAAAAATTATGTGCACATCTCCCCACTCTTCAAAGCATGGACAACCATTGGATGTTTTTTGAGGAGTGGGGAGATGTGCACAGAATTATTTTTTAGAAAAATGATTCGAACCGTAGAGTGAAGAATGGACTGGAGACAGGGAGGATTGCCAGATGCAGTAATCAGGGTGGGAGATAGTAAGTGCTTGGATCAGTGTGGTAGCAGGGGCAGATTCTAGAGATTTTGTGATGGGAGAGCCGACAAGATTTGGTGAAAGACTGAATATGTGTGTTGAATGAGAGAGATGAGTTAGTTCACCATTGCAAGCCCCCCCGAAGTGAGAAAACGAGGGACCGACCCTACAGTGTGGTGGTGTCCATTCAGTATATCAACTATAATTTGGGACTTTCCCCAAACCATTCCAAATTCCGAGCAGATGGATGGCTCAGATGAGTGAGCTATCAGAAATCTCTAAAAAAAACTCTCCAGGGTTATCACCACACTTTCAAATGGAAACTTTCTTTCCTGGCACCACCAGATTCCAAGTTGATGGCTGCAAATTGATGGCTTCCAAGTTGAGTAGAAGGTTATATAGTCTCTAGAGAAATCCCCTAGAGTTAGAACAGTCATCATCCTTCCCATGAGATTATCCTTGGGGATTGCTTGATTTTCCAGTCAGGAAATGATAGATCCAGGGAAGGTCAGTGTAGAGGTTAAGCCTGGCCACACAAGATATGGCTCAGCTTTAACTAGAAATAGATGAGACAACAAAATATACGGGTAGGTCAGTCTCCGAAATCACCTGTAGCAGGACAGAAGGTTGAGAAGGTTGAGAAAAATCAATCATAAGGTAGAAAAGTAAGAAACAGGTGAAAGATTTCAGTCAGGTCTAGGCTCATTTTCAGCCAGTTTGGACATTCAGCCAAAGGAAATGCAACAGCTAGATTGGGGCAAGAAGTTGGCTGCATTTCATCTTTGTCCTCTGTTTCTGCTGCAGTTTGAAGCAACTTAATAACAGAGTGAAAACAACTAATATTGGTGTCCCCTCTAGCTTAACGTATGTTACATAGAATATCATTTGTCCCTGATATTCATTTTTTAATTCAACAAAGAGGTGCATTGATGTGTTATGCCATCCAGGTCACCCAGTCTTTTTTTGCTAAAGGTCTTTGTTCAGCACTTACTATATGTCAGACATTGTTCTAAGTGCTGGGGTAGAAACGAGCCAATCAGATTGAACACAGTCCCTATCCCATATGGGGCTTACAGTCTTAATCTCCATTTTACAGATGAGGTAACTGAGGCTCAGAGAAATGAAGCGACTTGTCCAAGGTCACACAGCGGACAGGTAGAAGAGCCAGAATTAGAACCCAGGTTCTTCTAACTCACAGGTTAATGCTTTTTCCACTAGGCCATGCTGTTTCTCACCTGTTATACCCAGTACTGCCATAATACACGGGACAGGACAGGATGATGTCAGAAGAAATGACTGTGTGCTTGTGTGTGGCGTTGGTCAAGCCAGACATACCACAGCATGAATTTTCCTTAATGTGGAGTTCATCAAGAATGGAACCCCTATGTGATAGGAGAACTATGCGTATCTGGCCACTATCAGATGCAGGAATGTTACTGCTACTACTCCCAGAGAAGGGGAACGAGCTGTTTTCTCCCACTTCATCCCAGGAGGTCTCAACACATGGCTGCCAGTCCAGTTACTGAGTATGGGTCACCTGCATATCTGGGATTTTAAAACATCTGTCCATCGGCATAATCCTGCCCCCCCCCCCCCCCAGAACTCTTAGTTGATGCAATGATAATAGTAATAATTGTGGTATTTGTTAAACGCTTACTATGTGCCAGACACCGTACTAAGGGCTGGGATAGCTACAAGGTAATTGGACTCACAGTCTTTATCCTCATTTTCCAGATGAGGTAAGTGAGGCACAGTGAAATGAATGACTTGCCCAACATCATGCAGCAGACAAGTGATGGAGGCGGTATTAGAACGCAGCTCTTCCATTCATTCATTCAATCGTATTTACTGAGTGCTTACTGTGTGCAGAGCACTGTACTAAGCACTTGGGAATTACAAGTTGGCAACATGTAGAGATGGTCCCTACACAACAACGGGCTCACAGTCTAGAAGGGGGAGAGAGACAACAAAATAAAACATGTAGACAAGTGTCAAAATCATCAGAACAAATAGAATTAAGGCTATATGCACATCATTAACAAAATAAATAGAATAGTAAATATGTACAAGTAAAATGAATAGAGTAATAAATCTGTACAAATATATACAAGTGCTGAGGGGAGGGGAAGGAGGTAGGGCAGAGGAGGGGATGGAGAGGAGGAGAGGAAAAAGGGGGCTCAGTCTGGGAAGGCCTCTTGGAGGAGGTGAGCTCTCAGTAGGGCTTTGAAGGGAGGAAGAGAGCTAGCTTGGCGGATGTCTGGAAGGAGGGCATTCCAGGCCAGGGGAAGGACGTGGATCGGGGGTCGACGGCGGGACAGGTGAGAACGAGGTACAGTGAGTAGGTTAGCGGCAGAGGAGCGGAGGGTGTGGGGTGGGCTGTAGAAGGAGAGAAGGGAGGTGAGGTAGGAGGGGGCGAGGTGATGGACAGCCTTGAGGCCAAGAGTGAGGAGTTTTTGCTCCTTCTGACTCCCAGGCCCGTGCTCTATCCACTAGGCCACTCTGCTTCTAAGCAAGTCACCGAGCAAATCTTGCAGGCAAAACCTGTCTGCTGAGGTAGTAACTACTAGATGGGCCATCGGCTCAGCCAACAGGTGAAGATTCCTTTGATCCTATATCGATTTTGTTTTCATGCATGTAGTGTGAGACTTCACAGGGTTCTCCATCTTTCCATAGGGATTTCTCCTTTAGCGCTTGATATTTTCAATGCACTTGATTTCAGCCATTGTAATGCAGTCTCTGACTTTAATAATCTGCCAGAGGACCAATGCATAATTTTGCAGATGTTATGCATAATTATAATCACCTGGTTGGCCATGGTTTCTACTATTTCTATTCAATTAACTTTCCAGCTAGATTTTAGGAATAGTAATACAGCACTTCTTTAAATTACTGGTTGAGTGACAAGAGAAGGATAGGCAAAATTAATTTTATCACCTTTTGTACATGAGGTCATCTTGTAAGAAAATGTTTTATTGTGTTCAATAGTTCCAGGTCCACAAAGCAACTAATTTCTTAACTATTTTTCCCATATGCTAAATGAAATTGTAATTAAGTACAGACAAAATAAGATCTCTAATGGGACTAGAATTGTTTTAGTTTTTAATGTATCCAGTGTACTGAAAATAGCAAATGTGGAGCAGAGAAAAAGCAAAGAGCAGAAGCTGAATGTGCTTTTTGATAGTTTAAAATGTATCAATAAATCAGTTTGTTTTTTATATAAAATCCTCAATGCATGGACTAATTATCAGTGAAGCAATATAACACAGGCTTGCACAACAATCTTTAGGTGTGCCCTAATTCTTTTCATCTGTGACAAGATTAAGGGTATTTACTGGTCCATGCAGTTGCAGTGTGTGAGTTAAAAATACAGCTGGGTTTCCACAGAGCACTGCTGGTGCCAATGCATCCAGTTGAGAATAGACAAACAGGCACTGACCTACTCATGAATTTTCAGTCTACTCCACCCCAAGGTGATGCCATTTTCAGTGATTGTTCAGATCCCGAAATAAAGATGTTGTTGGCCACCAATAGGTAAGAATCAAAATGCCAGTGTTAGGTACTGGATCCATAGGAAATCCCACAGCAGGGACTTTGTCTTAGATTGGGTCTCTGACTTTCTTACATACTTAGGTTGCCTGCTAACTTGCTTATCTGGCTACCATCATTCATGGAACAGGGAAGCTATCTTACTCGGTCTCTAACTTAAACAGAATCCTCCAGGGATACCCTCAAGGGACATTAGAACCATTCCAAGACAAGTGGATTCTGGTTCAAAATGTTGGTTTTAACTGTTCAATCCTTTTTAAGTGTAGCCCAGCCTGGAATTAATAGCAGCATCTAGCATTTATGAAGCACTTCAGTGGCCATGGGACTGTCATGCATTGAACAAAAGGAAGTTGAACAGACCCCGATTCTGACCTCTAGGTCTTGTCTTGTCTTATGCTGTCGAGTCATCTCCAACCCACAGTGACTCCATGGACACATCTCTCCCAGAACACCCCACTCTCCATCTGCAAACGTTCTGGTAGTGGATCCATATCTTGGTAAAAATATGGAAGTGGTTTACCATTGCCTTCTTCTGCTCAGTAAACTTGAGTCTCCACCCTCGACTCTCTTCCATGCCTATGCTGCCCAGCACAGGAGAGTTTTGACTTGTAGCAGATTGCCTGCCACTCACTATTCACTGCCCAATCTTGGAATGGAATGGGTAGGCCTCTGCTTGACTCTCCCTTCTGTAGCCAAGACTGGTGGAGTACTGGAAACTCTCCAGGTGTGATCCTGAGAGAGGGTGATCTCTAGGTATTCCAATCTAAATGCCTTGATGAAATTTTTGATCTTTCAAGTGACTAGCTAAGCTTTGACACAGCTGGGATGCATGTGCTCCTCTGTGTGGGGAAGGTGATCCTATGGACTCCACTGATGATGTTGATGAAGAAAACCCAATTGTTCAGGAAAAGGAGTTATTGAACAAATATAAAGTTGGTTAACGGGACAGGTTCAGGGTTCAGATGTCACTTGGGCCAAATTTTTCAAATGAATGAATCATATTAATCAATCAGCATTTATTGAGCCCTTATTGTGTGCAGAATACTGTACTAAGCATATGGAAGCATACAGTACGGTTGTAGACCTGGTCCCTGCCCTCAAGGAGCTTACGGTCTACCAGGGGAGTCAGATAGAAACCAAAAAAATTATGTAGGAAAAGCAACCAAATATAAAGATATGTACAAAAGTGCTTTGGAGGTGGGGTGAGTTCTAGCTGCTTAGTGGATCCTTTGATTAATTGGGTAAGGATTCCAGTGCATAGGTGATACAGTAAGGAGGGAAATATGATGTGGAGATGAGAGATTAGTCAGGAAAGACTTCCTGGAAAAGATGTGATTTTAGTAGGGCTTTGAAGATAGGGGGAGGGAGTTCCAGGCAAGAGTTTGATGATGAGAATGAGGCACAGCAAGTAGGTGGGCATTAGAGAAGCAAAGTATCCAGGCTGGGTTGTAGTGGGAGAAGAGCAAGGATAAGAAGTGGGGAGAGAGCTGATAGACTGCCTTAAAGCTGATGGTCCAGAGGTTCTGCTTGATACAGAGAGGAATGGGCAGCCACTGGAGGTTTTGGAAGAGCCAGGAAACATGCACAAAACCGTGTTTTAGAAAAATGATCAAGGCAGCTGAGTAAAGTATGGACTGGATAGGGTTAGGATTAGAGGTTGATGGGATATCGAGAAGGGATATGACAAGTCCCACGAGTAGCAGATTGGCCGACAAGAAGTAGTGATGCGTAGTGGATAAAGCAAGGCCTGGGAATCTGAAGGACCTAGGTTCTAATCCCGACTCCACCACTTGTCTGCTGTGTGACCTTGGGTAAGTCACTTAACTTCTCTGTGCTTCAGTGACCTTGTCTGTGAAATGGGAATTTAGACTGTGAGTCCCATGTAGGACATGGACTGTATTCAACCTGATTAGCTTGTACCTGTCCCAGCACTTAGTACAGTGCCTGGCACATAGTAAGCACTTAACAAATACTATTTAAAAAGTTCCGATGTCACAATTACTAATTATTAAGTCTTTGGACCAGCATGGTGGGAATTTAGATGAAAAGGAAGGGGCAGATTCTGGAGATGAAGAGACTGATCCAACAGGATTTGGTGACTGAGTTCCTTGGTCACAAAAAGAGATGAGTCAAGGATAATGCTGAATTTATGGTCTTATGAGACAAGGAGGATGGTGGTGTTGTCAACAGCGATGGAAAAGTTGAGGGGAGGAGAGGATTTAGGAGGGAAGACTAGTTCAGTTTTGGACATATAACTGTTAATTTTCAACTTTTCTATTTAGCAAACACAAACATGCCTTGGCAGTAGTAGTAATAATAATAGTAACAATAGCAATAATAATAACTGTGGTATTTGTTAATACTATACCCCATTCCAAGCAGTGGGGTAAATACAATCAGCTCAGAAACAGTCCCTGTCCCACGTGGGGCTGACAGATTAAGGGGAAGGGGGAACAGATATTCAGCCCCCATTTTACAGGTGAAGAAACTGAAGCACAGAGAAGTTAAATTACTTGACCACGGTCACACAGCAGCCCTGGGGCGGAGCCAGGATTAGAACCCAGTGCCCCTGATTCCAAGATTCGTACTCTTTCCATTAGGCCACGCTGCTTCTCAAAGCATCGTACCAAGCATTTGGGAAATACAACAGAAGTACAAAACATAATCTCTGCCCTTAAGGAGTTTACACTGTAACAGGGGGAGACAGTCATAAAAATATGCATGAGCAGTGGGATCAAAATAAATAAGACTGAATATTCAATCAACTATACAAATGTACACAAATGCTGAGGGTGGGTGGAGGGAGTTCCAGGCAAGAGTTCAATGATGAGAGCAAGGCACTCTCAAGTAATGCTTAATAGTAAATGCATTAAATCTAAGAGGCAGATGATGGGTTGATAAGATTAAGGATGCTGATAATTAAGAATGCTAATAATTACTTCTCAGTCTTCCTTTGCCACCTCATTTGGAGGCAGAATGCTGGGTTGATTGGGCCACTGGCCTGATCCAGAAAGGTGTCTGTTATACTATTATAGCATACTCTCCAAAGCACTTAGTACAATGCTCTGTGCCCAGTAAGTGTTCAATAAATATGATTGATTGATTGTTCTTTCACCCATCTATTTTTAAACTCTGCCCTCTTCTTGTGAATTTATGACAAATAGAACTCATCCCCACCATAAACACTGCTTATTCCTAAGAAGATGCCAAACACATACTACAAAAAATCTAGGATTTGACCCCAATACACTTGTGAATTCAGTGTATCAAAATTGGAAGGGGACTCGTGTGTTCCTGTCCAGAAACCTGGGGAGAAATGCAAAGCCTATGTTTAGTTATTCCAAACCAATTCTCCTTATCGCCTGAGGTGTGCTTTTTCCACCGGGACATTCAAACAGCTTTTATCTGGTCTGATCCTTTCCCCTTCCCCTTAGGCTGAAGACAATCCCAATAATCCTTTTCTCAATCTGTTCAATTGCATTCATTAGACAGCATCAAGGGAGAGAGCAAGCAATCATGTGAATGCTATTGGGCTCTCTTAAAATTATAAGGGTAATTTGATGTTAACTATTACAATTCAAGAGATCTGATAGGTGTCAACATGACAAAGTCTGTAATCTTTGGACATAACTGAAGGAAATCCCCAAATGCCCATCTGCTATTTTCACTTGTTATTGTTTACAAACTGAAAAAAGGGTGGGGATAGGCAGGAACAGCTGGTTTAAAATAAAAGTAAAGTACCCCATATCGATGGATAAATCAGTTGTGTGTCTAGTAAGAACTTGAAGGTCAGGCTATCTTTATCAACAACAAGGCTTTAATGGGACCAACTGTCAGGCACTTTTCTTCTCTCCAACTATATAAAGGTGGCAGGGTTTATGTCCACTGTGGCACTACCAGCCATAGCAACTTCAGCAGGAGCTGTCACCCATGGCCCAGTATTCGGTGCAGCAAGAGAAAGAGGCCGGAGTAGAGGGCCGAGCCATACAAAATTTATTCCATGAGACGAATTGAACGTCCCTTTCAGGAAGGATATAATTATTTACTTATTTTGGATGCAGCGAATTGGACTTTTATTTCGGGAAGAATATGATTATTTAAGCAGCATGGAAAAGCAGCGTGGCTCAGTGGAAAGAGCATGGGCTTTGGAGTCAGAGGTCACGGGTTCAAATCCCGGTTCCTCCAACTGTCAGCTGTATGACTTTGGGCAAGTCACTTAACTTCTCTGTGCCTCAGTTACCTCATCTGTAAAATGGGGATTAAAACTGTGAGCCCCCCATGGGACAACCTGATTACCTTGTAACCTCCCCAGCGCTTAGAACAGTGCTTTGCACATGGTATTTGTTAAGCGCTTACTATTATTATCGTTATCATTATTATTTAATTATTTGGACATGGCAAATTGAACTTCCCCTTTCAGGATGAATATGATTAATTATATTGGGGTTTCCCTATCGGGAGGAATATATTTATGCATTGCCCTCCCATAGTGAAACACCTACCTCCTGCCCATGAACGCTTCCCATCTGGGAGGAATCCACTTATGCATTGCTCACATGTGGCGAATCACCTAGCCCCCACCCATGAATGCTTCCCACTTGGGAGAAATTCCCTTTCCGTTATCTGCCTGTAGCGAAGCTCCTAGCTCCTGCCCATGAATGCTCAGTGAGAAACTCACCCATTCTGTGGTCCCTCACCTAGTTCAGGGAGAGCGGGTATCCCCTGCTCTGGTCAGGGGTGGCTGCTGCAAATCCTGGTCCACTGCTCTGAAGGTCAGAGGCAGCAGGAATTTATTATCTGTGCTCCCAGGCATTCCAGCTTCCAGCCTCTGCTTGTCCAATCCCCGTCCCCTCCCCTCACCCACATACCTTATTTGATGGGCATGGGGGCGAGGGACACTTTCTGTATTCCTGGCCTGGGATGTCTATCTAGCACTTTCGGTTGTGAGGGTGTTGTCCCTGATTTGTGGAAGCTGGGAAGTTGGATGATTTGACATCTGTTCTTGCCCATCCAGTAGTAGGGAAAGTGGGACTAGAGCCCAATCATGCCAATTCCTTGCCCCGTAATGGGCCCAGAGCAAAAGCCCTAATTCTTCCACTGGGTCTATGTATTTGTAAAGAGCTTACTATGTTCCAAGCACAGTACTAAGCTTTGCTTGCATGAAGTGCTCCTCCACCTGTACTAACTACCCTTTCTGGATGCAGTTCAGTGAGCAATGTTGCTCTTTCAAAGCTAATAGTGTAGTTCCCATTCTGCAGCATCACTACTCTGACTCAAGGCATTTGATACTGACTGGGCAATCAATCAACCAGTGGTATTTATTGAGTGCTTACTGTGTCCAGAGCACTGTACTAAGCACTTGGGAGAGTTCAATACAATAGTTGATAGACGTATTCCCTGCCCACAACAAGCTTATCAAATAACCAAAAGGAGAGCAGCGTGACTTATGTGCTCCCAGTAATGCTCTGAAAATCCATGAACCCTGAGGCCCCAAACCAAATGTGCAGCAATTATAGTTTTGTCAGTGAAATAAGGAAAAATGAGTTATGAGTTAAAACCTGCACAGAATGACTCCATGTTCAACCTCTTCTAGCTCAGGAACCCTAAAGCTTGACCTTAGGTATCTCTTGCCTTTCCTTGAGTAAACATTTTCAGTGCTGTCCTACAAGCTGCTATATCCTATACCTGCAGCTGAGTGGCACTCAAAAGAAGATGGCCTCTTCAACCCCTGAAGCTATCAAAGTAAGCAGTGTGGACTAGTGGATAAAGCACTGGCCTGGGAGTCAGAGGACCTGAGTTCTAATCTCAGCTCCGCCACTTGTCTGCTGTGTGACCTTGGGCAAGTCACTCAACTTCTCTGTGCTTCAGTTCCCTCATCTGTAAAATGGGGATTAAGACTATGAGCCCCATGTGGGACGTGGACTTTGTCCAACCTGATTATCTTGTATCTACACCAGCGCTTAGAACAGTGTCTGGCACCAATATTTATTCCATTCTGATCTTTGCAACCGGTATTAACCTGGAGAGTCAAATACATCCACAGTGAGGGAATAACTTCTTAAAAGCAATATGGGATTGGTGTAATGGAACAGAGTATTGGAATTGTTCTGAACACTCTTCTCCCCTCATTTAGTCCTTACTGGAAAACTTACCCTTGGACTCTATAATAAACTAAAGTTTTGAGAATGTTTTTAAGGGAAGTCACTCTGAAGTGTGTGACTTTATATGGTCAGTAGCCAAAACACATTATTTTCTGTCACTGAATATGCAATTCAAACTTGTCCCCCACTCCACCAAAAAACAAACAAAAAACCACTCTGAAGCAAAGAAGCAGATGGTTTCAAATGTGTCAATATTTGCCTCTGAGGGTTTTTCCTTGTAATTTTGGTTTCAAAAGTCTTAAAAAATGACACAAGGGGAATCATTCCTGATTGCTAACCCATAAATTCTCCGCTACTTTTAGCTGACCCATTTTGGTTAACATTCTAAGCCCAATTTCTACAATCACCCTCTTGCTATTTTCCAATCAAACTGGAGAAGAACTTCTAAATCAGCGGGGAAGCTAGCTAGTACCATCATTAGTGAGCACATCACCTGGCCTCAAAATACATTCCTCCCCAAGAATCATTTCAACATCCTGATCTGGTTGCTTTCTATGATGTCAAGATATTATTCATGCTTTTCTAGTCTCTCTCTACCCTGCACTCCTTGAGGGTCCTTTGTGGACAGTTTCAGTTGTCTCTGGAAACCATGGCAGGGTATAGCAAGGGACTGCTTTGGGAAGGAATTGGGCTAAAGAGCCAGCCAGGTGAACCAGAGTGTTCAGTGGACAATCCCCCCACTGGACATCACTGCACCTCTGGAAATGGGAGATTCACTGGGCTGTATACACATACTCACAGGTCACATCCTTTTTGTGGGCATATACCTGTAGCTTCCCTAGGCATCAGGAGAGAATTGGGTCAGTTTTACTTTTATGTTTCAAAATTGTTTCCAAAATCTCCCAGATAACCCCTAGAGAGACTAGCAAATAAGTGCCATGCTTCAGAGGCTGCAGCCTCTTTATTTGAGAGTTTCATTATCGGACCTGGAGGCAGGGAGTGGAGAAAAGAAAGTTTTGTTGAATGAGAAACTTTATATTTTTTGGAACAGTTAAATGGCCCAACTTGCCTAAGATTCCATGGGTGGCTTCATTTGAAATCTCACTAGCCTGGCCTCTCCTCTTAAGCCCTCTGGGATGTCAAATTCCCCATAGAAGCCTGAACTTGCAATAGTTCCATTACAATGTTCCTTACCCTGCACTCTCAAGTCTGAGTCACCTTTTTTTTTCCTCATGCTGTTTGTTAAGTGCTTACTATGGATCCAGCACTGTTATAAGTGCTGGGGTATATGCAAGTTAATCAGGCTGTACACAGTCCCGCTCCTAAATGAAGCTTATGGCTTAAGTAAGAGGGAGAACAGGTATTGAATCCTCATTTTTCAGTTGAGGAAACTGAGGCACAAAGGAGTTAAATGACTTGCCCAAGGTCACACAACAGGCAAGTGGCAGAGTGAGATTAGAACCCAGGTCCTGTGATTCCCAGGCCCGTGCTTTGTCCACTAGGCCATGCTGCTTCCTACCTTCAGATTGCCAGATATTGGTTCTGATCCTTTCCATTCAATGACATTCGTTAGGATTTTCAAGAATTTCCCAATCATACTATCATCCTTTATACTCTCCTACCTCAACCCAGCCCCCCACCCCCAAAACAGCAGTTTTTCGTGTCCTGCACACAATGGTTTAGATCTCTGCAATTCTCTGCCAGTCACACAGATCTTTAGAACAGTGTTTTGCACATAGCGCTTAACAAATGCCATTATTATTATCTTTAAAGGCTGGGAGGGGGAAAATGCAAGATGAGATGCCAAGTGTATGTGTGTGTAAGTTGTCCAGGTTCAAAACTGACGCTACTGAGATTTCATCATCATCTGTGGCTGTGACTGATAATGCTGTTAGAGCAAGGTCACAGGATCAGGATGATTCCCCCTCCCTCTAGTTGCTTGAAATATTCTAGAAGGGGACTGACCTCTTGGTCAATAAGGGGAAAACTCCACTCCCCTGGAGGCTGAGTAGAGCTCTCCTGAGTTCAGGGCAAAAAGAAGTGGGGTATTGGAAGCTGGTTGTTGACTGTGAGGGGTTGTCTGTATGCCTGAGAATGTATAATAATAATAATAATAATAATAATAATGGCATTTATTAAGCACTTACTATGTGCAAAGCATTGTTCTAAGCTCTGGGGAGGTTAAAAGGTGATCAGGTTGTCCCTTGGGGGGCTCACAGTCTTAATCCCCATTTTACAGATGAGGTAACTGAGGCACAGAGAAGTTAAGTGATTTACCCAAAGTCATACACCTGACAATTGGCAGAGCTGGCATTTGAGCCCATGACCTTTGACTCCAAAGCCCATGCTCTTTCTACTGAGCCACGCTGCTTCTCTGCTTCTCTCCAGGAAGCTGCTATATTGCAGACTGAAAGGGGATAGATATGTGAGAAGCAGCATGGTCCAATGGATAGCTCATGGGACCGGGAGTCAGAAAGACGTGGGTACCAATCCCGGCTCCGCCACTTGTCTGCTCTGTGACCTTGGGCAAGTCATTTCACTTCTCTGTGCCTCAGTTGCCTCATCTGTAAAATGGAGGTTAAGACTGTGAACCTCTTGTGGGACATGGACTGTGTCCAACTTGATTAGCTTGTATCTGCCCCAGCACTTAGTACAGTGCCTGGCACATACTAAGTGCTTAACAAATACCATGAAAAAAAAGAAAAAATTAGACTATTGTAAAGCACAGTTCTGCATAATGGTTGACAGCTGGGAAACCACCACAGAAAAGAGAACTCCCTGGTGGGCAGCAACTGGGAGAGGGGTTGCTTTCCTTGAGATGAGGCTTTGTAAAACTCCAGATACCAAGAGAAAGAGGTTTTGCAAGTGACAAAAACATGAATGTGACAATGGGGAATGAATTGTCATTGGCATGTCAGTCTTTTCAGCCACACCCACATGCAAGGATAGGACTTCAGTAGTATCATCTTTGAAAATGTAGCAGAGCTCCAACCCACATAATATACACACAATGTACACACAAAAATAGCCTATTATGGGCAAATTAAAATAGTGGGTTTAATAAATTTGGGGGATGTAACATTAAACAAGAGCATATTGCCTTTAAAAATGCCAACACCTACTCCTTTAACACAGCTCTCCTTTAAATCCACCTTATAAATCTGAGTAAAAATGAAAACTAAATCTAGCGTAAAGAATGTATGGTTTGAACAGTCTGGATTTTACAGTGGAGGGGAAAAGTGGGGCTGTTTGGTTTGTTGCTCTTTGTTATTTTGAATTTTGCACTTTCTTCCCATAGTTCAGAGCTTCTGAGATTCCTGCTGATGGCAAGCATGTTTGAAATTTGAGGCTCTAATTATAAAAGGTTTCTTGATCAAAGACATGACTTTTCATTTGCAAATAAGACTTTTTTTGGGTGTGTTTTGTTTTTGATTCAATGTTTCATGGACTCAATTGTGATATGAATGCAAATTGGCTTGGGCACAGACTAACATGAATATTAACCACAATAGTAATGATACTTTGATTTTTTTGAATAATTGAGTGATTTATAAATATGTTTCAATATATCTTTAAAACATCCCAGTGGGGTTGCTTAGGTAAATTATTATTATTCTTATTTCAGAGGTGGAGTAACTTAAGTATGTGAGTAGGTAATTTTTCGCTGAAACAAAATCAGAAATAAAACAATCCTTTCTTTTTCCCTTCTCTTCAATAGATGGATAGTATCTCTCTCTACATTCATGTGAGTCATTTCTCCATCCACACAGCCAATACTCTGGTTCAAATATTCATCCTATCACAATTGGACTATTGTAACGGCCTCCTCTCACATCTTCCTGCCTCCAGCCTCTCCCTTCTTCAATCCGTACTTCACACTGCTGCTCAAATCATCTTTCTGAAAACTCGCTTACTGTTCCTAGTAAATTTTTACCTCAATGCAAAGGTTTTTCCTCAACTATGGAAACACCTTCTTCAAGGAGAAAGGTGAGAGAGCTAGTTGTGGAAATACTGGGGTATTTTACTGCTTTCCCTACAGCCAAGAACCTCATTCTGGGTCCTTCTAGACAGGTAATTGCTAAACCCATACTTACTGAATTGCAAACTGGCTTCAGACCAAAATGCAGCACAGCAGATGTGATCTTTGCAGCAAAATTAGAAGCTTTTGGGAAAATCTAGAAAGCAGCAAATGTGAAAGCAGCAACAACTACTGAAAGTAGCAAACATTGCAGCAAAGGACAATATGTGCAAATTATGGAATGGATTGTCTGTAGCACACAGACCTTTTTGCCATGTCTGCTTCAAAGAATAGGGTCTCTCTCTATGTCATTTTTTAACAAAGAAGAGAAGGCAGTCCCCTCCCCCTGCCCTTTTTCTCCATGCGTAATGAATGCTGTAGTAGCCTCCAGACCTGAAAAAGTTAATACACCTTCTAAGAATCGTTAACTGACTACCTAGAAGTGGCTTAGGTCCTGGGAGAGATAGAATGACGATTTCAGTTATCCCAGTACTGCCTGATCTAAAGACAACAACGCTGAGGCCATGACTGATATCCAAAGCAGATTCCTGATAGGGATTGATGCCAAGACCATTAGCACCAGGCAAGGCAGGTAAACCTTTCAGTTCCTGCTTTCTGCCCACTCTCCAGATGCTCTACTTCCCCCCCCCACCCCGCCCGCCACACACACCTTTTTTTTTTCTTTAAGGTATTTGTGAAGTGCTTACTATGTGTCAAACAGTGTTCTAAGTACTGGGACACAGTCCCTGTCCCACATGGGACTCACAGTGTAAGTAGAAGGGAGAACAGGTATCCCCATTTTACAGTTGAGGAAACTAAGGCCCAGAGAAGTGAAGTGACTTGCCCAAGGTCACACAGCAAGCAATTGGCAGAGCCAGGATTAGAGCCGAAGTCCATGCTCTTTCCACTAGGCCATGCAGCTGCTTCTTCCCTTCACCCCCACCATATATATGATAAGTGAAATTCACTCCACCCCTCCTGGACTCTCCCAAGTCCTCTGATTCCCAGGCCTGTGTATCCAATTTAGGGGCACTCCAAGTCATTCGTTCCACCCCTCTTGGACTCTCCGCTTCACTCTTTACCCTTTTCCCCACAGGTTGGCACTGGGTCCATTTCATCTTCAGAAGAATATAATTCAAAGAACAAATATTGAGTGTTAACAAGGAACCTAGAAAGAAGCCATACTTAGATCAATACACTGCAGAGATGCAGCATGGCATAGTGGATAGAGCACGGGCCTGGGAGTCAGAAGGTCATGGGTTCTAATCCTGGTTCTGCCACTCGTCTGCTGTGTGACCTTGGGCAAGTCACTGAACTTCTCTGTAACTCAGTTACCTCATCTATAAAATGGGGATTAAGACTGTGAGCCCCTTGTGGGACAGGGACTGTGTCCAACCCAATTTGCTTGTACCCACCCCAGTGCTTAGTACAGTGACTGGCACATAGTAGGTTCCTAAATACTACAATTATTATAGAGAAGCAGCGTGGCTTAGTGGAAAGATCATGGGCCTGGGAGTCAGAGGACATAGGTTCTAATCCCAGCTCTGCCACTTATCTGCTGTGTGACCTTAGGCAAGCCACTTTACTTCTCTGGGCCTCAGTCACCTCATCTGTAAAATGGAGATGAAAACTGTGAGCCCCACATAGGACAACCTGAATACCTTGTATCTACCCCAGTGCTTATAGCAGTGCTTGGCACATACTAAGCACTTAAATACCATACTTATTATTATTATTGTTATTATTTTCAGCCATGTTTAGATCAGTTGGTGCACCTCTAGTCCTGGTCTGGAGAGTTTTGTTCAGTGTACCTTGGGTCAAAAGACTACATTCATTCAGTCACATTTATTGAGTGCTTACTGTGTGCAGAGCACTGTACTTAGCACTTGGAAAGTACAATTTGGCAACAAATAGAGACAATCCCTACCCAACAGGTTCACAGTCTAAAAGGGGGAGACAGACAACAAAACAAAACAAAGCAAGTGGACAGCATCAATAGCATCAATGTAAATAAATAGAATTATAGATATATGCACATCATTAATAAAATTAATAGAATAATAAATATGTACATATATTACACAAGTGCTATGGGGCGGGGAGGCGGGTAGAGCAGAGGGAGGGAGTAGGGGTGATGGGGAGGGAAGGAGGAGCAGAGGAAAAGGGGAGCTCAGTCTGGGAAGGCCTCCTGGAGGAGTTGAGCTTACGCCTTAGTTGACCTTTAGTTCGTGGTCCAAAATCTGTCTTTTATAATTTTATAATTTAGAACATATTAGATTGTTAGGCTGAGTCCTGTTGGATATGAAGGAATTGGGCAGCTATCTGCTGCTTTGTATACTTTAATACTAGGCATTCATCCAGAGGCTATTGGAGTAGGTACATTGTTATAAAAGTAATAAACAGTGTTAGAAACATGGGCTGTGAATAGTGAATAATGATTTTCTGGGCAGTACAATTTCTGGAATTATTTTTTTTTCTCATCTGTAGCACTGCAGCACCATTTAAGAGGTAAAGAAACTTGAAGACACATTACAGATGATAAGAAACTGAAGGGATGTAACCTGGAAGGCATGATTTAGGGAACTAAATGAAAACAGCTAAGTGGATGCTACAGATAACAACCATTGAGTTTGGCTAGAATGGAACAATGTGAGCCTGACTGGATATAGCAGAGGAGCAGTGTGGTCTAATGGAAAGACCACAGGCCTGGGAGTCAGAGGACATGGGATCCAATCCCAACTCTGCCCCTTGCCTGTGGTGTGCGTGGCTCAGTGGAAAGAGCCTGGGATTTGGAGTCAGAGGTCATGGGTTCAAATCCCAGCTCTGGCAATTGTCAGCTGTGTGACTTTGGGCAAATCACTTAACTTCTCTGTGCCTCAATTACCTCATCTGTAAAATGGGGGTGAAGACAGTGAGTCCCCGTGGGACAACCTGATCACCTTGTAACTTCCCCAGTGCTTAGAACTGTGCTTTGCACATAGTAAGCACTTAATAAATACCATTATTATTATTAGGCAAGTCACTTCACTTCTCCATGCCCCACTTTCCTCATCTGTAAATGGGGATTAAGTCCTACTCAAGCTGTGAGCCCCAAATGGGACAGGGACTGTGTCTGCCCTGATAATCTTGAATCTACCCCAGTACTAAGTACAGTGCGTGATAAATAAAAAACTCAACAAATGACACCACTATTATCATTCTTATTATAATACAGCACCACATCAATCAATCAATCGTATTTATTGAGCGCTTACTATGTGCAGAGCACTGTACTAAGCGCTTGGGAAGTACAAGTTGGCAACATATAGAGACAGTCCCTACCCAACAGTGGGCTCAAATCAGTCAATCAACCAATCCTATTTATTGAGCACTTACTGTATGCAGGACACTGTACTAACTGCTTGGGAGAATACAACACAACAATATAACAGACACATTCCCTGCCCACAGTGAGTTTACAGTCTAGCAGGGGAAAATAAATTGTGGTGGACATATGTATGGCATCAGATGGCATGAATTCTATAATGGGAGTTTTCCTAAACACAGAGTTTTGCATCACAACTCTTGCATTAAAGGAAAACTGGTGTGTTTGTAGGTTTTGCATAATTAAGAAGAAGAAAAGTATCTTGTGTATATTGGGATTATTTCATTGTAATCCTTTCTGAAGATGGGGGTTAGGGGGGTGGGCTAGATGCCATCTTAAAGTGTTACTCAGCCCTAGAATTTTATATTGTGAAAATCCACAGTGCCACTAGAACTTACCAGCTCCTAAGTACCATAAATAACTTGGAAAATCTAAGAGCATCAGTTCACTTTAACACATCCTAACAAGTTAATGCTGCTTTGGAGAATATTAAGCATCAAACAATGATGCTCTGCTGCTTAAATACCCTTCTTGGAGGTAAAATATAGAATAAGCTTTTTGACTGCCTATGTTTGAGGTATAACGAAGAGGAAGGTTCTGGATGAAAAAATTTGAATTCAGTTAGAATCATTAAGCCTGGTGGAAGAAAAAAAAATATCATTCTCCACATGGTCAGGCACACAGATGGATAGGAACTCACTGTCTGGAATGTCATTTTCTAATGCAGAGGACAGTGTGTTGAGACCAAGGTATGGTCTCAATTCCTTTCAAATCAGTTAAACACATAATGTGTATGCTACAATAAATACTGTTGATTCTGACTTGCCACTCAGTTCTTTCAGAGCAATTTCTTCAGCGACATGCCTCCTTCCAGTTTTATTGTCTGGAAATGGATGCCCAACACAACTTTAACTATGAATGATCACAGTAATAATAATAATAATATTAAGTGCCATGTGCTAAGTGCTTGGGTGGATACAAGGTTATGAGATCAGAGTCCCTCTCCCACAAGGGACTCAAAATTAGAGGAAACAGGCCCGGGTAGGTTAATTAATTAGTAGTAATAATAATAATAATAATTTTGGTATTTGTTAAGCGCCTACTATGTTCCAAGCACTGTACTAAGCACTGGGGTAGATACAAAATAATCAGGTTCCACATGGGGCTCACAGTCTAAGTAGGAGGGAAACAGGTATTGAATCTGCATTTTACATATGAGGGAACTGAGGCACAGAGCAGTGAAGTGACTCACCCAAGGTCATACAGCAAGCAGAGTGGCCTAGTGGAAAGAGCTTGGGCCTGAGAGTCAGAGGGCCTGGGTTCTAATCCCCACTCTGCCACTCATCTGCTGTGGGACCCTGGGCAAATCATTTCACCTCTCTGTGCCTCAGTTCCCTCATCTGTAAAATGGGGGATTAATACTTTGAACCCCATGTGAGACAGCGATTGGGTCCAACCTGATTGTCTTGTATCTACCCCAGTGTTTAGTACAGTGCCTGGCCCACAGAAAACTTTTAAGTGCTATTTAAAAAAAAAAAAAAGCAATTGGCCAATTGGCAGATCCAGAACTAGAACCCAGGTCCTCTGACTCCCAGCTCTGTACTCCTTCCACCTAGGCCATCCTGCTTCCCTGGTTATTTGACTTGCCCAAGGTCACACAACAGACAAGTGGTGGAGTCAGGACTAAAACCCAGGTCTCTTGACTTCCCGTCCTGTGTTCTTTCTTCTAGGCCATGCTGCCTCCCCATTAGACAGTGTCCAGTGTCATTGTAGAACACTCTTTTCCTCCCTTCTCTCCCAGACCTTCTGGGGGCCCTCCACAGATGTAAGGAGACATGTCTGTCCTCAAATTCTCAAATTCTTCCTTTTATAAAATGAAAATCTCTAGGGCTAGGAAGTTGGTATCCTTTTTCAGTAGCCTCAGGCAAGGGTATTTTTCATTTGCTGATTGGCTGCTAATCCTTCTCTTTTATCCCTCTGCTTCAGGAGACTGACTACACATTCTGCCATACTCATTTGTAGGTTTCTGTTGAAAATTCCAATACTAAATGGAACGTGCCATTAAAGCTGAAAACTCTAGGTAATGAATTTTAATATTCCAGGAATACAGTCACTTTTATAGTTGCCAATGTTCTGTTTATAGTTTATTTTGAAGGATCGTTTTGGACGTGGTAGATGAACACCAAGAGAGAAAAAGAATTGTGATGCACGAGTCACAATCAATAAACAGCAGCGCTGAGAGGATAAAGTTTATCTTTATGTGAAACATTTCTTCAAGCATTGCAAAGCCATATTACAGGGCTTACAAATCAAGCATTCTGTGAGGAAGAGAGGAGACTGTTAACTCATGCAATAAATAACCACGTCAATCAGGTTGGGTTTGAGGTCAAGAACCTGAGAGAAAATGAACTGGGCCCAGGAGGAATCACACTAAGGCAAGTAAGAATTTTAATCATCAATCATATTTATTGAGCTCTTAGTTTTAATTTTTTTTAAATAGCTTTTGGGAGAGTACAATTATAACACTTTTGGTACACATGCTCCATAACCACAAGTTTTCAGGGAACTGAAATTCACTGCATCATTACAGTGACACCAGTACACTGGTGAATCTGGGAAGGACTGATGAAAAATGTTTTGGGCTGCAAACAACTTTTAAGAAATGATTAATTTTTCAAACTTCTCAGTATGATAATCATGAGAGACATTGAAGAATTGGGACAAGCTTTCTAATAATCCAGTTACGAATTCAGGAAAAAAAATCCAGATTTTTCTACTCTGAATCAAGTGATTTGCCCATCGCATGACACTTTCTGATACTACCCCAGGAAAGGACTAATCAAGGTGCCTGAAGCAATCAGGCTAACCATTTTCTACTTTGCTGATCCAAGTATCCATGACTCAAGTACTGCCTAGATCTCAGAATCCGATGACATAATTAAATTCCATGTTGCCAATGAAAATCTTTGGTTGTGTGTAGGGATTCCTGGATACATATCCTCAATTTGCTTCAGACTTATGGTCAACCCATAGTGAAGTATCAAACCTACTAAGCACTAGAAGCATACACACAAGTAGTGCGATGGCCAAAATGGTGTCAACGCAGGGAAGACTCAGAGTCTCGGGGTCTCAGCACAGTCATCATTAACTGGGGCCCCCATTGCTGTGTTGCTGTGGCCACACGGACAACTCCACATTGCCCAAATCCAGCACAGTCAATGCCACACAATGCTGAACTCTGGAGATGGGACAACCTTCTGCCTACATACTGACACTGATTCCTTCCACATTCTGCCTTTTATGCTGTATTTACCCACCCCACAGATGTTGCAGCATCCAAAGCCCTTCTGCCCCTAAATCTCACATAGGTTACTCCTCGGTCACTTGTGGTTACCCCATTCTACGGGAATCCCTTTTTCCTTCTTTAGTTCCTCATTTCTGACCATGACTTTTTTTTACAGTATTTGTTAAGCACTTACTATGTGTCAAGCACTCTTCTAAGCACTGGGGTAGATATACGTTAATCTGTCCTGGCCCATTGCAGTGATATGTAGTTTGGTTTTGGTAACCCTAGTTCCTTATTCTTTCTGACCAATCTTCTTCTCTGCTGTCTCACATTTTCTCCTGCCTTCAGGGCATCTCTACCTGGATGTCCTGCAAACACCTCGAACTAAACATATCCAAACAGAACTTCTTAATCTTCCCACCCAAAACTCTGCCTTCTCCCTGTCTTTTCCATTACGGTAGACAAAACCATTATCCTCCCTATCTCACAAGCCCAAAACCTTGGCGTTGTCCTTGACTCATCCCATACAATGTATATATTCAATCTAGCACCAAATCCTGTCAGTTCTGCCTTCACAACATTGCCAAAACCTGCCCTTTCCCCTCCAAACTATTACTACGCTGATCCGAGTACTTATCCTAGTCCGCCTTGACTACTACATCTGCCTCCTTGCTGACCTCCCTGCCTCTCCCCTCTCCCATCCATACTTCATTCTGCTGCAAGGATTGTTTTTTTAATCATTCAGTTCATTCATTCATTCAATCATATTTATTGAGCACTTACTGTGTGCAGAGCACTGTACTAAACACTTGGAAAGTACAATTCAGCAATAAAGAGAGACAATCCCTGCCCACACCAGGCTTACAGTTTAGAGAGGGGGAGACAGACATCAATATAAATAAATAGTATTATAGATATATATACGTATACATAAGTGCTGTGGGGTGGGAAGGTGTGGGGGGGGGGGAGGGGGAGACCAAAGGGAGCGAGTCTAGGTGATGCAGAAGGGAGAGAGAGCTGAGGAAAAAGGGGGGCTTAGTCACATCTCCTCACCCCACCAGAATTTCCATCCATCTCTGCATCAAACAGAAACTCTTTACTTTCAGCTTTACAGCACTCCATCAGCTCGCCCCCTCCTACCTCAATTCACTGATCTCCTGCTACAGCCCAGCCTGCACACTTAGCTGGGCTGATTGATTGATTTCTGGCTTTCCTGCTCTGTTAACTCTTTCTATGGTTTTCACCCCAGAACCACTCTGCTTAGCAAGAGGTCCTGCCCAGCTGGAGACTAGTACCGCAGGTAATCTGGCCAGTTGTACACACCAACAACTGAAATATATGTAGATGATTTTGATAATGAGATATATATCTGTATATCACTCAGCCCCATGGAAAATCCTGCAGACTTTATTCATTCAATCATATTTATTGAGCGCTTACTGTATGCAGAGCACTGTACTAAGCTTCCACTATACTATGTGCAGTAAGTTTTTCTAATGCTGCCAGCTTTAATTCCTTTCCCCTATGGCTTTCCTTCCACTGTGCCTGGTAATATGTTTTGTTCGTAAATCTGCCCATTAAAGAAAGATACAGGGGTGTAATTTTGGCTTTTTAAGAAGCAGAAGTCTAATTCTCTGAGTATTTCTAAGAGGGACTTTGATAAATAATTAAAGGATCCTTTATCTATTGATAAGGTCAAATGCACATGGTTACCCACCCTGGGAATCTAATTAAATACTTTTTTCTGGTATAAATTAAACTTTCCAAGGAAGGAATGTGCCAGCAGCTGTCCAGAATCTATTTCCTCAAGGGCAGCCACACCTTGGCATAACTGGTTTAAAAACAAGTCTTTTCCATTTCCCCTCTTGGAACTGCAAGAAATGGTTCTTTTTATCTCATATTTGACAGCTGTTGTCCAAACCTTATTGAGTCTGGGCTACCTTTCCAGTGTACAGGAATGGACAAGAGCTTTTTTCACCTTTTGTCGATAGAAAGGGATTTCAAGGGTGAAGCGAATTGGAGTCTGTTCAGAAAGAGGCTAGCAAAATATGGGGTACAGAGCTACAACAAAAACAAAAACAATAAGAAAACTCTGCTTTTCCCAAGGATGGAGTTTTAGTAGTCAAAATTTTATGTTGGCAGCTTCTCAACTTGGTTTTACAACTGGGCTAAATAGTAATTTGTTCAACCCTATGGGCCAATCTCAGGAGGCATTAAATTGACAACAACAAAGGCAGTGACAGTTTCTAAATTAAAGATGGTGTGGACTACGCAGCAATGATTGTGTGGACTGCACACCAAAGATTGTGATATAAGGAGAATTCCCTTTACCCAGAGTCAGAGATGCAGATAATTATTTTATCCAGGTCATTCTTACTCAGTTTTTCCAGTAATACCTTTCAGGTCTCCACTTTTTTTTTCCCCACATATAGAATTACAACCATGCAGAATAATTGAACATGTTCTATAGAAAGGTGAAAGCTGACTGTGCAAACTCCCAGGTAGCTCACGGTTCTTTATTTCCATCAATATCCTATCCATAATGCTTGTGGATCATCTGTATGCTATCTGAATTGCAATATGGCTTCATAACAAAACATGGCCTAGCAGATATGATTTTTGCAGTACAGCAGATTCAGGAAAAGTGCAGAGAGCAACAACAAAACTTCGTTGTGGTATTCACTGGTCATACAAAGATAGCTTACACCTGTAATAGACCTGGGCTCTGGGGGAAGAGTCAGCCCTATGGAAATTGAATCCCCATTTTGCAGATACACAAACTGAGGCACACAGATTAACTGTGGTATTTGTTAAGTTCTTACTATGTGCCAGGCACTGAACTAAGCACTGGGGTGGTTACAAGCAAATCAGGTTGGACACAGTCCCTGTCCCACGTGGGGCTCAAGCCCCATTTTAGAGATGAGGTAACTGAGGCCCAGAGAAGTGAAATGACTTGCAAAGGTCACACGGCAGGTACATGGCAGAGCCAGGATTAGAACCGAAGTCCTCTGACTTCCAGGTCTGGGAGTCTTTTTCCACTAGTCCACACTGCTTTTCTCAAGTGCTTAAGTTCTATCAATCTACTGTAGTACTTATATACATATTTCACTTATATACATATTTTCAATACTCAATTACTTCTTATCTGTAACTTATTTTAGTGCCCGTCTCTCCCACTAAATTATAAATTCCTTGGAGGCAAGAATCATGTCTACTTATTCTAAGATCATCCTCTAGACTGTAAGCTTGTTATGGGCAGGGAATGTATCTACCAAATCAAGATCTAGACTGTGAGCCCGTTGTCGGGTAGGGACCGTCTCTATATGTGGCCAACTTGTACTTCCCAAGCGCTTAGTACACTGCTCTGCACACAGTAAGCACTCAGTAAATACGATTGAATGAATGAATGAAAGATCGAGATACCAAGACGTAGTCCTGAAAACAGCAAAGGCCAAGAACCATGAACCATGGGCTGACAGTTTTACTCCCACAGTTTTTCAGCCAGGAAGGGTAGCATACCTAGCCCACCCCACTCTTTGGATTCGAAAAGGTTCAGAGGAAGGACCAAGATGGTGGCTCTACCTCTTGCCCCCTGTCAGCTCGAGTTGGGGGCATCACTGGTGCCACGGGGCTGGATATGGGCTGGTTTCTTCATGGCACAAATAGGGGCTAATAGGCACTAAGTTCCTTGCAATGTGAGTTGGGGCTGGGTGTGAGCATGTGGAGAAGGTTTGAGTGTTAGAACCCTGGAGCCACAGCACCGTCATGGCAGTAAGAGAAGGAGCATGGCCTAGTGGAAAGAACATGGGTCTGAGAGTCAGAGGACCTGGGTTCTAATCCCGGCTCTACCAATTGCCGGCTGTGTGACCTTGGGGGAGTCACTTAGCTTCTCTGTGTCTCAGTTTTCTCATCTGTAAATTGGAAATTCAATACTTGTTCTTCCTTCTACGGAGACCCTGAGCCCTGTGTGGGACAGAGATTGTGTACAACCTGATTAACCTGTATCTACTCCAGTGCTTAGTACAGTACTTGATTCATAGTAAGAGCTTAACAAATAGAAGAAGAAGAAGGAGAAGAAATATGTGTTATTCTGAGAACTGTCATCCAGTGGACAGATGGTTTAGGGATGGGGGTGAAGGGAGCCTCTCATGTCCAACCCCAGATGTGGAAAGGAGCAGAAGGACGTGCTCCTCCTTTTTCATCTCTTGCTTCCTCTTTCTTCCTTTCTCTCTTTCCCTTCTCTTCCCTTTCTTTCATTTCCTACCTCTTTTCCTCTGTTCCCCTCTGCTGCTTCTTCTATTACCCTCCATTTCTTCTTTCCCTGTCTCATCAAAACTCACCTGCAATGTCCCACTGCCCCAAAGATCCACTCCATGTTGGCTCCTATTCTCAAAATGAAAAGTTGACATCCCTATGCCATACTATGTGTGCATATATACATATATATATATATATATATAACATATATGCACATTATAGCACTGTTTTTAAAAATCTGCTGTTCTTGTGAATTATTGAGATGGTTAGCTCCTTTTGCTTGATAAGATGAAGATCATTGGTCTTTTTGCATTTCCTCCAATTTAAAAAATCTCACCATCATTTACATCCTTTTTAAAGATTTAAATACCCAGTGTCTGCCCTTAAAAGTAATATTAGTCCTATTTCTTAAGGATTTTGGATTTCTGCTAGGCTGTCCTTCAAATATTCTATACTTGAGACTAGTCCTGGTTTCCAAACATGTTCTTTCCCTAGGTACTTGCTGGTTTGCAAAATGAAATCTTTAGTGAAGCCTTAAGAACCCAACTATGAAGAAAGGAAGTCAGCAGGTGCAAAAATAACCACCATGCATTTGGAAGTCAACCTATACTTTTGATAGCATTATTTTTTTCCCCTGCAAGATTGGACTGCCAAAATGAACAGGCATTTATGCTTTTCCTTAGGTCTGGGCATTAGTTCTGGCCCTCTTTGCTATTGTGAAAGAAAGGTTTCAGGCCATATTTCAGCCCCTGAGTGGAAAGACAAATTAAAAAGAATCTAATTTTCCTATTTGTACATTCATAGTCCACATTATCTTTTTTTCAGATCAAAAAATCAATCCAAATGTAATATTAAAATTTAAATGCTTAAGAGTTTTGATGGTAAAAATTTAACAAAACACCTTTGTAAGGATTCAAAGATGAATACTGTTAAGAAAATAAAGGATTCTCTATTTGCTTTTGTGAGAAACCATGAAATGAAATAACTGTGCGAAATGTTCCCTGAACAAAAGTGGCCCTCATATGAGAAAATTATAATTGTAAACCAAAAGGGTTATTGTTATGCTAGTCCCTCATCAGTTTATGGATTTTGTGTTGCTGTGAAAATTCTTTCAGAATACAAAAACTTAAACTCTCCTCTGAATTTGTCCTAAGTACCATAGCATTGTGACCTTTCAAGCTTGGCGGATGTGCCGAGGGAGGGAATGCCCTCCCTCCGCACATCTGCCAAGCTAGTGCTCTTCCTCCCTTCAAAGCCCTACTGAGAGCTCGCCTCCTCCAGGAGGCCTTCCCAGACTGAGCCCCCTTTTTCCTCTCCTCCTCCCCATCCCCCCACCCCACCTCTTTCCCCTCCCCACAGCACCTGTATATATATGTTTGTACAGATTTATTACTCTATTTTACTTGTACATATTTACTATTCCATTTATTTTGTTAATGATGTGCATCTAGCTTTACTTGTATTTATTCTGATGACTTGACACCTGTCCACATGTTTTGTTTTGTTGTCTGTCTCCCCCTTCTAAACTGTGAGCCTGTTGTTGGGTAGGGACCATCTCTCTATGTTGCCAACTTGTACTTCCCAAGCGCTTAGTACAGTGTTCTGCACACAGTAAGTGCTCAATAAATACGATTGAATGAATGAATGAATGACACATTCAAATTCTTACAGTCCTAATAAAATAGTAGTTATATAGTGGGAGTAGTAGCATTTATTGAATGTCCACTTGGTGCAGGACACTGTATTAGGCCCTCAGAAAGTACAGAAATAAGGCATGACAAATACCTCCCCACAAGGAACTTACACTCTAATGGTTTTGACAATCATTGAAGATTTAAAACTCGAGTGTCCAAAATAAATAATTAAGTCCACGAGTGCTAAGAAGAGTGCAGACTGTAAGCGCCTTGTGGGCAGGGAACTTGCATACCAACTCTGTTACAATTTACCATCCCAAACGTTTAGTTCAGTGCTTGGGACACAGCAAACACTCAATAAACATGATTGACTGGTTTAAACAATCTATATGTGCTAGAGTTAGATGAAGGGATGATATGGCTCAGGTGCTGGGAAATTAATTGGGGAAAGATTGTTGGAAAAGGTGGGCTTTGAGGAGGGTGCCATGGAATATTTAAATTGGGTTTGAGAGAGAAAAGGAGTGAAAGTGAGGCAGCCAGAAAGAGAAAGAATATTCTTTTTCTGCCTTTCAGAAGTGTTTCAAATTGCACTGGAATCTTTGAAGGTCACTGGAAGCAGGGTTAGAGTCCCCCAGGAGACCTTCATGCATTTTATCAGTGTCCTGAGGAATAAGCTTTCATAGAAGGGAACAGGGAAGAGGTCCAGAAATCATAGCCACTCCTAACTGCATAACTTGATGATGTCATCATGCCCCCAAGCCTTGGTTCTGGAAACTGCCCAGTGAGCTGACATCCTAGGAATCTTCACAAACTGCTAGGTGGAGGTTGTCCTACCCTGTATGGAAGTAAGATGGACTTAAATTTCCTATTGCACCATGGCTAAATGGGCTCACTGAATCAGGGAAGTGATCAATTCAAATTGGAGGTTTTACCACAATAACTAACAGGGGCATAATTGTTTTTTATGGTGGTTTGTATCACCCAGCTGTGATGATTGCCCTCTCTTGCCCAGAATCAACCATAATAAGCACTTTTATTCCATTGGCAGGTTCTTTTATGTTTCAGATGTCATCGATCCCTTATTTACTTTCCCAAGGCAAAACAATAGCCTATCTAGATTATGTGCCACTTGATATAAAAAATATAGTGTCAGAGGGGGTAATTCATCTTCAGAACAATCTGTTCCCTGTTATTTTTTAAACTAGTCGGGCCCATGTGTTAGATTAATAATGGTAGACAAGATTAGAATCTAAGAAAACCAATAAATGCATTCTATGTCCTTTTGTCCTTTTAGGTGTGAATTCCATTTTGTGTTGATAAAATTTTCAAAAATGATTACATTTTTCATAGATGATCACAGAAAAATTTGTAACGAGGCTCACTAAGCATCAGCTTCCAATCACAGATCGTTCTTAGTTGAATGTAAATGATTCAGGACCACATGGATTAAATGAAATTTAATGTGTCTATGGATTTTTAAATTAAGAGCAAAACTGCCCAGTTAAAATACATTTTCTCTTCCATGAAAAATAGTTCGATATGTTCCCCTGAATGCCCTAGCCATTGGTCTCCATTGTATTTTGCTGAATATTCCATTCACCCAGCCCAGAGGAAAAAAATCTTGAGTTTCTATTTCACCACACAAATTACTTATATAAAAATGCCATGCACTTCCTTTATCTATAAAGTGAATAAATATTCTGCATTCCAATTTTACATGGTCTGAAATTAATTGTAAATATGTTATATCCATATAACAGGTCATAAATAATTTGAATGACTGTCACATAAAAATAGTTTCAACGCCATGATCCATGTCTTCTGCTATGCATATCTGTGATCCCTTTTGAAAGCCCATAATAAGAATGTCCTGAAAAACTTTGTTTACTATTATTTATTCATCCATTCAATCGTATTTATTGAGTGCTTACTGTGCACATAGAACTATACTAAGAGCTTGTGAGAGTACAATACAATAGACCCATTCCCTGAGGAATTCCATAATTCCATTATATGTGGTAGTTGAAGCCATGTCAGTGGATGAGTTCTCCAAGGGAGGGGTGTAGATGGAGAATAGAAGGGGTCCCAGAACTGAGCCTTGAGGGACCCCCACAGTTAGAAAGTGGGAGGCAGAGGAGGAGCCCCCTGAAGGAGATTGAGAATGAAAGGCCAGAGAGATAAGAGGAGAACCAGGAGAGGATAGAATCAGTGAAGCCAAGGTCAGACGACGTTTCCAGGAGAAGGGGTGTTCCACAGTGTCAAAGGCAGGTGAGAGGTTGAGATTGTTTACTATTATAATATGTATATCTTCTGAATTTGGAAGAAAGAACCTGAGGTATACTGGGGTATATATGAATTGTGCCCTTACATATTTGAGTTTTCTTAAGCCTATGAGGGATTTCTGGACTTAAGAAGAATTAGAAAGCCAACCCCAAATGAATAGAAGTTTGTTGATGCTAAGGAAGGGGAATGAAAGTTGATATAAAGATGGAAATCTGTGGAGAGATAAGAAAAAGGGAACAGAGGGAGCAAGCCAAAGTCGAGTGATGGAGACAAAGAAGAATTCATGAATGAAGTGATGGAAATTGGTGAGTTGGGGAATAGTACTCAAAAGAACAATGTTCAACACTGCATGAACCTAGTGAGTCAGGTAGTTTAATGCAACGATCTACATAATGAAGGGTCAAGGATAAAAATTTTAATTCACACAAGTCAGGTAATGAACAATTTAGTTGTCATAGTAACATCAACCACAGCATGCAGCTCAGTCTTATTATTTAACATTTTTAAGAAGTAAATAACATAATACAGTATAACAGTTTCCTTAGCTTTTTCTGACAATAAAGTTACAAAGGTTTTCTTTTTGTAATCATGAAAGGAGTGGACAGGGTGAATGCAGATTTGTTTTTCACTAACTCCCACAATACTATTTTTAGAAACTTGAAAAGAGTAGCTTCAATACAAGCAAAAAGAAATATGTCCTTACACAGCAGATTTTCACCGTTTGAAATTTACTGCCACCGGAAGTTGTGGAGGCAGGAAAACCCATAGGTTCAGGGAATGTTTGCATAAATTTATGGTTGAGAAGTTCATAATAGGTTCTTAATGGGTTAAGTTGGCGATGTTAAAAGGAAAAGTTAAGGATGTTAAAAGACACAAGAGGTTTAGTTATAGATTTGTGTTTGAAAGGTCTATAAGGAGTATTAGAGGGAAATATTAGGTATTGACCAGCTAGAGCTATAAGGATGGACAGTGGAGGAAAACCCCTCACACTGTTTCTCTAAGTACCCTTGTTGCCACTGTCAGAGACAGACTATTAGGGTGGATACACTAGATCTGATCCAATATGCCATTTAAAATATTCCTGTTTATAATTTATAACTAACAATAATCTTTCTTCTACTTGACAGTCATATCATTTTTATGTAAGAATCATAAAGTTTCTCTTGGTGATTAACATTAGAGTAAAAGATCCTTGTGGACAGGACATATGCCACTTCTCTGTTTTGAACTTCCCAAGTTCTTAGTACAGTGCATGGCACCCAGTGGACACTGAATAAATTCTATTACTTCTGCTATAATGTTTACTGCATACACATGAGCATTTTCACAGTTCATCTTGCCAAAATCCCTTTCTGACAGAACTCAAAACAATACACTTATGGCTTTTTTGGTTCCCTACACTTTACTTTAAGAACATTTTAATGAATATGACCATACCAACAAATCAGATTGTCTCACCATATTTGGAAAAAGATTCTTAGTTTCATTGGTAGAGGTGGCACTTAATTATATACAGACAGTTATATCAAGTCACTAAGGTTACTAACTGACATTTATCTCTGCATTCATACTGTGTTTATAGCTATGTAACAGCTCTCCACATTGTTTCTCTAATTACGGGCACTCACTGTCTCATGCTCAAACACATTATTACTTTTGGTCAGGTTATGGAAAGAAAACTGCCGTCACTGAAATAGAATTGTTAACATGAATTAGAAAAGGAACATGCCATTGATGAACATTTTCTAATTTTATTGAATTGTCTAATTTCAGAATGAACACCATATTTTTTGAACTGAAGAATACAAAACCTAAATAATCCATTTAAGGCCCCCTTTCTCACTGGCTGAAATTTTAATTATTTAAGGTGAATACTAGAAAGCTTCAGTAATAATAAAAAGTTAACTATAGTCTTCACTCTAAAAAAAATATGCAAGTTGCTTTGCAACTGAAGTGAGATAAACCAGAGTTGAGTACACCCAGTTCTCTTCTAATGCTAAGATTGCACTCTTGCAAAATCTCACATTAAGGAAACCTTGTGCTGCAGTATATAACTAAGCCCTCATTTTCCCTACAGGCCCTCCCCTCTGCATCACTTATGCACTTAGCTGTGTACCCCAAAAGCACTTTGCTACTCACCCCAGTCCCACAGCACTTTATATACATAACTCTTAGACTACTATTTCCCTTAACCGTAATTTATTTTAATGTGTCACCCCTTGTAGACTGTAAGCTCTTTGTGGGCAGGGATCATGTCATCCAACTCTGTTGTATTGTACTTTACTAAGTGCTTAATACAGTGCTCTGACTGATTGTACTCTTCTCCCAAGCAGGCTCATATTGTCAGAAGAGTATTCCCTCATACCCTAATTGTGCTCTAGCCACAGTATGTATCAAAAATGCTTGTTATGGCACAACTAAGTATATTCACATTCAATTCTGTTTGAGGACATGCACAACTAGAATCTACCATTTCTTACTTGCCCTTGGGATCTTACGCCTGAATCCATCCATAGCTCTGTCCATTTTGCGCAATATGAGTCTGCAAGACATCCCCACTGGGGTTCTCTGACTTGCAATGTCAGTTAATTGCATATACTCATTTAACATCAATAGTATTTATTGAGCGCTTACTGTGTGCAGAGCACTGTGACAAGATTAGTTTGATCACTGAGATTAGCTTGCCCAGGAAGAATTCTGTATTTCACAATGAGTTTGTAAGGGGCATGTGCTTGGAATTTCTTACAACTATAGTAACAATGATAATAATAATTATAGTATTTGTTAAGCACCTAATATGTGCCAGGCATTGTACTAAGCACTGGGGTGGCTACAAGCAAATCGAGGTGGACACAGTCCATGTCCCAGGTGGGGCTCACAGTCTCGATCCCCATTTTGCAGACGAGGTAACTGAGGCACAGAGAAGTGAAGCGAGGTGCCCAAGGTCACACAGCAGACAAGTGGCAGAGCCGGGATTAGGACCCACATCCTCTGACTCCCAGGCCCATTCTCTAGCCACTGTGCCATGCCTCCAAACCACTTCTTTAAATAATAATAATGGCATTTGTTAAGCGCTTACTATGTGCGAAGCACTGTTCTAAGCACTGTGGGGATACAAGGTGATCAGGTTGTCCCACGAGGGGCTCACAGTCTTAATCCCCATTTTACAGATGAGGTAACTGAGGCCCAGAGAAGTTAAGTGACTTGCCCAAAGTCACACACCTGACAAGGAGCGGAGCTGGGATTTGAACCCATGACCTCTGACTCCAAAGCCCATGCTCTTTCCACTGAGCCATGCTGCTTTTAAACATACTGAGCTGCCATTCAATTTGTATTGTGATTATTATTAAGAGGATGATTACATTATTTATGTGCACAATCATGCCCCCAGCATGGGAGGGGGCTGCTTTCCCTGAGCAAAGGCTTCACAAAGATCAGAATATCAAGAAGAAGTCTCAAAAACAGAGACAGGCTTTGTACCGACAAGTCCATAAGTTAGGCAAGGATCTACCCGAATATATAAATCATTCAATCATGTCTATTGAACACTTACTGTGTGCAGAGCACTGTTTTAAGTGTGTGGTCGAGTACAGTATAACAGAGTTGGTAGAAACGTCCCCTACCCACAGTGTTTACATTCTAGAGGGGGAGCTAGACATTGCTATAAAAAAATTTATTTATTTATTTATATTTATATCAGCTGTGGGGCTGAGGGAGGGGTCAATAAAGGGTGCAAATCCAAGTCACACATTGGTCTTTTAAGCCACACACAGATAAGATCTCATCTCCCGTAGTCATTTTCAAAAATGAGCAACAGCCATGTATAACAAAAGAAATGTACTATTCTTGATTGTAACTTACAATCAACCGAGAAGACACGCGGAGAGAATGCAAAATACATGTAAAGGAAAGCTATGTCTTAAAACTCCAATGATTATTTCTGCTGAGCAGTCATAAAACTCCATGCATTTGAATAAAAGATGAAAGGCGAGAGAAGGCCCCGATTCTTGTTGCTAGCCCTGAAAGTATTGAGGTATATGCAAATAGGTCATAAAGTCCCCCAAACGACCCTATTTCAATTTACTGCTGAACGTGAACAAGGATTCGAGGAAGCCGGGGTAGTATCCTGGTTTCAGGTAAGAAATTTGGCCAAGCCTTGTCATTGACGGTATTGTACTTTCTACATGCTTTCTCATTACCTTAACAAAAAGAAATGTCATGGTAGAACCTTGAATGTCAGAAGAATGTAGGCCAAGTAGTGAAGAGAAACAGCTAGGAGAACAGAGAAACCAGCGTAGGTGAAATTCGCTGGCAGAAAATAATATCTTCAATTTGGAAAGTATGAAAGTGTGGGCAAGCAAACAGAAGAAACCAGCAGAGGGACAGCAAAGAGAACTGTTTGTACTTAAGCAAAATAGAGTGGGTAGTATTGGCTAGTTAGCTGTTTGGCTGGCAAAATACTATCCACTTTCCTGAACAGAACTTTGCTGATTTGCCTCAGTTTTGTCTGATGCCAAGACGGTGTCATGAAACAAAGGAAACAAAATAGCCTAAAAATGAAACACGAAACAAAATGCAAAGAAAAAAAAAAGTCACAGGTACTGTGGGTAACAAATGCAACGGTGTTGCAAGGGATTATCAGCCACACTGTTACACAACAATAACATTCTCATGGTCCACAGCATTATCTTTGAACCCCCCAAACCAGGTATATATAAAGGGAAGATTCCCACATTATGGAATAATCCTTTGTTTCATAATTAACTTTTGATTGGCTAGAAGCTCCTCATGTCAAATAACTCTGCACTCATTCATTTTATCTGAACTACTACGTGAAGGATGTGACAAATATGAAAAGAACCATTTTAGAGATGGAAAAAACAGGACCCAAAGAAGTGAACTGGCTTCTTCAACATGAATTTACTGATAGACTCCAAATTCAAAACATCCAATGTCTTCCACTCTTCTTCCCCCTTTACCCTCTGTTGTATGGTTCAGAGACAAGAAAATTAAGTCTGCTGCAAACTAAATCAATACTATTGAAATATATACCTCTACCACCATCTCTTTTGTTGTGCTCTGAAGTATTTACTATGTGCTCAGCACTATACTAAGCCCAGGGGTAGATAGCATAAGCAGATCAGACACAACCCCTCTCCTATAAAGGGTTCACAAGCTTAGGGGGAGGGAAAACAGGTACTGAATCCCATTTTATAGATGAGGAAACTGAGGCCAAGGGAAATTAAGTTACTTGCCCAAGGTCACCCAGCAGGCAAGGGGCAGAGTAAGATTAGAAATCAGGCCTCGAACTCCCAATCCTGTGCTCTTTCCAGTAGACCACGTTGCTTCTGTTTGTTAAATTTGTTCCAAGTAATCTGGGTGTAAGTGAAAGTGTACTTTATACAGTACTTTAAGATCCCTAATGAAAGGAAAAGAGGTAGTTCTTTAAAACATCCACATCCTCCATTATTATATCATTGTGGTTTACAGCTTTTGAAAGGCAGTGGAATCACAACACAGCTTGTCCTTTTTAGTCTTTGATCTCAACACACCTGTTTGAAGGATGCATGGGTTTGGGCCAGTGTCCTTTAGTTAATGAGATGGGTGATGGGAGCATATGAAAAGCCTGTTCTCTTTCCTGTGTTTGAGCATTTCATAAATGCTCATATTCATCTTACTAAAGGGTGCTCTTCTGCTCATCTCCTGTTCCGATCTGCAACTTTCTTTCACATATCCCACTTCCTACTAACTCTCCTATTCCCCCAGCTAATTCTCCTGAAGGGATTTTGACATAACCCTTTCAATGCTATCGATCTCAATCAATAGTACGTACTGCATGCTTCTTGTGTTCAGAATACTGAACTTAACACTTGGGAGAGTACGATAATGTAAAATCTAAAAGCGAATGGAAATTTTTAGCCAGAATGGACTGGGGGAGATGTCAAAGGATGATGTTTTAAGCAATTTCAATCAATCAATGGTATTTATTGAGCACATACTGTGTGCAGAGCACTGTACTAAGTACTTGGGAGGGTACAATATAACAGAGTTGGTAGATGTGTTCCCAGTTTAAAGATACTGTGAAATGTAATCTCGATCACATCAGTCAGAAGAGTAGCAGTGAGGACCAACTGCAGTAGACAGGCAGTAACTGGGGTTCCAAACCAGCTACAGGTCACAGAGAAGATGAGCAGCAAAGCAGGGATTAGAACCCAGGTCCTTCTGACTCCCAGGCCTGTTCTATCCACTAGGCCATCCTCTTTCTGTGGTCAACTGAGCATCATGTAGACTGTATTTAACTGCATTAGAGAGTGACTGTGTGTGATATCAATACTGGCTCTATTATCCAGGAAAGTCAGTGTGGTTTTTGTGGATGAAAGACTAACTCTTCAGTAGATAGATGCGATAATGTTAGTATTATGAAGGTATTATGCACTTCCCATGGGCTAATTTCTGGGGTAGATACAAGATAACGAGATGGGACTCAGTCACAATCGAAGAGCAGGTTTTTTACCCCATTTTTTCAGATGAGGAAATTGAGGCACAGAGCGGTTAAGTGACTTGTCCAAGGTCACACAGCAGGCAAATGGCAGAGCTGGAATTAGGACTTGCTCATTAACAAGGTGGGGGGCAGGGTGAGACTGCCATTTAAGGCAAAAAGAAAGGCTTCTTAAAAAGAAACAATTCAGTCACATCCAGAGCATATTTTAGATTTTGACAACACTTTCTTTGAAAGAAAATTATTTCATTTGATGTGGAAATAGCTGTTAGGGAAGTAGTTTTGCCAAGTGGAAAGAGCAGGGGCCTGGGAGTCAGAGGACCTGGGGTCTAATGCCAACTTTGCTGCTTGCCTGCTGTGTGACAACTTCTCTGTGCCTCAGTCTTCTCATCTGCAAAATGGGGATTAAATACCTGTTCTTCCTCCTAGACTCTGAGCCCTATAAAGGACAGGGACTGTGTCAAAACTAATTATCTTCTATCAGCGCCTTGTAAACCTCTTGTGGCCAGGGACTGTGTCTCCCAGTTCTATTGTATTGTACCCTCCTGAGCACACAGGACAGTGCAAAGCTCTCAATAAATACCACCGGTTGATTAATTGGCACAGAGCAAGCACTTAACAAATAAGCGTGGCTCAGTGGAAAGAGCACGGGCTTTGGAGTCAGAGGTCATGGGTTCAAATCCCGGCTCCACCAACTGTGGTGTGTGACTTGGGGCAAGTCACTTAACTTCTCTGTGCCTCAGTTACCTCATCTGTAAAATGGGGCTTAAAACTGTCCCCGTGGGACAACCTGATTACCTTGTAACCTCCTCAGTGCTTAGAACAGTGCTTTGTACATAGTAAGCGCTTAACAAATACCATCATTATTATTATTATTATGGAAGTAACACTTTAATACTGTTCATCATCTCACAGGGAAGCAGCGTGGCCTAGGGGAAAGAACACAGGCGTGGGAGTCAGAGGACCTGGTCTCTAATCCCAGTTCTGCCACTCATTCATCCATTCAATCGTATTTATTGAGCACTTACTGTGTGCAGAGCACTGTACTAAGCGCTTGGGAAGTACAAGTTGGCAACATATAGAGACGGTCCCTACCCAACAACGGGCTCACAGTCTAGAAGGGACAACAAAACAAAACATGTGGACAGGTGTCAAGTCATCAGAATAAACAGAAGTAAAGCTAGGTGCACATCATTAACAAAATAGAATAGTAAATATGTACAAGTAAAATAGAGTAATAAATCTGTACAAATATATATGCAGGTGCTGTGGGGAGGGGAAGGAGGTAGGGCTGGGGGATGGTGAGGGGGAGAGGAAAAAGGGGGCTCAGTCTGGGAAGGCCTCCTGGAGGAAGTGAGCTCTCAGTAGGGCCTTGAAGGGAGGAAGAGAGCTAGCTTGGCTGATGTTGGGAGGGATGGCATTCCAGGCCAGGGGAAGGACGTGGGCTGGGGGTCGACAGTGGGACAGGCGAGAACGAGGCACAGTGAGGAGGTTAGCGGCAGAGGAGTGGAGGGTGCGGGCTGGGTTGTAGAAGGAGAGAAGGGAGGTGAGGTAGGAGGGGGCGGGGTGATGGACAGCCTTGAAGCCATGAGTGAGGAGTTTTTGCTTGATGCATAGGTTGACTGGTAGCCACTGGAGATTTTTGAGGAGGGGAGTAACATGCCCAGAGCATTTCTGCACAAAGATGATCCGGGCAGCAGCGTGAAGTATAGACTGAAGTGGGGAGAGACAGGAGGATGGGAGCTCAGAGAGGAGACTGACACAGTAATCCAGTCGGGATAGGATGAGAGATTGAACCAGCAAGGTAGCGGTTTGGATGGAGAGGAAAGGGCGGATCTTGGCAATGTTGCGGAGGTGAGACTGTCTGCTGTGTGACCTCAGACAAGTCACTGCATGTCTCTGGGCCTCAATTCCCTCATCTGTAAAATGGGGATTAAATCCTGTTCTTTCCTACTTAGACTATGAACCCCATGTGGGATAAAGTCTGTGTCCAATCTGATGATCTTGTATCCATCCCAGCACTTAGTACAATGCTCGGCACATAGTAAACAGTAAGTACAATCGTCATCATCATCTCGCTTCTCACCTCTTTCATGAGCAGGTGCAATGTATTTAGTCCAAATAAAAACCTATTTTTGAAAGGGAGAAAAGTGCCTCGAACCAAAATGTAAAAGGAAAAGTTTGATTCTCTTTGAATCGGTCACTAGCCTTTGTACAGTTGGGTCCTGCCAATTTCAGGGTATTTCTAATGCTGAAAGACATCTCTGGATGGCAATGGGGTTCTGCATGTACTTTGAAAACTGATTATCCTTCTTAAATATATATAAGAAGATGTAGAATAAACAAACCTTAGAAACCCAGACATTTAGATGTTCAATCTGTTTGGTGGTCCAAATAAGAAAAGATCCACAACTCACTGAGTGTATTAGAGGGAAAAGTGCAGAGAGGAAATGAAGTGTATAAAGAATTGTTGTTTAAATGCCGTGGCTCTGTAGGATGGGGAGATGGTGCATCTCAGGAATTCGAATGCAAACCATATTTTAGGGGACCCGTGTGGATCTGCGATGGGCGTTGTCTTGCCAAATTGGGCGGGTTCTAGGCCTGAGAGAGTTATGCCTAAATCTCCTCAACCTCTACTCGCTACTCCTAAGATTTCCGAAAGATCCCTGGAACCGAAGTCCTAGCACGCGTTGAGCAGAGGGGCCGGAGGGAATTTAGAAAACTACAAATCCCAGCCAGGCTTCAAAGGAGAGGAGTCTCCAGAGGCTGAATTTCGCCTGGCCGTCCCCCGAAAGGGGTTGCTATTCAGTGGGAGTTTAGCGCAGCCAAGCGACGGGCTGAAGCCACGGTCGCCTGCAACAGGAGCTAAGTGAGGCGGGGATAACTTTGACCGTTCTAGCGGAACCCTTCGCTACCCCGTTGCATCGTTTCGCCAGGAGAAAAGTGGCAGGGTCGAGCGGAATAGGAAAACAAAAATCTCGTCAAGAAAAGATGAATTGGGTTCGGGAGAGAAAACCTCAGCTCGTCTTCAGTAGCGTGGGGAAGCGAGGTGGATCTGTGGTTCCTTTTTCCGAAGGGGAGTGAATTTCCGGCTCATCGCTGCCTCGGGAATGAACCAGATGTTGTCATAAAGGGACAACGAACGGGACCCCTCGCCGGCTTTTCATTTTTCCTTTCCCGACCTTTTTCTGGACCGCCTTTAGCGCCGCTGTCGTCGCGGCTACTGTGCGATCGTTGTTGGTGTCGCTTCGGCTGCCCGTCTCTGGACGGCCATTGCGGGTCCCGGGGGGCTGGGGGGTTGAGTTGGGACGCGAGGGATGAGGCAGGACGAGGGGAAGGAGTGTCTGAGCGGTGACGGGATCTGGGGAACGCGCTGATTGCAGGGTTGGGGGCGGAGGAAGGGGGGTCAGTGATGTGAGGGGAGTCGGGGGGAAGGCAGGAGAGAGGAGCGAGATCGCGGCGGCAAAGTGACGGGGACGGGTTAGTTCGCCAGCAACTTTTCTGGCTGGGAAATCGGTCCGGGAGGATCGGGCTGTTCCTCTTCGCCGAGGAGAGCGTTGGGGATCTGGAAGAGGAGGCTCAGTGGAGAAGACCGAGGAAGACTGAAGAAGAAGAAGGAGAAGAAGAGGAGGAGGAAGAAGGGGGAGGAGGAAAAGGGGGGCGCGGAAAGGGAGGCAGGCAAAGGTAGAGGGGGGAGAGTTGGAGTAGGTCGTTTCTCCTGGTTCCCCGGCTTTCCCCCGGCCCGGACCTCAGTGATGAGGAGACTGAGTTGGCTGTGGCTCCTGCCCCGGATCTGTCTGCTGCTGCCGCCGCCCTGCGCGCTGGTCCTGGCCAGGGTGCCCGGCTCCTCGTCCCACCCGCAACCCTGCCAGATCCTCAAGCGCATAGGGCACACGGTAAGGATCGGGGCGGTGCACCTGCAGCCCTGGACGGAGGCAGCGCGGGCCGCCACTGCCTCCTCCTCCTCCTTCTCGTCCAGCAGCGGCCGCAGCCAGGACCGCGGCTGGAGAGGGGCGCGATCCAATGGCAGGCAGCGCGGAGAGAGCCCGGCCAGGGCACGGAACGGCCAGGATGAGGCGGGGAGCCAAACTTGGCGCCCCCAGCCGCCCTCTGAGGACGGAGGGCCCGGGGCACCGCGCCGGTGGGGGCCGCTGGGGGCGGGAACCCCGGTCGAGGGCGAAGCTCTCCTGCCGCGGGACGCGCTGCTTTTCGCCGTGGACAACCTGAACCGGATGTCTGGGCTGCTGCCCTACAACCTGTCCCTTGAGGTGGTCATGGCCATCGAGGCCGGGCTGGGCGACCTGCCCCTCTTGCCCTTCTCCTCCCCGAGCTCGGCTTGGAGCAGCGACCCCGTCTCCTTCTTGCAGAGCGTGTGTCACACGGTGGTGGTGCAGGGGGTCTCTGCCCTGCTCGCCTTCCCCCAGAGCCAGGGGGAGATGCTGGAGCTGGAGTTCATCAGCACGGTTTTGCACATCCCCGTCATCAGCATCGTGCGCTACGAGTTTCCAAGGAAGAGCCAGGTAAGGGGAAGGAGAGAGGACTGAAGGGGGCCGGGGGAGGTGGGGCAAGGAAGGGGGAAAGCGGGGGAAGAGGGAAGTGCGATAAATAAGGGGGCGGAGTAATGTCACCCACGTTTACTTGATCTCCTTTGGGTTCTGCCAGCTTTTTGGTCGGTCGTTGTCGATCCTGCCAACTGGGCGGGGAAGTGGCGGGTGGTGGAGGGAGGAGGTGTATGAAGAAGCGCGGGACGATATGTAATGAAAAAAAAATAAAGTGAGGCTATCGAGGAAGGGACAAATGGGAATGTGCCCTCTCTCCTCTAGACTCTGAGCCCGTCGTGGGGCAGAGAACGTGTCTGCCAACTCTGTTATAGTGTACTTTCCCGAGAGCTCAGTACAGTGCTCTGTACGCAGTAAGCGCCCCATTTGTAATAATAATAATAATGGCATTTATTAAGCGCTTACTATGTTCAAAGCACCGTTCTAAGAGCTGGGGAGGTTACAAGGTGATCAGGTTGTCCCAAGTGGGCTCACAGCCTTAATCCCCATTTTACAGATGAGGTAACTGAAGCCCAGAGGAGTTGAGTGACTTGCCCAAAGTCACACAGCTGATAAGTGGAGGAGTCGGCATTTGAACCCATGACCTCTGACTACAAAGTCCGTGCTTTTTCCATTAAGCCACGCTGCTTCTCTGCTTGTACTTCCCAAGCGCTTACTACAGTGCTCTGCACACAGTAAGAGCTCAATAAATACGATTGAATGAATGAATGAGCGCTCAATAAACACCGTCGATTGATGGGTTGATCGCAGGACTAGGTGTTAGGCCTGGTTAGAGAAGCTCGCCTCGGGCAGTTCCGTGGACAGAGAATGGGATTGGCGGAATAGAGGGGGCGGGCTAGAGCCCGGAGATAGCCCAAGCCATTTCGAGGCTCACTGATCCAGGAGCGGCGGACTTCCACCCTTCACTGTCCCCGATAATCCACTGTAATCCTCGTGTGGTTCAATCCGAATAATAACAGCGAATATAAAGTCCTAAACACCGTGTTTGGGGATCTGAAACGCAAAATGAATGCAGATTATCGTTGGCGGGTCTCTGGCTTTCCTGCCACCCATCGTTTCTTAGGGTGGCGTAGGGAGGATTGGGTCACGGTAACCATGTGCATTTGTTGCGTTTGGCTAGATAAAGGCAAGCAGGGAGTATTGGAGAAAGGTTGCTCGTGATTTCTAGGAATATACAGATGATCAATGTAAATTGGGAGGGAAAAAGACTGTCCACATAAATGTTAACCCCAAATGGATACAGAGATGTGTTATAGGAGAGATAAATGAACCTAAAGTTTCTTTCATGCCCCGAATGAATTAAGAATTGCATGCAGCATCGCCAGGAAGGTAGAAAAGGAGAAACTGAGGCCAGTTCTGTGACTTATTCAAGGTCGTCCAGAAATTCAGCGGCACAACTAAGATCATAAAAGTATTTCAGCCTCCCATTTCCCCCCAAAATATGGCTTGTCATCTTCCTCTCCCTAAATAGATATGTCTTTCTTCTTGTGGGGCCCTTGAGTGGGCAACCAGAACGCAAAGCTTGCCATTCATCAAATTCAACTTTCTATTCATTTCACTATGTCTGCTGCCTGGAATTTCACATTCAATAAATGATAAGTCCGTTTTGAAAGGGGAGGCATAAGCCACATCCAGAGTTGACTGGAAGGTTTCCTTTTGTCACAGAACAGCAAAGATTTGATCTGCAGTGTGCTGACTAATTACCTTTAATCGAAAGCGTTTCAGTCACCTGAATCTGAACGACTGGAAGTAGCAGATGGAAAGGCATGGAAAACTCAGATGCAGTGCTGTCTATAGCCAAAGTGCATAAACAGGGAATTACCACTTATAGGTGGATTATTATTGGTACATATGTAGAATCAGGGTAAATGGAGTCAAATGATTTAGCTTTGTGGCATCATTTTTTTGATAACCTTAGTACTGTATTAGCTGCCAATTGTGATCATCATCAATCGTATTTATTGAGCGCTTACTGTGTGCAGAGCACTGTACTAAGCGCTTGGGAAGTACAAGTTATTATATTGGCAACATATAGAGACAGTCCCTACCCAACAGTGGGCTCACAGTCTAAAAATGTGGAGAAATGTGGGCTCACATTTCTCTTTAGAAGGAAAATCATCTGTATTTCTATAAAGTATATGTCCTAAAAAGTTGGCATGTCACATCTATAACTTTAAAAATGATCTAAATTCAGCAGAGACTAGATAATCCAGAAACATCTGGTATAGCTAAACAGAATAGTAGTCAGGGCACTAAAGGAACAAACTCTGAGCAGATGCTATAATTAATTCCGGCACCTAGTGCTAAAATGTATAAACTGGTAGACATGTTTACTCTTGCATTTATGTAAGGTAATTTATTTAAAGAGGTGTCTTCACTTCATTTTTAATAGCACAATTCCTGAGAAAGAGGTCATTTGCTTTAGTACTCTATATTAGTTTTACCCAGCTGATAGCATCTTCCTTTATCCCCATTAATATTTTAGATTAGAACATAAATCATATATCATATCTTAACTCCTTTTTCCTTGCCATTTGATAATGACATGCTCATTGTAGTGTATTAAATATGTTCACTTTATTACCAGTTTGATAGAAATATGAATTCAGGGACTTGCTAGCCTATGCAGTGGCACCCTGGGAATAAGTTACAATTGAGTTAGCAAAGTAAACAACCTTTCTTTTTTTTACTAAAAAAAATCATTTTCATTTCAATTCTGATTTGGTCCCTGATTTTAAACCTTGTTACGTGTTGATTAATGCTAAGGTTCTTCCATATCTAAGTTAATAAATGCTAGGTTTTTTGCGCATAGGGTGACAGAGGTACCTACCATATTTTGTGGACCCCCCTAGAATTAGGCAACTTGGTGTTGTGTGTCAGAAACAAAAGCCTAATTAAAGTGAACGCTTCTGGACAGGCACGTGAAACAAGAACATTGCACTTCTTTGATAGGGAGATCACTGTTTCTTTACAGGTGGGGATGATGGTCCTGTTACCCAACTTTTTTGTAGTTTACTAATACAATCTGCAAATTGTAATCACACAAATGCAGTCACACATTTGTAATCTACCAGTGCAATCACAGTTCCAGATTGCCCCATTACTCTCTTCGAGAAATGAACTCATTTGGAAATGGCCAAACCAGGAAGTGTCTGATGCCAAAATTAGTGAAAGATGAAGGTAGTTTTGTTATTCGCCTTGCTTACAGAGTTGAACATAAATGTGTACACCTGTGGATTGATCGGACTGGAGAACTTTAAGAGGGCATGTATTCCATTCCTCCTCCTCAAGCAGGATGACCAATAAAATTCTAGACTATGAGCCCATTGTTAGGTAGGGACCGTCTTTGTATGTTGCCAACTTGTACTTCCCAAGCGCTTAGTACAGTGCTCTGCACACAGTAAGCGCTCAATAAATATGATTGAATGAATGAATGAATACATATAATAATAATAATAACGGCATTTGTTAAGTGCTTAGTATGTGCAAAGCACTGTTCTAAACGCTGGGGGGATACAAGGTGATCAGGTTGTCCAACGTGAGGCTCACGGTCTTAATCCCCATTTTACAGATGAGGGAACTGAGGCTCAGAGAAGTGAAGTGACTTGCCCAAGATCACACAGCAGACATGTGGTGGAGTCGGGATTCGAATCCATGACCTCTGACTCCAAAGCCTGGGCTCTTTCCACTGAGCCACACTGCTTCTCTCCTATGTACCTAGAGAAGCAGCATGGCCTAGTGAAAAGAGCACAGACCTGGTAGTTAGAGGATCTGGGTTCTAATCCTGGCTCTGCCACTTGACACCTGTGTGACCTTGGGCAAGTCACTTAACTTCTCTGTGCCTCAGTTTCCTCATTTGTAAAATAACTCAATAATCAAAACCTCTTCTCTCTCCCTACTTTGACTGTGAGCCCCTTGTGAGACAAAGACTGTGTCTGATCTGATTATCTTATATCTACCCCAGGATATAATGCAGTGCTTAGCACATAATAAGCACTTAATAATAATCACAATTATTATTTAGATGATTTTTATGCTCTACACATTCCAGCCCAGCTCAGTCCACTAAGGATTGGATATAGGCAGTGTAGGCCTAGTGGAGAAAGAGCATGAATCTGGGAGTCTAGTCTTGGAGTCTCATCCCAGCTCTGCCATTGGCCAGCCATCACAACCTCAGTTTCGTTCTATGTAAAATGGGGATAAAGTATCTGTTCTCCTTTTAGCCTGGAAAAGCTGTGAGTCTAGCCTGATTATCTTGTGGCATGATGACTTGGCACACAGAAAATGCCAATAAATATATAATTGTTATTATTGTTGTTATTGTTATCATGTTTGCGAAGCACTTACTCTGTGTCTAGTACTATTCTAACTGTTGGGTTAGGTACCAGGTAATCAGGTTAGACCAAGCCCTTGTTCAACATGGGGCTCACAGTCTAAATAGAAGGGAGTAGGATTTAATCCCCACTTTACAGTTGAGGAAACTGAGGCACAGAGAAGTTAAGTGACTTGCCCAAGGACACACAGAAAGCAATTGGCAGAGCCAGGGTTATAATTCAGGTCTTCCAACTCACAGATCTGTGCTCTTTCCAGCAGGTCATGCTGCCTATATCCAATATATGGTTAATATATGGAAGAAATTTTCCTCCCCTTCTCTTTCTTCCTATTTTCCCCAGCCCCCTCCAAATGGTGAATTGCCTATATGCCACAGATCCTGTTCATGTTTTAATGGAAGTGTCATAGATGCTCCAGGGAGACTCGCAAATTTCTCAAACCAAGGGTCACCTCAGGAGCGATGAGAGTCATGGGCAGAGTCACTGTTGGAATTGCCTAGGAACTGCATTTGGCTCCCAGGAAAATTCCCAATATAATCCTGAAGCCTTGTTTCTGGCTTTCTATTCCCATGGAATAGGTTCTGTGTTTTGCTTTGAAACAGCTTCTTTCTTTCCAATGGATCCAAATTATATATAACTCTTCTCCCATTTAACCTTCCTGACATGTTTATAAGGTTGTTTGGGAAGGTTAAGTATTCCCACTGTGTGTATAGAGAACTTAGGTATTAAGACATTTGTGTAATTTCACCACAAATCAAATACTGTGGCCAATCTGAGAATAAAACACCAACCTATGGACTCTGGTTTTATGTCTTCCTTAAAGAACCTCCAACTACATATTAACCTTAGGAGATCCCCAACTTTAACTATGAAGAATAAACCATCAGGGGCACTGATTGTAGCATTTACTGAAGTTGGTTTCAAAATTGAGCAAAAAATGAATATTTGATTCAGCTATTTCTGATTCCTTCATCTGTCCAAGGTTTCTGCTGTGCATTTTGACAAAGTTTAAAAATCAAAATGAAGCATTTATGTGTGCCTCTCAAAGTGCTGGAAAAAAAAACCTCAAGTAATCAATTAAGTGCTCGAGCATGAAACATCGTTATACACTAGTGGCATAGATAGCCTGTCACGCTTCACAATGCTCTGGTGCCTGCTAATTAAAGAACTTGCAGTGACAGCAACCACAGAAAAAACCCAACACTGCCATTTCCCCCAACATCTTTGGGACCACTTTTTATATGAATGCATTATTCACTTACTTCTAGATAAGTAAATGTCCACCAAAGTAATTAATGTTCTCTGGCCTTTAATCCAAATTTATTTGTAAACTCTCAGGATGTAACCCTTCTTCTTGTCATTTTGTTTTTCAATGCTTACTCTACCATATTCAGGGGTTTCCCATTGTTTCCCAAAAGTTAACACCTTAAAGTTCTCCTACCTACAGGGCAAGGATAGTTTTGCACAAACACACCCATTACCTACAACTCTGTATTACAATGGTTGTGTTAGAGCCCAGATGACTTAAAATGACTGAGTGATGAAGGAAAGTGAATGGCTAAAGTCCCAAAACTGTCCCAGTCTGTGCCATAACAGAGATGACTGCCTTGCTGTTTATGACTATTGGTAAACCTTGGGTTCGAGACTTTACAAGCCTGGCCATTTAGCTTTCTGAAGTAGATTGTTTCTAGTCCAACTTATTTGTTAGAGAAGTATTTCTTGACCTGATGTAGGAAAGTACCCTTGGACTACTCTATTAACACCATAATAATAGTAATTATGTTATTTATTAAACCCTTACTGTATGCCAAACATCAAGCACTCATGGTGCTCCCACTCTAAAAGGAAGTGAGAGCAGATATCTAATCCCAATTTTACATATGAGGAAACAAAGGACCAGAGAGGTCAAGTGACCTGCAAAAGGTCACACAGCAGGCCAGTGGCAGATCTGGGACTGAAACCTAGGTCTCTTAACTTCCAGTCTAGTGTTCTTTTCCACTAGGCCACACTGACTCTCACTAGGACCAGAATCCTGTCCACTCTGCTTGGTATTATAGATGATAAAGAGCTGGGCCTTGGATCAAAGCCTGTCTGGCAGATGCCATTTTTTATATCAAATGGAAGAAAAACTCTCTCCAACCAGCAGGCAATCCAAGCTAATCTCCCAAATCTACATTAGTCTAAATGGAAAAAAATTAGAAAATGAGCATTTGGATGTATTTAGTGAAACATCATGTAGTCCCAATTTCCCCAGTAGATCCAACCAATCTGAAAGTTTGGATTAAATGATTGCTTGAGGTCCCTTTCCAGCCTGTAATATTCTAATATTTTAGCTGCCCAGGAAAAAAAATCAGGAAGATTTTTTAATATCCCTTCAGAACTGCTCCACAATGGCTTGCTTTCAAAACAGTACAAGCCTTCCCTTGGAGAAAACACATTCCTCTCAAACGTGTAATGAATAGAATGATAGAAGCAACTAATTGTTCCTGACTTGAAGATAAATGGTTTAAGATTAAAAGTCAAGTATTACAAAACTTTCTTTAACCAAGACCATTTACAGATTTTTTGGAGAAGTAGAAGTTCAGCTCCCCTTGCTCAGCAGAGCACCGAAATTAAGAGAATAGGGATTTGAGACAGCTGGTTCTGTTCTCTCCAGCATCATAAAGGAACATTTGTTGTCCATTTTTCTTAAATCATACTTTTGCATGAATTCATGATTTCATTAATTGAATTAAATGTCTAAATTAGCTGAAGGACAATGAAGTCTTCACATCTCTAATGGACATAATGTATGAAATGTTTCCAGTGTGTAGCTTTCTTTCAGCAGTCCTTTGTGCCATCCTGAGAGTTCTTTTTTCCTTTGGCAGTCCAATCTTGAATGCACTTTCGTTTTTTGGTACAAGCTAGTGGAATGATATAGGAAATAGAATCAAGAAAGGCCCCATAAAGAAAAACAATTCTCTAAACAATAGTCATATTGTGGAGCATACTGATAATCAAACTATCATTCTGAAAAGAAATACATTTAGATGTTAATGGTTTCAATCAAATCATCACCTCATTTCCGCTCTCTACTGGGCAAGGAGATCTGTGAGGTCAGTCTCACATTACAACTGCATGAAGAGGTCTTACAATTTCTTCTTGGTTTGGAGACTAAATCTAGAAGTGTAATTGTCTTGTCTCAGGAGATCGCCCAGCCTCTTACCTCGTTTCCACTCTCTCCTGGGCGAGAAGAGCTGTGATGTCAGTCTCACATTACAGTTGCACTAGGAGATCTTCCAATTTCTTTCTTCTTGCTTTTGGGACTAACTCTAGAAGTGTAACTGTCCTGTCTCAAGAGTTCGCCCAGCCTCTCACAAGGTCAATCAGTTGTACAGTAAGAGGAACATGTTCATTCTGTTGAGCCTTGTCGGGTGTTAATTCACTGACCAGGTCTTGAAAATGAGAAAGAATAAAGCTTTGGTGGTTTCAGAATGTGAGATGATTTGTGCTTCAAGGTGATCAATCTACTGATGGTACTCAGCAATGCGTTCTCTTTATTCCATTCTGAATTCTGCTGTCTCATTATTTACTCTGCATGACAGAGAGTGAGGTTTGAATAAAAGTGCTGCAGTGCAAGCCGGATGAGATGAAAGAAATGTTTGTTGTCAAAAGGAAGTCATTTTGAATGGAAGAAAGAGGGGAAACATCTTCTCCTGTTAAAGGTGTTCGACTGCTTTCATCGGACCTTTTTTTGACTCAGGAAGCTGCTAGAGCAATCACTGCTTTTGGGCCTGTATAATTTAGGCAAAGAATAGTTTTGACATTTATCCCTGAGCATAAAAGTCAGAAGAGATATTTTCCATATGGGCATATTTGAATTTTACAAAGAAATGCTCCCATCATTCTCCTCTGGATTTGAAATATTTTAAAAATTATAATATTTGGCTTCAAAAGTACCTGCATCTTAAACCTAGGCACAAAATATACCCCAATAATTTCTGATAACATTAATCACAGAAAATAGCCTCAGGGTCTTATAACCATTAGGTTCGCTGCTCAAGCATAGATGAGACTGGTAAGTGCACTATTTAAACAGAGAAAAATTGAGAACCCTGGGAAAATGCATTTCTCATGTTTCTCAGGGACCATTCTAGTCCTTTGTGCAACTCTTTTTACTTTAAATTCTCCACTACCTTATGATCATGAGTATAGGTATTGAACACCTACAGTGTGTAGAACAAGAGTACTAAAGTCTTGGGAGAGTAGAATAGAATTAGTAAGCATGATCCCTGCCCTCAAAGAGTTTACAATTTAGTTGGAGACACAGTCACTGAAATAATTTACAGGTGGGAAGAAGAAGGAAATGGGGCTATGTATAGGAGTTAGTGCTTAAGTAGTAAAGTATGAAGGAATGTACATATGTGCTACAGATGGTTGTGAGTAGAGCAGTGTGAAGATGACACACAAATGCTGATGTGGCAATAAAGTTCAAAACCTTAGTCTATCAGTAACTGAGGGCTGAGTCTGATCAATGGGGGAGTTCACTGAAGCCTGTGAATGAGTTTCCCTGAATGAATAATGGTGGGGGAAGTTCATTTGCTTGGATTCCCCCCCTAAAATAGCTAATCCAGCACTCTGCCATGGTGATGTTTGATAGCTGACTTTATTTTAAAATGGTATTTGTTAAGTGCTTACTATGTGGCAGGCACTGTTCTGACTTGCCCAATGCCACACAACAGACAAGTGGCAGAGTTGGAATTAGAACCCAGGTCCTTTGACTCCCAGGTAAGAAGTCCACTAAACCATGTCATTTCTCTAGGAGTTGTGTCCGAGTGGGCAGACTCTTTGGATAATGGGCTTTAGTTCAAGGGCCCCCTGATCATGGCTTACACTTGGTTCAAAACTTAACTGAGGCATCAGAATCCTTTAAGTGGTATTTTGATTCCAATCAATTTCACAGTGGTCATTTGCAATACATGGTGTGGTTAATGCGACTTTGTGGACAGTTCTAAAATCTCACACTCCAGGAGGAAGTTATAATGTTTATTGTGTATACCTTGTGTTTTTCACTAGGTTGAGGAGTGTGACAGTGTCACACTCTTTTTAGAGAAGCAGCGTGGCTCAGTGGAAAGATCCGGGCTTTGGAGTCAGGGGTCATAGGTTCGAATCCTGGCTCTGCCAATTGTCAGCTGTGTGACTTTGGGCAAGTCACTTAACTTCTCTGGGCCTCAGTTCCCTCATCTGTAAAATGGGGATTAAAACTGTGAGCCCCCCGTGGGACAACCCGATCTCCTTGTAACCTCCCCAGGGCTTAGAACAGTGCTTTTCACATAGTAAGTGCTTAATAAATGCCATCATTATTATTATTATTAATGTCAAATAATGTTTAAAAATAAAAAAAGGAAAACACTAAGTGTAAATAACTTGCCCTGAAAGCTTGAGAATCCTGAGGAAATGGAGGATCCTATCAAAATCTGGGCCAAATAAGCTAGAGCAAAATTTTTGTGTGGGGGCTTGCAGTGTATTGTTGAATTTTTAACAGTTGCAAACAATAGCTCAGCTCATACGCTCCTGTCAAATTCATGGTCTTGGATATTGAGATGCTTTGTCATGAATCTCTTCCAGGTTGTCAGTGGCCCTTAGTTGAGTTTTGAGTATTCAGCGTTTTGACGGCTGATGTATATAGTATGAATGTATTTGAATTCTTTGTAGATAATGCCCATCCCAATCAAAACTTGGCGTAACTTCTTGCGCAAACTATTCAGCTGAGAAAAGTTCAAATACCACATTCCTAATTCATGAGCTCTTTCAATGAGACCACCAGTCTTTAACAAATTAGGTAGTCACATGTCGCTTTTATTTTTCCAGTACAACTTGACAGCCAGCAACAGAACTGGGGCTTTGCGAGATTACAGAAAATAAACTGTAAGCCAAAATAAAGCAAATACATGGACCTTTATGTAGAAAATGTTGTAGAGGTAACAGTGGGTGATGAATTTTTGAAAGAGTGACAATGGAGCATATGATTCTGTGAACTTGAGTCCTGTCGGTGTCTAAATCCCTTCTTTTCTATTTCATCTAGGCCATATACAGTCCCAGAGTGGCATGAAGGGGTTAAGGCACCTCCTTAAGGACTAGGAGGAATTTCTTTCAGAAAGTCAAGTGCTTTAAGGTTACGTTTTTGAGCGTGGTATCATAGTACTAATGATTCTGGGAACTGTTTGGGGTTTTTTCCTGACAAATTGGTTTAATACCTATTTTTATAAAACAATCTTATAAGTCTGGTGCTTAATAAGCTTATTGCTTCATATTTTTCAGTAAGGAGGATTTGTTTAATTGCTTAAACTGTACTATGTCATCCTGAAAGTATAGTGTCACTTTATTATTAGAATATAATATCTTTATTTCTGCAAATTCTGTACATCCTTTAATTAGTTGTTTCTCAGTTACTGAAGTAATAGGAATGATTCCTTCTATTTATGTTGGGCATACTTGCAATTGGTATTACTACTAACATTTATTAAGTACTTGAAAATGCAGAGATTATACAAAAAAGGGGGCAATTAAACCATCATCATTATCACCAGTGTTTATTGTGCACCTGCTGCGTGCAGAGCTGGGACTTGGTGGTTGGGAACGTACAAAAAGTAAAAGACAAGGTTCTTGCCCTCAGTGAGTTTGCAATCTAAAATGAGGGACAGGCAGGCATAGATAGTATACATTTAATGGGAACAAAAGGGAAAACAAAAATACAACATAGGTACAACTACAAAAGTAAGCTGAAAAAGAATAAATACACCCTGTTGTTCTATGAAGTGTGTGTGGCAGGGAGGGTTGCATTTTCCCCAAATGTCACGTTAAGGAAAACTTGATTGTTGTACTCACGTGCGTCCAATGCCACAGACATGCCCAGGGCACACATGCACTAGTGCACAACTGCTTCTTCTGAAACCTCATCACACTGTATCCAAACAGGCTCTTTGTCAGACTGACGTTCATTAATTCCCTAACAGCATTCTAGCCAAAATGTGTACTCAAAGCGTGTGTTATTGCAGGATAGACCGCAAAGTAACAAATAAACCAGTATACACATAAGGGCTAACTAATGTTAGCAGGATGACCTGTTCCAGGAGGTTGGGATTAGTCAGGGAATGGCTCCTGGAATAGGAGTTTTCCTAGGAAGTCACCGAAGCTGTGGAGAACATAATTTGGTAGATTTTAGGTGGGAAGGAGTTTCATGTAGGGAAAGAGTGGGTGTGATTGGCTGGAGGGGCAAAAGTCAGAGTGAGATACAGGAAGAATGTTAGCTTCAGAGGAAAAAACAAGTGCAAGTGGAATGGGGTGGGAGAGAAGAGTGAAAAGATAAGAAGAAGAGAACTGGTGGAAAGAATTGGAGCCAGTGGTCAAGAGAAAAGCATATATATTGAAGGGTTTTAAATGGGGGAGGGGGCAGGGGTGATGTGTCCTGAATGATATTTTAGGAAGATAATCTGGGAAACAGAATTTAGGGTAGCCCAAAGCAGGCTGGAAGATCAGTAAGGAGGCTTTTACAGTAATCCATCCAGGAGGAGACAAAAGGCTGGGTCAGGATGATGTCTCTATGCATGACAGCTCTAGGAAATATGGTGGAGAGTAAATTGGGAGATTTGGAATCAGAGTGAATGTGGGAGGTAAAAGATAGGAGTCAAAGATGTTACCTAGGTTGTAAATGTATGTGGATAGGGAGGTGGTGGTGCTGTCAATTGCCCCCTCCATCCCATAAATCCCGTTTTCTACTTTCCAATCACTTCTCAAGAGGATATCTCCTGTTGTCTTCCAAAGCAAATCCCTTCTACCAGTGCCTCTGACCCCAACCCCTTTGCACCTTCTAAAAACACTTGTGCCCACTCTTCTTCTCTACCTAGCTACCATTTTCAGCTGATCATTTTCTGATGACTCCTTCTCCTCTGCCTTCAAACAAGCTCACATTTCCCGTATAGTTAAAAAAAAAACAACAAAAAACTTCTCTGGATCTCATTGTACCGCCTTTTCCGCCTTTTCCCGTCCCTGTCCAAACTCCTACAATGGATTGTATACACCTGAGGGCTCCACTTCCTTTTATCCAATTTCCTCCATGCTCTGCTAGAATCTGGCTTCTACCTCTTTCATTCTATTGAACCCACGCTCTCCAAGGTCAACAATGACCTCTTTCTTGTTAAATCTAATGGACTTTATCCTGATCTTCTTCTACCTCTTAGCTTCCTTTGACACACCAGGTTATTCCCTTCTCCTGGAAATGCTATCCAACCTTGGTATTTCTGACAGTCTCTCCTGGTTCTTTTCCTACTCTCAGCTGTTCCTTTTCAGTCTCTTCTACTGGCTCTTCCTCTTCCTCACACCTCCTAACTGTGGGACTCCCTCAGGGCTCTGTTCTGGGTCCCCTTCTCTTCTCACTTTACATTCACTCCCTTGAGGAGTTCATCTGCTCCCCTGGCTTCTGCTACTTCCAAACTCCTTTATCTTGCCCTGCCAAATTCTCTCCTCCACATAACTTTCCCATGACAGTTGGCAACACTATCATCTTTCCCATCTCTGAAGCTGGCAACCTGGCATTAGCTTTGATTTCACCATCTTTTTCAAGCCCTGTATTCAGTTTGTCACTAAATCCTGCTGGATTTTCTTCCACTACATTTTCAGGATCTGACCATTTTTCTCCATCCAAATGGCCTTAATCCCAACCCAGACACTTTTCCCCTGCCTCCAATCTCTCCCTTATCCAGTCCATACTTCGCTCTGCTGCTCGGATCATTTTTCTGAAATGCTGTTATGCATGTCTCCCCTTTGCTCAAAAGCCTTCCTCTTGGTTTCAAGCAAAAACCCCTGACCTTTGGCTTTAAGGCATTTCAATCAACTGCCTTCTCCCACAGCATGGCCTAGTTGAAAGATCACGGGCCTAGGAGTCAGAGGACCTGGCTTTGCCATTTGCCTGCTGTGTAACCTTGGGCAAGTCACTTAATAATAATTATGGCATTTGTTAAGTGCTTACTACATGTCAAGTGTTGTTTGAAGTGCTGGACTAGATACAAGATGATCAGATTCGGTCCCTGTTCCACATGGGACTCACAGTCTAAGTAGGAGAAAAACAGGTATTTCATCCCCATTTTACAGTTGAGGAAACTGAGGCAAAGAAATGTGAAGGTACTTGCCCTAGATCACATGGAAGACAAGTGGCAGAGCTGGGATTAGAATCCTGGTCCTCTGACTCCTAGGTCGATGCCCTTTCCACTAAGCCACACCGCTTCCCAATTTAACTTCTCTGGGCCTCATTTACCTCATCTGTAAATCAGGGATTAAGACTGTGAGCCTCATGTGGGACATGGACTTTGTCCAACCTGATTAGCTTGTATCTACCCCAGGGCTTAGTACAGTCTTGGCACATAGTGCTTAACAAATACTAGTAAAAAGAAAAAAAAACCTATACCTCCGCTTCATTCCTCTCGAACTAACCTACTCATCATGCCTCATTCTCATCACTTCTGCCTCTGACTTCATGCTCACACCCCTTACCCCTACCTGGAACTCCCACTTCCACTTCAAATATGTCAGATTACAACTCTCCCCATCTTCAAAGCCCTTCTGAAATCACATCTCCTCCAGAAAGCTCTCTCTTTTTTCTAGGTTATATCCCCTCAACTTCTATATCAGCACTTCTGTACATATTTTGCATTTGTGCACTCACAACAACTATATATGTGTATACACACACACACAAATATGTACATGTATATACATGAATCTGTGATTCACCCCGCCTTCCTTCTTCCTCCTATCTGTAATTTATTTCAGTATCCATCTCCTCCACTATATTGCAAGTTTCTGAACCTGAGAACAGGGATCATTATAATCTTCCAAGTGCTTAGTACAGTGCTCTGCACATAGTAGTCACTCAGTAAATAATACTGATTATTGACAGAAGTGGAGGAATTAGGAGAAGGAGAAGGTTTGTTAAGGAAGATGAATTCAGTTTTTGCTAACCTTAAGTTGAAGGTGGCATGAAGGCAAAATGAATGTAAGGCTCCAAAATTTCCATTTCAGCTGGACCCACAAAAGGCATGCACTAAAAAGCAAATCACTGAATTTCATTGTTCAAAGAACTTCTACTGAAGAGTTGGTGGTGCAGCATTTCATATTCTGAGTTGTTTTGTCCAATTTCTTCTTTCTGATCAGATGTGTGTCCAAGCATCCCCAGATAAATGACTGTTTATCCTCTTAATCAACAATGGAGGAAATTCTGCACCCTCCCAATTACTTATTCCTGTGCTTGCTCATAGCTAATCTAAACATCTTCTGCTGCAATGTAAGGTCATTTCCACCTGTCCTTCCTTCTTAGGAAATGAGGAGAACAGTTGGCCCCCACTTGATTGCTAATACATTTTCCAATCCTTAGAAGAGTACCACCCAGCACATGGGTTATTAAAGGGGGACAATTATTCTCTGAACTGGGGCCTTGCAGAGAGCCAGTGTGATTCATTCTGACTTCCAAGTAGAGATTCCCCAGTTTACTCTGATGATGATTCCAGTTTCTTGATACTCTGTTAACAGTGTAAAACCCCCAAGTCTGCTTTCAAATATTGCAATGAGAATTGATTCATAGGGTAAGATTTCTGCACTGAAGCTGATTTTAGGATTTGGAAAGTACTGTGGGTCACTTTTCAAGCATTTCTCTCAGATTTTAAGTTCTAATGCATTTGCAAATGTCACATGAATTGAAATGATTGGGTGAAACTATACAGTCTATATACTATTAAATTAATTTCATAGAGCTAGAAAGAGAATTGAGTCACTTAGCCATTTTCTTTTAGGATATAAATAATATATTAAGCTCCAAATAAACATTGTCTAACAATGAAATACAGGAGTTCAGATTCCAGTGAACTGTTAGCTGCAAGGACAGAGGGCCATCTAGTGTCCAATAAAAATGACTTAACAAATAGCTGGAAATTGAAAACAGAATCTGGATAGACATTTTTGAGTGGTTATGTTATCAAACCTTAATATCCAAGCATGGCCACGTCTGAACCATTCCAGTCAAAGGGAATCTGTCTTTTTTTAAAAAAAGACTGTCTTTTTTAAAAAAAGACTTCCAGAGAAAATGATTCCACTGCTCTATTGTTCTTGGAGTAAAATAATAGCTCTGACCCATAAAGACGTCATTTATTGAGGCCCATGTCTGTAAGCATTCATGTCGAAGTCTAGGGGGAGTGAATTCCTCTATCCACTAACTAGCAGAGAGGCTTTGAGGGACTAAATCTCTGTTCATTAATAATTCTGAGAACACACAATCGTGAGAGAGAACAGTAATAATTCCGGGAGCACACAGTCGTGAGAGTGAATAGTAGACTGGTAGACTGTAAGCCCGTTGTTGGGTAGGGACCGTCCCTATATGTTGCCGACTTGTACTTCCCAAGCGCTTAGTACAGTGCTCTGCACACAGTAAGCGCTCAATAAATACAATTGAATGAATGAATGGGGTGAGACTCACACACAAACAGCAATTCTTCTACCTGCACAGGAGCCTCACCTTCTGTTCCTTTTATTCTTATTACTTATGATAATGATAATAATAATTGCGGTATCTGTTAAGCACTTACTATATGCCAAGCACTGAGGTAGTTGCCAGACAATCAGGTCCCACGTGAAGCTCACAGTCTAAGTAGGAGGGAGAACAGTTATTGAATCCCCAGTTTGCTGATGAGGGAACTGAGGCACAGAAAAGTTGTGACTTTCCCTAAGTGACAGAGTAGGCAAGTGACAGAGCCTGAATTAGAACCCAGGTTCTAATCTCTGACTCCCAGGCCTGGGCTCTTTCCACTAGGCCACGCTGCTTCTGATATGTGTAATGTTAGCTGTCTTACTTTCAAAAGGTTGCAGCCAAGCCCTATGATAGGCTACTCCTGTCAGCAGAAGGGGGCAAAGTGTCCTTTATCTATCAGTCAATCAAATAATGGTATTTATTGATCACTTGTTTGCAGAGCACTGTACTAAGAACTTGGAAAAGTACAATACAATAAAGGTGGTAGACATGTTTCCTGCCCACAAGGAGCTTCCATTCTTTTTTGTCCGGGAAGTATTTCTTCCCAGGAAATACAATGTTGAATAGTTGAATCTGAGAGGAAAACAGAGAGGACTTATCCCCGTTTTACAGTTAAGGAAACAGACACAGAGAGGTTAAGTGAATGCTCCAAGGTCACACCACTCTGTGTCTAAGTTTCCTCATATGTAAAATGGGGATGTTACCTGCTTTCCCTACCTCTTCAATTGTGAGCTCTGTGTGAGACAGGGATTGTATCTGGTCTATCTTAAGTGCTTAATCAATACCATAAGCATTACAATTATTACATAAGGGCCATATTACCAGATGGGGTAGGAAGGTTTCTGGTAGTAGACTCCATGTTTCGCTAAGCATGAAAATCAGAAGTAGGGCTTCCAACCTGTTGCTAAGCGTTTATTAAGGGGCTGGTTGGCTCCTGGAATTCCTCAGTTAATCATTTCAGTTACTAGAAGAGAATAAATAGTGAGTTTTGACTGCAAACTCTTGCACTCCATTTGGTAAATGGTCAAAGAGCTACAGAAAAATGATTTTTATCAGAATAACATTGTCATTCTGAAAGGAACTAGACTAATGGTTCGATTTACTCTTCGGGCAATAGTAGGCTAACTTCCCTTCATTGTCCAGGCCAAGTGTCACAAACGTGGTCTGTTGATATTCCCCCTTAGGGGCAATAGCACACAGACTCCACAGCCCATTCACTCCTTGCTGAGATTGCCAGGAGGAGAGCAAGCTTTTCCAACTGTTAGCGATATTTATGTCATAAGCATTTGTCATTTGGGGCAGTGCCTCCAGTTCATTTTCACAGCGGCCGGTGTTAAGCACTGCATTCCCCCACACATGAAACCCTGACTCGGCCAAGGGGTCAGACCAATTGTCAACATTATGGAATCGATCTTTTTTTTTATTCTGTCAACCCCAAATAAAGCCATGATTGAGGGCACACCAAAAATAAACACATTTATTGACCATTTTACATGTGGACACAGAGGACTGGAATAGAAGGAAAATTTCCAGGAAATTGGTTGAGGTGAAAATAGAGAAGTCTGGTTTTAATTAACCTATGTTAACCTTTTAGCATCCCCCTCATTACACCCAGACCATTTTTCAATTTCCTGTTAGCACAAATGACAGGCAAGTGATGTTGTTCCAACTGTATTTGGGGCTTCTATCTTCCTTCTGCCTAGCAGTTCTCCTTGCTTCTTAGCCCATTTCTCCATCCTTATAGTCAAAGCCCTTATTATTTAAGACCTGGCAGATTCAAATAAGAATATCCCTTTCTAAAAGCCAAATTTACTGAAAAGCATCTGCAGCAATAAGAAAATAACTTGTACTGTCCTTTAAGTTTGCACTTCAGCACTGTGGCCTAGTGGAAAGAGCACAGGCTTGAGTGTCAGAGGACCTGGGTTCTAATTCCAGCTCCACCACTTTCCTGCTGTGTGGCCTTGGGCAACTCACTTTACTTCTCTGTGTTTCAGTTACCTCATCTGTAAAATGGGGATTAAGACACTGAGCCCTATCATGAACTGTGTCCAACCTAATTAATTTATATCTACCCCAGCACTTAGAACAGTGCTTGACACATAGAAAGCGCTTAACAAATACCATAAAAAAAATTCCAAAAAATTCATTTCCAGAGAGCATATCTAGTTATGGTTAGTGCACTTCGGGACTGATTGCCTTCCTCTCAATTAGCAAGGTACACCCAGCTGTCCTAGAACACAGAGGTAGTGTTCTTGCAACAACTTGCATTTAGGAAAAGGTATAATGCAATACCTAGCTTTGCTCCATGTCCAGTGCCTTGTGCATGAACACGACCATTACTTCCAACATTGTGTTGCATCATTTCCAGACAGACCAAGGCTCTCAGAATTGCACTCCCTAATTTCCTAACAGCACTCTAATCAAAATGTGAAGTGCAAGCATTTATGGCAGAAATGGGTGGAATTGTGAGGGAAATGCATTCCTTTAAGCGGGCTCCTAGGGCAGGATTTTCCAACCTTTTTCATCTTTAGCCACAATAAATTGTTTGTTGGGAACATCCTTCTCTATCCCACCTTCCTCCCTTTCCCTCTCCCCAACATTCCACTACAAAGCCATGGGTTTAACGGTAGATAAAGTTCAAAGCCTGGTTCAGGATTCACCAAGATGCCTCCTTAGGGAAGCAGTTTGGCCAAATGACTAGAGCATGGACCTGGAAGTCAGAAGAACCTGGGTTCTAATTCCAGCTCCACCACTTGTCTGCTGAGTGACCTTGGTCAAGTCATTTAACTTCTCTGTGCCTCAGTTACCTCATCTGTAAATTGAGGAATAAGACTGTGTGCCCCATGTGGGACAGGGACTGTGTCCAACCTGATTAGCTTGTATCTACCCCAGTGTTTAGTATAGTGCCTGGAACATACTAAGTGCTTAACAAATACCATAAAAAAATTTCTCAGGCATGGTGGGTGCATTCTCAGTAAAATTCTAAATGGTGGCACCCAAGATTGTTGGGGTTCAAGAAGGAGGCCATCAAGCCATGGTAGTGTGCCAAAGCACACTGATTAGGAAGCACTTAATAGGAAACCATTAATCATACTTCAACAGGATACCCAGCATGGGCCCTTAGAAGCTTGAAACTGTGAATTCAACTCCTTAATTACCAATCTACCATAAAAACGTATGTCAAAACTGAAAACTGCCCCTTTGGTGGGGTGGGGGGGGGGGCAGGGGGGTACAGCTCTGTGTAAGGCACATTTTAAATACTTTAATATCTCAGTGAGTTGCTGGGACTATTGAAGATTTTGTTATTTAGAGGTCTCATGCTAAGTAATTTATTAGGACTTTCACTATCTCATTTCATTTGAAGCTGCATCACAAAATGAACAGAACTCAGAATTCAGAATCTGATTCAGAATGTAAGCACTGTTTAGGGGATTTAGGCACGGAAAGAATCAATCAGTCAATCAATGGTGTTTTTTGAGCACTTAGTTTGTGCAAAGCACTTTACTAAGCTCTTGAGAGAGTACAAATACAACAGAGTTGGGAGGCATGTTCCCAGATCACAAGGAGTCTAGGGGGAGACAGACCCTTCTACTTTCCCCTACTTTTTTTTTAATGGTATCTGTTAAACGCTTACTATGTACCAGGCACTGTACTATGTGCCAGGGTAGATTAAATTAATTGGTTTGGACACAGTCCCTGTCCCACATAAGAAACAGAATGACCTAGTGCATAGAGCATCAGCATGGTAGTCATAAGGAACTGGGTTCTAGTCCCAGCTCTGTTACATGTCTGCTGTGTGACCTTAGGTAAGTCACTTCACTTCTCTGTGCCTCAGTTACCTCATTGGTAAAATGGGAATTAAGACTGTGAGCCCAACATGGGACAAGGACTCTGTCCAACCTGATTATTTTGTATCTAGCCCAGCACTTAGAACAGTGCCTGGCACATAGTAAGTGCTTAACAAATACCATAAAAAAAAGAAACTGGGAAATTTTTGATATGTCTTCAAAAATAAATCCAGCCTGGGGTGTTGAATGGTAAATCCAGCCTGGGGATAGACTATCCACAAAAAACTTTAATTCCAGATTAAGACAAGGTAGACTATTGAATGCACACCCAAACACACACACACCCACACACCCACACACCCACACACACAATGTAGGTAGTCTGCTTTCCACACACAGTGAGCCAGTGAAGGAGCAGAGGATAGGTTCTAAATCACTAGAGGGCATAAACAATGCATCATACTATTGTGGCCTAGTGGAAATAATAATAATAATAATAATAATAATGGCATTTGTTAAGCACTTACCAAGTGCAAAGCACTGTTCTAAGCGCTGGGGGGATACAAGGTGATCAGGTTGTCCCTTGTGGGGCTCACAGTCTTAATCCCCATTTTACAGATGAGGTAACTTGAGGCTCAGAGAAGTTAAGTGAATTGCCCAAGGTCACACAGCAGACATGGTGGAGCCAGGATTAGAATCCATGACCTCTGACTCCTAAGGGCACAGACCTGGGAGTCAGAGGACCTGAGTTCTAATCCCAGCTCTATGTGACATTGGACAACTTCTCTGTGCCTCAGTTTCCTCATCTCTAAAATGAGGATTAAATTGTTAAATCCTACTTCCTCTTACCTAGACTGTGAGCACCATGTGGGACAGGGACTGTGTCCAATCTGACCACCTCGTATCTACCCCAGTTCTTAGAACAGTGCTTGGCACAGAGTAAGCACTAAACAAATACCATTAAAAAACATAGCCAAGAATACTATCCTGCTTAGAGCTGTCATCTTCTGCCCACCTGTGACAAAAGGCCATTTTTAGTTCGGTCCAGTGAATCGGGTGATATTACCTTGGTTGTATAGACAAGGAAATGGAGGCATGAAGAGAGGAAGTCAGTTTCTGAATTGTGTCCACTTTGTGATGCATCTTGGAGTGGAGATCTGAGTGTCAATCAATCGAACATATTTACTGAGCATTTACTTTGCAGAGCAGTATACTAAGTACTTGGGAAAGTACAATACAATAGAGTTGCAAGACCTGATCCCTGCCCTAAAGGAGCTTACAATAGAGAAGCAGCATGGCTCAGTGGAAAGAGCCCGGGCTTGGGAGTCAGAAGTTGTGGGTTCTGATCCCGGCTCTGCCGTTTGTCAGCTGTGTGACTTTGGGCAAGTCACTTAACTTCTCTGTGCCTCAGTGACCTCATCTGTAAAATGGGGATGAAAACTGTGAGCCCCACGTGGGACAACCTGATCACCTTTTATCCCTCCAGCGCTTAGAACAGTGCTTTGCACATAGTAAGTGCTTAACAAATACCATCATTATTATTATTATAATCTAGTTGAGGAAACGGACATTAAAATAAACTACAGATAGGGGAAGAAGCAGAGTACAGGGATCTGTACATAAGTGCTGTGGGAATAGGGGTGGGATGAATACGAAGTGCTTAAGGGCTACAGACCCAAGTGCATAGGCAATATGGAAGGAAAGGCAAATAAGGGTGGGGAAATGATAGGTTAGTCAGGGAAGGCTTCCTGGAGGAGATGTGATTTCAGTAGTGCTTTAAATTAATCAAGGGTATTTATTGAGAGCTTACTGTTTACAAACACTGTACTGAGAACTTGGGAGAATACAATACAATAGAGATGGTGGCCATGATCAGTCAAATAATTGTATTTATTGAGCACTTACTTGCAGTAGAATAGTTCAGTTTTTTCAGTATTTGTCAAGCATGTGCCAGGCATTGTACTAAGCACTGGGGTAGATACAAGTTAATTGTGCTCCTCATGGCGCTCACAGTCACAATCCCCATTTTACAGATGAGACAACTGAGGCACAGAGAAGTGAAGTGACTTGCCTAAGGTCACACAGCAGACAAGTGGCGGAGCCGGGATTAGAACCCAGGTCTTTCTGACTCCCTGTACTCTATCCATTGGGCTACACTGCTTCTCTAAGAAGAAGTGCTCTTTCTTCCCTTTCATACTGAGGTCTTGGGAGAGTAGAGTAGAATTAAAAGATGTGTTCTGTGCTGTTAATCAGCTTTCAGTCTAATCAGGGAGACAGGCACTAAAATAAATTACATATAGGAGAAGTTAATAGAGTCCAGAGATATGTCCTTAAATTCTACTGGGAGATAATAATAATAGTAATGATGGCATTTGTTAAGCGCTTACTATGTGCCAAGCACTGTTCTAAGCACTGGGGGAGATACAAGGTAATCAGGTTGTCCGATGTGGGGCTCATAGTCTTAATCCCCATTTAACAGATGAGGTAACTGAGGCACAGAGAAGTCAAGTGACTTCCCAAAGTCATACAGCTGATCGGTGGTTGAGCCGAGATTAGAACCCACGACCTCTGACTCCCAAGCCCGTGCTCTTTCCACTAAGCCACGCTGATTGTTGGTGCCAAGTGCTTAAGGGGCACGAAAGTGCTGAAGTGGAAGTTGTGGGAGTATAGTAAGTTTCTTGTGGGCAGGGATCGAGTCTACCGTCTCCATTGTATTGTAATTTCTCAAGTGCACAGTGCAGTGAATGCTGTGGATACAGTAAACACTTGGTAAATACCGTTGATTAATTGATTGATTGATTGAGAGTAGAAGTTAATCAGGGAAGGACTCTAGGGATGTGGTTCCAGAAGGGCTTTGAAGTTGGGGAGAACCGTAGTCTACCCCATGTGAAGGGTGAGAGAGTTCCACAGAAGAGGGAGAAGGAGAACAAGAGATCAGCAGTGGAGAGACACAATCAGTAGAAGAGAGTGGATAAGTGGAGAAGCAGCATGGCACACTGGATAGACCCCGGGCCTGGGAGTAAAAAGGTCATGGGTTCTAATCCCAGCTCTGCCACTTGTCTGCTGTGCGACCTTGGGCAAATCACTTCACTTCTCTGTGCCTCAGTTACCTCACCTGTAAAATGGGGTTTGAGTCTGTGAGCCCCACGTGGGACAAGAGACTGTGTCCCACCTGATTTGTTTGTATACACCCCAGTGTTTAGTACAGTGCCTGGCACTGGTAAGCACTTAACAAATACCATAATAACACTTATTAGTATTATAAATAGGAAGGAGATGAGTGAGTACCATATATTTGATGATCAGGACTGCAGACAAGTGGCAGAGCTGGGATTAGAACCCAGGTCCTTCCGACTCCCAGATCCGTGTTCTATCCACTAGGCCATGCTGCTTCTCAGTAGGGGTCTGGGAACTTACAGCAAAAGTGAAAGGCATGCTGTCTACCCTGGATGGGCTTATACTCTAATGGGGGAGGTAAGCAGACCCAAATTACCCAACATAAAAACAGATGGCCTTAGTTTTTGAAGATGATGGTACTGAAGGCATGATCCTATCTTTGTTTTGAGTATGGCTGCAGAGGTAAATGAGTGAGCAGCACTCTCCAACATTGCATGCACGTAAAGATAATTCCTTGCTGTGCTTTGCACATAGTAAGTGCTGAACAAATGCCATCATTATTATTTGCCCTAGGCAGTCTCTCTCTGGTTTCAAGCCTGAGGTTTGGTATCCCAGTCTTCGCCTTTTCTCAAGTGCAATCTCTTTCTGGATTCCTGCCTGGCCCTGGTCTCTCTGTTGCAGTAAATTGCCTAACAGTACACGGCTATATTGCATTGGTTGAGACTGTGTTTCACTCTAATTTTAAATAGTTTATTCTGTCCTCCTAGCTTGCTTGTGTCCACTTTCATTTCACTTTACAGCTTGGGTATCCATCTGTCATCCATTCTCCTCCCCTCGTCTGCAAAGTAAAACTGTGTTGCTGTGAGCTAACTGTATTCTCTGTTCTCCCTACCCCTTAGACTGCGAACTCCATGGGGGACAAGGACTGTGTTCGATCTGATTATCTTACTACCCCAGTAGTTAGCAGAGTGCTTGGCATATAGTAGGTACATAAGCCCACTATCATCATTATTATTATTGTTATTATCATCATTATCATCATCATTATTGAATGCTACTGAAAGAGATAACACAGCAGCTGTATAGACCTTCAACTTAATATGACACGATGTACCTTTGTTGCCATACTTTGTCTTTCACTCTGCCAAAAGGCATGCTGGCCTTTTTGTTGTGTATTTTGCTTCTTTGTCCATGCATCGTGTGTAGTGTACTGTCTAAATAGCAGAATTCAGTGACAGAATTAAGGTCTGTATTGCAGATATCAGTCGTTGTATGTAAGATTTCCCAGGTTTAGGTTTGTACATATCCTCAATTTCCTTATGTTTTGTTTTCCCTCCATAGCACAGTGCCAAATTGGAAAAGCGATTGATATTCATTTGCATGTGTTTTGAGTAGCTGCTTTAAGAGCAGAGCATTCATTCATTCATTCGTATTGAGCGCTTACTGTGTGCAGAGCACTGTACTAAGTACTTGGAAGTACAATTCAGCAATAGAGACAATTCCTGCCCACACCGGGCTTACAGTCTTGAGGGGGGGAGACAGACATCAAAACAAGTAAACAGGCATCAATATAAATAAGTAGAATTATTTATATAAACATAGATATATAAATGCTGTGGGGAAGGGGGTGGGGAAGGGCAAGAGGAGCGAGTCGAGGTGATGTGGAAGGCGGGGAGCTGAGGAAAATGGGACTTAGTCTAGGAAGGCCTCTTGGAGAAGGTGGGCCTTCAGTAGGGCTTTGAAGGGGGGAAGAGTGATTGTTTGGCTGATTTGAGGAGGGAGGGTGTTCCAGGCCAGAGGTAGGACATCAGCCACGGGTCGACGGCAGGACAGGCGAGATCGAGGAACAGTGAGAAGGTTAGCACCAGAGGAGTGGGATGTGTGGGCTGGGATGTAGAAGGAGAGAAGGGAGGTGAGGTAAGAATAGGCAAGGTGATGGAGAGCTATGAAGTCAATAGTGAGGAGTTTTTGTTTTATTCGGAGGTTGATAGACAACCACTGGAGATTTTTGAGGAGGGGTGTGACATGCCCAGAACGTTTCTGTAGAAAGATAATCCGGGCAGCAGAGTGAAGTATGGACTGAAGTGGGGAGAAACAGGAGGTTGGGAGGTCAGTAATCCAGTTGATATAAGATGAGTGAGTGTACTAACGTGGTAGCAGTTTGGGTGGAAAGGAAAGGGCAGATCTTGGCAGTGTTGTGAAGGTGAGACCGGCAGGATTTGGTGACGGATTGGATATGTGGGGTGAATGAGAGAGCAGAGTCAAGGATGACGCCAAGGTTGCAAGCTTGTGAAACAGGAAGGATGTTTGTGCTGTCCACACTGAGGGGAAACTTAGGGAGAGGACAGGGTTTGGGAGGGTAGATAAGGAGCTCTGTCTTGGACATGTTGAGTTTTAGGAAGAGGGAGGACATCCAGGTAAAAATGTCCTGAAGGCATGAGGAGATGTGAGCCTTGAGGGAGGGAGAGAGAACAGGGGAGGAGATATAGATTTGGGTGTCATCTGCTTAGAGATGATAGTTGAAGCTGTAGGAGCAAATGAATTCTCCAAGGGAGTGAGGGTAGATGAAGAGCAGATGGAGAGCAGTTCCTAGATGACTGTTTCAAAGACTTCTGATGATGCATAAAGCCTGTTAAGTTGGAAGAGTGTTTCAGTGGCTTAGAAGATTTTTGATTCTGGCTCCATTTCTCACCGTATTTCCGATGTCATGAGCTGTCAATGTAAATGCTTAGAGTTATATTTATTTTGTATTTTTAATTTATTTAGACTCACAAATACATTTCCCCTAAATCCTATTCATTCACAAAATCTGCATTGGCTCCACCCATCAGTATCTATGTCACTTTCCTCTTGCCCTTATTATCTCTACTTCTTTCTGCTGTTTCTTTAGCTACTTGGTCAAGAAAACTCAGGCCTCTCTCTGCATTTGTTCAAGATGCATGTTGTATTTTTCACGGTTTCCTTTCCCTTGATCTCTGGAAATCCCTCCCCTCTAGTAAAGTAGATGTGATGTGTAGGAATGTTATTTATTATAATTTGTAACTGCTGAAGAGGATAAATAATGGATATGGTTGCTTTTTGAAAAGTAGGTGATTTTTCATGCTTTCTGGGGTCTTTTTGACCTTGAATCCAAATCCACATATTTATATTAATTTTCTGCAATTTTACCGAGTATCTAGACCATGTTAAGCAACTTTGCTTCCAAGGAAAAATCAATTTCTGAGAAAAAAAATGTGAAAGTCAAATATTGGGTGTTGTTGGACAACTTATTAAATAGTGTTCATGTTAAATATGAGAGCCTGTTCTCCCTCCTATTTAGACTGTGAACCCCACATGGGACAGGGATTGTGTCCCACCTGATTAACTTGTATCTACCTCAGGTTTTAGAACAGTGCTTGACACAGAGTAAGTGTTTAACAAAAAAACATAATCATAATAACAATAATGAGAGTACAATGGCAAGGGTCAGGGAAACTGGAAGATATAGCCTCTAAGCCATGAAAGCCCCATTTCCTTTGAAAGACACCTAAAATACATTTATAACACCATTTTTAATAATAAATAAATAACATAACATTTTAGAACTTTATAGCTTAAACTTTATCTTGATCTCAGACCTTTCAACTATTCTATGGACATCTTAAAATATATGCTATGACATATTCCATACATCATGATTTCTCCTTCTATGTATTTGAATGACTGAGGACAGAGTTCATATCTGCTTATTTTCTTGTACTCTTCCAAGTGCTTTGCTCAGTGCTCTGCACACAGTAGACAGTAAACTCCTGGTGGGCAGAGATTGTGTCTACCAATTCTATTGTATTTTACTCTCCCAAGTGCTTAGTACAGTGCCCTGCACCAGTAAGTGCTCAGTAAATACGACTGATTGATTGCTCGATTACAGAGTTGTACCTTGAAGAACATTTAATGACCATCTGAGGCATGCTTCAGGGTCATATAGTTTGGCGCCAGATTATCATCCAAAGTAAAATTAGGGGAATCTGAGCACAAACAGCTAATCCATTATTTCAGAAGGGTTGTGTTTAGCCCCATCTTAGCTTTTGCTAAATAGACCATGGAGCCTATTGCCTCATTAGGAATGCATGTTATTTGCTGAGAGGGTGAGTAGATGTTCTCAGCAGAAGCAAATTAAAGGGCCTTTTTTATTAGAGAATTTTACAGTGAATGTATATCACACTCAGCAGGTTGACTATCTGACTCCATTGTATTGTACTCCTTCAAGCACTTAGTACGGTACTCAGCACCCAGTAAGCACTCAATAAATGTGGTTGATTGATTGAAGTCTACCTTGTCCCAAATCATCCATCATCCATTCTAACTCAGTATTTCAAAACCAAATGGAAGAAATTGGCCATTCATGAAAGATTCTAGTGAACTAGAAAAGAACAATTAGAGTATTTTTTGTATTTCATAATATTATTTGAATCAATGTTATCTTTCAGGTTTTTCCCAATCTTAGGAAGGGTTTGTCTCCCTCTGCTCACCTGTTCCTCAATAAATTCTTGACAAAATTCTTATTGTTTTCCCTGATTCTATTAACATGTCCGATAGTATCTCTCCTATGTTTGGAGAAGCAAGCATTGCTTCACTGCTGTCTTGAAATTGCTTGTCATAGCACAAACTGCTTTGCCAAAGTCTGATCTATTGCAGGTGCTTTAGAGCTACAAATTGTTGGAAAGACATTTGGGAGGATTGGGTCAGCTAGAACATGTGCTGCAGAAGGATTTAATTCTTGAGCGGATTGCATCAATCTGTATCAATTTTTGAGTTCTACAAATTTTACAATACAGTGAACTAATCTTACGTACAGTGACTGGAGAAATCATCTGGGTACACTGCAGATCATTGTTACTCATCGAGGTTTACCATGCCCTGTTCCTCTGATAAAATGTTAAATGATAGGATTTGGCATTGAAAAGTCTGACCTATCTTCAGAGTTGGCATTGAACATTGTGATTGCTTACTCTTGGGAATTACTGGCATCTAATGCAATTTCAGCAGTTGCTGATTAAATGTCATTGAAATGGTGCTCACATCTCATTTGCTGAATTTGATCTCTCAAACTTTTAATCACAGTTGCTACTGCTTGAAAAAAATCAAACCTTATTTTTTTTGTTTTCTGAAAACTATGGATTTGCACAAGGGGAAAATAAGAGATCAAACAGGATGGGCAGAAGGGGCTGTAAAACTTGATCAGTTGATAGAATCAATGACTATTCTCCAAAGGCATTCAACAGTGCTGTTAAATTTTTCAACTTTAGTAGGATTTTTGAGTGAAAATCTTTCATCCTCAATTCAGGAAATTATAATATCATCTTAAACCTCTTGTCGAGCAACTAAATATTTTTCATCCTCCTTGGAGAAAGAAACATGACTAAGAAAGTTGTTAAGAGGCAGTAGGCAAGGATAGCTAGGTAATTTGAAGGATCTTAATTTTGCAAATGGTCATGGCATGAAATAAAAAGCTGGCTTATGTATGACTTTGTCGGAAATGTTGGCCCTCTGGTGGTATTCCAATTACATGGCTTCTCTTATTAAAGTATGGTTATCATTTTCTATGCCCTGATCCATCTGACAGGGCCATTCTTGTCATTTTAAGTTGGCTGCATCAGTTATACTTACCACACTGCCTTTTCCAAATATGCCCAAACCAAGAAATATCTCCACATATATCTTGGAGGATACAGTGAAAGAAAAACTGATTTTTTTGTTAGTAGAAACAAAATTTGAACATGGGGCATCATAAAATGATTTATCAGGAACAGTTTATTCCAAGGGTGTTGGGAAAAATTGTCCTTGGGTGTCCAGTGGTTTGAAACTCAAGTCAGACTGGCTAAGTACCCAGAATGATTCTGAAAAAGTAACTTCCATCCCTGCTGTTTGAGGGTTAAGTAGAGTGATATGACAGAGAGCCAGCCAGGAGGGAGGGCATGAGCAATGAGTAGGTACTGGGACAGTCAAGAGGGAGAACCAGTAATGCTAACTTAAGAGGAAAGAAGCCAAGAAGCTGGATTCTAGTGGAAGTAGTGGAAATTTAAGAAAGAGACAACTGGTGGAGACCTTTGAGCATGATTGGGAGCTTCTCTTCAATGAGGAGAGAAATGGGTATGTTAGGTTTAAAGAATGGAGTTAAAATCAATCAATAAATGGTATTGAGCACTTACCATGTGCAAAGCACTGTACTAAGAATTTGAGAGTTCAATATAGCAGAATTGGTAAACACTTTCCCTGCTCACAAGGTGCTTACAACCTTGAGTGGGAGATGGACATTAAAATAAATTACTGATACATACGTAAGTACAGTGGGGCTGAGGGTGGGTGACTATCAAGTGCTCAAAGAGTCCAGATCCAAGGATAAGGACAATGCAGAAGGGAGAGGGAACAGAGGAAATATTGGAGGAGATGTGATTTTAGTAAGGCTTTGAATGATATCAAGATTGGCAACTGTGATGAGAAAGCTAGGAGTGGGCTTGGAAGGAAAGATGAGGATTTCCATTTTCTCCATTTTGAGTTAAGGTGTCATCCAAAAGGAGGCGTGAGATTGTAAAGTATGGGAGAGGGTGGATTTGATGAAGCCAAGTGGATGAGCTCTCTGAGAAAGTGAGTTTAGAAAGAAGAGTAGAGCCTTGTGTGATACTCACCATTAGAGGGTGAGAAAAAGAGCAGCCCGCAAAGGACCAGAGGAGTACAGGGACAGGAAAATCAAGATCAGCTGGAGTATTTAGAGGGAAGTCATATTTAGAAGTATGTTGAATACTTATAGTATCACAGGAATGGAAGGAACCGCAAAAGATGATCAAGTATATATTACAAATTATTAATTTATATTAATGTCTGTCTCCCCCTCTAGACTGTAAGCTGTAAACTCATTGTGGGCAGGAAACGTGTCTGACAAATCTATTCTACTCTCCCAAGTACTTAGTATAGTGCTGTGCACATAATAAGCGCTCAATAAATACCATCAGTGATGATGAAGCCCATTGTCTACTGTGGGATGGTGTCCCCAAACCCATTCCCGAAAGCGTGTTGTCAGAGGATGATTCAATGAAAATGGCCAGGGGATAATCTCCCATTTTGCATGGCATTTGCATTGAGCTCCCAGAAAATACAATATTATTTGTTTCTCGGCTTCTGCTTACCATATCATCTATCCCCAGCCTAAAGACCCTATTTCTTCAATTGATCTTCTCACATTTGTTAAAGTAGTCACCCTGATTGGAATTATACCTTTTGGATTGGTTCCACGAATCATAAAATCCTGTCTTGCACCCAGATACTGAACCTTGACTGTCGTGCTTGATCATGCAATTTGCAGCTCATTGATCATCCATGATCCCATAGACCTCTCCGTGGTCAAAGGAGACTTCTTTTTACACCTACCCATTAGTGGTCACCATGGATACTGCTAAGGAAGCAGCAAGGAAAGTGAGAAATAGCTGTGCCATGTTTCTTCCTGATGAGTTGATAAGCCATTAATTTGAGAGCTAGCCTGTAGTGCCTTTTCAGGAAGTTGAAAGTAAGAGAGCAGTAGACACAGCCTCACCTGGGAGCTAACGACTGGACAGCTGCAATTGGTGTCTTATTGCTTTGTGGCCTCTCATGAGATGCATCGCTTCTGATAAAAAAATGAAAATGCTCCAATAGCACATTGCCAATGCTACTGAACATGAGAGCCAATGATGAGCTAGAATTATACACACAAGCTCCAGACCTAGATGGTATTCTGGTATCTTGGCAGGTCTGCTGACCATCTGGTGTGTGCCAGAGATGCAATAAAAGTTAAGGAGGTCCATGTGTTTAATGTGTGTGAGAAGCAGCATGGAGTAGAGCATGAGCCTGGGAGTCAGAAGGTCATGAGTTCTAATCCCAGCTCTGTCACTTGTCTGCTGGTTGATCTTGGGCAAGTCACTTCACTTCTCTGGGCCTCAGTTACCTCATCTGTAAAATGGGGATTGAGACTGTGAGCCCCACGTGGGACATAGACTGAGTCCACCCGATTTGCTTGCACCCACCCTAGCATTTAGTACAGTGCCTGGCACATAGTAAGTGCTTAATGGATATCAGAATTATGATTTTATCATCATAATAATTTTGATCAATAATAATATGTATTATATTTCTAATAAGTATCATAATAATAATCTCAACCAAAGGAATACTCAGCAGGTATCTCTGGGAAGCTGGTCGTTATAATTGCATGACAATACTAAAGAGTTACCTCACCGTGGCTCAGTGGAAAGAGCCCTGGCTTTGGAGTCAGAGGTCATAGGTTCAAGTCCCAGCTCCGCCAATTGTCAGCTGTGTGACTTTGGGCAAGTCACTTAACTTCTCTGTGCCTCAGTTATCTCATCTGTAAAATGGGGATTGAGACTGTGAGCCCTCCGTGGGACAACCTGATCACCTTGTAACCTCCCCAGCGCTTAGAACAGTGCTTTGCACATAGTAAGTGCTTAATAAATGCCATTATTATTATTATTATTACCTAGGGAGTGAGGGTGGTACTCATTTCAGAAAATCAAAAAGTCTCAGACCCTGTTGCTTTACCTATCTTACAATATCCAGAGTATAGGACTGAGAGGGAGAGGGAAATAATAACTGTGGTATTTGTTAAGTGCTTGCTATGTGCCATACACTGTACTTGAATAGATACAAGAGCAGCATGGCCTAAGGGATGGAACGCGGGCCTGGGAGTAAGAGGGCCTGGGTTCTAATCCCAGCTCTGCCATCTGTTTGCTGTGTGACCTTGGGCAAGTCACTTCACTTCTCTGTGCCTCATCTATACAACGGGAATTGAATCCTCTTTCCTCTGACTTAGAATGTGAGCCCATGCAGGATAGGGAATGTGACCAACTTGATTATCTTGCACCTCCCCTGGTGCTTAGTACAGTGCCTGGCACATAGTAAGCACCAAACAAATATCATTAAAAATAATAATCAGGTGAGACACAGTTCCTTTTCCACAGAGGGCTCATAATCCAAGTAGGAGGAAGAACAGGAATTGAATCCCTATTTTACAGATGAGGAAACTGAGGCACAGAGTAGTTAAGTGACTTGCTTAAGGTCCCACACAATAGGCAAATGGCAGAGGTGGAATTAGAACCCGGGTCCTCTGACTGTCCAGCCCAGGCTCTTATCTGTTTCTAGCCTCATTAGACATTGGCAAGACTGGTGAACAGTATCCACTGTCAACCATTTGCCCAGTTTTCTGGCCCACTTCCACCAACATTGCCACTATATTCTCACAGCTGATTAAAATAATGACCAATAGACTATTTTCACCTCTAATATAAACTACAGGCTGAGGACCCTAGTACAGAAGCATGAGGAACTCAAGGCACTGATGTGGACAGCCATGCCTGAACTGAGCTGTGGACAGAGGAATCGTAGGAACCTTTCACATGTATGTCGTGGGTCATTGTAGTTCTACTCTGGGCGCCCCAAGCTGTACTTTTGAGTAGAAAGAAAACTATTTGTCATTGTTTAATCACAAGTTAAAAGAAGCTGGAAATATAGGTGGAAATGATTCATAAAATGATTCATAAAATTGAATTTGCCATGTAAGAAGTAGATATTGTGCTGCTGTATATGGGAGCAACAATGCCACAAGGTTTTGATTGAATGATTCAACTTGTTTTTTCAAAGCAAGGAGTCAGAGATACATAGGTTTTAACCTAGAGCTTAATATTTTTGCTAATAATTATGAGACATGCCCTAATGAGCTTTCTTTTCTGCAGATACCATGCATAAGCTATTTAGCACATGGTTCCATGAAATTAATTTCATCTCAATCTAAAATTGTTTTCTTTTAAACCCCATCTTAGAGTAGAGTAAGAGTAGGCCTCTGAGACTCGGTGGGGTTGTATGAAGCATGCAGAACACGGTGTCTCCCTTGAAGAAGGGTTAGCAGGTATTGTGATGGGTAAATTGATTTCAGTAATACCTTGCCTAGTGTTTTACTTATGTTTATGGCATTTGCGTGTCTTATGAAATAGCTTCTTTTAAGTCATTAGGAAATAACAGGTTGAAGTCTCAGGGTTTTCATAATTTGATAAAAATGTTGGTAATTTTAATTATGATTCTTAAAATATTCCTGTGAAAAAAGATCTGGCTCCTCCTGTTTCTCCAAATTTCCCTGACACAGTTTTCTTTTCCTGTGACACCTTTACTCCTGTCCCATCCCCAATGTCACCTCTTGTTGGTACTGGTTTGAGCTGAATCCTGAGCAACTAAGAAAATGTACAGGTTTTTCACTTCTAGACTCCTGCCATGGGGCTGGGGGGTGTTGAGGAGGGCAGAGAAAGAGAGAGAGAGAGAGAGAGCTAATATTACCTCCATGCCTTCATTTCTGGAGCTAGAGGAATTGAAACACTGAAACTTACTGAAAACATAGTCTTATTTTACAAATTAACCTCACTCTGAGTTGAATTTCAATTTGATTTTATCAAACCAATTTTGTTAATGCAAACTACCATGTTGCATTGGATGTGGAAAATATGTATAATCTATGTCTTAGTCAACTAACATCTTCTGACGGTATGTTGTGTGAGGTCTCACAGTAATAGGAACTGATACCTCATGACTACTTGGATGTCCCACCCACACCTCAAACTTAACATGTCCAAAACAGGACTTATTTTTCCGCCCAAATCCTGTCCTCCCCCTGACTTTCCTAGCACTGTAGACAGCACCACCATCCTCCCCATTTCACAAGCCTTTAACCTTGGCATTACTCTCCACTTAACTCTCTCATTCAACCCACATATTCAGTCTGTCACCAAATCCAGTCAGTCCAACTGCACAACATCACTAAAATCCACACTTTCATCCATCCAAACTTCTACCATGTTATTCCAAGCACTTATTCCTATCCTGCCTTGATTACTGCATCAGCCTTCTTGCTGACCTCCGTGCCTCCTGTCTTTCCCCACTGCAGTACATAGTTCACTCTGCTGCCCGGCTCATTTTTCTACAAAACCATTCAGTCTATGTTTCCCCACTCCTCAAGAACCTCCAGTGGTTGCCCATCCACCTCCGCATCAAACAGAAGCTTCTTACCATTGTCTTTAAAGCAGTCGGCTCTCCTTGGCTAGTCAAAACTACCCTTGCCTAGTTCCCTACTGATTAATTCATCAAATCACCTTGCCCCCTCCTACTTGACCTCACTGCCCTCCTACTCCAACCCAGCCCACACGCTTTGCTCCTCTAATGCCAACCTACTCACTGTACCTCCATCTCATCTATCTTACTCCTGACCTCTCACCCACATCCTGCCTCTGTCCTGGAACTCCCTTCCCCTTCATATCCGACAGATGTTCACTCTTCCCATCTTCAAAGCCTCATTAAAAACATATCTCCTCCAAGAGTCCTTCCCCGACTAAGCCCTCCTTTTCTCTTCCTTCCATTCCCTTCTGCATCATCCTTACACTTGGATTTGCACCCTTCATTCATTACTCCCTTGGCCCCCCAGCACTTATGTACTTACCTGTAATTTATTTTATATTGTTGTCTGTCTCTTCCCGTAGGCTGTAAATTCGTTGTGGGTAGGGAACATGTCTACCAACTCTTTTAATACAGCACTCTTCAAAGCATTTAGCGTGGCTCAGTGGAAAGAGCACAGGCTTGGGAGTCAGAGGTTGTGGGTTCTAATTCCGGCTCCATCATTTGTCAGCTATGTGACTTTGGGCAAGTCACTTAACTTCTCTGTGCCTTAGTTACCTAATCTGTAAAATGGGGATTAAGACTGTGAGCCCCACATAGGACAACTTGATTACTTTGTATCTCCTCCAGTGCTTAGAACAGTGCTTGGCACATAGTATTTCACAAATACCATCATTATTATTATTATTATTACAGTGTTCTGCACACAGAAAGTGTACAATAAATGCAATTGATTAATTGGCTGATGAAGCAGTTTAGGTATTGAATGCTGGCTTCCATGTGTTTGAACAATATATATAGTCTCTTTCATCCCTAGGCAGACATAGGTTTAGTGGACACCATAAAATAGTTCAGGATTTTTAGTGCCAACACTTGGCAAGCTCTGGCACCTTTTCCCTCTTGTTGATCATAAGAGCTGGGAGGTTGGGAAAGAGAAAAGATGAAGGAGGTAAGAAAGAAGCGGGAGAGTCAACGTCTCTCAACTATAACTACAGCATGGGGAGTCCGTGTTACAATCTCAGAATTCTGCAAGACCCCCAGACCCATCCCACTGTGGCAGAGCTATACAATTCATACTGGCTGCTCAGACGATGTTTGTTCCAGGACACTGAATGGAGACTTTATCATGTCTGTTGGTCTTCTGCCCAGATTCTGTGGTTAACTCTCCTTGGCTAGTCAAAACTATTCTTCTATTTCCCTACTGATTAATTCATCAAATCTTATCTACAACTATGAAGCCAAGTATCTTTGGCTGTTCCCTTAAGGATTAGTCCATTAAATCATAGCTGCAGTGACTGAACTATTCCCCATCTGGTTTGATGTCCAGGCACTGTCCCCTCAGTTTTTAGAAGAAACATTGCCTAGAAGAAAGTATACAGGCCTGGAAAATCAGGAAACCTGGCTTCTAATCCTGCTCTACCACTTGCCTGCTGAGTGACTTTGGGTAAGTCACTTAACTTCTCTAAGCCCCAGTTTCCTCATCTGTAAAATAGGGATTAAATTTCTGTTCTTTTCCCCCCGGCTTAGACTTCGAGCACCCTGTGGGACAGGGACTGTGTCCAGTATGCTTAGACTGCATCTACCAAGTGCTTTGTACATAATAAACATATGAGAATAAGCATTGTCTAATGGATAGAGCATGGGCCTGGGAGCCCGAGGATCTGAGTTCTAATCCTAGCTCTGCCACCTGTCTGCCTTGTGACCTAGGGCAGGTCACTTAATTTCTCTGCACCTCACTTCCCTCATCCTATAAACTAGATCCAGCATCCACAGGTATCTGCTTATTCTCTGATCAATCAGAGAACTTTAGTGCTGTCATCTCTATTAACCAGTTGAAGATGATCTCACTTGTGAACCTTCTTATTTTCTGCCTGCAACAACTCCTTGGCTGATGGCCATTGGACTTCTTGTACCACATCCTGGGGAATGCCGCACTCCAATTCTCTGGCATCCTCTTCCATAAATAGTTGAATTTCATTAAAAATATTAAGTTCTAGAATGGGCTTTTGATCAGTGGCCACTTGTCCTGCTTCTCTTCCTGGTAGACTACACAGGAGGACACAAAGCATAATTTCTTTCTTTTTACACTCTAGAGTACAAACTGGAATCCAGCATCGAGAGGTACTATTCTATAAGTCCCTTCATTCCCTGATGGTAACCCAACTCCCTACCATGGACTTTAAGACACTCAATCAGCTCTCCCTCTCCTTACCTCACTTATCTCCTACTACAACCCAAGAAGCACATTTTTGCTACTCTAACACCAACTTCTCGCTGTACCTCGATCTTGTCCATCTTACCACCAACCCCTTGCCTATGTCCTCCCTCTGGCCTGGCCACATTCCTCTCTTCCCTTCCCCTTCATATCTTACAGACCACCTCTCTCCCCATCTTCAAAGCCCTATTAAAATTACATCTCCTCCAACAGGCCTTCCCTCACTAAGCCCTCATTTTCCTTGTCCACTCTCCCCTCACCATCGACTATGCACTTGGTTATGTACCCCTTTACACTCTACTGCAGCACCTAAATATGGTCCCCAGCTCTCACTTAAATGTTCTAACACAATGTGGGACTTATTTGCTAATTGCTTCTTTGCTTGTCAGGAGTTTGGATCCATGTCAGGGATCTGTGAAAGAGTATAAGGTCTCCTCTCGATCACTCAGTCTCTAACAACAGCATGGTTACTGACCACAAACCATGACAATACCAAGTGGGTAAGCAGGGAGCAATTTCTGAGAGGAGGGCTTTGGGAGATCTTTATTATCCAGCCATTTAAATAGCCCCGTCATCACTGTTGACGGCACTACCATCCTTCCCGTCTCACAAGCCCGCAACCTTGGTGTCATCCTCGACTCCACTCTCTCGTTCACCCCTCACATCCAAGCCGTCACCAAAGCCTGCCGGTCTCAGCTCCGCAACATTGCCAAGATCTGCCCCTTCCTCTCCATCCAAACTGCTACCCTGCTCATTCAAGCTCTCATCCTATCCCGTCTGGACTACTGTATCAGCCTCCTCTCCGATCTCCCATCCTCTTGTCTCTCCCCACTTCAATCCATACTTTACGCCACTGCCCGGATTGTCTTTATCCAGAAACACTCTGGGCATGTTACTCCCCTCCTCAAAAATCTCCAGTGGCTACCAATCAACCTGCGCATCAGGCAGAAACTCCTCACCCTCAGCTTCAAGGCTCTCCATCACCTCGTTCCCTCCTACCTCACCTCCCTTCTCTCCTTCTACAGCCCAGCCCGCACCCTCCACTCCTCTGCCGCTAATCTCCTCACCGTGCCTCATTCTCGCCTGTCCCACCGTCGACCCCCAGCCCACGTCATTCCCCTGCCTTGGAATGCCCTCCCTCCCCACATCTGCCAAGCTAGCTCACTTCCTCCCTTCAAGGCCCTACTGAGAGCTCACCTCCTCCAGGAGGCCTTCCCAGACTGAGCCCCCTCGTTCCTCTCCCCCTCCTCCCCCTCTTCACCCCCCACCTTACCTCCTTCCCTTCCACACAGCACCTGTATATATGTATGTATGTTTGTACGTATTTATTACTCTATTTATTTATTTATTTTACTCATGCATATCTATTCTATTTATTTTATTTTGTTAATATGTTTTGTTTTGTTCTCTGTCTCCCCTTTCTAGACTGTGAGCCCACTGTTGGGTAGGGACCATCCGTATATGTTGCCAACTTGTACTTCCCAAGGGCTTAGTACAGTGCTCTGCACACAGTAAGCGCTCAATAAATACGATTGATTGATTGATTGATTTCCCCTGATTAGCATTTTAAAAATCAACATCATACCACAGAATGATTGCTCACACAATCAGAACTACTAGTTTGGGGAACATTTATTTACAGGTCAACCTCCTTTTCAAAGCCTCATCCTTTGGCCTATCAAATGTTTTCTTACCTTTGGCTTGTGAAGTCTTAAATACCCTTTAATCCCACTCTGGCTACTTAAGGGTGCATAGAAACAGCAAGACAATAGTGATGCCTTCACCCTTTTATATACTCATAATAATAATAATAATTATGGCATTTGTTAAGAGCTTACTATGTGCAAAGCACTGTTCTAAGCACTTGGGGATACAAGGTGATCAGGTTGTCCCACCTGGGGCTCACAGTCTTCATCTCCATTTTACAGATGAGGTAACTGAGGCACAGAGAAGTTAAGTGACTTGCCCAAGGTCACACAGCTGATAATTGGTGGAGCCATGATTTGAACCCATGACCTCTGACTCCCAAGCCCCTGCTCTTTCCGTTGAGCCACGCTGACCTTCAGCTCTCCTTTTCCCAACCCTAACCAATGTAACCAGCATCCTTGGTTCCTCCTCTGTCTCTTCCTCATCTTAGCTATCCTCCAAGTATCCTAGCCAAATTGTCCCTCCCTACTGAAACTGTGCTGACTCTAGACTTTGAGGGCAGGGATTTTCTCCCTTTATTGCTGTATTGTAGTTTCCAAGTGCTTAATGCAGTGTTTGAATGAATGAATGCTGACAAAGTTGACTCCAGGATACCAAATGGGGACTTTTTAGCCTACATTGATCTTCTATCCTGATTCTGTTGTTAACAGTCCTTGGCTAGTCAAAGAATCCTTGGCTATTTTCTGACTGTTTGGCTCACCAAATCTTTCCTACCACTATTAGCCCAATCAATCACTCAATTGTATTTACTGAGTGCTTACTGCATGAAGAACACTATACCAAGTAGTTAGGAGAGAATGCTGTAACAGACTCTGGTAGACATGTTCCCTGTCCATAAGGAGCGTAGAGTCTAGAGGAAGGCCACCCTGGTTATTCTAATGATCCTTATGGATTGGTTCATTAAATCATATCTGCAGTGACTGGACTTTTCCCCGGAACTGATCCATTGCTCAGGCATCATTCGCTACTCCCCAACTCATCTCCTTTCCTGCCAGGCTAGCCTTCTACTTTTTTAAAATTGTGTTTATTAAGCACTTACTATGTGCAAAGCACTGTTCTAAGCGCTGGGGAGGTTACAAGGTGATCAGGTTGTCCTACGGGGGGCTCACAGTCTTAATCCCCATTTTACAGATGAGGTAACTGAGGCACAGAGAAGTTAAGTGACTTGCCCAAAGTCACACAGCTGACAATTGGCAGAGTCGAGATTTGAACCCATGACCTCTGACTCCAAAGCCCGTGCTCTTTCCACTGAGCCATGCTGCTTCTACTTCTACCTCACTCTCAACTCTCCCATCATCATCCCCTCTCTCATGCTGTTTACCTGGCTTGGAACTCCCCTCACCCCCGCCTTACCCCAAATCTTACAGAGTACAGCTCTCCCCAAGTTCAAATCCCTCTTAAAATCCCACCTCCTCTAAAAAGGCTTCCCCGATTAATTCCCACTCGTCTTATGCCATCGAGTCGTCTCCGACCCATAGCGACAACATGGACACATCTCTCCCAGGATCATCATCATCATCAATCGTATTTATTGAGCGCTTACTGTGTGCAGAGCACTGTACTAAGTGCTTGGGAAGTACAAATTGGCAACATATAGAGACAGTCCCTACCCAACAGTGGGCTCACAGTCTAAAAGACTGTGGCACAGGATGCCCCACCTCCATCTGCATTTATTCCATATTGTATCCGTAGAGTTTTCTTGGTAAAAATACAGAATTGGTTTACCATTGCCTCCTTCCACGCAGTAAACCTGAGTCTCTGCCCTCGACTTTCTCCCCTGCCGCTGCTGCCCAGCACAGGTGAGTTTGTAGCAGATTGCCTTCCAATCGCCAGCCACTGCCCAAGCTAGGAATGGAATGGCTATGCCTCTGCTTGACTTTCCTTCCCATAGTCGAGACTGGTAGAGTACTGGAAACTCTCCAGGTGCATCCCTGGTTGGGGGGGGGGGGGGGTAATTCCCAGTACCCCAAGTCATATAAACCCATCATACATTTCTAGCATTTATGTATTTATTTGCACCTATCCTCAGCACTTATGTACATGTTTATTCATGCATTACTGTTATTATTATATTTGTTAAGCACTTACTATGTGCCAAGCACTGTTCTAAATAGTGGGGTAGATACAAGGTTATCAGTTTGAACTCAGTGCCTGTCCTGCATGGGGCTCACAGTCTAGGTGGGAGGGAGTAGGATTTAAATCCCCTGATGAGGAACCTGAGGCCCAGAGAAGTTAAGTGACTTGCCTTAGGTCACACAGCAGACAAGTGGCAGAGCCGAGATTAGAACCCAGGTCTTCTGACTCCCGGGCCTGTACTCTTTCCATTAGGCCATGCTGCTTCTCGCTTATCATTTGATTATTTATTTTGATTACCCTAGTTGTAAATATTTTCAGGTCTGTCTCCCGCTTTAGAGTCACTTATTTATTTTGTACTTCCCAATCTCTTAGTACAGTTCATTGCACCCAGTGGATGCTCAATAAATGTGATTTCTAGTATTACCACTACAACTTACAAAGTAAATTTACACCCTGTTTTAGGTGTGCAACCCATTGGTTTTGACTTTATGACACAAGTCTCCTTTGTAGCATTAACTCCATTTGTGACCTACAGTAGAGTAAATACTTCACCAGGGGTAAGATGGATGTGAGCCCACTGTTGGGTAGGGACTGTCTCTATATGTTGCCAACTTGTACTTCCCAAGTGCTTAGTACAGTGCTCTGCACACAGTAAGCACTCAATAAATACGATTGATTGATTGATTGATTGATGTGTCCAGTCTCTTTGATTACTCTGCCTAGCAATGAGTTAACCCTGTCTCCCTGCTCCCTGCCTTTCCATTCTTCCCCCACCCCTCTTTAAAGTTTTCCCCCTTCTTGCTCCCACCAAATTCTTTTCCCGTTGCCACTGTGTGACCCCCACCCCCCCGGGCCATATCCCGAATTTTCTCCCTTTATTATTGCAGGGGCTCCCGCGGCTTCCTTCTCACTCTCCAAATACCATTTTGTGGTTTTGGGAGGGGAGTGGTTTTGCACTTCTAAAGTACTTATTTCACAGCCACCCTTGTCCCTTTCCCCATCTGGGACCCCTTCCTTGTCAGGACTGCCATAGCTACTGGACACGGCCAGGACAGGATCAAGGAAGGCGGTGGTGACTCCCTTTCAGGTTTCTTCCCTTCCCTTAGCCCATCTGGCCCTTTCTCCACAGTTGTGGCAACTTAGGGGGCAGGGGGAGCAAGGATGGGCTGTAGCTGAAGAAGGGACTGTCTAAGCTGTAAAGGGAAGTAAAAAAAATAATCAATAAACAATTCAAACAGTGAGACCAAACAGGGCCACAGGGATGGTGGAGCGGATTCAGGGGAGAGGAGGTTGTAGGGGCACAGGAGCTGTGGGGAAATGGGGAAATAGTTTTAAAAGCCACGGTGGTTGGGGAAAGAGAGGAATATTTCAAGAATTTGGTGAGGACAGAGCAGGAAAAGTTGGGATGAAGAAGAGACAGGGAAAATATGTTACTTAATTCCCAGGTAGAGCCACCAGGAAGAGTTGACCCGTTGTTACTTTTGTTGAAATACAAGTCGGCTACCCTACAGTGGAGCCTCTCTGACTCTATATATATTCTTTAATGTCATTATATTACCCTTATATCATTGATTGAATGCACAATTATGGGTCATTTTGATAGCCACAAGGTATCTGACCTTGCTTCTAAAACCAACCCCCCATTTACAACATTGTTCCAATGAGAAAATTGGATTTGATTTTCATTTCAATACAATTTTCAGGAACCAATTGTGTTGTATGTCTAAGGATTGCCTGTAGATGAATTTGCTTGGCATTGGTTTATGTGGTTACATCATCCTCACAGAGTTTCATTTTTTAAAAAGTTGATGTTCAGCAATTTGGGTTCATCTAGGTCTATTTCTTTCCGTTTGGTTTTATTCCAAGCTTTATTCAATTATTTTCCTTCCGTGTTGAACATGGGGGCACTCAATTTTCATTACAATAAAAAGCACATCACTAGACTAGGATCTCACAAAATGCTGGATTGTCTTTAAGAAAGAGAAACATATGATCAGGATCTGATGATGGATTCTAGAATCTGTGGACAATTTGCCTAGAAAATATCTAGTGTTCAAATTAGAACCTAGTTAAGAACAGCAGAAGTGTGAATACATGGTCTGCCTTTCAGTGTATTTTAAAGGTGGGAAAACAGAAGTACAGAGTGGAAAAATGAATGGCCCAAAGCTACAGAGTCCTTCTGAGGTAGAGTCAGAAGAGATAAGACATCTTCAACTCAGACTTTACTAACCATGACATAGCTTAGCAGCCTAGGGATTTTGGTGAATTGAATTTCTCAGAATAGCCAAATGTACTTAGTTTCCAGAGCTCTGGTCTTTTGAAAGTGTTAAATGCTTCTGTGAGGTCAGTGGACACAGCAAAGAGGACTTGGAGTTGCTCTCTGTACTTTTCCTATTTTTTTGTGCTGCAAATCTCCTCCTCGTATCATTCATGCATTAAATCACATGGATTAAACTAATCTATCTAGAGATCAATGGTATTTATTGAGTGCTAAATTGTTGTATTGTACTCTCCCAAGCACTTAATACAGTGCTCTGCACACAGTAGTGCTCAATAAATATGATTGATTGATTGATCAATTGATTCATTGTAGAGCACTGTACTAAATGCTTGGGAGAGTAAAATATAACAGTATAACAGAGTTGGTAGACACATTTCCTGCCCACAACAAGCTTCTAACCTCACCAATTCTGCATCTCCACTTTCTGACCCCAACCACCTAATCTGCCTTCTCGCCCACACACTCCACCCTAAAAAACTGTCCTCTCCCCTCACAGAGAACTCCGATCTTGTTCCATTTATGACAGGCTACCATGCCCCATTGGGTCTTCCTACCCAACCTCCCCTCTCTCAATGCACAAAACCAGGCCCAAATCCAGACAACGTAAAGGCCTAGTGTAGCTCAGTCCCAAACAATGAGACAATGTAGCAGGGGACTAATGGAAAATGAATGCATTGGCAGACCAGCCTGGCAGGCAGCAATCAGGAGAGGAGTCCTCCTCAAGCAAATGCTTTGGAAAAATCAGGATACCTTTGGCTGTACGATCATCTTCTAGACTGTAAACTCATTGGGGGCAGAGAATGTCTCTGTTGTATTGTTGCATTATACTCTCCCAAACTCTTAATATAGGTGCACTATACATAATAAGGGCTCAATATATACAACTGATGACTGACTGACAAGAAGCAGATTCAGAAACAGAGACAGACACATATGGGACAAACACATTAGCTCAGCAAGGATCTATTGTTACATGCAAACAATGGGAAAGCTAGGGTTGGTTATGCAGAGATCTTTTCTTTTTAAAGCAGATGCCCTCACCAACTGATTTCAGGTTTCATTGTCCTCATGATTCCCCATAATTTCTTGAATAACTTTGGTTTAGATTACTAATGTAGTCTGAAGACTTGTCACTGCCTCCAGAGAATCTAGTGAGTTAATATTTCAAGAAACCCTTCTTTCTTTCATATGTAGCTACCAAGTAAAGATTTGCAGCATACAAACTTTTAATTAAACTATCATAGCCACAGTAATCAAAGTGAAATAAAATGGGAGTGCAACATTGCCGAATCCTAATTAGTGTTGCCGGCTTTGGAATAAAGTGCTGAATTGAAAATTCAGCAAATGTTGCCAAGATAGATTTTGATGGTATATAAATATTGTTTCTATTGTTAAATAAGCCAGCTCTTATCTCAGGTAGCAGTCTATGAACATAACCTGGTAAAAGTTTAGTTTTATTCTTTATTGAGATGAAAAGTTAATATGTGATTCAAATTACTTGCTAAATGGATCTTTCTAACCTAAGAAATTGATGGACACACGAGCTTATATGAAGGAAACGTAACATCACAATCAGCTGAAAGGATAATTTTTTTTCAATGCCAAAACTATATAAATCAATCAATCAATCAATCAATCAATCGTATTTATTGAGCGCTTACTGTGTGCAGAGCACTGTACTAAGCACTTGGGAAGTACAAGCTGGCAACATATAGAGACAGTCCCTACCCAAAAGTGGGCTCACAGTCTAGAAGGGGGAGACAGAGAACAAAACCAAACATACTAACACAATAAAATAAATAGAATAGATAGGTACAAGTAAAATAAATAAATAAATAAAGTAATAAATATATACAAACATATATACATATATACAGGTGCTGTGGGGAAGGGAAGGAGGTAAGATGCGGGGGATGGAGATGGGGACGAGGGGGAGAGGAAGGAAGGGGCTCAGTTTGGGAAGGCCTCCTGGAGGAGGTGAGCTCTCAGTAGGGCCTTGAAGGGAGGAAGAGAGCTAGCTTGGCGGATAAATGTTGACATAATTTGGCTGATGACATAAAAAAAGTTTACAAATTAAGTTTGGTGCCGGTTCAGGAATGTACTTAAAAATGAAAAATAATCAGCATTTAGCTGAGTTTTAATTCTTTATGCAGTAGAACAAATTTAGATGTGGCACAGCCATATTTTAATAATAATTTCAAGCTGAATTGACACAAAATAATCAAATTTCCATAGGAATTTTTCCTTGCATTCTTGTCAGTTTAATTAGAAGAGGCCCACTTTGGTAGGCCCCATTTTGAGAGAATCTGTCAGGGATTTTCAGTGAGAATTTTTATAATGATCATTTCAGTACGGTTCAATAAATTCCAATTAACTAGTAAATCATTTGCTTGCTGATACATCTAAAATTATATTCTCAAAATATTAAATAATTTTGTCAAAATCCCTGTAATGAAATAATAAAGGCTAAAATTTGTTCTTTAAACCAGTGGCTATTTCTTCAAGGTTCCTAATTTCATCATTTACAGTTTAAAAGATGAATTAGTCTGCACTTTAAAATGGGGAAGTCTGTTTTTATATCCATCCCAACTGAATCATAACTTGGTGAAAAAAAGCTTCTTTGGATTCTGACGGTACATAATAGAGTGAAAAGTTGTAATGTCCAGATAGAATTTTCCCACTGGTTCCCATTCAGCAACTCTCTGTACAAAGAAGAGGTTGTACAGAGTGGGATCTTGCAAAATCTCTGCAGTAGCTGTTCATTGTAGCCAGGCTTCTCTGATCCAGAATATATTTGGGTCCAAACAGGAAAATTAGCAATATCCAGAAGCAGGATATAGTGCCATTGCTGATTCAAGAGACATGTTGTAACTATGTGGTATGTGGTCCCTTTGCCAATTTCTTGGACAACTCCAAATCTAGAAAGAATTGAATTAGTTGCAAATATGTTCTCGGTCTCCAAGAACATCGTAGATGAAGGCCTTCATTTGGCAGGAGAAGCAGAGCTCTGAGTCCTACAAAAGGAATGTGGTTTGGAAAAGACCGCAGGGCCTACATCGGTCTTGAAAGACTGCAAACTCTCTGTGGGCTGGAAATGTGTCTAGCAACTCTGTCGTATTGTACTCTCCCATGCACTTAGTACAGTGCTCTGCACACAGTGAGTATAGATGGAAAAACCACTGATTGAAAGCTACTCTAGCAGCAGCAGAATATTTAAGTATGAAGGTCAAAAACAAACATGTATAGTTATATAATGTTTTATACCTGCACAGATCACAAAAACAGATCCAACACAAGTTTGGCTGTTCATGCTTAGGAAACATAGATTCACAGAACTATCCAGCATATTTGTTTTGTTGCTGTTAGCAAATTAAAAAGCTTACAACCCTTCTCTGTTCTTTCCCCACTATCAGATTCTCAGCTCTTCTTGGCTTCTGAAATTACCCTGCTTCTCCTTGAAGCCAGAGGAAAAGTACAAGATGCTTTATTGCTGACTTCCAAACCTCAGAAACAATAGTCAAATTGACTTCTGTCCTTCAAGATACAAAGGGCAGCCCAATGAAGGTTAAAATGAGAATTCAGCTCTTCTAATGTAAACATAGCTATGTTTGAAAATTGGCTGTGGTTATGATGGACATATCTTAATTCATTAGCTGGGACCACATCAAAAGTCCATTATAACTCTATGGAATCAAATGAATATATTTAGCTGCCTGGTGCTATCCCAGGGCTCATACAATCTAATTAGCCCAATTTCACTACTCTGTTCAGAGTTTGGAGAATATAAACTTGAGTTAGAGCCTTCTTTTGATTCAGGGTGTTGATTTAAAAGGTTCTCACTATATCCCTGACCTCTCTGGATACTACTACTACTACTACTACTACTACTACTACTACTACTACTACTTGGCTCAGTGGAAAGAGCGTGGCCTTGGGAGTCAGAGGTCATGGGTTCAAATCCTGGCTCCACCACTTGTCAGCTGTGTGACCTTGGGCAAGCCACTTCACTTCTCTGTGCCTCAGTTACCTCATCTGTAAAATGGGGATTAAGACTGTGAGCCCCAAGTGGGACACCTGATCACCTTGTATCCCCCCAGCGCTTAGAACAGTGCTTTGCACATAATAAGCACTTAGCATATACCACCATTATTATTATTATTATTATTACTGGAGACCACATATTGCACTCAGGATCACACCCCATCAGCTCACTCCCACCTCCTTTGTGGACAAATTCCCCTTCCTTTCGACCTCATTCTAACCCAGATGTGCCTCATCCTTAACATCACCTAGATGTGCCTCAGTTCCAGATGAAACCACCTTCCCTGCCACTCCCTCCCAAGGGGCCTCACCTTCTCCCACTACCTGCCACTCATGTGGAAAGTGGGAGGAGTCAGTCTTCTCCTTGACCCCCAATGCAGCTTTCGCACCATCCCCACCCTTCCATCCCTTAGAGTTATTTTTTTTTTCCTTCAAAGTACACACCATCCACCTCTTCCATCCACTTTTCATCTAGGGACACCTTATACCCCCCTTAACACCTTACGTTGTTTACTCTTGATTTGTTGGATTTTCCATTTAGATTTTTTCTAATTTGATTCCTGAGTAAACTGTAGAAACAGAAGGCATCTATTTGTTCTTTTTTCCTTTGAGTGGGAAGCACTTTTTTTCTTCCTGTGGAAATATTTTCTGTACCCCTTTGATGAGGTCATTCAACTCCTGGTGTTTTCAGTAAATCAGTGCTATTTATTGAGCACTCACCCCCGAGTGTAAGGCATGATATTGAGCACTTGGTAGAGTATGACAGTAGCAAGACACACATTGTTCCTTTCTCTCAAGTAGTTTAGAATTTAGTGGGGAGACAGACAACAACTTTTTATAGTTTATAGGGAAAGCAGGAGGAAGAACAGAGATAAAGCAGGAGGAAGAACAAGGATAAAGCAGGAAGTACTTTAAGCACTTCAGGACAAAACAGTTAACGGGATTAAACTAGACAGTCCAAATTCCAGAACATTTGTATATTTTTTTTTTAATTGCCTGGGAAAGTCACCCCAATTGCAGGGCAAATACCACAGCTGGAATACTCAACAGTAGAGCAGTAAGTTGCATATGTTCTGTAGTAAAAACTCAACAAATAAGAATTTGTCAGAACACTGGTCAGGTCTAACAACTCTGATGCAGATGATGGGAACAGGATTGACTTTTGCTCATATATATATCACTCTCTCTCTCTCTCTTACCCTGGATACTTTGGGCTAGTCATAGATCTATTCAGATAGCCTAAAAGAAGCTTAGCCCTGTGTGGCAATTATTGTCCAATATAAATCAGGTTTTCTGGTGTCACAGGACTTGGCGTATTTGATCAAAATTTTACGTAGCTCATTGTTAATTGACAGTTATTGCTGCATTCCTGAAGAGGGGTCTTGAGCACAAACATTGTTTTAATAATGTTTTATAATGATTTATAGCTTTGTTTTTTCTTTGGTACAGAGAATTTCCATTTGTTCCTCCCACATACTAAAGCCTATACACAACTTTCAAAATTTCTTGGTCTGTCCACCCTTATATCATGTCCTTACATACAATCTTAGTGACCTGGTTCTGTGTTCTCAGTAATAATAATACTAATACTAATAATTGTGATATTTGTTAAGCGCTTACTATGTGCCAGGCACTATATTAAGCGCTGGGGTGGACACAAGTAAATAGTGTTGGACACGGTCCCCATCCCACATGGGGCTCATAGTCTCAATCCCCATTTTACAGATGAGGTAACTGAGGCACAGAGAAGTGAAGTGACTTACTCAAGGTCACACAGCAGACAAGTGGCAGAGGCAGGATTAGAACTCATAATCTTCTAACTCCCAAGCCCGTGCTCTATCCACTACACCAAATGAACTATTTTCTCTCTGACCTAAGATTTTTCCTGGTTCCTTCTGCCTCGACTGATGATATCTTTCCATAGGGTTGATAGATGTTGCATCATCAAAAATGCCAGCCACAGCTGTTCAGGTTGAGTCTCTGGATTTAGAGGAGTTTAACAATTTTGGATTAAAATAAAAAAAAAACAGATTTTTATCTCCATTACTAGGCTCTGTGACCTTGGGGAAATAAAGTCATTACCCTGTACTTCAGAGGGGGTATGGTGTAATAGGTGGTTATGATATAGTGAGTCTTTTAATTATTATGTCCCACACATACTCTGGCTAAGGTCAGCTCCACCAGCTGACCGGTGGAGCAACTAGTCAATTTCCATTTGGTGCTTGCCAGTCTGTTTCAGTGTTGTCTCTGGCATTCTTCTCTCATTACACACAATTCTATTATTATCTAGGGGAGCTGGTTTCCCCTAATCAGAATGGCCTAGTGGAAAGGACACAGGCCTGGAAGTCAGAAGTCCTGGGTTCTAATCCCAGCTCCCCTACTTGCCTGCTATGTGACCTTGGGCAAGTCACTTAACTTCTCTGTGCCTCAGTGACCTCATCAGCAAAATGGGGATTAAATGCTCCTCCCTTCTATTTAGACTGTGAGCCCCAAGTGGGACAGGGACCTGATTATCTTGTATCTATCCCAGCTCTTAGTACATTGGCTGGCACATAGCAAACACTTAGCAAATACCACAAAACAAAGCAAGGCAAGAAGCAGCATGGCCTAGTGGAAAGAGCAGGGGCCTAGGAGTCAAAGTACTTGAGTTCTAATCTTAACTCCACTACTTGTGTACTGTGTGACCTTGGGTCAGTCACTAAACTTCTCCGTGCCGCAGTTACCTCATTTGTAAAATGGAGGTTGAGACTGTGAGCCCTATTTGGGACAGGGACTGTGTCGTCCTGATTATCATGTATCATTTAAAAAAAATCAGGACCACCTCAACATTAACCCTTTCCTTCCCCGATGTGAGATTCATGTTTCCTTCCACACTGGAAGCCTGGCTGAAATTCAGTTTTCTCTGTGGCTCTGTTTTTTTTTTAACCCCCAGTTTCCCACCCCCTCTTCTTTGCCCAATTCCTCCCTGTAATCGGCTATGCTCCAAATGATGTCACTTGGTGAGTGATTGACATCCCATTCAATAGAGGCTCTCTCTGGAAGGGGCCCTGAGGAGTGAGCGGATTCCTTGTAGGCCCCCTTGCCTATTTACCTACTGGACTGTCACAGTAGGAATAATATTGCTTTCCATATTTCCATCTGCCATTCCTTTGGTTTTTATTTTAGGCAAAATATTGGAAAAAAAAAAAAAAACCAAATATATCAAAAGGAGAAGTGAAAATACTTGTTTCAGCACTTTAATATGTCAGCATCTGAGTTGTCTTCTCTTCGAGAGATGATCCTTGAAGCCAGGAAATGTTGCCATACTATTGTAGAGTATCTTTTTACAGGACCCATTAAATAACATTCTAAATCTGATCATCTAATTTATTACCTGAGAGTCTAGTAGTAGATAATGTCCATAAAGCTTGTATGACTCTGAGAAAAACTACCATGTACATACCATATAAGGGAGTGCTATTTTTAGTTGTATATATACCTCTCCATTAGGAAACAAGATCAACAACTCATTTCACTCTGGCTATCAAGCAGTAGTGAGATAGGAGAAAAGCTCCCAATTCAACATTTTAGAGGTGAAAGATTATTTTTTATTCCATTATCAGTCAATCCCTGAATAGCTTTATAAAATCACATTACATTTGCAGCCAGCAGGCGAAAAGGGATTCTCACTGCTTTTATTTGGAATTATTTCACTCTCACCAGAAACCACCACTTGATTTTATTTCATACCAATTCTTTGCCCGAAAAGCAATACTGGAAAATAAAGCAGAAGTAATAGTTTGTAATATCTGTTTTTTTCACTTCCCATTTTGTTTCTCATTTTCCCTACTATAGATTATATTTTGATCCCATTTACTGCATTTTTGCTAAATTCCTCTCCTCTTACGTGACTCATCTTTCATTCCTGGAAACATTTGCACTACAGTGCAGCTGATTATCCCCATCCGGTACTGCCAAGACCTGGATATTTCCCAGCTGTCAGTAAGGGCTCCAAAGATGTGAATGAATAAAACACTTAGCCAGGTAGAGCAGCAGATAGGAATGCTTTACTGAGGTGGACAAAGGAAACAGAAACGACAGAACTAGAAAGAGGGAATGTGGGTGTGGGAAGAACATGAACAAGAGAGACTGTAAGCTCACTGTGGAAAGGGAATGTGTCTGTTTATTGTTGTATTGTACTTTCTCAAGTGCTTAATACAGTGCTCTGCACACAGTAAGCACTCAATAAATGCGATTGAATGAATAAATGAATGAGAGAATGAACTATTTGGTAGCTGGGGTTCAATTCATAATTGGTTTCAGTGATTGAGTTTGCCACATGTATTCACTGGGTGCATTAAATCAGACCTCCTGAGCAGGTGAAGAAACTGGGACAGCAAAGTGAGGTGAAGGGCTCACCTAAAATCATAAAGTGGCCAGGGCTCCACAGAACAGGGGATTTGGGGGGCAGGATTTTTTTTCAGGTAACCTCCTTTTCTGCAAAGAGCAAACCTAAATGTAAGTACAATACTAATGCTAAGAAGGGTTGCCCATACAGATAAGGCTGATGTCTATGTAGCTACATATAACTACTCCCACTCATTCATTCATTCATTCATTCATTCAATCATACTTATTGAGCACTTACTGTGTGCAGAGCACTGTATTAAGCACTTGAGAAGTACAAGTTGGCAACATATAAAGATGGTCCCTACCCAACAGTGGGCTCACAGTCTAGAAGGGGGAGACAGAGAACAAAACATATTAACAAAATAAAATAAATAGAATAAATATGCACAAATAAAATAGAGTAATAAATTCATACAAACATATATACATATATACAGGTGCTGTGGGGAGGGGAAGGAGGTAAGGCAGGGGGGATGGGGAGGGGGAGGAGGGCAAGAGGAAGGAGGGGGCTCAGTCTGGGAAGGCCTCCTGGAGGAGGTGAGCTCTCAGTAGGGCCTTGAAGGGAGGAAGAGAGCTAGCTTGGCGGATGTGCGAAGGGACAGATGTGTCCCATCTGTTAGCCCATCTTGAGTAACCTGATGTCAGACTCTCCACCAGAATTAAGGGCTTTACCAGTCCCCTGACCTGTCTCACCACCATATTGTCACTCGGGGGTGTTTCAGGGCACTTCTCAAAGAGTCCAGGCAGGTTGGGAATAGGGGTCCTAGCCCTCCTAAGCAGATGCTGTCCATCAGACCTCTCTGGGACCAGTCAGAAGGTAGGCATGAGCCCATGCGCATGTGTGCATCTGCACGCGCACACATACACACACGCACACACACACACACACACACACACACACACACACACACACAGAGTCCAAAGTCACTTTTGCACAGGTTCAAATAGCTCATAAGGTTTCCCAAAATAATACCTCAAATTCAACAGTTTGCAATCCTCTGGGCTGACTTGTAACGGAATTGGCATCATCTACTCTGTAAAGCAACCTGTGAATTTGAGAAATTGGGGGCAGGGTGGGGAAGAGTATAAGTTTTGTCCCATGGAGACTTGGCCAGAGCGTTGGGGCAAAGCAGAAATCATATTTCAAAGGTCCAGAATGTCTGATCCCTTGCTGAACTCATGTTGTGTCCCACAGCATAAGATGATTGTGCCTGAGATGGCTTCCCAGTTTTCAGACAGGACTGATTCTGCTCATCAACTGCGCATACAAATACTGATAGATCTAAAACCTTAAAAGGAAAGACTCTGGCAGAGGACAATGAAAAATGGATCTATAAGTGTTTTGTTGATTTTACAGTATTTATGTGGCTTAGGCCTAGTGGTCTCTTTTATGTTTGTCCTTGTTGAAATATCTTTGTGCATTATGTGACCTGAATACCAAAGGTAAAAGATAGCAACTGAAAGGTGGAACACATCTATAGTCACTTGCTTTCACTCATCCTACCCTCTATATTTATGTCACTGGCTGTTCATAAATCTGCTCTGGGAGAAAGTAGAATGTCATTTAATTTTCAATTACCTAAAGCAAATTGGCTGCTTGTAAGTATGAAACATTTGGATGATGCTACTTGTGGGGAGAGGAAGATGTGTGATCACTGAATTTCTAGTAAACTGTTCATGGAATGTGACTCAATACCAACTACAAAAATGAAAGACTATTATGTGATGTGATGAGCTGTTCCTTACAGTTGGATTCTTTGGGGGCTGAGTAGAAGCTGAGGGGGATGCTTCATACAGTGCTCTGCACACAGTAAGCACTACGCTCTGGGCATATTACTCCCCTCCTCAAAAATCTCCAGTGGCTACCAATCAATCTGCGCATCAGGCAGAAACTCCTCACCCTGGGCTTCAAGGCTGTCCATCACCTCGCCCCCTCCTACCTCACCTCCCTTCTCTCCTTCTACTGCCCAGCCCGCAACCTCCGCTCCTCCACCGCTAATCTCCTCACTGTACCTCGTTCTCGCCTGTCCCGCCGTCGACCCCCGGCCCACGTCATCCCCCGGGCCTGGAATGCCCTCCCTCTGCCCCTCCGCCAAGCTAGCTCTCTTCCTCCCTTCAAGGCCCTGCTGAGAGCTCACCTCCTCCAGGAGGCCTTCCCAGACTGAGCCCCTTCCTTCCTCTCCCCCTCGTCCCCCTCTCCATCCCCCCATCTTACCTCCTTCCCTTCCCCACAGCACCTGTATATATGTATATATGGTTGTACTTATTTATTACTCTATTTATTTATTTATTTATTTATTTTACTTGTACATTTCTATCCTATTTATTTTATTTTGTTGGTATGTTTGGTTCTGTTCTCTGTCTCCCCCTTTTAGACTGTGAGCCCACTGTTGGGTAGGGACTGTCTCTATGTGTTGCCAATTTGTACTTCCCAAGCGCTTAGTACAGTGCTCTGCACATAGTAAGCGCTCAATAAATACGATTGATTGATTGATTGATTGATTAAATAAATCCCATTGATTGAAAAATAACACCCATTCTGTAAGAAATGGAGGTGAGAATTTGTCTTAATGCACTTGATTAAAAGCACACATTAATTCTTATGAAAATGAAATAAAAATGAAGTGCCCTGATTAAAGTATTATCTTTAAACTTTCTCATTCTTTTTTTTAATATCTTTAAATACAGAATCCCCTTCACCTACAGCTGAGTTTAGAAAATTCATTAAGTTCTGATGCAGAGGTCACCGTCTCGATCCTGACCATGAACAACTGGTACAATTTCAGTTTGCTGTTATGCCAAGAAGAGTGGAACATCACAGACTTTCTCCGCCTCACACAACAGAACTCCAAGTTTCACCTGGGATCCATTTTGAATATCACAACTAACCTCTCATCAAGTCAGGACCTTTTGAGCTTCTTGCAGGTCCAGCTAGAGAGCATTAAAGATACTACCCCCACCATGGTGATGTTTGGCTGTGACATGGAAAGCATCAGGAGGATTTTTGAAATCACCACCCAGTTTGGAGTGATGCCCCCTGAGCTTCACTGGATACTTGGGGATTCTCAGAACGTGGAGGAACTGAGAACAGAGGGCTTGCCTCTGGGCCTCATTGCTCATGGCAAAACCATGCAATCGGCTTTTGAGTACTACGTTCAAGATGCAATGGAGCTAGTAGCAAGAGCCGTGGCCACAGCTACTATGATCCAACCAGAACTTGCACTCATCCCCAGTACGATGAATTGCATGGACACAGGTGTAGGAAATCTCACATCAGGACAGTATTTATCCAGGTATGATGGCAAGCCTCCTGTTTCTTTTCCCCTTGTGAAACAAGATTTGTTGAACAAAATGGAATCCCATGTATATTACTTGCAGAGAAATTATGAAATCTGATTTGGGGATCATAATCTATTGGCTAAGTTAAAAATTGGTGAGCTGGCATTAGAGCAACTGGTCTTCTGAGGAGAATGAGCGTCTCCTTCTGCTTTATCTCTAGCTAGGTTATCATTGACCCATCCCATATAACGATGATAAGTCTCGACTCTTTCCATTGGCACCAGCTCTCTGGAGATGAGCCAGCCACACCTCTTGGAACCAGAAAGGGACCTACATCTTGGCTCCACTTCCTCCCCTGCTGACAGGTTGCAGACCGCATCACTACATTGACACCCGTTGTGCTATTTTTCCATCCTCGTCCGGCTCTGGGACTGAGCCAAAGATTCTCTTGCCTCCAGCCCCGGAGTCCAGTGGAGGCAAGCTATGCATCACTTCACTGCTCATCTGCCCAAGCGGCCTGGGAGGGTCCTTTGATGGCAGGGCAAGGGTTCAAGCTCCAGAGCCATTATGGCATCAGTTTGAAGCCAGTGGGGCCATAGTCTCTGAGCTGTTTCCTGCCCAGACACCTGCCACTACCTCTGCCCAAGAAGCAGTGGAGTTGGAGTTCTGATATCTCTTCTGAAATTACTTCTTCTCTAGGAGGCCTTCCCCAATTGATTTCTAATCTCCCCACTTTATATCCCCCAAGTGTCACTTCAGCCCTTGCACACCACCTAAGTACTTATCACCCTCTTAGCACTTATGTAAATATCTTTATACTCCTATCTGTAATTTATTTTAGTCTTCTTCCCTGCTAGATTGCAATCCCCTTGAGGGCAGGGATTATGTCTGTTAATTACTATTGTACTCTCCCAAGTGCTTAGTACAGTGCTCTGCACACAGTAGGCACTCAATGAATAGTAATGATCGATTTAATTTTGATACTTGTTAAGTGCTTACTCCATGCCAAGTCCTGTACTAAGCACTGGAGTAGATACAATATAATCAGGTTGTACAGAATCCCTGTTCCACATTGAGTTCACAGTCTAAGTAAGAGGGGGGAGGATTTAGTCCCCATTTTACATATGAGGAAATTGAGGCACAGAGAAATTAAGTGACTTGCCAAGGTCACACAGCAGGCAAGTGGTGGAACTGCAATGAGAACCCAGGTCCTTTGACTCACAGGTCCATGATCTTTCGACTAGGCCATGCTGCTTCTCATGATTTATTGCTTGATTGGGTGGCTGCTACATCTCCTCCTCTTCCCCTGTGTCTTCTACTCATTTTTCTTCCCCTCCTCTCTTTCTTCTCACTCTTTTCCTCCCATGTTCCCTCAAAGCTCCATCCCTCCATGCTCTGCCCCTGATGCCCCATCCCTTCCATGCTCCCCACCTCAAATTTACTCCCAGATTCAAAATGAAAAGTTGTCACCATTAATCCTGTCCATCTTTGAAATGAGAGAAAGAAAAAAAGACTTGTTTGTAGTCAACAGGAAATTCTTACTGACCATGGCAGTAAGAACCATGCCATGGCAAGACCATGGCACTGACATTTTTTCAATGCCATCAATTTTTAAAAACCAGCAAAAAGCCTGGCTTCTCTGACCTAACTTTAAGGAATAACTCTTTAAAAAAAATCTAACATTGTCATCTGAAAATTTCTGGAGAATAATAGCAAAGAGGATATTTCAAAACAGGAAAAAAAGGCAAGATTCACTGTGGAGAGAATGCAGTTGGAATCTCTCTAATAAACGGCAAGAACTGCATCATCATAAACCTTCTGAAAATTTTTCATTATTATTAATTTCACTTGATCCTGACTTTGAAGAAGTTAGTAACTCTCAGGCTGGAAGTTGCAGCCGTGCTACAGTAATTTTCTTAATTGTTGCCATGTTTTGTAAGGTCTGATCTACTTCCTCACTGCAGATGAAAGGAAATGTAGATAATGAGGCATGAAAAACAGATGCTAAATTACACTATGCAATGTGAATGTTGTCAGGTGTCACGTAACCAGATTAATGACCAAAGTGATGGAGTTTTCATTTTTTATTATAATCTGTTAAGCAATAAATCACATTCTTAGCATCTGCTTTTATACCTAAATAATTATTGCTAGTGATAGTCAAAGAAAATTTCAACATTTAGATGCAGTACAAATGTACATGTCCTGTCTACAGCAGATAATTATGTTTTTGTTAAAATAATTTTTCAGGAATTAAGTTTTTGGGGAAAACTTAATTATTTCATTTTGTGTCTCCCCCTCTGGACTGTACGCTCCTTGTGGGCAGAGATCGTGCCTAGCATACAATCGTATTTATTGAGCACTTACTGTGTGCAGGGCTGTGATAAATCATCACCTGTGGAAATCTTGACTCGTGTCAAGAATTGAATCACAGGGGCTTAGCAGGTAGTAAGAATCAATAAGCAACAAAAAACAACTAAGGACCTGAAGATTACGTTTAGTAAATACAACATTAATTGACACATTCAGGGGACTAAAAGCAGTGTGTTTTAAACCCTGGAACATTTCCAGTTTGGGAGAATTCCCCAGTCTTTATTTATATTCAGTGTTGTGATCTACTGAGAACTATGATTTAAGTGAGCTGGATAGTAATACAGTGTCATGCTAATGGCAACTTTGGTTTTCTCCAAACTACTGTTTCCCCAAACTACTTCTCAGAAATACTGTCAAGATTAACTATAGATAATATCTATAACTGACTGAGGGCCTCAAATGGTATTAATAACAATGATTGTGATATTTGTTAAGCACTTACTATGTGCCGAGCGCTGTACTCAGCACTGGGGTAAATGCAATATAAGTAGTAACAGTATTTATTAAGTGCTCACTTTGTGCAGAGCACTGTACTAAGTCCCGGGAGAAAATGCACAGGACACAGTCTCTGTCCCTCAAGGGACATACAGCCTAAGAGGGAGGGAGAACAGGTATTTTATCCCCATTTTACCGATGAGGAAACTGAGGCACAGAGAAGTCAAGTCACTTGCCCACAGCAGGCAACTGGCAGAGCCAGGATTAGAACCCTCATCTCCTGGCTCCACTAGGCCACACTACCTCTCTCTTTAGCACTAAAGTTATACAAGACAGTACTTTTATTTCCAATCAGAAAAGGAAATCCAAATTACTAGGCGAGGTGGGCTGAACTGGGCCACATTTGACCAACTGGGCTGAATTTAAAAATTCACTTAATTGACAAGTCAAATGCAAGGTATCCCCCACCCCTTGCTCATTCTGCGATTAAGATCAGTCACTTTGCTATTCTTATTAAATTTCTAACCAGAGTGGTTTCCCACTGAGTTCATTTTTGACTTTAATACCATCCTTGTTACTAGAATAAGGTATTGGAATTTTAATGCTTCATACAGTCTGTAAATTAAAAAACATTAACAGAGTTGTGTGTACCATTTCAATAGTCCATGATTTGATTTAATGCCCATGCCTGATCCTCTTTTTTTTCTTATTATTAACTCATAGAAACGATGGATGAACCAGGCACACTAAAGAACATTATGGGGTTTAATTAAAGTAATACTGCAATTCCCCTCTTTTCTCTTTAACCCAATAACTAGGGTAGCCATTCAAACTTTGATTTCTCATTACTGTAATCAAGAATACATAATTAAAAAGACTGAAATAGAAAACAATAATTAGAGCTATTTGGGTTCTTTTCCACGACTGAGATGATAATGAAACAAGAGAATCATATTAGAGAGGCAGCGTGGCTCAGTGGAAAGAGCCTGGGCTTTGGAGTCAGAGGTCATGGGTTCAAATCCCAGCTCCGCTAATTGTCAGCTGTGTGACTTTGGGCAAGTCACTTTACTTCTCTATGCCTCAGTTCCCTCATCTGTAAAATGGGGATTAAGACTGTGAGCACCCGTGAAACAACCTGATCAACTTGTAACTTCCCCAGTGCTTAGAACAGTGCTTTGCACATAGTAAGTGCTTAATAAATGCCATTATTATTATTATTATTATTATATGATCCTTGTTCTAGTGCTCACAGCCCAATTTGAAATTCGTTGGATTGCCTTTGACATAGTTTCTGTGCTTATGAATCAGTTACAGCTCTCTCTACTGGTAGAGGGATGAAGATGGGACTAATTCTTGGGTCTCTTAACATTTCAATTTTCTTAATATTTTGCCTACTGATGATGAAATGAGCATGTTATGTTTAGAACTGTGAGCTGTCAAGTAGTCACAGTCCATCTTACGTATTATTTCGGTCATGGTATGATAAATGAGGACCCCATCCAGCTCCCCCTTTTCATCTGCTCAGTGAGATGATCCTGTAGTAACTTTTAGTTGGGGAGTTGTGAAGAGAATGAAAGTTAAATGTCGTTTGACAAAAACTGACACAGTGGCAAAGTCATATACTATGACTAAGCTATGATACACTCCATCAACCCTCCTAAACTAAGCTTTATAAACAGGAATAGATGGCTAGCTCAATAATAATGAGATTTTATTAAACATGAATTCGCAGAGAATATCAATCCAGTTTAACCCTTGCCTGTTTCGTATAGAATATCCGTGGCCTAAGAAGATTGCAGTTTTATTTCCACTCAACTGTGGAATCCAAATTCCCTGTAATTTGCCTTTTTATTTTTGGTCTGCTGAAATGAATTCCTCTTGGCATGTCTGAACAAGAAAAATTATGCCTTTCCTAGTGCCTTTCAGGCAGCAAATGTCTTAGAAATTGAGAGAGATTTGATTTTTTCAAGTAGAATCTATATGTTGTACTACTCCCTTGGGTTTTTTTAAGTTTTTCTTCTGAATCAAATAGCTTGCTAATTGTATTTGCATTTGTAAATCCTAAGGGTGCTTTTGAACTACAGCAATGGTGGGCCTCTTAGCTTAGATCCATGGGCTTGAACCACTTGATTTCTCCAAGATACTGAGAAACATTTCCCATGTTCTTGTCGGGGTTCTTTCTCGAGGGTAACTTGAGATAAAGAGGCTCTCCTGAGAATCGTATCACACTTGGAGGGGCCTCCCTTTCCCTCTAATCGGAGCACTCAAAAGGGAGAACCAGAATCAGATGACCTGGGGCTGGGCCCTGATTCTGTTGAAAGGAATGTGATACAGTCCTCTAGACTGTAAGCTCCTTGTGGGCAGGGAATGCATCTGGCAACTCAGTTGTACTCTCCCCAGTGCTTAGTTCTGTGCTCTGCAAACAGTAAGCACTCAATAAATACCATTCATCGACTGCTGTTCTGTGGTGTGAGAAACAAGAGAGCTGATGTTATCTAATGAGTGGGCAGAAGCGACAAAGGGCAGTTGGCCTCCCGCAGGTCCTTGATTCTCTCTGCCTCTAATACTTTTCTTCATTTATGGGAAAATCTCTTTACAAAGATCCCCCCACCTTTATTGAGTGCCAACAGGGAGAGGATAATAATAATAATAATAATAATAATAATAATAATAATAATAATAGCATTTGTTAAGCGCTTACTATGTGCAAAGCACTGTTCTAAGCGCTGGGGAGGATACAAGGTGATCAGGTTGTCCCACGGGGGGCCTCCAGTCTTCACCCCCATTTTGCAGATGAGGTCACTGAGGCCCAGAGATGTGAAGTGACTTGCCCAAAGTCACCCAGCTGACGAGTGGTGGAGCCGGGATTTGAACCCATGACCTCTGACTCCCAAACCCGTGCTCTTTTCCACTGAGCCACACTGCTTCTCACAAGACAAGGAGACCCCGGTGTCATGGACCACCCACCGGGGGAGGGCATCGCCCTCGGGCCACAGAGCCGAGCCCCCCGCCCTCCCCCGGGCCGGCCCCCTCCCGGGAAGGATGCAGTATTAGACAAATATACGCACCATTCCATCTAAAGAGGAACTTCTGTTTTCCTAATATTTTCCCTTGCACTTGAAAACATCTGACTACTGCTCTGAATACTAATGAGAGAGTGATACAGATAGATGTGGAGTTCCTTCATTACTGAAAATGATGCAACTGTAAATGTTCTGTTCCAACAAAACTCAGTTGTCTTTCCTTTTGTGGGCAAGCTGCACCGAGGTGAACAGGAGATATAGCTTCTACCTTGGCTTCTAATGTGGGGTCTAGAGCGCCCCAAATTATAAGAGAGATGATTGGGAAACTATAAAGGGGGAGAGAGACATTATTCATTCAGTCGTATTTATTGAGCACTTACTGTGTGCAGAACATTTCTTCTGTTTGGAGAAGAACAAAGTTATTGGGGAAAATAGGATCATCTGCAGAGCTACCACCCCCACCGAGAAAAGTGTTAAGACATGGAGACTGGGTCTTTTTCCTTCTCTCTCTCTCTTCAACGGTATTTGTTGTCTTCTCTTGGCACTCCTCCCAGATAGCCCTTGGCTGCCTTGCTCATCTTTGATTCTTCACCTCTCTCTCTCTCTCTTTTACAGATTTCTAGCCAACACCACATTCAGTGGCCTCAGCGGTTATATCACAGTGAAAGACTCCAGCATCATCAGCTCAGAAAACAACTTCTTTATCTGGAATCTGCAGCATGACCCGGTGGGGAACCCAATGTGGACCCGCCTGGGGAGCTGGAAAGGAGGGAAGATCATCATGGATTATGGAATATGGCCTGAGCAGGCCCAGAGGCATAAAAGCCATCTCCAGTACCCTTCACGGCTCCACCTGCGAGTGGTCACTCTGATAGAACACCCATTTGTCTTCACGCGTGAGGTGGATGATGATGGGCTATGCCCTGCTGGGCAGCTGTGCCTTGATCCCCTGACAAATAACTCATCAGTATTGGATGGCCTTTTTGAGAGCCTCCAGGGCAACAATGACACAGTACCTTTCGAGTTCAAGAAGTGCTGCTATGGCTACTGCATAGATCTGCTCGAAAAGTTGGCAGAGGACATGAACTTTGATTTTGACCTCTACATCGTTGGAGATGGAAAGTATGGAGCCTGGAAAAATGGCCACTGGACTGGACTGGTGGGAGACCTCCTGAGTGGCACAGCCCATATGGCAGTCACCTCCTTTAGCATCAACACTGCCCGGAGTCAAGTGATTGATTTCACCAGCCCTTTCTTCTCCACCAGCTTGGGCATCTTAGTGAGGACCCGAGACACAGCCGCTCCCATTGGTGCATTCATGTGGCCTCTTCACTGGACAATGTGGCTGGGGATATTTGTGGCTCTCCACATCACTGCCATATTCCTCACCTTGTATGAATGGAAAAGCCCCTTTGGGATGACTCCCAAGGGGCGGAATAGGAGTAAAGTCTTCTCCTTTTCTTCAGCCCTCAATGTCTGCTATGCCATCTTGTTTGGCAGAACGGCAGCAATCAAGCCCCCCAAATGCTGGACTGGAAGGTTTTTAATGAACCTCTGGGCTATATTTTGTTTATTTTGTCTTTCGACCTACACAGCTAATCTGGCTGCTGTCATGGTAGGAGAGAAAATTTATGAAGAACTTTCTGGGATACATGACCCAAAGGTAAAGACTGGTGATTTTTTATTTACTCCATCTGTCTTCCTTTTCCATTTATGTTCTATATTGAGCTTCTTTTGCTTTAGAGAGTCTGCATCTTTGCCAAACCCAATGAAACTGTCTCCGCCAGCCACTTGAGAGACCAGTAAGAAAGCTCATTACCTGGCTGAGCTGGATCTTCAATTTACTGTGAAATGAAATAAAGCATTGGGATATTCTTGGACATGGTTGCTCAAGAGTAGGGTGCCTGTAAGAAATGACTTTTATGGCAAGATCCCTTCTACAATAGATGAGCATCTGGATAGAACAGTTGTCAGACATCAGTCATCTCTCTTCTGTTCTAGCCCCTAGAGAAAAAGCAAGCTGTACCTAGCAATTTCTCCTACCGCAGCCAGCCCCCAGTGACAAATGGCTTTTCTTTGAGATCAACAAAGGTAAATAAGTTCAACAGTCCATTTGGTTACTGGTCAAAGATCCATTTCCTCAATAGAAAAAGGAGGACAGGGAAAACCAGTATCCTAGCCCATGGATGCAATGTTTATGCCATGGGAGCCCAAGTCTGAGGGCCCATTAGTTCGGACCCCTGACAAGGATATATCAGGGAGAAGATTTCGATTGCTCCCAAAATTTTTTAATTGAAACCAGCAATTTTCAAAAGCTGGTCCTCTTGTGAAAAGGCAACCTCTTAAACTGAAAGCTTGGAGGCATCCTATGTTAGGAGTGGCCCAAGTCTACTTGTTTCAGCAGTTGCTAAGCATTGGTGTTACCAGCATCCTCTTCCAGCAGGCCAGGATCAATTCATCTTCCTCTGGTGGTGAGGTATCTTGTGGTTGACAGGTCAAGTTAGGGCTATATTAGGCAATTTTCCCAGACATTTAGTTCACGTCCACATCTTCCATTCAGTCTGGCTTGAACCAGTAATTAGCAAATCTTTCCAAAGAAATGACAGTCGTAGGAGAGCCCGACCCACGTTTTGGGGAAATCACGAGAGTCTCAAGTTGAGTTTCAGATTGACCTAGGAAACTGGGATTGCTTGTTGGGCCACCTGCCCTTGTGGGTTGTATGTGATCCCAAGGTCTCATGATAAAGATATATTTTAAATCTTAAAATCTACCAGATTCAAATACTGCTCTTGCAAATGTTCCCCTCACTGAAACTAACACATTCTATGAAAGCAATAGAGTAGCTCATGAGTGATTGAGTAAAACTTCAGCCCTGTGGCAGTCTTAGATAGTTATTTAAGATAGCTAGAGTTATGCCATTAGATCGATTTTTTTGCAACCCAAGGAGTATGATAAATTCAACACGTATTCTTCAAGCACCTTTTGATAAGCAACATTAATCTTATAATAGGATTCAACTAAAGATGAGTCATTAGCTATGTGGATTTGTGTTGCTTTGTTAATGAGTTGCTTCCAGTAACGAACACTCGGTAGCTTACATTAGTCACTTGGAAGTTAGTGAACATTCATTAGATTCTAAGGCATCTGAAGTCACAGTAAGAAATCTGCCATTCTACTACTTCAGTACTCATGCTTTGTCTATCTTCCATTCTGCCTTTCTGCCTTTTGCTTAAATTCTTGATCTCCAAGACACATCTTATTGTCCTTTATTTTCAAAAATGATGCTACTGATGATGAGATCCTCTCCATCAGCACAAATTTGACTGAAAAAATCATTGCATGTTCAATACTACCACAGTGTCCACACGAAAAGCTATATTCCTGCTGCGCTGATGCATTTGCCTCATTATTCCTTTAAATATGTTATCCTGCCCTCCAGACGACTTATGCATGCCCCCTTTCAGTTTCACATGCCCCCTTTCACCATAGCACAGTGGTTTGGGAACCTTACTATTATCCATTTTCCTTGCTTTGTCCACCCAGCAAAGCTGTGTTTCTGTGAGCACTGTTTCAATGCTTGTGAGCTGGCTGGGTTCCAGGCCCACATTGTCAGTAATCTTGCCCTGCCATTTGATGTTGAGTGTGGTTCATCAGTGAAAGCTAGTGAAACCGCTTGAGAAGTTGGACGTATCTTCTGTCGTAGAGCCAAGTCTCATAGCAGTATAAATGATTGGCCACCACAGCAGCTTTAGAGACCTACAATTTCAAATGAACTCGGTGTCCTGTTGTCACCACTATTTATCAGTTAGCCAAATTCTGTTCTAGTCTTTTTGATTGCAAAGTGTCCTGCCGAGGCAGCTGAATGTGGAAACCACATTAACTTTTCAGTTGATGAAGAAAATCTTTGGTTTTGTGTTGGGTTTCTCAGGTTTAGGCTGAAATATAACTAGTTTAATTTTATTGTCAAGCTATTTTACCATGCTGAATCTGCCAGTAATTCCTAGTCATTTGTGTGTCTTCTTGGTATGCATCTCCAGAACATAGTTTTCAGCGTAGAGCAGATCCTGGATGACACTCTCAAAGACTTTTGATCACGCTTATAGCCTGTGGAGTTGGGAGACTCTACCAATGGAACAAAAACATATTCTGACTCCAGGTTCAAGATTCTGATTGCATCCTCAAACATGGAAGTATAGGATAAGTTGACTGGAACTCTATTCAAGTCTAGACTATAACCTCCTTATGGGCAGGGAATCTGTCTACCAAATCTGTTGTATTGTACTCTCTCACATGCTTAGTACAGTGCTCTGCACAAAGTAAGAGCCTAATAAATACCATTGATTAAATGATTAATAGGACTGGGCCTACCACCGAGCCCTGATATTCTCTGACCTTGATGGAGGAAAGTGTCAGGCAAGACTCCTTAAACTCATTTAAACAACCACACCATCATGGAGTAGCCTTAGGATCTAGAAGAATTTCTCAGAAGAGCTGAATTTGTTAGAAAATGCTGGAGTCATGGTTTATTAATGGTGTCAGGTGCTTCTGTCAGGTCAGTGAACACAGGTTAGAGGTTTGGGGGCTGTTCTCTGCACTTTAAACTGTGTTGCTGTAAAAAAAAATCGTATCTGCCGTTCCATATTTTGATCTGAAGCCACATTGCAATTCAGATTGTAGAGTTGTCTGTAGTGTTCAGTAACCTTTCCAGAAGGATTGTGGCTAAAATCTGGTCAGCAATGGAGATCAGTGAAATGCCCTAGTAGTTGCCCAATCAGCTCTCTCACCATTTTTCTTGAAGATGGTGATGATATCTTTCTTCTGGGATTTTTTCAGTGTTCATATATTGAGAAACATCCTGCAAATATCTGAGTATTACTTCCAGAAATTTGATCTTTTTTTGGCAATTCACCATTCTTCATGGCTTTAACGATAAAGGCTACTTCCTCAAACTTCAGAGCAAAGGCTACATAGTCTCTTAGTTGTCTATGCTATGGAGAACCTCCTCATTGGTAGTAGATGGTAGTGTCCTTGCCATCCACCTATGATTCTTACAATTACTGAGGTAACTGGACTCTACAAACATCCACATGCACATAGGAGTTAGAGGAAAGACACTATACAAATCTAATGCCTCTCAATAAAAATTGATCTGCTAAAAGACAACCTCGCTTTGAATTATAAAGCTCTTTAGAAATCATTTGACACCATTATGTGAAAGCCAGGTGACATTAGCCCAGTTTAAAGAAAGAAGTCTTTATGGTTAAGGGACTGATGAAAGGTTACTTGGGAAATGAGTGGCAAAAATATCATCTCTTAATCATTATGTCTTCAATTTTTTGCCAACTCATTGAATCTCCTGAGCAAAGACTCTTAAACTGCACCAAACTGGAAGAAGGCCAGGTGCGCTGGACTTCGTCAAGCATTGAACAGCAACACCATTTTCATCTTGGAACTCATTTACTCAGCACTTCAAGTATTGTCATACAATTTAAGCCTATAATAGATTATGGCTTTTTACTAAAACCTATTATATTTTTGTCAATATCAGGCTGGAGAAGAACTTAAGGAAGTGTTGCCTAGTGGAAAGAGTATAGGGCTGAAAGTTGGGTTCTAGTATAGCTCTGACACTCACCTGCTGCATGACAATAACTTCTTTGGGCCTCAATTCCTCACCTGTACTGGGGATGAGATCTCTGATCCTCCTGCCTCTTAGACTGTGAGCACAATAATAATAATAACAATAATAAGAATGATGGTATTTGTTAAGGGCTTACTGTGTGCCAAGCATTATTCTAAGCGCTGGGGGAGATACAAGGTAATCAGTTTGTCCCACGTAGGGCTCACAGTCTTATTCTCCATTTTACAGATGAGGTCACTGAGGCACAGAGAAGTTAAATGACTTGCCCAAACTCACACAGCTGACAAGTGGCAGAGCCGGGATTAGAACTCACAAACAATAAGTGCTCAATAAAAATGACTGCAAACAGTAAGCACTCAATAAATATGACTGTATCAATATCATCAGCTTTAAAGCACTCAGTCATCTTGCCCCCACTACCTTTTCTCTCTGATTTCCTACTACAATCCAGTGTGCACTCTTCAATCCTCCAATGCCAACCTACTCACTGGACCTTGATATTGTCTATCTCACTGCTTACTCCTGATCCACATCCTCTCTCTGGCCTGGAACTCCCTTCCCCTTCATATCCAACAGACCAACACTCTCCCCACCTTCCAAGCCTCATTAAAATCACATCTCCTCCAAGAAGCCTTCCCCAACTAAACTCTCATTTCCTCTACTCCCTCTCCCTTCTGCATTGCCTATGCACTTGGAACTGTACCCTTTAAGCAGCTGATATTCACCCCACATTCAGCCCCACATCACTTATATACATATCCATAATTTATTTTAGTGTCTGTCTCCCCGTCTAGACTAAAATCTTTCTGTGGGCAGGGAATGTGTCTACCAACTATTGTTCTGTCCCATGTACTTAGTATGTTACTCTGCACATAGAAAGCACTCAATAAATGCCACTGATTGATTGGTTGAAGTCCACCCGAGACTGCTCATACCTATGTTGATCATAATATAATTTTTCAAAATGATAAATGCGATCCACTTAGAATTTGAATCTTACTATTAGCAGATTTCAAAATTGCCTGCTTCAAAATTTCTGAATGGAAAATCCTTGCAGAATTGTGAGGCTACCCTGCTGCCAAACCATCTGCTACTCCCTCTGATGGGTGCCCTGAGGCAGCTGCTTCTCCTGCTCACCGTCTAAAGTCAGCCCATCCCATGCAAGCCCTTGGTTGTTGGGAGGTAGCTACCCAAACTGCTACCGCTGCTTTCTCTGCTGCAGCTGGCCCAGATTTTATCATGGATTCAATTTTAGATTCCATGCAAAAATCTATAATTAGTCCTAGGGCATTTTCCAATTTACGATCATTCACTTAGCCATTTAGACAGTACCTCTTATTTTGCTGCCAACATATTTCCCAACACCGTCGATGCTGTCAGAGTTTAAAATGCTTTACTTAAATTGTGGTTTTGCTAACCAACACTTTCTGCTAGCTCATCCTCAGTATTAGAAATGTATATGTATAGCTGTCCTTTGAATTCAGAGATGAGGCCTATTTGTGGGGGGTTGGAGGGGGGCGGTGTGTGTGTGTGTGCACACCTGAGAAGGCCTAGGTGGTACAACAGCTCAGAGCTAATTAAAATTAAATACTCCATGTCCTGGTGACATTGTCTCCCCTGCTGCTCTCTCTCTTTCAATGGGACTTTACTTTCTTCCACTCCCCCCATCTCACTGAAAAAGGGGGAAGAGTCAGCCTACTCCTTGTCCCCCAATATCACTTCTGATCCATCTCACTCCTTCCTTTTCTTATCTTCTTGTCCTCTTGCTTTGAATCCCAAATCATCCATTTTTACTATCCTCTGCAGTTTCTGGTTGCTGATATTTACCTCCCTCCTGGTCCCACCTTTGCCTTTCTTACTGGTTTTGAAATATTTCTCTCCTTCCTATCTCATTCCTTTCTTTTATTCTGATCCTTGAGAGCATAAACCTCTATGGTAATATTCCTCCAACTCCCCCTGCCGACCCCACCTCCCCCAGCCATCTGCTTCCTTTCTCTTTTCAACTCTCCTGGCCTCTAGTTTCAGTTTACCTCAGCCACATAGCAGCATGGCTACGTGCTAGATCTGACTGTGTCCAGACAATGCTCCAACTCAGTTCTCACCAACACTATCTACTATACTCTTCTGGCCTGCCACCTCTTCCACATTCACCTCCACCCCAAATTTATTCTTCACCCCTCACCATGACCCTCAACCTTTCGACTCATCTCAGGCTATCAGAATCCACCTGATCTCTCATCCAACCCACCCAAACTTTGATGCCAGAGTCCATTCCCTCAATTCTGCTTTTCCACCAAACTCAATTCACTTGTCCCCCTGTTGCTCTCACACCATCATGTATCCAACCTGTCCTTGTGCAGCTAAACACAGCTAAATATGGTCATTGAGCTGACTTCTCCCACTTTAGATTCATTCTTTCTACTATAAGAAGCATAGCTTACCAGAAAGAGAATGGACCTGGGTTCTAATCCCGGCTTTGCTGCTTGTCTGCTGTGTGACCTTGGGCAAGTCCGTTAACTTCTCTGTGCCTCAGTTTCCTCAACTGTAAAATGGGGGTGCAATACCTATTCTCCCTCCTACTTAGACTGTGAGCCCCATGTGGGACAGGGACAGGGACTGGGTCTGACCTAATTAACCTGTACCTACTCCAGCGCTTAAAACAATGTTTAACACATAGTAAGAACTTAACAGATACCATTAAAAAATTAGCTTTCTCTTCTGCTTATCAATTCTTGATGTATTTGTTCTACTTCCTGATCTATCCTATTCTTCCTCCTACTTTCACCATATGTATATAATTTTTATCTGTCTTCTCCATTAGGTTGTAAACGCTTCAGGATCAGGGAGGGTGGGACATGTAACTGTTGTAATCTTCCAAGCGATAGTGCAATGCTTAGCACTCAGGTGTTTATTAAATACCATTGATTTGATTGATTGAGCCATGTCAAATCTCATATGAGATTAAGACTGTTTTAACAACAGGGAAGGATTAATCTTGGGGCTATTGTTTCCACACACTATACAATAATGGTTGAATTTTGGCGATTCCTGCCAAATGACCACAGAGAAACAAATGCATATGCTACGCATAAGAAACCAAAAGAATGAAGTTTCATGCTTTCTTCACTGAAAACGCTTTGGCAAAAGTATTAAAATAACATAAAATGTTCAAACATCTTTGCTTAGGATGAAGTTCCATATTTCAAAATGAATGCGGCTTTGGACAATGCACCTATGAATGAGACTGCTTCACTTGAATTTGCTTCCCTGAGTCCAAGGCTGGGATCAGTTCCACTGAGGCAGGAAACAAGATAAAAAAAGAAGCTCCTTGAATAATTGTGGGCTGTGGACAAAATGAAAGGCCTCTTCTTGAAGTTGAAGTGGAGTTATTTAAGCTGGTCATGAAAGAATTCAAAATTAACTATTTAACATATATTAATGTGTTCTTGAGCCATTCTTCTTATTCCTCAGATAAAGTGCCCCTAGAGCTCTGTCATTGATATGCTGAAGAAAATCTACTCTGAGAGGGTAATGGACAACAATCTTTTCTGTACTGGCCAATGGCAAAGCTGAGACTGGAAGAAAAAAAGTCCCTTTTGAACTCTCAGGCAAGTTGCCAGTATTAAAAATGAACAGAACTCTGCTAAGGAAGACAAGATCCAAATGTTAAAGCAGGGCTATCAAAGCTCCCAAAGACATTAGGGTTACTAAAATAGCAAAAGTAAGAAGTTAGATACCTCTCAGGGTCACACCTGAACAGTTTCCAGATCTCTACCAGTCTCGACTATGGGAGGGAGAGTCAAGCAGAGGCATATCGATTCCATTCCTAGCTTGGCGAGTGGCTACTTGCAGGAGAGTTGGGCTAATTTTAATCATTGTTTCTATACACTGGGAGCTGCAGAGGTGGGGAGAGAAGAGAGAAGGAAAGAACTTTTGTTTGGTTCCTCATATTGCATCTTTGCCTATTGAATATTTAAGACACTTCTAATACTTTCAGCTTTCTGGTGCTGGGTTCTATCTTTCCTGGTTTCTGCCGCATCAGGGGAAGAAAGGAGAAAAGGCTGCTGTTATCTCCTGTATCTCTAGTTCTTTGTAGGGTTTTTTATGGTATTTGTTAAGTGCTTATGATGTGCCAGGTGCTGTTCTAAGCAAGGTAGAACAGGTAATCAGGCCGGACACAATCCATGTCTTACATGAGGCTCACAGTCGTAATCCCCAGTTTGAGGCACAGAGAAGTTAAGTGACTTGCCCAAAGTCACACAGCAGACAAATGGTGGAGTGAGAATTAGAACCCAGGTGCTTTTGACTCTATCCACTAGGTCACGCTGTGACACTACTTTCCTGATCACTGGCTCTTTGGAGGTCCACCATCTTGTTTGCCATATTGATTTATTCCCACACCTCACCCTCTTCAGAGATGGTGATCCCCATTATTTCTCTAAAACTTTATAGAGAGACAACCCAATGAATTTGTCACTTTGGATGAGGGAAGGCTTTCTAGTTCTTCTGAGAAATGCAACTTTTCTTTCCCATCTCTTTGGAGGGCAGATTGGTCCAGCCATTGCAGTGGCTAATGGGGGGAAGGGGACAGGGCTGGGCAAGGGGAGGATCTGGAGAATGGGGACAACAGAGGAGGAGGAGGAGAGCAGGAGGTGGGGGCACTCAGTGGCATTTCTTGCTGTACCTCTCCTCCCCCTCTTCCTCATCGCTATGTCCTATGGCTTTTTCTTCTCTGGGTGAAGTTGGCTGTGGGATGGAGGAGGAAGAGGAGTGTTGGGGAGCCCCCCCCCATTACACTGTAGTCATAGTGACACCCTGCAGCAAGGTGGCACCCCAATGAGTGAACACACACGAGAAGCAGCATGGCCTAGTGGAAAAAGCACAAGCCTGAGTGTCAGGGGGCCTGGGTTCTAATCCTAGCTTTGTTATATGATTTGGAGCAAGTCACTTAACTTCTCTGTGCCTCAGTTCCTTCAACTGTAAAATGGGGATTAAATGTCTGTTATCTCTCCTATTTTGACTGTGAGCCCTGGGTGGTACAGAGACTGCATCCAACCTGATTATCTCATATCTACCCCCAGCATTTATTATAGTGTTTGATATATGCTAAGTGCATAACAAATATCACAGTCATTATATTAGGATCAAGTAAACACACACAAGCACAGGTCACTTCTAAACACCGTAAACATCAAACACTTTTCCCCTTTCTATTCACTATCATTTTAATGATCTCTCCCAACCATGGAATCAACCGGATTCCTCCTGAGCTGAAGACCTCTGCTGATTAGCAGCTATCTCTGCCAATCACTACCCCTTGCAGGAGGCGGGCTAACTTGAGCCTGAGGCCCCAGATTTTTAAGGGACCTGGTGAAGACAAACAGAATTCTTTCCTATTGCTCCATTCCCTGATATTTAATGGACAGTGTTCCCTTTAAGAGCCAGCCGCGGAGGTACAGGTTGCCTTGTAGTGGCCATTTTGAGAAAAACACCAACTTCTTGCCTTTAGCAGCAGCAATGTTGGTTGGTAAATTCAAGTGTGGGTATGATTTTGAGGATCATCAAGGGCCCTGGGTTTACACCTTTAGAGCCTCTGCATTAATCCAGGCCTGGCAAAGGGTCTCTGGTGAAGAAGGCAAGAGAAAGACACAGTGAGTAGACTTGCTTGCAGGAGCAAAGAGTGTGAGCTGGGGTATAGAGGGAATAGACCAAAATGAGGGAGGGGGGCAAATGGAATGCCTTGATAGCTTCTGCTTAATACAGGAAGAATGGGCAATCAAAGGTTTTTGAGGAGTGAGGAGATGTAATAATGGTGGTATTTGTTATGTGCTTACTACGTTCCAGGCACTGTATTAAACACTGGGGTGGATACATGCTAATTGGGTTGGACGCAGTCCCTGTCCAGCATAGGGCTCACAGTCTTATTCCCCATTTTACAGATGAGGCAACTGAGACACAGAGAAGTGAAGTGACTTGCCTAAAGTCACACAGCAGACAAGTGGCAGAGCTGGGATTAGAACCCATGACCTTCGGACTCCTGGGCCCATGCGCTATCCACTACACAGTGCTGCTTCCCTAATGTGTACACCCCTTATCTCTCCCCGATGAGATGTGTGCAGAACATTGTTTTAGAAAACTGCAGCGGGATTAAGTGTGGGCTCAAGAAGGGAAAGACTGGGGAAGCAGATGCGGTAGTCAAATAATAATAATAATGATGGCATTAAGCACTTACTATGTGCAAAGCACTGTTTGAAGTGCTGGGGTGGTTACAGGGTGATCAGGATGTACCACGTGGGGCTCACAGTCTTCATCCCCATTTTACAGATGAGGTAACTGAGGCCCAGAGAAGTTAAGTGACTTGCCCAAAGTCACACAGCTGACAAGTGGCAGAGCAGGGATTTGAACCCATGACCTTTGACTCCAAAGCCCGTGCTCTTTCCACTAAGCCACGCTAAATGCTTGGACCTGATTTAGAGTGGTATTAAAGAAAAAGTGATGAAGGTGTTGGGTGGAGTCCTCTTCCAGGATCAATGGGTGGGCTTCTGTCCTGAACCTTCAGACCCCAGAGCCTGCATGGAGGAATTGAAGCAGCGTGACATAGTGGTTAGAGCACAGACCTGGGAGTCAGAAGGTTGGAGGTTCTAATCCTGGCTCTGCCACTTGAATGCTGTGTGACCCTGGGCTAGTCACTTTACTTTTCTGGACCTCAGTTATACCATCTTTAAATGGGGATTGAGACTGTGAGCCATGTGTGGGACAGGGACTGTGTCTGACCTGATTTGCTTGTATCCACCCCAGTGTTTAGTACAGTGCCTGGCACGTAGTAAGTACTTAACAAATACCAAAATTGTTATTATTATTATAGTTCTAGTGACTTGTGCAGTGTCATTCACTTTCTTGTCCCCACCAGTAATGCTCCCTCTGGGTCACTGAGTGCAATGAGCAAGTAGAGTGGGAGGGGTGCAACACTTCAAAGTACATGTGCAACCTTTGTCCATGTTACCCAGTTAAAGGCAGAATTTTGACTAGAATCCAGGTCTTGTGATTTCCAGGACAGTGCTATATCCATTGGAGCCACAGAAGGGAGGGAGACAGAGATAGGGTGGAATTACAGAGTGCCGAAACTAGGCCTCTCAAAGCCAGCCGATTCCCACTTCCTTAGGGCAAGGCTCCTCCCTTGGTAATTTTCTAGATTTGCAAATTCAGGGAGTTAGCCACTGCAACTGCCTTTGATCTTGGGAGCACAAGTGACCAAGGCAAGGAGCAGCCATCAGTGTGAACAGGTTAATTTGTAGATTCCACATGAATTTTTAGAAGGAAAACTTAACTAGATTTGTATCCAGTCCTCTAATCTAGTCAGAGTGGTGGGTCTATACTTAGCCTAGAGTTAATGGACGTAGAAGTACAGCAGTTGAGTGGAGGCTACTCAGTGTATCGTACTGTATTCAGCATAGCCAAACACTTACTTCATTACCAAGGGCTCTTGTCCCTCAGAACAGGTGTGTTTATGGCAGGCAGTGGAGGCTGAAGTGGAGTAGCTGATGGAGCTATGCAATGATGAGGCTTTCAGATACACAATAGACCAATTCCCCATCCCTTCTCTCTCACTTATTCACTCATATTAAGTGCTTACTGTGTGCAAAGCCTTCAGATCATGTCAGCCTTCAGGTTGGACAGGAGGAAAATAAACCCTTAGGTGGGAACACCCTCCAGCTGAAGGCACCACCCTAGGGAAGAGGGCTCCTCGGGGAAGACAGGTGCAAATAATGCCTGTGGATGATTCAGTCTTTAATCAAATGAAAAAAGAGCTGGGTTTGTGCCATCTAGAGAGATCATTTGGTGACATGTCTTCTAGGTGCCAAGGTAGAAGATTTCTTAGGATTTGTAGTTGGGCTGTTAGGGTGGAGAGAGAGCTGGTGGTCATGATGTATGTTAGTACCTGGGACTTGATCCTGGTAGCCAAATTCAAGTTATGTAGGAGATTGCAGACCAGGAGCTGCAGGATAACATCCATGCTCAGGGCCCCAGAAGCTGGCAGAGCTCCAGAATCACAGTAAATCACCGTGAATAAGTTAAGGGTGTAGAGTGGAGGAGTTTTGATACCTTAGGAATTAGGAGACCCTTTAAGGACAGGTGGAACTTATATAGGGGTGATGGATGCTACCTGAACCAAGATAGCACCAGGCTGCTGGCAATAAAAATCATAAGGTGGTAAAGCAGCTTTTGAAATAAGTAAACCAGTGAGTACAGAAAGGCACCAGACCTGGATTGACACCACACTGAAAAAAGGTGGCTCAGTCATGGGAGGGGGTGGGGGTTGGAGGGAATATAATAGAGCATTTGAGAAAATCAATGAGAGAAGATTAAGACTGTCTATCAAATGAAGAAGTGGACATGCCAAAATTAGTAAGACAACGAAAACCAAAATATAGAAAGGGCTCTCTAAAGCCAGAAGCTGTTTTTTAAAAAAAAGAATGATTTGAAATGCATGGCAGCTAGTGAAGACCACGACATAAATGGCATCACTGAGACTTAGTTGAAGGAAGAAAATGAATGAAATTCAGTACTGCCTGGCTATAAATTGTATAGGAAAGACTGGAATGGGTGCACAGTTTGGGGTGTAGCACTAAGTTGGGATGACACAAACAGTAATAGCATAAAAATTTGAGTGGATAAGGGGAGCACCTTTCAATAGAAATTCCAAACTTAAAGCAAAATACACTAGGAGTGTTCTATAAACTCCCTGATTAGGATAAAGTGACAGGAAAATTACATGAGTTTTGGGAAGCTCTGAAACTAGGACAAGTCAAAATGACGGGACACATCAATTATCCACATTTAGAGACAGGCTGAATACAAGTAGAGGTAAATGTTTTGGATAGGAAAAAAATACTGTTTTCTGGAACAACTAGTCATATAGCAACAAAGAAGGATAATAGACTGGATTCAATTTTGAATAGTGGATTGGATCCAATGCAGGAGGTATAGGTGGGGAGACGAGGAATTGATAACATGCTATTTAATTGTAGAAAAGGAAACTATGAAACATCGTGGAAGAACCTAAAATGAGTGAAGGAAAAATAAGTGACTTACTAGAATCCTGAAGGCTGATTTTAGAAAACACACTTTGAACACCTTTATATGTTCCTCCCTCTTATTTCTTGTTTGCACCCGACCTGCCACTCTTTAGAACTTTCCTGTTGTCACTAGGGAGAACTTTACATTTCTGAAGGAATGACCTTTACATCTGATGCCCTCTTTTGCCTTGATTGTTTAACCATACAGTTTTGCCAATTTTTTTTGTTGTTGCTCTGTAGAATACATTTTACATGAGCCAAAGCTAATAACCAGATTATTCGAATGTATCACAAGCCCATAACCTTGGCACTGTCCTCTACTCCTCTCTCTCATTCCACCCACATAGTCAATCTGTCACCCAGTTCTGTCGTTTCTGCCTTCACAGCATTGCTAAAATCTGCCCTTTCCTCGCCACCCAAATTGCTACCACACTGATCCAACCATTTATCCTATTCCGCCTTGACTACTGCATCTGCCTGCTGTCTCTCCCCACTACAGTCCATACTTCACTCTGCTGCTGGATCACTTTTCTACAAATATGTTCAGTCCATGTCTCCCCACTCCTCAAGAACCTCCAGTGGCTGCCCATCCACCTTTGCATAAAAAAGTAACGCCTTACCATTGGCATTAGGGCACTCAACAGTTCACCCCATCCTACCTCACTGATCTACTATAGCCCAACTCATACATGCCACTCTTCTAGTGCCAGCATACTCACTGTGCCCCCATCTCATCTATCTCGCCACCAACCCCTTTTCTACCTCCTTCCCCTAGCCTGGAACTCCCTCCTCCTCCATAAAAGCCAGACCACTACTCTCTCCACCTTCAAAGCATTATTAAGATCACATCTCCTCCAAAAGGCCTTCCTTGATTAAACCCTCTTTTCCCCAGCTCGCACCCCCTTTTGCATCATCTGTGCACTTCAATATGTGACCTCTGGACATTTGATATTTACCCCAATCCTGCAATATCTTTGAATGATATAATAATTTACTTATTCATATCAATGTCTGTTTACCCCTCTAGATGGTAAGTTCATTATGGACAGGGAACTTATCTGATACTTCTATTGTATTGTGCCCTCCCAGACGCTTAGTAGAGTGCTCTGACCATAGTAAGTGCCACTGAATGCCATTGATCAATTTCAAAAGCAGGAACCTAGCTAAGGAATTGGTGGGACCCCTTACTAATTGTGGTGTAAAAGGTGCATTTGGGGATGAAATGGAGATTAATGAGAAGCTCAGTAAAGTCTTCACTTTGGCCTTTATTGAAGAAGATGTTAGACTCTCCTTAAGTTGTTTTGGTAGCCAGGGGATCAAAGAAACTGGATCAAGTTGTGGTGATTGTACAGGATGATTTAGACCAAATTGATAACCAGAAAAAAGCAAAAAACCAGGATCAGCTGATAACCATCCAAGAGGTCTGAAGAAACTCAGCTTGTTGAACTTCTGATGAGTGTATAACCTCTCTTTAAAAATAGCCACTGTACCAGGGGTCTGGCATATCACTAATGTAACTCCCATTTATGAAAATGGTTCCAGAGTTGATCATAGTAATTATTCACCAGAATTGTCAGTTCTTATATAGCAAATTGGGATCGATCAGCACTTAGAAAAACATAACTTGTTGATGGAACGATAGCATGGTTTCTCTAAGGGGAAATCATTCCTCATTAATCTTTTGGAATGCTTTGAAAGAGGTTAATAATTTGGATAGAAGGGGAAGAATAGATACATTTAGATTTCCAATATAATATAGTTTGTGTGTATGTATGTATATATCTTATTTGAGTGCTCACTGTCTGCAGAGTACTGTACTAAGCAGCAGCAGCGTGGCTTAGATAGAGCATGGGACTGGGAGTCAGAAGGACCTGGGTTCTAATTCCAGCTCTGCCACTTGTTTGGTGTGTGACTTTGCACAAATCACTTCACTTCTCTGTGCCTCAGTTTCCTCATCTGTAAAATGAGGATTAAGACTGAGAGCCGTACGTGGGACAGGGACTGTGCCCAACCCAATTATCTTGTACCTACCCTAGTGCTTAGAACAATGCCCGGCACATAGTAAGTGCTTAACAAATACCACAATTATTATTAAGTGCTTGGGAGAGTACAGTATAACAGAGTTGGTAAAAACATTCCCTGCTCCCATGGAGCTTGCAGTCTAGAGGCAGAGAAAGACATTAATATAAATGAATGCTATGTAACCAACTGCTTAGTGATTTTTGGTCCTAAATCCCAGCCAAAAGAGCCCCAGAGTCACTGTAAGAGTGCCCGAACTCCAATCAGCCTCCAATGAATCCTAAAGAGCTCCATACTTCTGGTTCTTTTACTGCAGATTTTGAGGCATCCTACTCACTGCTTCCCAAGTCCCTGAACCCCTCTTGCTGCCACCACCGTATTCCTGAAGGCATCTCCCCGAGGCATACGAAGTCATTGGGAACTAGACTGCCACCCTCTTCCTGGAGCTGGCTGTAGGAAGCCCGTGGACAAAATTCCCACCCAACACTTGTCTCCCTGGCACCCAGAGCTTTGCCCCCTGTCCCTACCACAGGCAGACACTAAGATCTGAGATCTTTACAATATTCAATATATTCTTAATAAGGTAGCAACCAAAACAAACCTGGATCAAATACTGTTGCCCCCAGGACCCTCTGTACTTCCCTCCAGGTGCCCTGAGGCTCATGTTTTTCTCCCCCTCAGGGGCAGAAGCTTTGCTCCTTCAGCATCCTAGCCATTGGACTCCAAACCTCCAAGGATCCTCTCTGATACCTCCTTGTGCCCTGTATCTATCTAGGGTCCCCAGCATGAACTCTCCCCTGGTCCTGGTCTCCCAGGCCCACAACTTTCTTCCCCTTGCCTCAAGATAGCAGAGGTTCTCCCTCTTCTTCCCAACCTGTCCCTCTAATTTCCTCCCCAATCCATTTCTCTGATTGGTTTGGCTTACACCTCAGGCAGGGGCACTCCCCCATCTCCTAAGGGTGGGGACCAGTGGAACTGCTCTTCATAGTTATCCCCCTAAGAAGGTCCATAATAGTGATGGAATAAAGAATTATTCCATAAAGAATAATGAAGGTGTTAATATTAATGTCTGCAGATGTGTCCTCTATCACTGAAGACCCAGTCTCTACAATCAAATCAGTGCATCCAGGCAAATATTCAGATCATTCAGGCAAAACTTTTCTCTTTCCTGAATTGAGAAGAGACTGTGACCTTAGAATAGTCCTTCCTATTTGAAATGAGTTTCACTGAGGAAAAAAATCATACATTTTCTGGCTTCTCCAGGCCAAAATTCACTGAAATACATTGTTCCATATTGTGCATCATGGCTGAATTTTCTGTTTTACAAACAGGTAAAATTTCTGGGCAAAATTTGCCTCTTCCTTACCAAGACTTAGTTGGCTTCATTTTAAGTGAAATGCCAGATCAGATGTAATTTTGTCTTCATCTGCTTTTGGAGGATTGCGACTCAATTTTGGGACTCAGTTTGCTAGAAATTTGGACACTACACAATATCTAAGCCTCAGAGGAAACAGCACAGATGGAATCTCATAAGTGATTTGCTACTCTGAGACTTGAAATTAATTTTTATCTTGAAGCATAGAGAAGGAAGCAAAAACCAATTCCTCCCAATGGCAAAGAACCTAGCCGCCACTGTTGCTTGAATAACTCAGGTGACTAGGATTACATAGCCTCAGTGCATAGCCTTGGAAGTTAGGGGGTTTTCACATACAGTGCTTACATGATGCATGCCTAGCCATGAAATTTGAGGGTTAGGGAGCTTATAGCCTAGATCAACATTTTCAGCCCTGTTGTCTCACCCTCTCATGAGTTTTATATTTTTTCACTCTTTACAAAACAACATTGGATGGCTCGATGCTATCTAAAACCAAGCCTCTGAAAATATAACTCATTATCCTCTCTCGCTTGCATCACACTATGTCCAGTCTGGCTCCAAGGTATGCCAACTCTTCCTTTGTAACATTTCTCAGATTCTTCCTTTCCTCCCCGTTCCCACAGCCCTAGTCCTGACCATAACCACCTCATGCTTGGACTTAATGCAACAGGTTCTATACTGGATTCCCTGCCTCCAGCCTCTTCCATCTCCTTCCCCTTCAGCCTCTCACACTGTCACTTTCCCCAAGTATCATTCCGATCATCTCATTTCCCTTCCCACTCTCTTCTCAATTTCCACCTGTATATTCTTTCCCAGAGCTTAGCGCAGTGCTCTGCAAACAGTAAATACTATTATAGTCCTCTAGACTGTAAACTCGTTGTGGGCAGGGAATGTCTGTTATACTGCCCCAAGTGATTAGTACAGTGCTCTGCACCCAGTAAGTGCTCAATAATTACGATAGACTGACTATTATTACCACCACCACCCTGCAGTGATCCCAATTGTTTCTTGTACCAAACTGAAATCTGATCATGGGCTTAAGTGTTTCTACCTACTGGTTCTCTCTTGCCTAAGTACCTTCATTTCCCACTTCATTATGGTCTGTGTTAACTCTGGCCTATCAAATCTACTCCTGATCCACCACACAGAACTCTCTTCATTTCCAAGCCAATTCTATGTAACATTCGTCTTGCGGTACCCTTTGTCCTCCTTCGCTCTGCTCAGCCATATCCCTCCCTTCTGTCAAATCTCTGCTCAAGATATACCTTTCCCATGGAAGTGGAAGTTCCCAGCTATGATCAGTTCACTTTCTCCCACAACTAACTCTGTTCTTTTTCCTCTCTGTCTTTGGGATACTTCACTCTAAGCACTTAGTACAGTGCTCTGCACAAAGTAAGCACTCAATAAATATGATTGAATGAATGAATGTATATCTTCACAGCTGAACTTGAATGTGTAAATGTCTCTCTAATGAAGTTGTGTGTATGATTTTATGATTTTTTTGTCCCCGTGTTGTTTGAAAGACATGGCAATACCGTTTGCATTGGGAATGCTCAATTACCACTGCTTATTGACACTGCTCATTTCTTATGTTCAATTCTCAGTGGGGATGAGAGGTTGATAACTATTCTGAAAAATAGCATTTCTTATCCTTGAAGACTATTTCCAAAATCCTCTTTGTCCTTTTCTTAATATTTTGTTGTTGTGGGCAGGGATCATGTCTTCCAACTCTGTTATTGTACTCTCCCAAGCGCTTAGTACAGTGCTTTGCACACAGCACTGAATAAATACTAATGATTTCATAAATCAATTGAATATTTTATATATTTTAATATATAAATAGGAAAAAAACCTTTTTTCCAAGTTTGCATATTTTTCAAGTACCTTATGTTTTGGTTCCACTGTTTCTCAAATAACTATTTAAAGCATTTTATGGTCAAATTTAAAAATTTCATAGATAGGAATAGCTAAGCTATGCTTGGAGTTCCTACAGTATATCTGGGTAGGAATTTGTCAGAAGAAATACAATGAAAATTCATGATATGCTCATTTAATTACTCTACAATACTTATTTAAATGCCAGTGATTGTAGGCTCCATGGAACTAAATATCTTGTCAGTCAAACGTAAAACTGAGCAGTGAAAATAGTAAGAGTCAAGCTAAAATCACAGTACACAGAATGTATTTTTCAGATTTGATATATAGAATGAACAACAGGCAACTAGGGTTGTAACTACAGAGCATAATTTCATTCCAGGATTATAGTGATTAAATCGAAGCTCTTGAGATAAAGTGATAGCTCCCAATAAGTTTGAGTGATTTGTCATGCAGCTCAACAGTTTAAAATATGTGAGTTTCTAGTGTCATGTTATGCCTATGTCAGACCTTTATATTTGCCAATATATTTAAAGAGACGGCAAGCGTGAATTAAAACAAAGTTATTGAAAGAGTGACCCTGGGGAAAATGTGAAGGGAAATTCTTAGCTCATTCTAGCTACTCTTAGTAGCCTCAGTTATATAAGATGAAAGACTCAGATTTCGTCTTGAATAATAAAAAACTACTTTAGTGCTGAAACCTCCAGCTTACTCTTTTGCTCCTCCTTCATCTCATGCCCTCCCTGTAGCTTAGACTATAGGATCTATGATAGAGTCTTCTCTGAACTTAGGGTTTTATGAATGGAATCTGTGAGAGAGGATGGCTCAGGGTTCCCCAGGGAAGCCTAAATAACATAATGGAAGTCTTATACCCCTCTAGACTGTGAGCCCATTGTTGGGTAGGGACTGTCTCTATATGTTGCCAACTTGTACTTCCCAAGCGCTTAGTACAGTGCTCTGCACACAGTAAGTTCTCAATAAATATGAATGAATGAATAATGGAAGTCGCATGACCCACAACCTTGGTCTCATCCTTGACCCCCTCACTGTCATTCTGCTGTCACAGCCAGCCTGCTGTTAAAACCTGCCAATTTTTACCTCAAAAACATCTGACCCTTCCTCTCCACCCACTCCCCTGGTTCAAGTGCTTATGTCTCTCTAATTGTCTCTCTAATTGTCAGCTGTGCAACTTTGGGCAAGTCACTTAACTTCTCTGTGCCTCAGTTATCTCATCTGTAAAAATGGGGATTAAGACTGTGAGCCCCCAGTGGGACAACCTGATCTCCTTGTAACCTCCCCAGCAGTTAGAACAGTGTTTTGCACATAGTAAGCACTTAATAAATGCCATCAAAAAAAGTGCTCTTCACATCACAAGTAGGCTATTAGGCTGACCTCCCTGACTCCAGCCTTTCCCCCTTTAGTCCAAACTCCATGCTGCTGCCTGGATCATCTTCCTGAAACATCGCTCAGCATGTCTCCCCACTCCTCAAAAACCTTTAATGTGTGCCCAGTCTCCCTCCTAATAAACCAAAGACTCTTAACAGTGCTTAGAACAGAGCTTGGCACATAGTAAGCGCTATGGTAACAAATACCATCATTATTATTATTATTAACCATGAACTTCAAGGCTCTCCACCAGCCCTCTCCACCTTACTTAACCCTACTCACCCGCTACACCTCCACTAACACTCTGTTGCTCCCAAACGTATTTGTTGGCTGTACTCCACTCTTGTGGTAATCCACTTCTGATTCCTTTGCTCCTACTGTCCCCAGGGTGTGGACCCCCTTCTATCCTCCCGCCAAATTAATCAGACATCAATCCTTTCCACCTTCAAAGGCCTACTAAAATCCCACTTCCTGTATCTGACTGACTATCAGTACTGCAAATCATATCAACCCTTGAGAGGTCTCTTGTGGTTATGTATTTATTTTTGCTCATCCCCAGAACTTGTGTAAATATGTATATGTGATTCAATATTCAATTATATTTACTATATTTCCATTACTTGTGAATATTAGTAGATGTTCTTCCCCCATTTGACTACAAGGTCTTTGTGGTCAGGGAACATACCATTTCTACTACTTCATGAGCCTTCTTGGATCATTTTCTCATCACCATTCATTCAGTTATATTTAGTGAGCGCTCACTATGTGCAAAGCACTGTACTAAGTGGAGAAAAGCAGGATAGAATACAAGATCTGGTCTTGTTCAACCAATTCTTTATAGCCATGCTTAAGGATGCAACAAGGGATATGGGAGCTGGTATCCGAATGCAGTTTAGCTCCTCTTGGAAACTCACCAGGCTGAGAGCATCATCAAAATCCCTTGAGTCATTCAAGAAGTACACACCCAAGAAAACATGTAAGTTATTGTGAACCATTTCTCAGACCATCAAAGTGCTTTAACCTGTCAGTTGAAAGAAAACTGAGGTTATTGACCCACCCTTACCTGGCAAACTTGCTACAAAAACCAAGGGTCACCTCACAGTTTAATATGGTTATGGAATTCCACTACCTGGGTAGCATTTGAAGTAGTTCTAAGATTTTGTTAAACTTCTCAGGGCAGCTATACCTTTTCTGAAGTACTTTTTCTAGACTGCACACACTTTGTGAGCAGGGTATATGTCTACCAATTCTGTTGTACTCCCCCAAACACTTGGTACAGTGCTCTGCACATAGTGAATGCTTAGTAAATACCATTGATTGGTTGCCTCTACAATTGTGACCAATGATTGGGTGTCTCTATTGGGTATTCTCTACCAGGCAGCCTTTGACCGTGGATGCTGCCAGAAGAAGTGACCATATCTGATTTAATAAGAATCATTCCCATGTGAGAGCTACTTGCAGCCAAACAAACAATATCTTGTAGATCATCACAGTCCTGGAAAAAAGGGATGCTAACCAAACGAGCAAGAAGCAAGCGTATCAGGGATGTAGACTAAAAGCTATGCAGACAGAAACCAACCTAAGGACTTCTATGCATCTCTGAAGAGAGTTTAGGGATCCACATGCTATATTACAGCACCTATTCCTCATCCCAAAATAATCAAAACTTAAACACATGGCAGTAACACAATAACGAGCCACCTTGCTGACCTCCCTGCCTCTAGTCTCTCCACTTTCCAGTCCATACTTCACTATGGCACCCAGATCATTTTTTCTTAAAAGTATTCTACACACATCTCCCCACTTCTTACAAGCTTCCAGTGGTTATCCATCCACCTCTGCATCAGACTCCTGAAGGGGCACCCCCTCCTGCCTTACCTCTCTCATCTCCCACTACAACCCGGGTCCACACACTTTGATCCTCTAACTCCAACCTACTCACTGTACCTCGATCTCTTTTATATTGCCATTGACTCCTTGCTCACATCTTCCCTCTGGCCTGGAACTCCCTCCCCCTTCATATCCAATAAACCATTGATCCCCCCATCTTCACAGTTCTACCAAAAGCATATTTCCTTCAAGGAGCCTTTCCTAACTTCTCATTTCTGCTCTCTATTTGTCCTCCCTTCTGTGCACTTGTATTAATAACCCTGTAAGCACTTTGATACTCGCCCCACAGCACTTATGTGCATATTGTTATACTCTGCTGTCTCCCCTGTGTGTAATTTATTTTAATGTCTGTCCCACTAGACTGTAAGATCCTTAAGGGTAGAGATTGTCTACCAACTCTATTGTATTGTACTCTCCCAAATACTTAGAGTGCTCCACAAACAGTAAATGCTCAATAAATACCATTAATTGACTGATCCTTACCATTTCTTCCACCATCAGGGATGATACTCTTCAAAAATTAGTTTGCTTGCCAATATGCCATGCAGAAAATATTATCAGTAGTTGACATAGTGAAGTGTCAGCCAATCGGAAATGATGGTTGGGGCATTCAGAAAGGCAAAAGATGTGCTTAAAACAGGAATCTGAGAGCTTTCTTATTTTGTTCCACTGACTTTCAATCAACTTATCACCAAGCCTGAATGCTGAGGCCATCCCTATCTTCTGGCCTGAAGTCAAGGGAGCCAAGTCCTCCTTCCCCTCATTTAAAATGCTGGGTGTGTTGGGGTGGTTTGGAACAGGACAGCCCACATAAGCGGAGTAGTGAAGGGATGAGAAATGAAGTTGCTGCTTTTGTTCTTATTTTTTTCCTTTCATTTTTCCCCCATATATCTGATCCTGCCACCTTTTCATATGGTGAGCCTCCTGTGGGTGAGGAAGCACGTCTAAATCAATATCCATGTGTTCTTCCCAGCATTGTGAAAGCACCTAATCATTGTCCAGGCAGAGAGCACCCAATTAATACTGTTTGACAAGAAACTCACCTCAGTTTTTTTCATTTGGATAATGGAACCAAATGGGGTATTTGAATATTACTATAATCTTTGGCAATTTTGCCCAACATGATAAAACTCTTATTCTGTTCCATTGTATAATGTAGCTCATATTCCATGTGTCACTAGATATTAAGATGTTTTTTGTGGGTGAATCTATCATTTCAGCCACTTTTTACATGTATCATGCCACTCTACTCTTACCTTCTCACTTGACTTTGACCAAGCAAATCTGCTCTCAGCCCTCTTACTTGACTTTTAGCCAGTTTCTCAGCCTGGAACAACTTTCTTCCTCCTATCTGCCCAGTCTCCTCTCTCCACTCTTTCAAGATCCATCTCAAAAACCTCCTCACATGGGACACTTTCCTGGATGTGGGAAGGTGGATAAGGGAGGACTCTGTCATTCATAAACTGCTTGATAGCAGTTGCCTTTCTCCTTAGTATCTATATCTCAAGCCTAACACACTAGAAAATGAAAAACCAAAGACCAGAAATCAAAATCAAATAGGTAAAACCATAAAAGTAACATCATAGGTCTACTATATAAAGTCTATGAGTGAGGGATTCTTTCTACTAAGCTTCTACCATCCAAGAGCACTTTATGAAAAGCTTGAGGAGAGTACGCCAGAAACAAGACATGCTTCCTGCCCTTAAGGGCTTACAGTCTAATAAATGTACATTATCAACAATAATGAAATAAATGTGGCTTGTTTGGCCAAGACTTGCTATTTAAAACTCTGTACTTCCAGAATACCTCACGAGAATGCTATGATTTTTGGTGAGATTGTGTGAGGAAAATATGATTAAAGATGATGCAAATGAAACCATTTGCAATGTGAAAAAGTTAGTATTGTTTGGTGGGGTCTTATTTTTGTCCCTTCCAGAACTTTTATGCAGATTATACACTTTAGTAATCCCAGGTTAAAAAGAAAAAAAAATGCATATCTGTTGCCAAATTGTACTTTCCAAGCACTTAGTCCAGTGCTGTGCACACAGTAAGCACTCAATAAATGCAATTGAATGAATGAAGAGAAAAGGAAGCACATAGAAAGGAAGAATTGAATATCTTTCAGATATACTGGTGTCATTTTTCAATTCGTAACAATGCTAAGTCACATTAAACCCCCAAACTGTAACTCTGAAAAGCCAAGAAGTTCATGAGTCCTACCTTGAAGTTGCAAAATGGGGGTGATATTTTAACACTGAATCTTAAACACTTTAGTAAATTGTGAATGAAATAATCTGCCCCTTAAGAATGGTTACAGTTTTTCACTCAGATGCTGTTCTTCAGTCAAGCCTTAAGGGGTGATTTGCAATGATAATGGTCACCCATTTGGGGAATTTTTACACATTTCGCACATTTTTTAAAATGGTATTTGCTGAGCACTTATTATGTGCCAGGCATTGTACTAAGCCCTGGGGTAGATACAAGCTAATCAGGTTGGGCACAGTTCATGTCCCACATGGAACTCACCCTCTTAATCCCCATTTTACAGAGGAGGTAATTGAGGCCCAGAGAGAAGTGAAGTGACTTGTCCAAGGTCACACAGCAGACAAGTGGCATAGCTGGGATTAGAGCCCAGTTCTTTCAGACTCCCAGGTCTTCAGACTATCCACTAGGTCATGCTGCTTGTCATTAATAATACTTAGAGTTGGAGCTTTTTTAAAAAACGATTTTCCACATATAATAACTCAAAAATAACTGAACAGATCGTGCTCAAATAACCCATAAGAAAAAAAATCACCTTGGGTTAAGACAAACCATGGAAAGTTTTAGCCCAAAGGAAGATTCTTCAAAAAAATTATGAGGATGTAAAAAGAGAGGGCTCTAATGGAAGCTGTCTTGCAACATTAACTGCAGTGTTCATTCCCCTGAAAGTCATAATTCATGATGGCTCCCCAGCCTTTCTCTTTGGAGGATTATAGATATTGAGAAGAAAATTTGAATAAATGAAAATAGAATACTGAATTAATTCAGGTTCTGAAGCAAATTAACTCTCCCATTTTGCAAATGTGGTGTATAGTGTTGTTGGGCATGAATTAGATTTGTCGTCTCACCCCTCAAGTTTAACATGTCCTTTAGTTTCTCAGCTCCCCAAATGTAAACACGGAGTAAGCATTCACCACCTCTGTGGAGTCCTGGTGGGTCTCAGTAGCTCTGTGGTCAGGAGCTGGTAGTTAACTTGTTAATCAGTGGCATTTATTGAGAGAGTTTACTGGGGGCAGAGCACTGCAGTGAGCACAGTACCACAGAGTTGGTAGATGCATTCCCTGCCCACAAGGAGTTTACATTCACGTTACAGTGTAATGTGAGAAGTGACCGAAAGCTATTGCAGGCTTTTGAGGAGAGGTTTGCTGTGAGCTGATCCACGTTTTCAAAAGATATGTGCAGCTGTAGGTAAAATAGCCTTAAGGTGGGAGAGGCTAGTAGTAATAGGAAGCAGTGTGGCCTAGTGGAAAGAGCATGGGCCTGGGAATCCGAGGACCTGGGTTCTAATCCTGGCTCCATCACCTGCCTGCTGTGCGACCTTGGACAAGTCACTTCATTTCACTGGGCCTCCAATTCCTCAACTGTAAAATGGAGATTCAATACCTGTTCTCCATCATACTTAGGTTGTAAGTCCAATGTGGGGCAGGGACTGTGTCTGATCTGATTATCTTGTATCTACCCCGGTGCTCAGAACAGTGCTTCACACATAGTAAGCACTTAACAGACACCATAGTGATTAATGATGATTAGTAGTAGTTTTTATTGACCATTTACTAGTTGCAGTGCAATGTACTAGGTGTTTGGAAAGTATAGCATAATGAAGTGATACATTCCCTGGTAGGAAAATCAATAAGGAAGTTGATAGAGCATTATAGCCAGGAAGTAATGAGAACTTGTACCAGGGTGGTGATTTTAAGAGTGGTGAATAAAGGGAAGGTACATGAAATATTAGAGAGGAAACTGGATTTACAGGCAGATTGAATGTGGCCAGGTGGCAGCAAGCTTGTGGGACAGAAAAAATGGTGATGTTGCTGAGACTGTGAGCAGAACACGTGTCATTGCATTATTCTGTATTTTCCAAGCACCTAATAACAGTGCACCACACAAAGTGAACACATACAACTTGATCACACAGTATCCCCCCAGCGCTTAGAACAGTGCTTTGCACATAGTAAGTGCTTAACAAATGCCATCATTATTATTATTATTAACACTCAATAAGAATAATAGTAATATTTAAGTGCTTACCATGTGCCAGGCACTGTTCTAAGCGCTGGGGTGGATGCAAGCAAATTGGGTTGGATACAGTTCCCGTCCCACATGGAGCTCACAGTCTTAATCCCCATTTTACAGAGGAGGTAACTGAGGCCCAGAGAAGTGACTTGCCCAAGGTCACATAGCAGACAAGTGGTGGAGCTGGGATTAGAACCCAGGTCCTTCTGACTCCTAGGCCCATGCTTTATCCACTTGGCCATGCTGCTTCTCAAGAAATGCTGCTACTACTACTATTACAATATGACAGGAAGGGGCAAGGAGTTCACTAACATTCACCTTCATTCATTTTCACTTAGAGAAATCGGAGTGGAAGGAAGGAGATTTCTCTTAAACACCCATGAAGTGAATCAGATTCTATTGCTAGTAATACAAAAATGTATCCAAATTGTCAAGCCAGCTGCTTTTGTTCCTCTATCTCTGTGTGCGAACTGACACTCATTCTCTCTCCCTCTCTCCCTCTCTCTCTTCCCCCACCCAAAAAAAAAAAGAAAAAAATGTATTTCCTGACCCAGCCAAACCATCCTGATATGAGCTCTGGCACACTGAGTTGTCCATGTCCAACCTGGATCTTGTCAGTACCAGAAGGGGGTTGAGGCTCCTGTTCTGGGGGACTCTGCCAGACATGCATAATGCATTAGTATGTGGGCCATAGTACCCACGGGAACCTTATAGTTCCTGCAGTCCATAGGAGCAACTACCTAAATCCAAACCAATGATGCATGCGGCACACCAGTGACCCAATCACTGTACAGTTCCATGGCTTCCTGTGCCTTCAGAAGCTCTGAAAGGTAAAGTGAGGCGATAAAAAGGAAGAATCTAGGCTTGGCTTTGATTCTGGCTAGATTTTTCTGTGGCATGGTCCCAAATGACTCTTAGGGCCCAAGGGATTCCCAAGCCTATGCAGAGTTCTAATACCCAAACACACATATACAAACACTGTATATGTGTTAGCCTGAAAGGATAAACTAACTTTTAGTACAGTACCTCTTAGAAGACATATATGTGATTGGGAATGAGCTGGGAAGTGCAGAGATGGTCAAATCCACAGCCCCAAAATGGATGACTGGTTTCTTATTGCAGTGAATGTGTATAATGTTGATTTGCGAAGGCCTCCCTGAGTTTGTTGGTTTTTTGTGGGTTTTTTGCCAGAAGGCTTGTGTCACCATGCTGGAGATAAATTTTCAGCATTTTAATTCATTTGGATTTAATCAGACTTGAATTGCTGAATGCAGACTCTGCAGTGAAATTATTGCCAGCACGGTCTGCAGTGTAGAGCATGCTGTTAATATAAAGCAACTAAAAAGAGAAGCCTGTGTTGCTGGTCATTTTTCACCCTTTAGTTTTGCTGAATAGGAAATTAATTCCTTAATGAAGAAAATACCTATTTTGATGCGATAGGACTTGAACAAGGTCTGTGTTTCCCACTGCAGTTTTGTATGGACTCAATAGCTACTAATGCACTGCCTTGTAAGGAAACCATTAGTATGGTTTAATGTTCATTGGGTTGCCACAACATTTTAAACAGATTTCTGTAGATGGAGGACTGTGAGGAGGGTTTTGAATAAGATGAATGTTTGTTTCAAGATAAACTGGCTGTTTTTTCAGCATGCTTATCTAATTTAAACTCTTAATTTCTTTTTTCTGAATGGACTCTATAAAAAAAAAAATCTTTGCCTTACAAAAAATGAGTTATAATGCAAAGATGATTTATTAAATGGAAACAGGGCACTGAGGTGTCCAGATCAATTTTTTGTATACCCAATTGGTAAGTGGTAATACAGCATTCCCTTTCTGATGGCAAAGATGTTTCCCTAAGAGAGCATTATTAGTGAAATTGGCATTTGAGAACTACTGCTGCCATGGAGCATCAGAGAACACATTCCTGAGAGTCAGGAGACCTGGATTCTAATCCCAGTTCCGTCACTTGCCCGCTGTGTGACTTTGGGAAAGTCACTTCTCTTTGCCCCGTTTCCTCATCTGTGAAATGAGGATTAAATACCTGTTCTCCCTCCCTTTGAGGCTGTGAGTCCCATGTGAGACAGGAGCTGTATTCACTTAAACGTTTTGCACAGTGCTTTACACATAGTAAATGCTTAACAAATACCACAAGTACCACTATTAGTAGTAGTATTATGTCCTCCTTCAAATAACTCTGTAGTGTCCCCATTTATATCTAAATAGTATTCATGAAAATTGATGCACATAAGTTCTGAAGCTGTAGTACCTAAACTGCATATAGAGAAGCAGCATGGCTCAGTGGAAAGAGCACGGGCTTGGGAGTCAGAGGTCATGGGTTCGAATCCCGGCTCTGCCACTTCATCATCATCAATCGTATTTATTGAGCGCTTACTATGTGCAGAGCACTGTACTAAGCGCTTGGGAAGTACAAATTGGCAACATATAGAGACAGTCCCTACCCAACAGTGGGCTCACAGTCTAAAAGGGGGAGACAGAGAACAAAACCAAACATACAAAATAAAATAAATAGAATAGATATGTACAAATAAAATAAATAAATAAATAGAGTAATAAATATGTACAAACATACATATATACAGGTGCTGTGGGGAAGGGAAGGAGGTAAGATGGGGGGATGGAGAGGGGGACGAGGGGGAGAGGAAGGAAGGGGCTCAGTCTGGGAAGGCCTCCTGGAGGAGGTGAGCTCTCAGCAGGGCCTTGAAGGGAGGAAGAGAGCTAGCTTGGCGGATGGGCAGAGGGAGGGCATTCCAGGCCCGGGGGATGACGTGGGCCGGGGGTCGATGGCGGGACAGGCGAGAGCGAGGTACGGTGAGGAGATCAGCGGTGGAGGAGCGGAGGGTGCGGACTGGGCTGTAGAAGGAGAGAAGGGAGGTGAGGTAGGAGGGGGCAAGGTGATGGAGAGCCTTGAAGCCCAGGGTGAGGAGTTTCTGCCCGATGCGCAGATTGATTGGTAGCCACTGGAGATTTTTGAGGAGGGGAGTGATGTGCCCAGAGTGATATGCCCACTTGTCAGCTGTGTGACCTTGGGCAAGCCACTTCACTTCTCTGGGCCTCAGTTACCTCATCTGTAAAATGGGGACTGTAAGCCCCATGTGGGACAACCTGATCACCTTGTATCCCCCCCCAGCGCTTAGAACAATGCTTCACACATAGTAAGTGCTTAACAAATGCCATCATTATTATTATTAAACGTCTCTCCCTGGGGCCCAGCTCTCCCCGAGTCCATTTACACAGCTGCTCTGCAGGTGGGGGTTTCAGAGCTGCAAGTGGAATGACTTCATCTCGGACTGGTGTGGCCTCTCCCTTGTTCACTTCCCCTCAGCAGCCCCCTTCCATCAGTTTAGTTCTCTTCTGTCTGTTAATCATGAAGAGTAAGCCTTGCAGTAGCGCAGAGATTCGTAGCCTGAAGATGTCTCTAAGTGTTGGAAGTGCTTGGCTTCTCCAACACTCCTGCCTCTCTCCTTCCCCAAACTCTTCTTACTTCTGTGATATATGCTTGTAGAAAGAGATAGAGAAAACATTGCTTGAGGATGCTATTTGACTAAAAAGAATGGGAAGGAAAAGTGTCCCACTTCCAACCCAGGGCGTTAGAGTGTCAGCTTCTGTCACCAGGGAACGGGTCAAACGCGTCAGTTTGTTCTAAACTTTCCAAGTACCTAGAACAGTGCATTACACCAAGTGGGTGCTCAGTAAACATTATGATAACTACTACTATTACTAGTCAGGGAAACATTTCCTTTCACTGGGCTACAACTACAGGACTGCCACTCTATAGCCCTAAGTGCTGGGAGATATTTCAGGGGAGATTTGTACTCTGCGAAAGGGATGTGGGCAGAAACTGAAGTCATTTATTTCCCTCATAGGCTTGTGATATACAGTATTTTTTACTAAATCATCCACTTGTGAGACATCATCGGTATTTGAAATTCATTAGTGTTAAAATAATTTTTTCAGGTGCAAAACCAGTGATAGAGAAACAGATTTTCAGGGAGACGGGGTCTGTGGGAATTGATGACTTTTATTCATTTTTGAACCAAGCTGCACCACCTGTGAAATATTCTGCTTTCCATTATTATTTTCCCCCATCACTTACGCATTGTTATTTTAACCTATCTAGCCATTTGACAAAGGAGGTGCAGAAAAATCCATGAATTTGTAAGCAGTATTATGACACACATGATTGGAACGTAAATTATCTCATATATCTAATTTATGCCCCTTCCCAAGTAGAAACTATTCTCTCCATTTCCCAAAAAATACTGTATCATGTTCACCAACTGTATCAGACAATGGAACATGTTGATTTATGTACCACATGTAGATGTTATGTGAAATACCTATATTGCATATATATATATAAATCACTGGTATTTATTAGGTACTTACTGTAGGCAGAGCACTGAACTAAGCGCTCAGGAGAGTACAATACAATGAGCTTGCAGTTTAGCTATATGTGGGTATAAACAGAGTATGTGTGCTTAGGCTGAGGTGAGATGTGTTTTCTGAACCATCATATCCACCTTAATCATGGCTCATTCACTCATTCAGTAGTATTTATTGAGCGCTTACTGTGTGCAAAGTACTGTACTAAGTGCTTGGAAGAGTACAATGCAGCAATAAACAGTCACATTCCCTGCCCAAAATGGGCTTACGGTCTAGAGTTGGGGAGGCAGACAGGAGGCAGACATTAATACAAATAAATAAAATAACAGATATGTACATAAAGTGCTGTGAGTCTGGGAGGGGAGAAGAGCAAAAGGAGCATGTCAGGGTGACACAGAAGGGAGTGGGAGGTGAGGAAACGTGGGTCTTTGTCTGGGAAGGCCTCATGGATGAGATGTACCTTCAGTAAGGCTTTGAAGGGTGGGAGGATAATTGTCTGTCCGATTTGAGGAGGGAGAGCATTCCAGGCTGGAGGCAGGACGTGGGCAAGGGCTTGACAGCAAGGTAGGTGAGATGGAGGCCCAGTGAAAAGGTTGGCACCGGAGGAGCAAAGTGTGTGGATGGGTTGTAGAAGGAGAGGAGTGAGGTAAGGTAGGAAGGGGCAAGGCGGTGGAGTGCTTTAAAGCCGATGGTGAGGAGTTTTTGTTTGATCTATTCTTCCTTCGATGGATGTATTTTAAATCAATCATTTTATGTTTTCAAGTGGAATGCTAGTATGAACATTTGAGGAGCATTTTTCCCCTTTGCAACTAATTGAGATATAGATCATCATTCCACCCTCGAGATTAAGCATTTTACATGCATACAAAATGCAGATCAGTCTCAAATAGCTTTCAAAGGGCCTGTAAATGTGATAGTATGCAGTGCAAGTTAAAAGGGCCAAGAAAATGCTGGGTATTATCATGAGGTGGGGTGGGGGGTGGGCGCTCAAAAATGAAACTAAAGGCTTGCTTCCATATAAAACCAAATAAAAATCTGTGCATAGTTCTGGTCACATTTTAGGAGGACATAGTAGAGTTGACAAAAGTGCAGAGAAGGGCAACTAAGATGATTGTGGGAATGAGGCTAGACTAGAAAGATCTTCAGTTGATAAAGATGAAGACTGAGCGGGGCATGACTGAAGTTTAAAAATTCACCATGGGTGTGGACAGGGCAATTGCAGAATTGTCCTTCACCATTTCACCAAATAATAATAATGGCATTTATTAAGCACTTACTATGTGCCAAGCACAGTTCTAAGTGCTGGGGGGATACAAGGTAATCAGGTTGTCCCATGTGGGGCTCACAGTCTTAATCCCCATTTTACAGATGAGGTCACTGAGGCACAGAGAAGTTAAGTGACTTGCCCAAAGTCACACAGCTGACAATTGGCAGAGCCAGGATCCTACACCACTAGGATAAAGGGCACCTATTGACACTTGAAGTTTCAAACAAATAAAAGGAAATATTTCTCCACACAGTTGGTGGTTTGCCTAATGGATAGAGCATCGGCCTGGGAGTCAGAAGGACCTGGATTCTAGTCCTGGCTCCACCATTTGTCTGCTGTGTGACCTTGGGCAAGTCACTTAATTTCTCTATGCCTCAGTTTCCTCATCTGTAAAATGGGGATTAAGACTGTGAGTGCCACATGGGACCTGAACTGTGTCCAACCTGGTTAACTTGTATCTATCCCAACTCTTATCCTGGTGCATAGTAAGTGCTTAACAAATACCATTTTTCAAAAAGTTGAGTGGGCAGAAAATACCAGAAGTTCAAGAGGTTTGGATACATATATAGATGTGTAGTCCATAATGGGTCATTAGAGGAAAAATTAGGGATATAGAGGGATATTAGGGATGTTAGTACAATGCTCTGAACACAGTAAGCTCTCAGTAAATACCATTAATTGATTAGGTGGTCCACCATAACAATTAGGATTGATATCCTTGCAGAGAAACCATTACTCTCTTTCTCCAGGCTTCCAGTTTCCATTGTTGAAAACATAATACTGATCTGGATGAACCACTGGTCTCAACCAGTAATAGTAGTAGTAGAAGAGCGCTTAGTACAGTGCTCTGCACATAGTAAGTGCTCAATAAATACGATTGAATGAATAATAGCCTTTATTAAGCAGCCACGGGGTGCAGCTCACTGTACTAAACACTTGGGAAATACAAAACAGAGACATGTTTCCTCCCACAAGGTCCTTACACTGTAATGGGGGAGACAGGCATAAACGTATCGGCAGCTAAGGGTAATTAAAATAAATAATCGAATGCACAAGTGAATAAACACGTATGTGCATGTCCTAGCAATAGGTATAAGTACATAGTGTCAGAGATGATGAATTGGTTTATAAAATTTGGAGTACTGGGAATTAGGGAAGGCTTGTTGGAGGAGATGGGCTTTCAGGAGGTTCCTTAATGTAGGAAATGTGAGGAGGGATGTCATCTGTTGGGAACAGTGTAGTCAGGGTTTGGAGGCAGGAGAGTCAAGAAGCAAGATAAAGTTGGAAGGTTAGTTTGGGGGGATTGAAGAGAGTGAGTTGGGGAGTAGTGGGTGAAGAGAATAAATCTGTAGGGTGAGGTGAAGTGGTGGAGAGCCTTGAATCCAACTGTGAGTTTTTCTTTGATACAGAGAGACATGAGGAGGCAGTGGAGGGCCTTGAGGAGTGGAGAAATGTGTGCTGACACTGCGAGAAATGTTTCATGTAGCACTGTGTAGTATAGATTGGAGAGGGTAGAGGCTCAAGGCAAGGAGAACAGCGAGAGACCAATACAGTAGTTTAGCCATGATATGACTAGAGTTTGTACCAGTGTTGTAAGGGTAGAGAGGAAGTGGTGGATCCAGGAGATGTGGTGGATCCAGGAGATGTTGTGGAGGAAGAACTGGCAGGATTCGACAGCAGATTGAATGCAAGAGTTAAGTAACATGAGGAATTGAAGATGACTCTAAGATTGCTGGTTTCTGGGATGGGGAGGATGGGGGTGTTATCAGTCAAGATGGGGAGGTTAAGAGAAGGAGTTGATTTAGAGGGAAAGGTGGGTAGTTCTGTTCTAGACATGTTGAGTTTTTGATGCTGGTGGGACATTCCAGTGGAGACGTCTTGGAGACAAGAGGAAATCCCTGACCTCTCGCCTCTCTGCAATCTTGGAGTTCTTTCTGCCTCCAGGATGTCTCTCTACTGATGTCCCACTGCCACCTCAAACTCAACATGCCCCAAACTCAACTCCCCTCTCAAATCCTCTCTTCCTCTTTGTTTCCAATCACAGTTGACAACACCACCATTCTCCCCATCTTTGTAGCCTGAAACCTTGGCATTGCCTTTGACTCCTCCCTGTCTTTCAACCCCCTTAGTCTGTCACAGATCCTGTCAGTTCTTCCTCTATATTTCTAGAAGCTGTCCCTTCATCTCCATTCAAACTGCCAGCACACTGGTCGAGGCAAATGTCATATCCTGGCTTCAGCCTTTTTGCTGATCTCACAGCCTCCAGTCTCTTTACTCTCCAGTCTAAACATGTCTGCTGTCTAGATCATTTTTCTAAAACTTCATTTTGCACACATCTCCCATCCATTCAGAATCCTCTAACGGTTGACCATTCCTCTCCACATCAAGCAAAAATTCCTGACCATTGATTTTAAGGTCTTCAATCAACTCTCTCCCTACTACCTATCCAGTCTCTTCTCCCACTACACTCCCACTCACACCCTTTGCTCCTCTCGAGGTAACCTACTCGCTATACCTCCTTGTTCTTGTCTCCCCTGCTGCTGACTGCTTGCTCACACTCCCACCCCACCCCCCTTGACGTCCAATAGGTCACTGCTCTCCCAGTCGTCAAAACCCTGACATCACATCTCCTCCAAGAGACCTTTTCCAATTAATTTCTAATCTCCCACATTATATCCCCCAACTACAACTTCAGCTCTTCTGCACCACTTAGAGAAGCAGTGTTGCTCAGTGGAAAGAGTCCGGGCTTTGGAGTCAGAGGTATGGGTTCAAATCCCAGCTCTGCCAATTGTCAGCTGTGTGACTTTGGAAAAGTCACTTAACTTCTCTGTGCCTCAGTGACCTCATCTGTAAAATGGGAATTAAGACTGTGAGCCCTCCATGGGACAACCTGATCACCTTGTACCTCCCCAGCACTTAGAACAGTACTTTGCACATAGTAAGCGCTTAATAAATGTCATCATTATTATCATTATTATTATTACCTAAGCACTTAAATATGCACAACCCCCATAGCACTTAGATTTTATACTCTATTATTTCCTCCTATTTGTAATTTATATTAGTGTCTACCTCCCCTGCTAGAGTATAAGATCCTTGAAGGGAAGAATCATGTCTGCTGCTTTTATTATATTCTCCCAAAGCACAGTGCTCTGCATACAGTAGGTACTCAATACATATTATCAATTGATTGCAGGCAGATGATATGTCAGGGTTAAAGAGGTATGTTTCTTACAGTAGAACCCTGTATGCAGTGAAGTGACAGTGGAATTTCAACAAAACGATATTCATACTTCTGCCTCTTGGGAGACTCAAGATGCAGTTTTAAAATGCCCATAGCACTGCTTCATTATTATTCATTCAATAGTATTTGCAACTCCCCCTGTGTGCAAAGTACTATACTAGGTACTTGAGAGAGTACAAAGAATTATCGTCTCTACTATTGTCAAAGAAAGTCATGTTTTACTCTAAAATAGCTCTTGCTAAATGTTGTTTACAGAACCAGATCTCATTCAGGTGGGAAACTCATTTAGGGAAGAGACACAGACAATTCCTGCCCAGCAAAATCCTACTCAATTGCCCTAAAAATAGATAAAGAGACAATCAGTTAAAAATACAGTTACTCCATAAAAAGAAGGATAAACTTAGAACATACAAGGGAGTTAGAACATACACATACTCATAGACACCCAGAGAACCACATATATAATGTGTGCGCGCACACACACACACACACACACACACACTCACAAAATGCAGAAAATCATAGGGAAATAGACAACTATATAGATGCACAAATACATAGGTATAGTCACAGAGCTACATATAAATAATGCCTATTTTAAGTATGTTCTGTTCAATCCTCACCAAAATAGTAACTTTGAGTTTGTTGTGGGAAGAGAATGTGTATACCAAGTCTATTGTACTCTTCCAAGCACTTAGTACAGTGCTCTGCACACAGTAAGCACTCAACTATCATTGATAATGATGTTGATAAATTTGAGAACATTACCACTGACTCAATGACTCATATGAGTCATATGACTCATGCGAGTCATATGACTCAGTATCTAGACTGTAAGCTAGTTGTGGGTAGTGAATGCGTCTGCCAACTCTGTTGTACTCTCCCAAATGCTTACTACAGTGCTCAGTAAATACCATTGATCGATGCGTCACAAGTAGGGATTAAGCTCCTTGAGGGCAGGTATCTTGTCTACTGACTTTTTGGCATTGTACTCTCCCAAGCAGTTAGTTCAGTCGTCTGCATGCAGTAAGCATTCAATAAATACCATTGATTTGTTGATTGATTCCCAAGTCAGAGGGTTTTCTAAAATTCAGTTAGAGTGCTATATGAAGTTTTACTGTAGATGACAGTTCCCTGCACAGTAATTCTTGCGAAGTGGTTGCTGGCTTAGTCTGATTGCTGAGTCGTATATTTTCAAAAGATCATTGGAAGTGAATTCCTTTGAAGAATGATCCTCCAAAAATGACACTGAAACCAGTGAGGCTGTTGCTTTCTCTTAGCTACGACTGGTATCTTTTGAAAGAAGCGGTATTGCTTTCAAGAGTTTACGCTGGGAAGTAGTAAGGGAAAGAAAGTGGTTGCAAGGGACCAGTAACACAGAGGAAGGAAGACAACAAAGTAAAAGCTGGTATGTCTTTTGTCATAGAGAAGGAAGAAAGAGAAAGCGGGAATGATGAAGAGGGTTAAGAGAAAGGAGGGGGGTGAGAGAGAGTGCACAATGTAATATCTAATGATGAATTCATTACCTAGCTATAATTCTCCTTGTGAGACACCCACAAGAGTACCCTGTCCTGAATGTTTAGTGATTTATATTTCCATTTCTGTAATGCTGCTATTTATTCAAAACCACATTGCTAATAACATTACAATCCTTTAAACCTCCTTTTGATGGAGAAAGATAAAAGGATGGGATAAGAGAAACAGGAATAGATGAAAAGAGGAAAGAAAAAGCACTGGCAGTTGAATTAGCAACACTCTAGGGGCCTGTTCCTTGTGATTTTGTAATTTCTTTGTGGGTGTGTGATGTGACAAGAGTAACAGTATGGACCTTAGTCAATACTTGGAAAAATGCCTCCATCCCTCAAAAGATGAGGAATAATATAATCTTTGGAATTTGCAATAATATTTGAGCATATTGGGCAAAATAAATGTCCTACTATAAGCTCCTTGTAGGAAGGGATTGTGCCTACCAATTGTATTGTACTCTCCCAACACTTAATATAGTGCTCTGCATGCAGTAAGTGTTTAATAAATACCATTGATTAAATGAAGAGTTATTATTCAAATTCACAAGAAAGGGCCTGAGTGTAGAGCCCTAAACTATAGTCCTTGATCCCATGACCCTTTTTGCAAGAGGGTGAATTCTAAGCCAAACACCCTGAACCAGTTGTTAAATTATCATTGCCTTCTTCCCCTCAGAGCCATTCTTTTTCCACTGTTTCAATCCGAATCTGTGGTGGTTTGCTGCCAACAGCCTGTATAGCCTCCATAGACGATTAGAGTGGCATATGAAGCAGTTTGCACCTTGTTTCCTGCTGTGATCTCTAGCAACTAGACTATAAACAGTCGATAAGTTTTCATGATTACACTTGAGGAATGTGTTATTAATTGTGTGATGATTTCAATAATCTACAGTTTGGAAAAGTTCCTTGGACCTTCTGGGATGGAAGCTTTTGAATACACTGTAGACCCTCTAGACTGTAAGATCCTTGTGGACAGGGAATGTCTACCAATTCTGTTGTATTCTTCCAAGTACTTGGTACAATACTCAGCACACAGTAAATACTCAGTAAATACCTTTGATAAGATGTCATTCTCATAGTAAAAGAGAAACACATCCTGCTAAAATAAGAAAAGAACATTTAGCTTGATACTATGTTGAGTACATACACAAGAAATATCTTCCCTTCAGTAAACCCCATATGATGATGGCCAAAGTTTGACATACTGTAGACTGTCAGCTCCTTGTGGGCAGGGATCGTGGCTACCAACTCTTGTATTAATCTCTCCCAACATCTTAGTACAGTACTCTGCACCCAGTAAGCACTCAATAAATGTCACTGATGGATTGCTTCATTGATGTACCTAACATGCTTTATGATAGGTTCTCCAGATGATGTGGAAGATTTACTTGGATTTGCTGCTGGTGTGGTTTCTTATGAAATTAGAGGGATTCCCTATGTGGAAATTTGCTATGTAAATGAAACTTCAAGTAACTGGACAGTGAGAAGGGTATCAGTGTGTGGCAGGGGAGCACAGTGGGGAGGGTATTGGCAGTTTTATATTTGCTTTCAGTTAAATCAACAAGGCATAAGGAGAATATTGGGGAAAATGACAACACAAGTGTAAGCCCCCTCTGGACTGTAAGCTCATTGTGGGCAAGAAACATGTCTACCAATTCTGTTGTACTCTTCCAAGTGCTTAGTATAGTGATCTGCACACAGTAAGCACTTAATAAATACAGTTGTTTGGTTGTACACTGGAACTTTTTCTTTTTCTTCTCCCCTCCTAGCTCCACCATCCCTCCCAAGGCTTTCGCTTTGGAACTGTCAGAGAAAGCAGTGCTGAAGATTACGTGAGACAAAGCTTCCCGGAAATGCATGAATATATGAGAAGGTACAATGTGCCAGCCACCCCAGATGGAGTGGAGGACCTCAAGTGAGTCTTAACCTCTTAAACCAAGAAAGTGATGACTGACGGAAAGACGGTTTAGTTGCTGATTTTTTTTTAATCAACTTGTGTAGTGTGCAAAACAATGCCATAATCCCGCACCAGTAGTACCATTGCACAAATTATCCACGTTAACATTATCATGGCAGAAGACGAAGAGGGCAAAAGTTGGTTTGACATGACTTGGAGGGAATAATGCCAACTTAATGATCAAAACATGGGTAATGTAGAGGGGTGTTGAAGTGTTCCCAGGCAACACTTACTCCATAATGAAGCTCTAATCCCACAGCAAGCCTTCTGCTACTACGAGATGTAAAACTAATTCTCAAAGTGTCCTATAGAAGGGTAAAAAGATACAAGGCAGTGGGTGCAGTGTATCTGTCTCCAGGACAGAAGAAATGATAGTGTTCATTACACCACAGCAGTAGCAGCAGCAGCAACAGTAGGAGGCTTTTAGGACAAGAAAGCCCTTTTAGCAGAATTCAAATTAGGATGAAGCAGTCATGGAATATTAGGTTTGGTCGTACTGGAGAGAAGGGAGTAAATTTCTCACTTTTTGAAGTGCATGAACCATTGTAGGCTGCATCTGTGTCTTCAGGCTGAAAATAAAAGGTATTTCTGGGATAATAAGTGGTAATCTAGTGATTACAAGCAGGAAATAGCTAAAAAATGAATATCTCACTACTAATCGGACCACCCCCTTCTCCTCAACACGTTATCTGACCTTGGCTTCACAGACTCCGTCCTCTCCTGGTTCTCGTCTTATCTCTCCGGTCGTTCTTTCTCAGTCTCTTTTGCAGGCTCCTCCTCCCCCTCCCATCCTCTTACTGTGGGGGTTCCCCAAGGTTCAGTGCTTGGGCCCCTTTCTTTTCTCAATATACACTCACTCCCTTGGTGACCTCATTCGCTCCCACGGCTTCAACTATCATCTCTACGCTGATGACACCCAGATCTACATCTCTGCCCCTGCTCTCTCCCCCTCCCTCCAGGCTTGCATCTCCTCCTGCCTTCAGGACATCTCCATCTGGATGTCTGCCCGCCACCTAAAGCTCAACATGTCGAAGACTGAGCTCCTTGTCTTCCCTCCCAAACCTTGTCCTCTCCCTGACTTTCCCATCTCTGTTGACGGCACTACCATCCTTCCCGTCTCACAAGCCCGCAACCTTGGTGTCATCCTCGACTCCGCTCTCTCATTCACCCCTCACATCCAAGCCGTCACCAAAACCTGCCGGTCTTGGCTCCGCAACATTGCCAAGATCCGCCCTTTCCTCTCCATCCAAACCGCTACCCTGCTAATTCAAGCTCTCATCCTATCCCGTCTGGACTACTGCACTAGCCTTCTCTCTGATCTCCCATCCTCGTGTCTCTCTCCACTTCAATCCATACTTCATGCTGCTGCCCGGATTATCTTTGTCCAGAAACGCTCTGGACATATTACTCCCCTCCTCAAAAACCTCCAGTGGCTACCAATCAATCTGCGCATCAGGCAGAAACTCCTCACCCTGGGCTTCAAGGCTCTCCATCACCTCGCCCCATCCTACCTCACCTCCCTTCTCTCCTTCTACTGCCCAGCCCGCACCCTCCGCTCCTCCACCACTAATCTCCTCACTGTACCTCGCTCTCGCCTGTCCCGCCATCGACCCCCGGCCCACGTCATCCCCCGGGCCTGGAATGCCCTCCCTCTGCCCATCCGCCAAGCTAGCTCTCTTCCTCCCTTCAAGGCCCTGCTGAGAGCTCACCTCCTCCAGGAGGCCTTCCCAGACTGAGCCCCCTCTTTCCTCTCCCCCTCGTCCCCCTCTCCATCCCCCCGTCTTACCTCCTTCCCTTCCCCACAGCACCTGTATATATGTATATATGGTTGTACATATTTATTACTCTATTTATTTATTTATTTATTTATTTTACTTGTACATTTCTATCCTACTTATTTTATTTTGTTGGTATGTTTGGTTTTGTTCTCTGTCTCCCCCTTTTAGACTGTGAGCCCACTGTTGGGTAGGGACTGTCTCTATGTGATGCCAATTTGTACTTCCCAAGCGCTTAGTACAGTGCTCTGCACATAGTAAGCGCTCAATAAATACGATTGATTGATTGATTGATTGATTAATCAATCCAACTTCGTCTATTAGCTCAGTGCGTGTATAGGCTCCTGATGAAGGCTGACAAACCTTATGGACTATAAATTGGATCCAGTAAAAGACCCTGGTATTCCACTATTTCACCACTAATACCCAAATGGCACTTTGAATTTTGCAAGAACTTTTAAAATGTTAATTAATTCTATCTTAGCATACTCTATCAAGTAGAAAAATATTGTCATTTCCACTTGACAGAGAATTAGGACTACTGTTAAGTATTTATTGATTCCTAGAACTGAACCCAAACCTTTAAATTATTATTTTTCCATATTTACCACAAATATCTACAGAGTATTGACAAATGAGGATAACTGATTTCTAATGGAAAAAAAGAGCTGGAAACATTCCTCTTCATGCTGGGGATAGAAAATTGTGAATCATTTCCATGATTTGCAGGGTCCAAGTTAATATCCAGGCTAAAAGGACGCTCTATTTAGAACCAAGTTGAACTGCTGAAATGGGATTGTATAGCACAGATTTTCTTTTACAGCCAAACAATAGCCCCATAGTAGAATGGTTGCATTCTGACACTGCAGTTTTTAAAATAGTCATTACAGCTACTGGGTACCATAAACCCTGCCTTAGATTAGGGTTTATAGGTTTCATTATGAGAGCTCTTTCTGATTCCTGAAAGATTCCAGATTTTCCAAAGAGAAAAATAGAAAAATGAAGGAAGCCAGGATGCCATCTTGGAATTCATGGTGTTGCCTTTGAGACTGAGGCTGCTCGACTTTTCAAGAATTGTCTTATGAATGTTTTCCCTGTGGGCACATCCTGTAGAAAATACTTCAATTAAATTAACCAGTCAATCAACAGTGCTCAATCAATTAATAATAATAATAATAATGATGATGGTATTTGTTAAGTGCTTACTATGTGCAAAGCACTGTTCTAAGCGCTGGGGAGGTTACAAGGGGATCAGGTTGTCCCACGGGGGGCTCACAGTCTTAATCCCCATTTTACAGATGAGGTAACTGAGGCACAGAGAAGTTAAGTGACTTGCCCAAAGTCACACAGCTGACAGTTGGAGGAGCCAGGATTTGAACCCATGACCTCTGACTCCAAAGCCCGTGCTCTTTCCACTGAGCCACACTGCTTCTGTGTACAGAGCACTGTAGTAAGCACTGGGGAGAGTACAATACAGCCAAGTTGGTAGACACATTCCCTGCCTACACGAAGCTTACAGTCTAGAGAGATAGGTTACGGTTTCAGAAATAACTGCAAGTTAAGAACTTGCAGTTGGAAAGCCAATGCATGCCACTCTCCCCTTCCTACCAAGATGAAGCTAACATCTGTATCTACCCTAGCACTTAGTACAGTGCTTGGCCCATAATAAGTGCTTACGAAATATCAATAGTAGTGGTAATAGCAATAATGGCCCTTCCTGGGCATGGAGAGGACTAAACTCCATCCTAGAGGGTTGGGGGGATGCAAAGGAGAGGAACCTTCCTACATTTTGGTCATCCTCTCCAGCAGGTGTAGTTTGACTACAGGGAGAATAACCCTAATAGCCACTGACAGTCAACACTCCCCCCACCTTCCATTATCTGACAGACAATTACTCTCCCCTCCCTTTAAAGCTTTATTAAAGGCACATCTCCAAGAGGCCTTCCCTGACTAAGCCCTCTTTTCTTTTTCTTCTGCTCCCTTCTGCATCTCCCTAACTTGCTGCCTTTATTCATCCCCCTGACAGAATCCTAAAAGCAGAGTAGAGACTAGATGATGGTGCTACTCAGCCTCCTACATGCCATAATGCCTCACCCCCGTCAGCAGTGCGTGGCTCTGGAGACTCTAAGCTCCTCCTGGGTGGGGATAGTATCTGTCAACTCTACTGTATTGTGCTTTCCTGAGTGCTTAGTACACACGGTAAGTGCCCAGTAAATGCCACTGATTGATTGGTTGATGGCCCAAGATAGGAGCAAGTATAGTAATAATAATAATTGTGGTATTTGCTAAGCGCTTACTATGTGCCAAGCACTGTACTAAGCACTGGGGTGGATACAAGCAAATCAGGCTGTCCACAGTCCCTGTCCCATGTGGGGCTCACAGTCTCAGTCCCCACACACTCAATTGAGGACAAGTCACTGAACCAGCAGTCAGACCAGTTCCAGAACTCTCCATCAAGCAATCAATCAGTCATATTTAGTGAGTGTTTACTTTGTGCAGAGCATTGTACTAAGCACTTGGGAGAGTACAAGTGAACTGAGTTGGTAGACATGTTCCCTGCCCACAGGAGCCCGGAAAGCAAACAGGAGCTCTACCCAGATCAGCTTCCTTCATCCTAACAGAGACCATTTCTGACTGCATAGAGATCCAATCCACACTATTGGAGATTATCTCCAGTCATCATCATCATCATCAATCGTATTTATTGAGCGCTTACTATGTGCAGAGCACTGTACTAAGCGCTTGGGAAGTACAAATTGGCAACATATAGAGACAGTCCCTACCTAACAGTGGGCTCACAGTCTAAAAGGGGGAGACAGAGAACAAAACCAAACATGCTAACAAAATAAAATAAATAGAATAGATGTGTACAAATAAAATAAATAGAGTAATAAATATGTACAAACATATATACATATATACAGGTGCTGTGGGGAAGGGAAGGAGGTAAGATGGGGGGGATGGAGAGGGGGACGAGGGGGAGAGGAAGGAAGGGGCTCAGTCTGGCAAGGCCTCCTGGAGGAGGTGAGCTCTCAGCAGGGCCTTGAAGGGAGGAAGAGAGCTAGCTTGGCGGATGGGCAGAGGGCGGGCATTCCAGGCCCAGGGGATGACGTGGGCAGGGGGTCGATGGCGGGACAGGCGAGAGCGAGGTACGGTGAGGAGATCAGCGGTGGAGGAGCGGAGGGTGCGGACTGGGCTGTAGAAGGAGAGAAGGGAGGTGAGGTAGGAGGGGGCGAGGTGATGGAGAGCCTTGAAGCCCAGGGTGAGGAGTTTCTGCCTGATGCGCAGATTGATTGGTAGCCACTGGAGATTTTTGAGGAGGGGAGTGATATGCCCAGAGCGTTTCTGGACAAAGATAATCCGGGCAGCAGCATGAAGTATGGATTGAAGTGGAGAGAGACACGAGGATGGGAGATCAGAAAGAAGGCTGATGCAGTAGTCCAGACGGGATAGGATGAGAGCTTGAATGAGCAGGGTAGCGGTTGGGATGGAGAGGAAAGGGCGGATCTTGGCAATGTTGTGGAGCTGAGACCGGCAGGTTTTGGTCAAGGCTTGGATGTGAGGGGTGAATGAGAGAGTGGAGTCGAGGATGACACCAAGGTTGCGGGCTTGTGAGACGGGAAGGATGGTAGTGCCGTCAACAGAGATGGGAAAGTCAGGGAGAGGGCAAGGTTTGGGAGGGAAGACAAGGAGTTCAGTCTTCGACATGTTGAGCTTTAGGTGGCGGGCAAACATCCAAATGGAGATGTCCTGAAGGCAGGAGGAGATGCGAGCCTGGAGAGAGGGGGAGAGAGCAGGGGCAGAGATGTAGATCTGGGTGTCATCAGCGTAGAGATGATAGTTGAAGCCGTGGGAGCGAATGAGGTCACCAAGGGAGTGAGTGTAGATCGAGAACAGAAGGGGACCAAGCACTGAACCTTGGGGAACCCCCACAGTGAGAGAATGGGAGGGGGAGGAGGAGCCTGCAAAAGAGACTGAGAAAGAACGACCGGAGAGGTAAGAGGAGAACCAGGAGAGGATGGAGTCTGTGAAGCCAAGGTTAGATAGCGTGTTGAGAAGAAGGGGGTGGTCCACAATGTCAAAGGCAGCTGAGAGGTCGAGGAGGATTAGGACAGAGTAGGAGCCGTTGGATTTGGCAAGCAGGAGGTCATTGGTGACCTTTGAGAGGGCAGTTTCTGTGGAATGTAGGGGACGGAAGCCAGACTGGAGGGGGTCGAGGAGAGAGTTGTTGTTGAGGAATTCTAGGCAGCGAGTGTAGACAACTCATTCAAGGAGTTTGGAAAGGAATGGTAGGAGGGATATTGGACGATAACTAGAAGGTGAGGTGGGGTCAAGAGAGGGTTTTTTTAGGATGGGAGAGACATGGGCATGTTTGAAGGCAGAGGGGAAGGAACCAGTGGAGAGTGAGCGGTTGAAGATGGAAGTTAAGGAGGGGAGAAGGGATGGAGCGAGAGATTTCATGAGATGAGAGGGAATGGGGTCAGAAGCACAGGTGGCCGGAGTAGCACTTGAGAGGAGGGAGGAGAGCTCCTCTGAGGACACTGCTGGGAAGGATGGGAGAGTAGCAGAGAGTGTTGAGAGCCAGGGGGATGGAGAAAGGGGGGAAGAAACTTTGGGGAGGTCGGACCTGATGGATTTAATTTTGTTAATGAAGTAGGAGGCCAGATCGTTGGGGGTGAGGGAAGGAGGAGGGGGAGGAACCGGGGGCCTGAGAAGGGAGTTGAGTGTACAGAAGAGCTGGCGGGGGTGATGGGCATGGGTGTCAATAAGGGAGGAGAAATAGTTTTGTCTGGCAGAGGAGAGGGCTGAGTAAAGGCAGGAAAGGATAAACTTGAAGTGAACGAGGTTGGCATGGCGTTTAGACTTTCGCCAGCAGCGTTCGGCAGCTCGAGCATAAGAGCGAAGGAGGCGGACAGTGGCAGTGATCCAGGGCTGTGGGTTAGTGGTGCGAGAGCGGCGAAGGGAAAGGGGAGCGAGTGAGTCTAGCTGAGTAGAAAGTGTAGAGTTGAGAGCAGTAATCTGATCATCAAGACTGGGTAGAGAGGAGAGGGCGGCGAGGTGGGGTGTGAGGCACTCCGAAAGATGGGTGGAGTCCAGAGAGCAGAGATCTCTGTGAGGGAAACCTATGGAAACCCTCTCCATCCATTCTGAGATCGACTCTCTGGCACTGGAGACTGTCTCCAATGGGAAGAAATGGGTCTTCTGTGGAAGAAGAGCTTGCCTTCTTATCCCCCCTCCACTCTCCTGGAGATTCTAAGAACTGCATGACAACTTTTATCTTCTGCTACCTTCATCCATGGCCAAACTGAGAATTCGGACCAGTGGTTAGGTTTACACCAGGCTATCACCTGACCTGTAAATAATTGGTTTAACCATTTTTTGGACTGTTGATGAATTAAGTTGATTGGCTTTATTGATGGTTGTTTGATTTTTAACAATTTGGTTAGTCAAGGCCTCTGTACTAAGACACAGAACTCTGAATTTAATTTTTACTTGGGTCATTTATATTCCTGGCGGGGGGGGGGGGGGGGGTGTTAATCACCATGATCAATAACAACAGTATTTATTGAGAAGTAGCAGAGAAGCAGTGTGGCTTAGTGGAAAGAGACCGGGCTTGGAAGTCAGAGGTCATGGATTCTAATCCCAGCTCTGCCACTTATCAGCTGTGTGACTTTGGGCAAGTCACTTGACTTCTCTGTGCCTCAGTTACCTCATGTGTAAAATGGGGATTAAGACTGTGAGCCCCACGTGGGACAACCTGATTACCGTGTATCTACCCCAGCACTTAGAACAGTGCTTGGCACATAGTAAGCACTTAACAAATACCATCATCATTATTATTATTGAGCCCCTACTGTGTAGCAACCAAGAAATGATACAAAAAAGAGCAAAATCATTGCCATTCTAAGATACCCACAAAAGAGCTTACTTCATCCTTAGTTTTCCATTTTTGTCCCCTAAATAAACATATAAGATCAGCTTTAGAGTTTTCTGTTCATTAATGAATCAATGTTTTGGTCTGGTCTTAAACACAGGAACGATCCAGAGAAACTGGATGCCTTCATCATGGACAAAGCACTCCTGGATTATGAGGTGTCAATAGATGCTGACTGCAAACTTCTAACTGTGGGGAAACCATTTGCCATTGAAGGTATTAATCCACTGCTTTTGATTCCCTTTTATTCAGGATGTGCTCAATTTGCCAACCTTGCAAGTTGCAAATGCTGACATCAGATGTAAAGGGATATTTGTCATTTGTTGTTTTCATTTTCGGCTTTTAAACCACTTAGATATTAAGTGCTGGAATTGGGGATCTTTGCAGTCTGATGATAAATCACCACTCAGAGAAGGACCAGCAATCCACAGAAAATCGACCCCAGGAAATGTGTGAATTTGGGGTGTGGAAATCATCATTCTGGGATTTGTATAGATGATTTGTATAGGTCATGCGGAGCTACTTTGCTGTCAGCCCCCACCTCTGTTTTCCCCCCACCCATATACATTTCAGAAATGCTGGGTTCCCCACTCCATTGTCACCTGTTGACAGGGGATCTCTACACCTACACTGACAACTTGGCTAAGAACCAGCTTTAGCTACTTGACTTTTATTTTCTAGTGGTAGTAGTACTAGCAGCAGTAGTCATAATAGTAATAGTATTTATAATGTGCCTACCATGTGCTAAGCACTGTACCAGCATTGGGATGAGCTATCAGCACAGACCCTGCCTCCCAAAGGGTTCACCAATCTTAGAATAAGGAGGAGGAAAGGGCTGGTGACAGACACATAAGGAAAAACGAAAAAGTAAGAATATAAAAGACAAAGATGGTAAATATGAAAGGAACAGCAGGATTTCAGACTCATGGCTCAGACCAGCAGATCCAGAAGGCACAGCTGCGGTTACGGTGGTGACCTTCTCAAGGTTCTAAAAGTTTTTTCATTCAATTATTTTAATATGGGGTACTCAAAGGCTACTGCTTCAAGCCTTTTGGACTGGGAAATTAAGGCAATCTGAGATTTGGACTTCATATTATTACATTATTGTTTTAAAAGAGGCAGGGTCTTTGGAAGTAAATGGACCCTCAAAACAAATGAATGCTTCCAGATAGTAAGTACAAATCACCACTTGCATTTCTCTGCAAGGGGAATAGCTACTTTTCTGCTACCACTTAGATCCTCATTTGTATCTCATGGATGACTTGGATTCATGAAATCTGAGTCAATGAGAAAATTTATCAGGATGATAGTAATTATAATAATGATAATAATCATAGTTCAAAGGTTACCTCTGTTTTACAAGACATGTTGAAAAACAGAGCAAGTATTTTCTTCAAAGTCCCTGGAAATTCCAAATCTGGTCATCTTGCTTTCCTTCCCTGACTGCCTGGATGGATTCTGAGAATGACTGCAGTCAGTCACCCAACCTGATTTATCTGACGAATGCTTGGCTTGATCTGAAATAACTGAGTTGCTCTATCCTGACCTCCCCCCCCCACATCTCTTCCAATTCCAATCTGTTAACAGGAAAATTAAGTCAGCTCAATTTGCCTGCTTTGGGTCCCACATCTCTAGAGCACATTAACAGATTTTTGACTCCAGGCTTTGTTTTTGTGATGAATGGTAAATGGCAACCATTGAAACTGTTCCTTCTAAGAGCGGTCAACCTCCTCTCTAAATTCAAAAGGCAGAGTGGTCTTTTCCAGAGCCAGCAAGTCCAGCAAATGAGACAGAGCGAGTCCGGTATCAACCAAAATGCCGGTTGCAGTAATAGATGGAAGACTCAGCCTATGATGTTTAAGGCAGCAGATATACTCCTTCCCTTTTCTTGTGGCTCAACAATTGATACAAAAAATTCAGTGGCGTCTGGGAATGTGAAGAACCATTAAATATAATTCCGGCCTAGAAACACTGGTTCATTAGTAACAGCTAAAATGAATCAAACTTACTGTTTGAGAATGATGTGCTTCTCCAATCCACCTCAAATCTGACTGTTGGCTTTCAGTTGGGAAAATCCTTGCTCTAGGGTGGGCCTCTAGACCATAATAAGGTAATAAAAGCACGGACTCTGACTCTCTTCACCCTGTTGCCAGATGCCACAGAGGCCATAATTAACTTCCTACTGACTTCCTGTTTACATTCTTCTCTGTGTTTAAGAAACTTTGTGTTGAGCGATATGTTGCTTTTAAGAGGAGGCATCTCATAAATGTCAAAAGGTGGAGTATTGTGATCTCATAGAATAAAGCACTGCTGCTCACCACTACATCAAAGTGAAGCTCTGTGTTTTTTAATAGAGTGGCTGTTATTATCACTATTGGGTCATTGCCACAATGTAATCCTGTGGTCTGGAACAATTAGATACAGTCTGCCACCAGGGGCCTGATTCTGAATTAGACAAAAAAGACTGAAGCATGTGAGAAGAAAGGCAGAATATTCGTATGAGAGAAGTGATGATCTGGCTGGAGGTCACTTCGTTTCCTAGTAACATTTTGGCAATTGGATGGATTTTTTTTTTAACTGTCGTCAAGACTTATGTAGATGAATGTGTGTAATGTTTATACTGCACAGCTCTATGTGCATTCATGTGATGAAAGTTGCTCGGATTGTTCCCTCTACATCTCATATCCTTTTTGAAACTCTTGACGAGATAAAGAAAACGGGTTTCATTGGACAGTAATGTGTTGCACCCCAATAGCTAGTAGAGTTTCCATTGAGAGATTTCAAATGACTTTCTGAATATTATGCCCTGAGCCAGATTCTCCCCAATCTCCATGTCCTTTACAGTTAAAGTTTAATAAGGGGTACTTTAGTGTTGGAAAGAGCAAATGAACCTTAGTCTCTTCAGAGGGTTTACATGAGGAAGAATGTATTTCCCTGACTTCCACCCCCACCCATGATTTTGCGCAATCCTTCCACGAAGGAGCCCAATCACTTAGGCCATTTGAGGATATGACTGGGGATGGATTGGGGCCAGAGATGACAATATAACAATAATAATAATGGCATTTATTAAGCTCTTACTATGTGCAAAGCACTGTTATAAGTGCTGGGGAGGTTACAAGGTGATCAGGTTGTCCCACAGGGGGCTCACAGTCTTAATCCCCATTTTACAGATGAGGTAACTGAGGGCCAGAGAAGTTAAGTGACTTGCCCAAAGTCACACAGCTGACAATTGGCGGCACCGGAATTTGATCCCATGACCTCTGACTCCAAAGCCCGGGCTCTTTCCACTGAGCCACGCTGCTTCTCTAATATCTGTCCTGGCTATTTTCTTGGGCCTACCTCAGCTGTCACAGGCTCCCTCCGTGTTGGATTTGTAAGCAGCACCAAAAGCTGCAGGAAGAGCCTCTGTTAACCAGTGGTTTCACACAGTGGCTGCAAACCTAGTTCAAGCAGAGAATCTAGGAGGGTGGGCAGAGCATGGCTTTTCTCTCCTTCACAGTTCCTGAGGAAACATTGTCACACACCCTAGCCTGAAGGAGAAATCAAGGTGAGTGGGCTTCTTTAAGTCCTGAATTTATTATTCTGTAATTTGGGCACTGGGGAGAATAGGGAGACTATATAATATATATGCATTTACATTTGTTTCAAAGGCATATATATATATATCTCAGTGACATTGCCTCCAACGTCTCCTAAATCTAGCGGTCTGAAGCACTGCACTGACTACATATCACACAGTGCATGAAGAGGGACACCGTGAGGCAAGATGTCCTCTCACTTATTGTCAGGAGGATATGAAACCATTCTGCTACCTTATAACAGAAATAAAACCATCTCAGTATCTTTCAATTGCCTGTGGATACGCCATCAGAGTTTCCTATTTCTCTAATTGAAATGACATGCAAGTCATCCCACTTCCTTTTCTCTCTCATGTCAAGCACTGGAAATATGCAATTGTTGATTAGAGATGGGAAAATGTGCCTGTTCTTGTACTGTGTCTAACTAGTCCCAGTGGCTCCCAGTTTTGCCTGCAACTTCCTCAAATATGCAGAGAAGGGAGATCAAAGATGTTGAGTTTCTAAAAGCAGGGTTTGGGAGGATGTAGGAAGCCTTGGGTGAAATTGAATTTGATACACCAGTGGAACAAAAGACTCACAGTGGACTTGAAAAAACAGAGTGAGACATAAATTAATGCACGTCCAAAAGTAATGCATTGCATCTAGTTAGCAATAGATGTCCTGGGAGGAAAGAGAATAATGGGGTTGAGTAATAATAATATATCACTTTTCATCCAAGGAACTCAAACTGCCTTTAGGAAACATGAGTTCATTCTTACAGTGCCCACAGGAGTTCTATAAGATTATGTGTCAGTAAACTGAAGCCAAGTGGTTATATAACAAGGTCACAGAATTGGCCCTGGGTATCTTGGAATCTCTCTTAAACCCATGGTTTACCCACCCTAAGTTTTAAAAAAGTATTCATTTTTCAAAATCTGCTTGAAATCCTGGTTTCCAAAGTACACTTTGAGTCCATTTCTTCTAAGCCTCTATGGCAAATCTACTATGAGCAGTCCAAAAGCTGGAGGTGATTTTTTTTTTCTTTTCACAACCTCTTTGTTAACCCAAATCATACAACCAGACATGCTTTAGAAACTTGAATTTTGCAACCAGGGTTCAGATGTCAGTTTTAGATTATGGAGCCACATCTCCACAGCTCCTAATCAAAATATGATTTCAGCAGTCTTAGCACAAAGGAGGTAATTTGTCTATAAGGGAATGATCTATATTCTATTCTAAAAATTGTTCTCTTGGGTTCTTAAATTGTGTCCAGTTTCCAAGAAGCTTAATGCCTCCATCTTCAGGGTTGAAGGATTCTTCTCTGTTTCATCTATCACCAACACAATGGCCAATGAGACCCCAGTGGCAGATATTTATTATTAATGATAAGGAAAGAAATGAATCAAGATGTCAGGTTGAGACTGTAACTAGAAAAAATTGTCTTCTGATCTGTGAATACAGCAAAATCTGAAATGCAGATGATTGAAAGAGGAAAAAATTATCCCATCCCGATTGTTGTTTTTCATCTTTTCTGACTAAACAGGTCCGATTCTTCCCCGTATATTTCCTCCGCCATGTGCCCAGCTTCCACTTCAGTTGGAATTGTGTGGCAGGAGCATCACGGCCTGAGTGCTGTTTCATCATTCAGAATGGGCATAACAATGCCCCAAATTGGGAATATTAGATTAGAAAGGAAAGTGGTCTATTTTCTACAGGTGAATGGCAATTTAGATAAAATGGTGTGGAGTGATTGAATATTCATCACTTTCAAAGTTACAATTTCTCTGAATATCAATCAGTATATGAAATGCATCTTTTCAACTAGCACAATGACAATGCATTTCCAGTGCTTCCAAAGCTTCCTTTTGCAACTACAGTACATACCCTCCTCAAAAAGGCTCATCTGAAAAGAGCCACTGTTGTGGTTCAAAGTGAGATTAGAGTCAATTCGTAAAGGGTGTGACAGCAGAGTGGGGGCTGACCCTCTGACTCCCCCTAGTACCAATGCACAATTTAGACACCTCTCTGTCTTTCATCCTCATAAACACACTTCTCACAGTTGACCAACGTAGTATCCCATAGTGCCTGGGGACTTAAGCCTTAGGGCTTAAAAATCCTTCTCAGCATCTTTGAGTGATTTCTAAATGGTCACTCACTAAGTCAGTGACTAAGTCACTTATTTCCTCAGCAATCCATTGTTAAGTCATGAAGAAGATAAGTGGGAGCCAAGGCCCTCAGGAAGCTGAAGAATCATTTTTCCAAATGATTTATTTTATCTGCATCTTTGATTGAACACACGTCCCTTCCCAACTTTCATATTTCTTTAAAAAGAACACGATCTAATGTTGATTCCTATGACCTTGGACACAAATAATAAGAGGTAAAGAACTCTATATAAACTGTTTTAAAAGTGTGAGTTATATTAAGATGATGCAGCTTCTGAAAATATTTTAAATGTTTCAGTAAAACTTCCCATTTCTGTACCACAGAATTCATGAAAAGAAAGCTTTACTTGGTAACAAAGAGCAGAGTCCATTCAAAACTCTCTCTCTGGCAAAGTAATTCACAACATAGTTTTTGTAGAGAAAATCAGCAAACTTGACTCAGCCGTAATTAGTAGCAGGAAAGAATAGAGCAGCAAGTGTAAGAGGTCCTGGGAGATTGCTGAGAGTATGGTCACCTCAGGTTGTAAGAAGTCCTGGTCCTTTAAAGGATAGGAGGGCACTTTGCACTGATCCAGTGGAATTTATTAAGTTCCTATTGGGCACAGCACACTTTACAGAGCACTTGGGAAAGTGCCCCAGAAGCAGAAGACACATTCTCTGCCCACAAAGAGCTTACAATCGAATGGGGGAGCTTTCAATCTATCCACTCCATCTCAACCAAGTTACCCCTGACAAATGGCATACGACTCAATGACATCATATATAAGAACCACTTGGAGCTCTCTGGGGAAAAGGGACTCTAAAAAAATTCATAGTTTTCTTTTACTGATCCTGAATCAAATGTATCTGTGGCAATAGCTCAGGAACAACCAAAAAATGTCATTTTACATTGTATTTTCTCTTAGGCTATGGCATTGGCCTTCCTCCAAACTCTCTACTGACCTCAAATATATCTGAGCTGATCAGTCAATACAAGTCACATGGTTTTATGGATGTGCTGCATGACAAGTGGTACAAAGTGGTGCCCTGTGGCAAGAGAAGTTTTGCTGTCACTGAGGTAAGAAATGTATTAGTCGGTGGTGTAGCTGCCCAAATTTTTCTGGTTTGGTTTCAGAATTACATGCCGGGACTACTAAGAGTCAAACAGAGGACTAGCAGGAACTGCAGAAGGAGGAACATCATTACCTCATAATGTGCAGTCCTAACAGGGACATTTGTTGAGCTTCCACACTGTGAATTTCTCCACCCCTCTTATGGAAGAGGATCCCTGTGATAGGCTGCAATGAGAAATTCCTACTGAGTCAGAGACTTAAACCTGGAAAGGCATCAGAGTTTGGATAGATCAGTTTTGAATGTTTGTGGACCACAGGCTACTCAAAGAGTGAAGGATAAGTGAAGGGAAGCTCATTCTATATATGAAACCAAAGCTTCAAGATGAGTGGGTCTGCATTTGCCACTATCTCTGAAGAGGAATGACCTTTTCTTTGCCTATCACAAGATTAAGAATCATAGTCTGGTATTAGCCCTCTCCCCATTGAGGTCTAAGAAGCTAGTTTCCTCTCTTCTGTCCTTCTCAGAGAAAATAGTGAGTTTAGCAAGGAAGCCACGAATTGGGTGTGAACAGTGAAATGAAAAATCTGTCCCTTCACAGCTGTTCCCAGTTGTGAAGCAGGCAACGTAGAGGGTCTGACAGCACTTTAAAATGTGTGTGTTATTGAGCCCGGTTCTCTTCTGATCCCTTCCACCTTTCCCCTGCCAGGTAGTGGGGCAGATGGGCAGTTGAAATGCCTCAGGGGAGGCCCTCCAATGTTATTCATGGGGGGAAGGGAATAATGACTTTGGTGTTGCACTCAATCAGGATATTTGTTCACTCGGTTGCTTTGTTAGAGCATTTCATGGCTCACATGTGGGGGTGGGTGCTCCTTGGGGAGCATGTTGCTGCCATGATTATGCAGCAGAACTTCCTGGCTGTCTGGCACCCCACAACCTGAATCAGCACTTTGAGAACATTTGTTCTGGTTGCTGCACAGTTAGCTGTGTGGCTGCAGGGGCAAGTAGGCATGAACCCATCTCCACCTTAGAGAATTGGGGAGGCATTATGGAAAATGTGGTTTTCCTCATCTGTCCCAGGAAGATACAATGCTTATACCCTTCCAACTTTCCAGGGGAAAATTAGGCTCTTGAGATATACATCTAATTCCCAAGAAGCCATGGGTGTTTGGCCTTATCTTCTTTGGTCCTCTACATCACTTGTCTGACAAAAGCAGGGAAGTGGTTTCACTGTCAACATAAAGAGTCTAGAGACGTTGGCCTGGATCATAAAGGAAGAGAATGTCAAGTGAGTCCTCTTTCTCTGGTTTCTTAAAGAACCAAGAGCAGTTGCAAGGAATTCTGGGCCGGATGTTAGGGCCTAAAACTAACAGAACCTGTGAAGTGCATCAGGGCATATTCATGGCAGGGAGTCAGATGTCAACCAAAGACAAACTGGAAAGAAGTGAGTTTACATAAGGGATAGATTTTTAAACTATCCTGAAGCATATGAAACCTGCCAGGATTCTGAAGCCACTGAAAATGTCACTTTTACCCCGAACTTCAAGGATCCGGAGACTTACTCTCAGACTCTTTTTGTAAAAGAAAAATAGCACCTTGGCAATCTCTGCCTTTCCATCCCCAATTTCCTTGCTCATCAAACTGGAGATCTTCTGCTCTCTGCAGTACTGCCTTGTTCTTACCTATCTCTGCTCTGCACAGAGTAAGCAGTCAATAAATACATGTGGTCTAGTCAATTCTTTAGTCATATGCTCTCTCAATTCTTCCTCAATGCTTAGCATCCATTTGTTCTTTCATCTCAGTCACCAGAATCCTATTTCATTGATGTTGGGCTTCATGGTAGGCATGAACCTCCAAACTCTGTCTACTTATAAGTTAGGTAAAGGTCCTTGAATCATTGCAACTCATTCCTGGTTAGGTCACCAGGGAAGTTATGAATTTATATGATGCTGATTGTCAAAGGGAAGAATAATCCAGTCCTACCAGGATCAGGAAAGACTCAGCTGGAAAGGAATCCAATGAGAGACCCAGAAACCTAAATATGAATGCTGAGAATTGGAAGGAGGGATAACATCAAAGCTAAGAACTGATAAAGTTGTAAAAGAGAAATAAAATGAACAGTAACTGAAGGAGCCAGAGATCATAGAGATTAAAGCCAAGACTGGAGAGGACAATTTGACAAGAGTGGGTGACTAGAAGGTCTGATAAAACAGCAGGGGGAGATTTCAAAGTAAAGGAAGGATCTGAATTAAAATCTCTTAGGGTCTTGTAAATGTTCTACTGGGGTGCCAGAACCTTCAAATGAAGTAGGGTTTGCAGACATGAAATTCAGCCAGAGACATAGCTGCATTAATCTGTGAGGGACTGTGCAGCCAAGATCTTAGAAAGTGAGGGGGGTGGGGAAAATAAAGAATGAGTTGCTTTTGAAATAAAGGTAGCTGAATGTAAACATCTTTGTCTTTACATGTGTGCTTCTAAACCTTTATAAGCAGTAGGCTTATAAACAAAAGCCTAAGGAAAAAAAATGCTTTATTTTTTTCATGCAAGTCATAGAAGCAAACAGGGATTTCTTCCAAAATTCTCCCCAAGCTTGTACCACAAAGTATGTGGATGCAGCTTTACTTCAAAATAAGTTACCCCTAATGACCGGTATCCAGTAGGTAGGTCACCAGTCTGTTGAGGACTCTGTCAACTCTCCTCCAGTGTGCATGAAGGGATCACTAGAACAGCTACTCCCTTGGCATACGTGGGGAAAGTGATAACTCATTAGTACAATGCTCATCATCAATTTCTCTTATGCATCACATTCAACTGAGATTTTTTGGCTCCATTGCCTTACTGGCACCTCTTACCTAATTGCAGCACTATATCTTCCTGCAAGTTCCCTCTAGGTCTTTTGTTCTCCTGGGGGAAAAAAAGCCTTTGATAGTTTTGCTAGAAAGTGAAAACTTTTCAGAATTCAGTATCATAGAAGCCCAAGGATTTTGGTGCTTCAGCAGATGAGTGAGTGAAATCTCCACTCCTGTGAGAAGGAGCTAGGCAAGATGGGTTGCTTCATGAAGGGGCAATTTCACTGTATTTTTATTGCTTGAAATGTTGATTTTTTTCTCCCCTTCTCCCCCTGCCACCCAGTTTTGTCTGCTGAGTATGTAATACTTGATCCAGCTGTGCAAATTTTGATTGATGTCCCTTCTGCCTCCTGGCAACATGCTGAACTGATTGCAGGGTTCGTGGGAAGATGAGCTTAATTCGAGTCCTTCAGGACTCTCTCTACTTGAATTTCCAGACCATTTAGCAAACATTGGATCCGGTTGTGCAGCCCATCCTCCAGCAAGGCTACCAACAGAGCCTAAGGGTAGACTGAGTGGTAAGGAAGCCCAGCATTTTGAAATAATTTTAAAAAAATTAAAACAGCTTTCCCTCATTATTAATAAGTTGCACTGTGAGAAATTGGATGGTTTGGAATGAAATATCCTACATCTCCACTAAGTTCAGCGAAATAAACTTTTGTAAATTCCTGAAGTAATCTTAAGCTTCCCTTCCATTCTGGCAAGAGAAAATGTGTAATCGTTTAGAAAAAAAAATCAGCACAAGTCTGGAAGAAAGAGAAACATGGCATGTAAACTGCTCAGCAAACACAGGCATAGCTCTTAAAATGCTCAAAAATGATTTGGATTCTCACTGTCACCTACAGTTTATTGCTTTGGGAGCCCTGCAATCCCAACACAGGTACCTTTGTGCATAAATCATGCACACTGATACATCAATCAGCATTAGCCCCTAATTATGTAATTGAAGAGGAAATGGGGAGAAGATTTGGTGAAAGGGTGTAGTAGACTGGTGATGGTGTCTATGATGTTGCTGATTACAGCCCTTTTACAAGGGCAATAAATTACTGCCCTGTACAGGCCATAAATAAATTGCTTGCTTATTCATATTAATGTTTGTTTCCCCATCTAGACTGTAAGCTGGTTGTGGGCAGGGAACGTGTCTGCTAATTCTGTTGTATTGTGCTCTGCCCATAGTAGTGCTCAATAAATACCATTGATTGGTACAGTAATTACATTCAGTAATTGGACATTCAGAGGGACTTTCTGGGGTACATAAGAAATGGGTGTAGTCAGAAGAACTTAGATACAGTTTAGGGAGAGAACAGGGGAAGGTCTGGCCCAGAGACCCACCAGCTCACCAACAAGGTCTTGGTATCTCAAGTGTGACGTGATCTGAGCCTGCCTAGGAGACTTCTGTGGGAAGGTGCCAGCCTATCCCGGATATTAAATTATAAGCTACTATAGAGAATCTGTATTTGAAGGGAAAATGTTGAGTGGTCTCTCTCTTTAACAGGTTGTTGGAAATAGTTCTGTCCAAAATTTAGCTCCGCTTTATTCTCTTTAAGGGGTCTCTCCATTGGGTCAGACCAGCATTTCTCAAACTGGGGCCAGGGTCCCCTGAGAGTTCCTGTCAGGGAGCAGAAACTGGAGTCACTGAGCTTGGAACAGCTAGCTGTTTGTTAGATGGCAGGATTAGACTGTGTACACAGGCTCTCTCACATAGCACTGTCTTTCCAACCATTAGGATATTCTATGATGTCAAGAGGGAGAAACGACCTGTGTGCCAGTGGCCGCCAACCCCACTTTCCCAGGAGGTGCTCCTCAGTTGGGATGGGGGGAAAAAAAAGACCAAATATTTCTCAGTCCTCTGGACATTTGCTTGAATGTGTGGTGGTGTATTTGATTTTGTGGGGTGTTGTAGGATGAAAGAATTTGAGGAGTATTGGCATAGAGGGTTCCTGCCAAAGAAAACCAAGATGGACTTTTCTTCAGCCAGGGCCGTAGTTATTGTTTCTAATCTCCTGAGGTTGCCAGAACACAATGTAAACTCTGGGTCCCCATTTTCTGGGAAAACTGAGCTGTGAAAAGTTTATGGAGAAAGTTGAGATGGCTAACCCAGATTTTATTCAGCTAAAATGCTGCAGTAAATCTAAACCAATGATTTTTCTCCTCTTCAGAGGCAATTCAACATTAGTATGGTCATAGATATCTTGTGAATGTGATTACACCTGGTGGGTTCTAATGTGACCTGAATGGCATCTATAGCAGAGATACTCTTGTCCCAGTTTTTTTTTTAGTCTCATACTCATTTACAGCAGAAGGAGTCCAGCAAAATATAACTGCAAGTGCTTACGTCAGTCCGTTTTAGATCCAGCTTATCTTAATACCACATTTAAAACCTAAAGGAAAATGTTCTTGGAGAAATGCCAATTTTTAATGCAGCCTATCCCATTCTTGATAACCTAGACATTTCTTGCCCTCCTGTTCCTTTCGGATTTTCAAATGCCATTGTCTGCAGGCAACCTGGTTGAAATGACCAAGAGGCAATGAGAATTAATCCCTGAACATTATTTCAAAATGGAAAAGCCTTGTATGTCAGAAGCTACCTTGACAGATGAGTGCTTTCCTCGGACTATTCTAAGTAGCTGGTTATGCTTTACATTTATGTCGGGCGTGGGGTCAGCTGTAATGTGGTCATGTACTTCTTTAAGAAATCTTTGGAGAAACAAAGGAATATTTGTGCCAAGCCATGAGGAAGCACAGGAAACCCAGAGGGAGGCCGATCATTGCCTGAATAGACTCTGCTACCAATATGTAACTAATTCTCTAGGTAAAATAGAATCTTAGAACTGAAAGCGTCTCTGAGAAATCCCCTATTTCACCATATTTCCCTTCTCAAACCAGCCTCTATTCTAAATCATCCCGGATAGAGGACAAACTATCTGATCTTTCAAGACCTCCAGAGAAAGTGATTTCATCACTTCCCCTGGGAACTCATTCCATGTTTAACAACCCTAGCTGTCAGGAATGTTTTCTCTTCTATCAAAACCAAATACCCCATCCTGCAGTTCTAAGATTGCTAACCCGGTATATAGCCTTCCCACCTTCCACTCTAACATCATAACTCCTTTGGACATTCTGGCTAAAGGCAGCAAAATTGTCATCACCTTAAGTGGGATGAGGGGAAAAGAGAGGGGAGAGACATAAGGAGGGGAATAAAGGGAAACTGGAGAGGAAGAAACTGAGAAAGGAGTAGGTGGAATATGGGGGAAGAAAGGCAAGGAGGAGGGGAAGGGAGGCAGGTGGAGGGGAGGAGATGAGACTGTGACTCCCAGCCCTAAACAAGCCAGTTGAGTGGGGGCCAGGGTGTTTGCTGCTCAAGTGGCAGTAGCAGAGCATGGTGCTCTACACCATGTAGAGTCTGGACTCTAGTACTACAAAAGCACTTCTTCTAAATGGTCCTCTTGGAGCCAGACTTGGAGAGTTAACAAGCAGCTCCTAAACCTGGACCCCAGAAGGTTTCTACCTCTCCGCTTCCCTTTTTAATGGTATTTGTTAAGGGCTTACAATTTGTCACTGTTCTAAGCACAGGGGTAGGTACAGGTTAATCAGGTAAGACATAGTAGGGGGCTCACAGTCTAAGTAGGAGGGAGACAGGTATTTAATCCCCATTTTGCAGTTGAGGAACCTGAGGCACAGTGAAGTGACTTGCCCAAGGTCACAGAGCAAGCAGTTAGCAGAGTCAGGTTTTAGAGCTCAGGTCCTCTGACCCCAGGCCCATGCTCTTTCCACTAGGATGCGCTGCTTCCCTTCTACCTCACCCATCTGTGCCCCTGCTCTTCCTTCTTCCCTCTTCTCTCCTACCATTTCTTAGGTCTTCCACCCCCTGTATAACAGAGGGAGAGGCATGCTTTTCTGTGCTTACAATGTTGGGTCCTCCCTATGTCACCCCTCCTTCTCCAGGGGAGAGCCACACACATCTCATGTCATTTTGCTTAAAGGCCAGCATCCTTGGTAAGTTAGATAAAGTTTGTCTCTCACCACTGACCTCTTGCCCACATCCTGCCTCTGGCCTGGAACATCCTCCCTCTTAATATCCGACAATTACTCTCCCCACCTTCAAAGTCTTATTAAAAGCACATCTCCTCCAAAAGGCCTTCCCCGATTAAGCCCTCATTTCCTCTTTTCCCACTTCCTTCTACACTGCCCTGATTTGCTCCCTTTATTCACCCCCTCTCAAACCCACAGCACTTATATTCATATCCGTAATTTATTACTATTAATGTCCGTCTCCCCCTCTAGAGTGTGAGTTTGTTGTGGGCAGGGAACATGTCTACCAACTCTGTTGTACTCTCCCAAGCACTTAATTCAGTGGTCTGCACACACTCAATAAATATGATTGATTGATTTAGGTTTTCTCCAGCACAAATGAGCTCTTAAATATCTAAAGTAGGTGGAGGGAGAGACCCATACTTTTCCAGGCTGTCTTTCTGGAATCAGGATATGCTGGCAGGGGAAAAAAGGAAGAGGCAGTGTATATATCTCTAAGCTGAGTGAATTGAGAGAAATTTTCAGAAACACAAAGACAATACTTTGTTTAAAAATAAGTGGATGGTCTTTTCCTATTAAGGCCATTCCGTAGACATTTCTGGAACCCCTTAAGGGCTTAATGATGGTGGCGAGATCCTAAACATTCCCAGTAACTTTCAAATTCAGGATTAAAGTAGCCATTCTTTAGCCCCACAGTCATATTTGACACCCAATCCCACTGTTTTAATATTCAAATTTAGGTATTCATTACTATTCCCTGGACAGACAGATCTACAAATAAAAATGCTACTTTAAATCTAAACTAAGGTTGCCGTGTCTGCCTTCCATAAAAAGGGATACCAGAGATACCATTAGATACCATTAGAAAGCAAACAGAGCCCCCTCACACAGAGTGCTGAAAAAATCAGTATCTCTGCCATTACTGAGTCAAGACCCTGGAAAGTGGAGAATCAGCCAGAAGTTCCTCTCTTTCCAACTGCGGCTTCTAAGTAGATAACAAAAATAATAATAATAATGGCATTTATTAAGCACTTACTATGTGCAAAGCACTGTTCTATGTGCTGGAGAGGTTACAAGGTGATCAGGTTGTCCCACTAGGGGCTCACAGTCTTAATCCCCATTTTGCAGATGAGGTAACTGAGGCACAGAGAAGTTGTGACTTGCCCAACTTGCCCAAAGTCACACAGCTGACAATTGGTGGAGTTGGAATTTGAACCCATGACCTCGGACTTCAAAGCCCATGCTCTTTCCACTGAGCCACGTAGATCCTTGGAGTCTCCTGACTCTGCCATCTGCTGGCACCTCAGCAGCTGCAAACCATCAACGCTACTCACTCCCCTGCCCACTCAGGGTGGCTGTCCCCAAAAAGGTGCCTTAGGGATCCAGAAAATGGCAAGGATACTTCATGTCCCAGGAAGCATTACAGATTTCCCAGGACAGCCTTTTCCAAAATGAACAATCCTAGTAAAACCGAGACAGGGCAACCCTACTCTGAACCCCACCCTGATCTTTGGCTATTATTGTCATCCTGAGCTAGTTTACAGAAACGTTTCAGAGGAAGAAAGCTGTGACTTTAAATGTGTGAACAGTGCCATCTAATGGCTATGATGTGATATACGCCACTAATCTGAATATACTCTGCGCTCCTAATAATAATAATAATAATGTTATTTATTAAGCACTTACTATGTACAAAGCACTGTTCTAAGCGCTGGAGAGGTTACAAGGTGATCAGGTAGTCCCGGGGTGGCTCTCAGTCTTAATCCCCATTTTACAGATGAGGGAACTGAGGCCCAGAGAAGTTAAGTGACTTGCCCAAAGTCACACAGCTGACAATTGGCAGAGCCGGGATTTGAAACAATGACCTCTGACTCCAAAGCCCATGCTCTTTCCACTGAGCCACGCTGCTTCTCTCCTAAAACACTGGTTCAATTCTGTATACGCCCCCTGAACGTTTCTCGCTGTCCCTGCATATTTCCATGGGCTTATACCCCACGAAAGAGGGGAATTTGGTATAGTTTGGCATATAATTTGGTACAGTTTTATTTGCACATTCTCTCCCTCTCAGTATGTAGAGGGAGAGAAAGCATGCACAAGAGAAAGTGTGGCTCCGTGGAAAGAGCCCGGGATTTGGAGTCAGAGATAATGGGTTCAAATCCCGACTCCGCCAATTGTCAGCTGTGTGACTTTGGGCAGGTTGGGCAAGTCACTTAACTTCTCTGTGCCTCAGTTGCCTCATCTGTAAAATGGGGACTAAGACTGTGAGCCCCCCTGTGGGACAACCTGATCACCTTTTAACCTCCCCAGCACTTAGAACAGTGCTTTGCACATAGTAAGTGCTTAATAAATGTCATTATTATTATTATTAAAGTGCAAGCTGGAGAGAGAGCTAGATGCCCTTTGAAAATGATGATTCTGTTGGTGAAATGTTATCTGTGTGCAAGTGAGGTTAATAAAATCGATGGATTACCTGCCATCATTTCCACATTGTGTACACGTAATAAACATGATATGGCACAGGCCTATTTCTGTTGTTTAGATAAAGAGATATTTCCCTCTCCTCCTCTAAAAGAATGATTCCTAAATTTTCACTTTATCAACTCTTTAAATCTCTGAAGGAAGTGAAAAAAAATTACGTCTTAAGATATTAAAAGTAAATCGTCTCAATTTTCCAATCATCTTGAACACCTAAGTGTCAAAACAGCTGATCAATCAGTGCCATTTACCGAGCACCTACTGGGTGCAAGGCACTGTACTAAGCACCTGAGAGACTAAAACAGAAGCAAAGCATGCATTTCCTGATGCAAGATGCTCGCAATCTAAAGGGGGTAGGTAGACACACAAAACTTATTTACAAATAGTTTGCATAGGAGGACATAAAGGGAGTGGCTCAAATATTTCTGGTTGAAGTCGCAAAATAAATAGTTGAATATAAAATTAAAATACAGATATATGTATATATATAGGATGAGTAATGGGAGCCATGAAATGATCAGGTGTTCACATTGATTTGCTTCAAGTGGTATTATAGCCTTCTCACTCCCAACTCACTTCTCACTGAGAAGCAACATGGCCTAGTGGGAAGAGCATTGGCCTGGGAGTCAGAGGACCCGATTGATTGATTGATTGATTGATGTATAAAATGGAGATTAAATCCTCCAACTCAGACTGTGAGCCCTAATTATCTTGTACCTACCCCAGTTCTTAACACTTGACACATAGTAAGCACTTAAATACTATCCAGAAAAAACAAACCAACCAGGAGTGGGCCTTCCTTTGGCCCAATTGAACCAATTGGATTCAATCAGGGACAAGGACATTAGGTCAGGAGGCAGGAAAGGGGGAATAGCAAATAAGAGCAGAGGAAAGTTCCTTGTCTGAACCTTTGCTTCCACTCCCACCCTTCCCACCCCCTCCACCACCTCTACCCCAGCTGTTGCTGAAAGCAGGGTGGGGCAGGAGGAAACCTAGTCCCTTTTTTAATTATTTTTTAAAATTCATTTATTTATTAAAGAAACAGGAAAGCCATGATTATAGCCCTCTACCACCCTCCTAAATGGAATATTTCTGCTAAATCAGGATCTGCCTTTTACTTTCTGCTCTTAATTAATTAACCTATGAAACAAAAAAGCCCGTAGCTCCAATTTAATGAATTTTGCATTGGATTTTCACATTGGATTTTAGTCAGAGTATTTCCAGTCTTCTGTAACTAAAAAGTTTAATAAGTATTTTTACTCATTTTTTTAACTCATTCCCAGAACTGGAACAGAATCTTCAGACTTCCCTCCTACAGCCTCATGTCTGGGATTCCTTTCAAGTCTGGCTCTTTGGAGACAGGGACCTCCTCCTGCGTCTCCAGGCCTTGGAAGACTGCCATGCTATTTTTGGAGAGAGAGAGTCTCCTCTGATACTTTTGACTTTCCATGGCTGGTTTCCTGGTTTCTGCCACATCAGGGAAAGAAAGGGCAACCATTCCCTCCTGTAGCTCTAGTTCTTCAGAGGTGATCACCTCTTTCTTTATCACTGGCTCTGTGAGGGTCCACCATCTCCCTGACATCTCGGTTTCTTCGCTTGTTTCTTCCCACATGTCCCCCTCTCCAGAGGTGGAGGCCCCCATTGTTTCCTCAAAAACTTCATAGAAAAGACAGCTTCATGAATTTGTCTTTTTGGGTTGAGGCAGTCTTTTTCTGGTTCTTCTGAGAAAAGTATTTTTGCCCATCTCTCTTTGGAAGGCAGACTCACATGCCCAAGTCTTCTGATCGTTGCTATCCACCCATGTCTGGATTTGAGGAGAAGAAATGTCTTCTCCGTTTGTCTTCCTTTGCAGGAATGGGCCTCCTCCTTCCTTGTTTCTAGCTCCTTAGATAGTGGTTCTCTTCTTTCTCATCTCTCACTCTTTAGGGAAGAAGAAGCATGAGGTGAAATTCACTGCTATGTGTGCTTCCCATTGCAGGGCAGTGATTCAAGGGTTCCCCAAAATTGAGCCATTGGCACTGAGCAAAATTAAATAGACCCCCCACTCCAGGCCAAACTTTATGTAGAACTTGCCTCTTTTTCCAAAATTACCAAGCTTTTTTTTTCTTACATCCAACAAATCCAGAAGTACATTAACTGTCTATCCTGTTGTGCCCAGGATATCACCTCAAGTCTTCACCCTAGCCCCGGCCATCTACAGTAACTGACATCCGCCCAGCAAACAGTGTTGCCCTATCACAGAATGAAAGAGCGAACCCTGTTTTTACCTTCATTCATTTTCCAAAGTTACCTAGGCCATCTTGGAATGGGAGTTTAGGAGATATTGTCAGGTTCTCAAGTGGGTCAGAAGTTTGGAGGTCAAGGGGGTGAAAAATGATCATATAAAGGGAAATCGGCCCTGATGAGGCCCCACTGAATCCTCTCTTCCCTCTATGGGGAAGATAGATATTTATTATAGAAGCAGCATGGCCTAATAGAAAAAGCATGGCCTGAGAGTCAGAGCAACTGGGTTCTAATCCTGGCTCCACCACAGCTGCTATGTGACCTTGGGCCAGTCACTTCACATCTCTGTACCTCAGTTCCTCATTTGCAAAATGGGGATTCAATACATGATCTCCCAGTTAGACTGTTAACCTCATGTGGGAAATAATTATCTTGAATCTACCCCAGCCCTTAGACCAGGGCTTGTGGTGCATAGTAAACCCTTAACAAATACCTCAGGTATGGTTATTATTATTTTTTTACTATTATTAGGAAAGGGGTATTCCACCCCTTGATTTTGTCTCTTCAGGGTCTCTCCATGTCTCTTCATCCAGGCTTTTGTCTCCTGACTGCTGGAGAGGAGCTGCCACACTCTCACTCACACTCATGTCACCTGTGGGCTGATGTCACAGAAGGTGGCAGTGTGATACCACGGGACAATCCCTTGCTCTTGCTGATAAAATTTAGCAGCCTATCAGGGTATCACCGGCCAAAATCACCTCCTCTTGAGATGATTTTTGCTAGGGTTTATGCTATTCTGAATTCACCAGGAGCATAATCCTGACCCCTCCTTTGCCTTCGCTCTTCCCAGCTCCTGTTCCTTGGCTTTCCTGTCCTCTTTCCCCAGTCCTCAAATTCGCCCCTGTCTCCCCAGGCCCTCCCCTCCAGTCCCCCTATTCTCTTCCTGTTTTTAACAACTCCAATTCTGCTGGCTTCCCTCTGGATCCTCGCTACACCCCACCATTGTTGTGGCTGGTTGTCCCCACCTCTGGGGCAGCAAAGCCAGAGGGCTTGGGGCTGGGTGGGGAAAGATGGGGGCATCTGAGGAGGAGGTTGTGGGGGCATCCAGTGACGTTTTCTGACATGCCTCTAGCCTCCCCCTACACGCTGCACTCTGTGGAGTGAAGGTAGCTGCAGGGCTGGGGAGGAGAAGAAGTCCTCCTCTCCCCCAAGTCAAACAGAAACTCTTTACCATTGGCTTTGAAGTACTCAGTCACTTTGCCCACTCCTACCTTATCTCCCTGATTTTCTACTACAACCCAACCTACTCACTGTCCCTCCGCCTCATCTATCTATCTAGCTGCGGACCCCTTGCTCACATCCTCCCTCTGACCTGGAACTCCCTTCCCTTTCATATCTGACAATCACTCTCCCCACCTTCAAAGACTTATTAAAATCACATTAGCCTTTCCGTGGTGGATGGTCAGCCCCCGGAAGTTCTCAAGGAATGGGGAAGCATGGACTCCCCCTCCCCATCTCCATCCCCCTCCCCATCCCCCCTGCCCTACCTCCTTCCTCTCCCCACAGCACCGGTATATATGTTTGTACAGATTTATTACTCTATTTTACTTGTACATATTTACTATTCTATTTATTTTATTTTGTTAGTATGTTTTGTTTTGTTGTCTGTCTCCCCCTTCTAGACTGTGAGCCCGTTGTTGGGTAGGGGCCATCTCTATATGTTGCCAATTTGTACTTTCCAAGCGCTTAGTACAGTGCTCTGCACCCAGTAAGTGCTCAATATATATGATTGAATGAACGAATGAATGAACACTGTGTTCCCTTCCATGAACAAGGGGTCAGAGGAGGGAGAGCCAAAAATGAGCACAGTAAGAAGGCCACCTTGGGAGGAGTGAAGAATGGAAGCTGGGGAATAATTGGGAAGAGAGTAGATCTGTCAAAACAGAGAGCTTGAAGCAAAGGTCAGAAGTTTCCGTTAGATATGGAGGGAAGTTGGTAGCCATTGGAGGTTTTTGAGGAGTGGAAGAGACATGCCTAGTGACACTTTAGAAAAATGATCCAAGTAACTGAGTGTAGTATAGAATGAAGAGACAAGAGGCTGGAACAGTGGAGATCAGTGAGGAAGCTGATGCAGTAGTGTAGTCGTAAGATAGAGCTAGAACCGGGATGGTGGTCATTTGAATTGAGAGGAAGAAGGGACCTGGGATATATTGTGGGGGAAAAATGGACAGGATATCACAATTGAATGACTGTGAGAGTTGACAGACAGTGAGGAGTCAAGGATCATACAAATTTGAGGGCTTCTGAGACCAGGAAGATGGTGATGGTGTTGATCATTCATTCAATCGTATTTATTGAGCACTTACTGTGTGCAGAGCACTGTACTAAGCACTTGGGAAGTACAAGTTGGCAACATATAGATTATATGATTATTGATTATAATGGGAAAGTTAGGACGAGTGGGATCTGTAGAGAGTGGGATCTGTAGAGTGGGATCTACTCTCTACAGATCTAGAGTAGAGCCCACTGTTGGGTAGGGACTGTCTCTATGTGCTGCCAATTTGTACTTCCCAAGCGCTTAGTACAATGCTCTGCACATAGTAAGCGCTCAATAAATACGATTGATCGATTGATTGAAAGATGAACGGTTTGGTTTTAGACATGCTGAATTTAAGGGGCACTGGGACATCCATGTGGGGGTTGTCCTTGAGGCAGGAGAAAATATGAACTTGTTGAGCAAGTTCCCCCTCTAGGCTGTAAGCTCATTATGGGCCGGGAACGTGTGTGCCAACTCTGTTATATTGTACTCTCCCAAGCACTTATTACAGTGCTCTGCATGCAGTAAGTACTCAATAAATGCCATTGATTGATTGATTAACAGAGCAGGTGAGAGGTTGGCTCTAGTTAGATTATTTTCACCAGGCATCCTAGAATCCTGATTGGGATACAGAAAGACCAACAACAGTAGCCATGTTAGGTGAAATGCAGTAGATAACAATGTCAGATGTTCCAGTTTGGAGAGAATGAAGGCAAAGATTTTTCTAACTCTCCCACTTAGGGCTGGAATTGAATGACTTCCTGTGCAGGGTAGGCTGGCTGCCAAGGCTGAAGTATTGTGGAAAGTCTAATTCTTCAAAGAAGGATAGTCACACAGCAACTTAGTTGCCTTGTAAAGGCTTGGAACAAAGCTGTCCATTTGGAGATTTGCTTTTGATGAATACTTGGCTGATTCCCAAGTCATTTGTCTACAGAGAGAAATGTTGTAAAGAGGGGAATATATTTTAAATGTCATATTGATCCTTGTCACCTTGAAACTGAGGAGATATCCATCTTTCCATTTTGTCACTGTCCCTTTGGTTATATCTAAATATTACCCAAGTATACCACTCTTGCATTTTGAAAGATGAATGTCTCCTCCGATTTATTTCATTTAAGATTCTCCTTTTCAGTCATTACTCTTTTCCTAATCTTTCTTTGGGAAGTGTTATTTTCAGTAGCACTTAGCCACCAGCATTTCCCTATTTCCCTCTATTTCTCCCTCTGTCACCACTTGACTATGGTAAATTATGTGAGTAAAGAGAAGCATCCCAGAATGGCATAGTCAAATAGGAAAGGTTCTGGCACCTGCAGAGAAGGCAGGGAGAGTAGCTTGGTGAGTCCTGAGGGACAAATATCAGTAACATCAGACTCTGAGGATTTCTGAGCACTCCACAGACAAGCAGCATGGCCTAGTGGCAAGAGCACGGGCTTGGGAGTCAGAGGATGTGGGTTCTAATCCCGGCTCCACCACTCGTCTGCTGTGTCACCTTGGGTAAGACACTTCACTTCTCTGTGCCTCAGTTATCTCATCTGTAAAATGGGGATTTAGACTGTGAGCCCTATGTCCAACCTGATTAATCTACCCCAGTGCTTGGCAACATAGTAAGTGCATAAGAAATGCCATAATTATTATTTATTATTATGCTGTGCTCACAGGAGCTCACTGTATGGGCCTCACTGTGACACATCAGCTGCTTCCAGGTGATGGCTAGGACCTACATTAAATGACTCTTTTGAAGACATTCTGTACAGTCTCTTCATTCAATTGTATTTATTGCATGCTTACTGTGTGCAGAGCACTGTACCAAGTGCTTGGGACAGTACCGTATAACAATAAACAGACATATTCCATGCTCACAATGAGTTTACAGTCTAGAGACAAGCTTACGGACTAGGGGTGAGCTTTACAGTAGCGGAAATAGTTTACAATCTACGCTAACGTAAATGGATCCTTGTCAGATCCAAATCATCCATCAGCTTCCAAAGCAGGAAACTTAGCTGAGGGTTACATAAGTCACATCATCACCACTGCAAAACAATGTGCCAACCTAGAGATTTCTACAGCAATGATGGAATTATTTTCAAGCCATACACTCAGATGAGATATTTTTATTTCAGATCCCTGAATTACAAATCTAGCGAAGGTAGGAGAGAAGGTTAGTTGTCTGCTGGGGTTGGCTCAGCTGAACTTAGTGAGAAGAAATAAATCTATAGTTCAAGAAAGCTTCATGAATTATGCCTTTCAGTGCTACTTAAAATGTATTTTTATCAAATGTATGCCCAAAATTGTGCAAGGACTTTACCCCACATTTGCAGTAACTGATTCCTACCAGAGAGAAAAGATGATGAGAGAAGCATTCAGATTGGTCCTGAAGAAGGAATAAAATTAGCTTAAAAAAAGTAAACAATATTATGAAAGTCACACACCATCACATTGGACTGTTTTCTTCAAAGACACAGAATGGATGTCATTAGTCACTTGGCACGTGCCCAAACGTTTTGCCTAATGCTGATTGAAATTTTGATCTGAAACATAAGAGCCACGTTAGTGTCTCCTATTGATAATTGGCTCTCCCATTAGAGTTGCCCAGAACCAGTCAGGATCACGTATCCACTGGGAAAATGAACATTTGTCCAAAGTCTAGAACTACGTTCCCATAGCTCTTTCTGCAGCCTCTCCACCAGCCCTATCTAAAAAATAGTGCAGTTCCACTGTTGAATTTCCCTGAGCCCAGTGGTCTCTGAACTCATAAAGCATGAAGTAGTGCAATTGATCAGCTTGACTCGCTTGATTTCAGCAATTCCTGCCCAGAAAAATGATCCGCTAGACTGTAAGTGCCTCAAGGGCAGGGATCATGTCTGTCAACTCTATTGTACTCTCCCAAGGGCTTAATAAATTAATCAATGGTATCTGTTGAGTTCCTACTGTGTGCCAAGCACTATACTAAGAGCTTGGGAGAGTTGGTAGACACAAACCCTGCCCACGAAGAGCTTACGGTCCAGAGGAGTGGACAAATGTTAAAATAATTATAGATAGGGGAAGCAGCATGGTATAAGAATTTGTATGTAACTGCTGTGAGGCTGGAGCCGGGGTGTGTGTCATAGTGCTCAAGGGGTACATATGTAAGGGCTTAGGTGAGGTCGAACAGAGGGCAAAGAGTGTGGGGAAATTAGAGGTCAGGTAGGGAAGCCTTCTTGGAGGAGATATGATTTTCATAGGGCTTTGAAATGGGAAGAGTGGTGGTCTGTTGGATATGAAGTGGGAGGGAGTTTCACTCCAGAGAGAGGAAGTGGGCAAGGGGTCAACGGCAAGACAGTTGAGCTTGAGGTGCAGTGAGTAGGTTGGTGTTAGAGGAGTGGAGTCTGTGTACTGGGTTATAGAAGGACATTAGTGAGGTAAGGTAATGAGTGGGAGAGCTGACTGAGTACTGTAAAGCCAAAGGTAAGGAGTTTCTGTTGGATGTGGAGATGGAAGGGCAACCACTGGAGGTTTTTGAGGAGTGGGAAGATGTGGACTGAATGGGTTTTTTTTTAGAAAAATGATTCAGGCAGCAGAGTGTGAAGTACAGACTGGATTGGGAAAAGACTGGAGGCAGGGAGGTTAACAAAGAAGATGAGAGGGTAGTCAGGGCTGTGCACACGGTAAACACTCAAAAAATACCACTGATTGAATGAATGTCTGTTGCAGGTCCTTTTGAAAGAAAATATGAAGGGAGCATTAAGAACAGTAGCACAGAAAGTGTTTATATAAACCAGGAAAGATGGTAAAAAAAAATGTGACCGTGGCTTTATTCTGGCACTGGAATTACCTGTTCAATTTGAGGAAGCATTTCACAGTTCTAATAACCTGAAATTTACAAGCTAACCACCTGATATAGGTACCAGTCACTCAAAGAAAATAACCTTGAATTAAAAGATTCCGGTGGCAGTAATCACAGGCCTGACACCTACTTGGAAGTGGGTCTGATTATGAGGCTATTAGGGAAAAAGAAGATTTATTTCCAAGAGCAGAGGATTGTGATGAAGTTCTGCCATCTGACAGTGAACCCTTATTGGCATCTCACCATATCACCCGCAAAACCAAAGCAGTAATGGTCTAAGTTCTTAAGAGAATGAGCTAGCAGCTAATATATCCATTTTGCCCCTGGAACCAACAAGCCTTTTAAGAAAAGCCAAGCTTCCTTCTCAGTAGCCTGTGAAGCTGCTGATTCCATGGCTTCTATCCAACAATAAATTGATGGCTAGGAAAATGCCATAAGCAATCAATCAGTTGTATTTATTGAGAGATTACCTTGTGCAAAGCTCTGTACTAAGTGCTTGGGAGAGTACAATGCAACAGAGTTAGTAGGCATGCTCTCTGCCCACAAGGAGTTTACAATCTACAAAGGAGACATTCATTAAAATAAATTATGGATATGTACATGAGTACTATGGGGCTGAGGGTGGGATGAATAAAGGATACATATCCAAATGCAAGAGCGATGCAGAAAGGAGAGAGAGTAGGGGAAATGGGGGCTTTGTCAGGGAAGGCCTCTTGGAGGAGATACGATTTTAATAAGGCTTTGAAGCTGGGTGAACGTCTGTCAGATACGAAGGGAGAGGGAGTTTCAGGTCAGAATCAGAACATGGATGAGGGGTTGGTAGTGAGACTGAGGTACAGTGAGTAGGTTGGCATTAGAGGAGTGACATGAGTGAGCTGGGTTATAGTAGATCTGTGAGGTAAGATAGGAAGCGAAAGATGATTGAGTGATTTAAAGCGTATGGTGAGGAGTTTCTGTTGGACACAGAGGTGGATGGGCAACCGCTGGATTTCACTCAGTCATATTTACTGAGTGTTTAACATGTGTAGAGCGCTGTACTAAGTGCTTGGGTGAGTATAGTATAACAAACTGACACACTCCGTGACCACAACAAACTTACAGTCTAGAGGGGAAGACAGACATTAATATAAATAAATTTCAGATATGTACATAAGTGTTAGGGGGAGGAGGTGGTAATGAAGGAAGCAAGTCAGGGTGATGCTGAAAGAAGAGGAAGAAGGGGAAAGGACGGCCTAGGAAAGGCCTCTTGGAGGAGATGTGTCTTCAGTGAGGCTTTGAATGGGGAGAGAGTAATTGGCTGTCGGATTTGAAGAGGGAGGGCATTCCAGACTAGAGGCAGGATGTGGGTGACAGTGAGATAGACGAGACAGAGGTACAGTGAGAAGATTAGCATTAGAGGAGTGGGGAAGCATGGACTGAATGTTTTTAGAAAAAGGATCTGGGCAGAAGAGGGAAGTATGGACTGGAGTGGGGGGAGAGAGGAGGCAGGGAGGTCAGCAAGGAGATTGGTGCAGTAGTCAAGGTGATTGGATTAATGTAATAGCAGACTGGATGGAGAGGAAAGGGTGGATTTTAGCAATGTTGTGAAGGTAGAACCTACAGGATTTGGTGACAGATTGAATATATAGGTTGAATGAGAAAAATGAGTCAAGGATAATGCCAAGGTTATAGGATCATGAGACTGGGAGGATGGTGGTGCTGTCTACAATGATGGGAAAGTCAGGGGGAGAGCAGGGATTGGGTGGGAAGATAAGGAGCTCTGTTTTGGTCATGCTGAATTTGAAGTGTCAGCAGACATCCAAGTAGTGATGTCCTGATGGCAGGAGAAAATATGAGACTGCAGAGGAGAGAGATCAGGACTGGAAAGGTAGATTGGGGAATCATTTGCATAGAGATGGTAATTGAAATCATGGGAGCAGATGAATTCTCCAAGGGAGTGGGTGTAGGTGGACAATAGAAGGGGACCCAGAATTGAGCCTCAAGGGACTCCCATAGTTAAGGGGTGGGAGGCAGAAGAGGGGCCTGCAAAAGAGACTGAGAATGAGTGGCCAGAGAGCTATGAAGAGAATCAGGAGAGGACAGTTTCAGTGAAGCCAAGGTTAGATGATGTTTCCATTAGAAGGGAGTAGAGGCCGTTGAATTTGGCAAGAAAGAGATTATTGGTGACCTTTGAGAGGGCAACTTCCATGGACCGAAGTGGGTGGAAGTCAGACTAGAGAGAGTCAAAGAGAAAACAGTCTTGCCCTAAACGCAATAGTCAGGTAGTGTGTTTTTGTTCATTTTTGTTCATAAAACTTTGAACAGGACACGTTTTAGTACAGTGCTCTGCACATAGTAAGCGCTCAATAAATACGATTGATTGATTGATTGATAGTACATATTGTTATGCAACCTTGGTGAAGTCACTGGGTGATGAACTCCACCTCCTATCCAGTCTTGCAAATTAATGAGGGTATGTAACATAACCAGTTAACACCCAACAATCCAAGCAGAGGCTATAAAGTGTAGTGGTAAAAGCTGTTGTTATGACACTTCTGATAATGGATTATGATTGTTCTTTACCATATGCTAGCTCCCACTATGTGCTTGGCAATCCTTAAGACATGGAAGAAGACACAAGCTTATTCCAATGAGTTGGAGATCTAAATCTATATTGGACAGTGATGGGGGCCATGTTTTACCCAGGGAGTCAATCAACCAATCAATCAATCGTATTTATTGAGCGCTTACTATGTGCAGAGCACTGTACTAAGCGCTTGGGAAGTACAAATTGGCATCACATAGAGACAGTCCCTACCCAACAGTGGGCTCACAGTCTAAAAGGGGGAGACAGAGAACAGAACCAAACATACCAACAAAATAAAATAAGTAGGATAGAAATGTACAAGTAAAATAAATAAATAAATAAATAGAGTAATAAATATGTACAACCATATATACATATATACAGGTGCTGTGGGGAAGGGAAGGAGGTAAGACGGGGGGATGGAGAGGGGGACGAGGGGGAGAGGAAAGAAGGGGTTCAGTCTGGGAAGGCCTCCTGGAGGAGGTGAGCTCTCAGCAGGGCCTTGAAGGGAGGAAGAGAGCTAGCTTGGCGGATGGGCAGAGGGAGGGCATTCCAGGCCCGGGGGATGACGTGGGCCGGGGGTCGATGGCGGGACAGGCAAGAGCGAGGTACAGTGAGGAGATTAGTGGCGGAGGAGCGGAGGGTGCGGGCTGGGCAGTAGAAGGAGAGAAGGGAGGTGAGGTAGGAGGGGGCGAGGTGATGGACAGCCTTGAAGCCCAGGGTGAGGAGTTTCTGCCTGATGCGCAGATTGATCGGTAGCCATTGGAGGTTTTTGAGGAGGGGAGTAATATGTCCAGAGCGTTTCTGGACAAAGATAATCCGGGCAGCAGCATGAAGTATGGATTGAAGTGGAGAGAGACACGAGGATGGGAGATCAGAGAGAAGGCTAGTGCAGTAGTCCAGACGGGATAGGATGAGAGCTTGAATGAGCAGGGTAGCAGTTTGGATGGAGAGGAAAGGGCGGATCTTGGCAATGTTGCGGAGCTGAGACCGGCAGGTTTTGGTGACGGCTTGGATGTGAGGGGTGAATGAGAGAGCAGAGTCGAGGATGACACCAAGGTTGCGGGCTTGTGAGACGGGACTTCATAAAACAAAATATGTTAATGAGATTATCCTTGTGGACTTAAATTTTCCAATTTTCCCTATTAATCTTTGTCTCTCTTATTTGTGTGTTTGTAATGGTTCTTGTTTAGTCCTTACTCTATGCCAGGCACTATGCTAAACACTGGGGTAGAGACAAGCTAATCAGGTTGGACACAGTCCCTGTCCCACATGGGGTTCATGATCTAAGACTTCTAAAAGTCAGTGAATTCTGATGCAAGGATCAAATTCCAATTATGAGTCATGTTGGTGTTGGTTTTGAGACATGTTTATTACCTCTATATTCCTCGTCATCATTCTTTGGTTAGCTTTTCTCTATATTCCTCCTTGTTCTTTGGTTAGCTGTGGTAACTAAATACGTAGTGCAAATGGCTAAATTGCAAGGGTGAGGTGGTGTGAAATTGTTATTGCCATGACTATACATAACAGGTATGGTGTATTGTTGTTATACTTGTTCAACACTTGCTGTGTGTCGAGCACTGTTCTTGGCACTGAACTAACTTCACCCCAGAGGCCAGATAAAGTAGGATGCCAAGAAGCTTAGTGGAGTGTTTTGGGGGTGAAGCTTCTGGGGATAGGGGATATCTTTGGTGGTATCCTTTAGGGAGTGGGGGAAAGGGCAAGCCAGAACTGCTACTGCTCCTTTCCCTTACTTTGAGTAAAGTGTGTTTTACTCCGTAGACCAGTGGGTAAATGCCCAAATTAGTTCTGAGATAGTCCAGCCCTACTTAGAACGCACTGACCCTAGTATTCCCCCTGGTTGAGCTTATTCTTTGGAATTTAGCCTTCCTGCCCCCTGTCTTCTTTCATCTTTGAAAGTCTTCACTTCAGAAAATATTCCCTTCCTATTTCTGAATTGGTATCCCTGACAAATAGATGTGCTGACATTATACTGGGAACTTCTTTCAGGATATTAAGTCAGTAGGACTATGGGAATTGGTTAAGAACTCCTAAAAACATGATTAGGTATATTCAATAAAAGCATTCACATTCATTTTACTGGAAGTTTTGATTTTTGCAAAATGGTTTGACCCCATTTCTCCTGGTTAATTTTTGAGGATTAACTATTGTCTGTTTATAGAACTTATACCATGGCTTCCTTTCATTGCGTTTTTCTGTGCTTCCAAGCCATCAGCATGAAAGCACTAGCGGAGCAGAGGTTTTGCCAATAACGAAACTCAGTGTGAGATAGTAGTGTGTCTTCAGTGGTTCTGAACCAGACAAGTAATTTTGGAGACCTTATTGTCACATAGGAAGAAGAGTAAAAATATGCTTTCAAGTTTCAGATCATATTCTAAAATTATTTAATCTAAGAAGGCTTTTAGTGGTTTGACAACTTGGTTCCCTCTGTGAGAAACTAGTGTATGATGGTATTTCCTTGGTAGGGAGCAAACATCCGGTTAGTTCATCCCTGTACTCACTTTTTCTCAGCGCTTATCACTTTTCCCAATGTTTAATTGCGAGGTGATATATTTTCCATAACACAAAGTGGGATAAAGGGTGAGGCAGAGCCAAAAATGCAGGAAGGACAAAAATGCAGAGAAACAGAGAGAAAGAGAGGCAGAAAGATGGTGAAAGATAGAGAGAGATAAGAGGTGGGGGGTGGGGTGAGGACAAAGGGATATAGGAGCTACAGAAATACACATTCATATACACATGGATTAAACATAAGAAATGACATTACTAGGCAGACCTATGATCTATTTGGCCAGCAACTCAAGTCTCTGATACAAAAAAAAAAGATGATTGAGGGAATAATAATAATGATAATAATAATAATGGTATGTATTAAGTGCTTACTATGTGCCAAGCACTGTTCTAAACACTGGGGTAGATACAAGCTAATTCATTCATTCTTTGAATCATATTTATTGAGTGCTTACTGTGTGCAGAGCACTGTACTAAGCACTTGGAAAATACAGTTCAGGAAAAGATACAGTCCCTACCCAACAACGGGCTCACAGTCTAGAAGGGGAAGACAGACAACAAAACAAAACAAGTAGACAGGCATCAATAGCATCAAAATAGATTAATAGAATTATAGATAAATGCACATCATTAATAAAATAAATAGAATAATAAATATGTACAAATATGCACAAGTGCTGAGGGGCAGGGAAGGGGGTAGAGCAGAGGGAGGGAGTAGGGGTGATGGGGAGGGGAGGAGGAGCAGAGGAAAAGTGGGGCTCAGTCTGGGAAGGCCTCCTGGAGGAGGTGAGCTTTCAGTAGGGCTTTGAAGGGAAGAAGAGAGCTTGTTTGGCAGATGTGAGGAGAGATTCATTCAGTCGTATTTATTGAGCTCTTACTGTGTGCAGCTGCCTGGAAAGCACAATCAGGTTGGACTCAGTCCATGTCCCCCATGGACTCACAATCTTAATCCCCATTTTACAGATGAGGTAACTGAGACACAGAGAAGTGAAGTGGCTTGCCCAAGGTCACACAGCAGACAAGTGGCAGAGCCGGGATTAGAACCCATGTCCTCTGACTCCCAAGCCCGTGCTCTTTCCACTAAGCCATGCTGCTTCTCTAACTTTGTGATAGTTGCCCACCTTACCATCTTCCTAAATGATTAAGGATGTATTATCTAAATAATAATCATGGTATTTGCTAAGTGCTTACTATGTGCCAGGCACTGTACTAAGTGCTGGGGTGGTTACAAGCAAATCAGGCTGGACACAGTCTCTGTCCCTCGTTGGGCTCATATTCTCAATTCCTGTTTTACAGATGAGGTAACTAAGGCACAGAGAAGTGAAGTGACTTGCCCATCTAACATCCCTGACTTTGTTTCTGGTAACCCGATGTGGACCGCTCATCCATGAATTTATCCAACCCCTCTTAAACCTACTGATATATTCTACTCCCATATTTTCGTGCAGTTACACAGTCTAATAGTTTGTCACCCTCTGTGTGAAGTGTTTCCTTTAGTTTGTTTTGAATCTCTCGCCTTTAATCTTCACTTGTCCTATTGTTGTGGGATTTGGTGAATAGCAATTCCATGTTTGCCTTGTTCACACCCTTCATGATTCTGTAAACTTCAATTATGCCCCTTCTCAGCCTGCATCTTAGTGTTCTAACTCTTTTGATCTCTGTTGAGACCGAGAGCTCTAGGCTATCTTCATGTAATTGGAATTTGGGATGATTTCTCCCTGGGTAGATTTCCTTGGTCTTGCTCACATCGAAACTCATCTGCCATTTTTCAGCTTTCATGATGCCTTCGGTTTCTGCCATCTTCATGGCATTGCACAACCAACACAGAGAGAAGCACAGCCCCACCCCCAGCCCACTCCCTACTCATTCTCCACTATAGCAGTAAACACCACTGCTGCAGCTGCCGCCACCGCTCTTGCAGCTACTACTGCAAGCTACAGAGAAGCAGTGTGGCTCAGTGGAAAGAGCCCAGGCTTTGGAGTCAGAGATCATGGGTTCAAATCCCAGCTCTGCCAATTGTCAGCTGTGTGACTTTGGGCAAGTCACTTCACTTCTCTGTGCCTCAGTTACCTCATCTGGAAAATGGGGATGAAGACTGTGAGCCCCCCATGGGACAACCTGATCACCTTGTAACCTCCCCAGCGCTTAGAACAGTGCTTTGCACACAGTAAGTGCTTAATAAATGTCATTATTATTATTATTGTGAGGAGCTGTTCCCTACAGGTTTTGAATGTGGAACCACTTCAAGCAGTCCTTCCCTGCACTGTAAACTTGTCAAAGGAAGGAAGAGGAGGAGCAACACTTATTTGCTGTTTTGTCACCATCACTGTTACCATCATATCCCTCCCGCCACTCCCTTCCCCAAAATGGGACTTTAAGGAATCCCACAATGGCATAGTGGATAGAGCATGGGCCTGGGAGTCAGAAGGTCATGGGTTCTGATCCTGGCTCCCTCACTTGTCTGCAGTGTGACCTTGGGCATGTCACTTTCCTTCTCTGTTCCTCAGTCATCGAATCTGTGAAATGGGGATTGAGCCTGGGAGCCCCATGTGGGACAGGGATTGTGTCCAACTCGGTATGCTTGTATCCACCCCAGCACTTAGTACAGTGCCTTGCACATAGTAACAGTTTAACAAATGCCATCATCATCACCAGCTAATTTTCTCGTGGCAAGGTGTAACCTCAGAATTCGTGTTGGCCCTGTCTAGTGAGGCACAGGAGGACATCTTGCCAATGGTGAAGTATGATAAATGGCCATTTGAGAGCAATAGATAGTAATAATAATAATAGTTGTGGTATTTGTTAAGCATTTACTATGTGCATAGCACTGTACTGAGCACTGGGTAAGTACAAGATACTATATTAGAATCCTGTCCCTGCATTGTGGGAAGGCAAACAGGAGGTCTAGCATGTGTATGTGGGGAAAGTAGGGAAAAAAATCACTCCCATGCATAGATGCTGTGCCCCTACACAGCCCTTAAAAGGGATGCCCAAGTATGCAAGTTGTGCTACTCGAATATATGAGATTTGGCCCAGAGTGGAGGAAGGTTAGGCCAGACTCACAGGATGATTTCCTATAGCAATTCTTGACTTTCCCAGGAGAAGGTAGTGCCTACTGTTAGCCTGTGCTTGGTAGACCCCTTTGAATGGAGAGAATCAAGCTCACTGCAAGACTGTCAAGACTAGAACCTAGGCATATTATCTCCCTTCTGATCCTCAGTGTCTCTATCATATGGTATCTCTTTATAGCACAAGGCATTGTTATTGCTTACATCAGTTAATAATAATGATGATGGTGGTATTTGTTAAGCGCTTACTATGTGCAAAGCACTGTTCTAAGTGCTGGGGAGGTTACAAGGTGATCAGGTTGTCCCACGGGGGGCTCACAGTCTTAATCCCCATTTTACAGATGCAGTAACTGAGGCCCAGAGAGGTTAAGTGACTTGCCCAAAATCACACAGCTGACAAGTGGCGGAACCGGGATTAGAACCCACAACCTCTGACTCCCAAGACCATGCTCTTTCCACTAAGCAATGCTTCACTCCTCTGTGCCTCTTTAGAGAAGCAGCAGGGCATAGTGGATAGAGTGCGGGCCTCGGAGTCATGGGTTCTAATTCCAACTCCACCACTTGTCTGCTGTGTGACCTTGGGCAAGTCACTTCACTTAGAGAAGCAGCATGGCTCAGTGGAAAGAGCACGAGCTTTGGAGTCAGTGGTCAGGGGTTCAAATCCCGGCTCTGCCAATTGTCAGCTGTGTGACTTTGGGCAAGTCACTTAACTTCTCTGTGCCTCAGTTACCTCATCTGTAAAATGGGGATTAAGACTGAGCCCCCTGTGGGACAACCTGATCACCTTGTAACCTTCCCAGCGCTTAGAACAGTGCTTTGCACATAGTAAGCACTTAATAAATGCCATTATTATTATTATTATTCTCTATGCTTCAGTTGCCTCATCCGTGAGCTCCACATGGAACATGAACTGTGTCCAGCCCTATTTGCTTGTATCCACCCCAGCGCTAGAACAGTGCCTGGCACCTAGTAAGTGCTTAACAAATACCATAATTATCATTATTATTATTATCATCATGTAGAGGTAGGTTAATTCCACCTTCTTGAGTCAATAAAAGGAATACACCCAGCCCTCTAGAATGTGGGAAGTTGGAGAAGTCTGTGTTAGGGGGGGGAAAAAAATCACGATATAGTATTCACCTCCATTCTGGGCCTTCCCATGACTTAAGCCCTCATTTCTCCTACCCGTCTTCCCCTCTGCACTGGCTATGCACTTGGCTGTGTATCCTTTAAGTGCTTTGATACTCACTTCAGTCCCACAGCACTTGTGAACATACCTTATAATCTCCTATTTCCTCTGTCTGTAATTTTGTTTTTATGTCTGTCTCCTCCTGTAGATGGTAAGCTCCTTTGTGGACAGCGATTGTTTCTACCAACTTTATTGTATTGCACTTTCCCAAGCACTTAGCACAATACTCTGTGCACAATAAGCACTCAGCAAATACCACTGATTGGTTAATGTTCAGTGCCATGTGCAAGCCCCCAAATGTTTTTTCTGACACTGCATTTGGGCTGTGTCCAGACAGAGTGAAGAGAAGAACATTCCCTAACTCTGCTATCATATTCTAGCCAAAACATTTAGTGAAAGCACGTTTTATGGCAGATGTGAGTGCATTTTGTTTAAGCTAATTACACCTTGATTGCAAATGTATTTTCCTTTTGTTTTCTCACATAGACATTGCAAATGGGCATTAAGCACTTTTCTGGACTCTTCGTGATGCTGTGTATTGGATTTGGTTTGTCTATTCTTACAACCATTGGGGAACACATAATATACAGACTGGTCCTCCCACGCATCCAAAATAAATCCAGGCTGAAATATTGGCTACATACCAGCCAGGTAAGTACTGCAGGGGATTAAGAGGAGCTAGATCCAACTTTTCTGGATGATATCAATGCAGCGTTTCCAAGGGATATATTTTCCTGAACCTTTCAAAGGGAGTTTTCAACAGCAGGAGCCAACAGAATAATTATCAAAATAATTCATGTTCTTAATTGGAGATTTCATTTTCATGTATTATTTTAACTTATTGCCTAAATGTCATGAGTTCCTGTATGGAAAAGGGACTATGTCGATTATGATTATCTTGTATCTACCTACCCTAATGCTTGGCACACAGTAAGTGCAGAATAAATATAATAATAATAATCATAATAACTTGAAAACATTTACCAAGATTTGACAGATTTTTAAAGTTGCAGTCATAGTAAAATAAACTTTGAGAAACATTACCTTAAGCCATGTCTACATAGTTTATAGTGAAATACTAGTCAGTTGTCTGATGAATTAGGGTCAGTATAGGCGTTCAGTATGGATCAGAGATTTGGACCTCAAACAAGCTTTTCTCAATTACATGGGTAATTCAGGCTAGAGAGGAGTTTTGGCCTAATAGCTGTTTGGTGCTAGCCTAAATTAGTCTCTTCTGTTAGAGCAATGAGGAAAGACAACCTAAAGCGGTTAAATTGGTTGGAAAGGAGTGGCCCTGGCTAGGGATATTAAGTTATTGGGTGTTGTTAAAAAAAAAAAAGAATAGGCTCATGGAATTTACCATCTCGGGTTTGCACCTGGAGAGTTTCCAGTACCCTGCCAGTCTCGGCTACGGGAGGGAGAGTCAAGCAGAGGCATACCCGTTCCATTCCTAGCTTGGGCAGTGGTTAGTGAGTGGAAGGCAACCTGCTCCAAGTTAAAACTCACCTGTAGTGGGCAGCAGCGGCATGGGAGAGAGTAGAGGGCGGAGACTCAAGCTTACTGCGCAGAAGAAGGCAATGATAAACCACTTCTGTATTTTTACTAAGAAAACTCTATGGATATATTACCAGAAATGATTGCAGATGGAGGTGGGGTGTTCTGGGAGAGATGCATCCATGGAGTCGCTATGGATCGGCGCCGACTTGACAGCATAAGAGAAGACAAATGGAATTTAACTTCATTAATCAAAGGGTCAGAAATAGTCTGAACTTTCCATATAGTAGATAGAACTCTGTTTTGATCAAGCTAGAAGTATTTCAGTATTGGCTATTCCCTAAAGGACAGTACATTTCAGCCAAACCATTGCGTGGGTTTCTCCTTTCCTTTATTTGTGTATCTGCTCTTTGTTCTAGAGACTTCACAGAGCTCTGAATACATCATTCGTTGAAGAAAAACAGCAGGTTATGACAAAACGAATGGAAAAGAGGTATGTATCCATATATGTGTATGTAGACTTTTAGAATAGACGCTGATTGAGCATTTTACAAAACTAAACCTTTAGTGATTCAGTTCAAATAGGAAAAGTGTTTGTTGGCAATCAAGCCCTATTATAACCAGAACCAGATTTGTTTATAATCTCACATACATGCTTGGGATGTCATTAGACTGAGAAATCGGGACAAGACAAAAGAAAGATGTCGTCTCTTACGAATACTTTGTATTCATGAATGCTGAGGTGGCCAATGGGTCGGGTGATGGGATAGGAGGGGCCGTTAATCGGGAGCACCTCCTGAGGGAGGTGACTTTAAGGAGAGGTTTGCAGACCAGGAAGCTAGGTGGGAGCTCCCAGGCCTGCGTAGCCCATCTGAAGATCCTCCGTTCTTTCTGAGTCAGAATTGCCCCCATTCTCTACCTGAATCTGCAGTAGAGCAGAGAGAAGTAAGATGGGAAAGCGTGGTAAGATTTGGTCCTTTTCACTTCCCAGTTCTCCAGAAATACTCTTGTAGCAAGGTACGGTGATGCTTAGCCAGTAGCTGTTTCTGCATGGGGAAAACCTGGAAGCGGTTTGAAAAACGTTTACAGGAATCCACAAGTTTCTTAATAGTTGTTTTTTGTATGATTATCATGCGTGAGCCCTTGGTACCTGTAAGAGCATTTGGTACTTGTACTTTTCATCACAATGTGGCAAGGTAGGACTTGAAAGTGTTAGCTGAGTGGTGCAGGAAAGATATTCTTACTCTGAAAGAGTGTCCTCATTCATGCCTTCTGATTTTCCCAGATCACCCAGTTGGTAGGTGCTAGGGTGCTCTTGCCCCCCAGTCACCAGGCTGTCTGGACTCTGGTGACTTCTCTGAGGCCCCTCAAAGTCTCAGGAAGGTGGGATTTTTAGGACTGGGGCCTGGTAGAGGCTGAAATACAGTGTCCTGTAGGCATTGGCATGCTAATAATAATCAGGGTATTTGTTAAGCACTTATTATGTGCCAAGCACTGTACTAAGCACTGAGGTAGATACAAGATAACCAGTTCAGACCCAGTCCCCATCCCACATGGGGCTCACTGTCTACGTCAGAATTCCCTGGATGAGCTGGGAAGTGGATTCTTTTTTGGATCCCACTGTTTCTTCCAGCCTTCTCATCCTGCTACTTGTCCAAACTCCTTGAATAAGTTGTATTACTCCCATCTTCTTCGCTTCCTCTCCCCCAACTTCTTTCTTGACCCACTAGTCTAGCTTCTACCCCCTTCGTCCCACTGAGACTCACTCTCCAAGGACTCCAGTGAACCTTGTCCTTGCCACATCAAATGAACTCAACTCCACCCTAGACCTCTTTGACCTCTCAGCAACCTTAAACATTGTGGACCACTCACCCTATCCAACCTTAACTTTCCTGACACAGTTCTCTGTTGGTTCTCCTCCTATTTCTGTGTATGTTCCTTGCCGGTCTCTTTCATTGGCTCTTCTTCTGCCAATTAACCCCACGATTCAATTCCAAAGCTGGCCAGGTTGCATTTATCTCAGGGATGGAGGATTATTTTGGTGGCTCCTTTCTGTGAGGCATCCAGGGGCCTACAGCAAAGAGCAGGGGGATTTTAGAGCATGGAACAGCACGGACACACTCATTACATCCCCTGCCATACTGCTGTTGGTGGAGTCTTGGTGTGCCAGGAGGCGCTGGCCTTCCCATCTCCCTCTCTTCCCCGCCCCGCCTCAAATTAGATCCATCCCGTGGCCAGATTAAACTACTTTGAGGACCCTTCCAGCCTGTGGGCCATATTTTGTCCCCCTATGGAGCTTCATTTTAGCCATCACAATAAGGTTCACATAGAGATACTCTTCCAACTGCATCTATTTAACTGGGGAATATAATTCCAAATAAAGATTCCCCCGGTTTGTTTTCAACTTCAAACTCCCTTCCGGGAATAGCCATCATCCTGGAAAGCGACATAACTGGTTGCAGTGAAAAAACAGGATTACCAAATAGAGATCACTAACTGTTTCTGTTTGGCTGTGGTTTTCCCTTTAATAGTTTGCGAGTTACCCGTGAGATTTATTTTCGAAATCTAAAACTTCTCCGGTTTAAAGGGGGAAAAAAGAATAACGGGAAAGAGAAGCTGAGTTTTGACCTAGCGGTTCTTGGAATGAAAGTGGGGAAACTGAATCAAGCTGTGCAAATATATATTTCAAATATTTGACTTTCCACCCCACCAAACCTATTCAGAAGATCCTCTCATCGATCATCCTGATGAACCCAGAGCCTGAATCTCATCTTACTGTTCTGGGCAAAAGTTTTCACAGCCCGGGCCGACCAAGACACTTAACTGTCCCCATTTTTAGTCTCTCCTCTAGGCCAAAGGAGTGTGGTGAAAGGGTGACACAGGGTATTTGGCTCTTTAAGTCCCTTAAGGGCAAAGCATTACTCTGCTAGGAGTGCAAAGGGTTGTTCTAAAACATCTCCCTTGTTTCAATAGATCCCATGCTGGGAGCAGTCAGCTTGCCGTGTGGAACACATCCAATCTGAGCAACTGCACCCGACGGACATACATGTACAGCGACGAAGGGCAAAGCCATCTGAGTGTCCAGCCTCACCAGAACATACCCCTGCCCCCGCTGAGGAGAGAGATTCCAGCCTCCCTCGCAACCAATGGGAAAGCAGACTCCCTAAACCTTACTAGGACCTCAGTGATACAAGAGCTCACAGAGCTGGAGAAGCAGATTCAGGTGATCAGGCAGGAACTGCAGCTGGCCATGAATAGGAAAACTGAACTGGAGGAATATCAAAGGACAAATAGGACTGTTGAGTCTTAAGCTATTACTGCTCTCCCTTCTCTTTCAGTCCCCATCCTTCCCCAAATCCTTCTCACCCTGACTCCTTGAAACAATTTGTAATTGACTTTTGTAGCTTCAGAACGTGGCATGGGAAATCTAAGCAATATGTTCTACATAAAAGGCAACCTCGTTGCCTGTATCCTGCAGAGCAAGTTGGAGCAACAGTATTATCTAGCACTGCCTCGCTCAAGTATCCTACAGGGTAGTGTTCTCTTTCAGAGAAAGAATCTCTAGTCTTTCTCTCTATGTGGACCTTGAACCGATCGGGGCAGCTTTGGATGAAAGGACCGTAAGCACCCAGAATACACCCATCTCCTATTTCTTCTTCACCTGGCAACCCCAGGGTCAGTTCTGGTTTTTAGCCCTTTCTGTACATTAATTATAAAAACAAGAATCCAATTGTCATTCAGACCAGTGTCTTTTACAGGTTTTTTAGGGTTTTGGGTTTTTTTTTTCAAGGAACAGCATAAGGTAGTAAAGTTGCATGTTATGCCCAAGTGGAGGAGTTTAGGGAAGAGGTTGAGGCACAGGCCAAGGCTCCTGTGTAGGGTGGCCACTGATGGGCCCCCAAAGATACCAAGCGCCCCTTTGCTGACCCAGAGGTAACAAGCGGGTGTTACTTTTTTTTATGGCATTTGTAAAGCGCTCATTATGTGCCATGCACTATACTAAGCACTGGGGTAGATACAAGTTAATCAGGTTGGACACAGTGCATGTCCTACATGGGGTCAGTCTTAATCCCCATTTTACAGATGAGGACACTGAGGCACAGAGAAATGAAGTTACTTGCCCAAGGTCACACAACACCCAAGTGGAAGGGTCAGGATTAGAACCCAGGTCCTTGCAAAACCCAGGGCTCTAATCCTACCTCTGGCACTTGTCTGCTGTGTGATGTTGGTCAAGTCACTTATTTCTCTGTGCCTCAGTTACCTTATTATGTACCTTATGTGCATTACACAGGTTTCACAGCATACAGTAACATAATGTCCTGGGAATCTGTTCCGGGAATCTCCAGAAGTTTAGAGCCTATTGTTGCGGGGGGGGTGGGGGGAGGGGGAGGAGGGAGACCCCGCTCCCCTCTCGCTCCAGAGCCGTTACATTCCCCTCCCAGATCTCTGTAAACAGGGGCGCTGTTTCCGAGTCACAAGATGTGGCAATCAGGAGCGGAGGCAGAGTGAGGCTGGGAGTTTTGAGCTCAAAATACTAGACATAATAATAATAATAATAATAATGTTGGTATTTGTTTAGCACTTACTACGTGCCAGGCACTGTTCTAAGCACTGGGGTAAATACAAACAGGCCCACGGTGCCTTATCAATACTGGACAGGGGACAGGCCAGATGAAAACTGGACTGTCCAATAGAAATCTGAACAAATGACCACCCTACTCATGTGGTCAGTACTGCCCAGGCTGCCAACCAGGGATCTAAACTGCCACTCCCTCTCTCCAGATGGCAGCTCTCAGATCCGTATTCCCTTTACTCAGATCACTTCTCTTGCCATCTGAGCTGCTGTGCCAACATTAGTCACTACCCAGCTGCCATCTGAGTGAAGGAGGGGATGAGGGCAAGTGGCAGAAACCTAGAAGCGGCCACCCAAGAAGTAGCGCTGGACTTGGATGAGTGATAGCAGCCGAGTTGTGGTCAGAGATTCAAGGACCTAGTGCACCATGCTCTGGCAGACCCCTAAGGGGTTATCAGTGCCTAGAGTAGAAGTAGTCCAGGTCTAGATGGTTGATATCTTTGGAAACGTAGCCCTCTTGTACCTTTTATTTTGACATGAGGAGAACGAGAGGTGGGAGGAAGGGAAGAAGATTAAGTGAGCCCTTTTACCAGCTAATTAGGCGGTGCCACATCAACAGGATTGATTGTGTCTTTGGGTGAGGTTCAAAGCAGGGCTATTCAGGAATGAATCACCTTGAGAAATCTGACGTGGCATTTTTAGAGCAAAAGTGTATGTGTCTTGTAAGAGGCAGAGAGAAGGCAGAGGGATTGGCAAGAGTAAAGGAGGACTTTTTTTGCTCGTTATTAAAGTTAGGACTGTAAGGACATTGTCATAACCAGGAATGGAGATCAATTCTCCAACTGGCTTCAATCTCTCATCTGATTGTAGGAGCCCTAAAGTAATATGGTAATATCAGTGCTTCACGCTCCTATTTTCAAAATGGAATATTCGGATATCTCCCTTATCTTTCCTTTTATTCATTCTACAATTCTTCAATTGCCCCTAGTCATTGGGGCAGTTCCATTCTGTGGCAAAGAGAGGAGCGGTAACCCACCGGGGCAAAACACAGCCCACAGGGTGCTGACCTGGTGAGCAAAGAGCAATCACCCTCTGAGCTTCATTTAGCACACCTCTAAGAAAGGGCTGAATAAGGCTCAGTTGTAGCCCAATTGATCCTTATTTTCCACTCTTCCCTCCGCCCCCCAAATCAGTCTTGCACACATGCCGAATGGAAAGGGCAGGAGGGATCACCGAGGGCTGTCAGAATGTACCCAATGGCTACAAATGAAATAACTCCTTTTGTCAAGGTACCCTGTCTGATTAGGTCTTTGGTCCCTGGAAGCAGTCTCCTAAATCCACCTGGTACCCCACAGCCTCTTCTGTCCTTCCTCTACTCAACCTACTCTCCCAACTCGCCCGCCTCTCATGCCACCCCCTTATCAGCTCTCAAGTCATTCTCACTACTTGTCACTACTGTCTTCGACAGCAGGAGAGAGTGGTAAAAGGGGCACATGATCCGACAGAGAAGAAAAATTGTTCTTTGACACTCGTTTTCCCCAAGAGGCCCAGAAGTTTAGAAGTCCAGTGTTTGAACTCTCATTTGCCAAGTTGACTTTTTACACCTTCTCTTTAATATGGTCCGGGATTTCCCAAAGACTGAGCTATTCCTATATGGCAGGTTTAGAGGCGTGATGAACATTAAGGCACCTTGACACATGAGGGAACATTTTCTGGATCTCCCTACCATTCTGTCCTAGTCACAAAGTGGTGATTATCTTTCAACTCGGCCACAAAGTAAATAGCCTTGGCTTAGACATCTATCTGAAGTGGGTTGTTAGGGTTGTGAGACCAAAGCGGGGATTCAAGAGTCACCTACTTTAGGATGCCAGGCTACCTAAGGCCAGGGAAGACCAGATGTTGACTGGAGTTGGCTCCCCCGGAAGACATGTGGGTTCTTATCTGGGTGTCTGTCCTGATCAGGGGTCTGGGGAAGGAGTTCCGCTTCAGCCCCACTCCTTACCCTACCCCATCAGTGATGTCACACAGAAAGTCACCAATCCCCAGCATCTTGGGAATTTGCCCAGCATTGCTAGCAAAAGGCAGCCCAACTCTGCTGGCGTCATACACTAAAGACCGGCTTGGATTATTATCATTGATGTTGCTTTACATAAGTACATTTTCTGCAAAACAAACAAAAAACTTGCTTGTGATGAAATGAAGCAGTTTTACTTTAGGTTGTGAAAGTGATTTTACTCCTGGTGGTTAAACGGTGTTTTGCGACTTGTGAAACTAAGTGTGGTGTTATGTTTTTTAAAAAAAACCAACAAACAAAAAAACTTTGATGAAAAAATGGGCCCTTTAGAAACATCCACTTTGTTCTGCTCCGTGATTCCTTGCTTAAAATACCCCAGAGGTTCAAGGTAGAAGTCAAAGAAGACAACGCAATTATCTGAATTTAGGGTCAAGGATATTAACTGGACACAGAGGGAAAAGGAGTGGTCTTGTTTTATGCTGCAGCAGGCAGCAGCTCATCTGTTGGCTAGAGTACAGGATCCTCTTCCTAGTTTGAGTTCTGTGGAGAAGTCACCTGATGGTTCTCCGTAGCCCAGTATCCTCCTCAATAAAATAGTGATTCGACTTTGCCAGGACTTTGTGAGGATCGGTGACAGGAAAACCCATTTAAGTGCATTAGTGGAAAGGTTCTATTCAGGGTGTCATTTCCATTAACTTAAGTGGGTGCGGCCACTGGTGTGTAAACAGTTAAAGAATGGTGTCTAGTGCTAGTATGCCTCCAGGGAGAGAGGAGATGGCAGGGTCAACAGGTTAGATGGGCAAGGAACGTTATGGAGACAAAGTGAGGTGACCGAAGGACCAAATCATTGGGAATCAGTTGAAAATTGTAATATGCCTTTATTGTCTCTTGGTGGCCTTCTGTATAAATAATCAACATCATTGTGCATAAACATTGGTGAGCTTGCTGGCTTAGCTCCAGCCAGTAGACCCTTGCAAAGGCCAGGCCCAGCCAATGGATCACTCATGAGCTGAGTTTATGAGCGCCATGTCGGGTCATCATAGAGCTGAACCCAGCCAGGTCCCCTACTTCAGTCAACCCCCTGTCCGTGTTGCTTGCCCCCTACTCAGCTAAGCAGCTAGGAGGAAGAAGGGAAAGAGGGTTATCAGCACAAGAAATTCTTCTTGGTTTTTGTCGGTGGCTGGAGCAACATTTAAAAGGAAGGGTCTTGCCCCTTTATAAACTGGCTTCGATAGAAGCCAGTCTTTCTTCCCCCCAATTCGCCAGGGTGTTAGTTGAACCAGGACCAGGCTTCACCTGGGACGGTCATAAATTGAGCCCCTTTTTCTCTCCCCCCACCTCCTCCCCCAAATATGGTCCCTGCAGCTTGCCGAACTGAGGTCTGCAGTCATTTAATCTGAATAGACCCAGCTCTTCCAAGCTTTTAAACCTCCAGGATGAAGATTCGTAGTCCTCTTCAAAAGCTCAAAAATTCCCCAAAGCTCCAAAGCCTCCCAACTGATGAGTCCAGTAGATCTTAAAGTTAAAATGGAGTAAGCAGTTGCTTTTTATGTTCTAGGGTCCGGTGAACTATCTGTCTTTCCTTAACCAGTGTTAGAGTTAAGCGAACAACAAAATCCACATCCACCCTCCTCAGGGCGGGGGAGTTGATGACTTTCAGAACTTCTTATATTTGCTGTCTTTCTGGTCATCAGAATCAAGTCACTTTCTGCACTCGAGTGATCAGTGGTTTATTCGTTCTTCGTCCACCCAAACCATATTACAGTAGGAGTTTGCTATTTTTGAGTCTCGTAGTTTTATAAAAAATCATTAAGCGGCATTCTCTTACGGATCATCGAGATTGTGTTTTCATTTGTGAATTTACTGATAAAGTGTTTGATATTGCTCAGTTCAAGGGAAGAATTGAAATGTTACCTTTGGAACATAAAATGCCTGTGTTTTGAGTTTGGCTTCAACCACTTCTCTTTCTTGTACGAACAGGTGGATGGACTAGATGTCCTAAGGTCTTTTCCATCTCTAATTTCTATGAATGTGGAATAAATATTCAGATTGAAATCTAATTTTGGAATGATGCCAATGAGATTTGTCTCTGGACATTTGAATATTGAACTGTTATTAATATAGCATTAGACGTCAACTCAAGACTTTTTTGGTGGCCCTCCCAAAGCAATAGTACCCAGAACGGGAAATAAGTTGCTTGGAGGAAACCCAGGTTTGACGACAAGGATGTCGTGTCCACAGGATCAGTAGCATCATATCGGTCCCTGCCCTAACTTTTCCGATCATGTCCTCACAATGCCGCCATTGTCCCACAGACCTGTAAAATGGAAGTGCTCTAGCTTTATTCGAGAATTACTCCTTCCTAATTTTTTATTTAATGGTATTTGTTTAGTGTTCACTATGTGCCAGGCATAGCGCTGGGGTAGATGGAAGTTAATCTGGTTGGACACAGTCCCTGTCCCACATGGGGTTCACAGTCTTAATCCCCATTTTGTGGATGAGGGAAATGAGGCCCAGAGAAGTGAAGTAATTTGTCCAAAGTCACATAGCCATCATGAAGCAGAGCTGTGACTAGAATGCAGGTCCTTCTGATTCCCCAGCCCGTGCTCTATCCACTAGGCCATGCCGCTTCAATATTTAAAAACATGCTGATTGACCAGCAGTGAGACAGCTTGTGCTGGCTCCAGCATTCAGCTTTGTCACTGAAATGACCCGATACCCAGGTCTCTTGTCTAACTTCCATCTTCTTGTTCCCTGGCAACCTCAGCTTCATACATTTACAAGCTTGAATGCATCTATTGGCTTTCAATTCTCTAGGCAGCCTGAGTGGCTTGAACCCAGTGACAATACTACCTGATGCTGGCGGGCAGTGGTGTTGAATTGCAAACTGAATCAAGGTCGTTTTGCATTTTAAGTAGTCAGATGCCCCATATTTCATTGCTCTGTCCTGTTGTTTTAGAAATCTGTTGGGAGAGGAGGAGAGATATGGACCTGTATTTGAGTGACAGGAGTCCTGTCTCTCTCCATGTGAAGTCAGACTGAAGCAGGTGTCTCATTCTCAAAACTAAAGTCTCATCTTAACGGCAACAAATTTTGTTCTAATTGGAAAACACTGGGAAGCAGTGTTGCCTGGTGGAAAGAACCTAGGCCTGGTAGTCAGGAGACCGGGGTACAAATCCTGACTCCACTACTTCGCTTCTCTGTGCCTTAGTTTGCTCATCTGTAAATTGGGGATTCAGTACATGTTTTCTGTCTTTGGGCTGTAACTGCCCCCGGGGCTTAGTACAGTGCAGACCCTATACCACACAGGAATCACAAACTAAGAGGAAGGGAAACAGCCATTTTAACCCCATTTTACAGATGAGGAAACAGGCAGAGAAGTGACACACCTCAGGTCACCCTGCAGGCAAGTGGTAGAGCCGGGATTAGAATCTGTCATCGTGCCCTTTGCACTAGGCCACTCTGCTTCATTTGCAGATGATGATCCCAACTGAGTGCAGGAGCACTTTTTGAGTGAGGAAAGGCTGGAAGCTGGGTGACTGGCAAGGAGCCTCTTGTCCTAGTACTAAGGTAAGGGAGTCAGGGAATGGGCTAGTACTGTAGGAATTAAATGGTTGGGGCCAAACTACAACCTCATCATGACGAATCATCTGTGTAACTTTGGGCAAGTCACTTCACTTCTCTTTGCATCAGTTCCCTCATCTGTAAAATGGGGATTGACTGTGAGCCCCCTGTGGGACAACCTGATCACCTTGTAACCTCCCCAGCGCTTAGAACAGTGCTTTGCACATAGTAAGTGCTTAATAAATGCCATCATTATTATTAACCCACCTAACCTATTTAAGGCTCTTCACAGAGTCAGGAAATCCGTTTGACTTAAGAAGCTTCCCTTCTTGCAGCCCCACAGGGATGAAAGCGATTCTGTCGGCACGCGTTGACTAAGCCGTAAGTATACCATTGAACTGACTTTAATACCTTACTATATAAATGTGAAGATTTACTCTTTAAATAGCACAGTACTTTTTGAAAACCCCAGAGCACTCTGAGACACCATCTCATAAGTGTAGGTGTCCAGTGAATTAACATATCCTGCCTGCTGTGTGGTCAGTCTCACCCTCCTTTTTTCTGTGCCACCGCTCGGCTCATCATCACTGGGCTGGAGGGAGAGCTGCCCCACGATATGGCAACTATTTCCTTTCCTGGCGTGCCACCTGCTCATCACTGCCCAGCTCCAACCTGGCCGGCCCACTTTTGACACCTTGGCTGCTGATGGCAGGAAACAAGCGGGCAAAACGCTGGGCATAGGAAGGGGCAGAACTTCCCTGGGTAGCTTGCTCCTACAGCTGCTGGTGCCAGGGGCCCCTTGGCCCAGGTAGCATGACAGGGCCCCCTCCTTTACCCCTGCCCCAACCACGACCCTGGGGCTGGGTTAGGAGTCCCGACCTCCCCGCAGGGGGCAGGATGTGGTGCTACCCCCTTCTGGTTTTACCTGTGGCCCTTTTCTGCCTCCACAGGCTATGGCTGCCCCTACTGCCCCAACACTTGGGGAGGAAACTGAGGGCTTTGCCCCTGTTGGGCTAAGCCCTTGTTCCCATCACCTGTCTGGGGTGGCTTTGGACCTGATTATCAGCCTGTGGAGAGTTCTACCTTTGTGTTTTCTCCTGCCCCTTTTATTCCCAGACAGTATAGGTGCACAGGATTAGTTACGTTTTGCAAAGAACAAATATGAATGCATAGGTATAGACGAGTCACTCGGTTTTCACTTTTTATTGTTCATAGTAATGGACGCTTTATCGGTCATTTTAAAAATGATTCTCATCTGTTTAATTTCAAACTTGCCATCATCTTCCACTGTTAACAGTTTCTCTTTGACTCAAATACCCTCGATCACGTTGACTTGTTCTGTCCACTGTAAAACTGATTTGGGTCAAAACCAAAGTCAATTTTCACTGCATGCTGCGGATAGAATGCTATTAAGCAATTAGGTAAAGTTCTTACACCTCAGAAGAACATGATGTGATGTTGAAAGAAGCGGATGTGCTTATGCTTGTGGTAGCAGTCAAGGCATGCGTTCTGTAATGCAGGGGTCATCAAAAACATGATCCCTACACTGGAAGAGAACCGACTGTACAAATGTACCCTACTCAGCGCATTGTTACATGGAAATCTGAAAATTCTTCCACAGCTAAGAACAACTAAGACAGAAGCAGCATGGGTAAGTGGAAAGAGCACAGGCCTGGGAGTCAGAGGACCTCCGCCACTTGCCTGCTGTGTGACCTTGGGCAGTGCCTCAGCTGCCTCATCTGTAAAATGGGCACTATAGACCTGTCCTCCCTCTGCTTGGACCATGAGCCTCATGTGAGACAGGGACTGTTCCTGACCTGATTACCTTGTACCTACCCCAGTGATAAGTGCAGTGCCTGGCACAGACTAAATGCTTAACAAATACCACAATTCTCACCCTTATTATCACCCTCATGAAGTAGAGGGGAAATAGGTGCTACCCCTGTGGTAGATCCTGATTTATCTTGAATCTACCCCAGCACTCAATACAGCACTTGGCAAACTAAACACTTAACTAATACTGCAATTCTCATTATCACCACCCTCGTGAGGTGTAGATTTGGGGCATGCTCTACCCTCACATGACATGGGGTAACAAAGCCAGGGGCAACTAATCACATATTCTAAGGTACCACCGAGAGGTAAAGGCTGGACTAAAAACAAGGTCTTACCTCCTAGTTCAGTGCTCTTTCCACTGAAGCCTAGGGCCCACGAGCATTGTCTTAAAACCAGGGACAATTCTTAGTGAGAGAGTTCCTTATATTGTCTAGAATGCTTTATTTTACATTCTGCTGATCAGCAACATCAATCATTTCTGCAGAGGTGAGGGTAAAAATGAGCAAGACAATAATATGGCATTCATCTACTGGAAATGTATTTACAATTCTAGTTTTTCTGACCAGCATTGAAATGGATTTATTCATCAGCCACATGATGCAGTACTAGGTATCTTACCCACCAGGAAATGGGTGTGGGGGTTGTGGATATTTGAGTCCGGTTAGGAAAATGTGACATTTTGGTAGCCACTTGAGAGGGCAGGAGAAGGCTGATAGGAAGACTAGCTAAAAACAGGAAAAAAAATCAAATAAAAAATAAGATGACCAGAGTTCTGCCTAGCCCATGTAGACTACATGTCCAACTTGAAATACTCCTGGAGAAGCCAGAGTTTAGAAATAGACGATATAGGGAATTATGAAATCACAAAGCCAGCTTTCTGATTACAACTGAAATCTTAAATCTTTACATAAGTGATGAAAAAGACCAGTTCTTTGTCATCTCCATGGGTAAGGGGGGTAAACTATTGGACTAGCAAAATAGTTTTGTCACCACTAAGCATCAGAAGCAGAATTGAATCTTAAAGCTATGCATGAAAAAAAAAATCAAGGCTTATAGTTTCAGGCTTTTAAAAAATCGCTTAAACACAAGCCAAAGCTTTTGTTCAGAATGTACCATTACACTGTATGGGTAAAGTGTTTTAAAAACAATCTCTCCTTAAGTCTCTTATGTTTGTTTCTGCCCATGAGAAGCAGATGTTGCTGGACTGAACAGTTTTCCCTTTCATGGGATGAAAGCAATTTGGACACCTACTGAATTTGGATTTAACTTTATCAAGTATGAGTCACAGTGACTGAGTCCCCCCTGCCCCCAAGGCAGAGTTCAGGTCCTGGTTTCCATGGAGGCCAGGAAATTCCACTCTCTTCTGGGAGATGGAGCGGCCTCCACGTGCGAAGACTGAACAGACAGATGCTGAGCGGGAACATGACTGACGTCTACAAAGATCTATATAAGACTGGATAGGGCAGATGTCGAATTCCTGGGCACCAAGCACTAGCTGGAAGGTGAGGGGTTCGAGAGACAAAAGCAAACACTTCTTCACAAAGCAGGTCACAAACACATGGAATCTGTTACCTGTGCCAGCAGAAAATATCAACAGATTCAAGAATTGTTTGAATACATTCTTGGACAAGAATTCATAATTATATAATCAAGGAAAAAGTTAGGGATTCATGACAATGAGATGAAGATGGAGGTTTAGGAGGGTGTTTCTGCTGGAGATGAAATCTTGGGACGGGTGATCACTGACCTACCCAGAATAGCATTTCTTAAAAGTCCACCTAGGTGGATACCGATGAAAGATTTAGATGCATTAGGAAATATACAGAATGTGACTATAACCTGGAACATAATTGGAATTTGTGTCATATAAGAATAATCCACGTGGCAAAGTCATGCTGTGAGCAAACAGTTCTCTGGAAAGGAGGAAGAGATCACAGCAGGGAGGAAGAGGAAGCCTAAAATGATGCTAGTAAAGAGTTCTCTTTATTAGGATCAAACCCTGCTTTCTCCTTCCTCTCCTCATTCTGACATGACTGAAAGACAAAGGAAAAATGAAGTCACCATGTTCATAATTGATTGAGCCTAAAAAGATTTAGGGAATTTACTTGATTGGACCGCCAAAACAACGCTAAAACACAGAAACCCAGTTTGTTGTGCTTCTTGACAGAGAAAATTGGGGTTTGTGCTCCTGCCTCTGAAAAGAGAGTATCCCAAGGAATCCATTTTAAGCTGCAAGTGCACAAGGGATACGCCAACTAGCCATTGGCAAGTTACAGCTAAAGGGCTCCAGTTTCCCTCATTTCTGCTGCTGGTAACGCACCTCTTAGTTCACGTTGAGTCAGTACTATTCAAAGCTGAAGATACCAATTCTTCAGCTTTAGGAGGGGGTAGCCAGGCCAACATGAACAGAGGTCCTTTAAAAAAAAAAACTTGACAGCTGATGAAAAGTCTTTTTGGGGGGAAGGGGGGTTGGGAAGGGGGGAAAAAAAGCTGGAAGACAAAGCAAATAGAGCTGATTTGTTTTTAGTCCCCAAACCTCCATCTGGAATCTTCCAATCCTCCCCCTATGGTCACCGGTAGCTACTATGGAAAGCATGGGCACAGGGATTGGTGAGGGTGGACAGAGAAACTGCCCTGCTGATGACAGTCAAAGTGGGAAGAGGAAGGGGTTTGGTGGTTATTGGAAAAGTGCTCTCCTCTCTTCTCCTCTCCCCTCTCACGATGCACTTCAACCAATGTAGATACGATGGAAGTCATTAGCACCGAAGGCAGCGTTGCACTTAGGACATTTGCGTTGGCGAGTGTCATAGCGTGTCTTCACACACTCAAAGCAAAAGACATGAAAGCATTTGGTCAGCACGGCATCTTTCTTGCGCATATTGCAACATGGGCAGGTCAGTCGTGCCTGCAAAGGAGAGAGTTGGTAGTAGTAACAATAATAGCATACGTTAAGTGCTTACTCTGTGCCAAGCACTGGGGTAGATACGAGAGAATCAGGTCGGGCACAGTCCCTGTACCAAACAGGGCTCACAGTCTAGGTAGGAAGGAAAGCATGCATTGAGTCCCATTTTACAGGTGACAAAATTGAGGACCAGAGACCTGAAGGTCACACAGCAGGTAAGTGGTGGAGCTGGGATTAGAAATCAGTTCCTTTGACTCCAGGCCCATGTTCATTCCACTGGGTCCCATGGCTTCTCAAAAGTGAAAGTCTAAGCCATGACATGAGACGGATTGGAAAAACCCTCACATATTCCAAAAAACAAGCAACACCACTCCAGAAGAATGAGGCCCTCAAAAGTGGATGCTCCTTCCAGAGAAGGGATGGCCTTCATCAATACAGCAAGTTTAATGAAGCTCAGTGCTCCCTCTCTCCCTATGGAACAGTAATCCTACTGCAGGCCTTTCTTTCCCCCCTTGGATTTGTTAAGTGCTTCCTCCCCCTCCCATCCCCTTACTGTGGGGGTTCCTCAAGGTTCAGTTCTTGGTCCCCTTCTGTTCTCAATCTACACTCACTCCCTTGGTGACCTCATTCACTCCCACGGCTTCAACTATCATCTCTACACTGATGACACCCAAATCTACATCTCTGCCCCTGCTCTCTCCCCCTCCCTCCAGGCTCGCATCTCCTCCTGCCTTCAGGACATCTCCATCTGGATGTCTGCCCGCCACCTAAAACTCAACATGTCCAAGACTGAACTCCTTGTCTTCCCTCCCAAACCCTGCCCTCTCCCTGACTTTCCCATCACTGTTGACGACACTACCATCCTTCCCGTCTCACAGGCCCCCAACCTTGGTGTCATCCTCGACCGCTCTCTCGTTCACCCCTCACATCCAAGCCGTCACCAAAACCTGCCAGTCTCAGCTCCGCAACATTGCCAAGATCCGCCCTTTCCTCTCCATCCAAACCGCACCCTGCTCGTTCAAGCTCTCATCCTATCCTATCTGGACTACTGTATCAGCCTCCTCTCCGATCTCCCATCCTCTTGTCTCTCCCCACTTCAATCCATACTTCACGCCGTTGCCCGGATTGTCTTTGTCCAGAAACGCTCTGGGCATGTTACTCCCCTCCTCAAAAATCTCCAGTGGCTACCAATCTGCGCATCAGGCAGAAACTCCTCACTCTCGGCTTCAAGACTCTCCATCACCTCGCCCCCTCCTACCTCACCTCCCTTCTCTCCTTCTACAGCCCAGCCCGCACCCTCCGCTCCTCTGCTGCTAATCTCCTCACCGTGCCTCGTTCTCGCCTGTCCCGCCGTCGACCCCCAGCCCACATCATCCCCCTGGCCTGGAATGCCCTCCCTTCCCACATCTGCCAAGCTAGCTCTCTTCCTCCCTTCAAGGCCCTACTGAGAGCTCACCTCCTCCAGGAGGCCTTCCCAGACTGAGCCCCCTCCTTCCTCTCCCCCTCTCCACCCCCCCCCCGTCTTCCCTCCTTCCCCTCCCCGCAGCACCTGTATCTATGTATATATGATTGTGCATATTTATTACTCTATTTTACTTGTACATATCTATTCTATTTATTTTATTTTGTTAATATGTTTGGTTTTGTTCTCTGTCTCCCCCTTCTAGACTATGAGCCCACTGTTGGGTAGGGACCATCTCTATATGTTGCCAACTTGTACTTCCCAAGCGCTTAGTACAGTGCTCTGCACACAGTAAGTGCTCAATAAATACGATTGACTGATTGATACTATGTGTCAAGCACTGTTCTAAGTGCTGAGGTAGATACGAGTTCATCAGGATGGAAACGGTCCCTGTCCCACATGAGGCTCCCAGTCTAAGGAAAAGGGAACTGAGGCAAAGTGAAGTTAAGTGACTTGCCTAAGGTCACACAGTAGGCAACTGAGATTAGAACCAGGACCTCTAATTCCCAGGCACTAGGCCATCCTGCTCCTCCATTAGCCTTTCCACTAATTAGAGGATATAACCCCTTTGCTGGCTCACCTTGTAATCCTTGATCTCTTCCATCAGGATCTCATCACACTTGGGTACATTGTCTGGCTTCTTTGTGGTCTCCAGCTTTCTGCGCAGTCGGGAGATATCCTCCTGGAGGAGGAGAACATACTGATAAGGCTCATCTCCTTCAATCAATCAATGGTATTTATTGAGCACTTACTGTGTGCAGAGCACCCTACTAAACGCTTAGAAGTATAGAATAGAGTCCCTATGGGAAGCGATGTAATTGAAGAACAGATGTCATTCCCTTATATTACAGTTCAGGTAACTATGACCAATTTGAAAAAACCAATGTAACAAAGAGTGCAGGCATGAAAGGAGAGGCAGGGATGAAAAAGCCATATGCTGGCAAAGTTGTTAAAAATGTAGTCAGCACGGTGGGTTAAAAGAACTCTCAGAGTCTGGGCCCATCTTGGGGCTGAAGACACTGAGAAGCACGTGTTTCTACCTGGGCTCGTTTGAAGTTGAACAGATCCTTTTCTTTGGTCACACTGTTCTCCACAATCTCATCCTGAAACTCGTGCAGTTTTTTCTGGGCCATCTCCAGTTGGGATTTGAGGTCATCTGCAAGCTGGGCGGCTTCCATCGCCTAGAGGCGGCGGCAAGAAAACAAAACAGCAGATCACCACCCCTTGATTCCAGTGATGCAAAGAGGCAGTCGTTTCATCTGAACCTCTGACTCAGTTGCCCTACGATGCTCAGACAACACCTACCTTGCGCTTGTTCATTTCGAGTGCCTGGGTTCGGAGTCCCAGCTCCTTCTCCCCTGTGCCAATGTTGCTCTGAAGCAAATGTTCCTTTTCCTCCAGTTTCCGCACTACCTGCAACTGGGCATCCACCTTCAAAGGGGAAAAGGGGAGACAGCTCAAACAAAGGAAAGGAGGAGCAGGAGAGTTGTTAACCCTCCATTAGCAGAAGGCCACCAAGTATGGCGGATTGTATATACATGGGCTACAAGCCTTAAGCTTCATTCCAGGGTTCACCATTGAATGAGTAAGAATCCAGGAAATGGCACAAGATCCAAACTTTCATTTGCCCACCTGTAAGACTGTACCTATCTTACGGTGATGGAGTGAGGAGTCATTAATATGTTTTTAAATGCACTGAGGTTCTCAGACAAAAGGCAATCTCTCTTTCTCTCAGATACATACCCATCCATGGCGGGGGGGGGGGGGGGGGGGGGGGAGGGGAGGGGAGGGGAAAGAGAGAGAGAGAGAGAGAGAGAGAGAGAGAGAGAGAGAGAGAGTGTGTGTGTGTGTGTGTGTGTGTGTGTGTGTGTGTGTGTGTGTGTGTGTGTGTGTGTGTGTGAGTGAGTGAGTTTGGTGAGCCAGGCAATGTTTAGGTCACTAAAGACTAAAGACTAAAATGCAGTTATTTCTTCAGCCAAGGAACCACCATGGAGCTGCTCACTTATAAAGGACTTTATGAGGGGGTAGGGGGGAGAGGAGGAAGAAGGAGAGAGGGGGAGAGGAGGAAGAAGGAGAGAGGGGGAGAGGAGGAAGAAAGAGAGAGGGGGAGACGCCTCTTGTATTGTGCACTGAGTTATATTTTCAGAAGAAGTGATGAGTTGCACCGAGCAGATAGCTCTCTTGCCTGGTCCCCAAGTTCTCATTTTGCAAAAAGCCCGCAGGGAAAGTAGGTGCAGACCACAGTTTTCTAAGAAACATGGTCTGCAGAAATAAAGATGCTAAACATCCTCAACCTGCAGTAAAATGTATTTTCAGTAAAAAGAAGCTGAGTGCGTTTTGGGTGATGGATTAAGACCTAAGGAGTGGCACAATGGAGTCGGGGTGGGAGTGACCCAGTAGGAGGAGTGAATTATAAATCCTGGCAATATGTTGCACTCCTCGGAAATAAACACAAACAATCCTGGAACAAATTCATCAGGATGAAGGTGGAATCTTCATTTCTGCAGACTTATGTTTCCTTGTGGGCAGGGAACGAATATGTCTATCAGCTCTGTTGTATTGTGCTCTCCCAAATGCTTAGTACAGTGCTCTGCCCATAGTAAGCGCTCAATAAATATCACTGATTGATGGATTAATCAAAAAGGCCAGGGTCTCCCAGGGGAACCTGAGAAGTGCTTGACTGTATCTGGACTATTGTAAGCACAGATGTACATAGCCTCAGAAATGCCAAACTGGAGAAGATCAGAACAAGATTCCTTTTCTTAAAAATAAATTTTTTTAAACAGTACTTGTCAAGTGCATACTATATGCCAGGCATTGTTCTAAGTGCTGGTGTAGGTACAAGATGATCACGTTGGACACTGTCCCTGTCCTACATGGGGCTTGCAGTCTTAATCCCCATTTTACAGATGAGGTAACTGAGGCCCAGAGACGTGACTTGTCCAAGGCAGACCAGTGGCGGAGCTGGGATTAGAATCCAGGTCCTTCTGACCCTGGGCTCTATCCATTAGGCCTCTCAAGCTTCTCACACTGCTTCTATCTTAGAGCCTCCAGCACGGTGTTTATCCTAACTTTATGGATGATCTTCTTCCTCATCTACCTTAAGCCAGTCAAGGGAAGCAATATTTATTTATATAAATGTCTGTCTCCCGGTCTAGACGGTAAGTTCATTGTGGGCAGGGAATGTGTTTATTGTCATATTGTACTCTCCCAAAAGCTTAGGACAGTGCTCTTCACATAGTAGATGCTGAAATTGAATGAATTGAATGAATGAATGAACATGAACCAGTGGAAAGAGCGCAGGCCTGGTAGGAAGAGGACGGGTGCTAATACCGGCTCTGCCAGTCAGAGAAGAAGTGTGGCTCAATGGAAAGAGCCCGGGCTTGGGAGTCGGAGGTTGTGGGTTCTAATCCCGGCTCCGCCGCTTGTCAGCTGTGTGACTTTGGGCAAGCCACTTACCTTCCCTGTGCCTCAGTTACCTCATCTGTAAAATGGGGATTAAGACTGTGAGCCCCACGGGGGACAACCTGATCACCTTGTATCCACCCCAGCACTTAGAACAGTAATTTGCACATAGTAAGCGCTTTAACAAATGCCATTATTATTATTATTTGCTGTGTGACACTGGGTAAGTCAATTAAATTCTCTATGACTCAGTTTCCTCATCTATAACATGGGGATGAAATTCTACTCCCTCCTACTAAGACTGTGAGCCCCACATGGGACAGGGACTATGTCCGATCTGGTTGTCTTGTATCTACCCTAATGTTTAGTACAGTGTTTGGCAGAATGCTTAACAAGTACCATAAAAAAGCAAGAGAGCAGATTACAAGATAGCTGGTTCCATGCAGGGAAAGGCCTAGTCATTCATTTCTCTTCTGCTTACCTGAGTCTTTAGAGTGAGGACTTGGTCTGCTAGTTCCTCTTTTTCTTCCTTCAGCAATTTATGAATCTGATTGGATTTGATGCGCTCTGACATAAGTTTGAAGTTGGCATCATCCTTCTCCCTTAACTGCTGCATCAGACGGATATTCTGCTCTTGCATATCTTCAAAGGCCTGGCCTGTTACATCCATTTCTGAGAGGAGGGCCTCTTCCTCCTGGGTCGGCAAAAAAAAAAAAAAAAAAAAAGAAAAAAGAAAAGAAAAAAGTTGATTTTTTTTTTTGGCCCTCTTCCCAGTTCCCCTAGAAACTGCAAAGGAAGACCTACCTTTTCTCATTTTCCATAAAGACTTGAATAATGACATTAGAAGCTACCCCACCCTGGTAATAAGAACAAGCAAAGATCAAGGGCCTGCAAAAGAAGCCTCAAAACATGTGGAGCCTTTCAGGGTATATTAACCATATGTTTTGACATTTTCCCTCAGGGAAAATCCTCAATTTAAACTTCTTTAAACCCTTCTGGCTTTTCTTCTTCTACCACAACCTACATATGGCTGTTCAATCTTAGATAACCCTGAGTGTCATTCATCCATTTTTAAAACAAAGCGCCAATTAACAGGTTCAAGTTGAAGAGATGGAAATAATCTCCTGGGTATATACTACCCAGTATACTACCTATAGTATAGTATAGTATACTATATAGTATAGTATAATATAGGTAGTATAGGTAATACTACCTATTATAATGCCACATATGTAACAAATACTCAAATGTTATTGGATAATCATCTCCCACTCTCCACTGGATCTCACTTCTTGGGAATAAGGTAAGAAGGAGGCATTTTCTCTCATTTTACCCAAAATTTCGCTGGGGTGAGCTCTCTAGATTGTATACTCCTTGAGGGCGGGGATAGGGTCTACCAACTCGTATTGTACTCTTCCAGGTGCTCACTATAGTGCTCTGTATACGGTAAGTGCTCAATAAATACCACTGATCAATCACAGAACTGAACCGGAGCTGGACTATTACCCACTAGAAGAGGCAAGGCCTTCTAGTGCCGCTTCCCATCAAGAACCGTCCATGTAATTAGTGGGCCAATGCAAGATCTCCTCACCTGCTTGGCCATGGCAAGCTTCTTCTGCAGGTATTCAATCTGTTCCTCTACCGCTCGGATCTTCCGCAGGGCATCTTCGTCAGCCATTTTCTTGCTTTCCTTTTTCTCTTTATCTTCTAGGTCCTTAAGCCTCTGCCTGAGATCATCCAACTGTGAGGAGACAGGAGTTAGCTTTCATAGGCATGAAAAAGCCAGAGACTATTTAAAAAAATAAACAAAACCCCTCATTCCCAAATAACTCCACAAAGGGAAGCTGCTTAAGCTAAGCATAATAATTGCAGGATGATGTGCCAAGCATTGTGGTAAAGACTGGGGTAGGGACACAGGGGGCTCAGAGTCTAAGCATTTGAATTACACTTTATCTTTTAAAAGTACAGTAGGGGCATTTATTGGGCACTGTGCCACTTGGAATGGTACAGTCTACTAGGCACTTGGGAACTACAGAATAATGAAATAACATCCCCAGCTCGCAAGGAATTAAGATTCTAAAAGAGAAGACAAAATAAGTCATGAGCAGACATGGGAGGGGACGGGATGCTTCAGGAAGGTGCTCTGTGAAGCACTGTGTGACACAGGTCAAAAGGAAAGAGCAGAAACACTAGACAGGAAGGCACCATGATACTCTGGAGGTGTGAGGGTCACAAGGAGGCAAGATATATTATTGCAAAGGATTCTTTAGGAGAATTCCTCATTGACACAAAGCTAACCCTCAGTGCCAAATGAATGCTTTCTTAGTATTATGGTATCTGTTAAGCACTTGTTATGTATCAAGCGTTGCTCTAAGCTCTGGGGCAGATAGCAATTAATCAGGTTGGACACAGTCCCTGTCCCATATGGGGCTCACAGCTGGGAATGTTGTGCCGTCAGTGGTAACATCTTTGCAGTCGCAAGCCATTACTCCTGGTTCAGAGCCCACCAGGAGTAACTTGACATCAGCGCCTGATTAAGACGTCTGTCTTAGGCCCTTCCTACCCCCAAGCCTTGTCCATACGGCCTAGAGCTGGCCTGGGGTGCCTCATGGCAATCTGCAGAGCGTAGGATGAGGGCAGAGTAAGCCAAGTCAACACCCTGGTCAATCAGGTGGCTCATACAAGAATGCAATTTCATGGCTAATACTCCACAATTTTATAAGCCTAAATTAGTAGCTTTTAGCCCGAACCCCGAAATAAAACAAAATACAAAAATTTGTTTGAAAGAAAAGAGGGCTGAAGGGTGGCTGCTTTCATATCTGTCATCGTCTAGACCTTTTGCATCTTTGTTCACTTTTCCTTATGTGCCTGTCTCCAACACCCCGTGCCATTCTTAGATCATGAGCCCCTTGGGGTCAGGGGCCATGCCTATATCTCATCTTATGTATTTCCTTTATAGTGCTTAGTTCAGTGCTTTGCACACAGTACACACTAAATACTCTATTATTAAGATGAGCCATTAAGAAATGTGAGTTTGTTCTTCCTTTTTTCAGGGGGGCAGGCATCTTAATTTTGCCCCATGCAGACTTACTGATGTCTTTCAGAAGATGTAAAAGTAAATGACAATTAAAAACGAATAGCATTTAAAAATATTAAAAGCTAGGGAGGAAAGCACCCTTTTACAGATGGGAAAGTTGTTCACTTGTTGAGGTATGTGCAAAAGCAGCATGGCTGAGTGGATGGAGCACAGGCCCGGGAGTCAGAAGGACCTGGATTCTATCCCAGCTCCCCCACTTGTCTGTTCTGTGACCTTGGGCAAGTCACTTGACTCCTCTGGGCCTCACTTACCTCATCTGTAAAATGGGGATTAAGACAGTGAAACCCCACCTAGGACATGGACTGTGTGCAACCTGATTAGCTCGTATGTACCCCAGTGCTTAGTACAGTGCCTGGCACACAGTAAGCAATTAACAAATACCATAAAATTAAAAACAAAAGTCATACAGGTGAAATTTTGCCATATACCTAAATATATGGCAGTTTTTTCCCCAATGCTGTGTTCTTAAAATACATATAAAACTCACCCAAGACTTAAACAAGAATGACAGAAAGGCAGACATTTAACTTGATTACCTCAGCTTTAGCCTTCTTCTCTGCTGCCATTAGCTGAACCTTGTCCCTCTGCTCTTTGGGTGCAGAGCGGTACATATCTAGCAATAACTTCATCTCCTTTTGACTCTCTTGTGCTTTCCTACCAATACGAAAGCCCAATGTTATGAGAACATCACAGAATACCATGGAAAGGAATCCATCAGAGTATCTTCACTGAAAAGGAAAACATTTTCATATTGCTCTTTATATCTCACACATTTGCTGTGAGGTGGGCCTCTGCCACCCCTCAAGGTGACACAACAAGCATTAAGAGTACAGGACAACTGTGTAACAACCAGACAAGTTGGTGAGAGCGAGGCAATGGGGCAAATTATACACCTGGGGAGGAAGAGAGGAATGCCTGCCTTTGTAGTAAGGTGACTCATTTATCTCCTGGATCACACAGGTTGGGATTAGATTTCTGATGGGTTCAATTCCCCTTAAAAAAAACCAAAAAACCCTTCTTCTAGTCTCTCCCTTCCCAGATTTCAGTGAATCTTTCAGCCAAACAAAGACAAACATGAAGATAATCAATGAACCTAAAGATACTTCTGACTCCCAACCGCTCATCATAGCTTTTTAGAGCAGGAGTGGGTAATCTTATGGCCGTATTTTGTAATGAAGTTGTGTTGGGGGCGGGGGTTGAACCCTGGAAGTACAGCCACTTCCAAAATTGGCAGCTCCTGCCTAACCCAGAAGCCGAATGGGATTCCATTCATCAAACCCACTGGACTGTGGGTTTCACGGTGCCACGGGATGCCTACTGGCAATCGTGGCTGCAGCAGAGTGGGGTTAGAAGGTGCCGTCAGCAGAACTTGCAGGCTTAGAGCCAGGCTGAATCTAGCCCACAGGCTAGAATCATTTTGCCCAATCCTGCTACAGAGCACCAACAGTTGGCGGGCTGCTAAAATACCATATCACCAAATTAATGGAAACAACACAGAAAAATAGGATATCTTCAGGGAAACAGAAGACAGAGAAATAACCAATAGTGTTGCTCTCACTTGAGATCAGCCTTCAGCTGTTTGATCACTTCTGCTTCCTTCTTCCTCCCGTCCTCATGTTTCCCTTTCTCCTTATCCTTGGTCGATTCTCTCTCCTTTTCTGACTCCTTCTGCTTTTGCTTCTCCCGCTCCCGCTCCTTTTCCTTTTCCCGTTCTCTCTCCTTTTCCTTCTCCCGCTCCCTCTCCTTCTCGCGCCTCTCGCGTTCTCGCTCCTCCTCGTCCCGTTTGGCTTTGGTGTCACTGGCTTCTTCCAGGCTGGCCTTGGATGCGGACCCCTGAGTGGACGAGTCCTCTGGCTCCTGTTTGATTTCCACTGGCTCCTCCTTGGGATCTTCAGTGCTTGACTGGGACTGCAGGAGAGCGCTACCACTACGCAGGCGGGTCTGAAAGAATCCACAAAGGAAAAACAAATACACAAACAAACACAAAACATAAGCAGAAACTGGTAAGGAGGTGCTTGCAATCAACACATTGCCCTTCTTAGCTGCTAGCTGCCCCACCTCAGTAAGATTTCCCGCCTGACCACAAGAGCAATATCAGGAACAATTTAAAATTATTTGAAATCAATCAACTGGCTGCAGTGTGCCCCTGGCCTATTACTAGTAATAATAATGATGGCATTTGTTAAGCGCTTACTATGTGCACAGCACTGTTCTAAGCGCTGGAGGGGATACAAGGTGATCAAGTTGTCCCACGTGGGGCTCACAGTCTTCATCCCCATTTGACAGATGAGGTAACTGAGGCTCAGAGAAGTTAAGTGACTTGCCCAAGGTCACACGGCAGACATGTGGTGGAGTTTGGATTTGAACCCATGACCTCTGACTCCAAAGCCCGGGCTCTTTCCACTGAGCCACGCTGCTTCTCTAATAATACATAGCATCTCTATTTTTCCCAGGAGGCAGCAATAAAAATTAAGCCAGGGGTATTTTTAGTATGGTACGGAAAGCAATACAGCACTAAAAGGCAAACATCTCCTCCCTGTTTTGATGCAGGGCACATGTTCTTCATGCAGTTACCTTACTCAGGTCAGACTGAGCCTCTCTCAATTTCCGCTTGTACCTTAGGACTTCCCCCTTTAGCTGGTGGTTATGATTCTGAAGGCTACTGATGAGGTGACGCATTTCTCGATTTATAGGCCCTGAAACACCAAAATAAAGAAAAGGTAATGAAAAGGCAAGAAAGTCAAAGCCAACAGAAACTTCCAAAAGAACAATGTGGGGAAGGGGGAAAATATTACACCAAGAGTTTGGGGTTTTTTTTGGGGGGGGGGCGGGGGGGGAGTTCAAAGAGGAAGGAATTAGTCACGAGTTTAGGTAAGCCTAAATCAGGCTGTGAAAAATTGAGTCACAAGACAATGTCAAGAACTGACCATGTTGGGGTCACTGGAAATTAATTTTATTTTCTGCTAATCCCATAAAATCAGCAATTCAATCACTGCCCTTTAGGGAGAGGGAGAGGGAGAGAGAGAGGGACAGGGAGAGGGAGAGAGAGAGAGAGAGAGTGTTATACCTGCTTGTTCATTAGCTGCCAGTGTCTGTTCAAATTCTATCCTCAACATCTCATACTCCTTGCGGACCTGTGCCAATGTGTCTTCTAGCTGTATGACTTCTGTCCTCAACTTCTTGTGGAGACTGACCTCATCCCGCTGAAATAAATGAGGGAGGAAAAAAAACAATTCAACTAAAATTCAAATCATCCTGGAAAGACTAAAGCCAATAAGCATAAGAGTTCCCTTCCCTCACATACGTTATTCTGTCCCTCCACTTCGTCAACTTTCCCGTCTGTCAGGAGGTTCACCTTTTGTTTCGGAAAGCTAGAAGATGCTTTATACCCCCATCCTTTCTCACTTCATGGAAAAGAAAAATTGCACTGGCTCTCATGACACCTCCTCTTCCCTCACCCTTCAATGTATCAACATCTGTCAAGACTCAGCTCTGGATCATTTGCTTTTCTTGTTTTAATATGCTCACTTCATTGAATTACCACCTCCATTCAGGTAACTCTCAAATCTAGAAGCACCAGTCCTCATAATGATCCCTTTCCTTCTTACCTTCAGGACATCTTAATTTGGTTACACCATCACTATATCGCACTTGATGCATCTAAAAATGAATTCTTCTCAAAGCCTCTTTTCTTAGCTTTTGTATCACTTGTCACGATAGTACCGCTAGTCACCTAGAATCCAACTGAATGTGGAAGGTTCAAGACAAAGCTATGATTATCATTATCATCATCATCAAGGCTGCAAGCTTCTGGAACAGGGAGAATGGTGGTGTTGTCAAGAGTGACGGGAAAATCAGACAGAGGAGCTCAGTTTTGAACGACTTTAAGGTGCTCGCAGATCATCCAGGTGGAGATGTCCTGGAGGCGGGAGGAGATAGAGTGTAAAGCAGGTGAGAATACAGGTCTGGTGAGTTGGAGATCAGGGTATCATCTGCACAGAGTTGGTAGCTGGCTGATAGCAGGTGAGCAGTTGAGCTTCCTGAGAGAATGAGTTTAGAGCAAAGAGTAAAAAGACCCAAAAAAGATTCTTGAGGAACACCCACAGTTCAAGGGGTGAAGCAGCGTGGTCTAGTGGAAAGAGCGCGGGCCTGGGAGTCAGCAGGACCTGGGTTCTAATCCCGACTCTGCCTCTTGTCTGCTGTGTGACTCTGGGCAAGTCACTTCACTTTTCTGACCCTCGGTTCCCTCATCTGTAAAATGGGGATTAAGACTGTGAGCTCCATGTGGGACAGGGATGCTATCCAGCCTGATTAGTTTCTATCTACCCCAGCACTCAGTACACTGCCTAGAACATAGTAAGCGCTTAACAAATACCATAAAAAAAGGAGAGGAAGACAAAGAGCCAGCAAAGGAGACTGAGAAAGAGCAGAGAGGTAGGAAGAGAAATCAGAAGACTACTGGGTCAGTGAAACCAAGCCTAGAGAGTGCTCCAAAGTATCAAAGGTAACCAAAGATTGAAGAACATTAGGTCACAACACAGCCCATTAGGTCTTAGATCGGAAACCCAAGGGCGTACTCTAATATAAACCCAAGGGCGTACTCTAATATCACCAGTGCTAAGTTTGGGGATCCTGCTGAAAGCAATATGGAATTCTTACTCTGTCCCAGAAAAGAAAAGGAGGGCTCAATTCCTGGAAGGTGAACACTGTGTCTACACAAGGCCTCATGCAAGGAACTGGGAAACATCAGTGGAGAAAAAGTTCTGTTGATCACTTTGGAAGGAAAAAAAAAGAAAATGGTCAAAGAGGCAAGAGAAAACAGTAGGCTACTACCTCAATGAGCTCCACCTGGCGCTGATGAGTCCCCCGAGTACCGTGAAGCAGGGTGCGAGCCTCATCCAAGTGTGCTTTCAGCTGGAGGCTCTCATTGTAAAGAACGGAGAACTGTGACTGCATACACCGGTATTCTGGGGTCTCCTTTACCACCTCCTCCACAGCACTTCGCAACTCCACCTGCACAAAAGGAGGGAAGACAGAAACACTGCTGGAATCCATTTCGAACAACGCCTCAGACAGCAATTGAGTTTTATAAGTACTCGTGTGAGGCAAAAGAAGTCTATGGAAAACCAACTTCAAACCACCACGTACAGAGTTATGAAAGTACTCGCAGGAAAGCAGCGACAAGCTCCTAAGGTTGACGGTTCTGAATTCTTTCCATTATTAGATAAATTATTATATAATATATACTGTATCACAGTATATGTATTATATATAATACAGTACATATATCAAGATTGTACCTGGATTGTGAAGTCCTTGAGGGACTTCTTATCTTCCCACCCGAACCCTGTCCTCCCCCTCATTTTCCCATCACTGTAGACGGCACCACCATCCTTCCTGTCTCACAAGCCCGTAATCTTGTAGTTATCCTTGACTTCTCTTTGTCATTCAACCCACATATTCAATCCATCATTAAATCCTGTTGGTTCCACCTTCATGACATCGCTAAAATCCACCCCTTCCTCTCCATCCAAACTGCTACCACGTTAATCCTTGATTACTGTATCAGCCTCCTTGCTGACCTCCCTGCCTCTTGTCTCTCCCCACTCCAGTCCATACTTCACTTTGCTGCCCAGATCATTTTCCCTCAAAAACATTCAGACCGTGTTTCCCCAATCCTCAAGCAACTGCAGTGGTTGCCCTTCCACCTCTGCATCAGACAAAATCTCCTCACCATTGATTTTAAAGTACTCAATCACCTTGCCCCCTCCTACCTCACCTTGCCACTCTCCTACTACAACCCAGCCTGCACACTTCGCTCCTCTAATGCTAACCTTCTCACTGAACCTCGGCCTCATCTATCTCGCCACTGACCTCTCGCCAACATCCTGCCTCTGGCCTGGAACGCCCTTCTTCATCATATCCGACAGACAATGACTCTCTCCACCCTTCAAAGCCTTATTGAAGGCACATCTCCTCCCAGAGGCCTTCCCTGACCAAGCCCTCTTCCTTTTCTTCAACTGCCTTCTGTGTTGCCCTGACTTGCTCCCTTTATTCATCCCCCACCTCCCAGCCCCACAGCACTTATATACATATCTGCAATTTATTTATTTATATTAATGTCTGTCTCCCCTTCTAGACTGTAAGTTCGTTGTGGGCAGGGAATGTGTTGGTTTATTGTTATATTGTACTCTCCCAAGCACGTAGTATAGTGCTTTGCACACAGTAAGTGCTCAATAAATACAACTGAATTGAATGAATGAATGTATGAATGGATGGGATGTCTATTGTACTCTGCTAAGGACTTAGTACAGTGCCCTACACAGAGTAAGTGCTCAATAAATACCACTGATTGATTGGTATTAGCAGTTTAAACAGATCCACACCCACTTATTACTACAGCGATCCAATCCCATGACTTCCCCTAGAGTAAAAAGTGATTCCCTAGACAAAGGCTTTTTTTTTTTTTAACATAAGTGATTAGAGGAGAAACTGGCTGATTCATCCAGAAATACTGCTTCATCCTTCTCAACTCTCATGCTCGCTGTTAAAGGGACACAACAGTTGGGAAAGAGGGGTCGCTTATACTCCTTAAGTTTTTCTGCAAATTGTCACGCCTTGGCCTTTAAGCAAGTTCAAAGAGCCCACTCCAGACATATCTGCTTAGGGAAGAATTCCCAGACATTTAGCAAAACCAGAATGCAGGAGGATCTTAATTACTGGGATGTTCCTTGCTAATCTGGTAGGCTTTACCATGGGTCAATGTCTGTGAAAATTTATATTAATCTTAGCCAGGGGTAGAAAAATCCCAGGGGTCCATTTGTCCAAGCTGCCAAAAATGTTGTCTTAGTAAGCAAAAAGTGCCTCAGCTTGTCACTCCTCCATCTCCCCGACACCATATGGCCTTTCTGGGTGGTTCTAAAGTCCCACTCACCCACCAGAGTGCCGAGAGGAGAGGAGCTCAAGTATGACTCCCCAGGCCTTCCAGCACCCTAACCAGGTGATGCAGGGGGCTCTGACTCTCCTTCCAACATGCCTCCTTCATATTCACACAGGTACAACAGAGGACATATTCACACAAGAACTCACAAACATCCTTCATGCCCTGTCACAGAGACAGAAAAAGAAGGAATGGGCTACAATACAGGCTCATAGGAAGATGGACACATACCAACTCACACTAGGAGGCAATAATTAGATAATAATTAGAGGCAATAATAATAATAGCAACAATAACGGTATCTGTTAAGTGCTTACTATGAGTCAAGCACTGTTCTAAGTACTGGGGTAGATACAAGTTAATCAGGTCGAACACAGTCCCTGTTCTTCGTGGGGCTCACAGTCTAAGTAGGAGGGAGAATAAGCACTGAATCCCCATTTTACAGACGAAGAAACTAAAACCCAGAGAAATTAAGTGATTTGCCCAAGGTCACAGCAGGCAAGTGGCAGAGCCAGGATCAGAACCCAGGTCCCCTAACTCCCGGGACTGTGCTCTTTCCACTAGGCCACACTGCTCTGGGGGGACAGGGGAGGGAAGGGGGAGGGAGAAACCAAGTTAAATGGACAGGAAACAAAGGAAGGAAGAATGAGAAAAGTACATCCTCTCTGTAATCTGGATAAATAACCCAGATATTTCTGCTAGAAATTTCTGAAGACAAGAGTCATCTAGCACAGTTGGCCTGATTATTCAAAATATGGTAATGTATGGAATAATGGTTTCTAAAAATGACAAAGTCCTCCTATGATCAGACTGCCACCATGGGCATTTTAACTGTATTAAGCAATGGGAAAGGCACACAAAAAGTATGCTGGGAAATGAAATTCCAGGATTAAGCATATAGGGCTGGCAGGCTGGAAAATAAAAATCACATCTCTTTTTGAAATGAAGGGATCAAGAGAAAAGAACTGTGAAACCCACTCTGGTCATATCAAAACATATCCAGACTTCATGTATAGGATAAAATACATTGAAAGTATCCCATTTTTCGAGTATGCATTCTGGCTATTCTTTTCAAAACTGAGGGTGCTAAAAATACTTATGGTGCTTGGCATATACAGTCTGTACTTAGAAAACCCAATTTAAAGATACCATCTTGGAATAGGTAGAGATCTTTTCTACTGCTTACAACTGAAGGTTCCTAATCAGTTTTAAAAATCACATCAATCTGCATTAGTTTATGCTGCAATTTTACTTTCTTTCCAACTATCATTTCAATAAGCCTTCATTCCATATTGTTTTACTAAAGTCTAATCTCACGGAAAAAATCATCACACCCAATCATATGGCCAAGACCACCACATTAGGGAAGAGATTAATTACTGATCATTTGAGCTTTCCAGGGCATAAGCAGACAAGAGATTTTTCAGGGTCTTGCCTGATTTAACCCATTTTCTACTCCCTAAATAGCTTTAATACACTGAGCGTTGAACCAGGGAAATCAACAGAGAAACAAACAAAAAATTTTGAACAATGTCATATTTTCCTGACTAAATTGGATTTCAAATGATTTATGAATCCATACTAGTTCTGCCAAAACAGGGCTATACTGGTTCATTGCACACTGTGCGCACAATATAGCCAGGACCGTGGGCCGCCCCCACATTCAAGAGGCAAATTTTACTGTCCGTAACAGTGTCTTCATGGAATACAAAGGCTAACTCTATACACTTTGCTGATGGCGACGGGTAGCTGGACTCTTCCAATCCCCGGCACCTCTTACTCCCCAGGGGGCAGAGGAGGAGCTGGGCAATTAATAGTTTGGGGGCCCTAACACACAACAAGTGACTTGAAAAATACAGAACATTAAGCCAAAAGCAGTCTAGAGAAACCAGAGCGCCAATACTGGTCAAGGCTTGTACCAGATGAGATTAGCTGCTGCCCACTATTTAACATTTAATAGATCGTGTCATACTGGGTGGAAAGCCACCCCTCAGTATATCAAGTTCCTGAATCAATGGCATATTTCAGCGCACGCTGAGTGCCGAGCCCTGCACTACACATTTGGGAGAATACAATGCAATAGAGTTGGTAGAGAGGTTCCCTGCCCACCATGCGCTTCCAGGCTAGAGGAAAACGAAGTTGCCCAGAACAGCTCCTGGGAGATGTTTCCCTTACCTTAAGCTTTTCATTCTGTGTGGTCACTTCTTCAAAGTCCTGACGTAGTTTCTCCAGCTCCGAATGGCGGTTCTCAGCCAGCTCTTTGTTCTCCTCAAGTTCTGCATTCATCTCTTCAAACTGGAGGCCAAGTAAGGACGGAGAGGTCCGAAAAATCAGATCACCGCTTCCCGCTTCCCCCTGAAAGACTGGCCTAACAGCACAGGTGAACACCACCCACTAGCCACCGACTTTACCTTGCGAGCGTTGATAGTGATCGTGCCTCCGTACAAGCTGCTCCCAGCTCCATACACCTTATAGCCTTTTGAGTTAACCTGAGGAGGACAAAGATTTTATTTCCGAGATCCTCTGATTCCACTCCCGTGCCCCAATTCCTCCCAGCTGGTAGCCCCAAAGCCCACCTCCAGGTTTATCTTCTGTACAGGTAGTTTTGTTTTTCTCTGTAGGGGTGCTGAAGATTGGAACGGAATCCGTACGTACCCGCTCTAGGACATCTGCTAGGTGCCGGTTTAGCCGCTGTTCCCTCTTACGGATCTTGTCGATGTCCCACTGGAGATCTTCGATCATAGTCTCCAGGACAGAAACTCGAGATTCTGCAGTCTCCACTTTGCCCTGCAACTTGGAGAACTGGGGTCGAAAACCAACACCCAGGGGGAAATTGAGGTGCCTGGGTTAGAAAGGGATCACCTGGTATTTTCTAGTTGAGTTTCCAAATCCCTCTGCTCTAGCCCCCTGCCCATGGACCATAACAGAGATGCTTTGTTACAAAAAGACAGCATCCATCTCTTTCTCTCCCCGACACATGAGGACTAAAGCTGGAACAGTAGCATCCCTGCAAATGGTCCCCTTTTTTCTCTCCCAACAGGTCAGAAAAAATTGGGGAGGCAGTGTGGTCTAAACGGAAAGAGCATGGGACTGGGAGCCAAGAGCTTACCACAGTGCTTGGCACATAGTCATATTGTTGCCGACTTGTACTTCCCAAGCACTTAGTACAGTGCTCTGCACACAGTAAGCGCTCAATACGAATGAATGAATGAACTCCTGCCTGACAGTTTCCAACCTTTCTTCCTCCATCAGGATTATTTGTTGGGAGTATGTATTTATGCCACCTTTTTATTATTCTTGAAGAAGAATAGCTCTAGAGTAGGAATGTAAGGCCACCTTTGAGAGGAAAAACTCCCATCCCACATGGCAATAGTTATCCACCCATCCTGTTACCTCAAATGGCACCACCATTAAGAACAACTGATTGACAACAGAGAATCAGCATGGCCTAGTGGAAAGAGCATGGCCTGGAAGACAAAAGACCTGGGTTCTAATTCCAGCTCTGCCACTTGCCTGCTGGGTGACCTTAGGCGAGTCACATAACTTCTCTGTGCCTCAGTTTCCTCAGCCATAAAAGGAGGATGCAATACCTGTTTTCCCTCCTACTTAAACTGTGAGCCCTAGGTGGGTCAGGTAGCATTTCTGGCCTGATTATCTTGATTCTACCCCAGCACTTAGAACTTAGGCTTGGAACATAGTAATTGCTTTAAAAAAATACAATTATTATTATTTTTAACAACTGCCAATCAAATGCTATTTTGACTTTTCTGTTTTGCTACTAAATCGAACTCACCCTGAGAATAAGACTTCAAGGACATCATAAAAATCTCTGCTCTTCTCACCTTATTTAGGTGCCTCACACCTGCATAAATAGTAGCTGTATTAATAAAAAACCTACGGAAGCAACTGCCATCTCCTTCCTGCCTTTTCCTTCTATACCTTCTTCTACCTGTTTTTCCATCTATAAATAATTTTACATTGGTTAGTAAGCTCCTTGAGGGTAAGGAACAGATATTAGCTAGTGTTGTACTCTCCCTCACCCTTAGTACAGTGCCTGTGACTCAGTAGTGACCCAATAAACACCATCGATGATGAGCTCTAATATTTATCTCAAAAGGTCTGCTCCAACATTAGACTGGCTGAGCATGGATAAAGAGTAAACATTCCAAAGAGTCTAAGCAAATGAGATAGGATCCAAATTTCAGGACTAGATTTAAAATCCAGTAATCCAGTTTTATCTTTTGTTTCTTGCAACATTTCATTCCACATAGGGAAAAAGACTGATCTGCTCTCATCCCTGCTGTCATGTCAGAAATATTTGGAACGGGAAATTAGAACACGTTTGCTGTTTGAACCATGTCGCTCCCTGCTTTTACCCCCACCCACACACCTTCAGCAACTTTCGCCTTCACACCTAATAATGATTCAGCTCTGTATTACTTTCCTTGGCTCAAAGGTCTTCTCTTTACTGAAAGGGACTCTTCCCAAGCTTCCAAGTCGGGACAGGGACTGTGTCCACCCTGATAAACCTTATATTTAACTCAGCGCTTAGAATAGTGCTTTGCACAAAGTGCTTTAAACAAATACAATAATATTAATAATAATTCTTCAAACAAAAAAAACCCAGCAATAATGGCAGAAGAATAGTTAAGAGGCCAAACTGTGATAAAGATCACCTTTCTATCCATTGTAGCCGTTTGGAGCCATATGAAGGGCTATGCCAGTGTTTGTATACCTTTCTCGCAGCATATAATTAACTCACTTGTTGGAATTCTGGACTATCTCTGTAGTGTCAAATTCCATGAAAGGACAATTATCAGAATTTCCAAAGTTGAAATTCCCCTTCCACTACCGCTGAGAAACTTGTGCATTTTCCCTATGGAAGATCAGCTTAACTACATTCATTACAATGTTAGACTCCTTTAAGAACTCTGCTTCTCCTAAGACTTCATAAAAATGTCCATTTTCATTTTTTCCTCATTACCGCAGTCCATCAAAACCTTTTTTGTTTGTTTCTTTGTCGTCCCATTCCCCTCCCCCCCCCCCCCGACACACCCACTTCCCTTTGTGGCCTTTGTTATTGTGCAGCAATCAAAATGCACAAAGTAACCACAGGTAGGGAAAATCCGATAAAGCAGGTCAAACTCAACTCAGTGGACAGCTCTGGAGCCATCATTAGCCATTATTTTCAAGGTGACAAGGAAGTCCCATTAACTAATGATGATAATGATTATTATTACTATGACATTTATTAAGCACTTTATTTTTGAAGTGCTGGAATAGTTACGAGTTAATCAGGTCAGTCACAGTCCCCGTCTCACACAGGGCTCTCAGTCTATGTAGGAGGGAAGACAGGCACTGAATCCCCATTTTATAGATGATGAAACCAAGGCACAGAGAAATTAAGTGACTTGCCCAAGGGCACACAGCAGGCAACTGGCAGAGCCAGGATTACAATCCAGGTCCTTTGACACCCAGGCCTGTGCTCTTTCCACCAGGCCATGATGCTTCCCATACTATGTCTATTAGCACAGAACTAATTTGGGAATATTTAGCCCTCACACTCCTGCCCCTTCAGGAAGCAAGACCTTAGTATATGGTACAGAGTCAAAGTTAGGGGAGCTGCAGCCATGCTTACTGCGTATACCCAGGGTGATATCCCAAAGACACCCTACAGAGTTAGCCACATAGTTATTTTTAATACTGAGCTGTATATTTAAATAATGCCCATCATGAGAATGTTTAGCTTAGGACAATGTTGTTGCTTTTTCATTCGTTTTACAGTTAAGGAAATAAACACAAGAAGGCTAACGATTTAGCCAAACTAAGTTATAGTGGCGAAGCCTGGATTATAATACTTGTCCCAAGTTTACAGTCAGAATCACACAACTGCCTTACATTATATTCTGAATTGTATTCTGTCCTTGGGGTGGCCCAACTACAACATGTAGTGGAAAGAGCAGGGGCTTGGGAGTCATAGGACCTGGGTTCTAATCCCAGCTCTGCCACCTGCCTGCTGAAGGACCTTGGGCACGACTTCTCGGTGCCTCGGTTTCCACATCATCAATGGCACCTATTGAGAAGTTACTGTGTGCAAAACACTGTAAAATGGGGATCGAATACCGGTTCTCCCTCCTACACAGACTGTGAGCCCCATGTGTGAATACCATTCACTCAATCATATTTATTGAGTGCTTACGGTGTGCAGAGCACTGTACTAAGTGTTTGGAAAGTATAATACAGCAATAGAGACAATCCCTGCCCACAACGGGTACTACCCCAGTGCTTCGAGCAATGCTTGACATATAGGAAGCGCTTCAAATACTGTTATCATTACTACAACTTTTAAGCACTTCATGCCTTCACTTCACAGAAACCACCTTCTTAAAGGTCATCAATGATCTCCCCTCTTGCCAAATCCAAAGGCCTCTACTCCATCCTAATCCTCCTCGACCACTCAGTTGCCTCCAACACTATCGACCACCCCCTTCTCCAGGAAATATTATCCAACCTCAGCTTCAGTGACACTGTCCTCTCCTGGTTCTCCCCACATCTCTCTGGTCACTCATTCTTAGTCTCTTTCGTGGGCTCCTCCTCCGCCTCCCATCCCCTGACTATGGGTGGTCCTCAAGGTTCCGTTCTGGGTCCCCTTCTGTTTTCCACCTACCCCGACTCCCTTAGAGAACTTGTTCATTCCCATGGCTTCAACTACCGCCTCTATGCAGATGATTCCCAAATCTACATCTCTAGCCTTGATCTCTCTTCCTCTCTGCAGTCTTGCAGAGTCCTCCTGTCTTCCAGACCTCTCTACTTGGATGTTCTGCCATCCCCTCAAACTTCTGTCCAAAAAAGAACTCCTTATCTTTCCAAACCCTATCCTCCTCCTGACTTACCTGTCACTGTAGAGAGCACCACCATCCTTCCCAATTTCACAAGCCCTTAACCTTGGTGTTGTCCTTGCCTCCTCTCTCTGATACAACCCACATAGTCAATCTACACTAAATCCTGTCAGTTCAACCTTCACAGCATTCCTAAAATCCGTCCTTTCCTCTCTATCCAAACTGGTACCACGTTAATCCAACCACTTCTCCTATCCCGCCTTGATTACTGTATCAGCCCCCCTGCTGACCTCCCTGCCTCCTGGCTCTCCCCACTCAAGTCCATGCTTCTTCACTCTGTTGCCCAGACCATTTTTCTATAAAAACATTCAGTCCATGTTTCCCCAATCCTCAAGAAACTGCAGTGGTTGCCCTTACAGCTCTGCAGACAAAATCTCCTCACTATTGACTTTAAAGCACTCAATCACCTTGCCCCGTCTTACCTCACCACACCACTCTCCTATTACAACCTAGCCCACACCTTCGCTCCTCTAATGCCAACCTACTCACTGTACTTTGATCTCATCTACCTTGCCGCTGCCCTCTCGTCCACATCCTGCCTCTAGCCTAGAATGCAGTCCCTTTGCAGCTCTAACAGCCTTATTGAAGTCACACTGAAATCACCTTCAAAGCCTTATTGAAATCACATCTTCTCAAAGAGGCCATCTCCGAATACACCCTCATTTCCTCCTTTCCCCACTCCCTTCTGTGTCGCCCTGACTTGCTCCCCTTACTCACCACCACCTCCCCCGCAGCTCTTAGTTACACATCCACAATTTATCTATATTACTGTCTGTCTCCCGCTCTAGACTGTAAGCTCTTTGTGGGTGGGGGAATACAAGCACTTAGCTCAGTACCCTGCACCCAGTACGCGCTTGACAAACTACGACTGTTTGATTAATAGCGGTCCTATGTCCTATGAAGTGCTGAGACAGGTCTTCTAAAGTCAAGAGAACACACTTTGCCGACTTCTGCCTGCTAGACGGTAGCTACTAGACAGGTTTCACTTTTCACTCAAAATGACTTCCGCCTCTACCCTAACCCTGATAGAATATAGAGAGTGGAATGTTGGTGACCCCAGGGAAGCACCAGTCAATGCATCATCACCTGTGACCATTCCCTTCTTCCCCCTCCTCTCAGTTCTTGAATTTCAGAAGATACCTAAATGTGGACTCCAAGGCTAATCAATTTGTCCACCTCAGGGAGCGCTCTTAACAACCTCAGCTATGCTGTCATTTTGTCTGTTGCAGCCCAAGCTCATCAAAGAATCCTAAAAGTATAAAGCACATGGATATGAAATCTTGCATTATTTTGGCCAATGTGCAGTACCTCCTTTAAACTTTCCCTCAAATCTCAGATTCTTCAAACCCATGCTGCCCTAGGCTACACCTTCTTGCAGGGAACAATGCCCTTCCTATCCATTCGGTAGCCAGGGTAAGGACGCCAGGCTCCAGGCGGAGGTCGAACCCAGCTCAAACCCTCTTGTCAAATACCTCCTGTGACATGGTGCGGTGCTTGTCCTGCAGGAGATCTGCCAACTCCTGGAGCCGCCCATTCTCGTGTGAAAGGAGAGTGTTCAGCTCTTGGATTGCTTCCTCCACCATAAGACCATCTGGACAAAGAAAATGGTAGCGGTCAGTCACAATCAATCAATCAACCGTATTTATTGAGCATTTACTGTGTGCAGAGCGCTGTACTAAGTGCTTGGGGGAGTAAAACACGACAATTTGACATTCCCCGCCCACATCGAGCCTGCAGTCTAGAGGGGGAGACAGACACCAATACAAGCAAACTACGGATATGTACGTAAGTGCTGTGGGGTGATGAGTAAAGGGAGCAAGTCGAGGCGATGCAGAAGGAAGCAGGAAAAGAACAAATGAAGGCCCATTCGGGGAAGGCCTCCCGGAGGAGATAGGCCCTCAACAAGGCCCTGAAGACAGGGAGAGCAATCGTCCATTAGACATGATAAGTAAGGGCGCTCCAAGCCAGAGGCAGATGTGGGTGAGAGGTCGGAGGCAAGATAGACAAGATTAAGGTACAGTAAGTACAGAGGGTTGGGTTGTAGTCGGAGAGCAGGGAGGTGAGATACGAGGGGCAAGGTGATTGAGTGCTTTAAAGCCGATAGTAAGGCGTTTCTGTTGGATGTGGAGGTAGATGGGCAACCGCTGGAGGTTCTTGAGGAGTGGGGAAACATGAACTGAATGTTTTTTATAGAAAAATGATCTGGGCAGCAGAATTAAGTATGGACTGGAGTGGGGAGAGACAGGAGGCAGGCAAGTCAGCAAGGAGGCTGACACGGTAGTCGAGGCAGGACAGGATAAATGCTTGGATTAACATGATCACGGTTTTTGGATGGAGAGGAAAGGGCGGATTTTAACGATGTTGTGAAGGTTGAACCGACCGGATACAGTGATAGACTGAATATGTGGGTTGAATAAAAGAGAGGAGTCAAGGATAACGCCGAGGTTAAAGGCTTGTGAGACAGGAAGGATGGTGGTGCTGTCTACAGTGATGGAAAAGCCAAAGGAAGGACAGGGTTTTGGTGGGAAGATAAGGAGTTCAAATTTAGACACGTTAAGTTTGAGGTGACAGCAGAACAACCAAATAGAGATGTCTTGAAGGCAGGAGGAAATGCGAGACTACAGGAGAGAGATCAGGGCTGGAGATGTAGATTTGGGAATCATCCGCCTAGAGGTGATAGTTGAAGCCATGGCTTCATGGGAGCAAATGAGTTCTCCAAGGGAGTGGGTGTAGATGAAGAACAGAAGGGGACCCAGGACCGAACCTTGAGGGACACGCACGTGGGAGGCAGTGGAGGAGCCCGTGAAAGAGAAAGCGACTGAGAATGAACGGCCACAGAGACGGGAGGATAAACAGGAGAGGGCAGTGAAGCCAAGGTTGGACAGTGCCTTCAGGAGAAGGGGGTGGTCAACAGTGTCAAAAACAGCTGAAAGGTCAAGGAGCATTACGATGGAGCAGAGGCCTCTGGGTCTGGCAAGAAGGAGATCATTTGTGACCTTTGAGAGGATGGTTTCTGTGAAGTGACAGGAACAGAAACCAGATTGGAGGGGGTCAAGGTGAGAATTGGAGGAGAGGAACTTGAGGCAGTGGGTGTAGACAACTCACTCCAGGCAGTTTGGAGAGGAATGGCAGGAGACATAAATTCCTTCCAGGCTGGGGACAGAGAAGGCAAGCATGAACAGAGCTCCACACCCAAATGTCTACGTATAAATATGCTCCACACAAGAGAACAGACGGTCACTGCGTTGGGCCGACCCAAGGCACAACCTCAAATAACCATCCTCTTCCCCACAGATAGTATAGCACTCTCTCGCTTCTAAGCAACTCAGACAAAGCAAACCAACTAGTCTAAAGTTAAATGGAGTAAACGTCAAACATTCAGAATTTCTTTGGTTTTTTTCCCCATCTATTACAACCGTATAGTGTGGCTTCTAACAGAAATTGGTGCCCGCCCTAAAACATGGCTCTAAGTGATTTATTCATGTTCAAATGAAACTTGCAAAGGAACAGGGCAGAAATGGGAGAGAAACGAATGCTAATTTTTACTGATCTGTCAAAAACATTTGAATCTGCAGCTATAATGTCCAATTTAGACGGTAAATAGTACTGGAGTCAAATCTCACCACTTTACAATGTGCGCCATCAAAAAGGGGACACTTCTGAGCGCCTCTACTACACATACTCATATATGTTTACTACTTTCAAATACAAGGAAACATAATTTACATACACTAGGGAAAAAAACCCTCAAGTTTTAAAAATAACTGTGTAGTTAGCCAATTGCCTGCTACTAGCTACTTAGGAATGGCCAAGCAGTGTGGCCTACTGGAAAGATCATGGGCCTCGGAGTCAGGGGACCTGGATTCTAATCCTGGCTCTGCCAACTGCTTGCCATATGACTTGGGTCAAGTCACTTAACATTTCTGTGCCTCAGTTTCCTCCACTGCAAAATGGGGATTGCATCCTCCTCCCTGACAAACTGTGAGCCCCATGTGGGAAAAGGACTGTCCCCCACCTGGTTTATAGCTACTCCAGTGCATAGAAAAGTGCTTGACACATAAGTAAGCCCTTAAAATACCAACAACAAAAATAATAATGATGATGTGGAACGGTGCTAAAACAACGAGCCATGGGCTGGAACATTTTTACATTTGTCTGTAATATTAATAGTGAAACCAAGGAATCAGTTGGGAAATTCAGCAGCTGGGAATTTTACTATATACTTAACAATACGTCAGGATTATCAATCAATCATTTACTGAATGCCTACTGTGTGCAGAGCACTGTACTATGTGAATGCGAGAGTACAATATAATAACAGTGGGAAGATTATGGTAGTCATTTTGCATTCACGTGGTGCCCTTCGGAAAATTACTATTACAACAACATTTAGTGGCATTTTAAACAAGAAAAATACAGGACTATCAAAACACTATGATTGTCTAATGTGATTAAATGAATGCTATAATAATCCCACCTGGAGTACTTTCTGACTTCCCTCCTAAATGTCTCCACTCTAATACCAAATTATTGCCTGCATATGAAAGAGAGAAGCAAAGACAGAAAGTTTCCTTTTTGTGTTATTACTGGATTCCAAGGACAGAACTGTGTCCAACTTCAAATGGCCCCAAGGTTTCAACATTCCATCACCAAAAGAGACCTTGCAGCTTTGATTTCTACAGCGTGTTGTTTTGGGCTAGACCCAGAGACACCCCCCAAAAAAAGCCTCAGCTAGCACAACATGCACTGCCGCTCCTTAAGGCACAGGTAGAGCTATGCAGAAGCAGTCAAGGAACGAAAGAATAACTGTTTTTCCTTCAGAGTGAATTACGTCGAATGACCCATCCCGGAAATGTCTCAGACACCATGCTGGGCATTGTACCAACCTCATCAGGATACAAAGGAAGGTCACAACTGTATCCACTATTACGACTGCCCTCATTCTTTTCATGATGGCGAAGCATTCCAGGACTAAGGATGGACTAGGAATCAACTTTGTGCCCGCTGGGTTGCTTGAGCGGTGGCATCCACGACCCCACTCAGGCACCTCACCTCCGTTGTTTAGCTTGTGGGATAACATCTCCACTTTCTCCTGCAGCTTGTCATAGACGGTCACGATCTGGGACACCGCCCGACGGGAGGATTCCACCCGCTCTTGCAGCTGGGATTCCATTTCTTCACTGGTGCTGCTGGCCAGAGTAGCAAGGAAGGAGAAAGCCGGCTCCAGTCCTTCCCCTGTAGACCAAAACAAAAAATAAATAAAAGAGAGGGCAAAATCTCAATGGGGAGATTAAAATCTTAGAACCATCAACTCCACTGCCGATGTGGAGTCTCAATTTGTAAGTCAGTCAGTCATATTTATTGAGAGCTCACTGTGTGCAGAGCATTGTACTAAGCGCTTGGTATAGTACAATTTAACGCACACATTCCCAGTCCACAATGAGCTCGCAATCTAGAGGGGAAGACAGACATTAATATAAATAAATAAATTTGAGATATGTACTTAAGTGCTGTGGGGCTGGGAGGGTGGATGAATAAAGGGGGCAAGTCAGTGAGACACAGAAGAGAGTGGAAGAAGAGGAAAAGAGGGCTTAGTCAGGGAAGGCCTCTTGAAGGACATATGCCTTCAATAAGGCTTTGAAGGGGGACAGGGTCATTGTCTGTTGGATATGAGGAGGGAGGGCGTTCCAGGCCAGTGTATCCCGCCTTGATTACTCTATCGGCCTCCTTGCTGACCTGCCTCCTGTTTCTCCCCACTCCGGTCCATACTTCACTCTGCTGCCCAGATCATTTTCCTGCAAAAACGTACAGACCACGCTTCCCCAAACCTCAAGAAACTCCAGTGGTTGCCCACCCGCCTCCAGATCAAACAGAAACTCCGCACCATTGGCTTTAAAGTGTTCCTTCACCTTGCCGCCGCCCCCCTAACCCCCCACCTCATTTCGTTACCCTCCTACTACAACCCAGCCCTTCTCACTGTACCTCAATCTCGTCTATCTCACTGCCGACCTTCCGCCCACGCCCTGCCTCTGGCCTGGAACGCCCGTCCTCCTCATAACCGACAATGTCTCTACCCCACTTCAAAGCCTTATCGAAGGCCCATCTCCTCCAAGAGGCCTTCCCTACCTAAGCCCTCCTTTCCTCTTCTCCCATTCTCTTCTGCATCTCCTTGACTTGCTCCCTCTATTCACCCTCTCCGCTCCCAGCCCCACAGCACTAATGTATATATCTGTAACTTACTTATATTACCGTCGGTCTCCCCCTCCGGACTGTAAGCTTGTCGTATGCAGGGAATGTGTCTGTCTACCGTTGTACTTTCCCAAATGCTCGGTCCAATGCTCTGCACGAAGTTAGTGCTCAATAAATGCGAGCGACTGATGCGGGTGAGAGGTGGGTAGCGAGACACTCCTCCCACCAGATTCTCCAGGTGCCCCCTGGGCCATAGCAGGGCCCCCACACTGACCTCGATCTCTCTCATCTTTCCGTTCCTGATTGCTGTCCGAATCCGGTTCTGGTTCTGGCACCACTAGAGCTTTTCGTTCTGTGAGCAGGTCCCCAAGGCCCTGGTCCAGATCATACCGTTTGAGAATAATACGTATGTTTTCGTCAAACTGGGGGACAAAAGGGGGGATCGGTGAAAAAAGGCAGAAGGCATCGCTCTCGGAACATGTAAAAAGGAAATGCCCCAAAGTGAGAGAATGAGCACAGAAAAACCTGCCACACCTGACTCCAGTAGCGGTTAACGATCAGCAATGATGCGTCATCCGTGGCCTGCCGCCGCTCTAGTTTCTCGATGTGCTCACGCAGCTCGTCTTCAATGGCCTGCCGCTGATCCAACATCTCCGCCAGCTTGCGATTTTTGGTCTGCAGTGTCCTAATGTCCAACTCCTCCTGCACCAAGGACGTCAGTCTTGTTAAGCGGCATCGCAAAATGTCCGAGAAGCCAAATGCAACTACAGCGGGTTCTTTTACATATTCGTAAATTAAGGTTCTGTTCGCTGAGGAAGCTATAGCTAGGAGCTACTGCTGTGATTTCGAACACGGACCTTTTAAAAATATGGTAATATAAAAATTAAAATAATGAAAATAGTGGAGGAGAGGGGAGTGGAATCACAAGGAGAGATTCAAGAGGAAAAGCTGGGAAGAGCAAGGAATGTCTATGGAACCCAGCTGTTTGCACTGCTGCTGATTCTGTCTATTAATAATTGTGGTATCTGTTAAGAACTTACTATGTGTCAAGCATTGTTCTAAGCGCTGGGGAAGACACGAGATAATTAGGACAGGCACAGTTCCTGTACCCCACAGGGCTCACAATCTAAGTAGGAGGAAGAACCGGTACTGAATCCACATTTTACAGATGAGGTAACTGAGGTCCAGAGAAGTCAAGTGACTTGTCCAAGGTCACAGAGCAGGCACGGGGCAGAGCCAGGATTAGAACCCAGAGCCTCTGCCTCCCAGGCCCATGCTCTGTCCACTAGATCACACGCTACTCCACTGTGGCTGAGTTACGCTTCCTGAGAGCCAGGATCGTGTCCACCAACTCAACTGACCTCTCCCAAGCGCTTAGTACAGTGCTCTGAACCCCGTAAGAACTCAACACACACCACCAATTGACTGATTACAATAAACGCCACTTCATCTTCTCTGCATTCCATCCTCTTGCGGGTTTACAATGGCCGATCCAACTTGCCACCGGGCTAAGAAGATCATAGAGAATCCCACCTCCTCCTCCTCTCCTTCTTCCTTCTGACAATGTCGCTCCCGCTGCCACTGCTGGCCCCTCCAACCCACAGCTGGTGGCCATGATGATGATGATGGTACTTGTTAAGCGCTTACTACGGGCCAGGCACTGTACTAAGTGCTAGGGTGGGTAGAAGCAAACCGGGTTGGGCACAGTCCCTGTCCCACGAGGGGCTCACGATCTCAATCCCCATTTTACAGGTCAGGTAACTGAGGCACAGAGAAGTGACTTGCCCAAGGTCACACAGCAGACAAGTGGTGGAGTCAGGATTAGAACCCATGACCTTCTGACTCCCAGGTCCGGGCTCTATCCATTAGGCCACGCTGCAGCCATACAACTGCAGGGGGCGGGGCCGGGTCAGGGAGGCAGCTGGGAGCAGCCTTGCTCCTCCCCCGCCGCCGATGGGGCGTACGACCCTCTCCGCCATCCTGGTGACTTGCTCAGAGTCCATCCCGGAGGGTGGTCACCACCCGGCCCATCGGGTCTCGGGTCTCATGAGGACAGCGGCAACAGCAGCCCCTGTGGGGCTAGCGATGCAGTCCCCTGCCGTTCCTCCACCTCTTCCTTCCCCGCTGGCAACGACATAACAACAATGATAATGGTATCTGTTAAGCGCTTACTATGTGTCAAGCACTATTCCAACAGCTGGGGAGGACACTAGCTGATCGGGTTGGACGTAGCCCCTGTCCCACCTGGGGCTCACAGTCTCGAGCATCCTTTCACAGATGAGGTAACTGAGGCCCAGAGAGGTTAAGTGATTCGCCCAAGGTCACACAGCAGACAAGTGGCAGAGTCGGGATTAGAACCCATGTCCTCCCAAGTCTGGGCTCTTGCCACTGGGCCATACTGCTTCTCTAATCAGGCTGGAGATAGTCCCTGCCTCACGTGGGGCTCACTGTCTCAATCCCCATTTTACAAATGAGGTAACTGAGGCCCAGAAAAGTGAAGTGACTCGCCCAAGATCACACAGCAGACAAGTGGCGCAGCTGGGATTAGAACCCAGGTCCTTCTGAGTCCCAGGCCCGGGCTCTTTCAACTAGACCACGCTGCTTCATCGGCGTCAGCAGGCCCTGTAAGAGTGTTATTTTATTTTGTTAATATGTTTTGTTTTGTTCTCTGTCTCCCCTTTCTAGACTGTGAACCCACTTTTGGGTAGAGAACGTCTCTATATGTTGCCAACTTGTACTTCCCAAGCGCTTAGTACAGTGCTCTGCACACAGTAAGCGCTCAATACGATTGAATGAATGAATGTTATGCGTGCAGCACTCATCACCGTCATTGGTAGCATTGTGCTAAGCACCTGGGAGAATATAACCGAAGCAAGATACACCATCACTTTCCAACCTCTAGGAGCTTACAATCTAATGGAGTAGACAAGAGTGACAAAAATTCTTGACAAATAACAGGTGCAGGAATTTAACCAGAATTTAACAGGAAGTTATAGTCAGGAAGCGCTTACTATGCGCCAAACAATGAGGTGCTAATAATACTAATAGTAGTATTAATAATGATGGTGTTTGCTAAGCGCTTATTATGTGTCAAGCACCGCTCTAAGCGCTCAGGTTGAACACAGTCCCTGTCCCGCATGGAGCTTACAGACTTAATCCTGATTTTACAGATGAAGTAACAGGCACAGAACTAGGGTGACTTGCCCAAGGTCACCCAGCAGACAAGTGGCAGAGCTGGGGTTAGAACCCAGGTCCTTCAGACTCCCAGGCCAGTGCTTTATCCACTAGGCCATGCTGCTTCTGGCAATCATAGGTGGAGATGTCGGGGATTGAACCCAGATCAGACATGATCCCTGTCTCGCATGGGGCTCACGGTCTAAGGAGGACGAAGAACAGGTACTGAATCCTCGTTTTCCAGATGAGGAAACGGAGGCCCAGAGAAGTGAAGTGACTTGCCCTAGGTCACTCAGCAGGCAAGTGGCAGAGCCGGGATAAGAACCCAGGTCCTTTGACTCCCAGGCCTGTGCTCTCTAGGCCACGCTGCTTCTGAAATAGAGCAAATGTATCAGGATGAAATTGATAAAGGAATTAAATACCTAAACACGTACACACGTCCATAAATACCGAGGATAAGAATATCTAAGCGCTAACTGTTGGGTTGATGCAACTGGGGTGCCACGAATGAATTCGGGGCGGCTTTCTGGAGGAGGTGGGATTTTCAGAGAGCTGTGAAGATGGGAGAACTGAGGTCAGGTGATTTTTCTGGAGGGAGAGAGTTCCAGGCTGTGACCAAAGGGTCGAAAGCAGAACCCAAAGAGGGAGGTGTAGTCTGAAGGAAAGCTTGGGAGGAACAAAGAGCACAATCAATCGTATTTATTGAGCGCTTACTGTGTGCAGAGCACTGTACTAAGCGCTTGGGAAGTACAAGTTGGCAACATATAGAGACAGTCCCTACCCAACAGTGTGCTCACAGTCTAGAAGGGGGAGACAGAGAACAAAACCAAACATATTAACAAAATAAAATAAATAGAATAGATATGTACAAGTAAAATAGAGTAATAAATATGCACAAACATATATACATTTATACAGGTGCTGTGGGGAAGGGAAGGAGAGGGGGACGAGGGGGATGGAGAGGGGGACGAGGGGGAGAGGAAGGAGGGGGCTCAGTCTGGGAAGGCCTCCTGGAGGAGGTGAGCTCCCAGTAGGGCCTTGAAGGGAGGAAGAGAGCTAGCTTGGCGGATGGGCAGAGGGAGGGCATTCCAGGCCAGGGGGATGACGTGGGCCGGGGGTCGATGGCGGGACCAGCGAGAACGAGGCATGGTGAAGAGATTAGCAGCAGAGGAGCGGAGGGTGCAGGCTGGGCTGTAGAAGGAGAGAAGGGAGGTGAGGTAGGAGGGGGCGAGGTGATGGAGAGCCTTGAAGCCGAGGGTGAGGAGCACAAGCTAGGGAGTAGCTGGTAAAGAGAGCTGATAGTAAGGTAGAGAAAGCTGATGAAGAGCCTTGAAACCAGTAGTGAGGGGCGGCCTAGTGGAAAGTGTCTGCTGCGTGACCTTGGGCAAGTCACTTCACTTCTCTGGGCCTCAGTCACCTCATCTGTAAAACAGGGATTAAAAAAAAAAAGGCCTGGGAGTCAGAAGAGGACCTGGATTCTCATCCCGGCTTATCCAGTGTGTGACCTTGGGAAGGTTAATTTAATTACTCTTTGCCTCAGTTTCCTCATCTGGAAAATGGGGATTAAATAACTTTTCCCTCTCCCTTAGACTATGAGCCCCATGTGGGACAGGGACTGTGTTCTATCTGATCATCCCTGTGTCCACCCCAGTGCTTAGCACTTACGGGCTGAACAATTACCACAATCATTATCATCACACAGCAGTAGATGGGCCATCACTGGAAGTGGTTGAATAGTAATAATGGCATTTGTTAAGTGCTTACTATGTGCGAAGCACTGTTCTAAGCGCTGGGGGGGAGGGGAATACAAGGTGTTCAGGTTGTCCTACGTGGGGCTCAAAGTCTTCATCCCCATTTTCCAGATGAGGGAACTGAGGCTCAGAGAAGTGAAGTGACTTGCCCAAGGTCACAAAGCAGACGTGGCGGAGTCAGGATGAGAAGCCACGACCTCTGACTCCCAAGCCAAAGCTCTTTCCACCGAGCCATGCTGCTTCTCCAATGTGCCCAGGCCTCCCCAGCCGCAGCCCTCGCAACTGTCTTTCCCAGGCCTCAGCCCCTCTCCCCCGACCCCCCAACCCCACCCAACGTTATCTGGGGCTTCCAGGGCCCGGGGTCCCCCCTTGCCCTTATCCAGGGGCCGGCAAGCCTGCCGGCGGATTATGATCATGATGATGATGATGGTATTTGCTATGCGCTTACTATGTGCCGAGCACTGTTCTAAGCACTGGGGGAGATACAAGCGCTGGAGTAGATACAAGAAAGTTGGGTTGGACACAGTCCCTGTCCCACGGGGGGCCCACGGTCTCAATCCTCATTTTACAGGTGAGGCAACTGAGGCACAGGGAAGTGAAGTGACTTGTCCAGGCCACACCACAGACAATCAGGTTGTCCCACTTGGGGTTCAGTCTTCATCCCCATTTTCCAGATGAGGCAACTGAGGCCCAGAGAAGTCAAGTGACTTGCCCAAAGTCACCCAGCTGATCAGTGGCAGGATTGGGATTAGAACCCATGACCTTTGACTCCCAAGCCTGAGCTCCTTCCACTGAGCCACGCTGCTTCTCTGCTGGGCCGTCTCGGGGCCCGGGGCCCCCGGCTCAGGTGGGCAGGAGGGCGGAATGGGAGTGGGGGGAGCGGGCAGGCTCCGGCCCACGTGCATCTGGGAGAGGAAGGGGACGGGACGGGACAGGACGGGAGACGGGGCTGGAGCAGCCCAGGGCTCCCCTGTCCGTCATTCATTCAAATGTATTTACTGAGCGCTTACTGTGTGCAGAGCACTGTACTAAGTGCTTGGGAAGTACAAGTCGGCAACATATAGAGACGGTCCCTACCCAACAGCGGGCTCACAGTCTAGAAGGGGGAGACAGACAACAAAATATATTAACAAAATAAAATAAATAGAATAGTAAATATGTACAATATAGAGTAATAAATCTGTGCAATTATATATACAGTTGCTGTGGGGAGGGGAAGGAGGTAGGGTGGGGGGGAGGGGGAGAGGAAACGGGGGCTCAGTCTGGGAAGGCCTCCTGGAGGAGGTGAGCTCTCAGTGGGGCTTTGAAGGGAGAGGATTAGAGACCTGTGTCCAGTGACACTTCAGAAAGATGATTCGTGCTGCCATGGGTAATATGACACTTCAGAAAGATGATTCGTGCTGCCATGGGTAATACAGATTTAAGGAGGTGGAGAGAGGCTGGAGGCAGGGAGTCCAGTGAGAAGGCTGATATGATCATCTAACTGCAGTATGACCTAAACTTAAGCTAGGGTGGTAGCTGTTCGGATGGAGAGGAAGGGTGGTCCTGGGAAACGTTGGAGGAATAACTAGCAATATTTAGTGCTTGATAGAATGCGAGCGCGGAAAGACAGCGAGGGATAGTAATAATAATAATTGTGGTACTTGTTAAGTACTTACTATGTGCCAAGCACTGTTCTAAGCACTGGGGATGACAAGTTAATGAGGTTGGACACAGTCCCTGTCCCATATGGGGTGCACACTCTTATCCCCATTTTACAGATGAGGTAACTGAGGCACAGAGAAGTGAAGCGACTTGCTCAAGATCACACAGCAGACACGTGGCAGAGCCAGAATTAGAACCCAAGTCCTTCTGACTCCCAGGCCCGTGCTCTATCCATTAAGCTATGCTGGACTAGCACCAGGCTTTCAGTCTTCTGGGACAGGAAAGAGGGTGGCATTATTGACAGGGATGAGGAAATATAAAGGAGTAGGTTTAGAGTGAAAGAGGATTGGGTCTGGTGGGAGATCCAGAGGAAGATATCCCAGAGGCAGGAGGAAATGTGGGAATTATAGATTAGGCACAAGGTGGGGCTGGAGAGGTAGGTTGAGGAATCATCCTCCCCCTCTGCAATCTGGCCCAATCCGGCCTCAGCCTCCCGATTCTGCCACCGTGGGACAGCCAATGGCCGGCAAGGAGGAGGGGGGCTGCTGGAGGCAAGCAGAGCTACCATCAACTCCACCAGCTCATTCCCTCAGGACAGTGGGCCAGCTAAGGAAAGGACACCGAGGCATCTCAGGGGGCTCCTCTGGCCTCAGGGGCAGTCCCGCAGCTCTCCAGATCCAGACTGGAACTACCTTTTGTGGTGATGTCCCAGTATCGCCCCCACAGCAAGATCCAGCTGGTGGCAGGCCCCCATCCCTCTCCTCACGCGCCCTCCGCATCTAGTTCCTCGCCACTTTTCTGGCCGGCCACACCCCACACGCTTACTCCTTCAGGGTTCGACTGGCCTGGGTCCGAGGGGGTCTCACAAACCAAACACTCGGCATTGCTCAAAGGGTGCTTCACCCCTCTGCTTGTCTGCTTGCCTCAGACGAACCCGGAGAAACTGGGAGACTCATAACAGCTCCAACAGAGGATTTATCCACATGAAATTGCCGGTCACTGCTCTAGGGTGCAGTTCTGCCTAAAATCTGTTAATGCATTTTAGATCCTTTGGAAGTAGGGGTAATGCATGTTATATACAGTACTGTACTCCCCCAGGATACAGCCACTATGTGTTCTCTGAAAGTGTGGGTGTATCACAGGTTACCTTCACTCACATTCACCCCACCCTCAGCCCCACAGCACACAACCGAAATGTCTTTATTTATATTAATTAATGTCTGATTCCCCCTCTAGACCGTAAGCTCGTTGTGGGCAGGGAGCGAGTCTACCAATTCTGTTGTCCTGGATTCTCCCAAGTGCGTAGAACAGAGCTCTCCACACAGTAAGTACTAAATAAATACCATTGTCTGATTGATAGATTTACATGCGATCTGCTAGATTCCATTCCGGAACATGATGACCAAACTCAATGGGTAAGTTACACTGCGGCTCCCTTCCCGCTGCCCCATTTCCAGGTCCCAAGGGGCTTTTCGGCCCTACCGAACCCCAAATCTCAGTCCCTTCCTCGCCGTCATTCCGCCCACTGGATGCCAGGATTGTCTTTAACTTTGTCGATAACAGCAGCTCTTCCCCAGCCCCCAACCCCAGATGGGATGGGGGAAGGGGAGCTAGACTTGCTGGTGGTGGCAGCAGCTGGTGCCCCCCAACATCTTACCCCCGTCTAGCCCCGTCTCCATGCCCAGGGTTGGGGCAGAGAGGTGTGGCTGGGGGAGATGACACCATGTAGATGGTGATCAATAGGAGAGAGGAGCCGGCTCTAGGACTGGTTCTTAACTCAAGGGTGAGGAAAAGCGTACTCAATCCGGCTGCATTTGTGGGTGTTTTTCAGTGGTGGTCAAGGGAACAGTGGCTGCCTTTGGCAGGAGGAGGGTGTTGGGTTTTTGTTTTTTTTTGGTGGGGGGGGAAGAAACGTATCAGGACAGCCCATGAGGCTTAAGATAGATTGCGACCACGGTGCCCAGCGCAAGAGCAGCACATGAGACAAACCTGAATTGGCTTTCCTGTAGCTACAATGAGGAGGAGGAGGCTTATGAATCTTGGGGTAGAATGGCAATTAGCAGATGGCACATTTGGAACCCAGGTTACGCCTCTATTTTATAATTGTGCTACGTTTTTACCTTGGGTGATTTTAGGCCAATATGAATGCTGGTACATAACAAATGCACCAGTGCAACTCTATTATTCATCTATAATCGACTGAATATGTGTTTCTGGGTAACGAACAGGATCGCCAAGCTCGGTTCGGGAGCCAATCCCTCATTTATTACATCACTCCTACGGGGGTCCCACTTTCGACGTCCGGACTCAACAGTTTTCAGGAACCAATTGGGTCGCAGAGCCAAGGACTCCCTGTATAATTCTCACACAGTAGCTAGAAAAGAGTCATATTCTTGAAAAACTGCTTCAGGCCCCAGGTCCTACAACACCTAGCCTGCGTTATCTTCTTATCTTCCCCTCTCTCTCCTCCCAATCTAAAATGAGCAGAAGCTCTTCTTCCCACAACAGTCCCTGAAGTGATTTTCTAGGGGGGGGAAAAGGGGTGGAGGCCAAAGTGTCAGTCTTCAGATACATAAAGGATTATCACACAGGGGGCAGAGACCAAGTTCTCTAGCTCCACTGAGAGCAAAACAAGAGGTAGTAGGTTTTAACTGCAGCAGAAGGGATTTGGAGTTACAGAACTTTCCTTGGACTTGGTGATGATAACCTCGCCACATCCTGTCTCCTCCTCTCTAGCTCCCTCTCAAAAGAAGGTCTTCTGCTTGCTCTTAAAATCCACACCCTCTGCCTGTGTCCTGGACCTCATCCCCTTTGCTCTTGCAAAAATCTTACTCCCAACCTCCTCCCAGCCTTTCCTGTCATCTTCAACCTCCCTCTTTCTCTGCCAGCTCCTTCCCTTGTCCCTTCAATGCTCAAGTCTCTCCTGTACTTCAACCAAAAAACCCTTCTCCGGCTCCCATTGCACAATCTCCCTGCTCCTAGTCCTGTCCAAACTCAAGACGGGCCACGTACACATGCTGCTTCACTTCCTCTCCAGTGGACTCTCTTTTTGACCAGCTGCAGTGAGGTTTTTCACCTCTTCACTTTCCAAGGTGCTGCAGTAGCTCTGACCATTGGACTCTGAACAAACAGCCCTGCCCGAGCCATGAGGAGCCTGAAATTCTGTTCCTCCAGCCACAATGCCCTACTGCTCTGATTGTATTTATCAATCATATCTATTGAGCGCTTACTGTGTGCACAGCATTGTACTAAGCACTTAAGAGAGTACAATGCAACCGAGTTGATATTATTGTACTTGTCTTTTACATTATTTGTGTTTTTGTTATTTCATCTTTCCTTCCGTGTCTATCATCAACATAGAGGACACCCATCCCCCACAGTCCAACTTATTCGTAGACTGCAAACCTCCAATTCTCTCCTTGATTCCCTCCAATCTGGTTTCTGTCCCCTTCACTCCACAGAAACCACCATCTTAAAGGTCACGGATGAGCTCCTTCTTGCCAGATCCAGCGGCCTCTGCTCATCCTAATTCTCCTCAACCTTTCTCCTGGAAACATCCAACCTCGGCTTCACTGACACTGTCCTCTCCTGGTTCTCTGGCCCGCTCATTCTCGGTCTCTTTCACGGGCTCCTCCTTGCCTCCCACCCCCTAACTGTGGGTGTCCCTCAAGGTTCAGTTCTGGGTCCCCTTCTGTTCTCCACCTACACCCACTCCCTTGGAGAACTCATTCGCTCCCATGAAGCCATGGCTTCAACGATCACCTCTAGACGAATAACTCCCAAATCTCCAACTCCAGCCCTGATCTCTCTCCTTCTCTGCAGTCTTGCATTTCCTCTTGTCTTCAAGACACCTCTACTTGGACGTCCTGCCCTAAACTCAAACTTAACACGTCAAAAACAGAACCCCTTATCTTCCCACGCAAACCCTGTCCTCTCCCAGGCTTTCCCCTCACTGTAGACAGCACCACCATCCTTCCTGTCTCACATGTCTGTAACCTTGGCATTATTCTTGACTCCTCTCTCTCATTCAACCCACATATTCAATCTATCACTAAATCCTGTTGGTTCAACCTTCACAACAAGGCTCTCCATCACCTCGCCCCCTCCTACCTCACCTCCCTTCTCTCCTTCTACAGCCCAGCCCGCACCCTCCGCTCCTCTGCCGCTAATCTCCTTACCATGCCTCGTTCTCGCCTGTCTCGCCGCTGACCCCCGGCCCACATCATCCCCCTGGCCTGGAATGCCCTCCCTCTGCACATCTGCCAAGCTAGCTCTCTTCCTCCCTTCAAAGCCCTACTGAGAGCTCACCTCCTCCAGGAGGCTTTCCCAGACTGAGCCCCCTCCTTCCTCTCCCCCTCCTCCCCCTCCCCATCCCCCTGCCTTACCTCCTTCCCTTCCCCACACCACCTGTATATATGTATATATGTTTGTACATTTTTACTCTACTTATTTGTACATATTTATTCTATTTATTTTATTAATATATTTTGTTTTGTTGTCTGTCTCCTCCTTCTAGACTGTGAGCCCGCTGTTGGATAGGGACCGTCTCTATACGTTGCCAATTTGTACTTCCCAAGCGCTTAGTACAGTGCTCTGCACACAGTAAGTGCTCAATAAATATGATTGAATGAATGGATGAATAAAATCCACCTCCAAGCATTTATCCGATCCTGCCTTGTCAGCCTCCTTGCCGACCCTCCCTGCCTCCTGTCTCTCCCCACTCCAGTCTATACTTCACCCTGCTGCCCGGATCATTTTTCTACAAAAATGTTCAGACCGTGTTTCCCCACTCCTCAGGAACCTCTAGTGGTTGCCCATCCACCTCTGCATCCAACGGAAACTCCTTACTATCGCCTTTAAAGCACTCAATGACCTTGCCCCTCCCCCCGCCCAACCTCACATCCCTGCTCTACTATGACCCAGCCGTGTTCTTCACTCCTCTAATGCTAACCTACTTGCTGTACCCTCCATCTCATCTGTTTTGCCACCGACCTCTTAACCATGTCCTGCCTCTGGCCTGAAATGTCCTCCCTTTTCATATCCGACAGACAACTCCTCTCCCCACCTTCAAAGGCTCATTGACGTCACATCTCCTCCGAAAGGTCTTCCGATTAAGTCCTCGTTTCCTCTTTTCGCACTTCTTTCTGCCACCGTCGCCCTGACTTGCTCCCTTTATTCACCACCCCTGCCCCCAGTTCCACAGCACGTATGCATATATCCATAATTTATTTATATTAACATCTGTCTCCCCCTTCTAGACTGTGAGCCCGCTGTTGGGTAGGGACCGTCTCTATATGTTGCCAATTTGTACTTCCAAAGTGCTTAGTACAGTGCTCTGCACACAGTAAGCGCTCAATAAATACAACAATGAATGAATAAGTTCGTTGTGGGCAAGGATCGTGTCTGTTATAGTATTGCGCTGTACTCTCCCAAGTGCTTAGTAGAGTGCTCAGCACACAATATGTACTTAATAAATACAAGTGCCTGATCGGTACATGCCAGGCACCATACTAAGCCCAGGGGGAGATTCACGCTAATCAGGTTGGACACAGTCCACGTCCCACACGGGGATCACAGTCTAAGTCGGAGGGAGGATGATTACTTCCCATTTTACAGATGCGGTAACTGAGGCTCAGTGAAGTTGCCCAAGGTCACATGGCAGAGCCAGGATGAGAACCCTGATCTTCTGACTCCCAAGCCTGTGCTCTATCCACTAGGCCATGCTGCTTCCCCTCCTGGTCTGACCTAATGTGGCATTTCTCCCCACATTTCTCCTCCCCTTCCCCCTCCCCCCCCCCCACCTTACCTCCTTCCCTTCCCCACAGCACCTGTATATGTGTATATATTTGTACGTATTTATTACTCTATTTTATTTGTACATATTTATTCTATTTATTTTACTTTGTTAATATGTTTTGTTTTGTTGTCTGTCTCCCCCTTCTAGACTGTGAGCCCACTGTTGGGTAGGGACCGTTTCTATATGTTGCCAACTTGCGCTTAGTACAGTGCTCTGCACACAGTAAGTGCTCAATAAATATGATTGAATGAATGAATTTCTCTCCCAAGCGCTTAGTACAGTGCTCTGCACACAGTAAGCGCTCAATAAATAGGACTGATTTGACCCCTGGTACCTGAGAGTCAGGAGACCCAGGTTCTAGTCCTGGCTTCTCCACGTGCCTGCTAGGTGACCCTGGTCAAGCCTCTTAACCGCTCTGTGCCTTGGTTTTCCCAGCTGTAAAATGGGTATCTGTTCTCTCCGGCTCCCTCTTAGAAAGGAAGCACACAAAGACCTGGGAAAGGATGAAGATAAAGTGAAGTACTACATTAAATATGGACAGTTAGGACAAATTGAGGGAGACATTTGAATGAATGTGTGCCCATGCCATACATACTGTTGAGGAGACACCTCCTAGTTTAATAGTTTCCACTGTGGTCCCCGAGTCTTCCACTGCTGCCTTCTTTTCAAGTGGCATGGAGGTGCCTGGTTCCCCAGCTGCTCGTTTATTTCCAATCCCTGACATGGTGGGTCAGGACAAAACTGCGACCTTTATCAGCTCCTCCTAAAACACAGAACAGATTCACTTTGGATGGATCCATGGTATTCACTGTGTGCTCGCTGTGTCCACAGCACAATGCTAAGCGCTTGGGAGAGTCTAATACAGCAGCGTGGGTAGACATGCTGTCTGCCACAATAACAGGGATGAGGCACAGATAAAACTTCGGATATTCCTCTCATTCTTCTTATCAACGCCGCCCTAATCGGCAGCACCGAAATCAAAAATATTTGTTTCAAAAGTTAATTCCCATCTATTCATTTCTCTAAGGCCGGAAGCACCCAACAAAAACTTGAAAAGGGAGAGAAAAGGGAAGCAAAGCATCAAAGACACAAAAATGATGTGCTGGCGCTGGCAACAAAGGCATCTCTGGAATTACACGGCTCTCTAACCGAGAGCTTCCATATCCACTCCATGTTTACTCAAGGCGTTCTTTCCTAACTGGACAGAGATACGGGAGCACAGGAATTGGGCGCAGAAGGTTTCTTTTGATCTAGGCCTGTTAAACTGCTACTGCTTCCATTAAGAGATTCATGTTGGGGGGGGGGGCAAGGGAGAGGGAGGGGAGAAGGGAAAAGGGAGGGAAAGACGGGAGGAGGAAATCAATCACCTTCATTTACAGTGCGCATACTATGTGCAGAGCACTGCACTAAGCGCTTAGGACAGTACACTATACACTAGAGCATGTTTACAGTCGGGGTGGGGAGGGAGAAAGAGAAACGGGGCGGGGAGAGGGAGGAAGAGCTATCTTAGCCTCTGCCGCCTGCACCCCAAGACCCTCCCACTACCACCCGGTCCAACCCAGAAGCAGGACAAGGCCCCCCCCCCGCCCTCACCCCAAATGCCCTACAGAGGAGCGGGAGAGAGGCCGAGCACGCCGCCGGTTCTTCCCAGGCGGGAGTGTCCATGAGCTAGCCACATCATTCATTCAACCGTATTGCTCGGGCGCTTATTGCGCGCAGAGCACCGGACTAAGCGTTAGGGAAGCAGAAATCGGCCACAGATAGAGACGGCCCCTCCCCAACGACGGGCTCCCAGTCTAGTCGCTCGGTGGGCGATGAACTAGCCCCATTGCCCGCCCCTCGCTAAGGGGGTGGGGGGGGTCAGATAAGGCAGATCCCGAGGGCCCGGGCTTCCTCTCCCTGAGGCCTAGTGGGCTGGATGGGCCCCGCTTGGCCGCATCTCGCCCGCAAGAGCTGCTCGGTACTTACCGCGGCCCGCGCCGCCCTCCGGCCTCTTACCTCTGACCCGGGAGGAGGGGACTGGAAAAGTGAGGAGGGGACGGGACAGGAGAAGAGAGCCGGGGAGGAGGCGATGGAGCCCCACTTCCGGGGGCGGGCTAAAACCGCGCAGACAAGCGCGGGGCGGGCGGCCCAAAGGCAGAACCGGGCGGAAGTCAGCCCCGCATTTTACCCTTCGCCCGCCGCCATAGCGCCTCCACTTCCCGCGGGTCCTCTCTCCAAGCTGCGCCCGCCAAGGAACCCCAACGTTTCTTTGTCTTCCGGCCGATTCCATCTTCAGCTTCGTGGGCCGGGATCCTGAGAAGGGCTCAAAAGTTCCCTTTTCCCTGCTGGGCGGGGAAGCTGCAGACCCACCTCCTGGCCCCTAATTGGCTCCTGCTGATGTAGTGTTCTCTGGCCATTGGTCGGCGGAACTGTCCTTCCGACTGCGGCTCGGTGATTTCTGGGAAATGTAGTCCTCGCTTGGGGGGCGGGGACCAGGGTGGCAGATATCGGCCGGCCTCTGTTTCCAAGGAAACGAGGGCCCAGCAGCTCCAGGAGACCTGGCGAGAAACGAGGGTGTCCAGACCTTCCCAAGGTAGAGGACTCTGTAGAGCTTGTATTTGCTAATAATAATAATAATAATGATGGCATTTGCTAAGCGCTTACTATATGCAAAGCACTGTTCTAAGCGCTGGGGGTGGGGGTACAAGGTGATCAGGTTGTCCCACGTGGGGCTCAGTCTTCATCCCCATTTTACAGATGAGGGGACTGAGGCTCAGAGAAATTAAGTGACTTGCCCGAGGCGGAGCCGGGATTAGAACCCATGACCTCTGACTCCCAAGCCCGGGCTCATTCTACTGAGCCACGCTGCTTCTCTAAGTCACGCTCATTTCCAAGCATCTGGACTGCTGGTGTTACATGACCCGGATTAGAAGCAAAAAATGCTCGGGCCCAGATTGGCCTGGATTTTAGATTTGATGAATGAACGCCTCAAGTTACAGAGAGGCCGACTGGCTCCCCTTGTCCTTAGAAGGTGGCGCTACTGGTGGTGGTTCACCTACCGACGTGTGGGGGACTGAAAAGAGAAGCAGCGTGGAAAGAACACAGGCTTGGGAGTCAGAGGACCCGGATTCTAATCCCAGCTCTGCCACCTATCTGCTGTGTGACCTTAGGCAAGTCACTATGCTTCTCTATGCCTCAGTTACTTCATCTGTAAAATGGGGATTCAGGCTGTGAGCCCCACGTGGGACAGGGACTGTGTCCAACCTGATTAGCTCGCAGCTACCCCAGTGCTTAGTACAGTGCCTGGCACATAGGAAGCAGTGTGGTCTAGTGGATAGAGCGCGGGTCTGGAAGTCAGAAGGATCTGGGGTCTAATCCTTGCTCCGCCACTTGCCTGCTGTGTCACTTAACTTCTCTGGGTCTCACTCAGCTCATCTGTCAAATGGGGATTAAGACTCTGAGCCCTATGGGGATTCGGGACTGCGTCCAACCTGATTAACTTGTACCTACCCCAGTGCTTAGTACAGTCCCTGATACGTAGTCAATGCTTCACAAATAGCACAAAAAAGATGCTTAACAAATACCACAATTATTATTATCGTCATTGAAAAAACCAGTGTGGGAATCACAGTCCCAGTCACACAACGTGCACACAAATAGTATCTCTTCTGCTCACGTGTTTGTTGTTTGCTGTGCCTGGTGCTGTTTTCTTGTTTCATGATTCTCCCTGCTTAAAATTAACCCCTCCTTTTTTGAATTGCAGGCTACCAAATTGGTCTGTGTTTCATTTCTCTCCCAACTTTTAGCCGTGGTGCTGAATTGAGGTTATGCTTTACTGCTTCCTCGGGACATTTCCCCTACAGCAGTCCACTGCTATGTTGCTATGTTACAACACAGCCTCTCTGAATAGAGCATACGAGAAAAACGGATGACACTAGGGTAGCCAAACTTCTACTGTATGGTGAGCTGAAATGGCACCAACAAAAGCTTTATGTGAAAGCTTTTATGAGAAACAGACACTGTTGGAAATTTTAGGTATAAGTGCCCAGGTCTCTTATCCCCTTTTTTCTAGAGGAGGAAAGTGAAATACAGAGAGGTTCAGTGATTTGCCCAAGATCACACAGCTGGCAAGTGGGACGGTTCGGTCTAAAATTCATGTCTCCCAACTCCCAGACTTATCCTCTTTCCACTAGGCCATGCTGCCTTAGATGCATGTATTATAGCAGTACTTTTCTTTAATGTGGGGTTCATGAACATGACCCCCATATTATTGGAGAACTAATTGTATCCATACTTGGTGTATACTTAACGTTGACAGTGGGAGGCATCAATGTGGGACATCTTGTCTACCTTTAATTCTCCATTTAAAAAAAAAATGATAGTATTTGTTAACCACTTACTATGTGCCAGGCACTGCTGTAAGCACTGGGGTAGATATGAGCTAATCAGGTTGGACACAGTCCATGTCCCACATGGGCCTCACAGTCTTAAGCCCCATTTTACAGATGAGGTAATTGAGACATCGAGACAATCGTGGTAATTGAGGTAATTGAGACAATCGTGACTTGCCCGAGGTCACACAGCAGACAAGAGGCAGAGCGGGAATTAGAACCCAGGTCCTTTTGACCCCCAGGCCCATGCACTATCCACTAGGCCATGCTGCGTCTCCATTTGGAATGTCCCTTGTCCAGGGTCTCCCAAAATGTAAAATAAATCCAGCATTTTAAAAGGTTAGATTTGAGGACAGCTTTCATACGATTTTTTTTAATGTCCTCTTCGTAGGTGCCTACTTCGGCTTAACTGGAGTACTTTACGTTGTCAAGAGGGGAGGTGTGGGGGGGATGGCATGTGGAGAGAATAGAATGGTAGAAGCAGCAAATTGAGAAATCAGAATCGGCCTTTCCCAATAGAAACATTAGCCAAAGCTGCTGAAACCTTGTCAGCAGGACATCAGTCTTATCATTCCTAAACGAACATGTAACTAGGAAAGAAAACTCAGTCTCTTCTATGAGAAATGGCAGATGATAATGGTCAGGGTCATCACTAGGCAAAAAAAAGGAACAACCAAACACCCTGGGTGAGCCAAAGATTGGTGGCGGGGAGAGAGGTTTGGGAACAGAAACTTCTTTACTTCACTACCATTCTCCTAATTGGCCTCAAGTGGCTCCGTGCCTCATCGGAGCTCAAAGCAAGTAAGAAGTCCCTCAGGGTCAAACACGACCCAGAGAGCCCCACAAGGGCACCAGCCATCCAACGCCCTTTGTTTTGGCACATCAGTCATTCATCCTGGTTACCATCTCCTGAGTTTGCCTTGGTGATGACCGTGATGATACTGAACAGTCTCCGGACTTCAATCTGGGAGAACTACTGCCTGTACAGTAAACCCTGATTTTTTTCCACAGTAGGGATTTTTGTGTTTCTGCTTTTCATTCCAACACAAAAGGCCACTCCTTACTGAATATGGGGATCATAAATTTGCATTCAGTGTATACAGCATCAAACACTAATATATATGTATAAATTTGTATTCCATTCAATTTACTCATTAAGGCACTAGAAAACAATCCACTGGACTTGAATGATGATGGGCATGCAGTTCCAAACACTGACTAAAACAGGCTCTCAAAGGAAACATTGCTGTGGTTACTATGGTGGTCCCCAGAGGAAAACTAGGTGCTTTTCCCCTCCTCATCACAACGGGCTCAATATCCTTTCTTCCTTACATTCAGATTCTCCACCTGGCACCACTCTCACCCAATATTTCAACCACATTCAAGCCAGCTCAGCGGGAGAAAAAGCCAGGGAAGGAAGAGACAGGTGGAAACAGAGGCAAAAGAAAAGATGGGACACAGGTGAGAGACAGGTGAAAACAGAGAGAGAGCTCTCTCTTTTCCTTACTGGCACCCCCACCTTTCAAACTTCCCCCTTTTTCTCTCCACAGCCTCCCTCTCCTTCACCATCACTCAACGCACCTTTTCTTTCTAAGGTCCTCAGTGGCACTTGACAGTCCAGAACCTGGGTTGCACGTAACACACACACACACACACGCCTACACATGTCGGCACTTGACATCATTTTTGCAGGAGTCTACTACCCATTTCGGCCCAAAGTGACTGGAAACTAGAGCATTCTTCCAACGAGCCCTGACTTCCACCCCTTCCCTGCCCCCAGTTGCTCCAGAACCATTGCATTTCCGCTCCCTGGTCTGTGTGAACTCAGGCACTGTGTCTGAGCCACAAAACTTGGCAGCAGGAACCAGGGAGGCCAGGGGCTGAAAGTAAATATCCATAAAGCAGCAGAGTGGCGTGGGCTAGTGGGAAAAGCATGGGTCTGGCAGTCAGAGGACCTGGGTTCTAATCTCAGCTCTGCCACTTGCCTGCTGTGTGACCTTGGGTCAGTCGCTTAACGTCTCTGTGCCTCAATTCCATTATCTACAAAATGGGGATTCAGTCATATTCCCTCCTACTTAGACTGGGAGCCCCACACGGGACAAGGACTGCGTCCAGCCTGATTATCGTGTATCTCCCCCGGCACTTAGTACAGTGCTTGGCATGTAGTAATTTCTTAACAAATATCGTAGTTATTATGGCTGTTATAAAAGCATCTGGTACCATATTGGTACCAGACGGGGGGAGACCAGCTGAAATCCAGGCCATCCATCGCAACTTCAGCACTTAGAACAGTGCTTGGCACATGGTAAGTGCTTAACAAATACCATCATTATTATTGTTATTGAAACCAGACAAGTGGCCACTCTTCACATGACATCACATGCACTATGTCAGGCCCGCAGCATAACCTGTCCTGCCCCATTATGGGTGGAAGTCCACCTAAAGCCTCCGAAGCCTAGAACGTTTCTCTGGGGGCTTCCTGGCCTTAACATTTCTCTTCCAAGTCCCTGGAGGCACGAGAGACAGCTTGGCGCTTGAGATGAAGCTACCATACATAGGTGTCCGGTGTCGTGTCTGTACCAGACAGAAGACAGACAGGTCAGCTAAAAACTGGACTGTCTGGTATAAAACCAGATGAGTGGTTGCTCTGGGCTCTAGGAGAGGGTTAAGGGTCAAGGGTCAACAAAGCAGTGTGACCTAGCAGATAGAGCACAGGCCTGGGAGTCAGAAGGACCTGGGTTCTAATCCTGGCTCCACCAGTTGTCTGCTGCGTGACCTTGGGCAAGTCACTTCACTTCTCTGGACCTCAGTTCCCTCGTCTGTAAAATAGGGACTAAGACTGGGCACCCAATGTGGCACAAGGACTGTGTCCAATCCAGTTAGCTTGTATCTACCTCCAAGCTTAGTACAGTGCCTGTAGTAAACACTTAGCAAATGCCATTAATAACAAAAGAAGAAAAAATGACCTTGTTCTTCCGAACCCCTTCCTCCTCCTGCCACTGCCATGACAACCACCACTTGCTCTCCCCACATTCTACCCGAGTCCAGCCCCAGGAGGAGGTGACCACCAATAGAGAGGTCTTGTCTTGCCATAGGACTCCATTGACACATCAATCAGTCAATCAATCAATTGTATTTATTGAGCGCTTACTGTGTGCAGAGCACTGTACTAAGCGCTTGGGAAGTACAAGTTGGCAACATATAGAGACAGTCCCTACCCAACAGTGTGCTCACAGTCTAGAAGGGGGAGACAGAAACAAAACCAAACATATTAACAAAATAAAATAAATAGAATAGATATGTACAAGTAAAATAAATAGAGTAATAAATATGTACAAACATATATACATATATACAGGTGCTGTGGGGAAGGGAAGGAGGTAAGATGCGGGGGATGGAGGGGGGAGGAGGGGGAGAGGAAAGACAGGGCTCAGTCTGGGAAGGCCTCCTGGAGGAGATGAGCTCTCAGTAGGGCCTTGAAGGGGGGAAGAGAGCTAGCTTGGTGGATGGGCAGAGGGAGGGCATTCCAGGCCAGGGGGATGATGTGGGCCGGGGGTCGACGGCGGGACAGGCGAGAACAAGGCACGGTGAGGAGATTAGCGGCAGAGGAGGGGAGGGTGCGGGCTGGGCTGTAGAAGGAGAGAAGGGAGGTGAGGTAGGAGGGGGCAAGGTGATGGAGAGCCTTGAAGCCGAGGGTGAGGAGTTTCTGCCTGATGCGCAGATTAATTGATAGCCACTGGGGATCTCCCCCAGAACACTCCACTTCACTCTGCAATCATTCTGGTAGTGTGCCCATAGAATTTTCTTGGTGAAAACACAGAAGTGGTTTACCGAAGCCTTGTTCCGCGCAATAAATTTGAGTCTCCGCCCTTGACCCTCTCCTTTGCCACTGCTGCCCAGCACAGTTGAGTTTTGACTTGTAGCAGCTTGCCTTCCACTCACTAGCCACTGGCCAAACTAGGGATGGAATGGGTAGGCCTCTGTTTGACTCTCCCTCCCATAGCTGAGATTGGTAGAGTACTGGCAACTCTCCAGGTGCGATCCTGAGAGGGCAACAAGAGAAGTAGCTGGGGTGATAATAATAATAATTATTATGGTATTCGTTAAGTGCTTACTATGTGCCAAGCACTGTACTAAGCCCTGGGGGGGGGGGGGGGTGTCCAGTGGTGGTTCCAGGAGCAGCAGGACGCCTGAATCAATCAATCCATCAATGGTATTTATTGAGTGCTTACTTTGGGAGAGCATGGTACTAAGCGCTTCGAAGAGTACAATACAGCCGATTAAGCAGGCATATTTCCTGCCCATAAGGAGCTTACAGTCTAGAGAAGGAACCCAGGAGCTTTGGAGATGTAGAAGAAATGCATCAGTTAAAGAATAGATACAGAAATAGAATACCCAGGAGGCCTTCCCAGACTGAGCCCCCTTTTTCCTCTCCTCCTCCCCATCTCCCCGCCCTACCTCCTTCCCCTCCTCACAGCACCTGTATATATGTTTGTTCAGATTTATTACTCTATTTTACTTGTACATATTTACTGTTCTATTTATTTTGTTAATGATGTGCATCTAGTTTTATTTCTATTTATTCTGATGACTTGACACCTGTCCACATGTTTTGTTTTGTTGTCTGTCTCCCCCTTCTAGCCTGTGAGCCCATTGATGGGTAGGGACTGTCTCTATATGTTGCCAATTTGTACTTCCCAAGCACTTAGTATAATGCTCTGCACACAGTAAGCACTCAATAAATACGATTGAATGAATGAATGAATGAATAATAATTGTGGTATTTGTTAAGAGCACCATACTAAGCACTGGGGTAGACACAAGGTAATTAGGTTCAACACGGTCCCTCTCCCACACAGGGCTGACAGTCTAAGAAGGTTGGAGGGAGAACAGGTTTCGAATCCCCATTTACACGTGGAAACCGAGGCACAGAGAAGTTCAGTGACTTGCCCAAAGTTATACACAGTGACACAGCCAGGCTGAAAATCCAGCTCTCCTAATTCCCAGGCCCAAGTTCTTTCCACTAGGCCTCGAATAAGGTGGGGGAGAGCCAGAGGGAGCTGGGAAGTTCAGAGAAACTCAAGCTGTGGAAACCAGGGAAGGTTGGGCTAGGAAGAGGGAGCGGGGCTTCTTCCATGACAAACTGCAAAAAACAGAGACTTAAATGACAGTTACTTTGAGAAGAAGTGATTTCTGCCAGGTGGGTGCTTTTCCTGGTTGAGGGGAAAGGTGGGAATTTGGGGCGGCAGGAGGGCGGAGATGATCACACCGTTGCTGTCCAAGTATGGTGGTACAGGGGAGTCACTGGACAGAGGAAGTGGAGCCTTTTTCCTAGCCCAACAGATGGGTGAGATTAGGTAAGTGAGGAGGCTGGAATTTTGCAAGAGTTGTTCCTGTTTTGCCTGGTGTAAAATATAGAGTTACAAGGAGAGTTATTTGGTTTTACAAAGTCTAAAAGCTTCTTCTGTTCCCCAGTGGAAGCTTTTGCAGAAACCAAATTTAAATTGTAAATCCTTACAGACCAGAGCAAAGGAATGAGCCCTGTTGGCAACAGTTACCAGACTGAAAAGTCACATCCAGCGTGGCTCAGTGGAACGAGCACGGGTTTTGGAGTCAGAGGTCATGGGTTCAAATCCCTGCTCCGCCAATTGTCAGCTGTGTGACTTTGGGCAAGTCACTTAACTTCTCTGTGCCTCAGTTACCTCATCTGTAAAATGGGGATTAAGACTGTGAGCCCCCCATGGGACAACCTGATCACCTTGTAACCCCCCCAGAGCTTAGAACAGTGCTTTGCACATAGTAAGCGCTTAATAAATGCCATTATTATTATCCAATCAGTAAATCTTCCCTAGTCAGTCTTTTTTTTTTCAACAGATGTCTATCTTGCCCTGTGCAGACTTGTTGAACATGTCCACTGTCTCCATGGAATACAGTGATAAATATGACCCAGCACGGTAGACCCTCAGTAAAAGTTTTTCAGCTTCTTCTTCATCATCAATCAGTCGTATTTACCGAGTGCGTACTGTACACAGAGCACTGTACTAAACGCTTGGGAAAGTACAATATGACAGAATTGGTGGACATATTCCCTGCCCACAAGGAGTTTATAGTCTAGAAGGGGAGACAGACATTAAATTAGGGATATGTACATGAGCACTGGGTGGCTGAAGATGGAGTGGATAAAGTGTAGAGATCCAAGTGCCAGGGCAACACAGAAGAAAGAGGGAGTAGAGGAAATAAAGGCTTAGTCAGGGAAAGCTTTTGGGGGAAGATGGGATTTTAATAAAGCTTTGAAGGTGGGGAGAGTGATCGTCGGTTGGCTATGTAGGAGGAAGGAGGGCGTTCCAGGCCAAAAGCAGGACATGGGTGAGGAGTCTGAAGGCGAGATAGACAAATTTGAGGTAGTAGACAAGACTTTATTCAGCATTCACAGGAGGAAAAAAAAGGAATCTGATGAACTAATTGACTCAAATTTAGCTGGTAACTTACAGATTCTTCCTGAAACACTCACACTTCTTAATGCTGTACACAAGTAATTGTTCCTCCCTTATAGAGACTGGCTTTAGATTAGAAACTGAGTAGTTAACTTGTTAGCCCGTCACTTGGTCCTGTTTGTAATTAGCAGTCTCCAATAGAATTACTGGCAGTAGACTGTGTGGTTGGTGGTTTTAAACACTTTGCTTTTTCTTCCTAACAATCAATCAGTGGTATTTATTAAGCACTTACTGTGTGCATAGCACTGTACTAAGCACTTGGGCGAGTATGATACAGTTGGTCAACACAATCTGTAAAATGGGGACTGTTCTCCCTCCTACTTAAGACTGTGAACCCCATGTGGGACAGGGACGTGGCCAATCTGATTAAATTAGTAGTAACAGAATTGGTATTATTATTATTGTTGCTGTTATTGTCATTATTACTACAGATTTCCTGGGTACACACACACATGTATACACATACTGCTATACACTAGTTAACACTCTTAATTGGTTCCAAAGGCATATACCAGTTGGCTCCTAGATAATAATGATAATAATGGTATTTGTTAAGCTTTTACTATGTGCCGAGCACTGTTGATGATGATGATGGCATTTATTAAGCACTTACTATGTGCAAAGCACTGTTCTAAGTGGTGGGGAGGTTACAAGGTGACCAGGTTGTCCCACAGGGTGCTTACGGTCTTAATCCCCATTTTACAGATGAGGTAATTGAGGCACAGAGAAGTTAAGTGACTTGCCCAAAGTCACACAGCAGACAGTTGGCGGAGCTGGGATTTGAACCCATGACCTCTGACTCCAAAGCCCAGGATCTTTCCGCTGCTTCACGCTGTTCTAAGCACTGGGATAGATACAGGGTAAGCAGGTTGTCCCACGTGGGGCTCACAGTCTTAATCCCTATGTTAGAGAGGAGGTAACTAAAGCACAGAGAAGTTGACTGACTTTCCCAAAATCACACAGCACACAAGTGGCTGAATTGGGATTAGACTCCAGTTCCTCTGACTCCCAAACCCGTGCTCTTTCCACTAAACCACAGCTCGAAGTGTGGGGCATTACAAGTAGGTTCCTAGTTGTCTCCTCCTAATTCCATTGATCAATATTTGTTAGTCCAAGTATCCTTTGTTGCTGCCCTATCGTTGAAAAATAATTTATAACCGGGATTAGGAAACCTGGAAAGGAGCAGCAAATTTGTAAATGAGAAATGGAGGGGATTATTTAAGTTGCTGCAACTCTTGGTGTGTAGAGGAATAAAAGGGACTGTAATTTTAATTTGATATTTTTATTATTAATCCCTCAATGGTAGAGTACAGCTCAACAGAGTAAGCAGACATGATTCCCAGACTAAACCCCTCTTTTCCTCTGCTCTCCCTCCCCTCCCCTCCCCATTGCTCCGACTCGCTCGCTTTTGTCTACCCCCCTCCGCCCCACAGCACTTATGTATATGTGTACATCTTTATAATTATATTTATTTTATTAATGATGTGCATATATCTATAATTCTATTTATTTATAATGATGCTACTGATGCCTGTTTGTTTTGATGTCTGTCTCCCCCCTTCTAGACTGTGAGCCCGTTGTGGGCAGGGATTGTCTCTATTTGTTGCTGAATTGAATTTCCCAAGCGCTTAGTACAGTGCTCTGCACACAGTAAGCGCTCAATAAATACGGTCAAATGAATGAATGAAGGATTTAATCCCCATTTTGCACATGAGGAACCTGAGGCTCAGAGAAGTTGACTGACTTTCCCAAAATCACACAGCAAACAAGTGGCTGAATTGGGATTAGACTCCAGTTCCTCTGACTCCCAGGCCCAGGCTCTTTCCTGTGATTTCATAATTCATATTGCCATTCGAAGAGCTGCTGTATCACCTTTCTCCCTTGGCACAAATTATTTTTTGAAAAAAAGGATTGAAATGAAATAGATCTTCCTGCAGCCACCAAAAATGGAGGTTGGATCTTTAGAACATTTTGGAACTGAAAAGTTGGTTCTATGTCTTATTTTGTCTTGTACAGACATACTACAAAGAACATTGTGACACCTTAGAACACCTAATTCACCAGGCTATTGGGAATATTCTTCATATATAATTAGGTGATACATTGGTACTAAAAAACCCTACAAGACTGTTTTTTTTTTAAAAAAAAACACTTTACAAAAGTTTTCACTGGCCCTTTTGGTTCTGACCAGTAGCATACTGGGATGGTTCATCTGAGTACAAAAAGTTTAAGAAACCTGAAAAAGGAGAATGTAGCCAACTCTAAATTTTCCACAATAACTGGGTCAGGACTAGTATTGATAATTGAAATCTACAGCAAATACAAAAAAGAAAACCTTCATTGTCATTTCATTGTGGGCAGGGAGTGTGTCTTTTATATTGTTATTTTGTACTCTCCCAAACGCTTAGTACAGTGCCCTGCACATAGTAAGCACTCAATAAATACAATTGACTGATTGATTTGTTTTGATTTCCCCCATCAAACTTTCTATCTGGATTGAAAACAAGAAGCAAAGCAAACCAAAGTCTTTGAGTTTCACTTCCTTTCTCTGCCCTTAAATTGAAGAGCTAATCAAGAGTCAAAATTTCAAAAGGCAGACCAGAGCAGCAGGAAAGATAACCCTGGATAATCCACAGAGAGAACAGTCAATAAGTGGCTGTACCAGAACAATGGATAGTATTTTCATTTTTCATTAACGTTCTTACCCATGGACTGATGTCATTTATGCTCAGCACAATTTCTGTAATGATTTCTGCCTGAGCTAATTAGCATGGTTGAGTTTATCTCTGTAAAGTACTTTAAGTCCTTTGGATAAAAAGCAAAAAAGAAATGCAATGTGTAGCAGTCACGTATTTTCTGAAAATACCATTCCACACAAATGTTGTTAGGAAAAAAAAATCCTTTAAACTCCTACCTCCATATGGCCTCTTGTTACACCATTTTAAAATGTGAAGCAAGGACCTACAAATTGAGATAGTACTAATCTCAACAGGCTATGTGTGTTGAGCAAGGCAGATCCTGCAGCTGATATACCAATCCTTTTAATCACATGTGGACTCACAAGATCAGCTTTTAAAATAGTATTTCTGGTCATGAGAGGTAGATCGATCTTGAGGTTGAAGCACTGAAAGAGGCAACAAACTGTAGTAGTTAGAACATTGGGTTGAAGTTGAGAGTTATGAGCCTTTCAGTCAGTCCATCATTGATATTTATGGAGCGTTTACTGTGTGCAGCATACTGTACTAAGTGCTTGGGAGAGTCCAATATAACAGAGTTGGTAGACATGGTTCCTGCCCACCGCAAGCTTACAGTCTAGAGGAGGAGACAGACAATATAGACAAATGAATTATAGATATGTACATAAGTGGTGGTGGGGCTTAAGGTGGGGTAAATAAAGGGTACAAATCCAAGCACAAGGGTGTTGCTGATGGGAGAAGGAGTAGGGGAAATGAGAGCTTAGGGAAAGCCTCTTAGAGGAGATGTGCTTTTAATAAGTCTTTGAAGATGGGGAGAGTGATAGTCTATCCGGTATAAAGGGGTAGGAAGTTCCAGGCCAGAGGCAGGACTTGGGCGAGGGGTTGGCTACCAGGTAGACGAGATTGAGGTACAATGAGTAGGTCGGGTGATAGAGTGAAGTGAATGTGCTGAGTTGTAAGAAATCAACATGATAGGAGGGGGCAAGGATATTGAGTGATTTAAAAGGGTTTCTGTTTGATGCAGTGGTGGATGGGCAACCACTGGAGGTTCTTGAGGAGTGGGGAAACCTGGACTGAATGGTTTTGTAGAAAAATGATCTGGGCAGCAGACTGAAGTGTGGACTAAAGTGGGGAGAGACTGGAGGCAGGGAGGTCAGCAAAGAAGCTGATGCAGTAGTCAAGGCAGGATAAAATAAGTGCTTGGATCAACGTGGTAGCAGTTTGGATGGAGAGGAAAGGGTGGATTTTAGCAATGTTGTGAAGGTAGAACCGACAGGATTTGATGACAGATTGAATATGGGGGTTGAATCAGAGAGAAGAGTCAAGGACAATGCCAAGAATATGGGCTTGTGAGACTGGGAGGATGGTGGTGCTGTCTACAGTAATGGGAAAGTCAGGGGGAGGACAGGGTTTGGATGGGAAGTTGAGGAGTTCTATTTTGGACATACTAAGTTTGAGGTGTCGGTTGGACATCCAAGTAGAGAGGTCCTGAAGGCAGGAGGAAATGAGAGACTGCAGAGAAGGAGAGGGCTCAGGCTTGGAGAGGGAGATTTGGGAATCATCTGCACAGTGATGGTAGTTGAAGCCATGGGAACAAATGAGTTCTTCAAGGGAGGCGGGGGGAGATGAAGAATAGTACAGTGTTCTGCACTCACTAAACACTTCTAGACTGTTAGCCCGTTGTTGGGTAGGGACCGTCTCTATATGTTGCCAACTTGTACTTCCCAAGCGCTTAGTACAGTGCTCTGCACACAGTAAGTGCTCAATGAATACGGTTGAACAAATGAATGAATAAATACGACTGATTGAGTGGGGTGATATGGGCAGGGAATGTCCCACTAATTCCATTGTATTTTTACTCTCCCGAGCGCTCAGTATAATGCTCTGTGCACAGTAAGCACTCAATAAACACCACTGATCTATAGGTGTGCCCATTGATGGCCGGCATTAAAGTGAAAGTGAGAAGCCACCAGCTCTGAGGACGACTTTAAATTGAGTTGGCACCGTTCATGGAATTTCAAGATGCTTATTAGAGTGAGGTTTCAGAACTGATGGGGCCAGACTTATGGGAAGGCTGTGTCAGAACGCTGGTTTGGTTAAGAGAAGCAGCGTGGCTCAGTGGAAAGAGCATGGGCTTGGGAGTCAGAGGTCATGGGTTCTAATCCCGCCTCTGCCGCTTGTCAGCTGTGTGACTTTGGACAGGTCACTTAACTTCTCTGTGCCTCAGTTACCTCATCTATAAAATGGAGGTTAAGACCGTGAGCCCCACGTGGGACAACCTGATCACCTTGTAATAATAATAATAATGTTGGTATTTGTTAAGCGCTTACTATGTGCCAAGCACTGTTCTAAGCGCTGGGGTAGATACAAGGTAATCAGATTGTCCCACGTGGGGCTCACAGTCTTCATCCCCATTTTACAGATGAGGGAAATGGGGCTCAGAGAAGTTAAATGACTTGCCCAAGGTCACACAGCTGATAAGTGGCGTTGCCGGGATTTGAACCCACGACCTCTGACTCCAAAGCCCGGGCTCTTTCCACTGAGCCACGCTGCATCCGCCTTAAAACAGTGCTTGGCACATAGTAAGCGCTTAACAAATGCCATCATTATTATTATTATTATTAACCCTAAAAAGCAAAAGCAGTTGCTCTGCACACAGCTCGTTGCGGAGGGGAGAGGGATGCGTCTATTCTCTTGTTACACTGCACCCTCCCGAGCGCTTAGTACAGTGCTCCGCCCATAGTAATTGCTCAATAAATACGACTGCTTAGAGGCAGGACCGTTTCGTAGGGGAGAGTAGTAATAATGGTATTTGTTAAGCGCTTCCTATGTGCCAAGCACTGTTCTAAGCGCTGGAGAGAAGAAACAGTGGCGAACGAACGTGTCCTAAATTGACCAACGTGGAGACGGAAGAGACGCAGATAAAGCGAAAAAAGAAAAAAAAAAGGTGCCTCTGACAAAATTAAGGTGTTCCCCTCCCCGCCCGCATACGCCACGCGAAAGTACGCAAGCACAAGTTGGGGTAGCTATTCCCAGCCGCGAAACCGTTACTCGGGCAGGTTGAGATTAAAAGCAGAAAAAGCCGACCCCCAGCTCGGCTGTAGCCCTTTCCTCCCTCGGGGCTTTTGGACGCGGGAGCTTTTCTTGGTTTTTCCGTCTCCAGCCCGGTCGGAGGTCGGGGAGCTGGCTGCTGGGGTCACATGACCCGGTGGCATCGCCCCGCTTTGAAGTCCCACCCTCTTCTCTGCGCTGGAGCCTGGAGAGCCAAGGGAAGAGCCCTAGCCAGCACAAACCACAGCAGAAATCCCCCTGCCTTTCGGAATCGAGGAGCAATTGAGGCAAAGGAGAAAGCCGCGGGGGTTGCGGGAGTTGGGAATTTTGGAGTCGAAGTCTTTGCTGCCTTATAAAGGTGAGACCGGGGAAGGAGATGCCATTTATAGGCTTGCCGGAGGGACCGGAGGGGGTGTGGGGGCTAGAAAGTTAGCCGTGGCCAAGACCTCCTTCGGCCTTTTCTCCCAAAGAAAACTCAGTCGAGATGTTGTCGAATTCTAACCTGCGGGGACCTGTGAATTCAAGGCAGAAGAGGGAGGCCCCTTTAATTAGCCAGCGGGTCCTACCGGTTGGAAGGACAGTAAAAGTGAGTGGTACGGAAAATCGAAGAAAATGGGGAGGGTGTGTAGGTCGGTTCTGTGGGAATTGGCTATGAGAAATTTCCAGGTGAGAGTAGCAGGGGCTGGGGAAGAGGAAATTGAAGGAGGCCGGGGGTAGATAAAGAAGTCAGTTTGGGGAAAAGATCATGCATGGCTCCTTTCTGAATTGTTTGAAAGTTTCTTCTAGAGGTTAAAGCCAGGAGCCCCCTTGGCTCCATGGGCTCTACCGAGGCCCGAATTAGGCAGTGGTACACCCAGGCAGGACACTTCCGTGTTATATTACTGAGGGGAGGGGTGGCGCTACTTTGGGTGCAGTAATCACCCAAATCACTTCGCAAGGGCCTTCTACTTCAGGGAGTTCCACATGGAATTTTTCCCCAGGCCCCAAAGAAGGGTTGGAACCCTGGCAACACCCAGGCCCATGCCTGTCCCATGCCTTAGGGCCGACCCTGGGTTCTACAGATAGGTTTCTTCACCCCATTTCAGTCAAGGAAAAGTGGATTGTTCCATCAAAGTGCAACTTATGCGAAATCGTTTTGCTTTTGATCTCGGAAGTGACATGGGCTGATGACGGAAGTATGTGATTGGGAGTCGGGAGACCTAGGTTTAGTCCCAGTGCTGCCAGTGGCCTGCAGTTTGTACCGGGGCAAGTCACTTAACTGCTTTGGGCCTGCTTCCTCAACTGGAAAAAGGGGCTAATACTATCTGCCTCTCCGCACCTCAGGGATCTTATGAAAATGAATGTGATAATTGAAGGGAAAACACTTCAAAAAATAAAAGTGCTAATTAGCAATACAAGATTTTTCAGGCCAGAGTCACTGCCAAGCATTCTGGGAGATTTGTGTTTCAGGCCTCTCTAGCTCTTTTCCCACATCATCATCAGTAGTATTGAGTGATTACTAGGTACAAAGCACTGTACTAAGCACTTGAGAGAGTACAACAGAGTTGGCAGGCATAGATTGTACTAATGGCTCTCTCCTCCCGCCCCCCTCCCCCTGAAATGTACTAGTACTTCATTTAGATATCTCTGAGGGGAAATAGGCCACAGAAGATGTTTGATACATGTCACTATTCAGCAGCAGAAGAACAAATACCTAACCCTGGGAAAGGAGGTTTTATAATGAGTTGCCCTGCCCTTGCCAAGAGTTATTTAGTAAAGAAATGCCTCTCCCTCCTCCCTCCAGTCTCCCAGGCAGGTTTGGACCCAGAAGTTTACAACTGTGGTGTTTTTGAGGGAAGAAAAAAAAATCAACTAGCTCTTGGCTCCAATCTAGACCTGCTGCTAAATTATGGCATTATCTTCCAGGCAGACTCAGACCCTCACGTAGCCACCATGATTCTGAAACAGTTATGAAGCAGATGGTGCTGAGGGGGAGGAGAAAGGGGAAAGGATAGAAACCTGATGATCACTTCAAGATTAGGGTAGGCCTTCTCCTGTGACAGAGGCTTGTACTGTGAAAGGGCAAGCTGCTGCCTCTGATCTAATATTCTTCCCTCCTGAGTGCAGATGAGGATTCAAAGTGCATGAAATGAATACATACGCCTGTGGAAATATTCAGTAAAACCTCACTAATTCCCATCCCCCTAATCGAGAGGCTGAAAGCCGGTCTCACCTCCGCAACATTGTCAAGATCCACCCTTTCCTCTCCATCCAAACTGCTACCCTGCTCGTTCAAGCTCTCATCCTATCCCGTCTGGATTACTGTATCAGCCTCCTCTCCAATCTCCCATCGTCCTGTCTCTCCCCACTTCAATCCATACTTCACGCCGCTGCCCGGATTGTCTTTGTCCAGCAACACTCTGGGCATGTTATTCTCCTCCTCAAAAATCTCCAGTGGCTACCAATCAACCTACGCATCAGGCAAAAACTCCTCACCCTCGGCTTCAAGGCTCTCCATCACCTCGCCCCTTCCTACCTCACCTCCCTTCTCTCCTTCTACAGCCCAGCCCGCACCCTCTGCTCCTCTGCTGCTAATCTCCTCTGCTGCTAATCTCCTCGCCATGCCTCGTACTCACCTGCACATACTCTGCACATAGTAAGCGCTCAATAAATACGATTGATTGATAAATACGATTGATTGATCACCTGTCCCGCCGTCGACCCCCGGCCCACGTCATCCCCCTGGCCTGGAATGCCCTCCCTCCCCACATCTGCCAAGCTAGCTCTTTTCCTCCCTTCAAGGCCCTACTGAGAGCTCACCTCCTCCAGGAGGCCTTCCCAGACTGAGCCCCCTCCTTCCTCTCCTCCTCCTCCCCCTCCCCCGCCTTACCTCCTTACCCTCCCCACAGCACCTGTATATATGTATATATGTTTGTACGTATTTATTACTCTATTTTATTTGTACATATTTATTCTATTTATTTTGTTAATATGTTTTGTTTTGTTCTCTGTCTCCCCCTTCTAGACTGTGAGCCCACTGTTGGGTGGGGACTGTCTCTATATGTTGCCAACTTGTACTTCCCAAGCCCTTAGTACAGTGCTCTGCACACAGTAAGCACTCAATAAATACGATTGAATGAATGAATGAATGAATGGTCACTTGTTTTTGTACTTTTGCCCTTTCTAATCTACACACTAGAGGGCAGGTGTTGAGCTAAAGAGGAAAGTGCTGGAAATACGCTTTGCTGAAGTCAGTCAATCGATTGTACTTATTGAGTGCTTACTGTGTGCAGAGCACTGTATTAAGCGCTGGGGAGAGTACAGTATAACAATAATTATGGTATTCATTAAGTGCTTATTGTGTGCCAAGCACTGTATTAAGCACTGGGATGGTTACAAGCAAATCGGGTTGGACACGGCCCCTGGCCTACGTGGGGCTCACAGTCTCGATCCCCATTTTCCAGATGAGGTAACTGAGGCCCAGAGAAGTTAAATGACTTGCCCAAGGTCACACAGCAGACAAGTGGCACATTCCCTGCCCACAATGAGTCTAGGGGGGAGAAGAAATCCTAAATTAAGTTGCAAAGGGCTGAGGCACTTGGGAAAGAAACACAGAGCTTTCCAGCCGCCTTATGAGGTTTAAAGAAAAAATCAGGGAAAGTGCAAAAAACATGTCTAGGAACTCTTATATTGTACCCTCCCAGGCACTTAGTACAGTGCCCTGCACATGGTAAGCCCTCAATATGATTGATTAATTGAGAGGGAGACTCTGTAACACTGCACTCTGTGATCCCACTAGGGATGGAATCTATCGAAAATAGACTCTTTTCCTGTTGCCTGGACAGGATTTAGGACAAAAATAAAAATGCTTTCCACTTCCATTAACCCTTGTGCCTCCTCCAGTCTTTCTTGTTGTAACTTTTAATATTCCAGGCACTTTGCCAGTCTATACTCCTTGCACCCTGATTGTTATCCAGTGCAATACAGCCAGGCCAAGCCTGCCTCCAGCACAGCACACACAGACAGAGAGACTCATGCCACTGTTGTAAAACTGAATTAAAATACTATTTTCAACTCTGCCTGGATTCCCCTTTCTCCCTCTAATCCAAATGAATGAGCTTTTTCTGAATCTGTGTGTTTGATGTGTTCCTCGTCCCAAAAGGTGAGAGTACCTTCAGGGATTGTGCAAATTCATCTGGGCAAAGCAAACCTAAATTAAAGCATGAAACACTCCCTGACATTGTCTAAAATATTCAGTTTTACTCCCAATCAGATGAATTGCTTCCCATGATATTATAAAGCCCCTGTGGGGCAAGGGTGGTGTACAGTGTAATATGGTGCCAGATAAACCTTCTCTTGACTTAAATTCATTAAGATCATCACACAAACTGGTCTACTGGCTGCATTAAGCAAAATTTAACTGCGCCTTTGATTTCGCGGGCTGCTGGCAGATGCTAAGTGCTAAACTCAGTATTTCTCCACATCCCTTTAATCTAGCTTTCCAAAAGCAGCCTTTTGCTCTGAAGGAGCTCAACACTTGGTAACAGTTGTCCTTAGGGGAGACAGTTATTATTCATCAACTCTGTTCGGTAACTTCTTCCCTCAGGCCTTTGGGTTTTTTTTTCCCTCCCTAGGAGAAATGAATAGTAATACTGCCGATCATAAAACTTGGTACCTGTTAAGCGCTTACTATGTGTCAAGCACTCTTCTAAGCACTAGGGTGGATACAAGACAATTGAGTTGGACATAAGTCCCTGTCCCACCTGGGGCTCATAGTCTGAGGGAGGAGGAAGCCCCTTTTCCCTTAGCAGCATCAATGGGCTTTATGAAGATTGTCCAGATTGCCCACGCAGCAGCCTAAGGGGAAGGTAGAAATCAGGGACTGTTCCCCTAAAATGCCGGGGTTGGGTTCTTGGAAAACTGTGACTTTAGCCCTCACAGTGTCCAAGGTTTGTGCCCATGTGCACAAGCCATTTCTCCCAACATTGCAGCATCCCACATCCAAACAGGCTCAGGTTTTCAGACAAATATGTCCTGTAATTCTCTAACAGTATTCTACTCCCTCTCCCTTCTTCATTGCCCTTGCAGTTGGACCTGTACCCTTTAAGCACCTGATATTCCCGACCCGCAGCCCCACAGCACTTACATGCGTGTCCATAATTTATATTAATGTCTGTCTCCTCCTCTAGACTGTAAGCTCCTTGTGGGCAGGGAACTTGTCTGCCAACTCTGTTGTATCATACTCCCCCAAGGGCTTAGTAATAATAATAATAGTGATGGTCTTTGTTAAGAGCTTACTATGTCCCAAGCACTGTTCTAAGTGCTGGGATAGATACAAGGTTATCAGGTTGTCCCACGTGAGGTAACCAAGGCACAAAGAAGTTAAGTGACTTGTCCAAAGTCACACAGCTGACAAGTGGCGGAGCTGGGATTAGAACGCACAACCACTGACTCCCAAGTCCATGCTCTTTCCACTAAACCACACTGTTTCTCTACTGTGCTCTGCTCACAGTGAATGCTCAATAGATACCATTGATTGATGAGCCAAAGTGCGTAGTGAAAATACGCATTCTGGTAGAACTGGGTGTATAGAAGAATCCGAGCAAGGAACACATTTGGGAGACTTGCCTAAGACCCAAAACCCAGGTTTTACCAACAGCTATAGTCTGAAAATATTTTTCAGCCAACAAAGGGATTTCCCAACCTGAACAAAAACTTTGCAAATATTTCCACTTAATGCCAGGGAGAAGCCTCATTGACTTGGAATACTGTACCCATTCTGTGGGCCACATTTTCCTGTTTTTGTTCACTTCTTGACTACGCCTTTTCTTTTACACCTTAACCTAGTTTTCTTTCCTCCTGTGTCCGGACTGACTTTGCTGCCACAAACCATCTTTGTTTTCACGGCAGGGTCCGTGTTTCGAACACGCGATCCATCATAGGTCACTGAACAACTAGAGAGAAGCCTTTGCCAAACAGGGATCGCTTGGCCCAGAATTCATTCTTTCATCTATTTGTTTGTTCGTGAGTTCAGTCCCGATGCTCCGATTTCAGTCTGCATTTTTGAAGTACTTGTCAACTTTTCAACTTTTTGTCAACTTATCCCCCTCCCCTCTCTTCCCTTGCTCTGCTCCCTCCTTCCAGGGTCGAACTTGGCTCGCCGGGCTACAGAGCCAACAGCAGGGAGATGCTTGAGCTTAGGCCATGAGCATGACCCAGCCGCCTCTCCTTCAGCGGTCATGCGCCCCCGAGGGTGGCTCCGCTTATCCTGGTCGAGCCTCTCCATCCAGCTCTTCCTCCTGAGCGTAGTTACATTTGGCTTGCTGGCCCCACTGGCCTGCCACCGACTCCTCTATTCCTACTTCTTTCTGCGCCAGTGGCACCTAGATCGTATGAGCCAGGAGTTCCTGCAGCAGAACCTAGAGGAAGGCCAGGCCGCCCTCCACTACTTCGAAGAGCTGCGGGCCACTAACGGGTCTCCGTCCTGGACCGGACCGCCTGTGCCCCGGCCCTGGCTTGTGATCACGATCATCACCGTGGACAGGCAGCCCGGCTTCCACTACGTTCTCCAGGTGGCGTCTCGGTTCCATCGCCTCCTCCGGCGCTGCGGCCCCCGTTGCTGGGGCTACCAGCTCTTGCTGTGCAATGTGGAACGCGACCCCGACCGCCACCGGGATGCCAAACTGCTAGCCAACTTCTTCCCCTTGGCCAGCCGCTTTGAGGAAGCTGGGGAGGGCTCCCCGGATGCCCCTCCCGTGAACCAGTTCGAGAAGGAGAAGCAGGATTACGCCTACTGCCTGGAGAAATCCCTGCAGACCTACAACCCGGAACACATCCTCCTGGTGGAAGACGACGCCATCCCCGACGAAGAGATCTTCCCTGTCCTGCATCACTTTCTGGGAGTGCGCTTCTCTGAGTCGCAGCTTGCCGATACTCTCTACCTGAAGCTCTACCACCCCGAGAGGCTTCAGCACTACATCAACCCTGAGCCCATGAGGATTCTGGAGTGGTTCGGGGTGGGGATGTTTCTGGGGCCTCTGCTGAGTTGGGCGTACATCCGGCTCGCCGGCCGCCCGGGGCCAAGCTGGCCCGTCGTCCTCTTCTTCGCCATGTTCAGCATGGGGCTGGTGGAGCTCGTAGGCCGGCACTACCTACTGGAGTTGCGCCGGCTGACTCCTGCCCTGTACAACGTCATGCCTGTTACCGAGTGCTGCACCCCTGCCATGCTTTTCTCAGCTCCTTCGGCCCACCGGGTCCTGAGCTACCTGGCTGAACTGCACTGCCGTGGAGGCTTTGCCAAGGACACAGCGCTCTACTCGTTGCTGCGGGGGAAGGGCGAGAGAGCCTTTGTGGTGGAGCCCAATCTAGTGAAGCATGTTGGAATGTACTCTAGCCTCAGGTCAAACTTTCACCCGACTTTACTCTGACCGGGCTGAGAGTGCCTTTCCAGTTAGGAGGAGGTGTTACATTTGGCACTTTAAGGTGAAGCACAATCATTCACGGCCATTTGTCTTATGGGATTCGGGGTGGGGGGGTGGGGGGGCCTGCAGTGGAGAACTTTCCCCGGGCTCGCTCCATGGAGCAGTGAGGTGATTCAAGGGCGTCCCTGTGGTTCAGTCCATTTATTTATTTTTTTAGGCCAAACAGCCGAGCTGCCTCACCCGAATCCCGTCTAGTGAAACCTGCTGATTACACTGGTGGTTGCAGTGACCACACGCTCTCTCTCTCTCTCTCTCTCTCTGTAACAGGATGTTGCACCACCAGAAGCAATTTGTTCTCTGCTGTGTAACAGTCCACCACAACTAAGAAGCGGCATAGCCTAGTGGAAAGAGCACGGGCCTTGGAGTCAGAAGGACCTAGGTTGCAACCCCTGCTCTGCCACTTGTCTGCTGTGTGGCCTTGGGCAAGTCACTTCACTTCTCTGTGCCACAGTTACCTCATCTGTAAAATGGAGATTGTCTATGAGCCCCATGTGGGACATGGACCGTGTCCAACCTGATTAGCTTGTTTCTACTCTAGTGCTTAGTACAGTGCCTGGCATGTAGTAAGCGCTTAACAAATACCATAAAAAAAACTGAGTCCCTGTCAAAGTGGTATAATATTAATAGCAATTGTGGTATTTGTTAAGTGCTTACTGTGGGCCAAATACTGCCCTAGGCTGAGGTAAATACAAAATCATCAGGTTGGACCCAGTCCTTGTCCCTAATAGTGCCATGGTCTAAATTAAGAGGGAGAACGGGAATTGAACCCCCATTTTGCAGATGAGGAAACTGAGGCACAGAGCAGTTAAGTAATATGCCCGAGGTCACACAGCAGGCAGAGTAGCAGAACAGGGCTGCCTGCAGGGCTCTGAAAGAAGAGTTTTGTGAAAGACCTGATCCTCCAAACATTCAGTCCATTGGAGTCACCTCTTGGGGTTTTGAAGTAATATGGTTGAAAGGAAAAAGAAATTAAAATCAGTAGGTCCAAAGAACTAGTGGCATGTTGGGTGATTCCATGGGTATCTTGACACAGTTGCTGTTCCTGCAATGGATGAAAACCATACCCTCTTCCAAAAACTAATCCCAAACCCACATGTCTCTAAAGAACGAGTCCCTCTCACAGTAAAGGGAACTGGAATTAATAATAATGATAGCATTTGTTAAGCGCTTACTATGTACCAAGCACTGTTCTAAGCGCTGGGGGGATACAAGGTAATCAGGTTGTCCTACATGGGGCTCACAGTCTTAATCCCCATTTTACAGATGACGTAACTGAGGCCCAGAGAAGTTAAGTGACTTGCCCAAAGTCACACAGCTAAGTGGCAGAGCCAGGATTAGAACTCAAGACCTCTGACTCCCAAGCCCGGGCTCTTTCCACTGAGCCACGCTGCTTCTCATTGTGTATTTGTGTGAATTGGGTGTATGTATTGCTGAACAAGAGTCAGGAAAAAGTGACAGAACTGTTTTCGTGCACTTTAGTTAATTGCGGTTTCATCCCAAACTACCCTGAATGCAGTTTTAAACACTCCTTGATCAACTCTAGCTAAATCAAGCCCGGAACAATCCTAGTCTGCCATCTCCTCCTAGCTGCTGCTGCTAGTAATAATAATAATAATAATAATAATAATAATAATAATAATAATAATAATAATAACAATAATAGTATTTGTTAAGCGCTTACTATGTGCCAAACACTGTTCTAAGCGCTGATACTTTCCTCCTTGTGCCCTCTTCTCTTCCTCCAGACTCCACTCTACAGTTTTTCCATCTTTTAATGCGACAGTTTCCGATTCCCTGTTCCTCGTGGTTTTCTTTCTTCTGACTTTCGCCTTTGGGTGTTGCTTTCATCTTCGCAACTGCATCTCTGACCACTCTACACCCCTCAAAAGCCTCATTGGGCTCATGACTGTATAGTAATTGTTCTCCAATTCGTTTGGTTTTTTAAAATATATTTTCCTATTCCTTTTACAACGGTCTGCCCTAAGAGCCATGCCTAGCCCAGGCTGACTCCTTTTTTTTTTAATGGCGTTTGTTAAGTGCATACTATGTGCCAGGCACTGTACTTAAGCCAAAGGAAGAAGCATGGGCTAATGGGTAGAACACAGGGCTGGGAATCAGAAGGACTTGGGTTCTAATCCTCGTTCCGCCACTTGTCTGCTGTGTAACCTTGGGCAGGTCACTTCATTTTTCTATTCCTCAGTTCCCTCATCTGTAAAATGGGGATTAAGACAGAGCCCCATGTGGGACAGGGATGGTGTCCAATGTGATTAAATTGTATCTACCCTGGTGCTTAGAACAATGCTACACATAGTAAGTGCCTAGCAAATACCATCATTTTCTTTCTTTTTTTTTCTTTACAAGCTAGTCAGATTGGACAGAGTCCATGTCCCACCTGGGGCTTTCAGTTTTAATCCCCATTTTCCAGATGAGGTAACTGAGACACAGAGAAGTGAAGTGACTTACCCAAGGTCACACAGCAGACAAGTGGTACAGCTGGGCTAGCACCCAGATCCTCTGACTCCCAGGCCCGTGCTCTTTCCACTAGGCCTTGTCGCTTCCCATGCTACTTCACTTCCCATCTTCTGTCCTGCCCATTTATACCTGCTGTCTCTGCTCTTGGACTGGAGACCTACTCCAGTACTAAGTATAGTACTCGTGCCCACCCCCCTACCTCCCCCGCACACCCAAAATCTGCTCCCGCAACCTGACCTGCAACTTTTCCGCAGGCAGTCGTGTGTCAGGCTGGGTAAACTGCAGACCTCTCTTTCCTGGCAGGCCGGGCAGCATGGCTCCATAAGTACTCCTTGCCTGTTCCTTCCCCTAGAACCTAGGCAGCTGTCCTGCCCACCCAGCCATCCTCCCTTCGGGCCAGAGTGGTAGGAAGCTGAATGGGGCCAGAGGGTGGAAGGGAGGGAGGAAGGGTAAAAAAAAGCCAAAGCAGCAGGGTGGCCTCAGGTGGACAATTTTCCAAACTCTGATTTTCTTTTCAAGTTATTCATGAGCTGGCATTGGTGCCAAGTGCCAGAGGTAAGTGCAGGTCCGTTTGCAAAATGTAGGTTTGTCATAAGTCACTTTTTTTTTAATGGCATTTGTTAAGCACTTACTATGTGTCAAGCACTGTTCTAAGCACTGGGGTAGCTACAGGTTCATCAGATCAGACACAGTCCCTGGCCCACATGGAGCTCACAGTCTAAGTAAGAGGGAGGACAGGCATTGAATCCCCATTTTACAGATGAGGAAACTGAGGCCCGGAGAAGTGAAGTGACAGCAGGCAAGCGGCTTAGCCGGGATTGGAACTCAGGTTCTCTGCCTCCCAGACCCATTATGCTCTTTCCACTAGGCCACGCTGTTGTCCAGAAGAGGTCACGAGAGAGGAGCTGAAACCTCTTCCCTGCACTTGGAATCCTTGGTAAAATTCCTGGGAATGTTTGGTTTTTTGAACAATATCCTCTTCCTAAAGCCTAGCAGCATTGAGTGGATCGAGGACTTAGGTGGAGAACAGGTTGGCACCGATTGCATAATCTTGGGAAGATCACTTCCTTTGGAAATTCCTCAGTTTCACCATTTGTTAGAAAGAAGGCCATGTATGTTGACAATAGCTTGAACCATTATCATTTTATTCCCTTTAGGATGACATTTAGAAAGACTCATCAGAGCGTGGCCTAATGGATAGAGCACGGGCTTGGGAGTCAGAAGGGCCTGGGATGTAATCCCAGCTCTGCCACTTGTCTGCTGTGTGACCTTGGGCAAGCCACTTCACTTCTGTGCCTCAGTGACCTCATCTGTAAAATGGAGATTAAGACTGTGAGCCCCATGCGGGACAGGGACTTTGTCCAACCTGTTAAGCTTGTATCTACTTCAGCACATAGTACAGTGCGTAAGCGCTTAACAAATACCACAAAAAGAATCACAAGGCACTCTTGAAACTTTGGTTTTTATGCCCGTTATCTCAGTTCCCCTCCCGACTAAAGACTGGGTTAAAATGCTGAATCTTGACTAGAGGTGGTCAAACTGAGGTGGGCAGACTCTTCACTTACTGAGTGGCTCGCAGGGAAAAAAGCTAGATATCCTATGCTTTATTATTTAGTATTTTGCTGCTGTACCGGCAGACAACAAGTTGGCCCCTGCTCCTACCCTTTTCGGTGGTGGCCGCGCCCCCTTCCACATGGGCTCGTGCTGGGGAGGGATGCGGGACCTGACCCTTGCTGCCTCTTCTTGCCACCACTCCCCCACTATTGGGAAGACCTGCTTGCCGCTACTCACCGCATCTTCCCTGCCCTCACCTCACCCAGAATGTCTGCTCACCACTCTGGTGTAAAATAATTTTTTTTTTTTGATCTGCAGCTCTCACGCATGTTACGTTTTTTGTCTGTGGCATTTCCATTCCAGAGGCTTGCACTCCTGGTCTAGACCATTTTTCTTCCCATCCTCGAAGGGTTTTCCTCGTCACCTATAGAGGTCTAGGCCATTCCCACGACAATAACTTCTAGACTGAATGCCTAATAATAATATAATGGTATTTGTTCATTCATTCATTCGATTGTATTTATTGAGCACTGACTGTGTGCAGAGCACTGTTCTAATCAATCAATCGTATTTATTGAGTGCTTACTGTGTGCAGAGCACTGTACTAAGTGCTTGGGAAGTACAAGTTGGCAACATAGATACGGTCCCTACCCAACAACGGGCTTGTGTTTACTCTGTGCCAGAGACTGTACTGAGCACCTGGGTTGATACAATATAAGCATCTGGGACACAGTCCCTGTCCCACATGGGGCTCCCCATCTAAGATAGCTAGCTAGCCTTTTTTTTTTTGCCTTTTTCCTGAGAGCAGAAGTCAGGTGGTCAGTCACACTGTTCTTCGCCACTGGTTGAAAAGCACACTAGGCCCCTACCTCTCCTCAGCTGGCAGACCCCCTTGAAGGAGAGGGCCATTATTAACAGACTCAGAATGGAGAGCTAAAAGAATATTTACAAGGTCATAGCAAATGTTGAACCTTTAACCATTAAACTTTCCTTTCCATTAAAAATCCTGACCTTTATCTAAAGCTAACAAAGCGATTAGCGGCATCCACCTACAGTTGGACAAACACTCCAAAAGTTTACTTAAACCTGGGTGTACTGTTAGCTTCCACTGTGCTGGCGTTTGGTCTCCTAAAAATAATGGAATAATTCATTTTTTCCATTAATACCATAATTATTGTTATACTGTACTCTCCCCAGCGCTTAATACAGTGCTCTGCACACAGTAAGCACTCAATAAGTACAATCGATTGACTGACTTCAGCAAAGCGTATTTCCAGCACTTTCCTCTTTAGCTCAACACCTGCCCTCTAGTGTGTAGATTAGAAAGGGCAAAAGTACAAAAACAAGTGACCATTCATTCATTCATTCATTCAATCGTATTTATTGAGTGCTTACTGTGTGCAGAGCACTGTATTAAGCGCTGGGGAGAGTACAGTATAACAATAATTATGGTATTCATTAAGTGCTTATTGTGTGCCAAGCACTGTATTAAGCACTGGGATGGTTACAAGCAAATCGGGTTGGACACGGCCCCTGGCCTACGTGGGGCTCACAGTCTCGATCCCCATTTTCCAGATGAGGTAACTGAGGCCCAGAGAAGTTAAATGACTTGCCCAAGGTCACACAGCAGACAAGTGGCACATTCCCTGCCCACAATGAGTCTAGGGGGGAGAAGAAATCCTAAATTAAGTTGCAAAGGGCTGAGGCACTTGGGAAAGAAACACAGAGCTTTCCAGCCGCCTTATGAGGTTTAAAGAAAAAATCAGGGAAAGTGCAAAAAACATGTCTAGGAACTCTTATATTGTACCCTCCCAGGCACTTAGTACAGTGCCCTGCACATGGTAAGCCCTCAATATGATTGATTAATTGAGAGGGAGACTCTGTAACACTGCACTCTGTGATCCCACTAGGGATGGAATCTATCGAAAATAGACTCTTTTCCTGTTGCCTGGACAGGATTTAGGACAAAAATAAAAATGCTTTCCACTTCCATTAACCCTTGTGCCTCCTCCAGTCTTTCTTGTTGTAACTTTTAATATTCCAGGCACTTTGCCAGTCTATACTCCTTGCACCCTGATTGTTATCCAGTGCAATACAGCCAGGCCAAGCCTGCCTCCAGCACAGCACACACAGACAGAGAGACTCATGCCACTGTTGTAAAACTGAATTAAAATACTATTTTCAACTCTGCCTGGATTCCCCTTTCTCCCTCTAATCCAAATGAATGAGCTTTTTCTGAATCTGTGTGTTTGATGTGTTCCTCGTCCCAAAAGGTGAGAGTACCTTCAGGGATTGTGCAAATTCATCTGGGCAAAGCAAACCTAAATTAAAGCATGAAACACTCCCTGACATTGTCTAAAATATTCAGTTTTACTCCCAATCAGATGAATTGCTTCCCATGATATTATAAAGCCCCTGTGGGGCAAGGGTGGTGTACAGTGTAATATGGTGCCAGATAAACCTTCTCTTGACTTAAATTCATTAAGATCATCACACAAACTGGTCTACTGGCTGCATTAAGCAAAATTTAACTGCGCCTTTGATTTCGCGGGCTGCTGGCAGATGCTAAGTGCTAAACTCAGTATTTCTCCACATCCCTTTAATCTAGCTTTCCAAAAGCAGCCTTTTGCTCTGAAGGAGCTCAACACTTGGTAACAGTTGTCCTTAGGGGAGACAGTTATTATTCATCAACTCTGTTCGGTAACTTCTTCCCTCAGGCCTTTGGGTTTTTTTTCCCTCCCTAGGAGAAATGAATAGTAATACTGCCGATCATAAAACTTGGTACCTGTTAAGCGCTTACTATGTGTCAAGCACTCTTCTAAGCACTAGGGTGGATACAAGACAATTGAGTTGGACATAAGTCCCTGTCCCACCTGGGGCTCATAGTCTGAGGGAGGAGGAAGCCCCTTTTCCCTTAGCAGCATCAATGGGCTTTATGAAGATTGTCCAGATTGCCCACGCAGCAGCCTAAGGGGAAGGTAGAAATCAGGGACTGTTCCCCTAAAATGCCGGGGTTGGGTTCTTGGAAAACTGTGACTTTAGCCCTCACAGTGTCCAAGGTTTGTGCCCATGTGCACAAGCCATTTCTCCCAACATTGCAGCATCCCACATCCAAACAGGCTCAGGTTTTCAGACAAATATGTCCTGTAATTCTCTAACAGTATTCTACTCCCTCTCCCTTCTTCATTGCCCTTGCAGTTGGACCTGTACCCTTTAAGCACCTGATATTCCCGACCCGCAGCCCCACAGCACTTACATGCGTGTCCATAATTTATATTAATGTCTGTCTCCTCCTCTAGACTGTAAGCTCCTTGTGGGCAGGGAACTTGTCTGCCAACTCTGTTGTATCATACTCCCCCAAGGGCTTAGTAATAATAATAATAGTGATGGTCTTTGTTAAGAGCTTACTATGTCCCAAGCACTGTTCTAAGTGCTGGGATAGATACAAGGTTATCAGGTTGTCCCACGTGAGGTAACCAAGGCACAAAGAAGTTAAGTGACTTGTCCAAAGTCACACAGCTGACAAGTGGCGGAGCTGGGATTAGAACGCACAACCACTGACTCCCAAGTCCATGCTCTTTCCACTAAACCACACTGTTTCTCTACTGTGCTCTGCTCACAGTGAATGCTCAATAGATACCATTGATTGATGAGCCAAAGTGCGTAGTGAAAATACGCATTCTGGTAGAACTGGGTGTATAGAAGAATCCGAGCAAGGAACACATTTGGGAGACTTGCCTAAGACCCAAAACCCAGGTTTTACCAACAGCTATAGTCTGAAAATATTTTTCAGCCAACAAAGGGATTTCCCAACCTGAACAAAAACTTTGCAAATATTTCCACTTAATGCCAGGGAGAAGCCTCATTGACTTGGAATACTGTACCCATTCTGTGGGCCACATTTTCCTGTTTTTGTTCACTTCTTGACTACGCCTTTTCTTTTACACCTTAACCTAGTTTTCTTTCCTCCTGTGTCCGGACTGACTTTGCTGCCACAAACCATCTTTGTTTTCACGGCAGGGTCCGTGTTTCGAACACGCGATCCATCATAGGTCACTGAACAACTAGAGAGAAGCCTTTGCCAAACAGGGATCGCTTGGCCCAGAATTCATTCTTTCATCTATTTGTTTGTTCGTGAGTTCAGTCCCGATGCTCCGATTTCAGTCTGCATTTTTGAAGTACTTGTCAACTTTTCAACTTTTTGTCAACTTATCCCCCTCCCCTCTCTTCCCTTGCTCTGCTCCCTCCTTCCAGGGTCGAACTTGGCTCGCCGGGCTACAGAGCCAACAGCAGGGAGATGCTTGAGCTTAGGCCATGAGCATGACCCAGCCGCCTCTCCTTCAGCGGTCATGCGCCCCCGAGGGTGGCTCCGCTTATCCTGGTCGAGCCTCTCCATCCAGCTCTTCCTCCTGAGCGTAGTTACATTTGGCTTGCTGGCCCCACTGGCCTGCCACCGACTCCTCTATTCCTACTTCTTTCTGCGCCAGTGGCACCTAGATCGTATGAGCCAGGAGTTCCTGCAGCAGAACCTAGAGGAAGGCCAGGCCGCCCTCCACTACTTCGAAGAGCTGCGGGCCACTAACGGGTCTCCGTCCTGGACCGGACCGCCTGTGCCCCGGCCCTGGCTTGTGATCACGATCATCACCGTGGACAGGCAGCCCGGCTTCCACTACGTTCTCCAGGTGGCGTCTCGGTTCCATCGCCTCCTCCGGCGCTGCGGCCCCCGTTGCTGGGGCTACCAGCTCTTGCTGTGCAATGTGGAACGCGACCCCGACCGCCACCGGGATGCCAAACTGCTAGCCAACTTCTTCCCCTTGGCCAGCCGCTTTGAGGAAGCTGGGGAGGGCTCCCCGGATGCCCCTCCCGTGAACCAGTTCGAGAAGGAGAAGCAGGATTACGCCTACTGCCTGGAGAAATCCCTGCAGACCTACAACCCGGAACACATCCTCCTGGTGGAAGACGACGCCATCCCCGACGAAGAGATCTTCCCTGTCCTGCATCACTTTCTGGGAGTGCGCTTCTCTGAGTCGCAGCTTGCCGATACTCTCTACCTGAAGCTCTACCACCCCGAGAGGCTTCAGCACTACATCAACCCTGAGCCCATGAGGATTCTGGAGTGGTTCGGGGTGGGGATGTTTCTGGGGCCTCTGCTGAGTTGGGCGTACATCCGGCTCGCCGGCCGCCCGGGGCCAAGCTGGCCCGTCGTCCTCTTCTTCGCCATGTTCAGCATGGGGCTGGTGGAGCTCGTAGGCCGGCACTACCTACTGGAGTTGCGCCGGCTGACTCCTGCCCTGTACAACGTCATGCCTGTTACCGAGTGCTGCACCCCTGCCATGCTTTTCTCAGCTCCTTCGGCCCACCGGGTCCTGAGCTACCTGGCTGAACTGCACTGCCGTGGAGGCTTTGCCAAGGACACAGCGCTCTACTCGTTGCTGCGGGGGAAGGGCGAGAGAGCCTTTGTGGTGGAGCCCAATCTAGTGAAGCATGTTGGAATGTACTCTAGCCTCAGGTCAAACTTTCACCCGACTTTACTCTGACCGGGCTGAGAGTGCCTTTCCAGTTAGGAGGAGGTGTTACATTTGGCACTTTAAGGTGAAGCACAATCATTCACGGCCATTTGTCTTATGGGATTCGGGGTGGGGGGGTGGGGGGGCCTGCAGTGGAGAACTTTCCCCGGGCTCGCTCCATGGAGCAGTGAGGTGATTCAAGGGCGTCCCTGTGGTTCAGTCCATTTATTTATTTTTTTAGGCCAAACAGCCGAGCTGCCTCACCCGAATCCCGTCTAGTGAAACCTGCTGATTACACTGGTGGTTGCAGTGACCACACGCTCTCTCTCTCTCTCTCTCTCTCTGTAACAGGATGTTGCACCACCAGAAGCAATTTGTTCTCTGCTGTGTAACAGTCCACCACAACTAAGAAGCGGCATAGCCTAGTGGAAAGAGCACGGGCCTTGGAGTCAGAAGGACCTAGGTTGCAACCCCTGCTCTGCCACTTGTCTGCTGTGTGGCCTTGGGCAAGTCACTTCACTTCTCTGTGCCACAGTTACCTCATCTGTAAAATGGAGATTGTCTATGAGCCCCATGTGGGACATGGACCGTGTCCAACCTGATTAGCTTGTTTCTACTCTAGTGCTTAGTACGGTGCCTGGCATGTAGTAAGCGCTTAACAAATACCATAAAAAAAACTGAGTCCCTGTCAAAGTGGTATAATATTAATAGCAATTGTGGTATTTGTTAAGTGCTTACTGTGGGCCAAATACTGCCCTAGGCTGAGGTAAATACAAAATCATCAGGTTGGACCCAGTCCTTGTCCCTAATAGTGCCATGGTCTAAATTAAGAGGGAGAACGGGAATTGAACCCCCATTTTGCAGATGAGGAAACTGAGGCACAGAGCAGTTAAGTAATATGCCCGAGGTCACACAGCAGGCAGAGTAGCAGAACAGGGCTGCCTGCAGGGCTCTGAAAGAAGAGTTTTGTGAAAGACCTGATCCTCCAAACATTCAGTCCATTGGAGTCACCTCTTGGGGTTTTGAAGTAATATGGTTGAAAGGAAAAAGAAATTAAAATCAGTAGGTCCAAAGAACTAGTGGCATGTTGGGTGATTCCATGGGTATCTTGACACAGTTGCTGTTCCTGCAATGGATGAAAACCATACCCTCTTCCAAAAACTAATCCCAAACCCACATGTCTCTAAAGAACGAGTCCCTCTCACAGTAAAGGGAACTGGAATTAATAATAATGATAGCATTTGTTAAGCGCTTACTATGTACCAAGCACTGTTCTAAGCGCTGGGGGGATACAAGGTAATCAGGTTGTCCTACATGGGGCTCACAGTCTTAATCCCCATTTTACAGATGACGTAACTGAGGCCCAGAGAAGTTAAGTGACTTGCCCAAAGTCACACAGCTAAGTGGCAGAGCCAGGATTAGAACTCAAGACCTCTGACTCCCAAGCCCGGGCTCTTTCCACTGAGCCACGCTGCTTCTCATTGTGTATTTGTGTGAATTGGGTGTATGTATTGCTGAACAAGAGTCAGGAAAAAGTGACAGAACTGTTTTCGTGCACTTTAGTTAATTGCGGTTTCATCCCAAACTACCCTGAATGCAGTTTTAAACACTCCTTGATCAACTCTAGCTAAATCAAGCCCGGAACAATCCTAGTCTGCCATCTCCTCCTAGCTGCTGCTGCTAGTAATAATAATAATAATAATAATAATAATAATAATAATAATAATAATAATAATAACAATAATAGTATTTGTTAAGCGCTTACTATGTGCCAAACACTGTTCTAAGCGCTGATACTTTCCTCCTTGTGCCCTCTTCTCTTCCTCCAGACTCCACTCTACAGTTTTTCCATCTTTTAATGCGACAGTTTCCGATTCCCTGTTCCTCGTGGTTTTCTTTCTTCTGACTTTCGCCTTTGGGTGTTGCTTTCATCTTCGCAACTGCATCTCTGACCACTCTACACCCCTCAAAAGCCTCATTGGGCTCATGACTGTATAGTAATTGTTCTCCAATTCGTTTGGTTTTTTAAAATATATTTTCCTATTCCTTTTACAACGGTCTGCCCTAAGAGCCATGCCTAGCCCAGGCTGACTCCTTTTTTTTTTAATGGCGTTTGTTAAGTGCATACTATGTGCCAGGCACTGTACTTAAGCCAAAGGAAGAAGCATGGGCTAATGGGTAGAACACAGGGCTGGGAATCAGAAGGACTTGGGTTCTAATCCTCGTTCCGCCACTTGTCTGCTGTGTAACCTTGGGCAGGTCACTTCATTTTTCTATTCCTCAGTTCCCTCATCTGTAAAATGGGGATTAAGACAGAGCCCCATGTGGGACAGGGATGGTGTCCAATGTGATTAAATTGTATCTACCCTGGTGCTTAGAACAATGCTACACATAGTAAGTGCCTAGCAAATACCATCATTTTCTTTCTTTTTTTTTCTTTACAAGCTAGTCAGATTGGACAGAGTCCATGTCCCACCTGGGGCTTTCAGTTTTAATCCCCATTTTCCAGATGAGGTAACTGAGACACAGAGAAGTGAAGTGACTTACCCAAGGTCACACAGCAGACAAGTGGTACAGCTGGGCTAGCACCCAGATCCTCTGACTCCCAGGCCCGTGCTCTTTCCACTAGGCCTTGTCGCTTCCCATGCTACTTCACTTCCCATCTTCTGTCCTGCCCATTTATACCTGCTGTCTCTGCTCTTGGACTGGAGACCTACTCCAGTACTAAGTATAGTACTCGTGCCCACCCCCTACCTCCCCCGCACACCCAAAATCTGCTCCCGCAACCTGACCTGCAACTTTTCCGCAGGCAGTCGTGTGTCAGGCTGGGTAAACTGCAGACCTCTCTTTCCTGGCAGGCCGGGCAGCATGGCTCCATAAGTACTCCTTGCCTGTTCCTTCCCCTAGAACCTAGGCAGCTGTCCTGCCCACCCAGCCATCCTCCCTTCGGGCCAGAGTGGTAGGAAGCTGAATGGGGCCAGAGGGTGGAAGGGAGGGAGGAAGGGTAAAAAAAAGCCAAAGCAGCAGGGTGGCCTCAGGTGGACAATTTTCCAAACTCTGATTTTCTTTTCAAGTTATTCATGAGCTGGCATTGGTGCCAAGTGCCAGAGGTAAGTGCAGGTCCGTTTGCAAAATGTAGGTTTGTCATAAGTCACTTTTTTTTTAATGGCATTTGTTAAGCACTTACTATGTGTCAAGCACTGTTCTAAGCACTGGGGTAGCTACAGGTTCATCAGATCAGACACAGTCCCTGGCCCACATGGAGCTCACAGTCTAAGTAAGAGGGAGGACAGGCATTGAATCCCCATTTTACAGATGAGGAAACTGAGGCCCGGAGAAGTGAAGTGACAGCAGGCAAGCGGCTTAGCCGGGATTGGAACTCAGGTTCTCTGCCTCCCAGACCCATTATGCTCTTTCCACTAGGCCACGCTGTTGTCCAGAAGAGGTCACGAGAGAGGAGCTGAAACCTCTTCCCTGCACTTGGAATCCTTGGTAAAATTCCTGGGAATGTTTGGTTTTTTGAACAATATCCTCTTCCTAAAGCCTAGCAGCATTGAGTGGATCGAGGACTTAGGTGGAGAACAGGTTGGCACCGATTGCATAATCTTGGGAAGATCACTTCCTTTGGAAATTCCTCAGTTTCACCATTTGTTAGAAAGAAGGCCATGTATGTTGACAATAGCTTGAACCATTATCATTTTATTCCCTTTAGGATGACATTTAGAAAGACTCATCAGAGCGTGGCCTAATGGATAGAGCACGGGCTTGGGAGTCAGAAGGGCCTGGGATGTAATCCCAGCTCTGCCACTTGTCTGCTGTGTGACCTTGGGCAAGCCACTTCACTTCTGTGCCTCAGTGACCTCATCTGTAAAATGGAGATTAAGACTGTGAGCCCCATGCGGGACAGGGACTTTGTCCAACCTGTTAAGCTTGTATCTACTTCAGCACATAGTACAGTGCGTAAGCGCTTAACAAATACCACAAAAAGAATCACAAGGCACTCTTGAAACTTTGGTTTTTATGCCCGTTATCTCAGTTCCCCTCCCGACTAAAGACTGGGTTAAAATGCTGAATCTTGACTAGAGGTGGTCAAACTGAGGTGGGCAGACTCTTCACTTACTGAGTGGCTCGCAGGGAAAAAAGCTAGATATCCTATGCTTTATTATTTAGTATTTTGCTGCTGTACCGGCAGACAACAAGTTGGCCCCTGCTCCTACCCTTTTCGGTGGTGGCCGCGCCCCCTTCCACATGGGCTCGTGCTGGGGAGGGATGCGGGACCTGACCCTTGCTGCCTCTTCTTGCCACCACTCCCCCACTATTGGGAAGACCTGCTTGCCGCTACTCACCGCATCTTCCCTGCCCTCACCTCACCCAGAATGTCTGCTCACCACTCTGGTGTAAAATAATTTTTTTTTTTTGATCTGCAGCTCTCACGCATGTTACGTTTTTTGTCTGTGGCATTTCCATTCCAGAGGCTTGCACTCCTGGTCTAGACCATTTTTCTTCCCATCCTCGAAGGGTTTTCCTCGTCACCTATAGAGGTCTAGGCCATTCCCACGACAATAACTTCTAGACTGAATGCCTAATAATAATATAATGGTATTTGTTCATTCATTCATTCTGGTAGGGTATCCACAGAGTTTTCTTGGTAAAAATATGGAAGTGGTTTACTGTTGCCTTCTTCCGCACAGTAAAATTGAATCTCCACCCTCGACTCTCTACCATGCTGCTGCTGCCCAGCACAGGGGAGTTTTAACTTGTAGCAGATTGCCTTCCACTCACTAGCCACTGGCCAAGCTAGGAATGGAATGGGTATGCCTCTGCTTGATTCTCCCTCCCTTAGCCGAGACTGGTAGAGTACCGGAAACTCTCCAGGTGCAATCCTGAGAGGGGCACCTGGGAGTCAGAGGACTTACATTCTAATCCCGGTTCCTCTACTTGTGTTCTGTGTGATGACCTTGGGCCAGACACATCACTTGTCTTGTACCTCAGTTTCTGCATCTGTAAAATGGGAGTTCAACACCTGTTCTCCTCCTCCTTAGACTGTGAGCCCCATGTGGGACAAGGACTGTGACCAACCTTATCGTCTTGCATTTATCTATCCCAGCACTTAGTACACTGCCTGGCACATAGAAAATGCTTAACAAGTGCAATAATTAATTAATGAGGTGCATTAAGCCGCACTTGAAAATGTTCCTTCCTCCTTCCTCTCTCCTTGCTCCAGTTGTCCCACATCTCCTAATTTTTCCCAGATGGAACAACTCTGCCTCTCATACAAGGAAGTAGCATGGCCTAGTGGATAGAGCACGGGCCTGGGAGTCAGAAGGACCTGAGTTCTAGTCCTGGCTCCGCCACTTGTCTGCCGTGTGGCTTGGTTAACTTCTCTGTGCCTCAGTTACCTCATCTGTAACTTGGCTTCAAGGCTCTCCATCACCTCGCTCCCTCCTACCTCACCTCCCTTCTCTCCTTTTACAGCCCAGCCCGCACCCTCCGCTCCTCTGCTGCTAATCTCCTCACTGTGCCTCGTTCTCACCTGTCCCACCGTCGACCCCTGGCCAACGTCATCCCCCTGTCCTGGAATGCCCTCCCTCCGCACATCTGCCAAGCTAGCTCTCTTCCTCCCTTCAAAGCCCTACTGAGAGCTCACCTCCTCCAGGAGGCCTTCCCAGATTGATCCCCCTCCTTCCTCTCCCCCTCCTCCCCCGCCTTACCTCCTTCCCCTCCCCACAGCACCTGTATATATATGTTTGTACGTATTTATTACTCTATTTTATTTGTACATATTTATTATATTTATTTTATTTTGTTAATATGTTTTGTTTTGTTGTCTGTCTCCCCGTTCTAGACTGTGAGCCCGCTGTTGGGTAGGCACCGTCTCTATATGTTGCCAACTTGTACTTCCCAAGTCCTTAGTACAGTGCTCAGCACACAGTAAGCGCTCAATAAATACGATTGAATGAATGAATCTGTAAAATGGGGATTATGACTGTGAACCCTATGCGGAACAAGGACTGTGTCCAACCCCATTATCTTGTAACCACCTGGGTGTTTAGTATAGTGCCCGGCACATAGTAAGTGCTTAACAGATACCATATTCATTCATTCAATTGTATTTATTAAGTGCTTACTGTATGCAGAGCACTGTACTAAGCACTTGGGAAAATACAATACAACAATATATTATTATTATTCCCCACCCAAATGCTTGACTCCTCTTAATTGCAAGGATGTAGGTCTGAGGTGATCCCAGACAAATACAACATCTCTTAGGCCCACCGAAAGCACTCAGTAAATACCCTCGATTGATTGATCCAGGGGTACATATGAGTTCCTGGGATGTGATTTGAGCCCCCAATTAACACTCCTCCTGTCATAGTACCCAAGAAAGGGTTTCTGGGTGTGAGGGGAAATCTTTGAAAGCTTGTTTTCTCAGTAAGGCTTTCTGGTATATGAGGCTTTAATTGGTTGGGATTGAGGAAGGGGAATCTTACTTGATTCAATGGGCATGAGCTCACTGTGGGCAGGCAATGTGTCTCATATCATTATATTGTATTCTCCCAAGTGCTTAGTACAGTGCTCTGCAGGCAGTAAATATGCTCAGTAAATAAAATTGACTAACTGGCTGACTGAGAAGAAGGAGTTAGGAAATACTACCTCAAATGGCTTCCCAACTTTCCCTCCAGTATGGGATTTTGTGAACATCAAAGTGTTTTTCCTCTTTTTTATTCTGGACAGGCCCCAGGAGGAAGACAGAGGTAACTCCAGACCAACTGCCAATGGCAACGAGAAAATAAAACAGATTAGTGCATGTGGAAAGGTGGACAGTAGTGACTTTGGACTCTGGTCCTTTGAATGACATCAACAGCTGTCCTCTAACAATGATCACTCATTGTGCATGCCTACTGCTTGTGCTCTGGTTTTGTGAACACTCACCTATCATGGGCTCCCTGACTCAAAGATAAATTGGTCTGGTCTGACTATTGCCCCTCTCTTCCAACAGTCACTGCTCTACTGTATTGGGACATAGCAAACTTTCATAGTAAACAACACCTTTGTCCACGAGGTTGGACTATCTCCTCAGAGCGATCCAAGCAAATATTCATTCCAGGTCCTTGGAGCCTGCTTTCCAGGAGGTGAGGTTAAAATAAAGATATAATCTAGGTACCAATGATTGGCTGTAAAATATTGAAAACAGAGTGATATTACGGTTAATAAATAAAGGGATAGATAATGACCATAAGAAGTTAAATCGCAGGTTTTATGGACCATCCAGAATTTATTGTCATCATCATTATTCTTGCTACCATATTTGTTAAGTCCTTAGGTATTAATGATTGACTGTAAAATATTGAAAACAGAGTGATATTACAGTTAATAAATAAAGGGATAGATAATGACCATAAGAAGTTAAATCGCAGGTTTTATGGACCATCCAGAATTTATTGTCATCATCATTATTCTTGCCACCATATTTGTTAAGTGCTTACTATGTATCCAGCACTGTTCTAAGTGCTGGGGTAGAGACAAGTTAATTGGGTTGGACACGGTCTCTGTCCCACATGGGGCTCATGGTCTAAGTAGGAGGGAGAACAGGGATTGGATCCGATCCTCATTTTACAGTTGAGGAAACTAAGGCCTAGAGCAGTTAAGTGACTTGCCAAGGTCCCACAGCAAGCAAGTTGCAGAGCTGGGATAAAAACTCAGGTCTCTGACTCCCAGGCCCATGGTCTTTTCACTTGGCCATGCTACTTCTGCAATCATCTCACATCATCGAAACCCACTCAGTGTCACTGAAGCCCACCTGGTTTCCTACCCAGTGTGGCCTAATGGATAGAGCATGGGTCTGGGAGTCTCTGTGCCTCAGTTACCTCATCTGTAAAATGGGTATTAAGACTGTGAGCCCCATGTAGGACATGGACTGTGTTCAACCTGATTAACTTGTACCTACTCCAGTGCTTACCATACCGTAAAAAATACCATAAAAAACCCTGAAAACAAAAAGGAAACTTTCTCTTCCTTCCACTCTTCACTTTATTCCACTCACGGACCCACACATCGTATTTCCCATACACTTTGTCACCAATCTGTATTTTATTTATTTTTTATTTATATTAATGTCTGTCTCCCTCTTTAGACTGTGAGCTTGTTGTGGGCAGGGAATGTGTCTGTTTTTGTTATACTGTACCCTCTCAACAGTGCTCTGCACACAGTAAGTGCTCAATAAATAGGATTACTGATTGACTGAACTATCTGCATATTCTCTTACACCCGAAACCCTTCTTTCATTCATTCACTCATCTGTTTAATCCATCCACATTCTTTTCCTGTCTCTGTTCCCTCCACATTTCTTTGCTCTTTTGGGCCCTGCTGCAGCGTGGCAGAGTAAAGCCAGAAGCGGCAGTGTGAGAACTCGGCCCATTCATTTAACATCAGAGAATCCAAGCCTGCTACCTGCGAAGGAGATGCCTACACCACCTGAGGCTTCCATTAGACTGGCCTTCCGCCAGGCAAGGTGAAGATGCAGCAGCAGCGTGAGGCCTTCCCAATGATTGGGACACTGGGAAGACTGCCTGTGACTCTTGTGACTGCTGGACTCTGAACAGGCTTCCCTGTGTGGAGGAGACCCTGAAATTCTGCTCCTTTAGCTGCAATGCTCTGTTGCCTTCACCAAATTTATAGCTGTTCCTGTCCTTTTCATGTCATGTTTTTATTGTTTCAGCTTTCCTTGTGCATCCATTGTCGACTGCCTCACTCTTAGATTGTGAGTCACTTGAGATCCAGAGACAAGCCCTAATTTTTATCTGTGCAGTTTTCCCCAATGCTTAGTATAGTACTTTGCACACAGTAGGCGCTTGATAAAACCTATTGAATATGTGAATGAATGGCTATCCTGTGAGCCCCACGTGGGACAACCTGATTGCCTTGTATCTACCCCAGCACTTAGAACAATTCTTGGCACATAGTAAGTGCTTAACAAATACCATCACCATCATCATTATTATTATTATATCCTCTCTCATTTTTCCTTTCATTTTCTCCATTCTTACCTTCTCTCATCCTATCAGTTTTGCTTACTTCATCATCATCATCAATCGTATTTATTGAGCGCTTACTGTGTGCAGAGCACTGTACTAAGCGCTTGGGAAGTACAAGTTGGCAACACATAGAGACAGTCCCTACCCAACAGTGGGCTCACAGTCTAAGCGGCTTACTTCCTATTTTGTGTCACTTCCTCTTGTCCTGCACCGCTCCTTTTTAATGTTTTCCTTCATGTCATCTCATTTCATGTTTGCCTCATCTTTTTGTTCCTTGAATTTTTTCTTCCACTTCCCCCCGTCTTTCTTCCCTCTTTCTAATTCTGTCCCTCTCCTTTTCCCTTCTTCCTCATTTTTCTCCCTCTCTTAGAAGGACTCCTACCCATTTCCCCTACTGCCTAGCCATTGGCTTATTCGCTGCTCCAAGTGCCTGCTGCTGCTCTGGCCCCAGGGGCCCACATCATACTGCTCTGGGGCCATCTGGGCCCCCAAGCTGAACTGCCAAAATAGCAGGTGGCCGGGGCACATATTTGTGCTCTCACCGGTCTCTTCTTTCACTGTTGCACTTCTAAGCCCACCACCAGAGCCAATGTCTGCCCAGTGCTTCTTTCAGAATTGTACCTACAAGAGAGGGAGAGATGGCGGCTTTCCCCTAGCTGCCAGTGTGGCAAAATTTGCCTCTGCTCCTGTAATTCAGGGACCTTATGAATCATTGAGTCCCTGCCCTCCCCGCCACTTCCCCCAAGTTATATTGAGTACCCCAACAGGCCAGTTTAATTGATAAATTGTCAATTTCCCCCCAAGAGAGCCCAATTCTGCCCTTTCAATAGAGACTCAACAGTTATTTAAAGCAAACAAGTGAGCTGAAAGAATACCTGCACCACTTCTTTGTCTAGCTTATGGGACTTACTCTAGTACTAACTAGTGTTCCGTGAAGGGTGTTAGTAAAAAAGCACTGATCCAGTCTGTTCCTTGCTGCCATTTAGGATCTTATGGAAACCAACCTAGACAAATTTGAATCTATCCTCTCCTCCAGGAGAGTTACCCAACTCCATTTGCTATCCAATTCCAGTGTTCAATAACGTTCCTTGTCAGGAAATTCTTTCCTGAAAGAATTGAAAATTCTCCTGGGGGGGAGCGTATATCATCTTGATCAGGCATTGTGTAGAGTAGTGTGTCAGGGAAGGACTACGTAGGCAGAGGACATGGGATTGCATGAAAAAGTGGCACTGCCTATCAGGAGTTCAAGAGTATTCCTGTCTAAAGAGATACGGTGACAGAGACTGGGTATCTGAATTGGGTGTGTTAGTGTGTGTGTGGTGGGGGGGAGTTCTTTGGAGGGAAAATGACTGAATATTAGTTATATTGAAACAGCATTGTTACACAACATAATATCCCAAGAATGCCACACAAGGGGGATGAAAACAGGCATCAGAAAAAAGAGAAGAAAAACGTCATGGTAGGGTCATAAATTTACACTGGCAAACAACATGTCTGATTAGATAGTGAGGGAAAAGTTGGACTTTGAAATAGTTAAGCAAGATGGGAAGGGAAAGAAAAGATAGGGCAACAAAAGACCAAAAGTGTGGGGTTTTTTTTATGGTATTTGTTAAGCACTTACAATATGCCAGACACTATACTAAGCACTGAGCTAGATACAAGTTACTCAGGTTGGACACAGTCCATGTCCCACATGGGGCTCGCAGTCTTAATCCCCATTTTACAGATGAGGTGACTGAGGCACAGAGAAGTGAACTGACTTGCCCAAGGCCATCCAGCAGACAAGTGGCAGAGCTGGGGTTATTGAAGTAATAGGAGGCAGACACAAATCAATACAGATTGACATCAGGTTGCACTTTAACCCTTAAATATCTGATCCATTCTCTATTAACTCAACTATTCTGTGCCTGATATGCATACACTCACACACCCAGTGTCATGCTGTTCTATCCACCAAGATCAAACTCCAATCCTTATGGCTACCTTCTCAAGAGTAGAGAGGGGAAATCAAATCAAACTAGCACTCTTTAACTGTCCTTTGCTCTCACCTCTTTCTCCCCCCCCTCCCCCCCATCCTCCCCCGACTTCATCCTCTCACCCACACTGTTCCCTGGCCTGGATCTCCCTCCGTCCCCAAATCTGACAAACCACAGCCCCCACATACTTGACTAATGCCTTTATTGTTGAAAAGTGGGAATAGCAGATTCATCTGGGAAATAAAAATGTGATCAAAGCAATTCCTTGACATTGTATAGTGAACTTGTTCCCAGGAGTTCAAAATACTTCCATGCCTATTTTCTCATGTGTCCTATATGAGATGAATTCAGGTTTGTTTGGGCAAAGGGAAAATGACAGTCATGACATTTTTTAACAATCAGAGGCTGAAATGCTGAAATGTACGTAGGGTTGTAATGCTGAACATTTGGTTACCATTACTATTACTCTGCCTCTCCAGGGAAGGCTATGGAGATAATGAGAACGAGCCTTTTAATTGTTTGGTGTTTTCAGTGGGGCTTAAATTTACCTGTCAATCTGAGTTTGAGTGATAGAGAATCTCCCATAGATTATGGACAGAAGATGATCAGTAGTATTTATTGAGCATTTACTGTGTGCAGAGCACTGTATTAAGCGCATGGGAGAATACAAGCTTGGAAAGCAGCATGGAGTAGTGGAAAGAGCAAGGGCCTAGGAAACCTGGATTATAATCCCAGTTCCACCCTGTGCCTGTTATGTGACCCTGGAAGGGGCTCAGTCTGGGAAGGCCTCCTGGAGGAGGTGAGCTCTCAATAGGGCCTTGAAGGGAGGAAGAGAGCTAGCTTGGCGGATGGGCAGAGGTAGGGCATTCCAGGCCTGGGGGATGACGTGGGCTGGGGGTCGATGGCAGGACAGGCGAGAACGAGGTAAGGTGAGGAGATTAGCGGCGGAGGAGCGGAGGGTGCGGGCTAGGCTGTAGAAGGAGAGAAGGGAGGTGAGGTAGGAGGGGGCGAGGTGATGGAGACCCTTGAAGCCGAGGGTGAGGAGTTTCTGCCTGATGCGCAGATTGATTGGTAACCACTGGAGATTTCTGAGGAGGGGAGTGATATGCCCAGAGTGTTTCTGGACAAAGATAATCCGGGCAGCAGCATGAAGTATGGAGTATTTCATTTCTCTGTGCCTCAGTTTCCTCACCTGTAAAATGTGGATTCAATACCTGTCCCCCCTCCTACTCAGACTCTGAGTCCCATGTGGAACTGTGTCCAATGGGATTAACCTGTATGACCCCAGTGCTTAGAACAATGCTTGACGTATAGTAAGAATTTAGCAATCATTATTATTATTATTATTATTAGTTGGGGGAATGAAAAAAGAAAGCTGGGAAGCAGCATAGCCTAGTGGAAACAGTACAGGCCTGGGAGTCAGATGACTTGGGTTCAATCCCAGCTCTGTGACTTGCTTGCTCTGTGACCATGGGTGAGTCATTTATCTTCTCTATATCTCAGCTTCCTGGGGATTCAATACTTGATCTCTCTACCCCTTGGACTGTGATCCCCACGTGGGACAGGGACTGTGTCCAACCTGATTATCTCGTATTTACCCCTGTGCTTAATACTGTGGTTGGCACCCAGAAACTGAGTAGTTAACAGGATTTCTCATCAGATACTTATTTTAAAATGCATTTGGGATGTGGGGTGAAGGGGTTGGGGGCAGAGAGTCTTTAGACTGCATGTGAGAAAAGATAATTATAGACTCATAAGACTAGAAGAGCCATTAGGAGGCCAATTTGGCTATTCCTCTAGACTGTAAGCTTGTTGTGGGCAGAGAATGTGTCTACCAACTCTGCTGAATTGTACTTTCCCAAGTACTTAGCACAGTGCTCTGCAGACAGTAAGCACTCAATAAATACAGTTGATGGACTGATTATTCCTTTCCATTCAGACAGGACCACAATTGAACAATTCCAGATAGATGAGAATTCAGTTTTCAAAAAGCTCTCACACTCCCTCAGCTACCCATTCCAATGTCCACCTACTATGGAAGTTATTTCCTATGTTTACCCTATACCTCTCATGCTGCAATTTGTACTCTTCCTCTAAATTGCAAGCTCCTTGTGGGCAGGGAAGGTGTCCACCAACTCTGTTATATTGTACTCTCCCAAGCACTTAGTACAGTGCTCTGCACACAGTAAGTATTCAATAAATACTACTGATTGATTAATTCCCCTTTATAATGTTAACATCACCTTGTATCCCCCCAGCGCTTACAACAGTGCTTTGCACATAGTAAGCGCTTAACAAATACCATCATTATTATTATTATTATTATTATTATTATTATTATTATTATCTTATTCCCGAGTTTTGTGGAGCAGGCAAGCAATCAGATTTTTACCTCTTCTCTGGAGAAGCAACCACAGTCCCATCGACATTTAAAAAAAAAACCCATTCCTAGCAACTACATTTGCCTTTCTCAAAATTACTCTTTTTCTTCTCTAATCTCATTTCATTGCCATTCCCGGCCCTATGGAGTATGGAAAACCCAAGACAGGTCTAAATCCTCATATCTGATTTTGATTTGATTCACGGGCAAAATCATCAGGAGAAATCTTTTCACCAAGCCTGAGAAACAATGGAGAAATCTCACCTGAGCAGTCACTGGAAGGCCTGACTACTTGAAGGAATCATATTGGAAACTTATTCTAGTTTTGATCAAATGGAATATTTAAAAAAGTGTAAATGTTGGCAGGTGTGTGTGTGTGTGTGGGGGGGGGCGGGTAAGGAGGAAAAAAGACTAAGAGAAGGAGCATGGCCCAGTGGAAAGAGCATGGGTCTTGGAGTCAGAGGACCTGAGTCCTAATCAATCCTGTTCAATCCGTCACTAAATCCTGTCAGTCCCACCTTCACAACATCACTAAAATCCACCCTTTCCTCTCCATCCAAACTGCTACCACATTAATGCAATCACTCATCCTATCCTGCCTGGATTGCTGCATCAGCCTCCTGTCTCTCCCCACTCCAGTCCGTACTTCACTCTGGTGCCCGGATCATTTTTCTACAAAAACATTCAGGACACGACACCCTGCTCCTCAAAAAACTCCAGTGGTTGCCCATCCGCCTCCACATCAAACAAAAACTCCTCACCATCGGCTTTAAAGCCCTCCATCAACTCGCTTCTCTCCTTCTTCAACGCAGCCCGCACACTTCTCTCCTCTAGGGCTAACCTTCTCCCTGTGCCTCAGTCTTGCCTGACTCAAAGCCGACCCCTTTCCCACATTCTGCCTCTGGCCCGGACTGCCCACCGGGCAAAACTTCAATAAAGTTTTGAAGGGGGTGGGCAGGTGGAGGCACATCTCCTTCAAGAGGCCTTCCTAGACTAAGCTCCACTTTTCCTCATCTCCCACATTGCCCTGACTTGCTCTCTTTGCTCTCCCCCGCCTCCCAGCCCCACAGCCCTTATATGCATAGCTGTAATTTTATTTATTTGTATTGATATCTGTTTCCCCCTCTCTAGACTGTAAGCTTGTTGTGGGCAGGGAATGTGACTGTTTATTGTTGTATTGTACTCTCCCAGGTGCTTAGTACAGTGCTCTGCACACAGTAAGCGCTCAATAAATACAATTGAATGAATGAATCCCAGCTCCACCACTTGTCTGCTGTGTGACCTTGGGGAAGCCACTTAACTTCTCTGGGCCTCAGTTACCTCATATGCAAAATGGGGATTAAGTCTGTGAGCCCCATGTGGGACATGGATTGTATCCCACCTGATTATCTTGTATCTAGCCCAGCACCTGGCATATAGAAGCACTTAACAAATATCATTTTAAAACAGAGAGAGAGAAAGAGAGCAAAGGTGAGGTGTATTGAAATTGCATTGGCTGGATTGGTTGTTTGTGAACCAATCAGGGACATTAAACCAGACACCTCCCCTTTGTGCCTGGAAAAGAAGGGAAGGACAAAAAAAAGGGGAGGAAAAAAACACCCCAGAAAACGCCTCACCGAGAGCCTTATAAAAAGCTTGGAAATTCTACCATACGTCCCGTTTGGCGACTGCCACCTCATCAAGACCCTCTAACACTCAAGAGGATTCTCTTCCCAAACAGTAAGTACAATTTTGGAATAGTCTTGGTTTGCAAAGGAAAAAAAATAACTATGGACGATACAAGAAGTACGGGTAGCTGGTTTATTGTTATTTTTGTTGGTTTCAGAATTAACTTTCTAAACCAATTTGCTTAACTCCACTGCAAGATCGGTGTTGCTGAAATGGCTTTTACTTTAACTGGAGAGGATGAGAACACATTCACAATTTCCCTTTTTTTCTCTGCTAAGTTTAACTCTTTCAAATTTCATGCTTGATGGTGTTTTTTTAAAATATTAGCCAACGCGACCAAAGTGATGAAGTTTCCCAACCTCACATAGATCCAGAACTGGAAAAGACCAACTGGAAAGCAGTATATTGCTGTTTGTGATTTGTTCCTGGCTTCCACTGTTTTTTTTTTAGCTTCTGAACTTTTCCCTTAAGCCATCCAGCCAATCCAGTTTTCTCTAGACCCTCTCCGCTACCTCATTTAACCATTTATTTGCCCATATTAATAGGTCATCATTTTTCTTTCTGTATTCTTCGCATACCTGCAGCCCCCAGTGCTAGAACGCCTTGTCTCAGTAATGAACTCTTGTTCTTTTTGATCACAGTGGATGAATATCCTGATCCTCAATAAATGCACCGAGCACGTTCATCGTTGGCTGTGGATTCTTCTCCCCTGAACTTGTTTTAGAACTTCTAGATTCCACTACCTAACCTGTAAATATGACTCAAACAGAGGGTTCTCTTGGGCACCAGAGTGGGGCGGTGAAACCCTCAGAATGCCTCACAAATGTCATAAGTCAGGATGATGTCTTGGTGAAAGGTGGGAAAGTTACAGCAGCTTCCATGCTTTCAGAGCTGGGCCCTGAGGCAGGAGAATAGCTGAATGCCCTTCCAAGGAATGGAACAGCATTACTCTTCCTTCAAGGAGCTGCCTGCAGAGTAGCAAGTGGAAGAGAAAACATTATCACATTTTCTATTTTGCAAGTGGTCTTCTGTATTCTGGGCCCCCAAAGTTTCCCCTCAGTAGGATCCATGCGGACACAATGCACATCCTCAAAGACCTGCTTTTGATAGCCTGTTCCCTTCCATTCTTCCTCTCCCTCTCCCCTTCCCCACCCCGTTCACTTTTTTTCTCCAGGAGCTCAAAGTACTCTCTGAATACTATTCCACACATCTTCACATCATCTCTGCATGATGGGTGACAAGTTGTGAGCAGAAGTGCTCATGCCAATGTTACTCAGAGAATCAAAGGTGGTTGGGGGAAAAGGACCCCAGATCTGTCTACCCATCCAGGGTGCTGGGACCTAGATACACCGCCGCTCCAGAGTGTATTCATTATTTTCCATAACATTCATTATATAATAAAACATCTATGTGAATAAACATGAAAATAAGGCTGGGGTTTATTGGTTTACATGAATTATTACTCAAGTCACCAATGTCCTGGCCTTTAATTGATCTCCTTAAGCATCTTTAAAAAAAGGGTACAGGCAGTCCTCCCATTTAAGGCAAAATTGGTTCCTGAAAACTACGCCTTTAAGTTAAAGTGTTTTAAGTTGGAACCAATTTTCCCATAGGAAAGATGTTATGAATGAGGGATTGGATCCTGAACCAAGGTCAGATGCCCTCATTTTTACCAGAATTACCCAGAGCATGATTGTATTTTTATTGAGTCAGAGAGGTTCCACCAGAGGGTAGCCGATTTTTACTTCATTAGAAGTAAAATGGACATCTCTACCCTCTGTGGTGACCTCTGCCTGGCTATCAAGGCACCCCTCCACCCTCTTTTAACTTTCTCCTCCCCCAACCCACCTCCAGTCCACCGTGAGAAGCAGAGTGGCCTAGTGCATAGAGCTCCGGCCTGGGAGTCAGAAGGACCTGGGTTCCAAGCCCAGCTTTACCACCTGTCTGCTGTGTGACCTTAGGCAAGTCACTGAACTTCTCTGTGCCTCAGTTCCATCATCTGTAAAATGGGGATTAAGACTGTGAACCCTAGTGGGACAGGGACTGTGTCCAACCTGATTATCTTGCATCTACCCCAGTGCTTAGAACAGTGCCTGGCACATAGTAAGTACTTAAAAAGTACCATAATAATAATTATTATTATGTCTTTTAGATTGTTTCTCCATTTCCTTGTGGCTTCCACGCAGTTAATCCACACCTTTACCCCTGACTGCCAGTGCCCTTGGAAATAGGGCCATAGAGGAGGCTAGATTTGTAAAGTCAAAACCAATGTGTAGTGACACTGAAACAAGGTGTAAATTTAGAGATGTTGTAAATGTCAGTTGTCTTAACTCAAAATCCCTTAAATCAAGTATTTCCTATACAGTGGTGTCTTCTAGACTGTGACCCCGTTGTTGGATAGGGACCATCTCTATATGTTGCCAACTTGTACTTCCCAAGCACTTCGTACAGTGCTCTGCACACAGTAAGCGCTCAATAAATACAATTGAATGAATGAATGAAAGTTAAGGGAGGAGCAAGAGAATGCAGTGGGCTTGTGATGGTTGCATTTACATTTTTTTAATGGAATTCGTTAAGCGCTTAGTATGTGCCAGGCACTGTATTAAGTGCTGGGGTAGATACAACCTTATCGGGTTGGACACAGTCCCTGTCGCACATGGGGCTCACAGTCTTAATCCCCATTTTACAGATAAGGTAACTGAGGCATGGAGACATTAAGTGACTTGCCCGAGGTCACACAGCTGACAAGTGACAGAGCAGGGATTAGAACCCAGGTCCTTCTGACTCCCAGGCCCAGGCTCTATCCTCTTGTCCTCATTGCCCCTCATGCCCTCATGGCCTAAAACATATGGCACTTGAGTTGACAGTGACCCAAAAATATTTTTTCCCTTTCTTCAGCTAGATTTCTACCCCCCAGAGTAGACCTTTGTTCTGTGACCTTGTTGTATGATTAACAGAAAGTGCTATTTGTGCTTTTGGTGCAAATATTTTATCGCCATTCCAGTAGGCAAAATAGACTCTGTCCTCTTCTTTCTGATTCTGTCTGGCTCTGAGCCAGCAAGGCTGAGTGAGGGAAATAACTTAATTTGAAATAGTATCACTAAATGTGTGCTTGCACTTGGATCTGTTCCTTCTGGGCTCTTGGTGTTCACCCCCCTCTCAGCCCCACAGCACTTACATACATATCCATAACTTTTATAGGAATATAAATATTTATATTTACAGACTGTAGGCTGCAATTCATTGTGGGCAGGGAACATCTTCCAATTCTGTTATATTGTACTCTCCCAAGCTGTTAGTACAGTGCTCTGCACACAGTAAGGGCTTAATGAATACCATTGATTAATACAAGTCAAAAGGCTTTCTGTAGAAAACAAACAAATCCATTGCCTATTTAGAGTTTTCTTAGCTTGATAATAATTGTGGTGTTTGTTAAGCTCTTACAATGTGCCAAGCACTGTACTAAGTGCTGGGGTAGATACAAGATATTTAGGTCCCACATGGGGCTCACAGTCTAAGTAGGAGGGAGAGCCTTGGATTCTTTTTGCACTTTCCCTCCTATAGCTCAAGATTATATCAGGAGGCATTTACATAACCATGGGATTCTTGTGGCCCCAAATCTCGCTCTGACTTCCAAGCCTCAATGGGGTGTAAATTCATATTCCTGGGCCAGATTAGCCCTGCATGCCAATGTTTAGTGAGATTTGATCAGGTGAAAGTGCTGCATGACTCTAGCCTTACTGCTGCACTCTCCACGGGTTAAAGTTTTCAAGATGTCTTTGAGAGTGGACTCCATCTGAAAGTTACCAATTCACCAAGATGCATGGTTAACCCCATAGCTACAACTAGCCCCCCCTCAAAAAAAAAACTACATATGGGTGCAACAGATAAAATCAATCAATAGTTTTGCATGCTTTGTGTGGGCTGAGCACTGAACTTCGCACTTGGGAGAGTATAATAAAGTAGACCTAATCTTTGCCCTCAAGAAGACTTACACATATGCACTGAATAAAGAAGGGGTGTGGGGGGGCGGGGCACTGGAGGGCAAGGGGAAAGAGGGTCATGGAAGGGAAAACGTGTTTTGTTTTGTTGTCTGTCTTCCCCTTCTAGACTGTGAGCCCGTTGTTGGGTAGGGACCATCTCTATATGTTGCCAACTTGGACTTCCCAAGCTCTCTGCACACAGTAAGCACTCAATAAATACGATTGAATGAATGAATGAACAAATGGAAGGCAAATAGTCTCAGAGAGCTCCAGTCATACCCCTCCTGCTCCAGAACTCTGGTGTCTTTCTCAAAATGACCACCATGGCCAAAGGTTGGTCCTTTCTGGAATCCTTTAGCCTTGGTTGCCATCTTAGGAATACCCCTGGAGTGAAGCCAAGTTTGTGGCAGCAGAGGCTGAAAAGAAGGGTGGGAACCAACTGCCCCACAGACCACTGTTGCTGCAGCTTTGGTCCTCTAGGAGACATGGCTGTGGCAAGAAGCAAGAGAAGCACACTGGAGCTCAAGAGTCTTTGTACACTGGCCTAAATTGAAAATAATTATAATGGTACTTGTTAAGTGCTTACTATGTGCCATGCACTGAACTAAGCAGTGGGACAGATACAAGATAATCAGGTTGAACACAGATCCTGTCCCACTTGGGGCTCATAATCTAAGTAAGAGGGAGGAGGATTTCATTCATTCATTCCATCATATTTATTGAGTGCTTACTGTGTGCAGCACACTGTACTAAGCGCTTGGGAGAGTATGATATTACAATAAATAAGCACATTCCCTGCCCACAATGAGCTTATAGTTTAGAGAGGGAGACAGACATTAATATTTGCATAAGTGCTGTGGGGCTGAGAGGGGGGAATGAAGACCTGTACTTCCCAAGCACTTAGTACAGTGTTCTGCACACAGTAAGTGCTCAATAAATACAATTGAATGAATGAATGAAGGGATCAAGCCAGGGAGATACATAGAGGAGTGGGAGAAGAGGAAAGGGGGGCTTAGTCAGGGAAGGCCTCTCAAAGGAGATGTGCCTTCATTAAGGCTTTGAAGCAGGGGCGGGGAGCAATCCCCAGCCATTGAATCACCATTTTGCAGATGAGGAAACTGAGACACAGAAAAGTAAAGTGACTGCCCCAAGGTCACACAGCAGACAAGTGGTAGAGCTGGGATTAAAACCCAGGTCAAGACTGTGAGCCCATTGTTGGGCAGGGACCGTCTCTATGTGTTGCCGATTTGTACTTCCCAAGTGCTTAGTCCAGTGTTCTGCACACAGTAAGCGCTCAATAAATATGATTGAATGAATGAATGACGGTCCTCTGACTCCCAGGCCCGCACTCTTTCCACTAGGTCACACTGCTTCAAGTCATTTGCTGTTTGTGAGCCATTTGCAACCCAGAGAGCACTATTTAGATATTAAAAATATCAGCTTGTGTAACTCTTGTTGAGAAGATGTTTTTGCTGCCTATTGATTCATAGAATGCTACAGCTGCAAGGGGACCTCAAAGTCACCTGACTGACGGAGGGCTGCATGTTTTGTTTTATAATAGTGTTAAGTGCTTTTTTTAAAATGGTATTTGTTAAGTGCTTACTATGTGCAAAGCACTGGTCTAAGCGCTGGGATAGAAACAAGGTTATCAGGTTGTCCCACGTGGGGCTCACAGTCTTCATCCCCATTTTACAGATGAGGTAACTGAGGTACAGAGAAGTTAAGTGACTTGCCCAAAGTCACACAGCTGACAAGTGGTGGAGTCGGAATTCGAACCCATGGCTTTTCACTCCAAAACCTGGGCTCTTTCCACTAAGCCACGCTGCGTCTCCATTCTTAACATAGTGCTTAACTATGTATCAATCAATCAATCATATATATTGAACATTTACTGTGTGCAGAGCACTGTACTAAGCGCTTGGGAGAGTACAATATAACAGTTGGTAGTCACGTTCCCTGCCTACAACCAACTTTCAGTCACTGTACTGAGTGCTGGAGTAGATACAAGATAATCAGGTTGGACATAGTCCACATCCCACATGAGGCTCATAGTCTTAAACCCCATTTTACAGGTGAGATAACTGAGGCACAGAGAAGTTGAGTGACCTGTCCATGGTCACACAGCAGCCAAGTGGTGGATCCATGATTAGAACCCAGGCCCGTCCTCTTTTCACTAGGCCAAACTGCTTCTCAGACAATCCCAGCCAAATGATTGCCCACCCTATTCTTAATGCTCTCCAAGAATAAAGATTCCATAAAGCTCTCAGTAAATTATTCCCTTGATTAACAATCCTATTCTAACAGAATGAGACTCCTTTTCCGAGTGCTTGTGTGTAGACACCACCCCGGCTGAGATTGACATTCATTTTTCAGTGGCTAGTGGGGAATGAAATACTTTTCTGTGCTTTGTAAGGTAGATGGCACTCAAGCTATGCAGAAGTTCTTTTGCAAATCAAATATTTTATTGTATGCAGGCCACAAATACTTAACTGCTGTGTCCTAGTAAGCACTTTGAAGCAAACCGATCAATCAATAGCATTTACTAAGCAACTACTTTGTGCAGAGAGTATAATAGGGTAGGTAGATATGATCTGTACCCTTAAGGAGCTGATAATCTAATTTGTTGTTCTAGCCACTGGGGGTTTATCTAAAACTACATAGTATCTACCCCAGTGCTTACTACTGTGCTTGGCCCATAGTAAGGGCTTAGCAAATACCGCAATTATTAGTAACTGCTCTTCCCCACCTAGCACTCTTTCATATTTCCACGACAAGAGTGTCTCAAGGGAAAGAGCTAAATCAAGTTCAGTGCAAATGTAGGTTCTTGATGGATAATCTCAACATATCAGTTTATTTATTTGCTTTATGGTATTTGTTAAGCACTTACTATGCATCAAACACTGTTCTAAGCTGGGGTAGTTACAAGTTAATCATGTTAGGAGAAGCAGCGGCTTAGTGGAAAGAGCACAGGCTTGGGAGTCAGAGGACGTGAGTCCTAATCCCGGCTCTGCCACTTGTCTGCTGTGTGACCTTGGGCAAGCCACTTAACTTCTCTGTGCCTCAGTTACCTCATCTGTAAAATGGGGATTAAGACTGTGAGCCCTATATGGGGCAAACTGATTACCTGGTATCTAGTCCACTGTTTAGAACAGTGCTTGGCAGATAATAAGCACTTCACAAATAGCATAATTATTATTATTATTAAGTTGGACACAGTCCCCGTCCCACATGGGGCTCACAGTTTAAGTCAGTTAAGTAAATTCAACAGCTAGGATTAATTAGAGCACCCATAAGTAACGCAGACTTGTACTGAATACTTTTCCTTTCTTTGAGCCTATTTGGCTCTGGCTTCTAATTAGATATTAATAATAATAGTCATATTTGTTAAGTGCTTATTATGTGTCAAACACTATACTAAGTAGTGGGGAAGATACGAGATAATCCAGGTTCCACATGGAGCTCAGTCTAAGTAGGAGGGAGACCAGGTATTGAACCCCCATTTTGCAGATGAAGGAACTGAGGCATGAAGAAGTTAAGTCACTTGGCCGAGGTCACGCAGCAAATAAGTGGTAGAGCCAAGATTAGAACCCAGGCCCTTGCTCTTTCCACTGGGACAAGCTGCTCTTTTATCTGGATTTTGAAAACCAAGTTCATTCCTCCCACTCAAAGTATCGCAACAGCTTATTTTCTTCAGTGAGTCTAGCCTGTGTTTCTTCATGGTGGTCATCTCCTTGCCCCAATTCTGAATTAGGATATAAGCTTACACCATTTCCCGAAGGTCAGAAAACTCAGGCACGCTTTGACCATGAGCCAGGGGAAGCAAATTCCAAAGGCAAAGGACTCTGCCTATCATAACTCCAGTCTGAAGCTTCCAGGCAAATGTCCAAAACAGAACTCCTTATTTCCCCACCCAAACCCTGTCCTTCCTCTGACTTTCCCATTACCACTATCCTTACTGTCTCACAAGCCCATAATTTTGGCTTTATCCTTTACTCTTCTCATTCAACCGACATATTCAATTTATCACTAAAATCTTCCCTTTCCTCTCCATCCAAACTGCTACCACGTTAATCCACAGTGCTCTGCACACAGTAATCAATCAATCATATTTATTTAGCACTTTTATGTGCAGAACTTGGGAGAGTAAAACACAAGAACATAACAGATGCATTCCCTGCCCACAGTGAGCTTACAGTCTACAGGGAGAGACAGACATTAATATAAATAAATTACAAATATGTACTGTGCTGTGGGCCTGGGGGTGGTGATGAATAAAAGGAGCAAATCAGGATGACAGAGGAAATGAGGGCTTAGTCAGGGAAAGCCTCTAGGAGATGTGCCTTCAATTATCTTATCTTATTATTAATCTTATCCTAACCCTCCTAGACTGTGAGCCCATGTTGGGTAGGGACCGTCTCTATCTGTTGCCGACTTGTACTTCCCAAGCGCTTAGTACAGTGCTCTGCACACAGTAAGTGCTCAATAAATATGATTGAATGAATGAATGAATGAATTAGGCTTTGAAGGGGGATATGTCTGATACGAACAGGGAGGACATTCCAGGCCAGAGGCATGAAGTGTGTTAGAGGTCGGCGGTGAGATAAATGAAATCGGGGTACAGTTAGTAGGTTGGCATTAGAAGTGCCTGGCACAAAGTGCTTAACAAATGCCATAAAAAAAGAGTGAAGGGAGCAGGCTGGGTTGTAGTAGGAAAGTAGTGAGGTAAGGTAGGAGGGGGCAAGGTGATTGAGTACTTTAAAGCTGGTAGTAAAGAGTTTCTGTTTAATGCGGAAGAGGATGGGCAACCACCGGAAGACTGAGCCCCACGTGGGACAGGGACTGTGTCCAACCTGATTATCTTGTATCTATCTCAGCACTTCATACAGTGCCTGGCCCATATTAAGCTCTTAAATGCTATTTAAAAGAGAAAAGGACTGGGGAAACATGGACTAAACAGTTTTGCTGAAAAATGATCTGGGCAGCAGAGCAAAGTATGCACTGGAGTGGGGAGTCAGGGAAGTCAGCCAGGATGCTTGGTGAGATGCTTGGATTAATGTGGTAGCAGTTTGGATGCAGAGGAAAGGGCAGATAGAATACACCCACAAAGGAAAACCTTATCTTCTATCACATGGAAAGGCCTTGGGCCCAAAAAAAGAAAAAAAATTAGAAATCCCAGCCTCTGTCAGCTTCCCGACCTTCCCTCCGCCCCAAGCTTTGTTTCCCCCCGCAGTTGCTGGCACTGCATCCCAACGTTTCAGTTTTCCAGGCATATTGCCAGTGCAGTATCAACACAGCGCTCCCTGCTGGTCATCCTACAAAATATTGCTCTAGTTATTCTATCCCTACACATATCTGGATCAGCCTGGTAATAATAATAATAATAATAATAATAATAATAATAATAATAATAATAATAATAATGGTATTTGTTAAGCGCTTACTATGTGCCAAGCACTGGTACTGGTCTCTGCCAGTGCCAACCTGACCTGTTCCCAGGCTGGGACTAGTCCAGGCAGACAGAGAGAATTGGTGCCCTAATGCTTGCTCCTCAGATCTGAATCAGACCTTATTTTAAATACGAAAATACCCAAGCAGAGAGGTTGAAGGACTTCCCAAAAAGCCATTCAGTCAACCAGAGGCCAAGCTAGGTAAAGGACCTAGGTCTCTATTCTCTTCTCGAGAGTGCCATGCTGTTCCTGTTGGCAAGCTGTACTCATTATAGTAATAATTGTGGCATTTGTTAAGTGCTTTATATGTCTCGATCGCTGAGGTAGATGCAATACAACTAGCTCAGACACAGTCCCTGTTCCACATGGGGCTCGTGATTTAAGGGGGAGAGAGGACTCTCTCCCCCTCTCTCCAGGCTCGCATCTCCTCCTGCCTTCAGGACATCTCCATCTGGATGTCTGCCCGCCACCTAAAGCTCAACATGTCGAAGACTGAACTCCTTGTCTTCCCTCCCAAACCTTGTCCTCTCCCTGACTTTCCCATCTCTGTTGACGGCACTACCACCCTTCCCGTCTTACAAGCCCGCAAACTTGGTGTCATCCTCGACTCCGCTCTCTCATTCACCCCTCACATCCAAGCCGTCACCAAAACCTGCTGGTCTCAGCTCCGCAACATTGCCAAGACCCGCGCTTTCCTCTCCATCCAAACTGCTACCCTGCTCATTCAAGCTCTCATCCTAACCCGTCTGGACTATTGCACCAGCCTTCTCTCTGATCTCCCATCCTCGTATCTCTCTCCACTTCAATACATACTTCATGCTGCTGCCCGGATTATCTTTGTCCAGAAATGCTCTGGGCATATTACTCCCCTCCTCAAAAACCTCCAGTGGCTACCAATCAATCTGCGCATCAGGCAGAAACTCCTCACCCTGGGCTTCAAGGCTCCCCATCACCTCGCCCCCTCCCACCTCACCTCCCTTCTCTCCTTCTACTGCCCAGCCCGCACCCTCCGCTCCTCCGCCACTAATCTCCTCACCGTACCTCGTTCTCGCCTGTCCCGCCATCGACCCCCGGCCCACGTCATCCCCGGGGCCTGGAATGCCCTCCCTCTGCCCATCCACCAAGCTAGCTCTCTTCCTCCCTTCAAGGCCCTGCTGAGACCTCACCTCCTCCAGGAGGCCTTCCCAGACTGAGCCCCTTCCTTCCTCTCCCCCTCGTCCCCCTCCCCATCCCCCCATCTTACCTCCTTCCCTTCCCCACAGCACCTGTATATATGTATATATGGTTGTACATATTTATTACTCTATTTATTTATTTATTTATTTTACTTGTACATATCTATCCTATTTATTTTATTTTGTTAGTATGTTTGGTTTAGTTCTCTGTCTCCCCCTTTTAGACTGTGAGCCCACTGTTGGGTAGGGACTGTCTCTATATGTTGCCAATTTGTACTTCCCAAGCGCTTAGTACAGTGCTCTGCACATAGTAAGTGCTCAATAAATACGATTGATGATGATGATGATGACAGGTTAAAATCCCCATTTTACTGCTGAGGAAACTGAGGCCCTTAGAAGTTTAGTGACCTGCTCAAGGTCCCACAGGAGGCAAATGGAAGAATCAGGATTAAAAGCCCAGGTCTCCTGACTCCCAGGTTGGTGCTCTTTTCACTAGGCCATGCTGCTTCTCTCTCTTCTCCATTATGCTCCTCTATTCTACATATGGGACTGTGTGAAGATCAGATCAATTAATGGATCGACGTATCTCAATTTCAATCTCTTCCAGTCACCATGGCCCATCGGTTTCCAGCCCTCACCCCAGAGCAGAAGAAGGAGCTCTCGGACATAGCCCAACGGATTGTTGCAAATGGGAAAGGGATCCTGGCTGCAGATGAGTCTGTAGGTGGGTGAAAAAGATAGTCACCATCCATGGCAAACTTCTGCCCTAATCTTAGCGAAGGAAACCCTTAATTCGAGACTCCAGATCCTATGTCCCAAGTGGGCTAGATCCTTAGGGTACAGGGCTTATAATAATAATAATAATGGTATTTGTTAAGCGCTTACTATGTACCAAGCACTACGTGAAGGGGTGAGAAACCCAAGAGCAAACAAACCAGAGACACTATCATTATTGGAGTCAAAATGGCCCAGTCTATATGGGACAGAGTTTCAGCAACAGAAATGTAAGGAAAAATGAACAGAGACATAAAAGATGCTGGCAAACATGAAAAGCAGCATCAGAATTTTAGGTTCCACAGAGCTCAGATAAACAGTTGCATAAATCATAGCTGAGACCACACTGGTGACCTTCTCAGTGTTCTGTGCTTACTGTGTGCAGAACACTGTACTATACAATAGAGTTGATCCTGCTCTGGTGGAGCAGGAAACCAGGAGACTGGGTTGTGTTTGCTTTTACTGGAAGGCCATTGAAAGAGATGAAGGAGACAGAAATACCTTGTTGACAGAAAATGCCAAATTCCCTTTCAGAATGGGTCTCATGTTATGTTAACCACTCACCACCTCTGACCTCCCATTCTAGGAACCATGGGTAACAGACTGCAGAGGATCAAGGTAGAGAATACCGAGGAAAACCGTCGGCAGTTTCGGGAAATCCTCTTTAGCGTGGACAGTTCCATCAACCAGAGTATTGGGGGAGTGATCCTGTTCCACGAGACCCTCTATCAGAAGGATAGTCAAGGAAAGTTGTTCAGAGACGTCCTCAAGGAGAAAGGAATTGTGCTGGGAATAAAGGTGACTATGCCCAGGGAACTTCATCGCTAATATCTCATGCATGGAGGCTTCCCAGATGAATTCCTTGGGTCTAAATGGCAGGCTACTCCTGCCTTTCCTGTTTATTCCTTACACACACCGACACATCTTTGGAGGACTACCTCTCTAGGCATTCTGTTCCTTCCCACCGCGATCAGACATCCTTTCCCTCCAGCCTCCAGAACAGCAAGGTGCTGTCTATATGGCATTGACTGATTTGTGAACTGATGTACTGGGGCTTTTGTCCTTCACCTCTTGGCTCCAATAAGCATTGATTATCACTTCTTGCTTAAGCTGTCTTCAAAGAAGTTAATCATTATCAGAGAGGTTTTGTAGCCTATGTTATTCCTCCTAGATGCATCCTGCATACTAACAATCCACTGTACTTCAACTCTGAAAGTGGAGTAGTTTTGAGACAATAGACTTTGAAGCTAATAGTGTTTTCTAAATGGGTATCTTATATTCACAGTTGGACCAAGGTGCTACCCCGCTGTCAGGAACAAATAAAGAAACCACTATTCAAGGTGAGATTTACAATGCTTCTAGATTAGAGGGTCGGGGTGGGAGAGAAAGAGAGAGAATGCTTTACTGGAGATCCCTCCCTGAATCAATATTTATTTAACAAGTCCCCACACTGCATGTCACATTGCTAAGTGTTGGTGAGTTACCAAAGAATGTAAACGTTAAAGTCTTGTCCTAGGAGTTCAGTCAAGCTCCTTACAGTTAGAGTCAAAAGGGAGCAATATTTTGTGCAAATAGAAGGAAACTCCCAAGATTTGCTGAAGGCATTAAATAGCTAGTACTCATCTGAGTGCTCTTATCCTATCACTTAAATCTATCCATCAATCTACAGTATTTGTTGAGCACTTTGTGTAGAGTACTGTACTAAGCACTTGGGAGGGTACAATTGAATAATAGATACAATCCCTGCCTCAAGGAATTGCCATCTAGAGGGGGAGTTGATAAAATAAATAACATTAAATATGAAAGAAATAACGAGAGAAGTAATAGCACCCCAAGAGAACAAATTTAAAAGAGAAATATCTGAAATGTGGTGCATGCTCACCCTGCAGAATACCCCACTTTGGGATGAGGTCAAGACAAATGCTCAGAAAGATTTAAAATGATGAACAATGCTAAAGTGAATGGACTTATCGCAGAAGTGTCCTTCTGAAGAGCTTCTATCCCTATCTCTTCACCTGATCCTTGACTGACATGGGCCAGTCATCAGTATTTAATTTGTAATGAAAGAGGTGATGGAACTCAAGCAACAGATTTTATTCTGCATTTTCAGTTTATAATGACTTTGTGTGGCACTATTGTTGCTATTATCATGACAGGAAGCAGCGTGGCCTAGTGGAAAGAGCAAAGACCTGGGAGTCACAGAGCCTGGGCTCTAATTCCTGCTCTGCAGCCTGCCTGCTGGGTGACCTTGGGCAGTCACTTCCCTTCTCTGGGCCTCAGTTTCCTCATCTAGAAAATGAGGATTCAATACCTGTTCCCCCTTCCCTTTAGACTGTGAGCCTGATGAGGGACAGGGACTGTGTCTGACATGATTATTTTCGTTCTGCCCCAGCTCTTCATACAGTGCTTGGCACACAGTAAGCACTTAAAAAATACCACCATTGTTACCATCGGCGTACAGTTATGCATAGCATATTTATTTGAAAGAGCGGCTTGAAGTATAGTGCTACGTGAGCTTTAGATGCTTACGCTATTTACAGTGTTTCCAAATTTGAAATAGAGCTGCAACTTTTACTCTCCTAACTGAATGGTCAGTCCAGAGGTGTGGGACTGAGAACTGTCCAAACCCAGAAGTTCCAGGGCTGATCTTGGCAAGACCTGGAATAAATTAAGCCCTGCCTGTCACTTCAGTCTCTGAACCCCTAATCCCAAAGTGCCTCAGAATTTAAACCAAGAACAAATTCTGCCATGTTTCCCACCCAAGGTTTACCAATAGAAACAATCAATGGTGTTTACTGAGCACTTACTGTGTGCAGAGCACCATATTAAGTACTTGGGAGAGTATTATTATTTTTTTTTACAAAAAACTGGGCAAACATTTACATAAGAGGAATTATAGAAACATATACCAGATTCATCCATGTACAGTGTAAACTCACATGCAACTGGGGTCAGAAGTGTTGAGTCAAATAGCTCTAACATTGAATACATTATTTGCACCTCTGAACTTTATGTATAATAGATAGTATTTATACATGGTATTTGTTAAGCACTTACTATGAGCTAGGTACTGAACTAAGCGCTGGGGTAGATACAAGCTAATCAATTTGGACTCCATCCATGTCTCACATGGGGCTGGCAAGCTTAATCCCCATTTTCCAGATGAGGTAACTGAGGCCCAGAGAAGTAAAGTAACTTGCCCAAGGTCACACAGCAGACAAGTGGCAAAGTCAGAATTAGAACCCAGGTCCTTCTGACTCCCTTCTCGCTTGTTGGAAGTCTCACTCATTCATTCATTCCATCGCATTTATTGGGTATTCACTATGTGCACAGCGCTGTACTAAGCACTTGGGAAGTACAATTCAGCAACAGAGACAATCCCTGCGTACAACAGGCTCAGTCTAGAAAGGGGGAGACAGACATCAAAGCAAGTAAACAGGCACCAGTAGCATCATTATAAACAAACAGAATTATAGCTATACATACATCATTAATGAAAATAGATAGAATCATAATTATATGTACATATAGACAAGTGCTGTGGGGCAGGGAGTGGGGGAGAGCAAAGGGAGCGAGTCGGTGATGGGGAGGGGAGGGGGGAGCAGAAGGAAATGGGGGCTTAGTCTGGGAAGGCCTTCTGGAGGAGGTGAGCTTTCAGTAGGGATTCTAAAGGGCCAAGTGACATCTGAGGATTAGTGAATCTTTGGTGTAACCTAGTAGAGTGGTTGCTGGGCTGTACGACATCTTCACTCCTGTAGAATGGCCAACAGAAGGCTGGGCTCAGGGGAGCTAGTCAGAAAGGCACCCTGGGACTCTAACACATAACAATAAATTGGTACGAAGGGTTTTTGTTTCGTTCTTTTGGGACTTGCAGGTCTGGATGGCCTCTCTGAGCGTTGTGTCCAGTATAAGAAAGACGGGGCCGACTTTGGGAAGTGGCGTGCTGTGTTGAGAATCGGTGACCAGTGCCCATCTCCACTTGCCATCCAGGAAAATGCCAATACTCTGGCTCGCTATGCTAGCATCTGCCAGCAGGTACCACTCTGGGCTTGGAGGGAAGGGTGGCCTCCGGGATGAGGAAGGGTGTGGGCAACATTGCCTAACTTAGGCGTCGAGCTTGGCACTTCCTGTGTCTTGATTCAGAGAAGCAAACTTGGGACAGGATTCCATTCTTGCAGTTGATCCTACATGATGTTTGAGTATGTGGAAAATTAACATGGTGGATATTGCTCACTGTCAATGGTAATTATTGAGCGCTTACTATGTGCAGAGCACTGAACTAAGTGCTTGGGAGAGGACAGTGCAACAGACTTGGCAAACACGTTCCCTGCCCACAACAAGCTTACAAGTCTACAGGAAAATGGAACTTGTTAAGTGCTTACTATGTGCCAGGCACTGTACTAAGCACTGGGGTAGATACAAGGTAGTCAGGTTGGACACAGTCCATGTCCCACATGGGACTCATAGTCTTAACCCCCATTTTACAGATGAGGTAACCGAGGCGCAGAGATGCGAAGTGACTTGACCAAGACTACACAGCAGATAAGTGGTGGAGCCGGAATTAGAACCCAGGTCTTCTGACTCCCAGGCCCATGCACTTTCCAAAAAGCCATGCTGCTTTGCTTTATTCACTTGGAGACTATTCTGACAAATGAGGTGAAAGCTCAACTGACACTGAAAGCCATGAATCAAAAAATAATCTTATTCAAATTATATCCTGGCAAATTTGGGCTCCGGATTAGATTTTCTGACCTTCCTAGGGTAATGAGGGACTGCGAGGGGTGACTTTGAGGAACTACAGAAGCCCAGAAATCACTCCTGAAACCTCCCATCACTTTAGGTGACTTTTGGGGTTTTAATCAGCCACGTACATTGTCATCAGGGGATACAGCCATAGGAGTGACAGGTCTCCCTTGCCTTGTACTTCAGGGACTAGAAATCACCTCTGTGTTCTCCATTTAAAGGAATCCTGACACGTGGGGGTTGTTAAACTTCATTACAGTCTATAAAGCCCCCTCTTCTAGTATCTTGTCAGTTAGAACCCTTCTTCTTTCCCTTTCCCAGTGGTCACTGGTTCCCTCTTGGGTGGTAATAGAATAGAATTACTGCATCAGCCTCCGTTCTGATCTCCCATCCCCCTGTCTCTCCCGACTTCAATCTATACTTCATGCTACTGCCCGGATTATCTTTGTGTAGAAATGCTCTGGGCTTGTTACTCCCCTCCTCAACAATCTCCAGTGGCTACCAGTCAACCTACACATCAAGCAAAAACTCCTCACTCTCGGCTTTAAGGCTCTCTATCACCTTGCCCCCTCCTACCTCACTTCCCTCCTCTCCTTCTACAGCCCAGCCCGCACCCTCCGCTCACCGTACCTCGTTCTCGCCTATCCCGCCATCGACCCCTGGCCCAGGTCCTCCCCCTGGCCTGGAATGCCCTCCCTCCGCACATCCGCCAAGCTAGCTCTCTTCCTCCCTTCAAAGCCCTACTGAGAGCTCACCTCCTCCAGGAGGCCTTCCCAGACTGAGCCCCCCTTTTTTCCTCTCCTCTTCCCCACCCCCCCCGCCCTACCTCCTTCCCCTCCCCACTGCACCTGTATACGTCTGTACAGATTTATTACTCTATTTTACTTGTACATATTTACTATTCTATTTATTTTGTTAATGATGTGCATCTAGCTTTATTTGTTCTGACTTGACACCTGTCCACATGTTTTGTTTTGCTGTCTGTCTCCCCCTTCTAGACTGTGAGCCGGTTGTTGGGTAGGGACTAGAGACTATATGTTGCCAACTTGTACTTCCCAAGTGCTTAGTACAGTGCTCTGCACACAGTAAGTGCTCAATAAATATGATTGATTGAATGAATGAATAGAGGGAAATCTTTCACCTAATCAGTTTCAACAACAACAAAAAAAAGACATATTCCACCTCATGGATTCATTTATTGCTCACTGCCTTATGTTCACCTAAAAAAAGCAGCGTAGCCTAGTGGAAGGCCCATAGCAGCCCAGCGTGCTGATCAAATAAGGCCTCAATAAAGGGAATAACTGTTTTTTTTAAAGTTGAGTGTAAGCTTGTCGTGGGCAGGGAATTTGCCTGTTATTGTTGTGTTGTAATAATAATAAATAATAACGGTATTTGTTAAGCGCTTACTATGTCCAAAGCACAGTTCTAAGCGCTGGGGGGGGGGGGATACAGGATGATCAGTTTGTCCCACGTGGGGCTCACAATCTTAATCCCCATTTTACAGATGAGGTAACTGAGGCACCGAGAACTTAAGTGACTCGCCCAAAGTCACACAGCCGATAAGTGGCGGAGACAGGATTAGAACCCACGACCTCCGACTCCCAAGCCCAGGCTCTTTCCACTGAGCCACGCTACTTCTCTACTTGCCCAAGCCCTTAGTACAGCCCTAAGCACACAGGAAGTGCTCAATAAATATCAATCAATCAATCATATTTATTGAGCGCTTACTGTGTGCAGAGCACTGTACTAAGCGCTTGGGAAGGACAAGTTGGCAACACATAGAGACAGTCCCTACCCAACAGTGGGCTCAAAATCTAGAAGGGAGAGACAGAGAACAAAACCAAACATATTAACAAAATAGAATAGATGTGTACAAGTAAAATAAATAGAGTAATAAATATGTACAAACATATATACATATATACAGGTGCTGTGGGGAAGGGAAGGAGGTAAGACAGTGGGAATGGAGGGGGGATGAGGGGGAGAGGAAGGAGGGGGCTCAGTCTGGGAAGGCCTCCTAGAGGAGGTGAGCTCTCAGTAGGGCCTTGAAGGGAGGAAGAGAGCTAGCTTGGCGGATGGGCAGAGGGAGGGCATTCCAGACCAGGGGGATGACGTGGGCCGGGGGTCGACGGCGGGACAGGCGAGAACGAGGCACGGTGAGGAGATTAGCGGCAGAGGAGCAGAGGGTGTGGGCTGGGCTGTAGAAGGAGAGAAGGGAGGTGAGGTAGGAGGGGGCGAGGTGATGGAGAGCCCTGAAGCCAAGGGTGAGGAGTTTCTGCCTGATGCGCAGATTGATTGGTAGCCACTGGAGATTTTTGAGGAGGGGAGTAACATGCCCAGAGCGTTTCTGGACAAAGACAATCAGGACAGCAGCATGAAGTATGGATTGAAGTGGGGAGAGACACGAGGATGGGAGATCAGAGAGAAGGCTGATGCAGTAGTCCAGTACGATTGATCGATTGATTGAGTGTAAGTCCACCTACATCTGGAGTCCAGTTCTACTGTCATGGAAACCTAGTGGAAAGAGCGCAGGACTGGGATCAGTTGTCCTGGTTTCTAACCCTGGCTCTGTCACTTTCCTACTGCGTGATCTTGGGCAAGTCACTTATCTGGGCCTGTGCCCTCATCTGTAAAATGGAACTGTTCTCCATCGCTCTTAGCCTGGGTGGGGAAGGGAGTGTGATCTATCTTGTTACCACCGCAGCTCTTAGCACATAGTAAGCGCTTAATAAATACCATGATTATCATCATCACATAATGTCATTTAAACACCTCCCCTCCCGCCCCTCCCCATCTCTGCAATTTGTCCCTAGTTTTGCCCTAGTCACAGTTTCTGGCTATGGATAGGATTGTGTCCCTCTCAGAATAGCCTTGCTTTTTTAAGCTTTTAACTTCTAGCTCTTTTCCCATCCACAGAACGGCCTGGTCCCCATTGTGGAACCAGAGGTCTTACCTGATGGAGACCATGATCTGCAGCAATGCCAGTATGTCACTGAGAAGGTAATTATGAAAGCCCCAACTACAATCAGAATATCTCATTGTTACAAGGAGGGTGGCCCACTCAAACTAGAATTCACAGCTAGTTCAACTTGATGATAATTTCAGGGATGGGTAGCAACCAGCGACTAAATGACCTAGAAGAATGCATTTCACTTTTCATTTTAGTGGAGCCCAGAATCAGAGCAGAATGAGAAGTACTATAATTAGAATGGTGTGCTACTGACAGCCAAGATGAACAGAAAGTCCCATGTGTAACATTTTCATGTTTATCGTGAATCAGGTTCTGGCAGCTGTCTACAAGGCTCTGAGCGATCACCATGTTTATCTGGAGGGAACACTGCTGAAACCAAACATGGTGACAGCAGGACATGCTTGTTCCAAGAAATATAGCCCTGAGGAGGTGGGCTTGGCTACTGTCACAACTCTCCACCGTACTGTTCCCGCTGCTGTTCCTGGTAATTTTCTTCATTTCCATCCAGTATTTTTATTTTAGCCATTCCAAAAGGTTCATTCATTCATTCATTCAATCAAATTTATTGTGCACTTACTGAGTGCAGAGCACAGCTCTAAGCGCTTGAGGTGCGGCAGGACGTCCAGGACGTCCAAGTGGAGCTGTCCTGGAGGCGAGTAAATGCAAGATTGTAGATTAGACTAAGATTGTGTGCTCCAGTCTCTCCTTCTTAAATCAGCCCCTTTCCTTCAACTGCTTTCTACAGCCCACCAAGGGGACACAAGCATCTGCTTGCAGTAAATGGCCACAGACTTTCCCCCATAATCCACCAATATTTATTAGTCAGTCAATCAGTCATATTTTTAAGCATTTACTGTACTAAACTCTTGGGAGAGTACAATATAACAATATAACAGACACACTCCCTGCCCACAACAAGCTTGCAGTCTAGAGGAGGAGAAGCACCTACTGTGTGCAAGACACTTATCAGGCAACAGGTAGCAGGCAGTAAATGGAGATGCTGAAAAGCAAATGAAAAGAGAAATCAGAAAAGGCAAAGTCTTGCAAAAGAAATTTTTAGGTTCTGGATACACAGGCCAACGCTTATTTGCTGACTACCTTTCAGCATTTGCTTTTCTTCTTGCAGGAATTTGTTTCCTTTCTGGAGGAATGAGTGAAGAGGATGCTACCCTCAACCTCAATGCCATCAATAGATGCCCACTGCCCAAGCCTTGGAAACTGAGCTTTTCATATGGACGAGCTCTGCAGGCCAGCGCACTTTCTGCCTGGGGAGGCAAGGCTGCCAATAAGAAAGCAACTCAGGAGGCTTTTGTGAAGCGGGCTCAGGTAAGAGACCTTTCTTCTCCCGACTTCCAAAAAATCAGTGGAACAGTGCTTGGCACATAGTAAGCGCTTAACAAATGCCATCATTATTATCACTGAGATGGTAGTCAGTGGTTCACTTTAGAGTGGTGCCGCCATCTTTTCAATCAGTCAGTTGTTAAGAGATGTGGAGAGATATATAAGGCATTTGACACACCATACAGATCTCCACATTAGATGCTGTGGGATGTCAAAAAGGAAACATAGGATACATTCCCTGCCCTGGAGGAACTTACAGTTTACTGGGGAGTTACGGGGAAGAACACATTTGGAAGAAACAACTGCCTACATTTGCAAGGAGTTTGAAAGTGATAATGCCCTTTCTACAAGGGATTTCATTATTTGAGCTTGCAACTGGGCTTGCAATCAGGCCTCTGTGGCATGTGGGACAATTGTGGAGAACCGAGAATTCTAATTCATTCTCCAGGTTTTCCCTCAACCATCTGCCTCTAATTTTTTAAATTTGTCTCAAAGCATATATGACTGTCTGGGTGGACCTTATCAGGAAAGGAATAATAATAATTATAATAATAACTATGGTACTTGTTAAGCACTTACTATGTGCCAAGCACTGTTCTAAGCTCTGGGGCAGAGACAAATTTTTCAGGGTGGACACAGTCCCTGTCCCGCCTGGGGCTCACAGTCTTAATTCTCATTTTATAGATGAGGTAACTGAGGCCCAGAGAAATAAAGTGACTTGTCCAAGGTCACACAGTAGACATGTGGAGGAGCCGGGATTGGAACCCATGACCTCTGACTCCGAGGCCTGTGCACTGTCCACTCAGCCATGCTGCTTCTCCCGTACCACTGTCCACTCAGCCATGCTGCTTCTCCTGTACTACTGCATTCCTAAGGATGCCATGAACCCTTCCCCCTGATAGTGGTACTTCCTGGAGCTAGCTCGTGCTACTTGAGGTTATTGTTTTTCTAATGTGGATATGTTCCTGCCGATTAAAAACCACTGATTCACTTCACTGGTCTTCAAAAAGCCAGCTAGCTGTAACTTGCTTAGAACTGACATTTCAATCGGTGGCTTGACAATTCCTGATTCTCTGATGGATCCCCTCATTCAATTATTTACTGAACACTTACTGTGTGCAGAGTACTGTATTAAGCACTTGGGAGAGTACAATACAACAATAAACAGACACATTCCCTGCCCACAATGAGTTTACAGTCTAGAGGACTCAGCCCCTTCCCACTCCCCCACCCTCGCCTTGACTCAGAATTTTAACTCAGAGTTCAGGCCCCAACAGCTTTGAGTCAGCCCCTTTTCCACATGTTCATTCATTCAATCATATTTATTGAGCGCTTACTGTGTGCAGAGCACTGTACTAAGCACTTGGGAAGTACAAGTTGGCAACATATAGAGACGGTCCCTACCCAACAGTGGGCTCACAGTTTAGAAGGGAAGCTAACTGATTTTTCTTCCTTTTGTTTTCTAGGCCAATAGCAAAGCGTCCAAAGGGCAATACGTTCATTCTTCCTCGTCCGGTGCTTCTGCGACCCAATCTCTTTTCACTGCCAACTATACCTACTAGAGTCCTGTGAAGTTCATATTTTCTGTGGCTTTGCTTTCTGAGTTAGCAGGAGGTGACTGAAAAAACATAGTGGAAATTGGAACCACTGGAAACATGGTACACTTTAAATCCTTCACTAGAGGAAAAAAGAATTAGGATACTCTCCACACTTCTCCTCATCCCCCATCCACATTCCGAAGACATATAACCAGTTTTTCTCAAATCTGACATTTCGATTTATTCCTTATTCCTTATTAGCTCCACCGCAGCAGTTTTCCCTCCCACAGCTGAAAGAAATAATTAGTAAGAAAGATCACCTCTTGACCTGGAATAAAGTAGCATTCACCAAATGTAACAACTTTTAGGGTAGTGAGCAGATGAGCATTGCTTATTAAGTGACTGGGCAGGATTTGAATGACACTACTGCTCCTGAGAAAAGAAATTAAATGTTTTTAAACAGTATGGATCATGTCCTCTGTATTCCTTTTCAAAATTGTTTGCTAGTTGATGTCAAAAGCGGCATCAATGCACTACTCAACTCTTGATTAGAGCTAGACACCACTAAAATGATATATGTGTAGGGAAGCACTGTGGCCTAGTGGAAAGAACGCAGGCCCGGGAGCCAGAGGACCTGAGTTCTAATTCCAGCTGTGCCACTTGTCTGCTGTGGAACCTTAGTTCACTCATCTGTAAAATGGGGATGAGATCCTACTCCTACTTAGATTGCGAGCCCTGTGTGTGTCAGGGACTGGGTTCAATATGATTATCTTGCATCTACCCCAGTGCTTAGTATGGTTCTTGGCATATAATAAGCACTTAACAAGAACTGTAATAATAGTCATAATAATAATGTGTGTGCGGCTATGTGTAGATATATTTTTAGCCTTTCTTTTAGCTTGGTTACTAGTGCCTTTGGTCACTATCCTAAGCGAAATGGCCAGTTTCTAGGTAAACACCACCTGGAAATGGGTGGCTTTCTAAAGTCAAGAATCAAGTTTTTTCAAGACCATTGACCAAGCATATACACTGAGATGATGATGATGATGATGATGATTATTATTATATACACTGAGAGATTAACATCCTGCTTGACTGGAGGACCAATTTACTGCTCACTGGTACCCCTGAAACCCCACTCTCAAAGACTTGAACAGAAGTCTTCACAACATTGCTAAAATCTGCCCTTTCCTCTCCATTCAAACCACTATCACATTAATCCAAGCACTAATAACTGCATGAGCCTTCTTGCTGACCTCCCTACCTCCTGTCTCTCTCCACTCCAGTCCATATTTCACTCTGCTGCCTGGGTTATTTTTCTACAAAACCATTCAGTCCATATTTCACTCTGTTGCCTGGGTTATTTTTCTACAAAACCATTCAGGCCATGTTTCCCCACTCCTCAAGAGCTTCCAGTAGTTGCCCATCCACCTCTGCATCAAACAAAAATTCCTTACCACAGACTTTAAAGCACTCCATCACCTTGCCCCCACCACCACCTCACCTCCCTGATTTCCTACTACAATCCAGCCCAATCAATCAATCAATCGTATTTATTGAGCGCTTACTATGTGCAGAGCACTGTACTAAGTGCTTGGGAAGTACAAATTGGCATCACATAGAGACAGTCCCTACCCAACAGTGGGCTCACAGTCACAGCCCACACACTTGGCTCCTCTAAGACCAGCCTACTCACTGTGTCTCAATCTCAACTGTCTCACCACTGACCCCTTTCCCATGTCCTGCTTCTGGCCTGGAACACCCTTGCTCTTCACATCCGACAGACGATCGCTCTCCCCACCTTCGAAGCCTCCAAGAGGCCTTCCCTGACTAAGCCCTCATTTCCTCTTCTCCCACTTCCTTCTGCATCACCCTTGCACTTAGATTTGCACCCTCATTCACCCCTCCCTCAACCCCACAGCATAGCGCTTAGAACAGTGCTTTGCACATAGTAAGCACCTAATACATGCCATTATTATTATTATTATCTATACCACAGGTATTAGTTCCCCATATTACAGATGAAGAAACTGATGCCCAGAGAAGTTACATGACATGCCCAAGGTTGCACAGCAGTTGAGTGGTGAAACTGGTATTAGGACCCAGATCCCCTGACTCCTAGGCCTATGGCTCTTTCCACTAGGCCATGCTGCTTCCTTTACTTATCCTCTTTTGTCCCAATATGCCCCAGCTCACACTTTTTGTTTCTCTCAAGCTCACTTACTGTGCCTCAATCTCACATCTTTCACTTCCAACATCTGGTTCATGTCCTTCCTCCTGCCTGAAATACCCTCCCCTTTAAAATCAGCCAGCCCCTAGCTCTTCCCATCTTCAATGCCCTTCTGAAATTTCACTTCATCCAGGAGACTTTATTTGATTAAATTTTCTCCCCAAGTCATAGTTTCTCAACTACCACCTGAGCACTTTGGCAGTCACCCAACCAATCAACACTGAGTACCTACAGGATCATTGTATCAAGCCCTTGGGGAAGTAAATCGAATCAGTACACATCGCCCCCACCCTTAAGGAACATATAATTAGCTGGGGGGGTGGGGTCAGACACTAAAATCAATTACAGATAAAGACAAAGAATCGAAATGTAAATATGAGTTTTTAAGTGCCTACGTGTCACAGAAGTACTGAAATGGCAATCATAGAAGCACCATGGCCCAGTGGATAGACCATAGGCCTGGCAGTCAGAAGGACCTGAGTTCTAATCCCAGCTCTGTCCCTTACCTGCTGTGTGACCTAAGGCAAGTCACTTAATTTCTCTGTGCCTCGGTTACCTCATCTGTAAACTGAGGATTGAGACTGTAATCCCCATGTGGGACAGGGGCTGTGTCCAACCTGATTATCTTGTATCTACCCCGGACTTAGTACAGTGCCTGGCACATACAAAGTGCTTAACAAATACCATTTGAAAAAAAGGGTTTTGATGAGGGAGAAGTAGTGTTGCAGAGCAGAAAAGAGGGCAGAGTCATAGCATTTAAAGATGAATTTGATGTGCACAAAGTTGGCCTGGTACCTGGATTTCTACCAATAGTGCTCCATGGCCTGAGCCCAGGAGCAGATGAAACATACTTTGGAGGTGATCCAGGGTTGGGGTTGGTGATGTGAGGTTGATGGAAGGACAGGCAAGACAAGGGAAGCAGCATAGCCTAGTGGAAAAAGCTCAGAACTGGGGGTCAGGAGACTTGAGTTCTAATCTGGCTCCTCCGATTGAATGCTGTGTGACCTTGAACAAGTCACTTAACTTTTCTGCACCTCAGTTCCACCATGTGTAAAATGTGGGTAAAATGCCTGATGGACTTCCACAGCATTCATGCCCATATTCGTAATCTTTTTATATTAATGTCTGTCTCCCACTCTAGACTTGTAAGCTTGTTGTGGGCAGGGAATGCGTGTTATATTGTACTCTCCCAAGATTAGTGCAGTGCTCTGCACACAGTAAGTACTCAATATGACTGACTGATTGATTCCAGCATAGGCTGCATCTTAATTGGGGTTTGGGAGGGGAGGATGGAGAAAGGGGATAGTGCAAAGAGTGGGGATGAATGTGAGTGAGCTGACCGGATCCGATGCTGGGGATGGGTGGTTTGGGGTGAGGGAGGAGAGAGAGGAAGGCAGGGATGTGGTGATGATGGTAGTTGTTAGGCTCTATGTGCCAAGCACTGTTCTAAGCACTGGGGTGGATACAAGCTAATCGGGTTGTCTCACTGTCTCTTATCCCCATTTTACAGATGAGGGAACTGAGGCCCAGAGAGGTGAAGTGACTGGCCCAAGGCCACACAGCAGACAAGGGACAGATCAGGGATTCAAACCCACCACCTGACTCCCAAGCCCTGGCTCTATCCACTAGGCCATGCTGCTTCTCTGGTGGGCAGAGGGAGGGGTGGAGGAGGACTTCAGTTTCCACTCTTTGATCCTGGGTGACTGCAGCTTTGAACCGCCCTTTGCACTTTATGCACTCACAATCAACCACAGTACTTCTCTACATTTTCACTTATATTCTCTACTGTGCAAGTAATGACTCACCAACATATAGAGCTTTCCATTCTCAATCAATCAATCGTATTTATTGAGCGCTTACTGTGTGTAGAGCACTGTACTAAGCGCTTGGGAAGTACAAGTTGGCAACATATAGAGACAGTCCCTACCCAACAGTGGGCTCACAGTCTAAAAGGGGGAGACAGAGAACAAAACCAAACATACTAACAAAATAAAATAAATAGAATAGCTATGTACAGGTAAAATAAATAAATAAATATGTACAAACATATATACATATATACAGGTGCTGTGGGGAAGGGAAGGAGGTAAGGTGGGGGGATGGAGAGGGGGACGAGGGGGAGAGGAAGGAAGGGGCTCAGTCTGGGAAAGCCTCCTGGAGGAGGTGAGCCTCAGTAGGGCCTTGAAGGGAGGAAGAGAGCTAGCTTGGCAGATGGGCAGAGGGAGGGCATTCCAGGCCCGGGGGATGACGTGGGCCGGGGGTCGATGGCGGGACAGGTGAGAATGAGGTACGGTGAGGAGATTAGCGGCAGAGGAGCGGAGGGTGTGGGCTGGGCTGTAGAAGGAGAGAAGGGAGGTGAGGTAGGAGGGGGCGAGGTGATGGAGAGCCTTGAAGCCGTCCCCTTCATTCCACGGAAACTGCGCTTTCAAAGGTCACCAATGACCTCCTGCTTGCCAAATCCAACGGCTCATACTCTGTCCTAATCCTCCTCGACCTCTCAGCTGCCTTTGACACTGTGGACCACCCCCTTCTCCTCAACACGTTATCTGACCTTGGCTTCACAGACTCCGTCCTCTCCTGGTTTTCCTCTTATCTCTCCGGTCGTTCTTTCTCAGTCTCTTTTGCAGGCTCCTCCTCCCCCTCCCATCCTCTTACTGTGGGGGTTCCCCAAGGTTCAGTGCTTGGTCCCCTTCTGTTCTCAATATACACTCACTCCCTTGGTGACCTCATTCACTCCCACGGCTTCAACTATCATCTCTACGCTGATGACACCCAGATCTACATCTCTGCCCCTGCTCTCTCCCCCTCCCTCCAGGCTCGCATCTCCTCTTGCCTTCAGGACATCTCCATCTGGATGTCCGCCCGCCACCTAAAGCTCAACATGTCGAAGACTGAGCTCCTTGTCTTCCCTCCCAAACCTTGTCCTCTCCCTGACTTTCCCATCTCTGTTGACGGCACTACCATCCTTCCCGTCTCACAAGCCCGCAACCTTGGTGTCATCCTCGACTCCGCTCTCTCATTTACCCCTCACATCCAAGCCGTCACCAAAACCTGCCGGTCTCAGCTCCGCAACATTGCCAAGATCCGCCCTTTCCTCTCCATCCAAACCGCTACCCTGCTAATTCAAGCTCTCATCCTATCCCGTCTGGACTACTGCACTAGCCTTCTCTCTGATCTCCCATCCTCGTGTCTCTCTCCACTTCAATCCATACTTCATGCTGCTGCCCGGATTATCTTTGTCCAGAAATGCTCTGGACATATTACTCCCCTCCTCAAAAACCTCCAATGGCTACCGATCAATCTGCGCATCAGGCAGAAACTCCTCACCCTGGGCTTCAAGGCTGTCCATCACCTCGCCCCCTCCTACCTCACCTCCCTTCTCTCCTTCTACTGCCCAGCCCGCACCCTCCGCTCCTCCACCACTAATCTCCTCGCTGTACCTCGCTCTCGCCTGTCCCGCCATCGACCCCCGGCCCACGTCATCCCCCGGGCCTGGAATGCCCTCCCTCTGCCCATCCGCCAAGCTAGCTCTCTTCCTCCCTTCAAGGCCCTGCTGAGAGTTCACCTCCTCCAGGAGGCCCAGACTGAGCCCCTTCTTTCCTCTCCCCCTCGTCCCCCTCTCCATCCCCCCCGTCTTACCTCCTTCCCTTCCCCACAGCACCTGTATATATGTATATATGGTTGTACATATTTATTACTCTATTTATTTATTTATTTATTTATTTTACTTGTACATTTCTATCCTACTTATTTTATTTTGTTGGTATGTTTGGTTCTGTTCTCTGTCTCCCCCTTTTAGACTGTGAGCCCACTGTTGGGTAGGGACTGTCTCTATGTGATGCCAATCTGTACTTCCCAAGCGCTTAGTACAGTGCTCTGCACATAGTAAGCGCTCAATAAATACGATTGATTGATTGATTGATTGAAGCCCAGGGTGAGGAGTTTCTGCCTGATGCGCGGATTGATTGGTAGCCACTGGAGATTTTTGAGGAGGGGAGTAACATGCCCAGGGCGTTTCTGGACAAAGACAATCCGGGCAGCAGCATGAAGTATGGATTGAAGTGGAGAGAGACACGAGGATGGGAGATCAGAGAGAAGGCTGATGCAGTAGTCCAAACGGGATAGGATGAGAGCTTGAACGAGCAGGGTAGTGGTTTGGATGGAGAGGAAAGGGTGGATCTTGGCAATGTTGCGGAGCTGAGACCAGCAGGTTTTGGTGGCGGCCTGGATGTGAGGGGCGAATAAGAGAGCGGAGTCGAGGATGACACCAAGGTTGCGGGCTTGTGAGACGGGAAGGATGGTAGTGCCGTCAACAGAGATGGGAAAGTCAGGGAGAGGGCAGGGTTTGGGAGGGAAGACAAGGAGTTCAGTCTTGGACATGTTGAGCTTTAGGTGATGGGCAGACATCCAGATGGAGATGTCCTGAAGACAGGAGGAGATGCGAGCCTGGAGGGAGGGGGAGAGAGCAGGGGCAGAGATGTAGATCTGGGTGTCATCAGCGTAGAGGTGATAGCTGAAGCCGTGGGAGCGAATGAGGTCACCAAGGGAGTGCGTGTAGATTGAGAACAGAAGGGGACCAAGCACTGAACCTTGGGGAACCCCCACAGTAAGGGGATGGGAGGGGGAGGAGGAGCCTGCAAAAGAGACTGAGAATGAACGACCGGAGAGATAAGAGGAGAACCAGGAGAGGATGGAGTCTGGGAAGCCAAGGTCAGATAGCATGTTGAGGAGAAGGGGGTGGTCCACAGTGTTGAAGGCAGCTGAGAGGTCGAGGAGGATTAGGACAGAGTATGAGCCATTGGATTTGGCAAGCAGGAGGTCATTGGTGACCTTTGAGAGGGTAGTTTCCGTGGAATGCAGGGGACGGAAGCCAGACTGGAGGGGGTCGAGGAGAGAGTTGGTGTTGAGGAATTCGAGGCAGCACGTGTAGACAACTCGTTCAAGGAGTTTGGAAAGGAATGGTAGGAGGGATATGGGGTGATAACTAGAAGGTGAGGTGGGGTCAAGAGAGGGTTTTTTAGCATGGGAGAGACATGGGCATGTTTGAAGGCAGAGGGGAAGGAACCAGTGGAGAGTGAGCGGTTGAAGGTGGAAGTTAAGGAGGGGAGAAGGGATGGAGCGAGAGATTTCATGAGATGAGAGGGAATGGGGTCTGAAGCACAGGTGGCCGGAGTAGCACTTGAGAGGAGGGAGGAGAGCTCCTCTGAGGATACTGCTGGGAAGGATGGGAGAGTAGCAGAGAGTGTTGAGAGCCAGGGGGTTGGAGAAGGGGGTGAAGTGACATTGGGGAGATCGGACCTGATGGATTTAATTTTGTTAATGAAGTAGGAGGCCAGATCATTGGGGGTGAGGGAAGGAGGTGGGGGAGGAACCGGGGGCCTGAGAAGGGAGTTGAATGTACGGAAGAGCTGGCGGGGGTGATGGGCATGGGTGTCAATAAGGGAGGAGAAATAGTTTTGTCTGGCAGAGGAGAGGGCTGAGTTAAGGCAGGAAAGGATGAACTTGAAGTGAACGAGGTTGGCATGGTGTTACCATTCTCCTCTTCTTCCTATCTGTAACATATTTTGCATCTGTCTCACCTACTATTCCGTAAACTTCCTTGAGAGAAGGGATCATGTCTTCTATCTCTACTTCTCCAAAGTACTTAGACAGTGCTCTTCACACAGTAAGTGCTTAATAAATACTCTGGATTGATTCTCCTGAAGCTCAGATCCAGGTAATTACCTGGGCCTGCCTGCCTCATCCTTGTTTCTTCAATTTAGGAATTCCCAGCATGAATAAGATGAGGAGTGATTGTGATTGGGTCTGCCTGGCTTTCTTCAAGGATTAATTGCTGCTCTGACTCAGGCACAAAAACTTTCCCTTGACTCATTCTCCAGAACAAGGAGATGATACTCTTCTGCCACTCTAAATCAAAAGCCAATTTCTAATAGATAGTGATCAGAATAGAAACTGATGTCCTCTCCCTGAATTTATGTCCCTATTTAGGAGCTAAAGCAGTTCCTCTTCCTCTTACCTGGAGTTTCTGAGGCACTGGAGCTGAGGGACAGCAAGATGGAGGCTTGGTTGGGATGGGTGAGGAAGGATTATAATCAAAGGCACTCCAAGAGGAAATGTGTTCAGAATATCTTGGCCGGGAGGCAGAAACGAGATTAAATGATCTCTCGAAGGGCCTTCCGGCTCTATGATAAAGTTTTAAAATAATAGATTCTCAGGAATCCTGACCTCCTGGTTCCTTATCCAGGTTCAGTACTGTGTAGAAGCAGTGTAAGGGGAATACCGCGGAGGACTTTTAGTGGCACTTAACCAGTCTGGTGCGCAAGGCCTGAACGAACACACCACGTATATCCCGGTGCCAACCCAAGAACTGTGGGCCCCTTGTTTCATATTCCTGGGAGGAGGAAGGCTCCCGATAAAGAAGAACAGCATCCCCTGCACCAGGGCACAGAACAGCCCAACTCCAGAAATGTAGTCCTTATCTCATAGAGCAAGGGCAGACCCAAAGTCTGGACTATGGGAAAATGCTGAACTTGGTCTGGCAGATACTTCCCAAGGCGATAGCGCGCCCGTAGTCCCCTTCCTGTCGTGCTTGAAACCAGCAGTTTATAAAATATGCTGCTTCCCCCATGCTATGGAGACGCCGCCATGAGTGATACTGCCGTTGGTCTGTTGTGCTCCTTGCAGTGACCCAATGCAGCTGTTGTCTTGAGCTGATTGGGGTGTGAGCATGCTTCTGCATTAACGTCCCTTAAACCTAATGGTGTTTGAGTGCCTCATATCATCAGTCTCCCTACGAACCTATCCTTGCACTTACTGGCAGAAAAGCTCTTCCCCAAAAGGCAGACAGAAAAACAGACAGGCCCTAGGGGACAAACTCACTGACGCAGAGCAGACAGTATGACAGGGTGAGATGCTCACACAGTGGTTTTTTCAGTTCCACTCGCACACATGGACAGGATCTCACAGACGGTTGCGTCATGTTCAATCAATCAATCGTATTTATTGAGCACTTACTATGTGCAGAGCACTGTACTAAGCGCTTGGGAAGTACAAATTGGCATCACATAGAGACAGTCCCTACCCGATAGTGGGCTCACAGTCTAAAAGGGGGAGACAGAGAACAGAACCAAACATACCAACAAAATAAAATAAGTAGGATAGAAATGTACAAGTAAAATAAATAAATAAATAAATAACCAGAGTAATAAATATGTACAACCATATATACATATATACAGGTGCTGTGGGGAAGGGAAGGAGGTAAGACGGGGATGGAGAGGGGGACGAGGGGGAGAGGAAAGAAGGGGTTCAGTCTGGGAAGGCCTCCTGGAGGAGGTGAGCTCTCAGCAGGGCCTTGAAGGGAGGAAGAGAGCTAGCTTGGCGGATGGGCAGAGGGAGGGCATTCCAGGCCCGGGGGATGACATGGGCCGGGGGTCGATGTCGGGACAGGCGAGAGCGAGGTACAGTGAGGAGATTAGTGGTGGAGGAGCGGAGGGTGCGGGGCTGGGCAGTAGAAGGAGAGAAGGGAGGTGAGGTAGGAGGGGGCGAGGTGATGGACAGCCTTGAAGCCCAGGGTGAGGAGTTTCTGCCTGATGCGCAGATTGATCGGTAGCCATTGGAGGTTTTTGAGGAGGGGAGTGATATGTCCAGAGCGTTTCCGGACAAAGATAATCCGGGCAGCAGCATGAAGTATGGATTGAAGTGGAGAGAGACACGAGGATGGGAGATCAGAGAGAAGGCTAGTGCAGTAGTCCAGACGGGATAGGATGAGAGCTTGAATTAGCAGGGTAGCGGTTTGGATGGAGAGGAAAGGGCGGATCTTGGCAATGTTGCGGAGCTGAGACCGGCAGGTTTTGGTGACGGCTTGGATGTGAGGGGTGAATGAGAGAGTGGAGTCGAGGATGACACCAAGGTTGCGGGCTTGTGAGACGGGAAGGATGGTAGTGCCGTCAACAGAGATGGGAAAGTCAGGGAGAGGACAAGGTTTGGGAGGGAAGACAAGGAGCTCAGTCTTCGACATGTTGAGCTTTAGGTGGCGGGCGGACATCCAGATGGAGATGTCCTGAAGGCAGGAGGAGATGCGAGCCTGGAGGGAGGGGGAGAGAGCAGGGGCAGAGATGTAGATCTGGGTGTCATCAGCGTAGAGGTGATAGTTGAAGCCGTGGGAGCGAATGAGGTCACCAAGGGAGTGAGTGTAGATTGAGAACAGAAGGGGACCAAGCACTGAACCTTGGGGAACTCCCACAGTAAGAGGATGGGAGGGGGAGGAGGAGCCTGCAAAAGAGACTGAGAAAGAACGACCGGAGAGATAAGAGGAGAACCAGGAGAGGACGGAGTCTGTGAAGCCAAGGTCAGATAACGTGTTGAGGAGAAGGGGGGTGGTCCACAGTGTCAAAGGCAGCTGAGAGGTCGAGGAGGATTAGGACAGAGTATGAGCCGTTGGATTTGGCAAGCAGGAGGTCATTGGTGACCTTTGAGAGCGCAGTTTCCGTGGAATGAAGGGGACGGAAGCCAGACTTGAGGGGGTCGAGGAGAGAGTTGTTGTTGAGGAATTCTAGGCAGCGCATGTAGACAACTCGTTCAAGGAGTTTGGAAAGGAATGGTAGGAGGGAGATCAGAAACAACGCACATACGGTGAACTGAAACGGGACATCCAACCGCACAGAGAGCAAAACAACCCTTTTACAATCACAGAGAAACATCGTCTCAAATAATGGCGGTGAAATGGATGGTTGGGAGAAAACTGCAGAAGACAGACCAGCCTGGTGTGTGACAATCAGGAAAGGAGTTCCTTTTCATCAGCGGAAACTTAGGGAAAATCAGGATTATTATTGTTGTGGTATTTGTTAAGCATTTACTATGTGTCAAACACTGTTCTAAGAGCTGGGGGATACAAGGTCATCAGGTTGTCCCACGTGGGGCTCACAGTCTTGATCCCCATTTTACAGATAAGGTAACTGAGGAACAGAGAAGTTAAGTGGCTTGCCCAAGGTCACACAGCAGACAAGTGCAGAGCTGGGATTATAACCAGTGCCCAAGCCTGTGCTCTTTCAGCTACGCCACCCTGCAAACAGTGACAGAAAGGACTATTTACCCATGCCCAGAATAAATTTTTTATTGACCTAGCTCTTTTTAACCACACCTGTACCCATGGATAGAACATTATATGTAATTGCATCATTTTAAAATCAATAAATTCATATCATTTGTTGAGTTATCACAATATCATTGTCAAACTGGAAACTGATAGCAAAAAGAAGGAATCTGGTTCACAAACAAAATGGCATGGGCCAGGCCCTTGATGATGAATGCCATTTTGCCTCCAGTAAATAATAATTAACAATAATTGTGGTGTTTGTTAAGCGCTTACTGTGTGCCAAGCACTGTAATATGTGAAGGGGTAGATATGAGAGAATCGGTTGATAAGGGATTACCAAAATTGTAGTGCCTCTTCTGCAATCTGTTTAACTAGGTGCAAGGAGATGGACAAGATCTTTCCTGGATTCCCTCCCTCTGGGACTCTTTTTTTTTTTTTTAAATGGTATTTTTTAAGCCCTTACTACGTGCCAGACACTGTACTAAGCACTGCAGTAGATAGAAGCTAATTAGGGTGGACACAGTCCATGTCTCACATGGGGCTCACAATCTTAATGTCTATTTTACAGATGCGGTAACAGGCACAGAAAAATAAAGTGACCCGCCTAAGGTCACACAGCAGAAAAGTGGCAGAGCTGGGATTAGCAGCTAGGCCACACTACTTATCAAGAACTCTTGAATAGTTCAGTTTTGGGATGAAGAGAGAAGACCACAGGTTTGGAATGCCTGATAACATAACCAGGCACATCAGGATGCAAAAAGGGATCACGTTGGGATGGCGACCAAAATGAGTTTGCATTCAAAGTAGGACCCAAACAAGTAGGACCGCAACAGGAAGCAGCATGGCCTTGTGAAAAGAGCAGGGGCCTGGGAGTCAGAGGACCCGGGTTCTAATGCCAGCTCTGCCACTGGTCTGCTGTGTGACCTTGGGCAAGTCATTTAACTTCTCTGAGCCTCAGTCACGTCATCTGTAAAATCTAGACTGTGAACCTGTTGTTGGGTAGGGACTGTCGCTCTCTCTCTCTCTCTACCATCTCTGTATATATGTCTGTATGTACTTATTACTCTTATTGGTACATACTTATTATATTTTATTTTGTTAATGTTTTGTTCTCTGTCTCCCCCTTCTAGACTGTGAGCCCACTGTTGGGTAGGGACCTCTCTATATGTTGCCAACTTGTACTTCCCAAGCGCTTAGTACAGTGCTCTGCACACTGTAAGCACTCCATAAATACGATTGAATGAATGAATGAATATATGTTGCCAACTTGTACTTCCCAAGCGCTTTGTACAGAGCTCTGCACACAGTAAGCGCTCAATAAATACGATGAATAAAATGGGGATTAAGACTGTGAGCCCCACGTGGGACAACCTGATCACCTTGTATCCCCCCCGCAGGGCTTAGAACAGTGTTTCGCACATAGAAAGCACTTAACAAATGCCACCATCATTATTATAATAGTGGCATTCATTAAGTGCTTACTATTGACTAGGCAGTGTAATAAGCGCTGGGGGGGGGGGGGGTAGATGCAAACCAATCGGGTTGGACACAGTCCCTGACCCCCAGCGGACTCAGTCTTAATCCCCATTATACAGATGAGGGAACCGAGGCACAGAGCAGGGAAGCGATTTACCCAAGGTCACACAGCAAGCATGTGGCCGATCAGGGATTAGAACCCAGACCCGTGTTCTTCCCACTAGGCCATGCTGTTGACGCATAGTAGTTGCTTAACAAACACAGTAAAGAAGAAAGGGAGAGAGAGAAAGAAAGAAATCTCCGTTCCCAGTCCCCGAAGGCTTTCCGAAATGGAGTGGGTCCTGCCGTCGCAGGGACTACAATACCCGAGATGCTCCGCGGCCAAGAGCAGCAACTTCCGGCAACGCCACACGCTGGTCCCTCTTCAGGCTGAATTTAAAGGAGCCGTCGGAGTCACTTCCGGTTGTAGGCGGGGTCAACTCCGTCCCCTTCGCCCTTCAAGATGGCGGCCGGCGGCTTGCTGGGCGGCCCTTGGAGGCGGTGGGCGCTGACGGCCCTCGGCCAACCCCGGAGGGCTTTGTGGGGTCTGTCTAGGTAACCTGGGACCGTCGCGGGGTGCGCAGTTCTGTGACTTTGGGCAAGTCACTTCACTGGGCCTCAGTTACCTCATCTGTAAAATGGGGATGAAGCCCGTGAGCCCCACGTGGGACAACCGATGACCTTGTATCTAACCAACCACAGCGTTCAGAACGGTGCTTGGCACATAGCAAGCGCCTAGCAAATACCCTCATCATTATTATTATGAGAAGCCGCACGGCGTGGTGAGCCTGGGACTCAGAAGGTCGTGGGTTCTAATCCCGGCTCCTCCACTTGTCAACTGTGACTTTGGGCAAGTCACTTCACTTATCTGGGCCTCAGTTACCTCATCTGCAAAATGGGGGTGAAGACTGTGAGCTCCCCGTGGGACAACCCGATCACCTTGTATCTCCCCCAGCGCGTAGAACGGTGCTTATGTACAAGTTGTGGCCAGCTTGTACTTCCCAAGCGCCTAGTACAGTGCTCTGCACACAGTAAACGCTCAATAAATACGATTGATTGATTGCTTGGCACATAGTAAGCGCTTAACAAGTGCCATCATGATTATTATTATTATTATGGGTTCTAATCCCGCCTCCGGTCTGCCGTGCGACCCTGGGTATGTCACTTGACTTCTCTGCGCCTCAGTTTCCTCATCTTCAAAATGGGGATCGAGACTGAGCCCCACATGGGACAGGGGCTGGATCCAACCCAGCGCTTATGAACATATCTCTAATTTTATTTATTTTTATTAATGTTTTATATTATTGTACTCTCCCGATCGCTTAGTACAGTGCTCTGCACACCGTGAGTGCTCAAGTATGTTTAACTGACTGTTGCTATGCTGTTGTCTATAATAACATTAACTGTGGTAGTGGCTAAGCGTTCTGTGCCAGGCACTTTTCTAAAATCTGGGGTACATACAAGATGATCCAATTGTACACAATCCCCGACCCACGAGCGGCTCACAGCCTGGGTGAGGGGAGAGAGAATAAGTATTAGAGTTCCCATTTTACAGGTGAGGAAGCAAGCATAGAGAAGTTAAATGACTTGACCAAGGTCATACAGCAGACAAGTAGGGGTGCCAGAATTAGGACATAGGTCCCTGATCTTTCCACCGTGGCTCAGTGGAAAGAGCATGGGCTTTGGAGTCCGAGGTCATGGGTTCAAATTCCACCTCCGCCAATTGTCTGCTGTGTGACTTTGAGCAAGTCACACCTTCTCTGTGCCTCAGTTACCTCATCTGCAAAATGGGGAGTAAGACTGTGAACCCCCCATGGGACAACCTGATTATCTTGTAACCTCCCCAGCGCTTAGAACAGTGTATTGCACATAGTAAGTGCTTAATAAATGCCATTATTATTATTATTATGTAGCAATCACTGTTGTAAGCACTGGGGAAGATGCAGGTTCATCAGGTTGGACTTAGTCCCTGTCTCATTTGGGGCTAAGAGTCTGAGTAATCAGTCAATCAATCATTTATTGAGCACTTACTGTGTGCAGAGCACTACATGCTTGGAAGAGTACAGTTTAACAGAGTTGATAGAGTACCCTTCCCACAAGGAGCATATGGCCTAGAGGACTGTAAGAAAGAGAGAACAGGATCTTATACTCTAGTCGGGGAGACAGGTATTAAAATACATTTCAGGTAAGGGAAACAGGGGAACAGTGCTCAAAAAATTGCAGAATCACTGTTTATGAAACTTCCATTGACCAAAAGGGATGGGACATAATCATGATGGATAACAGGGAGAAAGACTAAGAATTGCATATGGCCTATAGGGAGGAGAAACAGAATGAGAAACCCACCATAAAGCAGATTGACCCATGGATTCCACAGATCCCAATCCTGTGAAAAACAGTATACACATTTTTTGATGGTAAAGTGAAGCACAGTACAAACCATTTGGCTAAAATATCAAAGCAATAGTAAGCTTCTGGGGGTTAGGGAAAGTGCCTACTACCTCTGTTTTATCGTACCCTCCCTAACAGTTAGTACAGTGATTGATCAATCAAATATGATTGATTGATTACAGTGCTCTGCACACAGTGAGTGGTCAGTAAATGCCATCGATTGATTGATTGCATGATATTTTTCAACTGGCTAAATTCCCAGGGTGTAACCTTGGTCAAAAAGCATAGGGTTTGTTTTTCACAAGTTATCTCTAGTTTGTCCCTTTACCCAAGGAATGTTCATTTGTTTATCGCCTTTCCCAACTTTGGTATTTTGTAGCCTTCTGACGCAGATTATGACCTTGTACTCTCAGGATGAGTTCTCTGTTTTGGGGTTACTGAGGTTTACTTTTTTCTCTGGCCCTTTTTGGTTTCTCAGACTTTTTGGGGGGGCATTTTAGCCAGAATTATAAAAATTCTCCTTTCCCAGATTTGCGCCAGTGAAGGAGTAGTTAAGTCAACATGTTTTATGGCTTGGCCACCTCTTCAGTCTTTACAGTGTTATTCCTCTTTCTTTCCTGGAGGACTTTTATGGTCTAGGGGTGTCCTCATTCCAATATTTCCATTCCTTCCTCTCAACATTTTCATTTCCCAGCTGCTCTTCCCTTTCTTCTATCTTCTCTCCTTTATGTCTGGATGTCATGTTAATCTCTGCCTTAATGATAATGATGATATAATAATGGTATTTGTTACCCCCTCCTAACTGTGAGCCTGTTGTTGGGTAGGGACTGTCCCTATCTGTTGCCGAATTGTACTTTCCAAGTGCTTAGTACAGTGCTTTGCACACAGTAAATGCTCAATAAATATGATTGAATGAATGAATGAATTTAAGCACTTATTCTATGCCAAGCACTGCACTAAGTGCTGGGGTAAATACAGGATAATCAGGTCCCACACAGGGCTTATAGACTAAGTAGGAGGGAGAACAGGTATTGAATCCCCTTTTTGCAGATGAGGGAATTGAGGTATACCAACTGTTACGTTGTACTTTCCCAAGTGCTTAGTATAGTGCCCTGCCCACAGTAAGCACTCAACAAATGCCATTGATTGACTGATTAGTCATACCAGGGACATAAGTCGGGGGGAGGATGGGGGAGTTGCAGAGATGGAGTAGAGTTCCAAAAAACAATCTCATATTTAAATACTCAGTATTTTGAAGGACAGTGGCCAAGATGTTTATTTTGTTTTGTTCTGATGTACTCTTGTAGAAAAGAAAGAGAGCCACCTGTGATGGAAACAGCAGAAGAGGTAAAGGAAGAGCCCGTCCTGGCATGCCCCCCGCCTCCGAGCCGCAAGTACCTCCCCCCCGAGGATCTCGAGAGTCGTCTTGAGTCTCTTGTTAAGGAAGTTTTTGGGGCATCCCTTCCCGCAGACTGGCGAAAAACGACACTGGAAAAGAGTCAACTGAAGTTTCATCTGCTAGCCCAGCTAGCTGAAGAATTGGGCCACCCGGTCCCCAACTCCAGGCTTCACCAGATGAACAGCGCCCAGGACGTTCTCGCTTTCTATAGCATCCCTGTCCAGGACCAATCGAAGTTTGATGAGCTTTGTTCCAGTGAGCTCCCTGCCAACCTGAAAATCACTTGGGAATACTGAGCTGCCTAGAGGAATTGGCACCTTCCCCAAAAGTTTTTTGGCAAAAGATCCACCCCCAAGTGTGTATTTAAATATGCTGTTTTTTCTAAAATGAGGTGACTTTTCTTTGGACACCAGGTTGTCTTGGTCCCATTGGGTAGTGCTAAATCTGAAGCAATGCCAATTGTATATAATGGATTAGCAAGTACAAAGTGCAGGCTGAGCAAGGTTGTCTTTAGATTTGAGAAGTAATGAAAAAAAGGCAAATAAAATTGTAATCCTTAGAAAATGACAATGTAGTTCATTCATTTCTTCCAGGATTTGGCGAAAGGGATTGAAATTCAATTCCGGATTTGTTTCTCTGGCAGTCAAATGATCAGAATCCTGAAATGTTTGTTTTTTTTTAAAATAAATTCACTATGAAATAAAACAAATCACCAAGAGAATTTAACATGCATTCAGTGTCTGCCTATTCTTTTTTAAAATATTGAGTGTTGGAGATCCCCAAGCATTAAATACAGTGACTACATGACCAGAGGATGCAACCATTTTGATTAGATCACATTGAATGAGCCTGAACAAGGAGAAATGGTAGTGGCAAAGGGGAAGTCCATCTCTAACCATCAGAGTGTGAGCCTCTTGGGGGTCCTTAGGACAGCACTCTCCCCCTCTGGACTAAGCTCATTGTGGGCAGGGAAGTGTCTACCAACTCTGTTATACTCTCCCAAGGGCTTAGTACAGTGCTGTGCACACAGTAAGCACTTAATACAATCGATTGCTTTGCACTCAAATACAAGTGTTTGATTAACCTCACCAACTCTAACTTATTACTCAATGATGACCTTCTAGCCAGCCATCTCATTGCCAAATTCGGTCCTTGCCCTCCCTCCAAATCCTCATGATCTCTCAGCTCTACACCTTGCCCAAATAAAGGGGATTAAAGAAGTGGAAACCTGTCTTCCTTGCAAATCTTAATTCCCTCTTACACACACAGAATTTAGAACTTTGCTCAGGGTGAGCAAAATAATTGGATATCTTAGACCATAGGGCAAAAATGAAAATAAGCAAAAATGCATAAATAAAGGGAATAAATCTATCAATACGGACATGACTGCTAAGGTGGATGGTAGGAAAACATCCAAGAAAGGGATTATTTGGGGAATGCCTTCTGGAGGAGATGGCATTTTAGGAAGACTCTGAAAGTGGGAAAGGATGTGATGTGGATTTGAGGAGGAATGGAGAGAGGAGGGCAAAGTATAATTAGGAAGATAGCTTGAGAGAACTGAAGAGTTTGAGCTGACACCTGGCAGGAGAAGCGAATAGAAAAGTCAGAAGTGAACAACTAGCGGTGAAGAGCCTTGAAACTAACGTCCAGGGAGGTGGAGTGATGTTGTTTGGATGCTGCCTTAGGAAGATGATCCTGGCAGCTGAGTGTAGGTTAGACAGGAGCAAGGGAGAGACTGGAGGCAGGGAATCCAGTAAGAAAAATGTTGCAGGAGTACAGTGGGAGATGAGTTGCCAAGGCCATGGACCAGGCTCATGCTGGTGAAGGCGGAGGGGAAGACTTGGATTTGGAAATTTCAAACTGGGGAAGGCTGAGGCTGACTTAGTAGTAATAATAATAATAATTATGGTATTTGTTAAGTGCTTACTATGTGGCAGGCACTGTACTAAGCACTGGGATGGATACAAGCAAATCAGGTTGGGCACTGTCCCTTGTCCCACATGGGGCTCACAGTTTCAATCCCCATTTTACAGGTGAGAGAAGTGAGGCACAGAGAAGTTAAGTGAGTTGCCCAAGGTCAAACAGTAGACAAGTAGCAGAGCAAGGATTAGAACCCAGGACCTTCTGACTCCCAGGGTCGTGCTCTATCCACTATGCCATGCTACTTCAAGTACTTTCAACTACTTGACACCCCTTGGGAATTGTGAAGCCTCACCCTTCCCTGTATTGTATGGGTTATTTCCTCCCCACTGTCTACAACTTTGTTGAACTTCTTTTGGTTACTTCCTGATTATTTCTCCTGCTCCCCAAGGTCAATTTCAATTCTGAGTTTATCCTCTAAGGTGCAGGCCAATCACTCTTCCCCTTACCGGCATAATGAAAATATTGAGACGATTAAACAAAACTGGTTACAGGCTTAGTCTCCGTGAAATGCCACTTATAATGCCTGCCCGATTGAAACTGAGCTCTCACATACCACTCTCCCAGCACTTTACAACCATTAAAGTTTAGGTCCACCTCAGGTTTTCTTGGGTTTTTAAATGGCATTTCTCAAGCACTTACTACCTTGTATCTACTCCAGTGCTTAGAACAGTGCTTTGCACATAGTAAGTGCTTAACAAATGCCATTATTATTATTATTATTATTATTACTAGAGAAGCAGCATGGTGTAATGGATAGAGCATGGGCCTGGGAGCTAGAAGGTTGTGGGTTCTAACCCTGGCTCCTCCACTTGTCTGCTGTATGACCTTGAGCAAGTCACTTCACTTCGCTGTACCTCAGTTACCTCATTTATAAAATGGGGAATGAGACTGAGCCTTATGTGGGACATGGACTGTGTCCAACCCGATTTGCTTGTATCCACACCTGTTCTTAGTGCAGTGCCTGGCACACAGTAAGCACTTAACAATTACCACAGTTGTTATTATTACTAAGTTCTGGGGTAGATACAACATAATGAGGTTGGACACAGCCCTACGTGGGGCTCACAATCCCCATTTTGCAGATGAGGTAACTGATGCACAGAGAAGTTAAGCGAATTGTCCAAGGTCACACAGCAGACAGGAAGCAGCATGACTTAGTGGAAAGAGCCCGGGCTTGGGAGTCAGAGATCGTGGGTTCTAATCCCGGATCCGCCACTTGTCAGCTATATGACTTTGGGCAAGTTACTTAACTTCTCTGTGCCTCAGTTCCCTCATTTTAAAAATGGGAATTAAGACTGTGAGCCCCACGTGGGACAACCTGATTACCTTATATCTACCCCAGCGCTTAGAATAGTGCTTGGCACATAGTAAGTGCTTAACAAATACCATCATCATCATTATTATTGGTATTAATTGGCAGAGCTGGAATAAAAAACTAGGTCCTCTGATTCCCAGGCCCATGCTCTTACTAGGCCACACTCCTTCTTAATTCAGGTCTAGACCACATTTTTCCAGTTTATTGCTGAGTACATCATGCAGAACAAATTCCAATGATTTGCTAAAGTCAAGATAGAGCATATCATCCTGATCATACAGACCTGCATTGCCGTAGAAGGTTCAATTAATCCCACAGGATTTGTTCTTCAAGAAATCATGTTGGTTATGGCCCAGTGAGCCATTTAATCGACTCTAAGACCTCCCTCACCCTCAATATTTTTACAGGTTTAATCGACAGGTTTGTCTGGACATTCAGGGTTGCCCTCTTGCCCTTTTAATAATAATAATAATAATAACAATAATAATGGCATTTATTAAGCACTTACTATGTGCAAAGCACTGTTCTAAGAGCTGGCGAGGTTACAAGGTGATCGGGTTGTCCCACGGGGGGCTCATAGTCTTAATCCCCATTTTACAGATGAGGTAACCAAGGCACAGAGAAGTTAAGTGCCTTGCCCAAAGTCACACAGCTGACAATTGGCGGAGCCGGGATTTGAACCCATGATCTCTGACTCCAGAGACCGTGCTCTTTCCACTGAGCCACGCTACTTCTCTAAAGACTAAAAATACAGTTTCTCCTTGTTCCCCCCCCCCCCCCCCCCCCGCCATTCCCCCTCCCCTCCCCCGACAAGTTCTCGAAAATAACAGCTAGGAGGTCCTGAAATGACTTTTGCCCTTCCTTGTTAGCATCTTGGAATATAAGGGCCTGCTGATTTGAAGTCAGTAAAAGCCCTCTTTCTAGTGAATCCAAAGCTACTAAAAGCTGATTCATAAAGACGTTAAAGCTTTCTGTAAGATCACATGCAGGATTGGAAACCTTGTTGTTGAAAGTTCCCTCTAAAAGGGCTGCTCTGATCTCCCCAGGCATCCTTGGGTCTGGTATGACCCAGACCTGTCCAGACCCCGGAGCCCATTGCCCACTGGTGCCAACTCCAAAAAGGAAACTTTGGCTGACTGATTATAGCCCCTCTTCCCCACCTAGACCAGGAGGGAAATGGCAGTCAAAAATCATTCAGCAACAGTTTGCGGGGAGGGAAAGACATCCTTATCACTTGGCATCTCATTTAACATCCCTCTCTTCTGATCTGATTATTCACATCTTCCTTTGATCTCACTTGCCTCCCCAAAGCAGCGTGGCTTAGTGGATAGAGCATGGGCCTGGGAGTCAGGAGGACCTGGGTTCTAATCCCGGCTCCTCCACTTGTCTGCTGTGTGACCTTGGGCAAGTCACTTCTAGACTGTGAGCCCGCTGTTGGGTAGGGACCGTCTTTATATGTTGCCAACTTGTACTTCCCAAGCGCTTAGTACAGTGCTCTGCACACAGTAAGTGCTCAATAAATACGATTGAATGAATGAATGAATAAGTGAATGAATGAATGAATGAACTTCTCTGTGCCTCAGTTCCCTTATCTGTAAAATGAGGACTAAGACTGTGAGCCCCATGTGGGACATGGACTGTCCCCAAGTTGATTATACTGTATCTACTACAATGCCTGGCACATAGTAAGGGCTTAACAAAACCACAAAAAAATATCACTGTCATTCTTTGTCTCGTAATCTTTTCACTCTGCCACCCAGTTTCCCTCTTCAGTTTCTGGTTCCCTAGCTCTCTCCCTTTCTTAGCCCTAGCCCTCTTTGAGTTGGTCTTTTCCTGGCAGAAGAAGAGCACCATAAGAGGGTGGCAAGATATTTTCCAAAGGGATAGGGAATAGGGAAAAGAAGAGATAAGCAGAAAAAGAGGAGGAGCAAGGACAGTAGGAGGGAAGAAGGGGAGGAGACAATCCATTTTGTGTTGTATCTCTAAGGGAACCTTTGACATCTGTTTCCAGTCCCCTTTTCCAACTGGCAAGAACACGTTGGAGAGAAGGATTGGAGGAAAAGAGCTAAGCTTTTGCTTTCCCAAGAGTAAATTGAAACTTGAAAGGATCAGATCTGGAACTTTCAAACGGAGTGGACAGGAACCTCTCTGAAGTGACTGGAAATCAAAGGCAAGTTTTAGCTGATAGACATCTGAATGGAGTTTCTCTCTTACAGCTTGAATTATTAGAGGGAACAGTTCAAAAACTCAGTAATCAAAAGAGCAGTTTGGTCTTCCTCATTTTATTGTACAGGTATGACTGTGTATTGGTTGTTGGGAAAGCAATCCAGTTACTGCATACTTAAATAGAAAATAGATAGTAAATAGAAAATAGCTGGTTTGTTGATAAGATTTGTCTGTACGGAAGTGAGCCTCTTTTTGGCTTTGTTCTTTTGCTGACTCTCAGAGTACTGCTGGGAAATTTCCCTCATATTATCCCAACACCTTCCACTTTATAATAATAAATACTATCATTCATGATATTCCAAATTCACATATTATTTAAACACTTTAAAGAATTCCAATTGTCTTTCAAGTTGTCTTTTCACTCATGTTGTCAGATGAAACTATCATTCTCTGTGAGCTTATCCCTTGCTACTGATATTATTTTTACCATTTTACTCACACTCCTACATTGTATGATAGCCTTACTCCCTTTTCTTGTTCCTAGTTTTTTTCCAAATTCTTGGTGTTTATGCTTCTTGTTTGATTCTTCTCAGCTATTAATAGTTGCAGATGCTTCCCAAAATAAAAACTATCAAATATCAAGACCTTATTATGTGCCCGAGCACTTAGTAAGGTGCTCGGGTAGATACAAGAAAACCAGACTGGACACAGTCCCTGTCCCAAACAGGACTCAAGGTCTAAGTAGGAGGGAGAACAGGTATTGAATTTCCATTTTACAGATGAGGAAACTGAGACATAGAGAAGTTAAGTGATTCGTCCAAGGTCACAGAGCAGGCAAGTGGCAGAACTGGGATTATAACCTAGGTCTCCAGACTCCCAGACCTGGGCACTGTCCACTAGGCCACACTGCTTCTCATGGGAATTTTAAATATGTACGAAAAGTATGCAGGGGGAACTAGTTTTGTTAGCATGTATTGCTCTACAGGAATGTTAATGTGAGCAAATTTAAGTTTATTCAGTTCAAGATGCTAAAAAGCTGAAGAATTTTAAGTTTTCAGAGATATATGTTCATTAGCTTGTACAAAGCTTTGGATGATATAGCATGTAATTAAGCTTTAGGCCTAAAGCTCTAAGCTATGACTTAAAAATTATAGACATTTTGAATATGCTGTTTGGGAGAATAATTTGGAAGACAGAACAATCAAACCTCAAATGCGGTTGAAATAAAATCAAAAGCTTTATAGTTTTTCATTCACTCATTACATACAATCATATCATCTCGAATCTCCCAGAACCTCCCATTCTCTTTGTAGAACTGTCCTTCTCCATTTTAACCTCCTCCAATAGTCTTTTCCAATTCCCTCAGAATCAGCACACTTATTCCCTCTCTCTCTCTCACTTATCTATCATCTACCTAGCTATCAATCTATCAATATCTACCTCTTAGCATATCAGTTTCTTCTTGAAAAATGAAGGACGGCCTCCTTCATATTCGAAGAAGACAACACTGATGGTGAAATTCACCTATGAGTGCACGTGAAACTGACAAGGCTAAGGTGAAACTCACAGTTCTGGCCACATTATTTTCTATTCATCCTGTGTCTAGTAAATACCCTCTCACTTGTTAATTTTATTTCTAAACATGGAACTCTATGCTAATTCCCCCCCCCCCCCCATGACATCGCATTGCCACAGTGTAAATTTTAAAGGAATAATGTCACTAACGATCCATTCCTGGAATTTTCCTCTGGGAAATGGTCTTGCATGTATTTGGACTTAATTTCTGCTTAGTCCATGCTGACTGCCATTAAATCAAGGCCTTTTATTTTTCACTAAAGATATTATATGCTCCTACACATACTATCCCAGACCTTTAAAGAGTGCAGATAGCTGAGCTGGTGACCTAGACGGAAAAAAGATCCTACCACAATAGCAAACACATTTTCATGATTTTCTGAAAGGATCTGCCACCGTAATCTGCCACCGTCCAGGACGGAGTCCTACAAAGAATAGAAAACTGCCTAAAATGGGATGACCCGGATTTAACTTCAACTTTTGAGAAACGCACTACTACTGTCGAAGACCTGAAAAGTGACAAAGCCTCAGGGACTGTTGGTATTTATACAGAAATCTACATGCACTGAGGGAGTTAATGGCATGGCCTTTTCTTTGACGCGAAACACCGAAGAAATGTAATGGATGAGCTTTCTGGGTTACTTCCGTAATCTCCATTATCAGAAGGAAAAGAGCATCCTCTAAAAAACAGAAAGCTCACATGAGTGAAAACAGAAAAGTTCAAGAAGAGAGCCAGGTCAGTGCAAACAGCATATTGTGGGGGAGGAGGGGGTACAAAAAGCAGTTCGAAGACTGCTCTACAAAGAATGCCCAAGCTAATAACAAAAGATTCAGTCAAAAGCAGGAAGGGTGTTAGAGTTTAAGCTCCCTGTGGGCAAGGAACATACTCCCCAGTGCACCACACCACAGGGGCGCTCAATAAATACTACTACTACTGTGACTATGACTTTGACTACGACTCTTTGTACTACTACTACCACCACTACTACTATGAAGCCAAACAGGAAATCAGGGAAAACTACTAGACAACCATGGAGTAAAACGTGCACTGGGGCTGAAAAGGAGGTAGCAGAGAGGCTCAATGAATTCCTTTCTCCTGTCTTAGTTGAAGAAGATTCTAGAAAAATTTCCACATCCAAGCTGTTTTTTGGGAATAGACAGGTCAGAACAACTAGATCAGGCGGTGGTGACCATCCAGGAAGCTTTAGACCGCATCGATAAACTAGATATAAAGAAAATGCCAGGACTGGTTGGTGTCCACTGGAGTGTTACGAAGGGACTGGACAGGGAAATTGTGGAACTCCTGGGGAGAACATGTGACTCATTACAAACTGCTCCCAGATTAGAGGACTGGTGGATGGCCAACAAACTCCTAGCCAACTCCCTCTAAGCAACCCGCTCATTTGGGCGAGACCCCTCCGAGCTACACAGAGATCACCGTAGCTGCATGCCCCTCCTCTCCCGGAACGGAGTGGGGGATTTTTAAAGTGCCCAGCATCATGCCAAAACAGCACCATCCAGTTAAACCTCCAAGCAAAATGCCCCACATGGCTGAGTCCCAACCAAGCCGAAAGGGGTCTTCAGCCGTGGCGGATGGAGTGGGGATTCAGAAGCTGCAGGACCTCATAGCCACTCAGCCCCCACCATCAGGGCTGGGCTGGAGTCAGCGATTACCTCCTTGAGTGGCAAGGACTCTCCACATTGTCAGAAAGAGCCCAGAGATCAGAGCGGATTGCTTTGCTCCTGGAAGAGACCTGGGATTCAGAAGCTGTAATCTTTTCAACTTTTAGGATGTTGAAAATTGAGCCACAGCTGAATCCCATAGGAATCATGGTCTGTTTGCCCATGACCTTTCCCTCTCCTCAAGCCCCTCTCCTCACTGCTATTATTTTCCATTACCCCTATATTAAGTCCCACTCCTCTCACAATCCCCTCTGTCAGTTCACACCTATTCCTTGTATCCCCACCCTCATTCTACTCATCCACCACCCTCCCCTCCCAGATCTCCTTTCCCTTGTGATCTTTGAAACCCTCGCTCAGTCATAGAAAAACTCCCCTTCACCTCAACCTATGAGAAGCAGCATGGCATAACGGCTAGAGCACAGACCTGGGAGGCAGAAGATAAATTGTTCTAATCCTTGCTCTGCCACTCTTCTGCTGTGGGACCTTGGGCAAGTCACTTCGCTTCTCTGGGCCTCAGCTACCTCATCTGTAAAACGAGGATTGAGACTGTGAGTCCCACATGGGATAGGGACTGTGTCCAACACAATTTACTTGTATCCACCCCAGTGCTTAATACAGTGCCTGGCACTGTGCTTAACTGAAACCATAATAATCGTGATTATTACTACTGTTTTACTCTACTGATTGGTAACTTACAAAAAAAAATCCTACAGCAAATTCCCCATTAGGTTCAGAGGCAAAAAAAAAAATATTTATGTCTGTGTCTTTACCGAATGAGGGCTTTCTGTATTTTTTTTTCAAGTGAAAATAAGTTGTACCCTATGCTGACTTGACCAATGAATCTCTTAGGTGAGCTTCCCAGGGTCTTATTTGAAACACTCTCTTTGGTCTAGTTAGACAAGCATATCGGCAGTTTGGAATAATAATAATACTACTAACAGTAAAAATGACTGTGGTACTTGTTAAGCACTTCCTATGTTCCAGGAACTCTACTAAGTGCCAGGGGGTAGGTACAAGATCATCAGGAGAGAAACAGTCCCCTATTCCACTTAGGACTCACAGTATTTGATGCCCATTTTCTAGATGAGGAAGCTGATGTCCAGAGAAGTGAAGTGACTTGCCCCAGGTCCCACAGAAGGCAAGTGGAGGAGCTGGGATGAGAACCCACGACCTCTGACTGCCAGGTCCATGCTCTTTCCACTACGCTAAGAGAGTGGTGAACAAAAACATTTTGGGTGGGGTTCAAACGATTCTTGGGAATTGCTTGACATTGTAGACATATGTCTGTCCCTTTCCTTGAGTCAGTTGGAGCTTCAAATTCCTTTTCCTGTTTCTCTTTTTAGGTCCTGAAGTTTGCTGAAGTTTGGCTGAAAGTTGAAGGGAACCAGTTCCCCCGATCCGAGCCTTGGTGATGTTGCAGTTAACGGTCACCCCTCAATCAGCCCTCGTGGATGAGCCATTGCAGATCCAGCTTACAGGCCTTCATCCCTCTCAGTTGGTAACCTTCCGCGCATCTCTGATCAATGAGAAGGGGCTACTCTTTCAGTCCAGAGCCTTCTACCGGGCCAGCGAGGCCGGTGAGGTGGACCTGGAGAAAGCCTCTGCTCTTGGCGGTGATTATGTGGGTGTCCATCCCATGGGCCTCTTCTGGACCCTGAAACCCCAAAAAGTCTTTTCCAGGCTGATGAAACGGGATGTGATAAACACCCCTTACTATGTGAAGCTGGAGGTGTATAATTCAGCTGTCTTAGATTTCTCAGTAGAGGATCAGCCCTTGATCAGCACGACTGTGGAACGGTGGTACGCAGGTGCAGGTGTAAAGCGGATCCAGATCAGGGAAGGAAGAGTACGGGGGGCCCTCTTCCTCCCTCCAGGTGAGAAGAAAGCCAGGTGCAATCAGCTTGTCTTCAGTGGCTGTCTTTTGCCTTATTTTCCCATTGGGTGTTTAGTCAGTGTTTGAACAGGACTGGGCTTTGCCTAGTCATTCAATCGTATTCATTGAGCACTTACTGTGTGCAGAGCACTGTACTAAGCACTTGGGAAGTACAAGTCAGCAACATATAGAGATGGTCCCTACCCAACAATGGGCTCACAGTCTAGAGAGCAGTGCTGGCACGCTACAGCAGCGTTTCGGCTTAAATCGGATTTTGGGGTCTCCATGCAACCCATCCGGGTGCACCCTAGTCTAAGTCTGGTCAGAGCCCAACGTAATAATAATCATAATAAGAGTAATAATTGTGGTATTTCTTAAGCACTTACAATGTCAAACTCTGTACTAAATTCTGGGGTAGATGCCATACAATTAGACCATGGACAAGTCACTTAACCTCTCTGCGCTTGTTTCCTCACCTGTAAAATGGGGATTAAATGCCAGTTCTCCCTCCCCCTTGGCCTCTGAGCTCCAGGTGGGAAAGGAACCTTGTCGGAGGGGATTGAATTGTATCTAGCCAGTGCTTGGCACCTAGGGATGATTATGCATGTGATTTTGATTATTACAATTCTCTGATCATTACACTGATTCTGACTTTCTCTGCCTTCCCCTCTTTACATGAAATTTAGAACACAACATAATTGGAAAAATGCACAAATTGTACCCTCCTTCCAAGACAGAAGAGCCTTTCAGGTCATTTTATTTTACATTATTCTTGCTAGGAGCTGCAGCAATTAGCCAGAGTCAGGGTTGAGCTTTGGGCCATGAGGGGAAATGCAGCGTGCAGGGAAGCAGCAAAGCTTAGTGGAAAGAGCACAGGCTTGGGAGTCAGAGGTCATGGGTTCTAATCCTGACTCCACCACTTATCTGCTGTGTGATTTTGGGCAAGTCACTTAACTTCTCTGTGCCTCAGTTACCTCATCTGTAAAATGGGGATTAAGACTGTGAGCCCCACGTGGGACAACCTGATAACCTTGTACCTATCCCAGAGCTTAGAACAGTGCTTGGCACATAGTAAGCACTTAACAAATACCATCATTATTATTAGTAGTAGTATTATTAAATAAATACTGTTGATTGGGAGGAAATTGTTGGATCTGGTGAAGTCAATCAATAAATCAATCATATTTATTGCTCTGTGTGCAGAGCACTGTACTAAGCGCTTGGGAAGTACAAGTTGGCAACATATAGAGACAGTCCCTACCCAACAGTGGGTTCACAGTCTAGAAGGGGGAGACAGAGAACAAAACCAAACATATTAATAAAATAAAATAAATAGAATAGATATGTACAAGTAAAATAAATAGAGTAATAACTATGTACAAACATATATACATATATACAGGTGCTGTGGGGAAGGGAAGGAGGTAAGATGGGGGGATGGAGAGGGGGACAAGGAGGGGGAGGAAGGAGGGGGCTCAGTCTGGAAAGGCCTCCTGGAGGAGGTGAGCTCTCAGTAGGGCCTTGAAGGGAGGAAGAGAGCTAGCTTGGCAGATGTTGGGAGGGAGGGCATTCCAGGCCAGGGGGATGACGTGGGCCGGGGGTCGACGGCGGGACAGGCGAGAACGAGGCATGGTGAGGAGATTAGCGGCAGAGGAGCGGAGGGTGCGGGCTGGGCTGTAGAAGGAGAGAAGGGAGGTGAGGTAGGAGGGGGCGAGGTGATGGAGAGCCTTGAAGCCGAGGGTGAGGAGTAAGTCCTTTGTTAGGACCAAAGAGACTGACTTTGTAGGCTCCTTGAGGGCAGGGATAATGTCTACCAACTCTGTTGTATTGGACTCTCCCAAGTGCCCTGCACACAGTAAGTGCTCAATAAATACCACAGGTTGATAGATGGATGGAGTTTAGCCAGCTGTGAACCCAGAGTCCCTTTGTCCACTCCTTCTCTGCCTCCTTTCTCTTTTCTAACTTTCTAGTCCCCACCTTTCTTTGTTCTTACTAACAGACGCTCTGGGGGTGGATACGGGATGGTTGGGGCAGACACCGGCCCTGCCCCTTATTGGGCTCTCAGTCAGGGGAGGAGGAGGAGTTGGCGTTGAGTCCCCATTTTGTAGTTGGGGAGCCTAGGGCACAGAAAGATTGGGTGGCCTTCCCAGGGTCGCGTGGTGGGTGGGATTGGAGGCCTGATCCTCTGATTCTTAGGCCCGGGCTCCTTCCAGTAGTCCATGCTGCTCTTCAGGCCATGCTGTAACCATTTTTATGTCTGGCTTGGGGAGCGGCAGGGATGGGGATGTTAGAGAAGGGAAGGGAAGGAGCGGAGAGTTGTTGGAGAAATGAAATCTTCTTAAGATTGCTGCTCTGCTTCCACAATGTCAGAGGAAGTGGGAGGGATGACAGGGATGAAAAGTCAGCTCCAGCACCACTCCATCCCCTCTGACATTGGGCATGTGCAGCTGCCATCTTAGGTAGACTGGTACTGGTGCCATCTTAGAATGTCCCAAGAGGCTTCCATCTTGCTGGGGTCTGGAGGACAGAGATTATCATCTGAAGCCAACTCTGGGCTTCCCTTCCTCTAACCCAAGGCCCGGGGTTTCAGCCCTAAGCCCCTGCTTTAGTCTGGCCCTGGTGCCTAGTTACCTTCAAACTCCTCAAATACCTCCACTCACTACCCATCTCCTGCATCAAGCAAAAACTCCTCAGAGTTGGCTTCAAGACCTTCCACCAGCTCACCCCATCATACATCCAAGCCCTACTAAAATCACATCTCCTTCAAGAGGCTTTGCCTGACTGAGCTTGGCTTTCCTGATTTTCCCCTCGCTGTAGACCGCACCATTCATTCATTCATTCATTCAATCGTATTTATTGAGCGCTTACTGTGTGCAGAGCACTGTACTAAGCACTTGGGAAGTTCAAATTGGCAACATATAGAGACGGTCCCTACCCAACAGCGGGCTCACAGTCTATCCTTCCTGTCTCACTAGCCCTTACGCTTGGCATTATCCTTTGGGCAAGTTACTTCTCTGTGCCTCAGTTACCTTATCTGTAAAATGGGGATGAAGACCATGAGCCCCACGTGGGACAACCTCATTACCGTGTATCTACCCAGCGCTTAGAACAGTGCATGGCACATAGCAACCACTTAACAAATACCATTGTTATTATTATTTTAATGTCTATCTCTCCCTCTAGACTGTAAGCTCCTTGTGGGCAAGGATCGTGTCTACTATCAGCTAACCTCTGCCAAGAGGTAAACACAGTATAGTATACCCAATAAGTGTTCAATCAATACCATTGATTGGTTGATTAATTGACTTTTGCCTTTCTCTTTCTTGTTTTCCCCAGGAAAGGGCCCTTTCCCAGGGATAATTGACATGTTTGGTGGTATTGGTGGTCTGGTTGAATTCCGGGCCAGTCTCTTGGCCAGTCGTGGCTTTACCGTGCTGGCTTTGGCCTACTTTGGTTATGAAGACCTACCCAAAGACGCTTTAGAGGTGGATTTGGAGTACTTTGAAGAAGCTACCAATTTGCTCCTGAAACATCCCATGGTATTTTTCACTTACATTTGGATTAATACCCCTCTTGCCAAACTGATTACAAAGTCTTAGGGCTTAGTACAGTGCTCTGCACACAGTAAGCACTCAATACATACCACTGATTGATCGATTGATTTATAGATCTTTTTGAGCTTTTGTCCTGTGACTCTAATTTATTCTTCAGGCAACTGGAAAAAAAGCATTCTTATAGCACACACCTTTTTTTGTCCATATTGAGTGTCCATTACAATACTAGCCAAACTTAATAGGCTCTTACTAAGATTTTACTCTATCCAGGCCACATTAATCTCACTTTTATTATCTCTCACTCTGGTGGTTCTTTCCAGGTCTATATTTTGTGGATTGGAGTCAATGAATGGTGAAAAGATTGAAAATCAGTGAAAAGGCCAATGTTTTTTGATTGATTGATTGGTCTTGTTATTGGAGTGGAGTGGCAGAGGCAGAATGTCATCCAGTCCTCCTCTTAAAAAAACATTAAAAAATTATGATTATTTTTCTCAAAGTCATAAAGACATTTTTAGCAGAGAAACCTTGATTCTTAGTCTTCTATCTTTGCCTGGAGCACATGTTCCCTCTGTGGAATGAACACCCCAGTTTTAGGGCAAACGAAAACGGGGGTCATGGTTCTTTGAATATCCAGAATATGAAATGATGGACAAGAGAGATTCCTTCTCATATTATGGTGGCTAAGGGAAACACTGATTTTGAACCCACTGGTCAATTTTTACCAAGATCCAAATAACCTGGGTATTTCCAGATGGTTTTGTATCAATCGATCAATCATATTGAGCACTTACTATATGCAGAGCACTGTACTAGGGGTTTGGGAGAGTACGATATAATAGAGTTGGTGGACATGTTCCCTGCCCACAATGAGCTTACAGTCTAGAAGGGGAGACAGACATTAATATAAATAAATATATTACAGATATGTAGATGAGAGCTGTGGGGCTGAGGGAGGGCTGAAAAAAGGGTGCAAATCTAAGTGTAAAGGCAACGCAGAAGGAAGTGGGAGACAAGGAAATGAGGGCTTAGGGAAGGCCTCTTGGTGGAGATATGCTTTTAATAAGGCTTTGAAGGTGGGGAGTGTGATCATCTCTCCAATATGAAAAGTGAAGGTGTTGTAGGCCAGAGGCAGGATGTGGGTGAGGGGTTGGTGGGGAGATAGATGATATTGAGGTACTGTGAATAGGTTGGCACTAGAGGTGAGATGTATGCAGGCTGGGTTGGAGTAGGAAATCAGGGAGGAAAGGTAGAAGGGGGCAAGGGGATTGAGTGCATTAAAGTTGGTATTAAGCAGTTTCTGTTTGATGTGGAGGTGGATGGGCAACCATTGGAAATTTTTGGGGATGGGGAAACATGGACTGAATGTTTTTTGTAGAAAAATGGTCCCGGCAGAAGAGTGAAGTACAGACTGAATTGGGGAGAATCAGGAGGCAGGGGGGTCAGCCAGGAGGCTGACGCTGTAATCAAGGCAGTAGAGGATAAGTGCTTGGATTAACGTGGCAGCAGTTTGGATGGGGAGAAAAGGGTGGATTTCAGTGATGTTGTGAAGGTAGAACTGATAGGATTTGATGGAAGATCGAATATGTGGGTTGAATGAGATAGTTGAGTTAAGGATAATGCCAAGCTTACAGGCTTGTGAGACAGGGTTGGGAAGTAGCATGGTGTAATGGATACAGCATGGGCCTGGAAGTCAGAGGGTCATAGGTTCTAATCCCGGATCTGCCACTTGTCTGCTGGTGGTCTTGGGCAAGTCACTTAATTTCTCTGGGCCTCGGTTACCTCATCTGGAAATAATAATAATAATAATGGTATTTGTTAAGCACTTACTGTGTGCAAAGCACTGTACTAAGCACCGGGGAGGATATAAGGTGATCAGGTTGTTCCACATGGGTTAACCCCCCATTTTACAGATGAGGTAACTGAGGCACAGAGAAGTTAAGTGACTTGCCCAAAGTCACACAGCTGACAATTGGCAGAGCCAGGATTCGAACCCATGACCTCTGACTCCCAAATCCGTGTTCTTTCCACTGAGCCATGCTGCTTCTCTTAGAAAATGGCGATGAAGACTGTGAGCCCCATGTGGGACATGGACTGTGGCTAGCCCGATTACCTTGTATCTACTCCAGCGTTTAGAACAGTACCTGGCACATAGATAGCACTTAACAAATACCATATATTATAATAATTATTATCATTATTATCCGGGACAGGGACTGTGTCCAACCCGATTTGCTTGTATCCACCCCAGCTTTCAGTACAGTGCCTGGCACATAGTAAGCTCTTAACAAATACCACAATTATTATTATTACAGTGATGGGAAAGTCATGGGAAGGACAGGGTTTAGGTGGGAATATAAGGAGTTCTCTTTTGGACATGCTAAATTTGAGGTGTCGGTGGGACATCCAGGTAGAGATGTACTGAAGGCAGGAGGAAATGCGAGACTGCACAGAAAGAGAGAGATCAGGGCTGGAGAGGTAGATTTAGGAATCCTCCACATAGAGGTAGTAGTTGAAGTCATGGGAGCGAATAAGTGGGCGTAGGTGGAGAATAAAAGAGGATCCAGAACAAAGCCTTGAGGAACACCTACAGTTAGGGGGTGGGGGGCAGAAGAGGACCCCATGAAAGAGACTGAAAATGAGCAGTCAGAGAGATAGGAGGAGGATCAGGAGAGGACAATGTCAGTGAAGAAAATGTTGGATAATGTTTCCAGGAGAAGGGGGTGGTTGACAGTGTCAGAAGCAGCTGAGAGGTCGAGGAGGATTAGGATGGAGTAGAGGCCATTGGATTTGGCAAGGAGGTGGTCATTGGTGGCCTTTGAGAGAGCAGTTTCAGTGGAGTGAAGGGGTTGGAAGCTAGATTGGAGGGGGTCGAGAAGAGAATTGGAGGAGAGGAAGTGGAGGCCATGGGTGTAGACAATTCTCTGAAGAAGATGGAGAGGATTGGTAGGAGGGAGATGGGATGATAGCTGGAGGGAACCATGAGGTCAGGGAGGGTTCTTTTAAGATAGGGGAGACATGAACACGTTTGAAAGCAGTGGGGAAGAAGTGACTGGAGAGTGAACTGTTGAAGATGGTGGTCAGGGAGGGAACAAAATAGAGGGCAAGTGCTTTGGTAAGGTGTGAAGAGATGGGGTCAGAGGTGCAGGTGGAGGGGATGGATTTTGAGAGGAGGTGGGAGATCTCCTCTTGAGATACTGCTGGGAAAGAAGGGAGAGTTGAAGAAGGAGTCAAAAGAGGGTGGTACTAGAGAGAAGCAGGGGAGATTTTAGGGAGATCACACCTGATGGTTTCAATTTTCTCAATAAAGTATAATAATAATAGTATTTGTTAAGCGCTGACTATGTGCAAAGCACTGTTCTAAGCGCTGGGGGTATACAAGGTGATCAGGTTGTCCCACATGGGGCTCACAGTCTTAATCCCCATTTTACAGATGAGGGGACTGAGGCACAGAGAAGTGAAGTGACTTGCCCAAAGTCACGCAGCTGACAATTGGCGGAGCCGGGATTTGAACCCATGACCTCTGACTCCAGAGCCTGTGCTCTTTCCACTGAGCCACGCTGTTTCTCCTAAGGGGTGACCAGGTCTTTAGGGGCAAAAGATGAGGGAGGCAGGGAGAACGGGGGTTTGGGGAGAGAGTTAAACATCTGAAAAAATTGAAGAGGGCAATGGGTATGGGAGTCAATAAGGATGGAGAAATAATGTTGCTGACCAGAAGAGCGGGTAGAGTTAGAGCAGGCAAGGATGAATTCGAGATGGATGAGGTAGGCCTGGTATCTGGATTTCCACTAGCAGCACTCTGAGGCTTGTCCAAAGGAACACTTTCGAAAATGCTAATTGGTAAGCACTACTTTCTATTTCCATAACCTCTAATGGCTCCTACACACAAAAGCTTCTACACTTCCGCCTACGAATCTGAACTGCCCAAACAATTCTTCTAACCACCCTTCATTTTGGGCTCTCTGTCTCTGATCCATTGCTTCTGGCAGTCCCCCAGTCAATCATTCATATTTACTGAGCATTTACTGTATGCAGAGCATTGTATTCAACACTTGGCAGAATACAACAGAGTTGGTAGGCATGTTCCCTGCCCACAGAGTGCTTGCAGTCTAAAGGGGGAGACAGGGTAAAATAAATTATAGTTAGGGGAAATAGTAGAGTATCAGGATATTTACTTAAGTGCCATGGAGCTGGGTTGAGTATCACTGACTTTACAGCCAAGGGCATACTTGAAGCAGAGAGGCAAGCGAATGGGGGAAATGAAGGCTCAGTCAGGGAAGGCCTCTTGGAAGAGAGGTGATTTTAAGAGGGTTTTGAAGGTAGGAAGAGCAGTGGTCTGTCAGATATGAAGTGGGAGGGTGTTCCAGACCAGAGAGAGGATGTGGGCAAGGGGATGGTGCTGGGATAGATGAGATCAAACTACAGAGAGTAGGCTGACGTTAGAGGAGCGGAGTGTGAGGATTGGGTTTTAGTAAAAGATCAGCAACATAAGGTAGGAGGGAGCAAGCTGATTCCCCGATCACAAACCACCCAACTCCCCTTAAATAACTTGCCCAAACCACACTCTTTCCCCCACTTTAAAATCTTCTGAAAAGTCAGTTCCTCCATCATGAGGTATTTTCTGATTGACCTGCTCTTATGTTTTCCCATTTCATTTATACTATACATGAATTTATTTATTTAGCCACTTGTGACTGTTAAGAGTTACCTGTTCTCAAGTTTTCTTTATGCGTTGAATATTCATCTTATGTGTGTTTATCTTCCCCATTAGATCGTAAGCACCATAAGAGCAAGTATACAAGAATTGCTTATGTTCCTTCCTCTTATTTTCCTTTTCTCCCTCTCCTTCCTTCCTCCCTTCATCCCTCTTCCTCCCTCCCTTTCTCCCTCAATCCCTTCCACCTCTCCCCTCCTCTTCCTCCCGCTTGTCCCCTCCCTCCCTTCCTATTCCATATATATTCAGGTCCTTGGACCAGGCATAGGGGTTATCGCGATATCCAAAGGTGCAGAAATTGGACTATCCATGGCAGTTCATCTGAAGCACATCACAGCTTTAGTCTGCATCAATGGCCCAAATATCATCCTTGGAGGGGCGCACAAATACCAGAATCAGTATTTCCAGACAACACTACCTGATAATGAGAAAATGAGAATAGAATATTTTGGACTACTAAGCATGTATCATGCAGTAGAGATGATTCAAGGAAAGGCAGTTAGGAATGTTCTGCCTGTAGAAAAGTTTCAGGGACACATCCTCTTCATTGTGGGAGAGAATGACAAAAATTATAATAGCAAGGCCTTTGCTGAGGAAGCAATGGAGCAGCTGAAGAAACACGGGAAGAACAATGGAATGCTCCTCTCCTACCCAGGAGCCGGGCACCTGATTGAGCCCCCCTATTCTCCACTCTGCTTTGCCTCCTGGAACCCCAGTTTCCCATTTCCCTTGCTGTGGGGTGGAAAGTACATCTCCCATGCGGCAGCACAGGAACATTCCTGGGGAGAGATCCAGAAATTCTTTAGACATCACCTCATTCAAAACCGAGCCCCCAAACTCTAAGCCAAGTGAGAAAATAGGGGAAAGAGAAAGGATAAAGAAACTCCCCACCACCATCCCCGGCCCCTGCCGCCAGCCTCTCTTCCCCCTCACCCACTTCCTGACCTGGGTTTTGCTCCACCTGGACTGGCGTGTTCCTGTCAATCGACACTAGCCCTCAGAATAAGGAGGAATTGAGCCATGATTTTTCATTTCCTTTCTGTCCGAGTCCCATGTGAATATGGCAGATCATGCTTTGGTGGCCACTGTCAGTTGAATCTGCCAGAATTCCACAAGTTTATCTGTTCAGGTGTCTATCTTTCATTTCTAGTGGAGCTAGAGCTGTGTAAAGTATGTCTGCTATTTAAGGGCCTGGAAATCTGGCTTGGGAGGAAGTGATTGCAGAAGTGATCATCAGCTGCCTTGAATGGAAGAATTTTCTCTGCAATAAAACTGGTGAAATGAATGGTGATGTTTGTCATCTGATGGAACCACTTGGAGAAAGACAGGAGGGGGGGCATTATTTGAAGTCTCCCCTGTGATATAACAGTGGTATGCTCAGGGAAGTCATTAATAATAACAATAATAATAATGATGGTATTTGTCAAGCGCTTATGTGTCAGGCACTGTACTGAGACCTGGGGTAGATACAAGATAATTGGGTTGGACACAGTCCCTGTCGCACATAGGGCTCGCAGTCTTAATCCCCATGTTCCAGATGAGGTAACTGAGGCTCAGAGAAGTGAAGTGACTTTCCTAAGGTCACACAGCAGCAGCCTGAAAGACAACCACTTCTGATTTGAAGTCTCCACCATTCAGGCATCAGACCCATTGCCCACAACTCGGATCCACTGCCATTTTGACACAGAGGGCAAAAGAGCACACACTGCATCTTTCCCCCCAGTAACTCTGCCCTGCAATTGTCCACCCTTCCCCTGGAAGTTCATCCTTGCCAGCCCTTCCTCAGGTCAAAGTAGCCCCGAAGTTACTGTAAAGAGGGCTCTCAGATCCCTGGAGGTGTTCCCCAGGGTCCCCAAACTTCCAAGTTTCCATTCCCGGCACAGGGGAGGTCCTTAGGAATCCACAGCATGTTACCTCTAAAAACTCCTTTCCATCTCTGCCCCTACCCCTTGACTTCCTCAGTTACATGCCCCACAGTGGCAAATGGATCATTAGAGGGGCAGCCAAACAGTCCCTGTTTCTAGAAAGTGACTGCTGGCAGATAGGAAAGGTTACTCACCTTTCCTTCCCATTATACATCTAAGGTAATGTGTCCCTCCAAAAAAGCTAGGATTCTGCAACTCTTTGATTGATTCTGTTGACCTTGATCAGGATAGTGCTATAATAACAAGTTTTTAATATTGAGTGCACGAAGCATATAGTGTTCCTTGATTGGGTCACCAATAAAAAAAAGCCCAATTCCAAACCACTTTTCCTTTAAATTATCACAGTAACAAAGGGTTTAATGCTATTCATTTTCTATTCCAGGGTCCCTATATTTCCTGTCAAGGATTTCACCTGGACCCTGCTTTCTTCCCTCCTTGACCTCTGTCTTCAAATGTTCACTTTCTGATGGCCTCTTCCCCACTGCTTTCAAACTGTTTTTGAGGAGCAACGTGTTGTAGTGGAAAGAGCACGGGCCTGGGAGTCAGAGGACCCTCACACAGCACTCCCTCGGCCTCAGATTGTGGACGGTTCTCTATTTATTTTTTAATGGTATTTGTTAAGTACTTGCTATATGCTAGGCACTGTAATAAGAACAAGCTAATCAGGTTGGGCACAGTCCATGTCCCACGTGGGGCTCACAGTCTTAAACCCCATTTTACAGATGAGAAAACTGAGGCACAGAGAAGTTGAGTGACCTGTCCACGGTCACACAGCAGACAAGTGGCAGAGCCAGGATTAGAACTTAGGTCCTCTGATTTCCAGACCCGTGCTTTTTCCATTATGCCAGACTGCTTCTCATGCTGCTTCCCAGCATTTATCCAGGAATTAAATTTTTAAAAATTTCTTTTATGTGGATTTTAATAAACCTTCAACAAATGGTAGAAGGGAAATAGGGTGATAACTGGAGGGAGCCATGGGGTCAAGGAAGATTTTTTTTTAGGATAGGTGATACATGAGCATGATTATGATTATTATTATTGTTATAATAATAATTAACAACAACAATAATAATAATTGTGGTGTTTGTTAAGCACTCACTATGTGCCAAGTACTGTACTAAGCACTGGGGTAGATACAGGCTAATCAGATTCCACATGGTGTTCACAATCTAAGTAGGAGGGAGAACGGGTATTATAAACTCCATTTTGCAGATGAGGGAACTGAGGCACAGAGAAGTTAAGTGACTTGCCCAAAGTCACACAGCAGGTTAGAACACAAGTCCTCTGACTCCAGGCCTGTGCTCTTTCCACTAGGCCACATTACTTCTCACATCCTGCTCATATACTTTAGTCTAGGAGGCCCAATTCCATGGAGAAAGTGGCTTGTTTCTGAGTGAGCAATGACGGCAGCAGGATTTTCAGGCGGAAAAGAAGCCTTCCCTCCAGGAGTGGATGGAGCACAGTTCACGCTAAGCTACTGGTCACTGACCTGGCTGCCATTCCCATATTTCCCAGGAGTTTCTGGAGAAATGGAGGGCCAAGGGGCTGAGCCGTCACATCTGCCCGCTTTTCCTCCCCGCTCCCCCTAATCCTGAGGGAAAACTCACAGTCAATGCTGAGCTGTTCCACCACATGTCCGCAGGTCCAGGCGCTGAGCCCATGTTTCCTGCCAATCTGGGCTTTTATTGTTTTGCCCATTGACATACTCTCTCCCGAGGCACTCGTGAATCCTCCATGGCCTTCCATTTGTTACTGAATTGTCAATCTGTTCTCCTTTGCCAGTCAGAGTCCGCTCCTCCTCGGAGACGCATGCCGGGATCCGCCATACTGGGTTCATTGTTGTTACACGGTTTGGGTCCAGGCTTGAGTGCTAGATGGAGGTGAGGATCCGTGGTCAGACTCCCCACTGGACTTTAGAGTTCTTGGGGTCAGGGAGAAGGGGCTGAAGAGGGGCTGGAACCAGGGTTCTGATCTCTGAGGAGAGGAGCGGCGGGGTGTCATCCCCAAGGCAGTGGCAGCTTGAGTTCTCTGTATGGTGAGGGTATCCACTCTCTCTCCAGCCCACTTGCATCCCAGGCCCAGGAAAGCCCGCTCCCTCTTGCCACAGATGCCATTCACCTGCCTCCTGGACCTTGGAGGTACTGAGCCCTCTCCCCTCCCGCTGTGAAGGCCACTTGCCCTTATCCTGAGTAAACTGGAACTTTCTGCCTCTCCTCCTTCTCCCAGCTGCCATGGTCACACTTCTGGCTGGGATCCTGGGCTCTTCCTGGCAGTGTGACCAGCTCAGCTCAGATGGGTGCTGTCACCCTCAACATTGGACATGGTGTCACCCAGGCAGAAACCATGTGCCTGGGTGACAAGCATGATCTCTGTCCATAAAAGAACAATTCCTTCAGGGCGACAGCAGGCAGCTCACACAGGGAAGCTATGCTATGGCTTGACAATAGCTGGCTTCCACAAGCCCAATCCAGCGTTTTCCAGGAGAATCAGGATGAATTGCAGTGCTCTGCACACAGTAAGCGCTCAATAAATATGATTGAATGAATGAACAAAAACATTAGCAGTCCATTTCTCATTCATTGGAATGAAAACAGTGCTGGAAATATTAACTAGCAAGAAATATCCATTTGGCTTCTTTTTTATCTGTTCAAACAGTCATGCAGTCCACCAGCGTGGCTAGAGAAGCAGTGTGGCTCAGTGGAAAGAGCCCAGGCTTGGGAGTCAGAGGTCATGGGTTCTAATCCCGGCTCCGCCACATGTCTGCTGTGTGATCTTCGGCAAGTCACTTAACTTCTCTGAACCTCAGTTACCTCATCTGTAAAATGGGGATTAAGACTGTGAGCCCCACACGGGACAACCTGATCATCTTGTATTCCCCTAATGCTCAGAACAGTGCTTTGCACATAGTAAGTGCTTAACAAATACCATCATCATCATCAGTTGCGAACATGATAGTTTTCTCTTATCTCCTCACTTTGCCCTCTTACTGGATCACTTCACTTTCCATCCTTCCCTGTTCTCTCCCTCCTCAACTCTTTTTTTTCCTTCTTCTCCAATTTGATTTAGGTTCCCATCTAATAACTCTGCTTTGTGGAATGCACACATTCTTTGGTGTTTTTCCTTCAGTCTCTCCCACCTCTTTCTCTCTTCTACTTTTCCCACCCCCTCCATCACCCCCTTCTTCTCTTTTTCACTTTTCTTTCTGAACCCCTGTGGAAAGCTCCCTGTCAGGGTATTGGGAGATTGCAAGCACAATTATGCTTAAGTTGCTCAGACTGAAGGCAGGTTTGCATGCAGGTTTGTGTGTATTTGTGCACTTGCCTGGGTGTGTTTGTGTGTGTGTGTGTGTCTAGGCAAAGCAGACAGCACTAAAGAGACTGATACTGATGAATTTCACATTTGTCAGCTAAAGACCAGGAAGCCTAGAACAATGCTTCCTGCCCAGCCATTGTTACCTCCTGGTAAAGGCCAGCCTAGAACCAGGGGCCGACAGCCTGGAACCAGGAGAAGAAAGATCGAAGAAGAGTTGAGGGTCACCAGGTAGCTGAGACCCACCCATGTGGAGAGGCTGCAGGAATGTTGAGGGTCCCTGCCCTCAGGAGAAAGGTCCCGAACCATCTACACAGAGGGGGAGGATGGTGATGATGATGGTATTTGTTAATTACTTTGTGTCAAGCACTGCTTTAAGCACTGGGGTGGACGCAAGCTAGTCAGGTTGAACACAGTCCCTGGCCTACATAGGACTCACAGTGTTAATCCCCATTTTACAGATGGGGTAACTGAGGCACAGACAAGTTAAGTGACTTGCCCAAGGCCACGCAGCAGACAAGTGACAGAGCTGGGATTAGAACCCACGTCCTTCTGATTCCCAGAAGCAGGGGGTGATTGCCAAGGTGCTTGTGACCAAAGGACCTTGGCTGAGGTACTGAGCAGGACAAAGGGCAGACTAGGTGCAAGTGCTGGTATGTGGTTGGGGGAGGGAGAGAGCATTTGAGTGTGGGTGCTTCACTGTCTGGGAAGCTTCCTGAAATGCAATTCCCCACCGGACAGCATACTAACCTTACCGAAGCCTCATTTCTGAAAACTGCCTCCTGAATTTGAGTGTTGGTTTCGTGACTTCTATAGGCTAGTATCATTTGGGGTTGCTAATGCTGAGATCTGGTCACCCAGGAAACCATGGCCAGTAAGAGCTATTTGCCATTCAGCAGGCTCTTTTATACCAAGCTCTGTTCTTTCTTTTATTAACGGGTAGCCCATGATGGCAGCTTCCATCAGTTTCAGCCCTCTGTCTGGGCTGAGCTCGAGGAAGACCTTGGCAAGCTCCTAAAGAGCAGGGATAAATGGACAAAAAAAATAACTAAAGAACTGAACTCCTGTTCCTTACATGGCCTATACTTAGGAGTGAGCCCCTTTGGTAAGAAGTGTTCCCAACTAAAGGAGGTGGAGGGACTATGCGATGCCCAAGGAGCATTGGTTGAGAAACAGAAAGAAAGGGACACCCTCTGAGGTTCATGTAGAAAGAGTCAATGAGAAAGTACTAGAAACTAAGGAGGCCTACCACCTGAGAAAAGGATGGACTGCTAGATCGGTGACAGAGTTAGGGGGCTAGTTGGGATCATTGTAGCACAAGATTCCTTCTTTCCTCCGTCCTCCCTCCCTCTCCGGTCACCAGCACAACAGGGCAGAGTTGTATACCAGTGCTGAAACCTTTCCATCTCTGTTCATACACTCTATACTTGGTGGTAGTTAAGCCCTGTATCTCCCCTATCCGCCCTCCTTTCTGCGTCAACTACACCCCTTAAGCCCTTTGATACTCAACCCAGCTCCATGGCACTTATGAACATACATGTACTTGTGTACATATATGTACACTTATATACATATTCTTATACTCTACCAATCCATATCCCTATCCCTACCCCTTTCCCTAATCTATTTTAATGTCAATCCTTCCCTGTAGACTGTCAGTTTCTTGTGGGCAGGGATCATGCCTACCAACTCCATCATATTGTACTTTCCCTAGCACTTAGTACAGTGCTCTGCAGACACTCAGTGTTCAATAAGTACCATCGATTGATTGAAGGGCTTTGAATTCAGTTTCAGCCAAATTTAATTTTTTAGAGGGCCCATTTTACTAATGGACATACAGGTCCTCCTAGTATATTCTGAATAATGGATAAACATCAAACAATCAATGGTATTTATTGGACACTTAAGGTGTGCCAAGCACTGTACTAAAGCTCTTGAGAGAGTACCATACAATAAGAATTGGTAGACACAATGCTTGCCCACCAGGAGTTTATAATCGTGTTGGGGTTAGTATGGACAGTTCCCAGTGGAAGGTTTTCAGAGCTCAGGGCTTCTGACTCCCTTCCCTTCCCACTCCCCTATGCCCTCTTCTTTCTCAATGCCTTCTTAACCACCCCCACCTCCTCAGCCTGGTTAATTTATTTCCAAAGTCTGCAGTCTAATTTAGGAGGATTTGGTTTTCAAACTGGCTTTTAAATAAATAATGGGGAAGTCTGGCTCAGCAGAACAAAGCAGCCTGAAGGTACTCTAAATTCACCTTTGGGGATTTCTGAATTATTAGGAGTGACTTCTATTCATTCAGAATAGCCCCAGATCCTTGGCTAATCAGTTCACACTCGATTCGATTTTGGTTTTTCCATTGGCTACGATGTTGCTTTGCCTTCGATGGCCCTGGTTCTAACTTCAGCTTTTGCTCTGTGTTACTACAGTCCCCCACCTATGACTAGCTACACTGATTGGGACCCCAGCTCAGTACATTTTACAATCCATTTTCGTTCATTTTAGGGACATCATTAGGAATTGGTGACATAAGGGTCATTCATTCAGTTGTGTTTATTCAATCAATCGTATTTATTGAGCACTTACTATGTGCAGAGCACTGTACTAAGCGCTTGGGAAGTACAAATTGGCAACACATAGACACAGTCCCTACCCAACAGTGGGCTCACAGTCTAAAAGGGGGAGACAGAGAACAAAACCAAACATACCAACAAAATAAAATAAATAGGATAGAAATGTACAAGTAAAATAAATAAATAAATAAATAGAGTAATAAATATGTACAACCATATATACATATATACAGGTGCTGTGGGGAAGGGAAGGAGGTAAGATGGGGGATGGAGAGGGGGACGAGGGGGAGAGGAAGGAAGGGGCTCAGTCTGGGAAGGCCTCCTGGAGGAGGTGAGCTCTCAGCAGGGCCTTGAAGGGAGGAAGAGAGCTAGCTTGGCGGATGGGCAGAGGGAGGGCATTCCAGGCCCGGGGGATGACGTGGGCCGGGGGTCGATGGCGGGACAGGCGAGAACGAGGTACAGTGAGGAGATTAGCGGTGGAGGAGCGGAGGGTGCGGGCTGGGCAGTAGAAGGAGAGAAGGGAGGTGAGGTAGGAGGGGGCGAGGTGATGGAGAGCCTTGAAGCCCAGGGTGAGGAGTTTCTGCCTGATGCGCAGATTGATTGGTAGCCATTGGAGGTTTTTGAGGAGGGGAGTAATATGCCCAGAGGATTTCTGGACAAAGATAATCCGGGCAGCAGCATGAAGTATGGATTGAAGTGGAGAGAGACACGAGGATGGGAGATCATAGAGAAGGCTGGTGCAGTAGTCCAGACGGGATAGGATGAGAGCTTGAATGAGCAGGGTAGCGGTTTGGATGGAGAGGAAAGGGCGGATCTTGGCAATGTTGCGGAGCCGAGACCAGCAGGTTTTGGTGACAGCTTGGATGTGAGGGGTGAATGAGAGAGCGGAGTCGAGGATGACACCAAGGTTGCGGGCTTGTGAGACTTACTTGAGCACTTACTTGTGAGACTTTATTGAGCACTTACTGTGTGCAAAGCACTGTACTAAGCACTTGGGAGAGTCTTGTCTTATGCCAAGTCGTTTCCGTCCCCTAGCGACACCATGGTCACATCTCTTCCAGAATGCCCTGCTCTCCATCTGCAATCGTTCAGGTAGTGTATCCATAGAGTTTTCTGGGTAAAAATCTGGAAGCGGTTTACCATTGCCACCTTCCATGCAGTAAACACGTCTCCGCCCTCGACTCTCTCCCATGCCTCTGCTGCCCAGCATGGGTGAGTTTTGACTTGTAGCAGATTGCCTTCCACTCGCTAGCCACTGCCCAAGCTAGGAATGGAATGGGTAGGCCTCTGCTTGACTCTCCCTCCCATAGCCGAGACTGGTAGAGTATTAGAAACTCTCCAGGTGCGACCTTGAGAGGGGCTTGGGAGAGTACAACACAACAATAAACAGACACATTCCTTCCTTCAGTTACCTTCAGTCCTTCCCCTCAGTTGCCCCCTGACCATCCAAATCACCGCCGTTTTTCAACATAGATTTTGCTATATTGCTATGTTACTCTATATTGCAATCTCCCAAGTGCTTAGTACAGCACTATGCACACAATAAGCACTCAGTAAACACGATTGATCGATTGATTCCATATCAGTCTGGTTGTAATTCCTTCTTCAAATTCCATAACTGTGTATTCCACCAGTTCATATCACCATATGTTCTTGTGTAGACTTTCAATACTGGCCCATTTATACATTAATATATGCCTTGCCCTGGTCTTCATCTGTATTGCCATAGTCAATTTTACACTTTTCTCATTTGCCTGATTGTAATTCGGATCGTTACAATTGTCCTGACTTGCTTACTTTTGTATTTTGCTGTCACCCTGGGTCCCTAATGCTTTCTTTAAAATAAGTAAAAATGGGGGAGATGTGAATTACTCAGATTAAGGTTGGGTGTATTTGTAGTTCTAGTACTAGCAGAAAGGAGTTCCAGGAAGGAAGAAGGGTGGGAACAAGGGGTCGGAGGTGATGGAGACAAGGAGGAGGTAGTGAATAGGTTGGCTGGAGAGGAACGATATGTGTGAAGTGGGGTGTAGTGGGAGAAGAGAGTGGACAAGTAGGAGGGAAAAGGCTAATTGAGGACTTAAAAACCAGTGGCCAGGAATTTCTGTCCTAAGTGAAGAGGAATGGGAAACCAAGAAGTTTTCTGAGGAGTGAGGAGATGTGTGCAGAACGATATTTTAGAAAAATCATCACGTATTTATTGAGTACTTACTGTGCAGGGCACTGTACTAAGGGCTTGGGAGAGTACAATATAAAAGAGTAGGTAGATAGGCTCCCTGCCCACAAGGAGCTTAAAATCTAGAGGAGGAGCTACCAGTCTAGAGGAAGAATGTACAGCCTAGAGGCTGCACTTCCCCAATATGTCCCAGTGCCAATCCATATTACTAGACAAGACTAAGGCTGGCCTCCAAGAGTAGGGTGAGAAAGACAGGAAGCACAGTGTAATTCATCATTTACCTCACTGCCTTCTACCCTGTGTTGCACTGTATGCAGTTGTCCTTCATTTTCAAAGATGGCATTACTGCCGCTGAGATTCTAACCGCATGTGAAAGTTGGGTAGAAAAGACCCATGTGGGACCATTGTGCATGTGAAAAGATATATCTTTGCCGCCTCTCTCTGTTTTTGAGCCTGTCTCTTAGTATCTTCGTCTTCATGGGTTACTCAGGATACTCAAGCAAAGGCTTGAGTGAAGCTTTTGCTCAAAGAGAAGCAGTGTGGCTCAGTGGGAAGAGCGCGGGCTTTGGAGTCAGAGGTCATGGGTTCAAATCCCACCTCTGCCATTTGTCAGCTGTGTGACTTTGGGCAAGTCACTTAACTTCTCTGGGCCTCAGTTCCCTCATCTGTAAAATGGGGATTAAGACTGTGAGCCCCACATGGGACAACCTGATCACCTTGTAACCACCCCAGCACTTAGAACAGTGCTTTGCACATAGTAAGCGCTTAATAAATACCATTATTATTATTATTATTATCATCCACTCTTCTTATTGTTGCCTGCTGGACAGCTTTGTCTGCTGCAGAAGTCACCCAACAACCTACAGCTACATCCGACGATTAAGCCCCAAAAGAGTTGTTCTAACTGAAAACAAAGACACAAGCCAGAGCGGATTTTTTTGTGATTTTTTTTTCATCTCTTTTGGAAAAAAAATGTACAAAAAAAGCTAAGAAGAACCAGCGTGGATGTGTCAGAATAACATTTCAGTAAGGTACAGACAAGGGACTCCTCTTAAAGGAGGCACACATCATTATCATCATGCTAGAAAAATGAGATGCAGTTAAAAGCCTAGAACAATTAAAAACCACAAAGTGAAGCTGTTACTCTGGTTCTATTTGCCTTTTATGGCCTTTTTATATTTTTAAGCAGTACTGCGCAAACGGTTAAATACTCATTTTCGTATAAAGTCAATACATGGTGGATGTACAAAATTGTGGAGTTGAAGAGTAAGGCTGGTGATGGTTATCTGTGGGACAGAGTAGAATGTCTCATGCCCTTATGGAGTACACTGCTTTCAGAAGTAATGAAGACATTATCTAAGAAAATGTCACTTAACCGTCTCACCAAAAAAATCCAGTTGTCCTTTAGTAGTGGCCTGAGACACCCAAGTGGCATCACTTAACAATTGCGTTTTTACTACTACTGCCACATTTGTCGGCATGCTAAGGTCAGAACACAGGGTGCTATAGATTTCCTGATTTCTCAACCATCAGCACAGACCTTGAACCTCTAAAATGGGAATTACTTGTCAGGGCTTGAAATTTGGGAGAAGCAGCTTCTATGGTAACAGAACGACAAAAAGTGAGTTCTTATAATAGTGGTATTTTCAACATATATAAAACTGAGAAAAGAAAGTTTGGGTACAAATATCACAGAACAACATCAACAATTCAATAGATGTAATTCCTCAGTGCACACCTTAACAGGAAAAGTTTTTTTGTTGGTTTTTAAATTCTGGCATAAATATAATAAAGCTGACAAAAAAATTAGGGCAAGCTACAGCACTTCCTCATACAAAAAATGTACAAAACATTAGCCTCTAACTAGACATAACATAATACTTGTCTTCACAGTTTGACATTTAGTAACTGTGTCTTGGAGTATTGTACTGGAAGGTAATAAAAATAGCTTCTTTCTCCATCTTCCACCTCAGGTTACTTCAGTCATGGAGGCAGAGTGATTCTATAAAGAGCAAATCAGATATCAGATATCAGAAAGCTTCATTCTGGTTAATTAAGATGGACTTGGATGCTAGCACCTGGAATCCTAAAAGGACAGGGGCAGCACACCCACTGATCATCAGGAGAAGCCTACCACTGTTCTCTCCATTTTGCTCTCAGAATGAAGCAACCAAGCTCTCAAACACTCATTCCCTGGGCAATGGCTGCTTGCCCTTCTGCCTCCTCCTGCCCTCCCCCATTTGCTTGCTTGCTTGAGTCACCTTACAGAAATATTGAAGGGAGAACGTAGCCAGGGTGGCCATTCTGATAGTAGAATTGGCAGGAACCTACCTTCCAACCCCAGCAGAGCACACCCCAAAACAGGGCTCTGCTTCATCTCTAGCAGAGATGAACAATCTTCACCCAGCAGGCAGGACACGTTTCTGGGATACCAGGCTACCGGGAGAGTTTCCAGGGATGGCCTTCTGGGATTGGAATGTGGAATATGTGACATCGCTATGAGGCAGAGCTAAGGGCAAATCAGGGGTGCAACTGTTTAAATGTCAAAGAAAAATAAGCATAACTTACCACACGACCTCAGGGCATTTGCCCAAATTTGGTCAAATGCCTTGTGGGAGAGTCTGATTCTGACCCTAGCACCCTCCTGAGCAAACATGTTATGTAACATTTTATCCACCACCCAGACGATTGGGGCTCATTCTCTCTTCCTTCATTCAAGTCTGTGTTGGCACTCCTGTATGGACTGATGGCAACTTACTCTCCCTTTCAAAATCGGGCTCGTTCATGATAGGACTCAATCCAGCCCTTCCTATCTAGTAGGGTGTAAGGAATTCTCTTCCTGCTAAATTTTCCAATTCACCATTCTCTTAAAATTCATATATTTGAAAACTTCCATGAAGCTGCCCCTAACTTTTATCTAAATTAAATAATCACAGATTTTCCATCCATACAATAATCTTTGTAGCTCTTCTCCAAACTCTGTCCAAATGTTTTACATCCTTCTTTAGCTGGGGAACTCAGGCCTGGACACAGTACTCTGGTCAGGATCTCACCAGCGTTGAGTATAAAGATGATGTTATTTCACAGTTCTTTATTTGGTACTCCTAAGGAGACATACTGCTATCACATTGTGTTTTTTATTTAAACTACCATATTATACTGCTGAATAAAGGCTAGCTGGTTATTCACCATGAGCTTTAGTTGCCAACTTGATAACCCTAATGAAAGTAAACTTTGAGGAATATGGAGAATATCAACTGGAAAGGATAAACGTGAGTCAAGAAATCCTTGACTCCTTGGTCTGGATGATACACCAAGGGAGACAACTACTAAAATTCCCCACATTTATTTTTTTTTTAGCTGGAGTGTGTAGGACTATTCTGAGGCTTCTTTTTTTTAGTGCTTTTCATAAGGGCCTTTGATGCTATTGAGGTTATGGTGATATGTAGTCTTGTCTACTGGAATTTGGCAAGAAATCACCACTTTTTTTTGAAATGCCATGTAGAATGTGGTCTACCTCCCTGACACCCATTGTCCATTCTTGGGTTTGTGGCATCCCAAATCCCTACCTCCCACAATGTTTGGAAAGCAGATTTAACATATCAGGCTAAGGAACGAAAGGGTCTGGAACACCAGGAAATGCTTAAGCCACAAGAACAGGGAATCTTATTCACCCAAGGCAGTGCAATCGCAACACTGACCCCTCCCTTCATCCCTCCTTAATTGCCATCTTCATCTGTTCTCTCTCCAATGGCTCCCCACTGCTTTCAAACATGCCCATCTCCCCTTTAGCCTAAAAAAACCCTCTCTTGACCCCACAGCTCCCTCCAGTTATTGCCCCTTCTCCCTCCTAAAATTCCTCTCCAAGCTCCTTGAGTGAGTTGTCTACACCCTTTATCTCAAGTTCCTCTCCTCTAATTCTCTCTTTGACCCCCTCCAAACTGGCTTCCGTTCCCTTCAATCCACAGTAACCTTCCTCTCAAAGATCACCAATGATCTCCTTCTTGCCAAATCCAATAGCCTCTACTCCATTCTAATCCTCCTTGACCTCTCAGCTGCCTCTGACACTGTCAACCAGCCCCCTCTCCCAGAAACATTATCCAACCATCACTTTACTGACACCGTCATCTCCTGGTTCTCCTCCTATCTCTCTGGCTGCTCATTCTCAGTCTCTTTTGCGGGCTCCTCCTCGGCCTCCCACCCCCTAACAATGTGTGTCCCTCAAGGTTTGGTTCTGGATCTCCTTCTATTCTCCATCTACACACTCCTTTGGAGAACTCATTTACTCCCATGGCTTCAACTACCACCTCAATACAGATTATTCCCAAATCTACATCTCCAGCCCTGATCGCTCACCCTCTCTGCAGTCTCACATTTCCTCCCGCCTTCAAGACATCTCTACTTGGATGTCCTGCGGTCACCTCAAATTTAACATGTCAAAAACAGAACTCCTTCTCTTCCCACCCAAACCATGTCCTTCCCCCGACTATCCCATCACTGTAGTGGCACCACCATCCTTCCTGTCTCACAAGCCCATAACCTTGGCATTATCCTTGACTCCTCTCTCTCTTTCAACCAACATATTCAATCTATCACTAAATGCTGTCGGTTCAACCACCACAAAATCACTAAAATCCATCGTTTTCTCTCCATCCAAACTGCTACTCTGTTAATCCAAGCACTTATCTTATCCCGTCTTATTGTATCAGCCTCCTTGCTGACTTCCCTACTTCCTGTCTCCCCCCACTCCAGTCCATAGTTCATTCTGCTGCCCGGGTCATTTTTCTACAAAAACGTTCAGGCCATGTTTACCCACTCCTCAAGAACTTCCAGGGGTTGCCCATCCACCTCCACATCGAACAGAAACTCCTTGCCATTGGCTTCAAAGCACTCAATCACCTTGCCCCCTCCTACCTCACCTCACTACTCTCCTACTGCAACCCTGGCGGCACACTTCACTTCTCTAATGCTAACCTTCTCACTGGACCTCAATCTCATCTATCTTGCCACTGACCTCTGGCCCATGTCCTGCCTCTGGCCTGGAACGTCCTCCCTCCTCATATCTGACAAATATTCTCCTCTGCTTCAAAGCCTTACTGAAGGCACTTCACCTTCAAGAGGCCTTCCCTGACCAAGCCCTCTTTTCCTATAATTCCACTCTCTTCTGCCTTCTGTGTTGCCCTTTCTCCCTTTATTCATCCCCTCTCCCTGCCCTACAGCACTTTTGTAACATCCATAATTTATTTATTTATATAAATGTCGGTCTCCCTGTCTAGACTGTAAGCTCATTTTGGGCCAGGAATGTGTCTGTTATATTGTTATAGTGTACTCTCCCAAGGGCTTAGTACAATGCTCTGCACACAGTAAGTACTCAGTAAAGTGATTGATTGATTGAACAACAGACTTTAGAGCTGGAGAAGGGGGAGTTATGAAAGCCCTAACATGTTTGGATAGTAGAAGAAGCAAACAGAGGCTCTTTGAGATAGATAAGGAGATGAGAGTAAGCTTGTTGATAAAAGAACAAATCCTATCTTTGATGACCAAAGCCCTCTCTCTGGGGTGTAGCAATAATTGATCATTAATAGAGTCTCTAGCATGCTCCAGTCCAGTGGTAAACTGCAAAGAACTTGATATGACTTCTAGATGACAAAGCCTAGATTAAGATGATTACCACATGAGGAATCTGGGAAAGTTTTAGGGTAGAAGAAAGACTATAGGTGCTTTATATTTTTATATGGTATTTGTTAAATGCTTTCTATGTGCCAGGCACTGTATTAAGGGCTGGGGTAGATACAAGATAATTGGATTTGGACACAGTCTCTGTCCCAAAGGGACAGCTCACAGCCTTAACCCCCATTTTACAGATGAGGTAACTGAGGACTAGCAAGTTAAATGACTCGCCAAAGGTTATATAGCAGACAAGTAGTAGAGCTGGGATTTGGTGCCGCCAAATAGGAGAAGAATTGAGAAGTAGCGTGGTGTAGTGGATAGAGCACAGTTCTGGGAGTCAGAAGGACCTGAGTTCTAATCCTAGCTCCACCCCTTGTCTACTGTGTAATCTTGGGCAAGTCATTTAACTTCTCTGGACCTCAGTTACCTCATCTGTAAAATGGGGATTAAGATTGTGCACCCCTTTGTGGGACATGGACTGTGTCCAATCTGATTAACTTGCATCTACCCTAGCTCTCAGTACAATGCCTGGCACATAGTATGTGCTTAACAAATGCATTAAAAAAAGAATTCCACAACATTTGGAGAAAAATTCCATAAATCTCAAAAGAGATGCCTAAGAAGAGAACAAGGGTCTCTTCTCCTTCATCTGCACCAGAACTGTGAGACCTAGCTAGTCTTCCAGCTTGTTCTTATCCATGTAAGATTTAAATCCAAGAATTTGTGCAATCTGTAGCTTCATATTAGGTGGGTGATGGGGGAGTTGGTAATATCCATGATACTTTAGCCACAGAATTTGAATTGCATATTGTCTTGTCTGTTGAAAGTTTCAATATTATTTTTCCTTTCACCGTAACATCTGTGATACTTTTTGTTCATGATTTTCATTGTCCATAACTATTATAGCTTACCCCTTTTAGTTATTAAACATTTCATGAATAGTGATTACTATACACATTATCTCAGAGAATTTTTCAGGGTTGTTCCACTGCACTTGCTAGTGCAACAAAGTAACAGTGAAGCAGCTGTAGTCTGGCTCCATGTTCATGGGATTAATGATAACTTTGAGCTTCATTTCTGACTTTTCAAGTGTGGCAAGTAGCTAAACAGTTGTGTGAAAGACCTAGAAAGCAACTCCTTTGCCAGCTTCTCTACAAATCTCTTACTCACAAATTATCTAGATAATCTTGATGCCCCCAAATATACTTTGGAATGATTTTATTCTTTTAACTACAGAAGTGGCTGCATAACTGAAATATTTGGATGTCAGACCAAAGAGCAATTCTGGGGACTGAATCATCTGGATAATTTGGCAGCCTAAGAGATTTTGAATCCATAACTCTAAGGGTTTGGGAGAGGCCTGGACTCTCTTCCTGGCTCTTCTATTTGCTCACGCTGGCTGTTTCCTCATCTGTAAGATAGAGATAAAAACGTTGACCTCACTGCAACACTGGGAGATTAATTAAAAAATGCACTAAAAGCCCTCTGAAAACTTCAGAAAAAGGCACTATCTAAACACAAGGTGTCATTATTTGGTCACATGGCTTTTGGAGATTAAGTGGCATTTCTTCCTCAACACTGTAACTCCTGGATCTAAACTGTTGTAGAGATACAGTTTTCTGTATTTTACTAACAATTGCACAAGCAACCTAGATCTTTCCTTTAACCCAAAGTGGAGATGAAGATATTTGGAGAGGGATAGAGGGAAATCATGAAAATGATTAAATCCTTTAAAAATACTTGTGATTAGATGGCTTGGGAAAGAAATGGTGGAGACTTTATTTAAGTCTTCAAGGATATAAAAGGTTATCACATTGAAGCTAGTCAATAGTTATTCTCCCACTTTCCTGATAACAAGAGGGCTAGGAGCTTTAACTGCCATAGGAGGGTCTGAGTTATTTGAGTTATGCTATAAAGAAGAATTTCCTGACATAAATGTTGTTGAATATCGGAATAGGTTACCAAATAGCTTGTGGAATCTCTTTCCCTGAAGGTCTTAAAGAGTAAGAGAAACATCCATCTGTTCAAGGGCTTCAGGGACAGCGATGAATAAAACACTTTTTTTCTGTGACACTAATTCCATGTGTTTTTTTTCATGAAGAATTGAATTCCTGAACATGCAAATTGATGGCAGAAAGGCTCACAATACCTGTGCACTCAGTGTCTCCAGAGGGCTTTCCACTCTTGGGAAAGCCATTAAGGGCATTCCTCGTGGATCTTCGGATTTTGGTTTGGAAGTAGAGCCACGTGTTCCTTTAAAGTTATGGACAACACACATTCCCTTCAGCGGAGAGAGAGAGAGAGAGAAAATAAATGTCAGGGTGCAACCACCATCTAAACCACCATCTACACCACCATCTTTAAGTGGTCCCGAGCTTCTCCATTAAAGACCTTCAGCAAAGATGCAAGCATATGTATGTGTGCCCTGGGAGAGTGGGAGAAGGTAGACAATAGCTTGGGAGCCCCACCAGGTTTTCACCTGCTTGAGGTCCACTGGAGTCTTAGGTGATGCTCCTGGAGGTGGGGGAAATGCAGAGTTGGAGTTTTCTTCTTTTATGGACAAACTGAGCTACAGACCACCCAGATACGCCCTTTGGGATAGACCAACTCGGGCAGGGAAATGCCCTCTGGGTTTCTGGTGGGTGGGAGGATTTTTGACTGATCCGAAAAATCAGGTATGCCACTCAGCTCGAAAAGGCTTCTGTCTCATTGAGATGATGGGGCTTGAAGAGGCTTCTGTCTCATTGAGATGATGGGGAACGGTGGGTGAACTTTGATGCTGAGACTTCAGGACTGAAAACCTGCATGGAGGAATCGATTAGAGTAGCAGTGGCTTGTGAGGCAAAACGCTCACACGCTCTCATCCATGCCAGTCACGTTCCCACGGGGGCACAGAGTGTAACAAGTGCGTAGCAGGCAAGAATGCATCATTACTGTGAGGTTTTTCTGGTTTGTCTGTTTTCTGTGTTTGTGTGTGTGCATGGCCTAGTAGTTAGAGCACGGTCCCAGGAGTCAGAAGGACCTGGGTCATAATCCCAGCTTCATCAAGTATGTGCTGCGTGACCTTGGACAAGTCACTTTACTTCCCTGTGCCCCAGTTACCTCATCTGCAAAAATGGGGATTAAGACTGTGAGCCCTACATAGGACAGGAACTGTGTCCAACCTGATTAGCTTGCATCTACCCCAACACTTAGAACAGTGCTTGGCATATATTAAGCGCTTAAAAAATCAACATCAGGCCCCATTTATGATCGGAGACTTCTTGCCCGGTAGACTGTAAGCTCACTGTGGGCAGGGTACATGTCTACCACCTCTGTTATACTCTCCCAAGTGCTTGGCACTTACACAGTAAGTGTTTAATAAATACAAGTGAATGATCAATTGATTGTAGTGCCAACACTTTGCCATAGTGCCATGAACCAGCAGGCAGTAGTCTTGGTAGCTGCTTTGGTCTTTGCTGCCCACATTAGCTAGCTAATTTTCAGGATTCCTGCTGGGCATGTTCACCTCAAGGAACACCTCAAGTGGTTCTCCAGTCAAAAACCTTCACCGTTCAAGGCATTATCCCCAGCAGAAAGAACCGGGATTAGAACCGAGGTCATCTGTTTCCCACAGCACTGTTCTTTCCAGTGGACCAACTGTCTCAATGTAGACATGTGATTGTCATTTAATAATAATAATAACAACAATGGTATTTATTAAGCACTTACTATGTGCCGAGCACTGTTCTAAGCACTGGGATAGATACAAGGTTATCAGGTTGTCCCATGTGGGGCTCACAGTCTTAATCTCCATTTTACAGATGAGGTAACTGAGGCACAGAGAAGTTAAGTGACTTGCCCTAAGTCACACAGCTGACAAGTGGCGGAGCCAGGATTAGAACTCATGACCTCTGAGTCCGAAGCCCGTGCTTTTTTCACTAAGCCACGCTGCTTCTGCTCATACATAACCCAAAATTTCCACCAGCAACCCAGACTTGAATCTATCTCTGAATTCTGCTCTCGAATCAGAAAATCGAATCAAGAAAGCCAGCCATCTCAGCGGGTGAGGTATATGAACAGAATGAGCATGGTGAAGTGAAGTAAGGGATCCATGAACGAAGAGTAATAATAATAATAATGATAATGGCATTTATTAAGCACTTACTATGTGCAAAGCACTGTTCTAAGTGCTGGGGAGGTTACAAGGTGATCAGGCTGTCCCATGGGGGGCTCACAGTCTTAATCCCCATTTTACAGATGAGGGAACTGAGGCCCAGAGAAGTTAAGTGACTTGCCCAAAGTCACACAGCTGATAATTGGCAGAGCTGGGATTTGAACCCATGACCTCTGACTCCAAAGCCCAGGCTCTTTCCACTGAGCCACACTGCTTCTCCAGTACAGAAGAAAGATTTTAAAGACGTAGTGAATCAAAGTTTCAGATAATGTGCCATAGCTGTGGGACAGCTAGGAAAATGTGGCCACAGACAGAGCTGCCTAGAGTCTAGCAATACGAAAAGGAGTGACAGTCTAAGAACAGCAGCTTTGAGGACTGTGACAACAAAAGACAGAAATGAAAATGGCACTACTACATTGCAAAGACTGCATTCATATGCACATGACATGGAAATGATTGTCAGTCATGAATCAATTTTTTCAAACACACTTGTACATGAACTTCTTGGGCAACAAACCAGTACTGGATATTAGTCTACTTGCTGCAGATACAATTTAATTCAGAGAAGCAGCATGCCTAGTGGATAGAGCACAGGCCTGGGAGTCAGAAGAACTTGGGTTCTAATTCTGGCTCTGCCACTTGTCTGCTGTGTGACCTTAGGCAAGTCATTTAACTTCTCTTTGCTTCAGTTACCTCATCTGAAAAAAGAGGATTAAGACTATGAGCCCCATGTGGGACATGGACTGCGTCCAACATGCTTAGCTACTATCAACCTCAGAACTTAAATACTTAACGCTTAATACTTAAGCACTTAAATACATGAAAAAAAAGGGGAACAGACGAGAATAGTTGGAATAGCAGGGATAGCTTGACAGTTGGAGATAATAATAGTTGTGGTATTTGTTAAGCATCCACTATGTGCCAGTCACTGTACTAAGTGCTGGGGTAGATACAAGCTAATCAGGTTGGACACAGTCCAACCTCGGGGTAAATACAGGTTAATCATATTGGACCTAATCCTTGTCCCACATGGGATTTACATTCTAAGGGGGAGGGAGAGCTGGTAGACAATCCCCATTTTGCATATGAAGAAACTGAGGCACAGAGTAATTGACTTACCCAAGGTCACAGAGAAGTCTAGCAGTGAAGCCAGGATTAGAACTCAGATCTCCTGACTCTCAGCCCTATGCTCTTTCCACTAGGTCCCACTGCTTCAATCAGCAGGGAAATAGCAAAGGGTAGTTTGAGTAACCAAGGACAGTTTTCTGGTTCTAGCCCTCCAGACTCCAAAATGAGAATCATATCCCAAGATTGTTGAGCCCCAACTGCTAACCCGACTGTGCTTCTTTTCCAACTAGTTAGCTCCCTCCTTCTTTTTCTGAATTCCCCTCTGATTAGCTTTTTTCCAAGCGATGCCTTCAGGTAAATGACTGGCTCCTAAGCTTAATGAATTTCCCTTTGGAAAAGACTACCAGGAGTTAGTTGGTGACAATGTTTCTGGGTGCAGCCTAGGGGTGGACTAGCTTTAGAGTGACCAACACACCCCTTATAATCTTAGATCACTTTGAACACGAGGGAATAGGGATGAAAAGAGGAGTAATTTGACTTACCAGAAACAGGGCCACCGCTGTTCCCAGGATGAAGCCTGCAATCACATCCGAACAATGGTTCCGATATTCAGAGACCCGGTTTAGGCCAGTAAGAAAAGCTGCACAAAGGGTCCCCAGGCACAGCACGGGCTTGGCTAGTCGGCTGCTCTTGGTCTTAATTGTACTCGTGATGTACATCTGAAACAATTGTGGGGGAAGGAGCTGTCAGTGGGCTGACCTTTTTGCTTTTAAAAACACACCCAAGGACCAACGTTCCCAGACCCCTTCAAAAGTACGCTCCTGTCAACCTTCTGAAAATATAATTACATGGTGGAGAACTTCCTCCGCTCTTGGTCTCATTTCCTCAAGGCAATTCAGTGGCTCAGTGGGCTACTGTCAATTGGTTTGCTCAGAGTTTTTGGTACAGGATTGTGTTAAGGATCCTCCCTCTGGCCTGGAACCCCCCGTTCATATGACAGACCACCACTCTCCCCATCTTCAAAGCTCCCCTAAAATCACATCTCCTCCGGGAAGCCTTCCCTGACTAACCTCTTATTTCCCACCCTATTCGCCCTCCCTTCTGTGTCATCTTTGCATTTGGGTCTGTAGCACTTAAACCTTTTGATACTCACCCCATTCCCCTATGTGCATATCCTTATATGCTGCTGCTTCCCCTATCTGTAATTTATTTTACTATCTCCCCCACTAGATTGTATTGTGCTTTCCCAGAGCACTTAGTACAGTGCTCTGCACACAGTATGTGCTCAATAAATACCACTGATTGATTGACTGATTAATGGGTTTTGGAAAAGTAAAAAGCCAAGGAGGAACAAAAAGCAAATAGTCATTCATTTCTACCAGAATATGTGTTTCTCTGTGTTTTGGAAGAAAAAAAAAAGAACAGCAGAATTAGGGAACATTCTTCTGATAACTCACATTTGTCTGGCTATTGCTGGAAGCAATGTCAGAAGAGCTGGCTGTGAGCATGTGGGCAGTACCGGGCATTCATTCAATCGTATTTATTGAGTGCTTACTGTGTGCACAGCACTGTACTAAGCGCTTGGGAAGTACAAGTTTGCAACATATAGAGACAGTCCCTACCCAACAGTGGGCTCACAGTTTAGAAGGGAAGCTAACTGATTTTTCTTCCTTTTGTTTTCTAGGCCAATAGGAAAGCGTCCAAAGGGCAATATGTTCATTCTTCCTCATCCAGTGCTTCTGCGACCCAATCTCTTTTCACTGCCAACTATACCTACTAGAGTCCTGTGAAGTTCATATTTTCCGTGGCTTTGCTTTCTGAGTTAGCAGGAGGTGACTGAGAAAACATAGTGGAAATTGGAACCACTGGAAACATGGTGCACTTTAAATCCTTCACTAGAGGAAAAAAGAATTAGGATACTCTCCACACTTCTCCTCACCCCCCACCCACATTCCAAAGACATATAACCAATTTTTCTCAAATCTGGCATTTCGATTTATTCCTTAGCAGTGGAGGTCTATTAGCTCCACCACAGCAATTTTCCCTCCCTCAGCTGAAGGAAATAATTAGTAAGAAAGATCACCTCTTGGCCTGGAATAAAGTAGCATTCACCAAATGTAACAACTCTTAGGGTAGTGAGCAGATGAGCATTGCTTATTAAGTGACTGGGCAGGATTGAATGACACTACTGCTCCTGAGAAAAGAAATTAAATGTTTTTAAACAGTATGGATCATGTCCTCCGTATTCCTTCTCAAAATTGTTTGCTAGTTGATGTCAAAAGCGGCATCAATGCACTACTCAACTCTTGATTAGAGCTAGACACCACTAAAATGATATATGTGTAGGGAAGCACTATGGCCTAGTGGAAAGGCCATCCAAACTGCTACCCTGCTCATTCAAGCTCTCATCCTATCCCGTCTGGACTACTGCACTAGCCTTCTCTCTGATCTCCCATCCTCGTGTCTCTCTCCACTTCAATCCATACTTCATGCTGCTGCCCGGATTATCTTTGTCCAGAAACGCTCTGGACATATTACTCCCCTCCTCAAAAACCTCCAATGGCTACCGATCAATCTGCGCATCAAGCAGAAACTCCTCACCCTGGGCTTCAAGGCTCTCCATCACCTCGCCCCCTCCTACCTCACCTCCCTTCTCTCCTTCTACTGCCCAGCCCGCACCCTCCGCTCCTCCACCACTAATCTCCTCACTGTACCTCGCTCTCGCCTGTCCCGCCATCGACCCCCGGCCCACGTCATCCCCCGGGCCTGGAATGCCCTCCCTCTGCCCATCCGCCAAGCTAGCTCTCTTCCTCCCTTCAAGGCCCTGCTGAGAGCTCACCTCCTCCAGGAGGCCTTCCCAGACTGAGCCCCTTCTTTCCTCTCCCCTCGTCCCCCTCTCCATCCCCCCGTCTTACCTCCTTCCCTTCCCCACAGCACCTGTATATATGTATATATGGTTGTACATATTTATTACTCTATTTATTTATTTATTTATTTATTTTACTTGTACATTTCTATCCTACTTATTTTATTTTGTTGGTATGTTTGGTTCTGTTCTCTGTCTCCCCCTTTTAGACTGTGAGCCCACTGTTGGGTAGGGACTGTCTCTATGTGATGCCAATTTGTACTTCCCAAGCGCTTAGTACAGTGCTCTGCACATAGTAAGCGCTCAATAAATACGATTGATTGATTGATTGATTGAAAGAGCGCAGGCCCGGGAGCCAGAGGACCTGGGTTCTAATTCCAGCTCTGCCACTTGTCTGCTGTGGAACCTTAGTTCCCTCATCTGTAAAATGGGGATGAGATCCTGCTCCTACTTAGATTGCGAGCCCTGTGTCTGTCAGGGACTGGGTCCAATATGATTATCTTGCATCTACCCCAGTGCTTAGCATATAATAAGCACTTAACAAGAACCGTAATAATAGTCATAATAATAATGTGTGTGTGGCTATGTGTAGATATATTTTTTAGCCTTTCTTTTAGCTTTGTTACTAGTGCCTTTGGTCACTATCCTCGGGGAAATGGCCAGTTTCTAGGTAAACACCACTTGGAAATGGGTGGCTTTCTGAAGTCAAGAATCAAGTTTTTTCAAGACCACTGACCAAGCATATACACTGAGATGATGATGATGATGATGATTATTATTATATACACTGAGAGATTAACATCCTGCATGGGGTGAGCACTATGTGCCAGGTATTTAGAACAGTTCCTGGCACATAGTAAGCGCTTAACAAATATCATTATTATTACTATTATTACTACCATGTGTGTTTTCTTTCATACAGGGCTCCACAAGAAGGCAACTCCTGTGTTATACTAGAACTGGGTGTTCCTGGTAATTACAGTACAGGTAATTCCAATAGGAACATGAAGATGAGTGCAGCAACAGGATAATCATGGCAGCATAATGTCCATTAGATTAAAATCAATGCAATTCTCTCTGGTCATTAGTTCAGCATAGATCGCTGTTTTCTTGAGCCCAAAATATCCTTTACAAAGTAATAAAAGGAGCACCCTCTATGTGCTACGGAAGACTAGGTGGTCCCCGGACACCAGAGAGGTAGACTAAATACCTAGCCCTGGTTTGGCTGGTAGTTTTCCTGTATGACAATCAATCAATCAATAAATGGTATTTCTTGAGCACTTACTGTGTACAGAGCACTGTATTGAGCAGTTGGGAGAGTACAATACAACAGAGTCAGTAAACAAGATCCCTGACCACATAGAGCTTGCAGTCTAGAGGGGAAGAAGGACATAAAAATAAATTACAGACAGGGGAAATGGGAGAGAATAAGGAGGTGGTTTGGTTTTCTCACTTTTAAAATGAGATGATAATATCTGCCTGGTCCCTAACTCATAGGACCATTTAGAGGAATTACTAACGCAGCTTGGAAGAAAAAACGCGGTAGACCTAATCCTACCCAACAGACTGTTAGAGGCATCTCTCTGGGCTCACTGCATTTGCAATTCCACCAATTTGTTTCTTTCACCTTGTACTTTAAAGAAATACTAAATGCCAGCAACCCCAAATGATAGTCATATAAATGCTATTAACATTGGATTCGATGCTCCCATATTTTAAAGGGCATTAAAGGTCAACTCTATGGAATTGCTGGGGGCAAAGGAATCATGCTGGACTGTATTGATTTGGATGTGTTTAAACACTCTGACAGAATAGATGGATTGAGTCCACTGTAAATAATCCAAAAACTTTGCCCTTTACAAAAGCAGAATTCTTGGAAAAAGCAGGTGAGGATCAGTTCTGGGATATTCCCTATGCCAGAGATTCTAGGGCCTGGTGAATGTCTTGGCCCCTTCCTTTCTTTTGAAAGCTAATCCCCTTCCTTCTACCCACTGTCCCTCCAGGACCAAGATGAGGAGAAGGCTGTACCCCTTGCAGCCATGAGAGAATGATAGTAGTGATTATGACTTGATTCAATCTAAATTTCTTGCTGGGTGGGGAAAGCCCAAAAAATCAACACAAGGATGTTTCATTTTAGAAAAGGGAATTTTGAATAAATTCTGATCTTGGTTAGGAAGAAGCTGAAAGGGCTTACTAAAATACAAGAGGCTTTTTATAAGCTTAGGGGCCCAGGTAAAATGGGTGGCACAGAACAATAACAATGTAAGGCAACTCAGCAGAAAACTTGTGTGGCTAACTGGCAGAATTAAAATGAAAAGGTCATCAGAGAGAAAATGCCACTCTTTCAAAAATTGAGAGCTCACCCTACACGAAAACTGGAATGTCCTTCAGAACAGGGGTATGTCAGGGCAAAATAGGGGTTTGAAGAGCACCTTGTAAAGATGCCAGTGCTAATACAAGGAACTTTAAGTGTATTGAAAGCCAGAAGGTGGCTAGGTACTCAGTGGGGCTACTTGATGATTTTGGAGAGGAAGGCACCCTCAGGGATGAGGAGTTGATGGAATTCTTTAGTTTTGGTGATTATTGAGGAAGTTCCCACACAGAGATTGTTTTTGTAACAGACAGGACAGAGGAACTTGATTGCACTGTGGTGACCACACAGGCTGTTTTAATCCAGATCGATAAATCGGATGCAAACAAACTCTGGAGACTAGGTGACATCTACCTGTGAATCTCAAGGAACTTAAAGGGTAAGGTTTGGTGCTGTTACTGAGAAGGTGCATCCTAAGTTCTCAACCAGCAGGCGTCCGCTAGTTTATGAATGGCCAATGTAATGCCCTTCTATAGGAACGGTGCCACAAGTGATCCTCTGGAATTAAAGACTGATGATTCTCATTTCTATATCTGGCAGATTGGTAGAATCTAAGTATCAGGTCAGTGAGCATTCAACCAGTTGATAATATTTATGGAGTGCTTACTGTGTACAGAGAGCACTGTACTAAGCGCTTTGGAGAGCACAGTGCAATAGAGTTAGTACACACGATCCTTGCCCTCAAGGAGTTTGCAGTCTGAGGAGGGAGGCGGACATTAAAAGGGTAAGAGGTTCACCTCCCCCACCAAAGCACATACACATAGTCGACCACACACACTGCACCTTGTAGCCAGCTGTTGCTTCACCACCACAGTCCTACACAAACACACACACAATCAATCAGCCACATAAGCCCACTCAAGTACATGCACTCACACACAGAAATGCTCCCCAGAGTGGGCTATCTTAATGGTGGAACAGAGCAGCAGCAGGTGGAGCAGGTGTGGACAGAGCTCATCACCTATAAACACCCCTGCGTCCCTGGAGTTCATGCTTCCTCCAAGAGTCCAGAAAGAAGCAGTTGCCAATATCATTGTGGTCTGCTATGACTGAAAGCTGGAGGTAGCAGTGATAGCAGGGGCAAGTTTGTTCCTTTACTGTCTCTTTCTATGGCTCTTCTGCATCTCTGTGGGCTTCCTGTGGAGGCATAAGTTCTGGGAAGATGGCGGGGGCAGTGACTGGTTTTCCAGTCTTTCCTGCTCCAGTTCCAGCTGATTTAGTTCCCGATGAGCTCCCCAGAGTTCTCATTTTTGCAGGGATGCCAGCTAGAAGACCAACAGCAGCAGAGCCATAGAAGAAGAAAATCCCCAGTTGCTGCCACTGTGGCTTGGGATCATCATTCCAAGACATGAAACAGAGTGCATATGAAGTGTGCGCCACGAGAGATCCAGGAAGACAAAAACCCTGTTTCATATACTTATATAATGTAAAAACCATATAAAAGTAGTTTTGAGAGTTGGATTTTTAAAATTCTCTGTGTGTTTTCCTCCATATCAGATCATGTACTCCTTGAGGGCAGGGACTGGGCCAGCTCATTTACATTGCATTTTCTTCAGTGCGTAGTAGAGTATTTGGTGAAATCAATACAACATTTTGCTGATGTCTTGGATTTCTAAAAGTCTCCCAGGTACTGGGTCCTACCATACCTGCCGATGCGTAAGTGGGTTGAATGATTGGGAAACTATTCCCCATGGAAAGTTCAATGAATAATAATAATTGTGATATTTGTTAAGTGCTTACCATGGGCTAAGCACCTGGGTCCCTTTCTCAAATGGAGCTCATAGTCTAAATAGGAGGGAGAACAAGGAATTTAATCCACATTTTACCGATGGGGAAACTGAGGCACAGATAAATTAAGCTTAGACAGAAGGCAGAGCTGGGATTAGAATTTACATCTCCGGATTCCTAGTCCTGTGCTCTTTTCACTAGGTGTCACTGTTTTTTCCGCATGGTAGATCACGCTACATTATTACCTAGTCACCCCAGAAGTACTGCTTCTTTACCTTTGGAGGGATGCACCACAAACTTCAGGAAGGCAAAAAGAGTCTTTAAGATTGCTGACAAGAGGCATTCACTGGGCTATGGAGAGACTCAATCAAGCAATGGCATTTATTGAGCACTTACTATGTGCAGGGTACTGTACTAAGTGCTTGGAGAGTACAATGCGAAAGAGCTGGGAGACATGATCTCTGCCCTCAAGGAGCTTATGATCCAGTGGCTAGATGGCAAAGGCCTGGAGAAGGCAGCTTCCTCTGGCTTCTTTATCCCGGGACAGGAATTCAAATACTCTGTATAATCAAATGATTATCAGGAAATAACTCCTCAAAGTCTCATTTTGGTACTCTTGAAAGAGAGGACTCAAAAAGAATATGAAAGGGGTCCATCAGTTCATCCACTAAAGCCATGAGGACTTCTGTGCACTGTAACATTTACGGTTTTGTGGACTTTACTATTGACAATATAATCCTGTTAATCAAAGCTACCTTTAACCATCATGTTTTCTGAATGCCACTTTATTACATCTTCCAGAGTGAACTTTTTACTCAGCTGGGTAGCTAATATAGTGACATAACCTTCGAAGGAAACCATATTATTTTAGTTATATTTGCAATTCTGCAAGTCTTGCACCATTAGATGCAATTTACTTAATCTTTTTTGAAGGCCCAGCACATTGTTTCACAATAAACTAGGGCTACTATTTTGTAATCTAGTAATTACCTTGGAAATGGTACAGATAGTTCTGCGGTCAAGGCATTTCACATGATGACACTAAAGGGAAAATAAATGTCTCACAAACTCCTTTAAAATGCTTAATAAATGCCACTCAACAATTGTAAGAGCCCACGCTGCACACAGATACCTGAAATTGCTCTCAGCAGCTTTAGAGATTTAGGTGAAAACTTGATTGTTTACTGAAAAATGAATCCCAGGCTAGTGGAGTGGACATCCTGAGAGGGCATGGCCAATTTGTTTTTGTGGCCCAGAAAGAACCTTCCTTTAAGTTTTAAAAATACCCAATTTACAGCTGAAAAGCTGAATATTATTCAGTGATATATCTGTGTGTTTGTGCCAGAAATTGAACACCTCATCTTCTCTCCTAAACCTACTACTCTTTCTAACCTTCCCATCATTGTCAACAGTACCACCATCCTCTCTGTAATAATAATAATGATAATTGTGGCACTTGTCAAATGCTATGTGCCAAAAACTGTGCTAAATGCTCTGCTAGACACAGAATAATCAAAATGGACACAATCACTGCCCCACATAGAGCTCACAGTCTAAAGGGGAGAGAGAATGGACATTTAAGCCTTATTTTATAGATGAGGAAACTGAGACACAGAGAAGCTAAGTGACTTGTCCAAGGTCATAGGTGAACCTGGGGTTAAAACCCAGGTCTTCTGGCTCTCACTCTTGTGCTCTTTCCACTGTCACACTGCTTCTGTCCCAGGAGTTGGCAAATTTAATTTTACCTATGACTCTAGTCTGTCTTTCACCTCCCCTGTTAATGGCAAGAGCACAGGATTGGGAGTCAGAGGTTGTGGGTCCTATTCCCGACCCCTCCACTTATCAGCTGTGTGACTTTGGGCAAGTCACAACTTTTCTGTGCCTCAGTTACCTCATCTGTAAAATCGGGATTAAGACTGTGAGCTCCATGTGGGACAACCTGATTACCTTATATCTACCCCAGCACTTAGAACAGTGCTTGGCAGATAGTAAGAACTTAACAAATACCATTATTATTATTAAGATTATTATCTACCTCTAAATCCTCCACAATATTTGCAGTATCCTCCCCTCCTCATGGCCACCAGCTTGACTCAGAATCACTCAGGCTGCAATTACTGCGACAGTGTCCTTGCTGATTCTCTTCTTCCAGTCGTCCCCCTTCTTCAGTCTCTCCTACAATTACTGGAATCATCGTCTAAAAATGCACCTCAGAACACAGCAGGCCCCTCCTCGAAAACCTCCATTGGCTTCCCATTTCTCTACATGTCAAACAGAAACTCCTACCATTAAGCCTCCCCACTAGCTGTTTTCTTACCTATGGATGTTCTCACCCTGTTTGCACCCCTTTGCTCCTCTCAAGGTAACCATCAAACTGTTCCTTGGTACATTAATAATAATTGTAGTTTTTGTTAAGTGCTTACTATTGACCAGGCACTGTACTAAGCACTGGGGAAGATACCAGTAAATCGGGTTGGACACGGTCCCTGTCCCACATGGGGCTTACAGTCTTAATCCCCATTTTACAGATGAGGTAACTGAGGTGCAGAGAAGTGAAGTGCTTGCCCAAAGCCACACAGCAGACAAATGGCAGAGCCGGGATTAGAACCCATGACCTTTTGACTCCCAGGCCTGTGCTCTAGCCACTACGCCTTGCTGTTTCCCTCCTAGTATCATTTCCAACTCATGGTTTATGTCATTCCCCCTACATAGAACTCCCTCTCTCCTCAGTTCTGCTAAACCACATCCTTCCCCACCTTCAAAGCCCTCTGAATAGCCACCTCCTCCAATGACTAATCCCCACCAACTTGTTCCTGTCATCCTACTGACTATCCTCAGCACCACGTGTATATATGTTGCTTTATTTAGCTAATTTCTTTATTTGCCTACTCTTGGCTTTATCATTTGTAATGATGCTTTTACCCTTGTACCTGTTATGAAATGTTTCTTCACAAACTCCTACCCCCCACCCATGCAACTGTTGCCAGCTAGGTTGGTTTGCCTGTTGTGATGGCTTCCTAATTGTTCACTGCTACGGCACATTATTTGAGACTGAGCTTCACTATATCTTTAAATAGTTTATTCTGTCCTACCCCAACCACAGTTTCTGTGCACCCCCTTTCAGCTCACCATGAAGCAATAGCTTGGGTATCCTGCTATCATCCATTCTCCTCTCATGGCTTGCTTAGCAAAGGCGTGTTGCTGTGAGCCTTGTTTATATGATGGTGAGCTGGCCAGGTTCCCGAACCTTGTTATTGATAATCTTGCCCTGCCATTTGATACTGAGAAGAGTTCATAGACAATCTCGATGAAGATGCTGGATATGCCTTCTATAGTAGGTCTTGGTCTCACACATATTAGAAGGTTGGACACAACTACAGCTTTTTTTATAGACAGCCAGCTTTATGTGAAGCTTGATGTCTGTTGTTCTTATCCTCTGCCTGGCAAACTCTCAAAAGCTTAAGCACACAGGAGGCACTCAATACATTTGACCATGATGATGGTGATGACGATTTTAACTTTTCAATTCCGATTTTAACTGCTTTGTCTATCTATGCATTGTTAGCTATTATGTTGTCTAGGTAGCAGAATTCAGTGAAAGCATTAAATTCTCTTTTGACAAAGAAAATCTGTAGTTGGGTGAGGGTTTTCCTGACTGAAGGGTGACACGTTACTGTTTTTCTTTGGGCTTATTTTCCATCCATAGCGCTGGAGTGAATCTGAAAAGCTTTTAATAATAATACATGCCTCAAGAGTGCAGTCATTAACATACAGCAGTTCCTGGATGACTACCTCAAAGACTTTAAATGACGCTTATAGCCTGTTGAGTTGGAAGAGTTTCCTGATGGATAATAAGAGTAATAGTGATAATAACTCTGGTATTCATTAAGGACTTACTATGTGCAAAGCACTCTACTAAGCTCTGGAGTAGATATGAGACAATCAGGTGAGACACAGTCTGTGTCCCACACAGAGCTCACAGTCTAAGTAGGAGGGAGAACAGATAATGAAGCCCCATTTTAGAGATGAATAAACTGAGACACAGAGTCAAGTGACTTGTCCAAGGTCATGCAGCAGGCAAGTGGTAGAGGCAGGATTAGAACCTAGATCCTCCGACTCCCAGGCCCCTTCTCATTCCACTAGGTCATGGATTGCAAGTATTTTCTGATTCCAGCTCCTAGATTTCTCTTCACATCTTCAAGCATGCTTGCCTGATTGAACAGGATTGGATTTATTTCACGCTCATGATTCACTCCAATAGTGTTGGGGAAAATAATGGTAAATTGTACTATTTGTTAGGCACTATGTATCAAGCGCTGTACTAAGTGCTAGGGTAGATACAAACAAATCAGGTCAAATACCATCCCTGTCCCAAATCATGGTCTAAGGAGGAGGGAGAACAGATATTGAGTCCCCATTTTACAGATGAGAAAACAGGCACAGAGAAGTTAAGTGACTTGTCCAAGGTCACATAGCAGAGATGTGGAGGAGCTAGAATTACAACCCAGGTCCTTTGACTCGCAGGCTCATGTTCTTTCCACTAGGTTAAGATAGGATACCTTCAACTCTGATTTGGCCAACCATACTGTCAGAGAGTAGCCTGAATTTTTCAGGACTGCCACAGTTGCTTAACAATTGCCAGAATCCTGGTCTATTGATGGTGTTAAATATCTCTGTAGGAAAAGAATTCAGATATCTTGTTGTTGTTCTCTGCAGTTGCCTTGTATCTATCAAGTTGCAAAGATCATGTCTGTTCTGCTATATTTTGGCCTGAAGTCACATTGTGATTCTGGTATTTCCTGGTCGACTCTATTCTCCAGTAGTCTATCCAGATTGATACTCATTAATCTCTTTCCTGCAGTAAAAATCAGAGACATTCCAATAATTTTCAGTTTACCTCTCTCACCTTTCTTTCTGAAGATGCTGATTATGGTGGCATCTTTAAAGCCTTATGGTATTTTCTCAGTCATCTAAATGTTGAAGACAAGCTCATGCAAATGTCTGAAGATTAGCCCACATCCATGTTTGTAGATTCCTGCAGGAATGTCATCATATCTGCGTGCTTTTCCATTTCTAATGGCTTTGATTGCAGAGATTACTTCCTCCTAAGTTGGAGCGAAAGTTATGTCTTCAGTTTGGCCAATTCTCCATGCTTCAGTGGTCCTCCTCAATGGAGGAAGGCATGTTTAGAAGACTATAATACTGTTTTTGCTACCCAAGTAAGAGTCACACTTTTTCTGAGATGAAAGTGGTTCCATCTGTACTTAAAGCAATACTAGGGTGTTTAAGAGGTTATGGCTTTTTTTTTTTTTTTACAGATGAGTCATAATCCTTATTTTCATGATAGTTAGTCTATCTCTGGATCTTCCTGCTTTGGCATTCCAGTAATGGTCACGAACGTATCTTAGCTTGATCTGTCTGTCCCATCTTGGGTTTGTGCAGACCTGCATTCTGATATAATAATGAAGGGTTACAAGGGATTCTTGATGGATTTCTTGCTTCAGGGCAAGTCGATTGTGAATTTCAGAATCATTTTCATCAAATCAGTCCTGATGCTGCAATCTTAACGGCTGCCTGGTAGACAGTGTCTCTGAGAAGCTCCCATTTGCTGTCAACACTGTTACTTGTAGGTGGGATTCCTCGTTCTAGTAGGGCTGCTTTGATGTTTTCACAGAGCCTCTTGCAGATTTTTTTTTAGTTTCTAGAAGCTTGATATTTTGCCCCCTTGATCACGTCTTGTCATATGCCGTTGAGTTGTTTCCGACTCATAGCGACACCACGCTCTCCATCTGCAATCGTTCTGGCAGTGTTTCCATAGAGTTTTCTTGGCAAAAATATGGAAGCGGTTTACCATTGCCACCTTTTGCACGGTAAACTTGCATCTCTGCTCTCGACTCTCTCCCATGCTGCTGCTGCCCAGCATGGGTGAGTTCTGACTTGTAGCAGATTGCCTTCCACTCGCTAGTCACTGCCCAAGCTAGAAATGGATTGGGTAGGCCTCTGCTTGTCTCTCCCTCCCTTAGCTGAGACTGGTAGAGTACTGAAACTCTCCAGGTGCGACACTGAGAGGGGATTGATCACGTAGGTGCTGCTTTTCTGTGCATTTAGTTGTATTGATAGCTTGAGTTTGACATGTAAGAACTAATGGCCTCCTGGCATGGCTGCAGCGATCCATACATCTTTTAATCCCTACTGACAGACAATGACATAGTCTATGAGATGCCACTGTCTAGACCTTGGGTGCATCCATGATGCTTTTCTCTGCTTTGGGAATCTTAAGATAGTTGCCAGTTGATATTTAGCCACATCTCCTGAACTGGAGTAGACCACTGGTATTTAGCTTTTCACCTCTATGGAGTCTGATTATTTTTGTCCATGTTTCAGCATCACTATCCACCCACACACTGAAATCTCTCAGGATAATCAGCATTTGCAGAGCTAATACAGGAGCCAAGGGCCTGCAAAACAGAAAACTTAGCAATAGATTAACACATGGTGCTTCCCATATATCGAGGAAATCATCACAGCAATCAGAGCCGTGAAAAATTGCATAGCACCTTGATTTGAGGGCAGATGCCTTAAGACCTGCAAGCTTGGTCACTGCTTAAACACTTCCATAAGATTTTTCTCAACATATAGAACATAGAGGAGATGCCTCAGTTTTTCAAATATGCTAACATCATCATCATCTTCAAGAAGAAAGATGAAAGGCCAAGCTGCAGTAACTCTCAGCGCATCTCAAGGACTCTCCAGCGATGGTAAGATCCTAGCTAGAGTCCTTCGGGACTGGCTAATGAAGAGTATTGTTGACTGCTTCTCCCAGAATCACAATGTGATTTCGGAACAAAATGTGGCATGGTGAACATGGTCTTTGCAACACACGTGATATAGGAAAAGTTCAGATCGACTGTAAAAAAATCATTTGACATCAGAAATAGGACTCTGGAAAATGGTTAGTAAATTTGGTTCTCTTGAGAAGTTCATCAGGATTCTGAGATGCTTCATGATGTCATGGCTGGTCATATCAAAGTCGCGTGAGTGCCTTGTTTGATACAATGGCCATCACCACTGAGCTAAAATGGGAGCACCTAGTAAGCTCAGTCCTCTTCCATTTATTTTACCCAGTTATTCCAGAGGATGTAACAAAGGATTCGGATTTAGACTCAGGTGCTAGAATGTGCTTCTGATCCCTTGGGAGATTCTTCCAACTCAAAAGATTGCGAGCATCACCCAAAGTCTTGGAGAACTTCATTCAAGAGTTGCTGTGTGTCAATACTGCACTTACCCTGAAAGATATGCAAATACTTGTAAACTAATTGGGAAGGGACCAATGATAAAGCTGAAGAAAACTGAAGTGCCATGTCAGCTTGTAGCAGGGAAACCCTATACACAACCACAAGCCTTTACTGGCAACACAGAGCTGAATGATGTTACAGAATTCTGTTTTGTAGGCAGTTTACTGGCCAATCATGCAACAATAAATGAAAACCAAGGAAGTAGAAAATCAAATGAAGGCCAGTACATCCTTTGAATGACTGTCAGACAGAATGTAGCTTCAGTGCGGCATTAGACTTCAGAACAAACTGAAAATATTCAGAGCTGTAGTTGCGTCCATCCTTCTCCCTAGTTGAGGAGGTTGCATCCCCCAAAATATGTCTTGTTCAACTCCTTGAGCTGTTCCTCATCAAGTGGCAAGATGGAACTTGGAAGTTCCAAGTGGAACAATAGTGCCTTGGAAGAAGTCAGTTTTCTAGCGCTGCATCTTTGCATACCTCAATACAGCTTCACTAGGAGGGTCACGGGAGGAGAAACCAGTAGGATACCCAAAGAGCTGCTGTTTGGTATGCTGCCATTGAAAATAAGAGGAACAGAGGAAATGAAGGCAGAGCCTTAAACAATAAGGCATCCCAGCTGAAAACTGGCAGACACCGTGGCAAACAGAGCAGCATGGTGCACTCAATCAGGAAGTGAGACTCTCCTTTTGAATGGATACTTTGAGAGGTTAGTGAAACTGAGGTAAAAATAAGGATAGAGCCAGGCAGCCTAAGCGTCAAGCAGAACTGCATAATAAAGGACGGATCATAGGTGTGCACAGTGTAGTCAGAATTGTGGGTCTCACGTTGCCCGTTATGGCCACACACATCCATAGGCAAACTTTGTCATCAGTGGCATCTTTTTTGAGGGTGAAGGATAGCTACAAGTACTGCAAGATTCGAGCTTCAGGGTGAATGGTTGAGAAAGATCACTAGGCTGCCCCATCAGTCTATCCAAAGGGAAAGGGAGCAAGGCAGGTCAGAGCAACCTGCACATCCACATAGAGATGCCTTCCATATGTGAACATGACACTGTTGACACTGGGATTCTGTCTGTGTTGGGGAATGACAGACAGTGAATAGTACATCCCTAAGTAGGGTAGCTCTAACACCAAAGGTGCTGCCAAATGGCCCTGCTGTCTCTTCATCCAAGAGACCAACATATCAAGCTTTCAAAGGTATTCTGGGAAGAGAAATGGATATCATTTTTATTATCCCCAGGTCCAAGGCAAGGGGTGCCAATGGCATATGTCACAGGGAGCTTAGAGAAAGCAAGGAGCCAGTCAGGGCCAGTTAGAAGAGCAGCAAATAGAAGATGTGATGATGATGTTGATGATGATAGTATTTGTTAAGTGCTTACTATGTGTCAAGAGCTGTTCTAAGCGCTGGGGTAGATACGAGTAAATCACATTGGACTCTGTCCCTATCCCACATGGGCTTACAGTCTAAGTAGGAGGGATGAAGAAGAACACTGTGCCTTGTTCTTATCTCTTTCTCCATTGATGTCTTGCTTACACCTTTCCATCTGCCTGGAGTGCCCTCTCCCTTCCCATCCGGCAGACCACTGCTCTTCCAATCGTCAAAACCCTTCCCTGATTAATCTCTCATCTCCCTCGCTTATTTCCCCATCTACTCCCACTTCAGCACTTGCTCCTCACCCAAGCACTTGGCATTCACTCCTTGCTTCCACTGTAGCCCTTATGCATATATCTTATATACTCTATTACTTCCCCCTTCCTGAAATGTATTTGAGTGCCTGTCTTTTCCTCTAGACTGGAAATTTCTTGAGGGAAGAGACTGTGTCTACTGATTCTATTGCACTCTTCCACATGCTCTGCACACAGTAAGTGCTCAATAAGCAGTGTGGCCTAGTGGAAGGAGCATGGGCCTGGGAGTCAGAGGACCTGGGTTCCGATCCCTGCTTTGCCACTTGCCTGCTGTGTAACCATGGGCAGGTCACCTGATTTCTCAGCCTCAGTTCCCTCAACTGTAAAATGGGGATTCAATACCTGTTCTCCATCCTACTTAGACTGTAAGGCCCATGTGAGTCAGGGATTGTGTCCAACCTGATTATCTTGCACCTACCCCAGCACTTAGTACGGTACTGGGCATAGAGTAAGTGGTTAACAAATACCATCATATTATTATTATTGATTGATTGAAGAGTGGCTTCTCTTCCTTGATTTCTACCCATCCTCTCCCTACCTCCAACCTGTTCTCTAGCACTTATGCAGGGTTCTTTTTAAAGGGCTGCTGAGATTTATTTCATAATGTTCCAGAAAAACATCTAATTTTCAAAATAATGGTTCCATGGTGGTGAGATTATGGAAAATCCTTTCTTATGTGAAAGGTTTATCGGTTCTCCTTGTGTAGTGAAAAAAGAGCAAGCTGTATGCCTGAGATGGATATACCTGAAATAGATCTGTCATGAAATCATTTTGCAGTTCACACATTTATTGGATGCTGATCCTAAATCCCATATCAAAATATTATGTTTCTTTCTGTCATTTTACAGAACTTTATCTGATGAACAATTTAAAAACCATGTAGGTTAAAGATATAGGCTATAAAATATGAACGTCACTGACCCCTTTTCAGCTTCCACCCCAACAAGAGACATTTAAACTGCCTCTCTTGCAGGGTACAGTGAAATTTGAAACAAAGGCTATGAAGAGGTTTTTATTAACAGTGGAATGATATCAACAGTGGAAAAAAATGGTTCTACCCAAAGTATCCATGTGTATCAATCTTCACCCTTCATCAACCCTTTAGATCAGTTTCCTATTTGTGGAAGCAATATGCCAGGGAATGATGGTTTGTGAGAGGGAGATGTAAATGATACGGCCTCTTTCAAATATGCTGTGAATGACCAACAGAAGTGGGGGAAATGAGAGGAATAATACACTACTTAATGCATGCATGGTGTGCAAGTAAATGTTTTACTAGGCAGCTACAATTATAGAGGATCATATGTATGTATGTATCTCTATATATAATTCTATACAATACAATCAGTGAAGGATTGGAGGAATAGTGGGTGAAGATCATTTGTTAGCAGTGAGAATTAGCATGGTCTGGTGGAGAAAGCAAAGGCCTGGGAGTCAGAGGACATGGTTTCCAGTCCTGGTTCTGCTATCAGCCTGCTGTGCGACCTTAGCACACACTGCTTGACACATAGTAGGTGCTTAACAAATACCCTAATTCACCACTTCATTCTAGTCAATATGAAGGCAGAAGTAGGGAGGAAGGGGCAAGGTAGAAGACCAGTAGATTTTACCTCAAATTTTCTTCCTTTGCTCTTTAGCACCACCACCCTTCTCCTAATTAGGGGTTGCACCTGCTGTTGCCTATATGCTCTCACATGGCCACTGTGCTCTCACTACTAAATCCAAATGTCCCGTGCATTAAACCACCCCCTGGTAATATGAGATGCAGCGTGGTCTAGTGGGGAGAGCATTGGCCTGTGATTCAGAAGGACCTGGGTTCTAGTCCCAGCTCTGCCATTTGTCTGCTGTGTGACCTTGAGCAAGTCACTTCACTTCTCTGTGCCTTAGTTCCCACACCTGTAAAACAGGGATTACAATTGTGAGCCCCATGTGGGATGTGGACTGTGTTCAACCTGATTGGTTTGTATCTTCCCCAGTGTTTAGTACAGTGCTTGGCACAAAGTACCTAAAATACTTCTAGGGGGTAATTAGGTACTGGGAGCCAGATACTTCTCATGAGACTATAAACTCCTTGAGGGCAGTGATCAGGCCTCCTTTATAATGCCCACAGCAACTGCAAATGGTGTAGACTGATTGACTGGTATCTGTGAAAGCTTCTCTCCTCATTGCATATGATAATTCATAGGGGTAGTTTCTCTACTTGGTATACTGATATGAGTTCCTGTTGGGAAGCAGATTTCACTTGGGTCACTCTCCTTCCAGACCGTCCTTTGAATCCACTACTTATTTGCAGGCCCTATTGGGGAATTACTGATGCTGGTAAGGATTAAGTTATCCAGAGATCCCAGAGAGAAGCAGTGTGACATAGCGGAAAGAGCACAGGCCCAGAAGTCAGAAGACCTGGGTTCTAATCTCAGCTCTGCCACTTGTCTGCTGGGTAACTTTATTCAGGCAATTCATTCAGTCGCATTTATTGAGTGCTTAACAAAGAGCTTACAGTCTTTAGGCAAGTCACAACTTCTCTGGGCCTCAGTTCACTATCTGTAAAAAGGGAGTTCAAGCCCTTTTATTCCTTCTCCTTAGACCGGGAACCCCATCTGGGAGAGGGACTGTGTCTGACCTGATCATCTCTTATATATGTCCCAGAGCTTAGTATGGTGGCACACAGTAAGTGCTTAACAAATACCTCCATTATCATTAAGCTAAGGTCAGGGTCTGTCCTTCTTTCTGAATTAGGATCTCAGGCCCCATTTGGGCCTGGAAATAAGTTTAAAGAAAATCAACGAGAAGCAGCATGGCCTAGTGGAGAAAGCAAAGACCTGGGAGTCAGAGGACCGGGGTTCTAAACCCAACTCTGCTAGTAGCCTGCTGTGTCACCTCGGGCACACAGTGCTTGACACATACTAAGTGATTAACAAGTACCATAATAATCATAATAATAACAGTTACCTAAGATGGGTGTGCATTTCAGAGGATGGGGTTACCGAGGGAAAGAGATGAAGGCCTACACACCTTCCTCCCTAGGCATGGGACAGGAGCGCAGGAGGGGGAAGATAGGGGAAGAGGGGCCATGTTGGTCGGGGCTTCAGGATCTGTGGGCCCTGAATGACTGGTCCACACGTCTGGGGCATAGTTGGCCATTCTGAGTTCCAAGCCTGGTGTGAGGATTGGGACTCGGAAGCAATGATGCTCCTGGAGCCTTGCTACCTACACCTACCCGGGCCATATTGCCATAGTCCTGATGGCGGAGGCCTCATGGGCTCCACAGTCCAGGGGGTGAGAAGTCAGTGACTACGGTCTGAGCGGCAGCCCGGTTTCTACCACCTGGCATGCAGTGGCCGGGACCTGCATGGCTCCGCCTGCGTGTCTCGGTTGCCTGGGGCATGACAGCTGGGCTGCTGACACAGTCAAAGTGGCAGGGGACAGCAAGTAAGCCCTCGCTCCATTCCCCTCTTCACCTACACCCTCTCCATCAATCCTTTCCTTAGTCCTCTCATTTTCCCTTGCCCCTCCTCTCTTTCAGTCCTTCTTTCTGTCCCTTTCCTTTCCCTCTGCCCCCCTGGCCCTGCTCCTGCCCTACCTAAGGAAACACCATTTCTGGTCACTCTAGAAGGGCCACTATGATGCTAATTGCTCAGAGGCTGGTTATTCATTGTTAGCAGGACGCAAATGGAAGTAGTGGAGCGGAGTGTGTAGCAGAACTCTTAATAATGAAGGGCCCCAAATGCAAGTCAGCTAAGGAAAATCTAGCTGTTGTTTTTCTTCCCCACCATGTCTACAATTCTGAAGCACTATAATCATTCTACTGCTAAATTGACTTATTTTGCCCATTTTCCATGCTATCCTGTAAACCATATTAAGGCAGTGCCTAGCACTGTGCCTGAGGATTCTTAACAATTAATACTGAGGATGATCATTTCTCTCTGTTGCCTGAATAGCTTGTGAGCATCCCAGTAGCTCGCTAGGCAAAAACAGAGAGAAAATGTTCTGGTCAATTTGAAGCATGACTTTTCTTCCACTCCAGTTCCACACACTCACAGTGTGACACAAAGTCTCTTCCTCTGAAGATAAGAGAAACCTGAGTGCACAAGATGGTAGGAGAGGCAATGGAATCTTTCTGAAGTTGAAAAAAAGCTTGGGTTTACAAAAGGGAAGGTCACATCACTGAAGGAGAGAGAGATGGCTAGACAGACCGGTTCAGTGTAGCATTGCTGTACTTCTGAATGACGACCAAGAGACCATACACTCACCGTGGCATATAAGGCGGAGTATATGCTCAAAGCAGCATGCTTAGAAGGAAAGGATCTTCTGGCCTTTTCGATCACTTCCAGATCGCCGGTGCAGATGTTCCCCTTGTTGATGAACGGGTGGTGCACTCGACAGTCTGTGCCGGTGTAATTTGGTTTACACACAGTCAGGAAGTAAGGTGCTAGGTTTCCAGTAACCACTTGTCCGGCATTTACAAATATGTCCGTAGCAAAAAGTCCAAATGCAAACACCCCTGAAAGGAGGTTAAAAAGCAATAGAATAAGATAAATACGGCATGAATCAATATGACTGCGGGGGTGGGGGCAGTGTCCAACACCTGGGACAGCCGCCCCCCTCCTGCCAGGCACCAAGGGAGCCAAGCCCCACCCCCTTTAGGGAGGGGCAACCTCCCCACTCCTGCTGGATATGTGGGAGTAAAAGCCCACCTCCCACAGAAGCAGAGGGTGAGTGGAAGTTGGGAATCGTGTGGCCCACAGCCTCTAGGCCATTGGGCTGGAGGTGGGGGCAACCTCCCCACTCCTGCTGGATGTAGTGGGAGCGAAGCCCTGGCTCCCGCAGGAATGGATAGTGGGAAGAAGCAGTTGAGAACCAGGTGGCCCAGAGCCTCCGTGCCAATGGGGCTTTGGGGGCCGGGAGATGGGGAAGCCATCCGTTGCCCACGGTAACCTCCCCACTCCAACTGGATGCATTGGCAGTGGAGGACAGGCAAAAAGCCCATCAGGATGACTTTGAAAATGTTGGGAAGGTCGTGGCAGTTTATCACCGGGGACCATTTGGCCTGGAGCAGTGGAGATACCCAAAAACTGCACCTTCCAAGTAGGGTTTAATTTACATACAATTCCTGCTAATATTTTCCTGTTGAATTGGAAGTTGTTTTTCACTGTTGTTCGCCTGATATTATTTGGTTATAATCAGTTGCCTGCTTTCCCCACTTAGATTGTGAGCCCCTGTGAGCCAGGGGCCACATCTTAATCGATTTTCTTGTAATTACCCCAGTACTTAGTACAGGGCTTTGCACATCGTAGCACTTAAAAATAGTAGTAATGATCATGATAAATTTGCTCTGTCTCTGAAGCTGAACGAAATAGGCAGTTCTCCTGTGCGACATCAAAATTTGATCCAAAATAGCAGAGGATCTAAAAATATCCCATCAAGAAGATTCCAAATGTGGCATATCTTAAAACTGCAGCAATGAAGGGGGATCGACTTTCTGGGTTTCAAACACCCAGTATTTTGAAAAGAATACATTGCTCCCCTTTTGCCCCACTGACTGCATGTAGTGACAGCAAACCAAATGTCACCTCAATCACAGAAATCCATTCTAGAATTTAGCTGTGAATAGTGAGTGATCGAACAAGACAGTCCTCGGGGCTTGTGTTCCAGATGAAACACATGAGGCAGCAGGGAAATGATAGCCACTGGAGTCGAAACTCAAAGGGTAGGAAAAGAAAAAGGAACATTTAGGTTTTCAAGAGTTGATTAAAGACTTCAAAGTGGTCCATGGCAGCCTTTTATTGCATAGAGTGATTTTTCTACTTGGTCTTCGTGAACTGAATGCTTATTGCAAGCCTCTTGAAATAAATCCAGACTCCAAATTGAGCATTTTGACCACAGGTCAGTTACCTTACACATCTGATGACAGGGAACTTAAAAAGAACTTCCATTTCAAGCAGATGCACCTCATCTACCCTGGCAGTCCATTTGCCCCGCCAGAATTACAACTCCACACCTATTTCTTCTTGCTTTTCATCAGTGGGGTAGTTTCTTGGGTGCCAGTTCGATCTAGAGCTGTGCCAATGTCTCCAAGCTTATTAGTAATGTGCCTCCAAATCAAAACATTTCTCTATGAAGTCCCAAGCTACATATCCTTCTCCAATTCCAGATCACTTAAAAAAGGATAAACATTCCAAAAGCATTCACTTTCGCCAAAAAGCAGTGCCAGGAAGGAGCCCACTCTACCTCTGTGCCCAAATTTGTGGCTGAACTCATCAAAATGTGACTGAAGAATCCCCAGCTGGGGGTGGGGTGGTGGTGGTGTGGGTGTGTGTGTGTGTGTGCGCGCACACGTGCGTACTGGTTGATGACTCACTGAGCAACAACTAGTTACACTCCCAGGTTAGGCGGTTCTGCATTGATGCTGGTCACAAAATGTTTTCTCTATGTGGAAAACAGGTGCGACAGGCAGGACTGGCAGGAGAGATGTCTCCAGGCTCATCTCTACTGCTGCCCTGTTTCAGGGGTGGGGAAGGAAGGTTGGGGCCTCAACGGGGTCCTTACCCATGGGGGGCCTTCCCCTCGGGGGGCCAGGGGGAAGAGAGGGTGTGATCTAGAGGGAAGAAAGAAGGGCAGCTGCAGATTATCATACCTTGATCCCAGGATTTGCTCAGATACAAGTTGTTGGAATACTAGTGATGCCCCCCCAACCCCCGCACCATGCACCATGGAAAGGTTGCTGATATTGTTTGAATGTACGCGGTTCTGTTGCCATATCTGGTATGGGCCTTAGACCCTGCAGCCCACTGGGTGGGTCCAGGAACCAAAGAAAATAAGGAGGTAGACTCCACCCAGCTCTGTACCAAATCTGCACCAATCCAGTCCCTACTGTTTTCAAATCTACCAATCACTGTGATCAGTAACAGCGGTATATAAGCCCAGTGTATCGGGCACTCAGGGCCTTTTCCCTTAAGGAAATGAGCCCACCGGGTGCGTTACCCCCTATTCAGTCTTTGGGGCCTTTTCCCTTAAGGAAATGAGCCCACCAGGTGCGTTACCCCCATTCGGTCTTTGGGGCCTTTTCCCTTAAGGAAATGAGCCCGCCGGGTGCGTTACCCGCTATTCGGTCTTCGGCCTTACCAATAAAACTTTATTAAAACTTCCAGCAGTCACATGCTGTCTGACTAATTCTTTAGTCGCCCGGCGACTTGGTGGCCATCCGGAACAACCGCCGCCATCACTAGTCCTCTACTGGGGCTGCTTTTTGATCTAGAGTCACCCAAAGGGTAGGCTTGTCGCTGGGAATAGGTTAGCTGTTCAGGAAGTTGCATGGGCTTTTTCAGACCTCGAGAATATCAATGGTCCAGTGAAGCAGTAATCAATCAATCAATTAATCATATTTATTGAGTGCTTACTGTGTGCAGAGCACTGTACTAAGGGCTTGGGAAGTACAAGTTGACAACATATAGAGACAGTCCCTACCCAACAGCGGGCTCACAGTCTAGAAGGGGGAGACAGAGAACAAAACCAAACATATTAACAAAATAAAATAAATAGAATAGATATGTACAAGTAAAATAAATAAATAAATAAATAAATAGAGTAATATATATGTACAAACATATATACATATATGCAGGTGCTGTGGGGAAGGGAAGGAAGTAAGACAGGGGGGATGGAGAGGGGGACGAGTGGGAGAGGAAGGAGGGGGCTGACTGAGTGGTGCCCCAGTGTTCCTAAAAAGTCGATGCTGTTTCCCCAGGCGCTACACTGGCCTCATCATCTCAATAACATTTACTGAGCACCTTCTCTGTGCAGTGCAGGGTACTGGCCACTTAGGAGCATACAATGGAAGGAAAAGACGCAGCTACTGCTCTGAGGGAGCCTACAATTTAATAGGGAGAGAAAGACAGACACAATTTGCCCAAGGTACACAAGACACAGAGTAGGAGCATAGATACAAGTGCTAAATGACACCAAAAGCAAACAATTGGATAAATAAGTAAATAACAAATAAGAAGGCAAACACAGGATAGTTGAGGTGGCAAAGAGGTAGCTTGCTCCCACCAGGAAGGTGATGGCACCTGGCCCATTAACTATTCACTAACATTTTCTCATCAGCAGAAAGAATAATCAGCAGGCTGACAAAAGTCATTTGCAACTTTCTGTAAATAATCAGGAGATTATTCATAATCTCTATAAAATGACAGAATCCTATGTTCTGTTGTCACAAAGCAGTGGTGAATTTAAACAAGAAGGATATGAGAGAGGAATGGAGAGATAAAGGGTGTGCAGTTGGATGCAATTTAGGGGTAACTCGAAAGTTGCTTTTCAGGGAGTTTCCCTGTCTATTGTCCCTCGGTGCTTGCAGGAGTACAATCGCATACAAAGACATAATCCCTGCTCTCACGAAGTTTACAGTGCAGTCTGTATAATAATTTACAGACAAGTGGATTTCTGCAAAGAGTTCCATATGACATCATTACGTGACACAATTTGTGTAATGCATATAACCTAACGCACCTCTGTTTCTTCTAGGTCAGCAAAGGGGCCCTCCCGATATCTTTGAATTCCATCTGTGGCCACCCTTTGAGGAGGCAAAGTCCCACATCGGGTCCTGGTATTCCACATCTTCAGAGAAGTCAAATCACTCTGGAGACTTGCTTGATTTATGATAGTGTCCCTTGAACTATATTTCTCTCACCAAGCGTGTTATGGTCCAGGATGAACCTGGACTGGGCTGCACTCTGCCAGAGGCAATGGTGAGCTGCCACATATTTTGTAACTGGCTCCATAAACAAGGAACAACTTTTCTTTGAAAAATAAACATTTTTAATGAATATAGCATTTGAAAGATCATTTCTGTTCCACAGAATTGAGCAAATGCAAAGTACCATTGATCAGTAACTGTCTATAATTTCGATTACCATTTAATCATTTATAATTAGGTAACTGATTTCCAGATTGCTTCTTACTTTTCATTGCGAAGTTTTTTATTTGAGTCACAAATGTGCAACAAATAGTTTCTAGCAATTGAAGAGGTCTGCTTCGGCATGCAAATTGCAATGCTGTGACAATATTCATACTGTTCTAATTATTTTGAGAGTGGGGTGATTATTAGAGTCAATATTATTGCCAAAGGAGCCTTGATACAGTTTCAATCAATTTCCAATTTTAGTAATTCATTTAATTCGTTCATTTTTCTTCTATGATTTTCAAGGCAATGTGGAAATTACTTTATCATGAATTTTAAATTACTCCCAATATGCCAGATCTAAATCTTCTTCAATAACTCAAAAAACAACTACATAGAATTCCTTTCTTCTGTTTGTAAACCCTCTCTTTTGTGCAAAAATAGAATAAAAATGCTTGCTTTTGTGATGCATCAGTTCTGGTGTCCTGGTCATTTAATGATGGCTCAAACAGCAATGAATAATGCACAAAGTGCTAGGCACAACAGCCTCTATGTGAAGTATCATGCAGAAATGTAAAAATCTCAACGGTTTATAAGTGATCGAGATCCTTTTGGACAAAGCACAGAACGTTCTCTCCCTCCCCTTTCTTCCCTCCCCTGCAAAATAAAAAATATAAATAAAAATAAAGATAAAAAATATGCAGATGGCTTTAAACAACCGGCTATAAAACTACTGCAAAATCTAACAATGGATTCTTGGGAACTGATCTATTCATTCATTCAATTGTGTTTATTGAGTGCTTACTGTGTGCAGAGCACTGTACTAAACACTTGGGAAAGTACAATATAGCAATCAAGAGAGATAATCCTGCAAACTAGACATTCCTTGGGGAGGTTTGGAGCCTATGGAGAGCATCCACTTCAACTCTTGTAGCCTATTTCATTCAATCGTAATTATTGAGCGCTTACAGCGTGCAGAGCACTGTTCACTTCTTAGCAATCTTCCATGACAAGAAATATCTTCTTAAGTCTAACCCAAATTCCTCCTGCTACAGTTTAAGCTCCGTGTTGGGGGAGGCAGACCCAAGTGGTTATCCTGCTAATATAAAGACCCTTAATATGCATTGTTCTTAACTCGCCCACCACTGATCCTTTGCCCACACCCTTTTGCTCTGCCCATCTTTAAAGCCCTTCTGAAATCCCACGTGCATCAGGAGATTTTTTTTACTAATTTTTCTCCTCTCAACCACCACCTCAGAATTTTGACTCTATCTCAGCATTTATGAACTCACAATCACTTGTACCACTTTCATACCTATTAATTCATGTAATCTATTTAATCACTTTTCCCTCCTATATATCAAATCTTTGGGGACTGTCTTCCCCATTAGATTGTAAACACGCAGGGATCATGTCTGATTTATATTATACTCTCTCAAGTGCTCAGTTCAGTACTCTACACACAGGAGGTATTCAATAAATTCTGAAAAACATTTTAAAGTCACCTCTCAGCTTTCTTTTCTCCAAAAAATGAATAATACCAATGAGCTCAACCTCTCTTTGCAGGTTTTCGTTTAACGACCTAGGAACCAATGAAAGACCTGACTGTACACATTTCATTAAAGTAATGTGAAGGTATTTTCTTAGATCTTGAATTTCATGATCTCATTTGGATTAACGAGTCAAATAGTTGCACCGGAAAAAACCCAAGAAATATCGTTAGGTACCTTTTTCTAATTATCCCCTGTTTCTCTTCCCAATTATTCATATCAGTGATATCTCCCATAGAGTTATCTCTATGTTCCTTTACCCAGTAAAATACATCCAACTAAATCATATCAAAACAGACTTCACTTTTACCAGGAACCATCATATACTAGATTCAATCACAGTGAAAATAAAAGAGGTGTGAGAGGGTTTAGAGAGGTTTTTAATAAAGTTACAAAGGGGTTCTCAAAATAAAATGTTTGCCTGTCTGAAGAACAGGACATGTTTGGGTGGGCATCTCTATGATTTCAGCTGATTCTGCTCACAGTTTTGTTCCTTGTATTAAAAATACAGCATGTGCAAAATGCCTATCAATTAGCAAAGGTTACTCCATTCCAGGAATGACAGGAATGAGTTTTGCTGAAACCTTCTTCTAAGCTTCTTTTAAAATGTGTATTAATTACTATATTGTCTTTATTGCCGCCCTGCCAAAAATGTGCTTTGTCAAAATTATGCCTGATTATTCATTCAGTTGGCCCAAACTCAAAAGAATCTGTCCTCTTAGAGAAGACATTGATCACACATGGGAGCCCTGGTCCAGGAACTTCAGCAGTTTTCACTTCTAGTCAGAGCTAATTTTGGAATACTTAGGTTGCATGGAACATTCTCAAAGGCAGGGCCCCTCCTTCTCCTGAGCTTGGGTGAATTGGGTTGCTCCTCGGTAGTCAAGTAGAGATGTTGTCAAGAGAAACTGAACTTTAATTCTGTTTGAAAGCAAATGAACTAGGGTCTACTTCTGGTCTTCTATGTTTCAGGAAAGGACTATGGACACATTTCTATATACCACTTCCTCTCCTCCAATTCTCTCCGTGTCCTGCTCCAATCTGGCTTCCACACCCTTCACTCCACAGAAACTGCCCTCTCAAAGGTCACAAATAATCTCCTTCTGGCCAAATCCATTGTCTCTACTCCATCCTAATCCTCCTTGAACTTTCAGCTACCTTTGACACTGCTGACCACTCCCTTCTCCTGGAAACATTGTCCAACCTTCACTGACACTGTCCTCTCTTGATTCTCCTTCCATCTCTCTGGCTGCTCCTTTTCACTTTCACGGGTTCCTCCTCTGTCTCCCACCTCCTAACTATGGGAGTCCCTCAAGGCTCAGTTCTTGGTCCCCTTCTATTCTTCATCTACACCCACACAGAGAACTCACTCACTCTCATGGCTTCAACTACCATCTTTATGCAGATGATTCCCGAATCTACATCTCCAGCCCTGATCTCCCTCCTTCTCTGCAGTCTTTCATTTCCTGCTGCCTTCAGGACAACTCTACTTGGATGTCTCACCAACACTTCAAATTTAACATGTCCAAAACAGAACTCCCTGTCTTCCCACCCAAATCCTGCTCTCCCCCGACTTTCCCATCACTGTAGATGGCACTACCATCCTTCCTGTCTCACAAGCCCGTAACCTTGGCATTATCCTCCACTCGTCTATCTCATTCAACCCACGTATTCAGTCTATCACCAAATCCTGTCAGTTCAAACTTCACAACATCATTGAAATCCACCCTTTCCTCTCCAACCAAATTTCTCCCCTGTAAAACCAAGTACTTCTCCTATCCTGCCTTGATTACTGCATCAGCCTTCTCGCTGACCTCCCTGCTTCTTGTCTCCCTCCACTCCAGTCCACATTTAATAATAACGATAATAATAATAATAATAATTGTGGCATTTCTTAAACACTTACTATGTGTCAGGAACTGTACTAAGCACTGGGGTGGATACAAGCAAATTGGGTTGGACACAGTTACTGTCCCACATGGGGCTCACAATATTAATCCCTATTTTACAGATGAGATAACTAAGACTGTGAGGCCCATGTGGAACATGGACTATGTCCAACCTGATTATCTTGTATCTACCCCAGTGCTTAGAACAGTGCTTGGCACATAGTAAGTGCTTAACAAATGCCATTATCATCATATGTTTATTCAATTGCACTTTGAATTATTTATTTTTTAATATTTAAAAAATATTTTTATGTCAGTCTCCTCCATTAGAGTACAAATTCCCCAGGGGAAAGGATTTTGTGACTCCTCGATTTTACATTTCCCAAGAACTTCGGATAATGCATTGCATCACTCAGTAGTTCTTATTGAGTACCTACAGTATGCAGAATGTGGGGAGAGGTATCTGGGTGTTGCGGGCATCCCCTGCAGGTCATGCCCCAGAGACCATCACCTCCTTCATCCTTGGTCAGAACGACCCAGGCCACAAAAGTTTCTGGTACTGGATAGGTACCAGCAGGGGAAAATCAACTGAAAATTGGACTTTTTAGTATAAAGCTGAACAAATGGTCCCTCTACTCAGAATCTTACATTTTATATTTACTCTACTACCTCCTTTGGATTTCACCAGGTTCCCCTAAGTTTCCAGGACTCAACCCACCATGATTGAAACTTGGTTGAACAGTGCATTTTTCCTTTTTGGCTCCCAGTTGAGCAACAACAAGCAACAATCACCTCTTTAAAGCAGTCAATCACCTTGTCCCTTCCTACCTCACCTTGCAACTCTGCTACTACAACCCAGCCCGCACACTTTGCTCCTCTAATGCTAATCTTCTCACTGTACCTCTATGTTGTCTAACTTGCCGCCAACCTCTCGCCCACATCTTGCCTCTGGCCTGGAATGCCCTCCCTCCTCATATCCGACAGACAATTACTCTCCCAGCTTCAATAGATCCATGCTATTTATGGAGCACTTACTGTGTGCAGAGCACTGTACTAGCTACTTGGAAGAATACAATACAATAGAGTTGGTAGGCACATTCCCTGACCACAAGGAGCAGGAGAAACAGCATGGACTATTCAGTTTTGTGAATGCCTTTTTATTTCACTATATTTTAGCAGAATTTCAACTACCACTCTGATCCAAGCACTGATCATGTCCTGCCTTGACTACTGCATCAGCCTTCTCACAGACCTCCCTACCTCCTGACCAAGTCTTCGTTTCCTCTTCTCCCACTCCCTTCTGCGTCACCCTGACTTTTTCCCTTTATTCATCCCTCCTCGTGGCTCAGTAGAATGAGCACCTTCTTTGGAGTCAGAGGTCATGGGTTCAAATCCCGGCTCTGCCAATTGTCAGTTGTGTGACTTTGGGTAAGTCACTTAACTTCTCTGGGCCTCAGTTACCTCATCTGTAAAATGGGGATTAAGACTGTGAGCCCCACGTGGGGCAACCTGATCACCTTGTGACCTCCCCAGCATTTAGAACAGTTCTTTGCACATAGTAAGTGCTTAATAAATGCCATCATTATTATTATTATTAGGGAGGGGCAAGGTGGTGGAGTTTTAAAGTCAATGGTAAGGAGTTTTTGTTTGATGTGGTGGTGGATTGGCAACCACTGGAGTTTTTTGAGTAGTGGGGTGACATGTCCTGAATGTCTTTGTAGAAAAACATCTCTACTTAGATGTCCTCCAGTCACCTCAAACTTAACATGTCCAAAACAGAACTCCTCATCTTCCCACCCAAACCATGTTCTCTCTCAGACTTTCCCCTCACTGTAGATGGCACCACCTGACAGGCCCGTAACCTTGGTATTATCCTTGACTCCGCTCTCTCATTCAACCCACATATCCAATCCATCACCAAATCCTGTAGGTCTCACCTTCACAACATCACTAAAATCCTCCCTTTCCTTTCCATCCAAACTGCTTCCACATTAATACAATCACTCATCCTATCTCGCCTGGATTACTGCATCAGCCTCCTTTCTGACCTCTCAACCTCCTGCCTCTCCCGGCTCAGTCTATACTTCACTCTGTTGCCCGGATCATCTTTCTAGAGAAACACAGAGAAGCAGCATGGCTTAGTGGAAATAGCATGGGCTTGGGAGTCAGAGGTCGTGGGTTCTAATCCCGGCTCAGCTATTTGGCTGCTGTGTGACCTTGAGCAAGCCACTTAACTTCTCTGGGCCTCAGTTACCTCATCTGTAAAATGGGGATTAAGACTGTGAGCCCCACAGGGGACAACCTGCTTACCTTGTATCTACCCCAGTGCTTAGAACAGTGCTTGGCACATTTTAAGCGCTTAACAAATACCATAATTATTATTATCATGTCACCCCCTCTCCTCAAAAATCTCTAGTGGTTGTCTATCCACCTCCATTTCAAACAAAAACTCCTTACCATTGGCTTTAAAGCATTCCATCACCTTGCTCCCTCCTTCTTCACCTCGCTTCTCTCCTTCTACAACCCAGTCCACTCACTTCGTTCCCCTGGTGCTAACCTTCTCACTGTGCCTCGATCTTGCCTGTCTCACCACCGATGCCTGGCCCACATCCTACCTCTGGCTTGGATTGCCCTCCCTCCTCAAATCTGCCAGAAATTACTCCCCCTGCCCCCGCCTTCAAAGCCTTACTGAAGGCATATCTCCTCCAAGAGGCCTTCCCAGACTAAGCCTCACTTTTCCTGATCTCCCACTCTCTTCTGCGTTGCCCTGACTTGCTCCCTTTGCTCTTTTCCCCTCTCCCGCCCAACAGCACTTGAGAGGGCAGTTTCTGTGGAGTGAAAGGGATGGAAGCCAGATTGTAGGGGGTCAAGGAGAGAATTGGGGGAGAAGAATTTGAGTCTGTGGGTGCAGATGACTCGCTCACGGAGTTTGGAGAAGAATGGTAGGAGGGAGATGGGGTGATAACTGGAGGGAGCCATGGGGTCAAGGGAGGGTTTTTTTTTTAGGATCGGGAGACATGGGCATGTTTGAAAGCAGTGGGGAAGAAGGCTTTGGAGAGAGAACAGTTGAAGATGGCTGATACGGAGGGAAGAAGGGAGGGGTTTTTGATAAGGTGCGAAGGAATGGGGTCAGATGCTCAGGTGGAGGGGGCCGCTCTTTACCTCCTCTTACCAATCAGGTGGCGGCCGTGATCAGTGTGGAAAAAGGATGATGTGATGCATTGTTTGTGATCCTGCTCTGCCACTTAATAACAACTGTGGCATTTGTTAAGTGCTTACTACGTAGCAGGCAGTGAATTAAGTGTTGGGGTAGATACAAGATAATCAGGTTGGACTCAATCCCCGTCTCACATTGGGCTCCCAATCTCAATGCCCATTTTGCAGATGAGGAAACTGAGGACCAGAGAAGTGAAGCGACTTGCCCAAGGTCAGACACCAGATAAGTGGTGGAGCCAGGATTAGAACCCAGGTCCTTCTGAATCCCAGCCCCGTTCTCTATTCAATAGGCCACGCTGCTTCTTACTTGATGTTGAGGACCTCTCTGAAGTGGCACTGATGAAACTGCTCAAGGAGTAGGATGTGGTATCTGTGGAGAATCCAGTTCTTACAAATATGCAGAAGGTTAGGGAGCACTATCATTCTGTCCACTTTCTGGAATTCAGAACCACCTCCATCTCGGTGTGTGTGGACCCCTCTCAGATTGAGCAATTTCTAAATTATAGTCTCTAAACTTTTGATGAGGCTCTTAATCCATTGAGTTAGAAGAGCTGTCCAGAGGATTCGAGGTGTACTCTAACCCCAGTGTTCAGCATGGTGTAGTGGATAGAGCATGGGCCTGAGAGTCAGGAGGTCATGGGTGCTAATCCCATCTCCGCCACTCCTCTGCTGTGTGTCCTTGGGCAAGTCACTTTATTTCTCTGTGCCTCTCTACCTCATCTGTAAAATGCAGATTGAGACTGTGAGCTCCATGTGTGACAGGGACCGTGTCCAACCCGATTTGCATTTATCCACCCCAGTGCTTAGTACAGTGCCTGGCACACAGTAACTGCTTAGCAAATACCACAATTATTATTATTATTATTATTCAGGTTCCTTATTGCATTCTCCAGTGTGGCTGCATAGAATAAGGTAGACTGGAGCTTCTATCCAGTCCTGATTTTCCCCATCACTGATAGGCAGTGTTGCTCAGTGGAAAGAGCACGGGCTTGGGAGCCAGAGGTCATGGGTTCTAATCCCGGCTCCGCCACTTGTCAGCTGTGTGACTTTGGGCAAGCCACTTAACTTCTCTGTGCCTCAGTTACCTCATCTGTAAAATGGGGACTAAGACTGTGACCCCCAACATGGGACAACCTGATAACCTTGTATCCCCCCCAGCACTTAGACCAGTGCTTCGCACATAGTAAGTGCCTAACAAATGTCATCATTATTATAGGCAGAGAGCCAGAAAGGGCATGATCAGCTCTAAAATGGCTGGTCATACCATAATGCAACAGTGACATGCAGTGGCTTTTTAAAGTAAGCCATACAGTAAGAGCAGCATCATGTCACATTCCACAAAAAACAGCAATTGAGCATGGTCTAGAGATTTTCCTGGCTTTCTTATAGTGTCTATTAGACCAGAATGAAACCTGGACATCAGCAGCATGATTCATTGATCTAAAGATGTTGGCTTTAACTACTGGTATCTTATTTTTGTTCTCTACCAATCTTCTCTGCTGCCCTTGGTCATGTATTTTTTCCTTTATTCCATTCTCCCCTTGCCCTCTGTTCCACCTGCAGTTCTACATTAGCCAAGGTGAAAGCAGCCTCCGCCTAGTTCCTGGGCATCCAAGATCCTCCCACCACCTCCCTGGACCTCTCATACATTCATTCATTCATTTGTATTTATTGAGCGCTTACTGTGTGCACAGCACTGTACTAAGCACTTGGGAGAGTACAATGCAACAATAAACAGAAACATTCCCTGCCCACAATGAGCTTACTGCCTAGAGGTAGGGAGACAGACAATAATATGGGAGTGGGAGAAGAAAAAAGGGGGGCTTAGTCAGGGAAGGCCTCTTGGAGATGTGGCTTCAATTGCAGGCACTGTTGGGCCTCTCCCACTGCTGGAACATCAAAGGCAGAGGGGTGAACTGCAGTTTGGGGAGAGATGTGCCCAAAATTAGGGTAAAAAGTCTGAGAAAGTGTGGTCAGAGAAGTAGGAGGAGAACCAGTCTGGTATCTCTTGGGGGCTGGAGAAGGTCGGGTTGAAAGGGTATATAGCTGGCTGCAGGGGTGCCTGTCCTGGGTTACTTATTTGTAAATATTTTTATGACTGTCTCTCCCATTGGAGCATAAGCTCCTGTGGGCAGGAAATGTGTCACCTGCTTGTTTTGTACTTCCTAAGCACTTAGTACAGCGCACTGCATCTAGTGGGTGCTCAATAAATGCTAATATTATCAATACCCATTGGGCTAGGGCCACAAAGACCTGGGAGATAGCAGAGCTACCTGCTACTGGCTCTCTGCACTTGGGAAAGGCAGCTGGGCTGCTCTGGGCTGCTCGGGTCCCATCAACTAAATCTGGAAATTTCCATTTCACTGCATGATGTAACATCATGAATTGATACTGTCATGCAGCCACCATGCAATGAAACAGAATGCTTTTATAACCATGCATGGCCCTTTGCATGTCATTGCACTATGTGCATTGTCACATGAGTCATCATGCATTACATGAGAGGCAGTGCTTCTAGCTCCCGCTTCAGGGAGCAATCACGTTCTGCTGAAGATGACCCTGTTCAACAGAAACTAATATTTGAAAATCCAAATTTGCCAAGAGAGAGGCTCAATATCAAACACCTCAAGCTTTATCACCTGTCCTGGGTGTAAGTTTAGGCCTTATCTTGACAAGCTGTAAAGAAATGTGTGCTAGAACACCTATGGAACAATGTCCCATGAAACAAGAAGGAACCACTGATCTAGTAAACCATCATCAAATCAGAGTATTCAAGATATGGAACTTCAGTGCATTTGTCCTTTAGTATGTTATGCAACAGGGCTATTAATACTCAGCAACCCCTTCCTTCCAGCAAAACCTTCCCCTGCCATTCCCAAAGAAACATCATTACAGTGATTACCAGGGTCAGGCATCGACAACCTTTTTTTTGTTACTTTGCCATTTCGGGAGGGCTTGTGTGGGAAGCGAGCAGATGTGTGCTGACATCCAAATGGCAGCTTCTGGCTACAGTTCAAAATGTTCCATTTCTCCTGCATGATTTTTGTGTCTCCTGGGTCACTGCTTCTGCAGCCTGGGTGAATGGGGTATATATTCTCTCTTTCCCATCCCTTAAGTGCTCCCATTGACCAAACCAGGGTATATTTATGTGAACTTGAGACTCATTCCAATGGGGAAACTGAAAAATGTTTACCCAGACTGCTTACTGGTCAATACCTAGCAGTGTGGCTCAGTGGAAAGAGCATGGGCTTTGGAGTCAGAGGTCATGGGTTCAAATCCCGGCTCCGCTACTTGTCAGCTGTGTGACTTTGGGCAAGTCACTTAACTTCTCTGTACCTCAGTTACTTCATCTGTAAAATGGGGATTAAGACTGTAAGCCCCACGTGGGACAACCTGATCACCTTGTAACCTCCCCAGCACTTAGAACAGTGCTTTGTACATAGTAAGCACTTAATAAATGCCATTATTATTATTATTATTATTATTCTGTATTTATGGGTCAGTTCATTGAGGGAGGTTGTGAGCTTCATAAAAAATTTCTCTTAAAATGTGACATTTAGGGATAAATGCAGAACATACTCATCTCCAGATGAAGTTTCTGGACTTCACAATTCAAAATTTAAGCACACCAGACTTGCTGACCAGAAAGATCCATTTTTGTTGATTTAAAGAAAAACACCCAGAACAGCCAAGAGAAAAGCATTTAGCTAGAGTGCTGCTCAATGCTTGTTTTATGCATGAGAGTAGTTTCCAATTAAAATACTGTCGAAATATCTATTGCAGGAACTTTTTTAATTCAAATTAAGGCTATTTTCCATGCAAACAAAGTGACACCATGTGGCCTCCATCTGTATCACTTGATATCCTGAGATTAAACTAAAAAAAAGAAGTTTTGATTTTTAGCTTCCACCAAAAAATCCCATATCTTCCTCTTTGAATAGAAACAAAATAATTGATTTAATAGGCAATCACTACATTTTTTTCCCAGCCATTTTGTTTAGACTACTCATTTTCACAAGAGAAAGTCAATGGATGGAGATTTGTCATCTAAATCTGTTTTGGAGACACCAGAAATCAAAATCAGACCAAATACCCTGCCCAGAATTTCACTTTTAAAGCAGTAAAATGTGTAGATCATTTTGGGTCTTGCCCCTTTTCATTTCTATTTTCTCCAGGTTGATCTTTCTTGTTTATTTAACTCTACATACTGCCTAGAGAATATGGATACAGCATGCCATTTCTCCATCCTTAGTAACAGCTCTTTGGTTGTTTCACTGGTAATGGTGTACTTAAGTGAGAACAGTAAAGTATCTACATACTACAGTCATTGACTTCTATTGGAATCTATTCCTTAGAGTAAGATTAGGTGGATGGATAGTTATTCCCATCCTGTCCAGAGTTTAAATCAAGACAGAGTTCCCAGGAATCCGGTTTTAGTCAGGGTTTACGTGTATGGAGGAAATAAGCATGAGAGTGTAACTTTAACCACATCAAGGAGGAGAGTCGATACTCCCTCCTCCTCGTTCTCCTTTACCACCTCTATCATCATCAGCATCATCATCTACTACTACTTCTCACTAGTGCACTGCACAAAGTGCTTATTAAATATTATTACTATTAATAACACATTTATAACTTAGAATGGAAACAATATGGTCTAGTGAAAAGAGCACGGGCCTGCAAGTCAGACGACCTGGGTTCTAATCCTTCCTCTGCCCCTTGTCCATTATGTGACCTTAATAATAATCATTAATAATTATGGTATTTGTTTAGCACTTACTGTGTGCCAGGCATTGTACTAAGCACTAGGGAGGGAACAAGCACACTGGGTTGAACACAGTCTCTGGCCCATATGGGGTGCACCGTTTCAATCCCCATTTTACAGATGAGGTAAAATGAGGCACAGAGAAGTGACTTGCCCAAGGTCACAGAGCAGACAAGTGGGAGAGCCGCAATTAGAATCCATGACCTTCTGACTCCAAGGCCTGTGCTATATCTACTATGCCATGCTGCTTCTCACTTTGTTTCTCTGTGCCTCAAGTTCTCATATGGGGATTAAATCCTCCTCCCTCCTAGACTGTGAGCCCCATGTGGGATAGGGATTATGTCCAACTTTATTATCTTCTATATACCCCAATGTTTAGTGCAGTGCTTGGCACATAGTAAGCGCTTAACGAGTACCATAAAAAATGTGAGAAACACTGTACTACTGGCAAGGGTAATTACACTAAAATTAAAGCCTGTCTTCCCCTCTAGACTGTAAGCTCGTTGTGGGTAGAGAATACGTCTGTGGATTGTTATATTGTAGTAATAATAGTAATAACAATAATAATTGTGGTATTTGTTAAGCGCTTACTATGCACCAGGCACTGTACTAAGTGCTGGGGTAAATACAAGCAAATAGGATTGGACACAGTTCCTGTCCCATGTGAGGTTCACAGTCTCAATCCTCATTTTACACATGAGGGAACTGAGGCACAGAGAAGCAAAGTGACTTGCCCAAAGTAACGCAGCAGACAAGTGGCGGAGCCAGGATTGTAATAATAATAACAATTTTGGTATTTATTAAGTGCCAAGCACTGTTCCAAGCACTGGGGGTAGATACAAGGTAATCAGGTGGTCCCATGTGGAGCTCACAGTCTTAATCCCCATTTTCCAGATGAGGTAACTGGGGCACAAAGTTAAGTGACTTCCCCAAAGTCACACAGCTGATAAGTGGTGGAGCTGGGATTAGAACTCATGACCTCTGACTCCCAAGCCCATGTTCTTTCCACTGAGCCAAGTGCTTAGTACAGTGCTCTGCACACAGTAGATGTTCAATAAATACCACTAAGTGGTGAAGCCTAGAGTAAAAGAAACCAGAAATAATATGTAATGCAATCAACAAGACAGATAGGTTAAAATGCAATACTCAAAAAAAATCAACAATAAAATCTCAGTTAAACACTACCAGGAGGGCAGTCTTCAGATAACTCACTGCACCAGACAAACAGTCCTTGGTTAGAAACTATAACCGTCCCCATGTTCTACAGATTATTTAGTGGCTTCTGCCAGGCCTGTGTTCCTGCAGGGGTCAGGGCTCATTTCCAATGAAGGCAAGTGGCAGGATGGGGGCTCTCCTCTCCTCCCACTAAATTTGCTCCTGAGGACCCTGTCTCCAGACTTCATTGCCTCATGTCCCTGGCTGAAGATGAAAAGACATCTTCTGAAGTATTTCTGGAAGCAGCGTTAAGTTTTCCAGGACACTTAGGATGCTGAGCAATTGGTTGAGTGGGATCCCATGAACCTCATTCACAGTCAAAAAGTAGCTTAGGTTAACGTGACTGGAATTTGGAGCACTCAAAACTCAATGGAAGGCAGGCCTCCAGGAGGTGGGAGAGGGAAAGAGGCAGGGGAAGATGGAGGAGGAAAAGGAGAGAGAAAGAGAAAGAGGGAGAGAGAAGCTATCATCTTCCTTCTGCTTGACTATATAATAATGATGGCATTTATTAAGCGCTTACTATGTGCGAAGCACTGTACTAAGTGCTGGGGAGGTTACAAGGTGATCAGGTTGCCCCACAGGGGGCTCACAGTCTTAATCCCCATTGTACAGATGAGGGAACTGAGGCACAGAAAAGTGAAATGACTTGCCCCAAATCACACAGCTGACAATTGGCAGAGCCGGGATTCAAACTCATGACCCATGACTATATGTTTGTTGACCTTGAAAAATGGGCTTTGTGCCATGGTGGCTGCTGTCACCGCCAGCACTGAGAAACGTGGATGCAGGTCAGATATGGTGGCAGTCTTAATAAAGATGCAAGCCGAGAATTCAAATGAGAATAAATGCACAAAAAGAAAGGCCATTTCATGTAGAACTCTAAAAAATGATCATGATAACCCATTCTCAGAGATTTGGATGTTCTACTTCTGAGACAGCCATTCTTAAATATTGCTCATTTACATCAGCATGGTGTAGTAGATAGAGTACAGATCTGGAACTCAGAAGGTAATGGGTTCTAATCCCGGCTCTGCCACTTGTCTACTCTGTGATCTTGAGCAAATCACTTAACTTCTCTGGGCCTCAGTTAAATGTAAAATGAGGATTGAGACTGTGAGACCCACATGGGTCAGGCACTGTGTCCAACCCGATTTGCTTGTATCCACTAGAGCATTTAGAACAGTGCCTGGCACACAGTAAGCACTTAAATACCACAATTATTCTTTTTATTATTATCACATTTTGGGAAGTGACTTCCTAAATGAAAACTTTGCAACTCTCAACTCCATTACAACATTAAACAGCACTGCACTAAGAAAGGGAGTTCAAGGTTTTAAAAAGCCAATAATTAATTTGCTCCTCACTGCTGCCCTCTGTTTATCTTTCAATTGCCCTAAATCCTAATCACTAGTTGACTCATTTTGCCTTTCTTTCTCAGCTTATTTGATATCTAATTGATAACCTGTCTTTTGCTTGCCTAATCACTTTATACTTAAGTTCAATTCTGACTCTGTCCTTATTTACATGTTACATTTAGCTGTACGTAGAAAGCCTGGTGTCAGTATGTTGTGTCCATGTTCAGAATATACGTCACTGCGGGAGTCCCTCGGGGCTCAGTTTTGGGTCCCTTTCTAGTCTCCACTTACCCTCCTCCCTTGGAGAACTCATTTGCCCCCATGGCTTCTGCTACTATCTCTACACAGATGATTACCAAATATACATCTCCAGCCCTGATCTCTCTCCGTCTCTGCAGTCTCCTATTTCCTCCTGCCTGCCTTCAGGACATCTCTACTTTAGATGTCTCACTGACACCTCAAACTTAACATGTCCAAAGCAGAACTCCTCATCTTCTCACCCAAGATGAAACCCTCTCCTCCCCATGACTTTCCTCTCACTGTAGACAATACCACCTTCCTCCCTGGCTCACAAGCTTGTAACCTTGGCATTATAATCCACTCATCTCTCTCATTCAACCCGCGTATTCAGCCTTTCACCAAATCCTGTCGGTCTTACCTTCATAACACCTCTAAAATCCACTCTTTTCTCTCCCATCCAAACTGCTGCTATGCTGATCCAAGCGCTTACACTAACCCTCCTTAACTACTGCATCGGCTGCAGTCAGTCAGTCGTATTTATTGAGTGCTTACTTTGTGCTATTTTAATTCCTAATTTAGAGATGAGGTAACTGAGGCTCAGAGAAGTGAAATGATTTGCCCATAGTCACACAGCAGACAGGTGGTGGAGCTGGGATTAGAACCCAGGTTCCTCTGACTCCCAGGCCCGTGTTCTATCCACTAGGCCACAATTTTTCCCTTTTCACTCTAGAAGGTCTGAAGGGACAGCACTCTAGTAGTAATAATAATAATGGTATTTAAGCGCTTACTATGTGCCAAGTACTGTTCCAAGCACAAGGGTAGATACAAGGTAATCAGATTGCCCCATGTGGAACTCGCACTCTTAATCCCCATTTTCCAGATGAGGTAACTGAGGCACAGAGAAGTGAAGTGACTTGCTCAAGGTCACACAGCAGATAAGTGGCAGAGCCAGGATTATCCCTCTGGATCTCTCCAAGACTCATTCCCCAGGGTCTGACAACTTTTTCCCCACCATCAGTGGATGCAGCTTTCTTTGGCATCTCAAGAGATATAGGAAAGTTGCAGTAAAAGGCAACGTAGCAAGAGCCACCACCCTCCCTACCAGAATTGTCAGAAATACAGAACCATTGCCCTAACAGAACAATCTCCAAGCCCATCTCTGGCTCCGCTCCCAGGTGGTTTTTAGTAAAAGACATCGGAAGGGGAGAGGACTGGCTGGCATATGCTGAGACATAAGTCTCTTGAATAGCAGCAATAATACAGAGAGGGCCTTCACCTGAGATACTAACATGAGGCTCTTATCAAGGCAATGGGTTTTACCGAATCTCCAGGCAGTGCAGCAAGATCTTATCAAGGAAACTGCTTTTACTGAATCTCCAGGCAGTGCAGCACAACCACATAACGGCTTGGGACCCACTCATGTTTTCAAAACATTTTAGTTTTATTAAAAGTGGGACTCTTTTTGGCCACCCAACTCAGCCCAGTCACTGTTAAATTATAGCCCAGGAAACTGACTGTGCAAGAAAGATGTGTTATTACAGAATAGATATCACTGGAAGACCAAGGATTGGAATCATCTGGTACTTTGCTTCCAAGTTCAACTGAAGCATCATTCATTCAAAATGGTTCTTAACCAGTCTGCCACAGCATGGGCTGGCCCGGTATCAGAATGATATTAGAGGGGAGCTATGCCTCTAAGGGTGATGATTTCACAGCTAATTTTGTTGTTCCCTCCACTCCATCTTCCCCGCTTTGCCTCCTCATAAAAACCAGGGTGTGACACACCGCACTTCCAGGCCCTTACCTATAAACCTTATGATCCTTCTGAGTAGCGGGTTCAGATAACAGCATTCTCCAGTCAAAATCATTTTCTCTTGGGCAATCAAGGATTCTCTGGTTGACTTGATGAAATACATGGATATCTCGCCAATAAAAATCTGAAAAAGAAATTCAAGAACTGTCAAGGCAAATACATGACCACAGTGCTACTGACATGGATGGTAGCATTACTGAAACTTTAAAGGAATCGTAAGCTGCTTTAGATACTGTGTTTTAAAAATGTGTTTAGTCCAAGGCTGGGCTTTGAGTTGAAGAATTCATTCATTCATTCAATATATTTATTGAGCGCTTACTGTGTGCAGAGCACTGTACTAAGCACTTATAATAATAATGGCATTTGTTAAGCACTTACAATGTGCAGAGCACTGTTCTAAGCACTGGGGAGGACATGATGTGATCATGTTGTCCCACGTGGGACTCACCGTCTTAATCCCCATTTTACAGATGAGGTAACTGAGGCCCAGAGAAGTTAAGTGACTTGCCCAAAGTCACACAGCTGACAATTGGTGGAGCAGGGATTTGAACCCATGACCTATGACTCCTAGGCCCGTGCTCTTTCCATTGAGCCACTCTGTTTCTCTAGAAGAATGGAACAAACTATTTTTATTTGATCATTTCAAATGGCTTTCATGCTGCAGTGCTACATTTATGTGATCAGATGACACACTCTTGCAGGATAAATTGTTGAATAGACTGTAACCTTGTTATGGGCAGGGAATGTGTCTGTTTATTGTTATAATGTACTCTCCCAAGCACTTATTACAGTGCTCTGTACACAGTACGTGTTCAATACATATGATTGACTGACTGACTAATAGCATTTTTTCCTTAATGGGGGTAGATAGGGATGTAGAGTGTTTAGAGTGCAAGTGTGTTTCTGGATCCCAGTAGTGACCATTCTCTATCAATCGATCAATCAATGGTACTTATTAAGCTCATACTATATGCAGAGCACCATTCTAAATGCTTGGGAGGGTACAATTATAACAGAGCTGGAAGACACATTCCCTGCCCCACAAGGAGCTTTCAGTTTAGATGGGGGAGATGGACATTAAAATAAAGTTGTGGATATGTATATAAATCTGATGCCTACCGGCCACCTCAGACTCACAGCATTCGGGGGCTATGCCGATGCAACTCTGTTAAGGAAGCATATACCACCAGTTCCACCTCTGAGCCAGCTTTAACCCTTTCACTTATTGCCACCTTGGGTGGCCTTGGGGCAATTTCCGGAACTCAGAGAGACCACCCACAGGACTTGGGGGAGTGGGGACAGATACAGGGGAAGAACAGGGCAGCTCAAATCCCTGGACAGCAGCTGTCACATTTGCAAACTCCCAGACCAATCTAGAAAAGTGTAGTCTGGTGGAAACAGCACAGACCTGGGAGTCAGAGGACCTGGGTTCTAATTTGACTCTGCTAGTTGCCTGTTGTGTGACTCTGGGCAAGTCATTTAATTTCTCTGTCCCTTGGTTTCCTCATCTGTAAAATGGTGATTCAATATCTGCTCTTCCTCCTACTTAGTCCCCATCCCAGATGGGGCTCACAGTCTGTTTCCAACTTGATTAACTTGTATCTACCCCAGTGCTTAGAAAAGTGCTTGACAAATAGTGAATGCTTAAAAATATAATAATAATAATAATAGAGCAAACATGTCCTGCAGACCTATCTCCTTTACTCCATAATAAATAATAATAATAATAATAATAATGGCATTTGTTAAGCACTTACTATGTGCAAAGCACTGTTCTAAGTGCTGGGGTGGATGCGAGGTGATCAGGTTGTCCCACGTGGGGCTCACAGTCTTAATCCCCATTTTACAGATGAGGTAACTGAGGCCCAGAGAAGTTAAGTGACTTGCCCAAAGTCACACAGCTGACAATTGGCAGAGCAGGGATTTGAACCCATGACCTCTGACTCCAAAGCTCGTGCTCTTTCCACTGAGCCATGCCCAGCCTGCCATTATCAAGGCAATCTTTGTTGAACTGTAAGAGAAAGTATTCATAACTTTTGGACTTTAAGATTAAAAAGAATGTTCCTGGGCTCCACAAGAGATTAGGAGTCTACAAGGAGTGCAAAGGAGTTTACAAACCCAGTTCTCTAAAGCAGGGGTGAAAGGAAAAATTGACTGACATCAGAATCAAACAGTCAATCAATCAATGGTATTTACTGAGTGCTTACTATGTGCAGAGGACCGCACTAAGCACTTGGAAGAGTACGATAATACTAAGTAGACTTGCTCTCTACCTTCAAGGAGCTTATAATCTTGTTGGGGGTGTGGTCAAGGCATTCCCGTAAAACTGGGCATTGCCTGGGAGGGGAAGTGGGGGATGATGCAAAGCATTTAAAACCATGCCGACAGCAGTGGGGAGTGCTGCAGGCTGGTGAGGGCAGTGGGAGCCCCACAAGTCCCCAGCCTGGGTGGGTGGTCACGTTCTGCTGCTCCAAAGACCTGGAGCAGTAGTAGTGTGGGCCAGCCTTCCCACAACTCCACATCCCCACCTGGAGCTATGCCACTGTTCTAGAGGCTGAGGTAAGTACAAGGTAATCAGGTTGGACACAGTCCCTGTCCCACATGAGGCTCACACTCCCACATGAGGCTCACACTTTTAATCCCCATTTTCCAGAAGAGGTAACTGAGGCACAGAGAAGTGAAGTGACTTGCCTAAGGTCACACAGCAGACAAGTGGCGGAGCTGGGATTAGAATCCATGACCTCTGACTCCCAAGCCCATGTTCTTGCCACTAGGCCATTCTGACTGCTTGTAGGCACCTGGCCTTTAAACTCAGAGATTTGCCTTGACAGGAGATTCCTGAACACACTGTGACAAATGCAAAATCATATAAATGGAAACTGAAATCACCCAAAATTTTAAAAAATGGTTTAGAGAGCTACTTTTTTTCAAACACTGTCTTGCCGGCCATAGAGAATCTGAAATTTATAGATATTTCTATCCATCTATCTATGTGGAAATTAATGGAAGCAGCATGGCTCCATGGAAAGAGCACGGGCTTGAGAGTAAGAGGTCATGGGTTCAAATCCCACTTCTGCCAATTGTCAGCTGTGTGACTTTGGGCAAGTCACTTAACTTCTCTGTGCCTCAGTTACCTCATCTGTAAAATGGGGATGAAGACTGTGAGCCCCACATGGGACAATCTGATCACCTTGTATCCTCCCCAGTGCTTAGAACAGTGCTTTGCACATAGTAAGCGCTTAAATGCCATCATCATCATCATGGAAATTAGAGGAACAATTTTATTGATTGCTTAAGAAGGTTCATTCCAAATATGTCTACGTTCATTAGAATTTTTTGCTCTAATGGGTAAAAACAGGCAGGTTATGAAAAGCTTATGGACAATGGAATTTGAAAGGCAACACATGGAATATGAATAGGCTTCCATTAAAAAAAAAACCCACAGCTTTCATCCTACTTCATTCCATCTGTTCTCAAAAGTGTTAGGATGCATAAAGTTCAGCTCATGCTCTGGAACCAGGCAGATCTGGATTTCTTTTCAGAGATGGAGGTAGCCTACCCACCTCTCAGTGATCCATGTAACCCCACATTTTCATCTTCTCCAGGACGAGAGGTCTTGAGGTTGACTGAATAAGTACGGGGCTCTGAATTCTTTTTTTGTTACAAAATATAGCATTTGAGGCTCTTTCCAGTTTTGCATCATTCAACTAGCCCTGATTTAGTAATTCTGCATATTTAAAACCCTGAGAATAATGATAGTTTTTAAACGAAAAACCTCTTTGAATATGTTTAGGCTATCCAGGGGTAGGTAGTTGTTTGGAAGCAAAACCATACCATTAATACTTTGAGCTCTCTAGCACTCAAACCTAGCATTTCTGTGACACCCAAGCATCCCAACACCCCCGTTTGCACTTATGTACATATTTTTATGCACAATTCTCTCCTCCGATCTATGATTTAATAATATTAGAGGTATTTGTTAAACACTTACTGTGGATTAAGCACTGCACTAAGATACAAGACAATCAGGTCAGACAGTCTCTGTCTCATATGGGGGGGCAGGGGGCACAACAGGTATTGAATCACCATTTTACAAATGAGGAAACTGAGGCCCAGAGAAGTTAAATGACTTGCCCAAGGTCACATAGCAGACAAGTGGTAGAGGCATGATTAAAACCAGGTCCTTTGATTCCCAGGCCTGTGCTCTCTCCATTAGGCCATAATGCTTCTGCATAATAATAACAATGATGGCATTTATTAAGCGATTACTATATGCAAAGCACTGTTCTAAGCACTGGGGAGGCTACAAGGTGATCAGGTTGTCCCACGGGGGGCTCACAGTCTTCACCCCCATTTTACAGATGAGGGAACTGAGGCCCAGAGAAGTCAAGTGACTTGCCCAAAGTCACACAGCTGATAATTGGCAGAACTGGGATTTGAACCCATACCTCTGACTCCAAAGCCTGAGCTCTTTCCACTGAGCCACACTGCTTCTTCTTTATCTGTCTTTCCTGCTGCACTGCAAACTCCTTGAGGGCAGGGAACATGTTTAGGAACTCTAATATACTCTCCCAAGTGCTTTAGTTTGCATTATGGGGTAAGGTCACCCCCATCTATTTGCTCACCCTCTTGCCCCTCATCCAGTGGGGCTGGATCCAGAGCAGTGTGGACTGCTCCAGGGACTGGCAAGAAATCCAGTTCTGACTGGTTCCTTTCAGAACTCTTTCCTTGCACTCATATATATAGAAAAAAGAATTTCTTGCAGATGAGCTACAATGTGTGAGCTTTTTACACCACAGTGTTTTTTCAGCCACACACATAAACAACAATGCTATAGACATCGTCTTTGATAAAAATAACAGCTAAGGATGATAATACTATTTGTATAGTCTTTTGCTCCAAAGAGCTCACAATGCCTGGCATATAATCTCTTCATGACTCAGAATATGTTTGTCAGAGGAGCACAGAAGAGTGATACTACTAAAATCAATTCTTTTCCTTTCCCTGCTGCTCCTTTTTGGTTTAGCAGTGTCATCTACAAATTGAAAGACAGTCTATATAGGTGCTTTTGTTGCCACCTCCATGCCTTCAGGCCACCAGAGAATTATTTTGAGCGCTACTACTACAAAGATATGATACTCATTATCCTTATTTTACGGATAAAGTAGGTAGATTAAAACGAATTCACTCTTTTTTTATTGTGTTTAGGTGCTTACTATGTGCAAAGCACTGTACTAAGCGCTGAGGTAGATATGACAATCAGGTTGGACACATGGGGCTCACAGTCTTCAGAGCTTGGCACATAGAAAGCGCTTAACAAATACCATCATCATCATCATTAATCCCCATTTTATAGATGAGGGAACTGAGGCACGGAAAAGTTAAAAGATTTGCCCAAGGTCATATAGCAAACAAGTAGCAGAGGCAGAATTAGAACCCAGGTCTTTCTGACTCCCAGTCCCTTGCTCTATCCACTAGGCCACGCTGCTTCACTGAAAGCTAATTCATTCAATTCATTCAATCAATCGTATTTATTGAACGCTTACTGGGTGCAGAGCAGTTTAATAATCAAATGCACGTTGTCAACCAGAATTCAGATATGCAGTAGCGAATTTAATACTAATCAATCAACGGTATTTTTTAAGCACATAGTGTGTGTAGAACATTGTAGTAAGTGCTTTGGGACAGCATAATGAGACAGAGTTGGGAGACAAGTTCCCTGCCCCAAAAGAGCTTACAGCTTAGGGGGGTGACAGACATGAAAATGAATTATGGATACGTACATAAGTGCGGTGGGGCTGGGGATGAGGTAAACATCAAGTGCTTAAAGGGTATAGATACAAGTGCATTGGTGATGCAGAAGAAAGAGGGAATAAGGGAAATGAGGGCTTTAGTCAGGAAAGGCCTTTTGGAGATGTGCTTTGGCTTTGAAGGTAGGGAGAGTGGCAGTCTGTAGGATATGAAGCAGGAGGGAGTTCCAAGCCTGAGGGAGGATGTGGGCAAGGAGTTGACGGTGACAAAGACCAGGTGGAGGTTCAGTGACTAGGTTGGCATTACAGGAGCAAAGTGAGAGGGCAGGATTATAGGCAAGCACTTAGTACAGTTCTCTGCACACAGTAAGCGCTCAATAAATATGGTTGAATAAATAGTAATTGACAATTAACAAATGGAGACACTGATAATATACATGATGATTAAGTGAAACCTCCTTGAACCCCACCTCTTTCATTAGTCACTTCCTTTCCTTATTTGATTTTAGATTGTGGTTCTTTCATGCAGCTTGACTACACTGATAAACTTCTTTGTCTTATGCCTCTGTTCAATCAACCAACGAGTTGATGCTCTGGGATAATCAGTAAGCATAGTCTTAGAATTGAGCTTCTGACAGGTTTATGCATTCTTTACACATTTCTATAGATGTCCAGTGATGGAGGCATTTAAAAAAAATCAATAATGATAAGTGCAGAAGCCTAAGAGTCTTGAACGGTCACTTTAGAAACACACTATATTTTATTATGGAATGTTTACTACTGAAAGTTTGAACTTTATTCTCCCCATGCATAAGGAGAACAGAACAGCCTGACATTGTGCAGGCTACTTTCTGTGGTTTTAAGGGTAATTTTTTGAGGTGGGAGGAGGAAGGTGGATACGGGGAGGAGGTTGACACACACATCTACATCTCTGCCCCTGCTCTCTCTCCCTCCCTCCAGGCTCGTATCTCCTTCTGCCTTCAGGACATCTCCATCTAGATGTCTGCCCGCTATCTAAAACTCAGTATGTCCAAGACTGAACTCTTTACCTTCCCTCCCAAACTCCGCCCTCTCCCTGACTTTCCCATCACCGTAGATGGCACTACCATCCTTCCCATCTCACAAGCCCGCAACCTTGGTGTCATCCTCGACTCCGCTTTCTCCTTCACCCCACACATCCAATCCATCACCGAAACCTGCCAGTCTCACCTCCACAACATCGCCAAAATCCTTTCTTCTCCATTCAAGCCGCTACCTAACTAGTTCAATCTCTCATCCTAGCCTGAATGGATTACTGCATCAGCCTTCTCTCTGATCTCCCATCCTCCTGTCTCTCACCACTTCAGTCTATACTTCACTCTGCTGCCCGGATCATTTCTGTGCAGAAACGCTCTGGGCATGTTACTCCCCTCCTCAAAAATCTCCAGTGGCTGCCTGTCAACCTACGCATCAAGCAAAAACTCCTCACTCTCGGCTTCAAGGCTCTCCATCACCTTGCCCCCTCCTACCTCATCTCCCTTCTCTCCTTCTACAGCCCAGCCCACACCCTCTGCTGCTAACCTCCTCACTGTACCTCGTTCTCGCCTGTCCCGCCGTCGACCCCCGGCCCACGTCCTCCCCCTGGCCTGAAATGCCCTCCCTCCACACATCTGCCAAGCTAGCTCTCTTCCTCCCTTCAAAGCCCTACTGAGAGCTCACCTCCTCCAGGAGGCCTTCCCAGACTGAGCCCCCCTTTTCCTCTCCTCCTCCCCATCCCCCCGCCCTACCTCCTTCTCCTCCCCACAGCACTTGTATAGATTTGTACAGATTTATTACTCTATTTTACTTGTACCTATTTACTATTCTATTTATTTTGTTAATGATGTGCATATAGCTTTAATTATATTTGTTCTGACGATTTTGACACCTGTCTACATGTTTTGTTTTGTTGTCTGTCTCCCCCCTCTGGACTGTGAGCCCATTGTTGGGTAGGGACCATCTCTATATGTTGCCGACTTGTACTTCCCAAGCGCTCAGTATAGTGCTCTGCATGCGGTAAGCACCCAATAAATACGATTGAATGAATGAATGAATGAATGTAGGGTCATAGATGTTTCGTCTGGACATAGCATGTCCCTGGTTGCACTCGACAGTTCTCATTTGGGGGTGGGGCTAGAGGGAAGACAGGGCTACGGGCAATGATTTTGCTTGAACGAAACCAGCCTAGGCAGGCTTTGATCCATCCCGGCTCTGTGCCCACCTGGGGGGCCTTAGATGTGGTGGCTCAGTTCCAGGGTCCCTGAGCCTCTCTCAGACCAGTCCTTTTGGTTTCATTCCCCCTTCCCCTGCAGCCCCTCCACACTTCAGGGGTGCTTGTTGCCTGTACAAGGCTTCCTGAGTTTGCCATGAACCCCAGGGTCAGCCAGAGCACCTGGCCTGCCACATGGGCCCGGGACTCCTGCCAACTGGCAAGGATACTCTGCCATCCATCTGACCTCACTAGAGCACAGCCAGAGTGCTGAATCTTCTTGCCTGCCTGTGCACCTGCTTCAGGGGTAGAACTAGAGTAGGGAGGGGTGGGAGAATCAGGGAAGGAGGGAAGAAAAGAAATTGTTAAACAGCCTTAATCTGGCTCCAGTGGGTGCTCCCCCTGGGTGCACAATCAGAAAATGGGGTATAGCAACAATTCATTTCCCTTATGAACACGTGGTATGATGCCTAAAGTGCAGCAGGCATGGCATCAGTTTCAAAGTGACTCAGCATTCCTGTCATGGATAATTTAACCTTTTGGATGATGATTATGGTACTCAAGCGCTTACTATGTGCCAAGCACTGCTCTAAGCACTGGGGTAGATACACGTTAATCAGACTGGACAGAGTAAAAAATATAATAATAATAATAATAACGGTGGCATTTATTAAGTGCTTACTATGTGCAGAGCACTGTTCTAAGCGCTGGGGAGGTTACAAGGTGATCAGGTTGTCCCACGGGGGGCTCACAGTCTTAATTCTCATTTTAGAGATGAGGTCACTGAGGCACAGAGAAGTTAAGTGATTTGCCCAAAGTCACACAGCTGACAATTGGCAGAGCCGACATTTGAACCCATGTCCTCTGACTCCAAAGCCCATACTCTTTCCACTGAGCCACACTGCTTCTCATGATGGCATTTGTTAAGTGCCTACTTTGTGCAAAGCACTGTTTTAAGCACTGGGGGGATACAAGGTGACCAGGTTGTCCCACGTGGGTCTCACAGTCTTAATCCCCATTTTAGAGTTGAGGTAACTGAGGCACAGAGAAGTTAAGTGACTTGCCCAAAGTCACACAGCTGACAATTGGCGGAGCCAGAATTTGAACCCATGACCTCTGACTCCAAAGCCCAGGCTCTTTCCACTGAGCCACGCTAAGGAGACTTCAATATGGGGCAAAGAAGGCATCTCAGTCTTTCTTAGCAGAGATCCTTTAGCCAGAGGGAAAAAGGGACAGCCACCCTAGGCTCACCACTCTAGGGGCTCCCTGCCCCCAAGCCATAGGGGGGATTCCCCATGGTCATCAGAGGGCCCACTACCATCATTCTGAAAACCATCTTTCCTCTTTGCCACATTCACTTCAGGACTCACATTAGCAGGGAAGGGAAGGAAGTACACACATCCCAGGAAGGAAATATCTCTGCTAGGCCAAGGTGGATCTTAATCAGACCCTGCTCATTACTATGTCAGATTCATTAGTAGGGCATTTACAGCTCTGCTGGTTTTTGTTTTAGAGTGCTCAGATTTGCAATTGTGGTATTTGTTAAGTGCTTACTATGTTCTAGGCACTGTACTAAGTGCTGGGGTGGATACAAGCAAATTGTGGTAGACAGAGTCCCAAGTGGGGCTCACAGTCTCAATCCCCATTTTACAGATGAGGTAACTGAGGCCCAGAGAAGTTAAGTGGCTTGCCCAAGGTCACGTAGCAGATAAGTGACAGAGCCAGAATTAGAACCCATGACCTTCTGACTCCCAGCCCCCTGCTCTATCCACTATGTCATGCTGCTTTGGGTAGTACACCTCATGGCTCTAAGAGATTTCAGTGACATGACAAATAGAACCTAGTGAATATTAATCCCTGATCAGAAAATTGCACTTTCAGTAGTAATGACGATTGCTACATCTCACACCTTCAGGCCCGAATGACAGCTACATCTTCCAAAAAAGAAATCAAAAGAATTTATTGAGTGTCTCCTGGTGGGAGCAATGAATATGGGGCACAATGAGTAGATTAGCTTGAGAGGAATGAAACATGCCAGATGTGGAAGAGGAAAAAAAACAAAAGAAGAGAGTGGATAAGTAAGGGTGGGGGTGGCTGAGTGAGTGCCTTAAAGTCACTGGCAGATCTTTCTGCTTGATGAAGAGAGGAACGGACAACCATTGTAAGGTTTTGACGATTGGAGAGATGTGTGCAGAACAACATATTAGTAAAAATGATCAAGGCAGCCAAGTGAAGTATGGACTAGAGAGAAGAGAGATTGGAGGTGAGGAAATCAGCAAGTAGGGTGATGATCAATCAATCAATCAATTGCATTTACTGAGCGCTTACTGTGTGCAGAGCACTGTACTAAGCACTTGGGAAGTACAAGTTGGCAACATATAGAGACAGTCCCTACCCAACAGTGGGCTCACAGTCTAGAAGGGGGAGACAGAGAACAAAACAAAACATATTAACAAAATAAAATAAATAGAATAGATATATACAAGTAAAATAAATAGAGTAATAAATATGTACAAATATATATACATATATACAAGTGCTGTGGGGAAGGGAAAGAGGTAAGACGGGGGGGATGGAGAGGGGGACGAGGGAGAGAGGAAGGAGGGGGCTCAGTCTGGGAAGGCCTCCTGGAGGAGGTGAGCTCTCAGTAGGGCCTTGAAGGGAGGAAGAGAGCTAGCTTGGCGGATGGGCAGAGGGAGGGCATTCCAGGCCGGGGGATGACGTGGGCCGGGGGTCGACGGCGGGACAGGTGAGAACGAGGCACAGTGAGGAGATTAGCGGCGGAGGAGTGGAGGGTGTGGGCTGGGCTGTAGAAGGAGAGAAGGGAGGTGAGGTAGGAGGGGGCGAGGTGATGGAGAGCCTTGAAGCCCAGGGTGAGGAGTTTCTGCCTGATGCGCAGATTGATTGGTAGCCACTGGAGATTTTTGAGGAGGGGAGTAACATGCCTAGAGCGTTTCTGGACAAAGACAATCCAGGCAGCAGCATGAAGTATGGATTGAAGTGGGGAGAGACACGAGGATAGGAGATCAGAGAGAAGGCTGATGCAGTAGTCCAGACGGGATAGGATGAGAGCTTGAACGAGCAAGGTAGTGGTTTGTATGGAGAGGAAAGGGCGGATCTTGGCAATGTTGCGGAGCTGAGACCGGCAGGTTTTGGTGACGGCCTGGATGTGAGGGGTGAATGAGAAAGCGGAGTCGAGGATGACACCAAGGTTGCGGGCTTGTGAGACGGGAAGGATGGTAGTGCCGTCAACAGTGATGGGAAAGTCAGGGAGAGGGCAGGGTTTGGGAGGGAAGACAAGGAGTTCAGTCTTGGACATGCTGAGTTTTAGGTGGCAGGCAGACATCCAGATGGAGATGTCCTGAAGGCAGGAGGAGATGCGAGCCTGGAGGGAGGGGGAGAGAGCAGGGGCAGAGATGTAGATTTGGGTGTCATCAGCATAGAGATGATAGTTGAAGCCGTGGGAGCGAATGAGGTCACCAAGGGAGTGTAGATGTAGTCCACCTAGTGTATGATGACAATAATTCATAATAATTGTGTATTTATTATCATTATTATGATTATATTTGTTAAATGCTTACTATGTGCCAAGCACTATTCTAAGCACTGTGGAAGATACAGAGTCCTTGACCCACATGGGGCTCACAGTCTAAGTGAGAGGCAGAACTGGTATTGAATTCCCATTTTACAGATGAAGTGCTTGGATCATCATGGTGGATGGAGAGGAAGGGGCAGATTCTGAAAATGTTGTGGAGAATGAACTGGCAGGATTTGAAGGCAGACTAAATGTGGGGGTGAAAGAGAGCGAGGAGTCAAAGATAGTGTCAAGGCTACGGGCTTGAGAGATGGAGAGGATAGCGGTATCTTCAAGTGTGATAGAAATGTTAGCTGGAGGGGAGGATTTCGGGGTAAAGATGAGGAGCTTGACTTTGCACATATTGAGCTTGAAGTACAGGCAGTACTCCCTTCTGCACTGCCTAAGTTTTTGGATCTGTACCCCTTAAGCACTTTGATATTCACCCCAAACCCAGCTCCACAGCACTTATGCACATATAACAATAATAACTGTGGTATTTGTTAAGTGCTTATAATAATAATGGCATTTATTAAGCACTTACTATGTGCAAAGCACTGTTCTAAGAGCTGGGGAGGCTACAAGGTGATCAGGTTGCCCCATGGGGGGCTCACAGTCTTAATCCCCCTTTTACAGATGGGGTAACTGTGGCACAGAGAAGTGAAGTGACTTGCCCAAAGTCACACAGCTGACAATTGGCGGAGCCGGGAGTTGAACCCATGACCTCTGACTCCAAAGCCCATGCTCTTTCCACTTAGCCACGCTGCTTACTATGTGCCAATACTATTACTCTATTTATTATTACTCTATTTATTTATTACTCTATTTATTTTATTACTCTATTTATTTATTTATTTATTTTACTTGTACATATCTATCCTATTTATTTTATTTTGTTAGTATGTTTGGTTTTGTTCTCTGTCTCCCCCTTTTAGACTGTGAGCCCACTGTTGGGTAGGGACTGTTTCTATATGTTGCCAATTTGTACTTCCCAAGTGCTTAGTACAGTGCTCTGCACATAGTAAGTGCTCAATAAATATGATTGATGATGATGATGATGATGCCAAGCACTATACTAAGCATTGGGATATAAGGTAATCAGGTCCCACATGGGGCTCACAGTCTAAGTAGGAGGGAGAATAGATACTGAATCCCCATTTGGCAGAGAAGTTAAGTGACTTGCCCAAGGTGATACAGCAGACAAGTGGTGAAGCGGGATTAGAACCCAGACCCTCTGACTCCCAGGCCCATGCTCTTTCCACTAGACCACACTGTTTCTCTAATTCTTATATTCATATCTTTATACTCTGCTGCTTCCCCTGTGTGTAATTTATTTTAATGCCTGTCTCCCCTTCTATATTGGAACTTCCTTGTGGGCAGGAACCATGTTTACCCAAGTTGAGGAGTATGTAGAAATGAGAAAAATGCCAGTTTAGAAAATGGTCTGGGAAGGAGAGTGAAGTGTGGACTGGACAGTGTAGAGAATGGAGGCAGAAAGATCTGTGAGGAGACTGCTGCAATAAAGTCATGATAAGACGAGTGCTTGGAGCAGCATAGCAGCGGTTTGGACAGAGAGGAAGGGTTGGATTCCGGATACGTTGTGAAGAAGGAACTGGCAGAATTTTGTGTCAGACTGAATGGGGGGGGGAGAGGGGGGGGAGGGGGGGGGGAGGGGGGGGAGAGGGGGAGGGGGGGGAGAGAGAGAGAGAGGGGGGAGAGAGGGGGAGAGGGGGGGAGAGAGAGAGAGAGAGAGAAAGAGAGAGAGAGAGAGAGAGAGAGAGAGAGAGAGAGAGAGAGAGAGAGAGAGAGAGAGAGAGAGAGAGAGAGAGAGAGAGAGGTGTCAAGGATAATGCCAACTCATTTTGGGCAGGGAATGTGTTTACCAACTCTATTGTATTGGACTCTCTCAAGTGCTTAGTTCAGTACTCGGCACAGTAAGTACTCAATAAATATGACTGATTGATAGCTTAATTAATTGTGTTTTGGGAGATGGAGAGGATAAGCCTGTTTTGGGCAGGGATTGTCTCTCTCTATTGCTGTATTGTACTTTCAAAGCACTCAGTACAGTGTTCTGCACATAGGAAGTGCTCCATAAATACGATTGAATGAATGGTCTTGTCAATAGAGATGAGAAAGGAGAAGGAAAGGATTTAGGAGGCAAGGCAAAGGTTCAGTTTTGGACATGTTGAGCTTGAGGTGCTGATAGGACAGCCATGTTAAGATGCTCTGGAGGGAGGAGGAGACGTAGGATTACAGAGGTGGTGAGAGATTGGGGTTATTGAGGTAGATTTGGGAGTCATCAATATGGCATGGTTGTTCTTCCTCCGGATTTCACTGCCTCAATTAGTTTTGACTGCCTGTCTCTCCCATTAGATTGTAAACTCCTTGAGAGGTGGAAAAATGGCTCCTACCACTGATTAAGTGTTGCCCACGTCCTGCCTCTGGCCTGGAACTCCCTCCCCCTTCATATCTGATAGACCACCACTCTCCCCACCTTCAAAGTCTTACTAAAATCACATCTCCTCCAAGAGGCCTTCACCGACTAAGCCTTCATTTCCCCTTTTCCCTAGCCCTTCTGTATGCCCCTTGCACTTGGATTTGTACTTTTATTCACACCACCCTCAACCCCACAGCTCTTATGTGCATATGCCAAATTTATTTTAATGTCCGTCTCCCCTGCTAGGCTCTAGCTCATTTTGGGCAGGGAATCTGCCCAAAACTAAGACTCTGTTGTAGTGTACTCTCCCAAGCGTTTGGTATGGTGTTCTGTGAACAGTAAGCACTCAGTAAATATGATTGATAGGTTGCAAGTGAAGTCAGGGTAAGTCTGCTTAAGCGCAAAGTTGGAGACCCTTGAAAGGTGATTTTTAGAAATGCAAAGTTTGTTGTTAGATCTAGCTGGCAAACTACCAAAAGTAACAGGTGATGCCTTCACTTCTATTGTTCTTCAAAGGCGAGCATTAGCATTTGAAAACACGGAAATGAATTTTAATACAACTCATTCATTTGTAATGGGAATTCTCTAATTGTGTTTTAGAATTGAAATATAAATGATCCCAAACAGAATAGGAAGCTGTCAATGCCCATCCATATTTCAACAATGTCATGACACTTAAATGAAGCAATTACACGCCAGTCCTTCAATCATATAGCTTTTCATTTTTATCATTGTGATTATTAGTTTATTGTTACATAACACTTGGTTATCCCCTGCAGTGGGTCAGCACTTCAGTGAGAGGGTCCTCACACAGGCTTAATTTGGTTGGAAATAGGGTGAGCATCTCTCTGCCTGCTGTCAGGTCTCCAACCTCAACTGTATGCTGTTTTGCTCACTATGGTGGAACGGTGACCATTTTTGGCAGGAGCTAGACTTCTCCACCTGTGCTTCTGCCATACATGCTCAGACCTTGTCTATTCCTACATGCAGAATGCTGCTATTGCATTTTTTTCCACCTACCGAAGCCCGGGTTATCTGGCCCAGGATGGTCTATTTCACCATTTCCCTAAGATGGAGCTTGTCTGTCACCACAAATGTGATTAAGCCTGAGGTAAGAGAATTCAAATAGCATTTGCAGTACACGAATGTACTGAAAGGGTCTCCTCTTCTCCCATTCCTTATCTTCCAGCTATGACTGTCCTCGTGCCAAATTGCATTTAACCTTCCCATTCCAGGTTCAAAGTAGCAAGGTTACCTGAAAACACAGGGTGTGATATACCTTTCACTTCACCATGGCACAAACCATCTGTCTACATTTGCAAAATGCAGAAAGGGGAACTCGTCTGGTATTTAAGTTACTGGAGATTGCATGAGAATCAGGGTGGCTTAGTGGAAAGAGCACAGGCTTGGGAGTCAGTGGTCATGGGTCTAATCCTGGCTTAGCCACTTGACAGCTGTGTGACTCTGGGAAAGTCACTTAACTTCTCTGTGTTTCAGTTACATCATGTGTAAAATGGGTATTAAGGCTGTGAGCCCCACGTGGGACAACCTGATTACCTTGTATCTACCCCATCATCATCAATCGTATTTATTGAGCGCTTACTATGTGCAGAGCACTGTACTAAGCGCTTGGGAAGTACAAATTGGCAACATATAGAGACAGTCCCTACCCAACAGTGGGCTCACAGTCTAAAAGGGGGGAGACAGAGAACAAAACCAAACATACTAACAAAATAAAATAGAATAGATATGTACAAGTAAAATAAATAAATAAATAGAGTAATAAATATGTACAAACATATATACATATATACAGCTGCTGTGGGGAAGGGAAGGAGGTAAGATGGGGGGGATGGAGAGGGGGACGAGGGGGAGAGGAAGGAAGGGGCTCAGTCTGGGAAGGCCTCCTGGAGGAGGTGAGCTCTCAGTAGGGCCTTGAAGGGAGGAAGAGAGCTAGCTTGGCGGATGGGCAGAGGGAGGGCATTCCAGGCCCGGGGGATGACGTGGGCCGGGGGTCGATGGCGGGACAGGCGAGAACGAGGTACGGTGAGGAGATTAGCGGCGGAGGAGCGGAGGGTGCGGGCTGGGCAGTAGAAGGAGAGAAGGGAGGTGAGGTAGGAGGGGGCAAGGTGATGGACAGCCTTGAAGCCCAGGGTGAGGAGTTTCTGCCTGATGCGCAGATTGATCGGTAGACACTGGAGATTTTTGAGGAGGGGAGTAATATGCCCAGAGCGTTTCTGGACAAAGATAATCCGGGCAGCAGCATGAAGTATGGATTGAAGTGGAGAGAGACACGAGGATGGGAGATCAGAGAGAAGGCTGATGCAGTAGTCCAGACGGGATAGGATGAGAGCTTGAATGAGCAGGGTAGCGGTATGGATGGAGAGGAAAGGGCAGATCTTGGCAATGTTGCGGAGCTGAGACCGGCAGGTTTTGGTGACAGCTTGGATGTGAGGGGTGAATGAGAGAGCGGAGTCGAGGATGACACCAAGGTCATCCCAGTGCTTAGAACAGTGCTTGGCATACAGTAAGTGCTTAACAAATACCATCATTATTATTATTATTATCTCCCCTACATTACCAGGGCAAGAGTTCGGTTATTTGAAACTACTGAGCATGTGTCAGGGGGTTCTGAATAAACAGCATCATCTTTGCCTCCTCCACCCCATGAGAGCTACAGAAAGACCAAGGAGAGAAAGTGAGTTTTCAGGAGGAGCAGGGGAAGACCAGGCAGAGGGGGTTAGGCTCCCCAATTAAGTCTTCCTGACTCCCTCTCCCTTTTGCTTGGATATGTACCCTTTTAATTTGGAATTCACCCCACCCTCATCCCCACAGCACTTGTGTCCTTGTCTACAATTTATTTATTCATACTTATGTCTGTCTCCCCCCTAGACTGTAAGCTTGCTTTGGGCAGGAAAAGGAGTCTACCAAGCTCTGTTGTGTGGTACTCTCCCAAGTGCTTAGTAACACTGCTCTGCACACAGTAAGTGCTCAGTAAATACCATTAATTGATTGATAGATAGATAGGCTCCCCTCATCCAGATTTCTCCCCAGTCCTCATCCTTTGCCTCCCTCAAGCTCCCTTAGGTATACTTGTTCAGCTGCCTCTCTCCCTAACCCTGTTCCATCTCCTGATGCTCCAACTCTCCCCTCACTGCTGCTTCCCTGTCATTTGACTGACTCCTTTGACTCTCTTATGACATTTCCTAGGAAGTCTGAAGAGGAAGGGGTAGGGCTACAGCTGCTATACCTTATTGCTTCAAGGAGCCATTTGGGGAGTTTTAAATATGAACGCTATTTGGAAAAAAACAAAATGTAAACCAGAATATGTAAAGTGGGTTTCACTAAACCCAATTTGTGTTAGCAACGATCTTCAGTAGTATCTAAGAAATGGAACACCATTTAGGCATTTCTAGTTCACACATATGCTGAAAGTGCTGTTTGGAGCCTGTGATTTCTAGTCATGATCTATAAACTGTCCCCATTTAGCTATATATTTCCAGGGTCATTGGCACCATCATTGGCACACTTGTCAGCTGTGTGACTTTGGGCAAGTCACTTCACTTCTCTGGGCCTCAGTTACCTCATCTGTAAAATGGGGATGAAGACTGTGAGCCCCCTGTGGGACAACCTGATCAGCTTGTAACCTCCACAGTGCTTAGAACAGTACTTTGCACATAGTAAGTGCTTAATAAATGCCATCATCATCATCATCATCATTTATGCTGTCCAGTCTACCTTCCTACTTCTGACTCTTTATGATGATGAGTCATAGGAGGCTGAAAGGGTATTTGATGTTATACAGATATTTCCTATTAGGTTTATAGTTTCAATAAAGCAAGTAAAGTGGACTAGGCAGTTGCAATTTCCTCCGGGAACTCCTCACCTACCACTCTTCTACTCTCTCTGAAATGGCCACAGGGCTCTTGTTTTGACCCTATATATTATCTGAAAGGGACTCTCCCACTAGGCTCTAATGGCAGAAGTAACACATTTTGTACAACATACAGATTTTTACACCAGGACCTGGCTGACATTGCCCATCTGAACAAGATTCATGACTCCTGATCCTAAATTCACTGTCAATGTGTTCTAAGAGACCCTATTTACTTCCACTGGCATTGTTGGAAACTCTAATGGTGCCAGTTTCTCAAAACTGTGGTTGCAACTGGTATCTATTCCCCAATTCCTTTAACTTCCACCTGGCCCAGAGTTGAATTCAGCAAGTGGGCCATTGCAATTATATTTATCTACCCCTTACTGTGTGCAGGGCCTTGCACTAAGCATTTGGAAGAGTATGGTATAACAGAGTTGGTAGACTCATTCCCTGCACACAACAAGCTTAATGTCTAGAGGATGATCATGTCCAGGCCCCAGCCCAGGGCTCAGGATCATCTTGGACTCCAAACCTGAATTTTCAATTTGGGAGAACATCAAAGACTTGGCCAAGACTTGAATTGGATTCCAACTGTATTGGAGAGGCAGAGAGGGTCAATTCTCCTTAGATTAATAGCAGGGTTATCTCCCAGGTGTTGACCTGATCTTTACAGACCAGGTAGGACTGTGTTAGGTGGACTAGGTGCAGATAAAGCCCTCCAGGCCCATATCTTCTAGACTAACATATTATGGCCAGGGAACGTGTCTGTTGTATTAAGCCTCCCCAACTCCCTCTCCTTTCTGCTTGAATCAGTACCCTTTGATAATTTGGTATTCACCCCAACCTCAGCCCCTAGCACTTATGTCCAAGTCTGCAATTTATCTGTATTTATGCCTGTATCCCCCTCTAGACTGAGAGCATGTTGTGGGCAGGAAAAGTGTCTACCAAGCTTTGTTGTAGTCTCCCATGTGCTTAGTACATTGGTCTTCACACAGTTTTCTAGACTGTGAGCCCGTTGTGGGCAGATATTGTCTCTGTTGCTGAATTGTACTTTCCAAGTGCTTAGTACAGTGCTCTGCACACAGTGAGCGCTCAATAAATATGATTGAATGAATGAAGAGCCCAATCAATACCATTGATTGATAATGGCATCTGCTAAGTGCTTACTTGTGGAAAGCACTGTTCTAAGCAATGAGGTAGAAACAAGCTAATTAGGTTGGACAGTCCCTGTCCCACATGGAGCTTACAATTTTAGTCCTCATTTGATAGATGAGAAAACTGAGGCACAGAGAAGTTAAGTGACCTTCCTGAGGTCACACAGTGGACAAGCAGTGGAGCCAGTATTAGAACCCAGGTCCTTCTGACTCCCAGGCCCATGCTCTATTCACTAGGCCAAGCTGCTTCCAGTGCTCTGCACACAATAAGCGCTCAATAAACACCATTAATTGATTTGATTCTCTCTCCCCCATCTCCCTAGAGCTCCTGCTCTTCCCTCCTGGATACTGCCAGGGCTATTTTTATCCTAAATATCAGTCCTGGTGAGATCTGTCAGGGCAGCTGTGATTGCCCCCCCCCAACAGGCAGCTGCAACTGATGCTTTTAACTCATGGTTAAAGTTGGTCTGTGAACAGCACCTTAATCTCTAGTGCTTGGAACTAAGAGAATGTAAATGCTATCTAACTCACCAGGCTCTTGTCAAGATTAATAAAGGTTAACATTTTAAAGGGTTTTGAGAGTATGAGGAAAACAAGGCCTAAAAGAATTGTGGATAATTTTTTTTTGCTTATCCTTTCTACCTTCAGAATGCTATTGGGAAAATTGTGTTATATTCATCAGAGTACTTTCACTGGGCCTCAGCTCTAGGGAGTTATACTCATTAAGCTCTCAAAGCCAGGGTTTAGTAAATCTCAGCAACGTTATTACAACCCTGTAATGTATAATTTGAGAGTTAAAACTGCCTAGCTTTCTCCATTCCTAGCAATTTCTCTCTGCCTCCAAACATCGATATATCCATTGGGTCTTGAGGGACTTAAGGAAGAGCTAAGAGGAAGAAGAATGTCTAAATAGCTCACAAATGGGTATTTAACTTTCGTACACTGTGGTTTTCAAGACGAGGGTCAGAGAAGGAGAAGAATAAAGGGAACATTGTGCAGAAATCCACAGAAGGAGTAGTGTTATATAGTATTAGCCAACTTACAGTCACTAAGCTCTCTGGAAAGGAAACAAACACAGTGAAGAGGGCTCTGTGCACATGAGCAAATGCTATTATATTTTTTCCCGAAATGCTAACCAGTTTTCCACTTTGGCCCTCTAGAAAGCTTTTTATGATGGAACCCAAAATTATGAGGCTTCTCTCAGCTAAAGAAAAACATCTCTTTGCTTTTCTCCTCAAATCTTCCTACTTACATATTAGTCTTGTGAGACCAACTCTTCCATTTTCACCATCTCTTCCAGGTGAGGTTGGTGAAATAAAAGCCAACAGGAAGAGGGACATTTGGAAACTTCTAAGGAGAAAAGAATATGAAACTGCAAAGCAGGCATTTCTGAGAGGGATTGCCAGTGGCCGGTGCAGTGCCCGTCTGGGCCAAAAGCACAGAGCCCCACAGTTCCCTGCTTGCAAATGCTCTTCTTGGTCAGGCAGATGGCTGAAATGGAGATGAATCATCTCCCACAATGAAGCACTGGTCAGAGAGGGTCGGTTCCTGGGGGACTGTGTGGATGGCCAGGCTATCACAAGGCCTGGAAGCTCAGGGTTGAGGAGTCGGGTCTGGCCAATTTGGACTTAACTTCTTCTCTTTCATCCAGGGCAGAGTACCAGCTCCAAGCCCTCCTGCTCCTCTGGTACCCTGGGCACCCACCACTGCCTGGATATTGGACCCCATCCTGCTCTCCCAATTGTGGTAGGGTGAAGATAGAGCGGCAGCGTGGCATCGAACTTTGAGAAGGTTGGGGTTGGGATTCAAACCACTTTCCTGAAAAATGGAGGATTCAAAGGAGCCTCGGAAACGTGATTACGAATATGCCTGCAAATTTGTAAAACTAAATACATTTTTATAACAATAACCATACTTCGAACATTCAGATATGTCTGCTTTGCATGTTTGTGTGGCCAAAAAAAGTCCTGACTTTTTTTTCCCTAGCCTATTTTTAAAACTGTTAATTGCAGTAGGAAAGACCTGGAAAACAGAGAAACTGAATCTTGGGGTTTTTTTGTACTGCAAAAATTACAGTGTATTACTTTTTAAGACAAAGAGATTCATTCTCACTGTCCTGTTAAGTCACTGTAGTTATTTAAACATTGTCATACAGGGGTAAAGGAATCTCAGACTGAAAAGTGTAAACACATTATGTGAAAGAAGCTAAATATCTGAAGCCTAAATGCCAGCAATCTCTTTGAGAGGAAGGCAAAGTATCACCTCATTCACTACCCTCCATCTCTTTCGGAGAGAATATGCTAATTTACTGCACTCAAAACTTAGAATGAAAAATTAATATGGAAAGATGAAAGGCTTTAAATAATTTAAATAATAAATGCATTTCATGAATTTCTGAGGTTAACACTGAATTCATTCATTCATTCATTCAATCGTATTTATTGAGCGCTTCCTGTGTGCAGAGCACTGTACTAAGTGCTTGGGGAGTACAAGTTGGCAACATATTTATTGGGTTGCATAGTTGAAATTGGGCATTCCCAGTATTATAAACCTAAGAATTCATGACTTTATTAGTAGAAAATAATAATGATTTTAATGATAATTGGCATATAGCATATTTTTTTAAAGACTTAAAAATTGTCACACTCTTTTTCACCTCTCTGTAAATAACAAGTTCAACAAACAGAAAAACTGTGATACAAGACTGTAAGCTCCTGGAGGGAAGGGTTCATGTTTACTTACTCTACTGTGCTCTCCCCAGCATTTAGTACGGTGCTCTGCACAGAGTAGGTACTCAATAAACACCACTGATTAATTGATAGGCTAAAATATGATCTTGATATGTTTGCAATTCCTACATTTAGAAACACAATGTTATGGTAGAGAATAATGTTCAGTGAGATTAGTTTGATGATGTAGTTTTAAGTTGGAATGAGGCCAGGAATTTCTACGATGATATCGTGGCTCAGTGGAAAGAGCCCGGGCTTGGGAGTCGGAAGTCATGGGTTCTAATCCCAGCTCCGCCATGTCTGCTGTGTGACCTTGGGCGAGTCACTTAACTTCTCTGAGCCTCAGTTCCCTCCTCTGTAAAACGGGTGTTAAGACTGTGAGCCCCATGTGGGACAACCTGATTACCTTGCATCCCCCCCGCCCCCAGCACTTAGAACAGTGCTTTGCACATAGTAAGCACTTAACAAATGCCATCATTATTAATATTAAATCATTTTATTACACACACTGGCTCGATGGGAGAGAGAGTCTTCCAATTGACAAGAGTGGCTGTCCAAGGTAAATCTGCCCCTTGCTATGACTCTGTGACGATGTGGAGGTGACACTAAAGCTTGGCTCCTGTGCCATCAAACTCTCTACCTTCTGTGTCCACCTAAGGAGTGAGTTCTGAGCTTTGTGCAGAAGTTAATGTAAATTTTGATTTTGGATGCAATCTAGGTCAAAACAGCATTAAATATGTGTCAAGCCCCTATCCCACATGGGGCCTACAGTATACGTAGGAGGGAGAACAGGTTTTTAATCCCCGTTTTACAGTTGAGGAAACAGTGGCACAGAAAAGTGAAGAGACTTACCCAAGGTCACACAGTAAGCAATCGACAGAGGTAGGATTAGAACCCAGGTCCTCTGACTCCCAGGCCCGTGCTCTTTCCACTAGGCTGTGCTGTATCTCATTCAAGGGCTTATATCAAATTTTGAATAGGAGATATTATGAGGGACTTTCAACGGCCTATGGCGTCCTATTCCTCAGGTGCCTCTATGTTAGAAACCACCTGCCATCTATAAATCAGTTAGTATTTACTGAGTTTTCACTGCCTACATGATACTGTGCTTTGAACTTTCAAATACATCTACCAATTTTTTTAAAAATAATGGATTTGCACTTAAATTTGACTAGTGTTTGTCTTTGCTGGGAAAAGACAAAGGTGAATTTGTATTGTGTATGGACACCTAATTGCTTTGCCAGGGGCTGAAAGCCATGTTGCTGCCCATACTAAATTTTCTCCAGATGCTAGGAAGCAAGGCTGGTAATCATTTTTTCATGTCATGTGGGCCTCCAGTACTGTGATAAAATAAGAACAAATCTATCTCCCAGTAGCATAAATTCACTTATCCAAACTGAGCCATTACGCTCTGATTCTGACAGAGGATAAGTACAGACAAGAAGTCCAGAAAGCCAGGTCCTCATGTCATTCAGGGTTTATATAATAATCAGATGGCAGGGGGTTTCTACACATTTCCTCACACTGTAGCACAGGCAGTTCTTGGTAAACACTTTCAGAGACTGGCTTGAAAAGAGCAGCAATAACCCCAGAAGCTAAAATGTGTGCTACGGAAACAGGTTGGCTAGTAACAGCACCAGTCAGCGGCAGATCTCCCTAGGGACTAATGAGAACATGGGCTAATGGGGATAGCCACTGAAGTGGCTGGGAGTTGAAGCTGAAATACTGGGGTCAACAACGATGGTATTTGTTAAGCACTTACTATGTATCAAGCACTGTTCTAAGCGCTGGGGTAGATACAAGATAATCAGACTGGACACGGTCCTTGTCCCACATAAGGCTCACTGTCTTAATCCCTATTTTACAGATGAGGTAACCGAGGCCCAGGGAAATTAAGTGACTTGCCCAAGGTCACACAGCAAAGTGAGGAGCCCGGATTAGAACCCAGGTCCTTCTGGCTCCAAGGCCCGTGCTCCATCCACTAGGCCATGCTGCTTCCCTAATCAATGGATCAATGGGAGTGAAAGTCTTCCAGGTGGCAAGAGCGGCCTCAGGTGGCCAAATGGTAAATCCACCCCGAGTTTTCGCACTGGTATTAATTCACATGACATGATCTGGGTTTGATCTGACACAAAGACCAAACCTGGACTATAGAAGAAGTCTAAGACAAAGTCACATAACAAATAGAATAGAAGCTTTTCTTCAGTGCCTTAATACCCAAGTCCCTGACTGTTGTTAAAATAAATGGCATAAAAGCATGCACATACCCAGGGCTAAGAGCCAAGAACCAGGGAATCGAGCACTCCATGGGTTTACTTCGAACATCAGTTGAATGAAGCAACCAAGCCCCAAGAGGTTCAAGAAACAACTCTGAAGATGTTCTCTCGAAGACCTCATTACCAATTGATGTGGTGGCACATCACCATTACTCAGTTAGTTCCACTCCAGCTCACACGTTTTTAAACCATTCCACTGGTGTTCCCCATCCCAACCCCCAACTTTAAGAGCACCCTAAGAACTGAGCTTCACCTATTTTTCAGATGACTTGATCAAGGCATGATTCACAATGCACAATTACTTAGATCAGTATTTGTAGATAATTTGGTGTCATGTATCCCTGTAGTATTTAGGTGCAGAGATGAATGGATATAAAATCAAATTTGATTCTCCCTTGACTTTTACTCTGGGCTTCAGAAGAGGGAGAGTAGGAAAGAGTGAAAGAAATGTGGGGTGTTTGCATTACTCCATCCCCCCACCTTATCTCCTTCCCTTCCCCACAGCACCTGTATATATGTATATATGTTTGTACATATTTATTACTCTATTTATTTTACTTGTACATATCTATTCTATTTATTTTATTTTGTTAATATGTTTGGTTTTATTCTCTGTCTCCCCCTTCTAGACTGTGAGCCCACTGTTGGGTAAGGACTGTCTCTATATGTTGCCAACTTGTACTTCCCAAGTGCTTAGTACAGTGCTCTGCACACAGTAAGCGCTCAATAAATATGATTGATTGATTAAATCAATTGATAGTATTAATTGACTGTACAAGGAGCAATATGGCCTCAGTGGAAAGAGCATGGTCCTGGGAGTCAGGAGAGTCCCCTTCAGATGTGAGAGTCATGTGGGACTGAGATTGTGTCTGACCTGATTATCTTGTATCTACCTTAGTACGTTTATTTATATTGATCTCTGTCTTCCCCTCTAGACTGTAAGATCGTTCTGGTCAGGGAATGTGTCTGCTTATTGTTATATTGTACTCTTCGAAGCACTTAGTACAGTGCTCTGCACATAGTAAGTGCTCAAAAAATATGATTAAATGAATGAATGAATGAATGAATGAATAGTACAGTGCTTGACATCTAGTAAGCACTTAACAAATACCACAATTATTTATTGTTTTTGAGTACCTACTGGGTGCATATCACTACAATAAGCACTTGCGAGAGTACAGTAGCCCTCCAGGAGTTTCCTTTCTGATCTCCCAACCTCCTATATCTCCCTACTTCAGTCTATACTTCACTCAGCTGCCTGATCTTTCTACAAAAACACTCAGGGCATGTCACTCCACTCCTCAAAAATTTCCAGTGGTTGCCTATCAACCTTTGCATGAAGCAAAAGCTCCTCACTATTGGCTTCAAAGCTCTCCAACACCTTGTCCCCTCCTACCTCACCTCCCTTCTCTCTTTCATTCAATCGTATTTATTGAGCACTTACTGTGTGCAGAGCACTGTACTAAGTGCTTGCTGCTAACCTCCTCACTGTACCTCTGGCCTGGAATGCCCTCCCTCCTCACATCCACCAAACTAGCTCACTTCCCTCCTTCAAAGCCCTACTGAAAGCTCACCACCTCCAGGAGGCCTTCCCAGACTGAGACCTTTTCCTCTGCTCCTCCTCCCCATCGCCTCTACTCCCTCCCTCTGCTCTACCCCCCTGCCCCACACCACTTGCATATATTTGTACATATTTATTATTCTATTTATTTGATTAATATGTATATATCTATAATTCTATTTATATATTTTGATGCTACTGATGCCTGTATGCTTGTTCTGTTGTCTGTCTCCCCCTTTCTAGACTGTGAGCCCGTTGTTGGGAAGGGATTATCTCTGTTGCTGAATTGTACTTTCCAAGTGCTTAGTACAGTGCTCTTCACACAGTAAGCGCTCAATAAATATGATTGAATGAATGAATACAATCTAGGGGCAGGAGACACTATAAATTACAGACAGGAGAAAGAAGGAAAAGGGGATTTGTAAATTTGTGTTTAAACAATAAATTGTACAGGTACATAAGTGCTATGAGAAGTTTTGAGAACATCAATCAATCAGTGGCATTTACAGAACTCTTATTGGATGTGCACACTATAAATCAAGTGGCTATGTGGCTAGGTGGGAGTGCTGAAGTGACAGATGGGGGATTATAATCCAAGGATATTAGAGATTAATCCAGGAAGCTCTCTTGGAAGAGATATGAGTTCAGAAGGGCTTTGAAAATGGGGAGAGCTGTGGTCTAAGGGATAGGAAGGGATAGAAAGGGAGTTCCAGGCATGGGGAAGGGGTGGGAAGTCAGAAGCAGAAGAGAGAAGACCAAGGCTCATTGAGCAGGTTGGCTTGAGAAAATGAAGAGTGTGAGCTGGGTGTAGTGGGAGAGGAGAGCGGGTAAGGTAGGAGAGAAGCAGTGTGGTCTAGTAAAAAAAAAAAGTGTGGGCCTGGGAGTCAGAGGATCTGGGTTCTAATCCTGGCCCTGCCACTTATCTGCTGTGTGACCTTAAGTAAATCACTTAATTTCTCTGTGCCTCAGTTACATCATCTGTAAAATGGGGATTAAGACTGTGAGCCCCATGTGGGACATGGATTGGGTCAGATCTGATTAGGTCATATCTACTCCAGTGCTTAGCACTGTGTGGTACATAATAAGCATTTAACAAATGCCGTACAAAAATGAAAAACGGAGAGAACTGATGAAGAGTCTTAAAGCTGAGGAATTTTCATTAAATACTCAGAGGAATGGGTAACTATTGGAGGTTTTCAAGGATTGGGGAGATGTAGGCAGAAAGACGTCTTAGAAATGAGCTGGGGAATAAGGTGATTTGAATTGAAGAGGGGAGAGCCTGCAGGCAGTGAGATTAGTGAGGAGGTTGATGCAGTAGTCAAGCCCAGATGAGAAACTGTCTGGGCCTGTGGGGTGGCCATTTGGATAGAACACGGGCTTTGGAGTCAGAGGTCATGGGTTCAAATCCCAGCTCCACCAATTGTCAGCTGTGTGACTTTGGGCAAGTCACTTCACTTCTCTGTGCCTCAGTTCCCTCATCTGTAAAATGGGGATTAAGACTGTGAACCCCACGTGGGACAACTTGATCACCTTGTAACCTCCCCAGCACTTAGAACAGTGCTTTGCACATAGTAAGCGCTTAATAAATGCCATCATTATTATTATTATTTAACTACTCTGTGCCTCAGTTACCTCATCTATAAAATGGGGATTAAGACCGTGAGCCCCACGTGGGACAACCTGTTCACCTTGTAACCTCCCCAGCGTTTAGAACAGTGCTTTGCACATAGTAAGTGCTTAATAAATGCCATTATTATTATTATTATCATTATTATTATTATTATTATTAGAAAATGGGTAGGGAAAGCTGACAATATCTGGCAACAAATTGATTAGGGGTTTGAAAGAGAGGGAGAAATCAAAGGCATAATGCCAAGGTTGTAGGCTCAAGAGACAAGGAGACTGGTGATGGTGTCAATTTGATGGGAAAGTGAGCAAGTAGTTGTTTTTTGGACTTATTTGAACTTGAGATACCTGCATGCCTTCAAATATGCAGCAGTTTGGAAATAACAAAAAATCAGGGCCTTGACTCAGAGAAAAGATAATTGAACTGTCAGAAGCCTTCAGCCAAAACATTTTTTTCCGCTAGCTTTTGTGAACCAAATCCTGGGAACAAACACCTCTATGGGGTTACCAGACAGGGGATACAAGGGTAAATGTAGCATGAGATGGGTTTTCTCCAGGTGTTGCGAACACTGGTGCTTTCCTTTGGATTTTAAATAAAGCTGAACAGTAAGAACATCATGTCATGTATCAAAAAGATAGACACACCTAACCTACACCAGGGGATTTCCCGATATCCCTGTAGCACCCATTAGTGTGGAACGAAACTAGGACATTGGGGGCAACAGCCATGACCTTTACTGTTGATCTAAAGATAATGGCTGTGGCCTTTGGTCTGATGTTTTTGTTTCCTATTTATTTTCTTTGCTTCTCCCTTAAGCCACTTCATAGCACATTTCCAGCAATTCTAGAGGAGTCATAAAGCTGCATGGCACCGGGCCACCCCAGACATCAACCTCACCCCCTGCCCTGTTTCCCCAGCCCACCCATGCTATGTTATTTTAACATTTTAAGCTATTTTGAGTTATTTTTCCCTCTTGCCACCAAGAGCTCCCCCCCACCCCCGACATATCCTCTGCCCACCAGGCCATGGGGATAAAAGGTGCTGCTGTGCATTCTCAGTTTTTCTCTACCACAGCTGAGGAAGGCAACTGGTAACTGCCACCTTCCCTCCTGCTACCCAGGGTCCCTGCTCCTGAATGGGTCTCTGTGTGTACCAGGCCTGAGGCATTCCCGACACATCCCTCCTACCGGACAGCCAACCGTCCGGATTCCCCAGGGAACCGGCACCGGCTCTCCTCCTCCTCCTCCCTGCCATCGCGGAGACTCCATCCCGTCCTGCCTTCCACCAACCAGGTGGGAAAAAGAAGAGCAGCCGCAGCAGACGGACTCCACAAAATCTCCAGAAAGCTCGTGGCTTCTGGAGCGTCGGCTGTGGCTATGGTTGGCCTTGGACTCTGAGCCACTAGAAGCCTGAAATTCTGCCGCTCTAGACACAGCACCCTGCTGATTCTTGTTTTTACTTTCTATATTTGTCCTTTTCTTTTATGTCTTTTAGTTGTTTTATTGCCTCATCACTCCTGATGCCTCTGTCTCCTGGCCCCTCTCCCCTCTTTATAATCTTAACTGTGAGCCCCAGAGGGCATGGGACTGCATCTAATTCCCCCCGCCCCCCCCGCCATGTATTCTTTCCCAGTGCTTAATAGATTTCTCTGCACACAGTAAGCTCTTAATAAATACTATTACTATTACATATCTTGACTGGGAGATATTTTTGTAAGGCATTGCCTTGATGTCATGCAAGAGAACAAGTTAGAGCTGGGAACAATGGACAGGCATGCTGAGCTTGCAGAGCATGACATTACATTTGTTGTCAGACTTGAACCATCTCAGCCCAAAGAAAGTTAGCAATATGAACAGATGTCAGAATAAAATAGACATTTGGCTCAGTGGAAAGAGCCCGAGCTTTGGAGTTAGAGGTCATGGGTTCCAATCCCAGCTCCGCCAACTGTCAGCTGTGTGACTTTGGGCAAGTCACTTCACTTCTCTGGGCCTCAGTTACCTCATCTGTAAAATGGGGATGAAGACTGTGAGCCACCCGTGGGACAACCTGATCACCTTGTAACCTCCCCAGAGCTTATAACAGTGCTTTGCACATAATAAGTGCTTAATAAATGCTATTATTATTATTATTATTATTATTATTTGTTGCATGTCTTTCAGGCCCTAACCATATAGTTCTGGTGCACACAGACTTCCAAATGCCAGTTTGGCACAGTTGATATTAGAAATGATGGAAAGAGAGAAAAAGGGATTGTCAGTACTCATTCTAAAGAAGTGCTTTCTCCCACGAGGTATAGGTTTCCCTATCCAGCTTTGACAGATTTGTTGGCTAAGGAAATAGCAGGGCCTAGTAAAAGAGCACAGGCCAGGGAATCAGAGGATCTGGGTTCTGATCCCAACTCCACCACTTGCCTACTGTATGATCTTGGGCAAATCACTTCCTCATGAAAAACCCATTCTCCATCCCTCTTAGACTGTGAGCCCCATGTGGGACACAGACTGTGTCTGATCTGATTATCTTGTATCTACCCCAATGTCTGGCACAGAATGAGTGCTTAACAAATACAATTGCACTATTGTTGCACAATAACAAATTGCAGTCAGCTGTACACTGCTTTCTCTCAAACACATTTTTCCCTGCTGCCTCTCAGAGATGACCCTAGTCATCTAGTCATCAGAAGAACCAGGTGGCTAATTCTTTTAGTGGTCATTTTTACCAAGGATAAAATAACCAACATAATCATTATGACCATATTCCCTACTAGAGGCTGTGAGAGTCAATTAGTCAATGTCAGTACAGCTCCTTGGAGAAGGATACAATCTAAATACTAAGTATGGTCATTATTACCTTCATTGTTTCTTAGCTATTTATCATTACACCTTGGTAGGGCATGTCTTTATTATTAGCCATAGTTTTCCAAGAGGGAGATAAAAATGAGCTTCTCAGAGTCCCAGAAGTCATAGCCAGGAGAAGAGTGGATTTTTGGTTCTTCTGACCAATACTTCTATATTCAGTCATCGAGCCATATACGTTTCCAAATCCACCATGTCTTCAAATCCCTCCTAAAATCTCACCTCCTCTAGGAAGCTTTCCCCAGTTCATTCATAACACCTCAGTCATGTCAAGCTAACACCCAGCCCTAACACTTGTGTATTTTAGACCAACCCTCAGCATTCATGTACAACTTTGTAGGCTCATTTATTCATGTATGAAATACATACATATATATGTGTGTAAATATATATATGATATACATATTTATGTATATGTACATATATATACATTCCATTATTTGTTTAGCTGCTTTGTACTGCTTCCTGCTCCATTCTTGTTCACTCTCTGTACATTCCTATCTCCCACATTAAAGTGTAAATTCCTTGGGAGCAAGGAGCATGTATCTGCTATTGCTGTACTCCCCTTAGAGCTCAATTCAGTTACCTAACAGTTGGTGTTCATGAAATACCACTGACTGGAGAGTACTGATTGATTGGTACAGTATATAGAACCTCCTAAAATGAAAACAAAGTTCTGAATCTAAAGCCAAAGAGAGATGGAAGTGTTTTGGGAGTTTTACTCTAAATGTGTTTCTGGGAGGAAAGGAAAAAAAAAAGATGCCTCTTAGGGAGGTGAGAAGGTGAGAAAGTTGTCTGTAAAGAACTTAAAACTTTTGGAAGAAAAGTACTTATTGAAGATGAGGTGTAATCCTGAAACTCTAGAATTGATAAGTCCTCTGTTCAGGCAGGTATAGAAGCCTAGAAGCACCATGGATAGGGCTCAGGTCTGGGAGTCAGAAGGACACTCCTCACCCTTGGCTTCAAGGCTCTCCATCACCTCGCCCCCTCCTACCTCACCTCCCTTCTCTCCTTCTACAGCCCAGCCCGCACCCTCCACTCCTCTGCCACTAATATCCTCACCGGGCCTCGTTCTCGCCTGTCCCGCTGTCGACCCCCGGCCCGCGTCATCCCCCTGGCTTGGAATGCCCTCCCTCCCCACATCTGCCAAGCTAGCGCTCTTCCTCCCTTCAAGGCCCTACTGAGAGCTCACCTCCTCCAGGAGGCCTTCCCAGACTGAGCCCCTTCTTTCCTCTTCCCCTCCTCCCCCTCTCCATCCCCCCGCCTTACCTCCTTCCCTTCCCCACAGCACCTGTATATATGTATATATGTTTGTACATATTTATTACTCTATTCATTTATTTTACTTGTACATATCTATTCTATTTATTTTATTTTGTTAATATGTTTGGTTTTGTTCTCTGTCTCCCCCTTCTAGACTATGAGCCCACTGTTGGGTAGGGATTGTCTCTATATGTTGCCAACTTGTACTTCCCAAGCACTTAGTACAGTGCTCTGCACACAGTAAGCGCTCAATAAATACGATTGATTGATTGACAGGGTTCTAATCCCAGTTCTACCACTTGTCAGCTGTGTGACTTTGGGCAAGACACTTCTCTGTGCCTTAGTTACCTCACCAGTAAAATGAGGATTAAGACTGTGAGCCCCACGTAGGACATGGATTGTGTCCAGCCTGATTAGCTTGTATCTATCCCACTGCTTAGTACAGTGCCTGACACATAGTAAGGGCTTAATAAATACCATAAAAAAGGTCCAAGTTGGGACTTGCTGTACAATTGTCTGTGGTCTGTGGGTCATATGGCCACAGGAGGGAAACTGCTCCTCTGGTCTCAGGTTCCATCTCAGCCAGGTGGAAATCATATCTTCTTAAAGTGACTGAAGTTTTGATCTCCACCTTAGCAAATTCACCGGAGAAGTAGCTCTTCTCCATCTTTTGTAGTTCAGACCTCGCCATTCTTGAAGGTTTCCTGGCCCCTCTCCTGCACCCCAGGTTTATCACCCTGTCTCCTGGGTCTCCCCTCCACTGAATCTCCCTCTATTTTAAATCTAGAGATGGGTCAGGGGAGAGCAGGTGGCTGCAACAGATGGGCAGGAGTTCGCAGGCAGGCTGCCCCCAACCCAGTGTTCTACTACAACTGCTTGTTCTCCTGCCAGGGCTTCAGCAGTGTTTCTGTCTAACAAGGGGTGGGGATGATTAAGAGGAGATTCCAGTTGGTGGTGGTAGTGATGTGGGGGGGGGGGCGGGATAAAGGGGACTTTCAGGAGAGGAGACACCCCCCTCTCTAACAAGATGGCATCAGTGGTGGCAGCAAAATACCGGGGAGTCAGTCAATCGTATTTAGTGAGCGTTTGCTGTGTGCAGAGCTCTGTACTAGGTGCTTGGGAGAGTACAATATAACAGAGGATGAGGGGCACATACTGGGTTGGGGTTACAGTGAAGCTTATGTGGTTTGACAGGAAAGGGATTGAGTATATAACTTCTGAGGCTCCTAGAGGAGTTAACTTTGCTATTCTTAGGTTTATAGAGTGACTTCTGCTGCTACTGTTCTCTAGGATTGAGAAGTTCTGGGGAGAACAGTATCAGCTACAGACTCCTAAGTCCAGAGCAAGGAGTCAGGCAGCTTCCCAGAGGTAGGAAAGGGGCAGCCTCTGCTGTGTGTGTCTCTCTCTCCTGCTGCTGCAACTGCCCCAGGGGATGTTCCTCTGGGTAACTGAACATACTGTGCGTGTGTGCATGTAGAAGACTGTGTATTTGTTTCCCTGCCTCTCATTTAGTATCTGAATCTCTGTGACTCATCTGTCTCTGTCTCCGTTAGTTCTATCTCGCTCTTTCAGGCTCTGCCTCTTCCTCCATTTTCTGCCAAACTCATTTCTGTGGCCAGTCCACAGAGACTGTTGTATGCAGAGTTCACTTTTTTAAAAGCTGAAAATTATTAATGAATTTTGTGTAGAATGATTAGGTTAACATTCTTGGTCTAATCCATCCCTGGTCTTCAAGTAGGACTGCACTGACACACTATCCCAGATCTTGCCTATTAGTTTATGTTGATACAGTGCTCCATGTTGCTATGTAAAACAAGTGGATTAAATTCCTTGGCTACCCCACTTTAAGTTAGCAAGGAATCCAACAAGGCAATCGCAATAGTATGCTTGGTTCCCCAAGGAGGGCAATCTCATATTACTTTAGGATTGAGCAAGAGGGAGGTGTACAGAAATCTGAAGGAAATCTCTTCCAGTTTTCCCCAGCTAGGAAAGAGTGGCCCATTTCCCCCCAAAAGGTGAAAAATAAATTGGGGGCCCAGAAATCACGGAGAAAAGGTCCTTCTGTTTCCTTCTCCTCCTCCTCTCCGAAATAATAACAATCAAAAGAAAAAGAAAATGTCCAAATCTTTCACCCACACATTTAAACAGAACCCACCTATTAAAACTTTCTCTAGGAATCCTGGGGATGAAAATATCTTTCCAAACTGAGAATGTAAATCACAGAGGACTAGAAAATATATGATTTTTTTAGGTCATATTGTTGGTCCTTCATATGTAGATCTTAATCATTGCTATTTTAAACCCAAGCAAGGTCATTATTTTATGGAGCCTACATACTGCTGGCACGCACAATAAAAGAACTTCTGTTCCAATTTTCATCATTCCTGTTTAAGATGAAATTGAACTTTGAAATTCTCAAAAATCAGTTACGTGACTCTGTAAATATAATGTGATGAACAGCTGGGCAGTCAACCCCTTTGAGTGCATGCATCAGTGTGTCAGTATCTATACTACTGAAAAAAAAATGACATTCAATTAAAATCAAAAGAATTGAAAACCCAGGGAATACATCATAATGAATGTGGCCCAGTGACATATTAAGTGTAAGTAAAAGCCAAGTTTTCTATTCATTCTGTTTAAACAATTTCTTGATTAAAAATCAGCCACTGTTGTTCCATTAAATCACCTCAGGAAGAAACAAGGGCTCTTTGCTTTGTACTCTTTAAGCAATGCTTCCCTGAAGATTTCCTGCATCAGGGACTTCCATGTCTGCCTTACAAGAGAAAAAGTAAATGGAGGTAAGGAAGCCACACAACAGAATATGATTTAAAGAGAGCAAAGCCACAGACCAAGAACTCTAAAGGGAAAATATAAATGAACTACAACATAAAGTATTTTTCCCTTCTCCTCACTTTGTTAGTCCACTTAGAACGGCAACAGTCTCACTATAAGGTTGAAGATTATATCCAGTTCAGTTCAGTTCCAATTTCAACCCCGATTGTACTTTGAAGGTTTTACTACTAGGAGGAAGTTGCATTTTGAGCCCATTTCAAATACATGTAATTCAGAGATAATTCTTAAAAAAAATAAGAGAACCGTACACCTGGAAGTTCATTTTTAAGCAAGTGGTGCCTGTTTTGTTTTGTGGCACCCCGAGTTATTTTTATCTTTTTTTCTTCATCACAGAATGGCTAGAAAATAGAGTGCTCAACCATCACATAAAAGACAAGCTCCATTTCATAAGAACAATTAATCCCGCAAGCTCGAGGAATAACTGGAAATGTTATTAGGAGACTCTCGTTACTTTGCTAAACCTGAAACAGACATCAAGAATGGCAATGCTTTTGAAGGGGAACAGGAAAAAAAAAAAGAAAAAAATCACATCCAGGGAATCTTTTTTTAGTGAAGAATCAAATCTAATTGTCTACTTACAATTGCTGTTGGGGTGGCAGCGAGCACACAATACAGCACAAGAGGGGAGATAAAGCTTTCTTCCTCAGTTCCTGGATACGGTTTCATCAAGTCTCCGTCCTGACAGAAGAAACCTTGGATATGCACCTGAAAAGTGTCAGTGCACTCGAAGTAGTAGGCAAGCAGGACAGTCCCAGCCATGATGACAAGCTGAAAATATAGCATGTTTAGGGAGAGACATTAGTTGCTGTTTAGCAGATGCAGCCGTGCTTCTGAGCTTCTCTAGCTGTTCAGAATACCCTCCCTCCATCACCCCGGCAGCTCTTCCATTATTAGTGCGTGGTGTGTGTGTGGGTGTGTGTGTGTGTGTGTGTGTGTGTGTGTGTGTGTGTGTGTGTGTGCGCGCGCGCGTTTGCTTTGTAACATCTGTTACATAAACCTTTTGGCAAACGACACTAATGAATGTCTTGGATCAGGGAGAGGGACCACAACATGACTGGCAGAGGGACGGCAGCCTCTGCAGCTACTTAATCAAAGGGCACACAATAAGATTATGGTCACTGCAAACAAAACAGGACAATGAGTAGTGATATAAAAGCAAGCAACATACACACTAGTGACCTCATTTCACAAGTCAAGTCCCCCTGCCCCTGGATTCTTTCAGTCAACAATAACATTACTCCTGAGGAGCTCAGGGCACTTTGTACACGTTATCCATTACTATTCACAAAAATTATATTACTGGTGCTCCTATTTCTTAACATTTTTGAGACCAGAAATATGAGGGGACATCAACTCAGATATATTTTTTGTGATCTGAGAAGTAGGCAGGTGTTTGTTAATATTATCCGGTCTGACCCTCTGTCAGAGTGAGGTTGGGCTGTATGGGAGACCCAATCATGTTAAATCAATTTCACGTTGCAATGCTTGAGAATGCAACAAGATAACCATTTGCTAGTGTCAGAATTTGCTGCTGATTCACTAGGAAACTCTTCCTGCTCAACAGGCTTCAGGCATCATCAATAGTCTTAGAGACGGTCATCCAGGCACTGCTATATGCTAATGACTGAGCTTAAGGAGCACATACACACAAAGACATGCAAATGATTTTTGAATCATTTTGCAGATCTGGCCAGGTGCTGTGGACTGACCATATTTCTGAGGAAAATCAAGGTTAATGATCAGCCTACACCCAAAGCACCTTACACATAACCTGTGATTCTCATCAGCAACACAAAACTTAACGGTATCACGAATTTCAGCTTCCAAAGCTACAGTAACCAAAAACAGAATTAAAAAAAAAAAACCCATCGGAGCTCTTGGTAAACTCCTCATTACAACCATGGGGCATCAAGGTCCAAACCAAGTTGAAAGTCCCTAAAACTGTAATGTTGTCCAACTTGCTCCAAGCAGGATTTTGACCACTTCCCCCCACAGAAACCTCACTCTCTAAGGTGACCAATGACCTCTTTCTTTATAGACAAGTCCTATCTGGCCTACTCTGTTCTCGTTTTCCTTGATATCTTGATGGCTCTGTCATGCCCCCGTTTGCATGACACTATTAGAACCTAGTTCTCCCATCAATTGATCAATAGTATTTGCTGAGCATCTACTCTATGCAGAACACTCTGCTATGCATTTGAAAGATTACAATAGGGTTAGCAGACATGATCCCTACCCCCAAGGAGTTTACAGTGCATTGGGAAATCTCCTTCTACCTCTCTGTCTACCCCAATCTCAGTTTGGTTCATTGGTCTCTTCTCTCGTCTCTCTCTATTTGTTAAACCTTTTCTATGTGGCAGACTCTGTACTATGTGCTGGGGCAGATACGTCAGTCCCGCCAGCCTCCCTCGCCACCGCCGCTGGCTTGCACACAGTAAGCACCCAATAAGGATGATTGGGGGGCGCTCGGTACAGTGCCCTGCACACAGTAAGTACCCAATAAGGACGATGGGGTGGCGCTCGGTACAGTGCACACAGTAAGCGCCCAATAAGGATGATTGGGGGGGCGCTCGGTACAGTGCTCTGCACACAGTAAGTGCCCAATAAGGACGATGGGGTGGCGCTCGGGACAGTTCACACAGCAAGCGCCCAGTAAGGATGACTGGGAGGCGCTCGGTACAGTGCACACAGTAAGTGCCCAATAAGGGCGATGGGGTGGCGCCCGGTACAGTGCACACATTAGACTCCCAATAAGGACAATTGGGTGACGATCGGTACAGTGCTTTGCACACAGCGCCCAATAAGGACGATTGGGTGGTGCGCGGTACAGTGCTTTGCACACAGTAAGGTCCCAATAAGGACGATGAGGTGGCGCTCGGTAAAATGGTCTGCATGCAGCAAGTGCTCAATAAGGACGACGGGGTGGATGAATGAATGAATGCATGCTGCCCCTTGGGGTCAGCGGGGACCTGCCGCGGCTTCCGCGGGTAACGTGGCCCAGCGCGGGCTGGGGTCCGGGGGAGTTCTGCTGACTGGTGTGGGGAGCGGCCAACGGGGAGCGGGGTTGGAGGTGACCTCCCACGGACGGGCCCAGCCCCACGCCAGGCCCGGACCCCTACGCAGCCCTGTGCGCTCATTCAGCCGCATTTATTGAGTGCTCACTGAGTGCAGACCCCTGTCCTAAGAGCTCGAAACCCTTGTTGCTCCGGTGGCTTCTCCTTTAAGGCCGTGAACCCCCAAACCCACTGGCATTCAAGCGACTGGGCTGTTGAATGGGTAACCCGCTCTAAGACGCAGGATAAATTGCCCCCCACCCCTCACCCTTTCCATTTTTTTGTCGGATTTTGGTTTCAGGAAATGGGGTCACAAAAGAGTACTTCTAGACTGTGAGACCACTGGTGGGTGGGGACCATCTCTATATGTTACCGATTTGTACTCCCCAAGCGCTTAGTACAGTGTTCTTCACACAGTAAGCGCTCAATAAGTATGATCGAATTACTGAATGAATACGAGCTAATCAGGTTGGACAAAGTCCATGCCCAACCTGGGACTCACAGTTTTCATTCCCATTTTGTAGATGAGATAACTGAGGCACAGAAGTGTTAAGTGACTTTTGCCTCTGATCCTTTAACTGTGGCTCTGTTGTGGTGCAGAGTACATCCACTCACATGGCTCCAACTACTGTCTTTACACAGAAGACTCCCAAGTCCTTCTCAAGCCCTACCTGAGCTCTCAACCCTAACCTACAATCCTGAATCAATCAATCAATCAATCGTATTTATTGAGTGCTTACTGTGTGCAGAGCACTGTACTAAGCGCTTGGGAAGTACAAGTTGGCAACATATAGAGACGGTCCCTACCCAACAGTGAGCTCACAGTCTAGAAGGGGGAGAAGAGAACAAAACTAAACATATTAACAAAATTAAATAGAATAGATATGTACAAGTAAAATAAATAAAAAATAGAGTAAAAATATGTACAAACATATATACATATATACAGGTGCTGTGGGGAAGGGAAGGAGGTAAGACGGGGGAATGGAGAGGGCTCAGTCTGGGAAGGCCTCCTGGAGGAGGTGAGCTCTCAGTAGGGCCTTGAAAGGAGGAAGAGAGCTAGCTTGGCGGATGTTGGGACAGAGGGTATTCCAGGCCAGGGGGATGACGTGGGCCAGGGGTCGACAGTGGGACAGGCGAGAATGAGGCAAGGTGAGGAGATTAGCGGCAGAGGAGCGGAGGGTGCGGGCTGGGCTGTAGAAGGAGAGAAGGGAGGTGAGGTAGGAGGGGGGGAGGTGATGGAGAGCCTTGAAGCCGGGGGGTGAGGAGTTTCTGCCTGATGCGCAGATTGATTGGTAGCCACTGGAGACTTTTGAGGAGGGGAGTAACATGCCCAGAGCATTTCTGGACAAAGACAATCCGGGCAGCTGCATGAAGTATGGATTGAAGTGGGGAGAGACACGAGGATGGGAGATCAGGGAGGAGGCTGATGAAGTAGTCCAGACGGGATAGGATGAGAGCTTGAACGAGCAAGGTAGCGGTTTGGATGGAGAGGAAAGGGCGGATTTTGGCAATGTTGTGGAGCTGAGACTGGCAGGTTTTGGTGACGGCTTGGATGTGAGGAATGAATGAGAGAGCGGAGTCGAGGATGACACCAAGGTTGCGGGCTTGTGAGAGGGGAAGGATGGTAGTGTCGTCAACAGTGATGGGAAAGTCAGGGAGAGGGCAGGGTTTGGGAGGGAAGACAAGGAGTTCAGTCTTGGACATGTTCAGTTTTAGGTGGCGGGCAGACATCCAGATGGAGATGTCCTGAAGGCAGGAGGATATGTGAGCCTGGAGGGAGGGGGAGAGAGCAGGGGCAGAGATGTAGATTTGGGTGTCATCAGCGTAGAGATGATAGTTGAAGCCGTGGGAGCAAATGAGGTCACCAAGGGAGTGAGTGTAGATTGAGAACAGAAGGGGACCAAGAACTGAACCTTGGGGAACCCCCACAATAAGGGGATGGGAGGGGGAGGAGGAGCCTGCAAAAGAGACTGAGAATGAATGACCGGAGAGATAAGAGGAGAACCAGGAGAGGACGGAGTCTGTGAAGCCAAGGTTGGAAGCGTGTTGAGGAGAAGGGGGTAGTCCACAGTGTTGAAGGCAGCTGAGAGGTCGAGGAGGATTAGGATAGAGTATGAGCCATTGGATTTGGCAAGCAGGAGGTCATTGGTGACC